>NC_088911.1:43955255-46355255 GCF_963576675.1 Euphorbia lathyris | reverse complement strand
TATTTTCACGATTTTTCATTTTTCCCATTTTTATTGTTTTCCCTTTTTCATGCTTTCACGTTTTTATATTTTTTTTAATATTTTTATCGTTTTTCTCATTTTTACCTTTTCACGTATTTTTGTTTTACGGGTTTTTGCTTTTCGCGTTTTTACCGTGTTTCAAATTTTTACCGTTTTTGCAGTTTTTCTTTTTAATCGTCTTCATGGTTGTCCTTACATAATATGTATTAAATATTTCCATAATTGAATTTGCAAAAAAACAGAAAGCACACTTAATGTTGTCTTTTATCCTAAAAAAATAGCTATTCCATCTTATTTTATTTTATCAACTGAAGAAAAGTTCTTATTGCTTTTCAAGATTTTTTCGTGTTTTACTCCTACTCCGCTAGAAAATTCGACTTACAGGGTTCTTCTTGATCCGGTTAAAAAGAAGAACAATTTTCTTTTGTTGAAAAAATGAGTAATGTGCTCTTACAAGTCTTTAAAAAATTATTTAGAGGACTCTTACGTACACGTGATGCAATCGAAATACCACCAGATTAGGGATGCGTCCGCATGACATGGGCGATGTGATGTGAATGCCGCTCCGAAATGGGGAGAATGTACAATTACAGAATGGAATAATGATGTAGATTGAAATCGACTGGAGGTTTTAATCGTAAACCAACAAAGATTACAAACTTCTCTACCTTAACTAGAAGGTTGAATAAACCCACAAGGATGAACTTTGGTGCTCCAATGGAGGCTTTCAAATCAATATTATCAAAAAGTTGTGAAACATTACAAAGAAGAGAGTTTAAATACTCTCCCAAATAAGAAGAGAAAAGACTAAAAGCCCATTAATAGGGTTTTAGGCAAAACATGTGTATAAGGGTAGAATAGGAAAAGGAAGAGTCCATGGTAGTTTAGTAATAAGGGGTGGATGGCAAAACAGTGAATAAACCTCAACAGTAATGGTCCCATATTGGTAAGAACTTGGAGGAGAAGTATCCTTCCAGTAGAGTACGCCCCGCGTGGATCTTAGTACGCCCTGCGTAACTCAGCTCCTAATCCTGGAGAGTCTTCACGGGGGATTTTAAGCGTGGCGTTCCTGGAGTCACGGCCCGCGTATTGGAGCCTCTGATCTTGGTGACCCTGGGTGATGACCTTCACGCGGAGCGTCTTCGGGACTACGCCCCGCGTAGTCGAGCTTCTGGACTTGGTGGCCCTGTTGGTTGGGATCTACGCGTGGCGTCCCAGTCGTACGCCCCGCGTACTTGACCTACTAGGATGGTTTCTGCTCCAATGTCGAATCCACGCCCCGCGCGCATAGATGTAAGCCCCGCGTTCCCAAGCTTCTGGGCAAATCTTCAAAAGCTGGTCCCTTCACACCCCGCGTACTGGACTGGTTCCCCCGATTCTCATTGTTCTCGTCTCTTGGCTCCGGGCTCGAGCTTAGAGAATGGATTCCCTCGTCATTCTCCCCTTCTTTGAAAGAGTCAGACTCCACCTCCGATGCCTTGGTTGGCAACGTCCCCTCTGGCTTCCAAAAGCTAAGGTCCTGCACATTAAAAGAAGAAGACATTTTCCCAAGCCAATTGGGAAGGGTTAGTTGGTACGCGTTGGCACTAATTTTCTTCGTGATCTGGTAGGGACCATACTTCCTCGGCTTCAACTTGCTACTTGGAGCATGCATAAAGCGTTCTTTCCCCAAGTACACCATCACCTCATCCCCAACCTCAAACTGTACATCCCTTCGGTGTTCATCCACCTTGGTTTTGACACGACTATTTTTCTCCTCAATGCTATGTCGGACTTCTTGGTGCATTCTATGATAGTCGATGGCCAAGTTGTGTGCGGCTACACTCTTCTTCTCCCCTTTGGGAACCTCGCCCAAATCAAGTGAATGGTTGGGTGCTTTGGTGTATACTATCTCGAAAAGGGACTTTCCGGTAGTGGAACTCATGGCGGAGTTGTAGGCAAACTCAGCTTGGGCGAGCATATAATCCCACATCTTGGGTTTGTCTCGATATTTGCTTCTCAATAAATTTCCCAATGTCCGATTTACCGCTTCGGTCTGTCCATCCGTTTGGGGGTGAGCCGTGGTGCTAAACTTCAATGTGGTTCCAAGAATGGCCCAAAGAGTCCGCCAAAAGTGGCTTGCAAACTTCGTGTCCCTATCCGACACTATGCTCTTTGGGACCCCATGTAGCCTCACTACCTCACGGAAGAACAACTTGGCGATGGCGGTGGCGTCACTAGTCTTCCTACACGGGATAAAGTGGGCCATTTTTGAGAATCTATCCACCACTACAAAGATGGAATCCATACCCCCATTGAGTCCTCGACAGCCCCAACACAAAGTCCATAGAGAGGTCTTCCCAAATAGTCTTCGGAATTGGAAGATGCATACGTAATCTGGCATTAGTAGCATGCCCCTTGGAGGTTTGGCACGCCTCACATCGCTCCATGATGTATGCCATGTCTCTCCTTACTCTAGGCCAATAGTAACGGGAGCTAACCGCTTCAAAGGTTTTGTCCCTTCCAAAGTGTCCCCCCAACACCCCTCCGTGTAACTCTCGGATCACTCTTTATCGTATGGACGTATTTGGAAGGCACAATTGGCTACCCCTAATGAGAAACCCATGCACTAACTGATACCCACTCTCTTCGGTACCTCTCCTACACTTCTCCCACTCAGGCCCGAAGTCCATATCCTCCTCATACTCTCCCTTGATGTGCTCAAAATCCTCTAATTCTAAGGCTACTGTTTTCAAGAGAGCTATCCTTCGGCTCAAGGCATCCGCCACTTTGTTTTGTTGACCCGCTTTGTGAAGAAGTTTATAAGGGAACTTATCCACGAAAGCGGACCATCTAGCATGCATGTAGCTCCGGAGTTGCTTTTGACTTCCCAAGTATTTGAGGGCTTGGTGGTTGGTGTACAACATAAACTCCTTCCCGATGAGATAGTGCTCCCACGTCTTGAGAGACCGCACTACCGCATAGAACTCCTTGTCATAGGTGGCCCATTTTTGCCTCGAGTCACACAACTTTTCACTGAAATAAGCTATGGGCCTCTTCTCTTGCATTAATACTCCCCCTACTCCTTCTCCACTCGCATCACACTCGACTTCGAAGAGTTTATCAAAATCTGGAAATGCTAAAACCGGAGCGGTGCTTAGCTTTTCTTTTATCAAGGCAAAACTGCTCTCTTGTTTATCTCCCCATTTGAAACCTCTACCCTTCTTCAAACACTCGGTCATAGGAGCCACAATAGCGCTGAAATTCCGGATGAACCGTCTATAGAAAGTAGCTAACCCATGGAAGCTTCTAATATCCCCAACGGTCTTCGGAGTCGGCCACTCCCGAATAGCTCTAACTTTCTCTTCATCAACCCGGATACCACTCCCATTGACCACATACCCGAGAAACACCAAACTCTCCATCACAAAGTCACACTTCTTAGTATTGGCAAAGAGTTGATTCTCCCAGAGTAAGGTTAATACGGTCCTCAAGTGCTCCACATGCTCTTCCAACATCTTACTATGGATGAGAATGTCATCAAAGTAGACCACCACAAACTTCCCAATCACCGGACGCAATACTTGGTTCATCAACCTCATGAAGGTGCTTGGTGCATTGGTCATCCCGAATGGCATCACTAGCCACTCATACAATCCATCACGCGTCTTAAACGCCGTCTTCCATTCATCTCCCGCCTTAATCCGGATTTGGTGGTACCCACTCCTCAAATCAATCTTGGAAAAGACCTTGGACCCACCCAATTGATCAAGCATGTCATCAAGTCGGGGAATCAGAAACTTGTACCGAATAGTGATCTTGTTGATGGCTCGTCTATCCACACACATCCTCCACGACCCATCTTTCTTGGGTGTCAACAAAGCCGACACCGCACATGGGCTCATGCTCTAACATAACCCATCCTTATCAACTCTTCCACTTTTTCCTTCATCACTTCACTCTCCTTGGGACTCATCCGGTAGTGAGGAAGACTAGGTAAGCTAGCTCCCGGCACGAGATCGATATGATGTTGGATGTCCCATAGGGGTGGTAGCCCATATGGTAACTCCTCCGGAAACATGTCACGAAACTCATTAAGCAACTTTCCCACTTCTTCTGGGACTTCTTCACCTTCGCTACCTCCCCTTTCCGACGGTGTACTAGATTTTACCATCACTACATAGACCGTTTGACTTTCCTCACACTCGTTGATAAACACCTTGTGAGTTGGGCAAATGATCAAAGTAGATTTCCCCTTAGTCTTGGGCTCTCCTATAAGTGGTGTGAGCACATAACGAATCCCGTCCTTCACAAACCGATAGGTGTTCTTTCTTCCGGCATGGGTAGCGTCCCTATCAAATTGCCACGGATGTCCCAACAATAGGTGGCAAGCATCCATCTCCACAACGTCGCAATAGACTTCATCCCGGTACTCCCCTATCTCAAGAGGTACCCTACACCTTTGAGTGACTTTCAGCTCTCCAACATTCTTGATCCAACCCACACTATACGGACTCGGATGTGCTTCGATAATCAACCCAAACTTCTTAGCCGCTGTGTCGCTAATGATGTTCTCTTGGCTACCACTGTCAATAATCACATTGCAGTTCACCCCTTGAACTAGACATCGGGTTCGGAACAATTGATGTCGTTGGTCTGTTTCCACTCTACTCGAGATCAAGAGTCTTCTCACCACATGTACGGCTTGTCCACCATCATACTCTTCCTCATAATCATCACCAATTGGGTCACAACAAACATCCCCTTCATCATCATACTCATCATCATCTTCATACCGCTCAACCATGTTGGCACTTCTCCTCTTGGGACACTCATTGGAACGGTGACCCAGCTCATTGCATCTGAAACATTTGAATGGAGCCGGTCTCGCATAGGGGTTGTTGCCCCTAGGGGGTTGTGTCGCCTTAAAAGGCCTCACATCTCCACTAGGTGCCTTTCCTGCACTTGGCGCCTTGGGATCGCTTGAACTTGCAATACCCTTTCCTTTATCAATCCCCTTGGGAGCTCCTCTCCCTCTATAAGTACCTTCGGTCCCGGCTCTCCTATAGCTTTCATGTCCCCTCAAAGTCAACTGTGCCTCAGCCTTTAATGCTAAATTATGGGCGTCTTGCACCCGAATCATCATTTGCATCCCAATCCGGTCTTGGATGTTATACTTCAATCCTTCAAGATACCTTGAAGTCTTTTGGCTTTCGGTTTCTGACAAGTTAGCCCTTGCCGAAATCTGCAAGAACTCCGAGGTGTATTCGTGCACACTCCTTGCACCTTGTGAGCAGTTCCGATAAGAACTGTAAATGTATTGCTCGTAGTCAAGTGGTAGAAACCTCTCCCGCAACATCGATTTCATTCTAAGCCAAGATCTAATCGGCTCCATTCCTCCTCTTCTTCTCCCTTCCTTCATATTATCCCACAAAACCGAAGCTCCTCCTTTCAACCGGTAAGCTACTAAATGGACTTTTCGAACCTCCGGTATTCCCGCATAATCAAAGAACCGTTCCACCTCTAACAACCAATCAAGGAAACCCTCTATGTCGAGTTCTCCCCCGAACGATGGTAAATCCACTTTTAACTTAAAAGCATCATCCCGCTCAAAATTGTTGAAACACCTTTCCACATGATTTTGATTTGACAAAATTATTTAAGTTAATCCCATGATTAAACAATAAAATTTAAGTGCTTTGATTTAATTGTACTAATGTGTTTGTTCAATGTTGAGTAAGTTAACTAACGAGAACAGGAACTGAGAGTCTATAAAAGAAAGACAAAACGAAGTCAGCATAAGCAAGTCACACAGCTGAAGCTAATTGGAATACAACTCAGCATTAAGAAAGAAATGTCTTCTTCAGAAAAGCTTGAAGGCGAAGCCGCTGAGTCAAGCTGAGTAAAAATCAAGTCAGCGTCAATGATCCGTCAACTTGGCAGAAAAGGTCTGACACAAATCAGAAGTCTTGGAAATCCGTATTAAGGACCTTTTCGAAACGCATGGACCATCTAACTTTTGGCAAGAAGATAAACCTGGCACAAGAAGACAAACCTGGCGCAAGAAGACGAAACTGGCAAACCTGGTTGCTGCTAAAAACAGAAGACAGGATTGGCCTGCAGCTCTGGAAGCTGACCATATGATGACAAAGAAGACCGTTCTTCCCACAACGGCTATGTCGGATTTCAAATCATTGAAGCCACAAGACTGCTATAAATAGGCCAAATCATCACTTGGATTATACACACATACAACACAATATACAGACAGAAAGCAAATCTTCTTTGACTCAAAATCCAAAATAGAAGCTGTCTGAAAAGAAAAAGCAAGCTCTTACACCAAACTCCAATCATTGTGTAAAAGTCTAGATTGATTCTGTCATCTAAATTGTTCTTTGTTGTATTAAGAACAATTTCTTATCATTTGTAAAAGGTTAGAAGAGTGAAGCTGAGTACTCGGTTATAGTACTCAGTGGTAGAGAGAAACTGAGTACTCAGTTATAGTATTCAAAGGTAGATAGGATTGAGTAGACGAATAGAGGACGGTACTCTTGCATACTCAGTTGCTATTGTAAACGGTTTGTGCTCTACCTTTAAAGAGCTCAGTAGAGGATTGAAAAAGCTCAGAAGGATTCCGGGGACTGGACGTAGGCGGAGAGGCCGAACCAGGATAAGTCTGCTGAGTAAACTCTAACCCTTTCTCTTGATATATATATGTATGTGTTGCTTTCTTAAAATCACTCAGTAAATAATATGTACAAACTAAAGCTAAGTAATCTGAGTGCTGAGTTGGAAACTAACTTAAGTGTTAATTCTCAACTCATAATTGAAACAGCCCTAGTCATCATTTGATTACTGCTGTCTCATACCATACTCACCCTTGCTGAATTAAATTAAGTTCAAATTATTCAAACAATCTATTAAGTCAGTATTATTAAGTGAAAAAGTTATATTAGTTCCTAACCCCCCCCCCCCTTGGAACTAATCCTATCAAGTTACACTGGACCAACAAGTGGTATTAGAGCTCAGTAGCTCACTATTCAAGATAAAAACTATCTTAAGCTGATCCCTGTAATGGCTGAGAACATCACTCGTTTCCTTCTGGGAAATCAAACAACCCAGATACTCCCTGAGGGATTATCTATCAGTCGGCCTCCTCTGTTCTTTGGATCCAATTATACATTTTGGAAGAACAGGATGAAAAACTTTATTAAGGCAACAAATATGAGTGCATGGCTAGCTATAGTCCAAGGCCCTTTTGTTCCCTATGAAATCATTGACGGTGTAAAAACTGTCAAAAGCGAGGATAAGTGGTCAGAAGATGACCTTAAGAAATTACAAAATAATGCTTCGGCTATCAATATGCTTAACTGTGCGTTAGATGCTGCAGAATACAATAAGGTTTCAGGTTGTGAGTCAGCACAGGAAATCTGGAAGAAGCTGGAGGTTACCTATGAAGGAACCAGCAAAGTCAAAGAGTCCAAGGTGAATCAACATATGCGGCTGTACGAGCTGTTTGAAATGAATGATAATGAGGACATCTCTGAGATGAATGCAAGATTCACCAACATTATCAATGAGCTTAAAAGACTTAGCAAGAACTTCACTGAAGAAGAACAAGTGAAGAAGATTCTAAGAAGTCTTCCCAAGAGCTGGCAAGCAAAGAAGACAGTTGTTGAAGAAGCTCAGGACCTGACCACGTACAAGTATGATGAGCTCATCAGATCTTTGCTGACCCATGAGATCTCCATGAAAAATTTTGAGGCTAAAGAAAAAACTGAGGACAAGAAGCAAAAATCTTTTGTCATGAAAGCTGACTCAACCGAAGCTGACTCATCAGATGATGAGGAGATGGCCATGTTTACCAGGAAGATGAAGAAGCTGTTTAGGAAAAATGATAAGTACAGCAAAAGGCCATTCAAAAGAAGTGATAAATACAAAGCTGAGTCAAGCGACAGCAGACACAAGAAGGACAACTCAAAGCCTGTTACTTGTTTTGAATGCCATCAAGCTAGGCACATCAAATCAAGCTGTCCTACCTTGAAGAAAGACAAGAAGGGAAGTAGAAAGGCAATGGTGGCCATATGGAGTGACAGTGATGAGTCAACCTCATCAGAAGTTGATGCCACCGAGTTAGCTAATATCTATTTCATGGCTGACAAATCTGCTGACCACTGTCTCTCTGAGCAAGTTGACCTCTCTGATGAATCTGATCATGAGGAACATACAACTGAGGTAATGTCTCTACCCTTGCTCAGAAATGAAATGATAAATGCCCTGAGTGATCTCTATACACTTATCAAAAAGTGTAACAAGAAAATAAGAGCACTCAGCAGGCGGTGTGATGAGATTGAAGAGGTCAAACTCAGTGACCTCCGACATCTTCTCTAGGACAATACCAGGCAAGATGAAAACTTGAAAATCATGCATGGGTTTGTCTCTGAAGTCCAATTAGACTCTAAAAAGCCGAGAAAGGACATCACATCCATACAGAACCAGCTGAGTTCATCGGCTAAGAAAAGGTTCTATTCTAAGACTGAGTATTTGGGTACTAGTCAGCAAAGATAGTACACTCAGCAGAACAGTCAGTGTGACTGTTGTGGAAAGAAAGGAAACACTATAAAAGTGTGTTGGTATGCTCAGCACCATTGGCTGACCAAAGGTAAGAACGAAGCTGAAATTATCTTTGCTGACCAATATAATCCTGCAGAGATTGTTGAAACACCGACTCCTGAAGACACTACACTACCAAAGGAGATCAAGGTTCCAAGAGGACACTCTGAAAGCAGCATTCTTGATGTCGCCGAGAACACCCTGATGACCAGAAATCAACTCAGGAGATATCTCAGCAACGTGGCTTTCGTGTCAGTTCTTGAACCAAGAAACTTCTCAGAAGCTGAGAACGATGAATTCTGGATAAATGCGATGCAAGCGGAGCTCGATCAATTCAAGAGAAATGAAGTATGGGATTTAGTGCCTAAACTAAAGAATCAAAAGACCATAGGAACAAAATGGGTATTTCGCAATAAGCTAGATGAACAGGGAAACATAGTCAGGAACAAAGCCAGACTTGTAGCTCAAGGTTACAGTCAGCAGGAAGGTATTGACTATGGTGAGACCTTTGCACCCGTAGCTAGATTAGAAGCTATAAGAATATTGTGTGCATATGTTAGCTTCATGAATTTCAAATTGTTCCAAATGGATGTTAAAAGTGTATTTCTTAATGGAGTTATAAATGAAGAGGTTTATGTTAGTCAGCCTCTAGGATTTGAGGATCCAAAATTCCCAAACCATGTCTATAAACTCAAAAAGGCATTGTACGACCTGAAGCAAACACCACGGGCTTGGTACGAAAGGCTGACCAACTTTCTGCTGACAAGAAACTATGTCAGAGGAAAAGCTGACACAAACTTATTCATTAAGAAAAAGGGTAAAGATACCCTGTTGGCACAGATATATGTAGATGATATTATTTTTGGTGCTACTAATGAGTCTATGTGTAAGGAATTTAGCAAACATATGCAAACTGAGTTTGAAATGTCAATGATGGGAGAACTCAACTTCTTCCTTGGACTTCAAATCAAACAAGGCAAGAATGGCATCTTCATTAGTCAGACTAAGTATGCCAAGGAGATATTGAAGAAATTTGATATGGAAAATTGTAAGCCAATATCTACCCCAATGGGTACTGACACTGTACTTTGTGCTGATGAAAAAGGTAAGTCAATAGATAGCAAATTATATCGAGGTATGATTGGCTCTCTACTCTATCTAACGGCAAGTAGGCCAGATATTCAGTACTCAGTACGTTACTACGCAAGATATCAAGCTGACCCTAAGGAATCTCATTACATAGCTGTAAAAAGAATCCTTAGATATTTGCAAAGCTCAGTGAATGCAGGTTTATGGTATCCCAACAGGAATGATTTCACACTCGTTGGATACGCTGATGCTGACTATGGACGAGACAAGCTTGAGAGAAAAAGCACTTCAAGAGGATGTCATTTCCTTGGAAGCTATCTAGTGTCTTGGTTCAGTAAGAAGCAGTCGTCAGTTGCCCTGTCAACAACTGAAGCTGAGTACATTGCTGTTGGAAGCTGTGTTGCACAAGTCCTATGGATCAAGCAACGGTTGGATGATTATGGAGTTCAAACCAAAACAATTGAAGTCAAATGTGACAACAAAAGTGCCATTGACTTATCCAAAAATCCAATCCAACACAGCAGGATGAAGCATGTCAGCATTAGACATCACTTCATCAGAGATCATGTACTTAAAAGTGAGATCAAGCTGACCTATGTTCCAACAGATGAATAGCTTGCAGATATCTTCACGAAGCCATTGGCTCGTGAGCAATTCAGCATACTAAGGGAAGCTATCGGTATGTCTAATCCTTTTCAACAAAATTCTGAGTATGTTGTGTGATTATATCATGCCGAGTGATTATTACATGTTGAGTAACTGTCATATGCTGAGTAGATATGAATGCTATGAAATCACTATTTAATGAATTACTATATATATTGAGTGATTGATAAAATGCTGAGTTACTCCACATGATATGAACCCCTTTTACGCTAAACTAAGCACTTAGAACACCAAACGTTTAGTATCTTAGATGCTGAGTAGAATACTTGCACGCGTATTTATGTAGACTCCTAGGATGACGTAGGCGTAATTATTAGAAACCCATGCGCCGAATGTTTCATTAATGTTAGAATTAAATGTCGTTGATTGATTCAGAAACGAACCGCCATTCTGACCTATCAGATCACCACGCACCGGCTATAAATAGTGGACGAATTCCCACTAATTCCTCTTTACGCTTGAAAATTTCGCACTCGATCTCTCTCTATCTCTCTCAATTCCCTAATCTTCTAACTTTCTCAAAATCCTCAAGAACACCATGTCGAACGATTCCCAGAATATCTCCGAGCAATACGATGACAACCGCTCCGACATTAATCCTCCATCTCCTGCTGAGCAGGAATATCAAGAGACTTCCTCAGAGTCTCAGGAACAGATCCATGGTCAGCATGACCAAACTATGCCCGAGGTCAGCATCCTCGGTGAAAACCCTCACACTGACCAAACAACTCATTCGAAGAAGAAAAAGAAAAACAAGCAACCTAAGGAAAGGAAGTTCTTTCCAGTCTTCAGTAGTATCAAAAACCTGAACGTCTACCATTCTCGATGGTTTTCCGGAAGCTTCATCGAGGAAGAAAAACCTTTTTGTGACTGGATTTCAAAGAATGGGTGGACTGCCCTATTCTCTCTCCCTGGAACTACTTACCCACAACCGGTGAAGGAGTTCTATGCAAACCTAAGGGTCGCTGAGGACGACGATGACTATTTGGTCACCAAGGTTAAGAATAAGGCGATCACCATCACCCCCTCTTACCTTGCTATCTTGCTAAAGCTTCAAGCAGAAGGTGCAGAACTGCGATGCACGAATGATTATAAGCGGGTTCAGTACGTTGCTGAGTTCTGTAAACCCAAAAATCATAAAGGTGAAATCGCTAGTACCAGCATGGGTCAGCCTAAAAAACAAGCTCACTACATCCTGACCAACTTTCTCTTTCCTAAGGTCAACTCCTCCTCCTCAGCCTCAAACTTTGAGCAGTGTTTCATTTGGCACAAGATGAACTATAAGCCACTCAATATGCCCATCTTTCTTATTGGGGCTTTCCAATGCAGCACCGGGATCCTTCGGATGGGTTCTCTCATCACCAAAATACTTTAGGATCACCAGGTCGGCTTTAAAGGAGAAATTGACGTAGAAGGCACTGAGATCACCTCAGCAATTTTGTTTGGCTTAGCTCACAACCTTCCTATCAAATCCAAGAAAGGAAAAGAGGCTATAGTTGAAGAAGCACCCGTTGAGGGTGATATGGTTGAAGAAACACCTGCTGAGTTGTCTCAAAAAGGAAAGGAAGTTGTAGTTGAAGCAGCACCTGCTGAGCGAACCAGAAAGGAAAGAAAGAGGAAAGCTAACCCCTCTATAACACCAATAGCCAAAGACATCAATCAAACTGCGAAAAAGATTAGGCTGGTGATAAGGGAAAAGAAAGCTGCTCTTACTGAGCTAGTTTAAGGGGAACCAGAGTCAGCTGAAAAATAGAAAAAGCAAGCTGAGCCCGAAGAAAGTGAGGAGACACTTGAACAACCATTAAACAGGAAGAAAACCTCTAGGATGACGCTGTTAGACGCTGACCCACTTGACTTTGTGATCTCAAAGGATTCAGACTTCGTGCGAAGTCAGGAAATCGACCTGGAAAAGACTCCTCAGGAGGAAGAGCAAGGCTGCACTGACGAACAACCTCAAACGGATAAGATGGGTTCTGCTAAGCCAAGTAACACAGCTGCTGCTGAGCAATCTGATGAGCAAGGAGCTGAGTCTCCAGTGAAGGACAAGGTTGTGGAAAACCTTTATGCTGACCTTGGACTTGACTCCTCTTCTGAGTCACCAGAGTCTATCGCTGCTGACCCTTGTCCTCAAACCAAAACTCAAAAGGGCAGTACGAAAAAGCGGTTCAAACGGAAAGCTCAAAAGCCCAACGTCATAGACTTGTTGGATGAATCTCCGCTGAGGGACCCCATTACTGACCTAACTAGGCTCCAATTCTAATTCTTCACCGACATCACTGAACTCACTCCCGATCAAGTGAAGAAAAAGCAAGCCTCTGTTTCTCAAGCTGAGGAACAAGCCGACCCAACAATCTCTAAGGGTTAAGCTTCTGCCGACACCTCTGCTCCACCTTCCACTGAGCAAGTACTCAAAGTTCCTGCTGCTCAACACAATGAGTTAGCAAAGGAAACTCCTCCTGCTAAAGACAGCTCTGAGTTGCCTCAACCTCAAATTTCCACTCAACTTCAGACTGACCCTGAGTAGGTTAATCACACTGCTGAGCAACCACTTCCATCTTCTACTGAGAAGTTAGAAAGCCAGTCACCTCCTGCTGCTAGCCTCAATAAAAGTGCAGCTATTGACCATGCTGGCACTTCTACTTCTGGGCAGCACCAAAGTACTCCACCGCCTGCTGCTAACCAGAAAACGGCCCCTGAGACTACTCAGAACCAAACTGAAGATGATTCCTACAACTTTCTTAATGCCTCTAAGTCAGGCCAGCAATCATCAACTCAGCTCATATGTTTCTTCAACCAATAGATCAGTCTCACGTCGATGCTACTGGGTCCACTCCTGCTAAGCCAACTCAACTTACATCCATCATGCAACTTCTGACTGAACTCAAAGGTCTTAAGGAGTTGATGAGTGTTATGACTTCTTTGGTCGCTTAGCAGCCCAAGCAAGAGTTTATGGTCAACCTGGCGGAACTTCAGCTAATGATGGTAAATCACGTGGACTCCATCGAAGGGAAAATCACTACCCTATCTGCTGTGAACTCATCATCGGCAACTTCTGCAGAAGTCACTCAGCACTTCACACAGCTGACCGCCGAGCTAACCGGAGCTCGTGAACTTATCTCCTCCACTTCTCAATGCTCCATTGAACAGATTGGTGAAGCTATTCGCCACCAATGACATCCTTCACTGCACCCGGTCAACACTTGCTCATGTTCGGCACATCAACGCTCAGCGTCATTCGTATGATTCTGCACTACTTAGGATGTACTATCAATCCTATGCACGGATGACGGACTCTATTACTTGGATTGGGAAGTCACTTGGGTTCTTACTCAGTATGCTCAGCTCACACATCAAAATCCCCTCTTCAAGTATGGCTGATGGCATGCAGGTCTTTCAGGGTCTCAAAGAAAGCACGAGTCACATGCAACAGTATTCCACCATACTGACTCGTGTTGTTCAACAGGGGCAATTCTATGCTCCTCCCCTTCCTTCTGGTGATGCTGGCAAAACGGGGGAGAAAGATAAATAGTCAGCTGATGGAACTCAACGTCAAACTCAGTAGAAGCCTCCTGGCTCAACTTCTGCTATCCCAAGCAACCAAACTCAACAACAAAGAACAACCAAGCCGAGCCAAACCAAACCTAAGTCGAACCAAGTTCAAGTCAACATCAAGAAATAGAACTAGCAATAGTCTTAGGTTGTAACTTGTGTTTCTTATATGGCATGTTCTCTTTGTTAAAGCTGACTATCTATATATAAGCATCTTTCTGCAAACTGTTTTATATATGCAATGCTTACTTGCCGTGTTTATATGTTGATCTGTCTCATGTAACCATTCATTGAACAACAACAAATTAAAACTTGTGAACATAAAAGTTAAACAAGTAAAATATACTAGGTATTCCTCAACTCTGATATCTGAACTTAACTAAGTATCAACACTGAGTAATGATAAAATGTTCCAAGTATTGACCTTCTTCTGAAGCTGACCTTAGACTCTTTTCGATTAAATCTTAGAAGGTTTAGAACTGAACTAAGTCAGTAAATTCAAGCCTTAGTTTCATTCAATTAGATCTTAGAAGGTTTATAGTTGAACTAAGTCAGAGATCCAACCCTTACGGGGGAGTAATTTCAGAAGAATAAAAAAGGTCAACTATCATGGGGAAGCTCAACACTGAGTTCCTTGATTGAATACTTTTGCCAACATCAAAATTGGGGAGTTTATTGAAACACCTTTCCACATGATTTTGATTTGACAAAATTATTTAAGTTAATCCCATGATTAAACAATTAAATTTAAGTGCTTTGATTTAATTGTACTAATGTGTTTGTTCAATGTTGAGTAAGTTAACTAACGAGAACAGGAACTGAGAGTCTATAAAAGAAAGACAGAACGAAGTCAGCATAAGCAAGTCACACAGCTGAAGCTGAGTGGAATACAACTCAACACTAAGAAAGAAATGTCTTCTTCATAAAAGCTTGAAGGCGAAGCCGCTGAGTCAAGCTGAGTAAAAATCAAGTCAGCGTCAATGATCCGTCAACTTGGCAGACAAGGTCTGACACAAATCAGAAGTCTTGGAAATCTGTATTAAGGACCTTTTCGAGACGCATGGACCATCTGACTTTTGGCAAGAAGACAAACCTGGTGCAAGAAGACAAACCTGGTGCAAGAAGACGAAACTGGCAAACCTGGCTCCTGCTAAAAACAGAAGATAGGATTGGCCTGCAGCTCTGGAAGCTGACCATGTGATGACGAAGAAGACCGTTCTTCCCACAATGGCTATGTCGGATTTCAAATCATTGAAGCCACAAGACTGCTATAAATAGGCCAAATCATCACTTGGATTATACACATATACAACACAATATACAGACAGAAAGCAAATCTTCTTTGAGTCAAAATCCAAAATAGAAGCTGTCTGAAAAGAAAAAGCAAGCTCTTACACCAAACTCCAATCATTGTGTAAAAGTCTAGATTGATTCTGTCATCTAAAGTGTTCTTTGTTGTATTAATAACAATTTCTTATCATTTGTAAAAGGTTAGAAGAGTGAAGTTGAGTACTCGGTTATAGTACTCAGTGGTAGAGAGAAGCTAAGTACTCAGTTATAGTATTCAGAGGTAGATAGGATTGAGTAGACGAATAGAGGATGATACTCTTGCATACTCAGTTGCTATTATAAACGGTTTGTGCTCTACCTTTAAAGAGCTCAGTAGAAGATTGAAAAAGCTCGAAAGGATTCCGGGGACTGGACGTAGGCGGAGAGGCCGAACCAGGATAAGTCTGCTGAGTGAACTCTAACCCTTTCTCTTGATATATATATATATATATATGTGTGTGTGTGTGTGTGTGTGTGTGTGTGTGTTGCTTGCTTGCTTAAAATCACCCAGTAAATAATCTGTACAAACTAAAGCTGAGTAATCTGAGTGCTGAGTTGGAAACTAACTTAAGTGTTAATTCTCAACTCACAATTGAAACAGTCCTAGTCAGCATCTGATTACTGCTGTCTCATACCATACTCAGCCTTGCTGAATTAAATTAAGTTCAAATTATTCAAACAATCTATTAAATCAGTATCATTAAGCGAAAAAGTTATATTAGTTCCTAACCCCCCCCTTGGAACTAATCCTATCAAGTTACACGGGACCAATAAAAATTACCTCCATATGCCCTTCTCAAATTCGGCTCTCTCCCATATCCGCCTCTTTCATTGCCTTGACCCCCATACGGATCATTCAACCCAACATTCTCCCTCTCATAACCACCTACAACATTTTCATGCGCAATATCTATATTTCCGGCACGCACATGCGCGGGACCAACAACATTATTCACATGCATGTCATTCCTATGCCTATCATTCAAAACATCATCATTCTTCCTAATCCCCATATTTCTAGCAATCATAGGCATATCATAGTCATCAAATAAATCCCCATCACTATCACTATCCACATTTCTAATGACTAAGAGATTGTTTCATCTTACCTCTTGAACCCTAGGGCCCATTGGTAGTTGTGGTGCATGATCCCTCCTAGAAGGTGGAGTGGGTTGTCGCTCAAGTTGAAGTCGGGGGTGCTCTTCTTACCGCCGGTGGGGTTCTCCGGTTAGAAGAGCTTGAGTGTTGCGGTGTCCGATCTTTAGTTCTTTCCTCAAACATTCTTAGAGACTCCGTTAGATGCTTCACGTTGCCTTCTAACGCCTCAACTCTTTGTTCCGTGGATCTGGTGGCTTCGTTTGCGATACGTGGTTGAACCATTTCCGAGAAGAAGTCTCCAAGAAGGAAAATGACTCGGCTCTGATACCAACTGATGTAGATTGAAATCGACTGGAGGTTTTAATCGTAAACCAACAAAGATTACAAACTTCTCTAGCTTAACTAGAAGGTTGAATAAACCCACAATGATGAACCTTGGTGCTCCAATGGAGGCTTTCAAATCAATATTATCAAAAAGTTGTGAAACATTACAAAGAAGAGAGTTTAAATACTCTCCCAAATAAGAAGAGAAAAGACTAAAAGCCCATTAATAGGGTTTTAGGCAAAACATGTGTATCAGGGTAGAATAGGAAAAGGAAGAGTCCATGGTAGTTTAGTAATAAGGGGTGGATGGCAAAATAGTGAATAAACCTCAACAGTAATGGTCCTTTATTGGTAAGAACTTAGAGGAGAAGTATCCTTCCAGCAGAGTACGCACCGCGTGGATCTTGGTACGCCCCGCGTAACTCAACTCCTGATCCTGGAGAGTCTTCACGGGGGATTTTACGCATGGCGTTCCTGGAGTCACGCCCCGCGTATTGGAGCCTCTGATCTTGGTGACCCTGGGTGATGACCTTCACGCGGAGCGTTTTCGGGACTACGCCCTGCGTAGTCGAGCTCCTGGACTTGGTGGCCCTATTGGTTGGGATCTACGCGTGGCGTCCGAGTCGTACGCCCCGCGTACTTGACCTCCTAGGATGGTTTCTTCTCCAATGCCGAATCCACGCCCCGCGCGCATAGATGTACACCCTGCGTTCCCGAGCTTCTGGGCAAATCTTCGAAAGCTGGTCCCTTCACGCCCCGCGCCTTGGTGAGTACGCCCCGCGTACTGGACTGGTTTCCCCGGTTCTCATTGTTCTCGTCTCTTGGCTCCGGGCTCGGGCTTAGAGAATGGATGCCCTCATCAAATAATATTATAATTTAATGTTGAGTAACATATCATTAAACAGTCAATTTTATATTAGTATTCCAAATTTTAAGAATGATTTCCCTCGTCAATGTTGTTAAGAAAATTGTTTCTATTGTGCTGCATAAAGGAAAGAAAAAATTGCACTAAACCCCATTCAACATATCACAAAACAGGAATTTGATAAACATGTCTTATAACTTATATATGTCGCCCCTTGTTACATATATATCCTTTACAAACAATTTGAAGTCACAAATTAAATAAATACAACAATTTATATGTAAAGCATTTATTATGAAAAAATCAAATAAAATACATATATATACAAACAGAAAATAAACACATCAATAAGGCCCTGAAATCTTGAAAGAAACAAATTAAGAATATATAATTTTATGGTCGCAGGCAACTTCCAGGAATGACTAGTCCACTAGATCCGCCATGTGCATTAGTGCAAGAAGAAGATGCCATTCCTCTGTTCAAATATGTCAACTTTATATTCTTCAATTTGAGTCCTTTGCATGGTGTATTTTTACTGCATATAAAATTGATTGCTACTTTTGATGCTGATGTTCCTCTTATGTCCTGATATGTCACCCCACTTATCTTTGAGCTTGAACTCTGTGCACAAACACCTACCATTTACACAACGTTTTTGAAACAAAATCAAGTGAAATTAAGTGAAAATTACCTGATTAGGACAACCTTGGCCGCTCGGGCAATAACGTTGATCAATGAGGATAGGATTATAGACATTTTTCATGACAATGTTTCTGAAAAGAATGTTGTTAGCAAAACTAGTTGTGGGTCTAGCCCATGATTTTATTCGAACTCCATTTGTAGTTCCTGTGAATACTACTCCTGTTACTGTCACATTTTGGACCCCTTCTTCTTGCTTGTACAAACCTAAACTCCCAATACTATATTGCAGAAAAAACACAATTTAGAACAATAATTTTGATAATAGCAAGGTAATTAAAAAAAAAAAAAAAAAAAGGATACCTGATTCCATGTCCGGGGCCACAGGCGATTTGTTGAAGCCAGATATTTTTGGAGCCCTGGCCAAGTGAAATGCAGTCATCTCCTGTCATTATAGTGCTATCTCTGACGGTAATTCCAAAGGAAGATTGGATGTGGATTCCGTCGGTGTTTGGACTCCAACTTGGAGCAATTATCTTGAGGTTTTGGAACATAATGTTCCAGCTTTGTCCAACAGCAATGTGAAATAGCTGACTGTTGATTGTTGTTAATCTTTTGATTATCACGTTACTTGATCCCAAAAATGTTATGGACTGCACTTAATTCAACATCCAAACATATGTATTCAGCATCCTTTACTTAATGAATTTGTTAAGACATAATTACAAAATTTAAAATAATTAATAAATTTGTCTATTGATTAGATTAACAAGCCAATTACAGTCTAGAGAATCTAATTCAACAAATTTTTGAGAATAACTTTTATTATTATCTCTGACATATAGCACTTTGCCGGAATGCCCTTATACTTAAAACGTGTACAATACATATTCATCCTACTATGTATTTGAAATTCTATCAATAAATGAAGTTGTCAGCATTCTATCATCACGAAGGTTGGAACTAGGGCTATAAATGAGTCAAGCGGCTCGGCTCGATAAAAACTCAATCGTGTTTGACTCGATTCATAGATGAACAAAGTTTGAACACAAAGAAACTCAGACTTGAAATCTTGAGAGCAGGCTTGGTCATGGGTTCATGAACAAACTCAAATATAATGTTCATAAACAAAAAGCTTGATTTGATTTTTTTTTAATAATAGTAATTTTATAAAGGAGAAATGTAAACTACTTAGTTATGTGTGGAACTTTAATTTTGTATGTCTTAAATCTACATAATTTGTGTTAAAGAAACATAATTAACCGGCTGTTCATGAGTAAAATTCATGAACAAAATTAACAGGAGCAGCTTGCTAACAACACACAACAAAATGTTACACTTGAGCTTGAATTCGAACTTGTCTATTTTATGTCGAGTCAAGCATGAACAGACCAACTCTCGACTCAACTAGCTCTAGTTCGAACCACCTCTAAAAGAGTGATGGTTCCCAACAGATGGAGTGCCAGCTCGGAAACTCCATTAGGTGCTTACTTCCAGCCACTATACTATTGACCCAAAACATTTTTGGGAATAATTTAATAAAAATATTAAATAAAAAAAAGTGAATTGATATCTAATATTTATTTAAACAAAGTCAAATTGATAATTTATTCCAAAATAGTTAGAAAATGAAGATATTGTATTAATAAATGATATGGTTAGGAACGTACCCTAGCTCCAGGAGGACAAGACTTGCCAGCAATCTTACAAGCCCAAAAAGAAGAAGCTCTAGCATCAACAATACCTCCATAGATAGTAACTCTACTAACCTTATAAAACAGTATCCAAAATCCAGATGTTCCAAATGACCAATAATTAGTTGGTGCTATTATCTTACCATCAATCCTAAACAATATCTTACTCTTGCATGGCCCATTAAACCTTATCGGCTTCACCAAATAATTCCCCTTCGGAACATACACCGTGGATGCCGTCCTCGAGTTACACGCAGATGCCCACGCCTTGAGAAATGCCGCACTCGACTCTGTCCGTCCGTCCGATCTCGCACCGAAACTAACCACATTATAATCTGCATTTGATGCTTTTAAACTTGATAAAAACATTATCAGGAATAAAGCGTAACACATTGTCATGTAATTAGACATTTTGTGTTGTTAATTATGGGTTAATGATGAGTTAATGGGGTTGGGATATATGTATAGATATAGTGTTGGTATTGGACTCTAAAAGAAGTTAATAACATGTTACTTTCATGCAGTTTAATCATGTACTAATGAAGTGTACGGTGTGACAATGAGTTGTTTTGAGAATGATGTTACGCTAATATCTGTATTTCATGTTTTTCTTTTTTTTTTTTTTTTAAATTAGGAATAATAGAACATGATAACGTTTTACTATCACCTTGCATCCCTTGTCGTACAACTTCATGTGGGTCATAAATAAAATATCATGATTCTTTCTTCCTTCTTATTTTATTTCTTTTTATTCTCTGAACAAAAAAGGTCTTATTGACTCTTACTTGCCAAAATTTATCTGAAAATTTCTATTTAACGTGTGTGCATGAGCGTGAGGGTTCAATTCACATATAATCAGTGGCAAAGTATTTTCCCTTGAAATAATTGTTAGGTTGGGCTTAATTTTGTTTTTACCTGGCCCAAGCCAAAATATTGTAGTTTTGATCTGGTTTTTATATATTTAGGCTTTTATATAAAAAAAAAAATTATAAAATTACAATAAAATCATATTATCAAAATTAATTTTAAATATGTTATTTTTATATATATTATAAATAAAATATGATTTTATATCTTAATTTCTTAAAAAAAATACATTAATTTAAAAATTCTAGATCCCAATTCATAAATCCTAAACTTTAAAAAATATATCATAGACTCGTAATATATTAACTTTAATTTTTAAAATATATTAAAGATAATAATTTATTTAGTTTGACATAATTAAAATTATTAGTTGATATAATTATAGATCATTTTTTTTGAAGCAAAATATCTATTTATTCAATACCAGAAGAATCCTTACATAAACACATTCCAACCAAGAAGGGATCACAAAAGACATAAAAGAATTAGCATTGGAATGTGCACTTTGAGCAATCGCATGAGCTGCACCATTCGCTAATCTAGGAACATAAGCAACCGAGCAATCAGGTCACTGTTGTAAAATTTCTAAACAATCCTGTATAATCTCTCCAAATTCCCTATATCTTCGAACTTTGGTATTAATAGCCTACACAACCAATTGAGCATCTAATTCGAATTCAATATTATTAAGACACAAAGAGAACGCCCATGTCAAACCTTCACGCAGCGCAATAGCCTCAATAATCTGGACATCCGTAATCCCGGGAAGAATTCGGCTATGAAGAGCAAGAAGCGATCCATCATCTCTCCGAATTGCATTTGAACTTCCTAGGACATGGGCGAGCCCACCTACTGTTGTATGAAGTTTCTGCATTTCTTCCCTGCGAGTACACCTGAACTGATCGTATCTGTGTCGCGATACAGTCATCTAGGAATTGACGCAAAATACAGATAGCCCTCACTAGTGTATCAACGAACCCCTGCCAGACCTTGTGATTTCGTTGACGCCAAATAGTCCAAAGGACCAAGCTAGCAGGGACAATTTCCTCATCTGATCGATTTAAACTAGCCAATCCGTAATTGTCTCCCACTCCTCTCCTGGTTTTATCTGACCCGCCTCAGACCAACATTACTATGCATAAGAGCATCTTGAAAATAGAGGCCAGTTGTGCTCCATGTCGAGATTATAGAGAGCGCAGATCCCATTGACTTGAACTGATCGACTACGCAGCTATATTCTAGTAGGAAGAATTTTATTGCAGATTTTCCATAAAAAGAATTTTATCTTAGCAGGTATACGAAGCATCAAAATCTTCCTCCAATACTCCTCTAAAGGTTGAGCGACATCTCCTTTATTTTATAGATCCAAAGGAGGCTATAGAAGAGGGGTTTGAGGATCCAACTAGATATATTTCGACTATATATCAATTTGTGCGATAGATGTGGAGCTTATATTTATAAATCAGGGTAAATTACATACGTGGTGTACAACCTTTACCCCAAATCACACTTTGGTGTACAACCAAAATTTTGTCACACTAAACCGTACGAACTTCAGATGACCTCCCACTAAAGTGTACATTCGGTTTTTGTGACCGGTCAACGCTGGTCAACTATGCCACGTCAGCATTTTTCAGTGTAGAATTAAAAAAAAGTGGGACCCACTCTTTATGGAATGACTAATATAACCTTATTCTTTATAAATTTACTAAAATACCCTCATCTTCTTCCTTGAACCCCTCTCCTCCATTTCTCTCTCTACATCTTCTCTCTCACTACTCTCTCTACCATTTCTCTCTCTACCATTAAGAATTAGAATAAAAAAAATCAGATTTCTCTCTTTTTTTTTGTTCTCTCTCTTTTTTTTTGGGTGTTTTTCCACAAAAAGTTGAAGCTCCCATACAGTTGCCATGAATTTTCCTCTGAGAATCTTTTGAGCTTCTTATTCTCATCATGCAGTCTCTCTAACTCAACCTCCATTTTCCTTGCCTGTAAAACCATATATATTCATTTAAATCTCAAGAAAAACACTCGGGTGAAATGAATTCAAAATTACAAGTGATCGCGCGAAAACTCACTTCATTATTGGGCAATTTAATTCCTGTTTCTCTGCTGGGAGTCATGACCAGATTCAGTCCAGTCTGTAACAAATGAATAGTATTAAACCATTGGTAACTTTAAAACGTTAAGCAACATATGTGTATATTGAATTGAAATCTTACGTTTACCCCTTCGGAACCGGAATCAAGAACAACAGTTGACGTCGACGAAATATCCTTCATCTCTCGACCATGAGTCGTCAATTTGTGATCGGTGGAGAAGAAATCGACTTCTTTAATCATTAACTTGGTTAGATCCATGGAGTTTTGAGAAAAATGAACAACTGGATTGTGGCGGAGACGGTCACCGGATTGTAGGAACGTCAATTCCCTGGTTTGCTTTTTCATGAAAATTAGAAAAGAGAAGAAAAGAAGAGAAAGTAGTTGTGTATGCTTTTCAACACAAGTATATAATTTCAACCCCGTTCAACTCTTTTTCTTTTAAGAGATATTTATGAGAGGGAAAGAAAGAGAGAGAGAGAGAAATCTTATCTTTTTTTTTATTCTAATTCTTAATGGTAGAGAGGGTTGAACAGGTTGAGAGAGAAATGATAGAGAGAGAAGTGAGAGAGAGAAATGGGAGAGATGTGTTGAAGGAAGAAGATGAGAGTATTTTAGTAAATTTACAAAGAATAAGGTTATATTAGTCATTCCATAAAAAGTGGGTCCCACTTTTTTTAATTCTATAATGAAAAATACTGACGTGGCATAGTTGACCAGTGTTGACCGGTCACAAAAACCGGCTGTACACTTTAGTGGGAGGTCACCTAAAGTTCGTACGGTTTAGTGTGACAAAATTTTGGTTGTACACCAAAGTGTGATTTGGGGTAAAGGTTGTACACCACGTATGTAATTTACCCTTATAAATCAATTAAAGAAAAAGTGGATTTAATGACAGGAAATACAATGTCTGAAAGTCTAATTAGTAATGAGTACATCAATTCTAGTGGCGAACACCAATAGTTGAATTTCTACCAAACCTACCAGTAGAGTCCTTTCCATAGATTTTGTTCTAGGTCTCCCGAGAACCCAACAACGAATGAACGCTGTCTTTATAGTGGTGGAAAGGTTTTTAAAGAGGACACATTTCCTACCTTGCCGCAAGACCAATGACTCCTCCACTATTGTTAAGTTGTTCTTTAGAGAAATTGTTAGATTGTACGGGGTTTCAAAAAGTATCTTTTGTGATATCATTTTTGGCAGACCCTCAGGATCTTATTCAGTGCTTCGCTCAAATTCAATAAAACTGCTCACTTCTACACACGGATGCTGAGCTAGAAGTTGTGAACAAAAATCTAAAAGATATATTTAAAATTATATATGTAGAGACAAACCAATGAAGGATTTTTTTTCTTTGAAGGAAAGAGAAAATGGTGCGGACATTCATTTAAGGAAGGAGGATTCGATTAAGGTAGATCCTTATACTTGTCCACCGATTCCTGAAGGATGTATCTGCGGAATTTGAGTTGATAACTGGGCAGGATTATATGTCACCGAGTCTAGCAATTTAAAGACTCATTCAACGATTTACAGCAATAAGCAATCCACTTCATAATGTTATGATTTGATCTTCTATCATCATAACCTAACCTCGTTTATATAACAAGACTATTGTAGTTATTTGAATAAGGATATGATTTTTCATTCATAGAAGATACATTTAGGGTTTCATTTTATTCATAGAAATACCATTATCAATCTTATTATCAAATGATATATTCTCTCTGAAAGATTCAACCTTTATTTAGAGTTCAACATTTATATCTTGACAAAATATTTTTCTCTCATTGTCTAGTTCCGAGTAGAGGACAACATATATATTTGCCGAATTGCTATTCTAAGTTTAATCTATATAACATCAGAATATAAAATATGTATATTTTCTTAAATTAATCCTTAAGGAACTGACATGATACTTCTTTCAAAAAAAAAAAAACAGAGATGATAGTATATCAATAATTGGTATATTCGTTGATGTGTATGTACGTAAACCTTTACAAATTGATAAAAGGCATGTGATACTAGCCAAAACCGGAGAAAAACATGGCTGTCTTTTAATATGGAAGGCATAGAAAAATAAACATTTTATTTTTTCCAATTACAAAACAATTCACTGGAAAATATGGAGGGCAGTAAAACATAAACATTTTGCTTTCATGGCTAGGTAAAGTGTCAAGGTAAAAATTTGATAAATGAATTTACATATCATTCTATCTCTAGAAATTTTAATAATATGTAAAAAACTTCCATTCTCTTATATTGCATAATCAACCATATATTAATTGGGCATTGGCAAGGCCGTCTCCGGCATTTTGAAGTCCCTAGACGTATTGTGCATTTTTTTCCATATCTAAATCTAATACTATTTTAGAAATAATAAATATTAAATAGTAAAATCAATAAATTATTAATTAAAATTCAAGTCATATAATAATAACATAAAGCTAAGAAATTATTATTCTTCTTGCTTTTGTACATGTAAAATCGAGTTTGCTTTTATATATTTAAAATCAAGTTTCTTCTCACCAGTCATGCGAAAAGCAAGCAGATGACAAAGTATTAATTTTTGGAAATTAATCTTGGACGGCTGAAATCGAACCCAATCGCACGATTCTATGGAAAGAAACAGAAGAATTTATCTTCGAGATTAAAAATTAGTTGCGTCGCGTATTTATTATGAATTATAGGCTTAAATCACTATTTAGACATCGATTGATCCAAGGAATCTTATCATTTGACGCTTGATCTATCCAAAATTTTATCATTTGGCTACTGAATTATCCCAATTGGTGAAATTCCAATCCAATTTGGTTGGAAACTTAATAGAATTATTGACATATGATGATATTTTGATAACTAGACTTGATAAATTTTAGTTTAGAGATTTGTTTTCTTGTTTTAATCTCATTAATTATTTGCGTAAATCAACTTTAAAACGTACGGCATGTCAAGCATATATGTCAAAATATCACCACATATCATAAGGAATTAAACAATTTTATCAAGACTTCATCAAAATTAAGTAGAATTTCATCAATTTGAATAGTATATGGTCCAAATGTGACCAAATGATAAATTAGTGGCCAAATATTAAAATTTTAAATAAATCAGAGTCTAAATAATATTTTGTACCAAAGTACAAATTATAATTTATAAGTGCATTTCGTCTTGTAATTAAAAAAATAAAAAAATTAAAAATCACTACAATAACAAAATAATAGTTTATACATTGTTTCCAAATATGAAAAAAATTCAGAAAAAATCAGTACAAGTGTTGTGAAAAAAAAAAAGAAAAAAAATAAGAGAAAAAATGAACCAATAAATGTTGATCCAATGAATCATCAAAATTGAGTGAAATTGCACCAATTTAAATAGTTTATGGTCAAAATATGAACAAATAATAAATTAGTGGCAAAATATTAAAATTTTAAATAAATCAGAGTCTAAATAATATTTTACACCAAGTTATAATTTATACATTCGTGTTGTCAAAGAAAGAAATAAAAAAATAAGAAAAAATATGAATAAAAAAATGTTAATCAAAGAAATTGAACCCTCACCCTTATAAACATCTCCACTATATCATTACCATTCAACCTAACAATATCTTTTGTTATATATTTAAATCCATATACCTTTTAACCATAATTGGTTTAATAATTATCAAATTCAAAAAAAAATCCGATCGGAGGCCCCCGTAAGTCGGAGGCCCTAGACGGCCACCTAGGCGGACTCCCCTGCAGCCGGCCCTAGGCATTGGTTCAATACTCAACATCTCTTCAACATTATCAACCAAATAAAATCTATATAAAGTTAAGTATTTGCATCTACCTAGGAATAACGTAAATATAAATATATTATTCAATAAAGAATTCTAATTGTACAATAATTTCTATTTACATTCCCTCTCAACCTGAATAGGTATGGACGAACCTCATAATTTTCTCAATTGGAGAAAAGATCGTCACCTTGGATTAGTTCACATCTAACGGTGGAGATCTTTCTCCCTTTCTAAATTTAGCCCCCAACTTCCCATTAATCATAATTTGACCCCATATGTTAATGTTTGATTCGATTTAAACCCCTTCCTGTTCGCAATTAGACCCCTATGTTCATTAATTTTTAATTCGACCCCATCTATTCCAATTCCTATTTTTAATTCGACCCCGCTGCCAAATCCTTACAAATTCGACCCATGTACTTATTCAATAGCTTCAATTAGCCATATCTTTTACAAAATTACCCCATTAATTTGTTGGGAAAATTACACAGAAATTCATCTTTTAACAACTATTTTTAACTATGTCAAATCATAATTTTGGATTATGTCAAACCAGTAAAATCAGTACTTGTAATATATTTTAAGAATTAAAATTTAGGGAAAAGTATGAAAAAAATGTTCGTGGTTTGCCCATTTTGCAAACAGAGGTATGTGGTTTAAAAGTTTACAAATAAAGGTCTGTGATATGTTTTATTTACAAAACAAAGTATTACAATTACACAGTTAAGTTTTGATTACAACTAAAGACATTTTTATTTAAACAAATTATTATTACATATTAGCAAAACATAACCCCCGTAAAAAACAACTTCCTAAATCGAAATAATAAATAATATGGTGGAATTTTACGTTTTTTACTAATCTGACAGTTTATGAACTAAATTGATATTTAAATTCATTTTATACCGTTTCAATTTGATTTTGGGATCTTTGTTTTGTCAATATATAAATATAATTGAAAAAAAAACTGAAAAATGTTTTTATTGTCGTCAATTACTTAAAAGTTTAATTTTAAATACTTTGTTTTGTAAAAAAAAGTATACCACATACCTCTATTTGCAAACTTTTAAACCACGGACCTCTATTTGCAAATAAGGTAAACCACGAGCATTTTTTTCGTACTTTGTCCTAAAATTTATAAATTAGAAGTTTAGAATATATTTTCAAAGGTTTATGATTTATGAATTGAAGTCTAGAATTTTAAATTATAGTAGAAAATCATAATATATAGAGAATAATGATATATTAAGAATTAAATTTGCTGATATGATTTAGATGTAATTTTGTACTTAATTATGATATTCATGTATTTTACCCTAATTTGTTTATATTTTAATTTAACCCATATTCATTTTAATAGCCTCAGTTAGGCCCTCCCTGTATGGGCTATTTTAGCTAGGGCTGTAAATGAGCAGAGCCGCTCATGAGCGGTTCGGTGATCGGCTCGATAAAAGCTCGGCTCGACTCGGCTCGATTTGTAAACGAGCCGCTCGTGAACATGATTTACTAGCTCGGTTTGTAAACGAGCCGAGCTTGAACATGCCAAAGCTCGGCTCGAAAGCTTGCGAGCAGGCTCGATTAGAACATTTATGAACAAATTTTAGTTTTGTAGAAAATTATATAGTTTTGTGTTAGTTCATAAATATCTAAATTTAATATTATTTTATTTGCTATTAGATGAGTTCGTTCACAAACATAATAAATGAGTAATAGACGAACTATTTGTAAGCATCTTATTTATTAATTCACGAACTTTGCTTGTTAGCTTGTTTATGTACACAATTAAAGAGTTATTTGCGAGCAAACTTCACAAATATAATTAACGATTTACTCACAAACAATTAATGAACCAAGTCCAAAGAGGATTTTGGACTCGAAACAAGCTCGAAGCTCGGCACGTTAATTTTATAGCAAGCTCGGCTCGGGCTCGAGCTCGTTAATTTTATAGCAAGCTGAGCTTGAACAGGCCAAGCTCGGCTCGTTTACAGTCCTAATTTTAGCCCTCTATTATTATTTTGTCTTAATTGGTTTTAGTTGAGTTTGTTTTAGTTTGAGTCAAATACATGAATATCATAATTAAATACAAAATTACAACTAAGCTATATCACCAAACTTGATTCTTAATATGTTATTATTCTCTATATATTATGATTTTAAACCATAATTTAAAAATTTTACACTCCAATTCATAAATCATAAACCTTAGAAAATTTATTCTAGATTTCTAATTTATAAATTTTAATCCTTAAAGTATATTAAAAATACTAATTTATTAGTTTAACATAATCCAAAATTACAACTTTATATAATTGTAAATAGTTTTTAAAACATGAATTTCCGTGTAATTTTCTCTTTTAATTTTATACCATTTATTATTTTAGGGCTATAAACTCATCTCTTTGTAAGTTCTAGCCAACCTTATCAACTTTTATAATCTATTAATCAAATTTTAAGATTTCTCTTAGCTCAAAATTTCGAAATTTCAATTTTTTCAATTTTATTAGTTTGATTTTTTTTTTTTTTTGCAATTTAGGATTAAAACCTGCAACAATCTTCTTTCTCCAATGCCTATTTGCATCAAATATCATTTTCTATCATATATTGCAAGCTTTGGCGCAACGGTAAACATTGTTATCGTGTGACCGAGAGGTCATGGATTCGAGTCTATTAGGAGGGGCTTTTGCCAACAAATTGGCAGGAGAAGGCTTGCCCTTGTGGTGGGACCTCTCCGTGAACCCTTGCCTAGCCTTTTTATTGGATGGTTCCATGATTATTGTTATATCTTTTAGCTCTCTATTTCAAGCAACAGCAGACATTAGAGAGATCAGAGTTCCGGTCATCAACAAAGAAAATAAGAAAGACCGGGGAGGAGATCCATTGAACTGTCATGACAAGAAAAATAAGAAAAAGGGGGATAAAGCAATAAAGCAGCAGAAAGTGACAAATATGACATAATAATCTCTATATGATTGTTTGTGTTTTCATTTCTGTATACAAATACGAATCAAATCTGTCGTCATTATGGAAACTCAAAAAAATTGTGATCATATTTTGTATCCAAATGTTTGTCCGTTTCATAGAATTGGAATAAGAATAACACTTACTCTTCTTTTCCACCAATTCAAAAAATAAAATAAAAATATTAGAGGCAACTTGCAGGCTGGTTTGAACCGGAAGAAGTCCCGGTTGCATTGGAGCATGAAGCATTTGCTGGTTGATTTTTATAAGTTAGGTACACATTATCCATTCGAATCCCAGTACATGGATTATTTTGATTGCAATCAAATTTGACAGCCACTTGTGTTGCTGATGTCCCATATATATCTTGGTAACTCACATCACTAATTTTAACCCCAAATCCCTGACGAGGGCAATCCTTTTCATGAGGGCAGTAATGTTGATCTATAAGAATTGGATTATGAACATCAGTCATAGAAACACCTTCAAACAGAATATTAGTAGCAAAACCAGTAGTAGGCCTTGCCCATGATTTTATCCTCACCCCATTTTCAGTACCTGTAAATCTCACATTTTTTATGGTCACATTTTGCACACCAGCCTCGTTAAAATCCTTGGCTAAACTGCCGATACTGATTCCATGGCCAGGTCCACATCCAATGTTTTGGATCCAGAGGTGAAAAGTGCCAGGGCCTATAGATATACAATCATCACCGGTTCTAATTTCAGAGTTGAAGATTGTAACATCACTTGATAATTGCACATGAATCCCATCTGTGTTTGGGCTTCCGGCTGGGGCGATCACTTTGACGTTGTCCATTTTTACATTGTTGCACCCATTAATGTCGATGTGAAACATCTGGCTGTTTATTGATGTTAATCCCGTTATTTCTATATTCTTTGAATTGGTAAATCGTAATGACTGTTTGTAAAATGATAAGATCGAATTAGAATAGAGAACCAGGTGTTTCTAATAATTTGTATATTTTTAGAGAATAATATACGTACCGTTGCACCACTTGGGCAATTTTTGGAAGTGGCCTTACAGTTCCACAAGCTAGTGCCTTGTGCATCAAGCAACCCGCCAACAAGTGAAACTCCATTGACATATCGGAATGAAATCCAGTCGTCAGCATACCCAATTACTCTGTAGTCCGACGGAGCAACTAGGGTTCCGTCTATAAGTAATAGAATAGCATTATTCTTGCAGTTTCCGCTAAAAACTAGGTTTCGGAGCAAAAACTTTCCCGGCGGCACATGTATGGTAACCGGATTTATGGAGCTGCAGGCTTGTTTCCAAGCAGCGAGAAATGCCTCCGTGGAGTCAGTTATGCCATCAGGTTTGGCTCCATAACTTATCACATTGTGACTAATTATTGCCGAGGAAGATGAGGAAATGTAAATAATAAAGATGAGGATAATAGCTATTTTGAATGCCATTTTGGGTTGAAATGATTATGGTATCTGTATTAATTTATAGATTTGGATGCTAAAGTTGGTCCTCCTGAGTTTGTTTAGGATAGCAAACTTTAAATTTTGTTGCAACTTGGGATATACTAAAGACTTTTTATTAAAAATTTGATATTTATGGTATGGTATTGCTAGGGCTAATAGAGTGTGCTTTTGCTTTTGCCGTTACATTATATTCCCTTTTCTTATCTATGATTGGAAGATATTTGTTTATACTATTAACTATTGGTTATTCTTTTTCTCTCCTTATTCCAAAGGTAAATAAAGAAAATCCATATCTTTTTAATTTAATTTTTACATATTGATGTATTGAATTATAATTACATGTATATTCATGAGGATTGAACAATAAACTTATTTGAAACAATGTATGTCACTACAAGAAAAACAGTAATTACCAACCAAAAATCTGGTTGCTAAATCGGTCTCTAACACGCTTTTGCAACCAGATTTATTCTTTTAGCAACCAAAATGAATCGGTTGGTAATTACTAGGTTGCTAAATCTTTGAAACCAGATCTAGGTTTAGGGTAGCAAAGTTTGCAACCAATAAGTTAGTTGTTAAGTTGGTGGCAAAGTTACCAACCATTTTTTTACAACCACTATTTGGTTTCAATATCCAACTCCAGATTTATGTGTCAATATTGTTAGAGACTAGCTTTTGGCCGTAAAGAATCTGGTTGCAAATTTTACCGACAAGTTTTCTGACGCATTTTTCGACGAGTTTTCGAACCAAGTTTTGGATAGAAAGTTGAAAGATCACTTTATCAACCAGTACGATATTGTTGTTGTTAATCTCTGGACAGCATTTTATATATATATATATATATATATATATATATATATATATTCTGTAATAAAATATACAATATAATTAATAAACAAAATATACTTAACAATTAAAGTTATACACATACTCTTATTATACATATACTAAACTAAATTTATAACTAATAGTAATAACAAGTTTCAAAGTTTGATAATAGTAAACTAGTCAAGTCATGAATACATATAATGTAATCACCAAGATAAGCATATATACCTCTCTACACCTCTAAAATATCAAAATATCAAATTAGGATGGGGATTATGGATTCAGTATCCACATCTTTCAAAAAACAATCTATCCTCTCGAAGTCATGAATTCGATCAACTCGAAGTCATGAATTCGATCAAGAGTGATTTGGATTTGCCTTAAAGATGGGCCGATTTGTGTCTCTATATCTATCAATCGTCCGCGAAGCTCGTTAACCTCATCGGCATTAACACATAAATGCAAACCTTGAAGAGATTGATCCATCTGTCGTTGGCGTTCATCTATTTGCTCTGGATGCTCTATGAAAATGAGTGCACTCTTGAAATCATCAAGCATATCCTGTATAGATTGAAGATGAGTTTGTGTATTAGTAGTAGACCATTAGTAAAATACAGATGGCCTACATCCTTTTTTTTCATGCATTTTACAACAAATTAACACCATTTTTTGACAGCAAATTAACATCATTTTTTCCCATGGATTGTAAATACAGAAGACCTACACAACCTTTTTTTTTACCCATCAACATGTTACACAACCAATAATCCATTCCACTAAAAATCCTCATGTCAACATTTTACACACTACTAATAATATAAGTAAATGAAAAACTATAATTCATTCCATTAAATGTCCTCCTGTCAACATGTTGCACAAAACTAACATATTGGACATGTATCCTGTGTCTAAAATTGAATGGTCTCTTGAATAAATAATAAATAAACATGTCCAAAAGGTATCTTTTATACATGTTTTCATATTCCAAAATGTCTCTAAAATGCTAATTTTTGCAACTTATTACTGTAATGCTACTTCTCTTGCTTCAAAGAGAAAATGCTTTAAATGATGCCCACTGTCTACCATGGTCTACTAAGTTTAAAGTAGCACTTTAGTTTCACAAAGATACTGTCAAACAGTTCGTATGATATTAACAAACAAATAAAATTATACAAACAAATAAGATTCATGAAACAAAGTATCATATAGCAGTGACCAATAAGACTGTGATTTAGAAGAGTTATATAGTAGTGCATATAACATCAACTCTGTTTTACACTTATATGAAACATATCTAATATTTCAACACATACAAGTCATCATAAGCATATTCTCCATTTTATTCACAATGAAATGATTTTGGCACCACAGCAGCCTACCTGGACATAAGTTATGTCAGAGTTCTTATACAAATCATTGGTAATCTTTTAAGATTGATTACATCTCTCTCGTAGAGTTCAACACTGATGCTTGCACCAACTCCACTTCCACTAAACTCGTTACCTTCCATAACAAAAGGAATACATAAGATAATGTGTGGAACCGATGCCTTTTAAGCACAAATAAAAGAATAATTTTTACGAGGATTATACCAAAAGCATGATCTGGAATCCCATGCTCCTGCACCGTTTCTGATCCGGTGCCTCCTATAGAGGGAATTCAAGCTAAATGTCATGACTGCCATGCACATTCAAAATGTCAATCATAATCATATCACAAATATCTCAGCCAATCGAACAATCTCATCCAGACTCCACTTTCTTAGCTTTAAATATGTGTTTATGAAACTTAAATATGCAATTCAATTAAGGAAAACACAAGTAGCAAAGGAATGCCAATTTCAACTTCTCATAGGATATGGGGATTCATGGAGAGTCATTGCTGGTCACCCAGCTCATCTAGCATCTCAATATTTCAGAGAACTTGAGCTCATTACTTTATTAAGCTTGAAATTAAAAAAAATAAATATAGAACACAAGAATAAAAAATATGCAGCACTATTTCAAAAGGCATAGATGTTTCAAGTTTCACTTCAATGTTATGCTCTAGAGGATTTACAAAAATACCTTTAACAAGGAAATGAAGGAACTGGAGAGAAAAAATTCACTTCAGGATGTTGCTGCATGACAAACCATTTTGAAAAATCCCACATTAACCAAAAGACTCCAGATATTCACCAACAAATGAAAAATCCCACCATTGACCAATTGCAACTCAGAAGTCGCTACCTTTGGTGAAAACCCCCCAATTTTCCACAACCTAAACCACAATAATCTACCTTTATAAGACAACCCAGAATAAAAGCAAGATGGAAACAGGCGCTAACTCGAAAAAGTTATTTGTTCTACATCACAAAGAAATACATCAATCCTAAATACTGAAAATAATTCGTAAGTCTGTATTACAGAACAATAATAATGAATGAAAATTTTGAGCTAAACAGAGGAAAATAAACAAGCTCAAACAGAGTTACAGTTCGAATTTAGAACTTCAATTTTTCTACTGGATTTTTGAAAACGAATTTAAGACAGTTGTATAAATAAAAAAGATAAAGATAACCCACCTTATATAGCAGCAACGAGTTCAGTTGAGCTGACCGGTGGAGAACTGAGGCGATTCAGGGTCGATGAGATATGGAGAACTGGGGAAGACGGTTACGGCGGTCATCCAGAGATGGAAAACTGAGGTGAAGAGTGTTACGACGGTCGGTGAGAGATGGAAAACTAAGACGAAGAGGGTTATGGCAGTTGACCATAGACGGAGGACTGAAGAAGACAATGGAGGCGAAAATGAAAAACTTAGGAAGAACGAAGGTGGACAGGGGATGGAGGCGGAAATAAGATAAGGAAAAGTGATAAAACCCTAAAACACTGTACTTTTCTCCTTTATATATCACATTATAAAATAATTAGTACTTACTAAATTTTTTTGAAAAAATAAGTGGTACTGTTGGGTACATGTAATACTAAGTAATATAGTCATTATAAAAAAAAAAAATTTAGAAATATTATTAACCCAAATATTAATTGTTATAATATTATTTAACTCAAATATATCAATTTATAAAAAATAAAAAAAACAAATTAATTACAATTGCAACCAGAAAATATAGGTTGAGACGGGTTTGGTTGCAATATTTACAACCAATAAAATTTTGAAACCATATCTTTTGTGTCAAATGTATTTAAGAAATCTAATTCTCATCCTTGCAACCAATGATAATGCTTTGCAACCATACGGGTTGTAATATTGCAACCAATTTTAATCTGGTTTCAAACATTAGTTGCTAATTACTGATTTTCTTGTAGTGTGTGTTTGATATTATACACTTACGAACCAAAAAATAATTTCAATAATTCATCCATCTCAATTGCAAAACAAAAAGCTTTGTTATGCTGTCATACAACCACACTAGACATACAAATAAAATTGAAAACCTTAATTAAAAGGGTAAATTGCACTCATGCCCATTCAAAATTACTATTTTAAATATTTGACACTCAATTTCAAAACCTAATATAAAATCACTCGATTTTAAATTTATTAATATAAAGGCATTTAATTTTAACCACTATCAGGTAGGTTAAAGATTTGCTTAATGTAAGAAAAAAAAACTAGAGAAAAGTACAAAAATAAAAATAAACTTTGTTATTTGGTTGATTTGTAATAACATCCACGTAGTTTAAAAGTTTACAAATAGAGGTCTATATTTTTTATCATTTACAAACTCAGTTATTCCTTTAATAATTTTTATGATAACTATTTCCCTCATAATGAGCGATTTGAAGCAATTAGAAAGATTGATTTTGGAAATTATCTTTAACTTTGTAAATTATAAACCCTAAGTATTGTTTGGCAAAAAAATTGATTCATATATCATTTAACTTCAAAATTCACAAAGCACATCTCATATATGCAAATTTGTAAACCACATGGATTGTCTTTACAAATCGGTCAAACCACAAGTTTTATTTTTGTATTTTGTAAAAAAAAAACTATTTACAAAATGGTAGCTTGATATTTTCCAATTAAAATCGTACATGTGTAGTGAAAGGACATATAGCCCGGAAGCACTCTATCAAGGGAAGAGAAACATTGATTTCAAGAAAGTGAAGAGATCTTGAAGAAACTTAAAAGTATTTCCCTTTTTTCTTATCCGTGTGAGACTTAACAACCCAATTTGATAAAGTTGTTATTAGATTTGGCCTTAAGGCCCATAAGGCAGCTCTCAGGAGACTGAATCGAGCACACCTCAAAAGAGGTAGAAGTTCATCCTTGATATAGCTCAGAAAAACCCGACAAGAAGAGGTCGCGTCTACCATGCCAAAAATATCAAGATACCCCTCATGCTTATATGGTCTGGAAAAGGACAGATGTCTCACTAGATGTCGGACAAGTGTAAAGGTACTACCAAACAATTGTTACAAGAAGATCACACTGCCTATATATATATATATATATATATATATATATATATATATATATATATATATATAGAACACTGCAGAATTATTAAGGCATGTAAAAACCCTAACCTCGACTTTTGCTTACTCTTTAGATTTGATTATCATATTGACGGGTAAATTACATCCATGGCAACTGAACTTTACCTATTTTCACATTATAGCCACTGAACTTCATTTCTTCCCAGTATGACCATTGAATTTTACATTTTTTAACACTGGTGGCTACTCAATTTTAACCAACTTTTCAAAATGACCATTAACGATCGTTAACGACCTCAAAATGAAAATATTCAAGAATTAAAATTGTTCAGAACGACATTTACCATGAAACCATATTTTTTATTTTTGAAAATCACATTTTTTGGAGTTTTATCTCTCTAAAAATTCACTTTCTCTCTCCTAACCAAACAACACTCAAATGATCTCAAAACGAAAATTTTCAAGAATTAAAGTTTTTTAGAATATCATTAACGCTTTGGATTTTTTATTTTTAGCCGTCAACGGTCGTTTTGAGGCGTTAAGTGGCCACCGGTGTTAAAAAGTGTAAAATTGAGTGACCATAGCGGAAAGAAATAAAGTTCAATGACCATAATATGAAAATGGATAAAGTTCAGTGGTCATGGTTGTAATTTACCCTCATATTGACTTATGCATGCATGAGAGTGCTTAGGCTAGTAAATCGGCAAATCTCTTATTTGTAGATTACTCAAAATTGTGAGGAGTCATAAAAGATACCACATTCAATCTTATTCCATTCTATTCCAAATATTTCCGCTATAACTGTCTATTTGTTTCCATTTTTTAGAACTGCCTTCTACCTTTCCATACTAAAATAGAGTTTGTGTTAATGCATAAGAGAAGGAAAACGTGAAACAGCAGTCATCTCTTTGAAGCCACTGCCATGTACGTCAACATTTGTTTCTTCTTTTTATTTGTTTAATTTTTTCTCAAGTTATTTTGATTGGATGACTATTTTATAACATTTAGTTTGTTTTTTATTTTTTCAATGAGAACGGTAGGGCCTTCCCAACTGTCGTTAACTTACACTTGATCCGATCATAACTTCAAAGCACGAAAGCGCCACCGTTTGAAGTAATAATGAAGATATTGGAACACCAATTATTGTTCGCAATGTGACATAGCCATACATTTTTATGTTTAAAAACAAAAAATAGACATTTTTTCATAATATTTAAAAAATAAAAATAAAATTATGCCCTGTATAATTTCTGGGTTAAAACCTACTGTGATTTTAGTTTTGATGAATTGAGCTTTATTCAATTTATATATTAAATCTCTAATTTTATTTTTTTAAGCATATGAAGTGTTTATTTGTTTCCATTTTTAGCTTTTTTTTTTCAACACTAAATATGAGATAGAAAATGTTTAGTAAAATTCTAGAACAACTGCTTTTTGCAGGAAAAAAACAACTAATACCTACTGTTTGTCAGTAACAGCAAACATGAACAGCTGAAACAAACCAGCTCGAAGTCTGATAAGATTCTGTTAATTAGTGGATAATTTAAGTTTTGTAATTGCAAATCTAACTAATGTGTTTTTTTTTTATAAATTGAAAATTAAGTGTTAAAAAAAATAAGTACAAATTTTAAATATTGAATAATATGAGCACAGAAACTATTAAGGGTCCGTTTGGTATGACGTAATGGAATGTAATGTAATCAACCTTGTAATGTAATGGAATGGAATAGTAATTTCATTACCCTGTTTGGTTGACAAACTAAAAAAATGATGAAATTTAACTATTGTTACAATACTTATATTTGCTTAGTTAAAATTTAATCATAAAATTTTATTCATACAGTTAAAATCATCGAAAAACATGAAAACGTGAAAAACGCAAAAAATGGAAAACACGAAAAACATGAAAAAATTCAATAAAAAAGACGACCTATATTTCGACATGTTTTTCGGGTTTTCCGTTTTTCGTGTTTTCCAGTTTTCACGTTTTTGTTTTCATTTTTCATATTTTTCTAATTTTTTTTTTGTTTTATCGTTTAATAAGAATTGTGTATAATAAATATTAATAATAAAACTGCAAGAGTTAGTCGTAATGAGAATTCATGTCTATTCTTTGGGTTTATGTAAAATTTGTAAAAAAAACTTGAGTGATGTATTTGTGATTCCATTACGACAAAACAATATGACTAATCCAAACATGGTAATGGGCCTCCATTATAATGGGCATTCCATTACAATGCTCATTACGACGTACCAAACGGGACCTAAATGATATAACTATTTGATAAATATTAAAAATAAGTGTTGAATATAAAAATAATAGTTGATTTAAAATTTTAAGATAAATATTTTTTTAAAGATGTGTGCAAAGCACTCATATTAAACAATGGAAGATCACATTAAAGAGAAAGGAAAACCCCCAACTCATCCCACCCCATGTGATTCGAACCCATGACCTCTAGGATCATAGGCAAGCTCTCAACCAACAGGCTAAGATAAATATTTTGCCTTATGAAAATAAACGATTTTAAACTTAATTGAATAATTTAATTGGTTAGCAAAAAAAAAATTATGAAACACACTTAAACTTAATGATGCGGGGTAGCTCCTTCTGAGATCGGGTCCGTACGAAGGAAGTCGGAGGAAGAACCAAGCACGAGCAACAAGCGAGTAAGGAGGCCAAAACAGTGTCACACAACACACCAGCAGCTCAGACACGCTCCACGTGGATGAAAGTACGCTCCGCGTGAAGGAAGGTGATCCAGAGAAGGGCTCATCAGCCAAACTACGCCCCGCGTAGATTTGGGCATGCCCCGCACGTAGAGTGAGTACTGATTCAGAGAAGAGCTCAACAGCCAACCTACGCCCTGCGTAGAATTAGGCACGCCCTGCGTATAATGAGTAATGATATACGGATCGGTTTCGTGACGTGTTAGTTTTAATCGTAAACTAACAAAGATGTTCTTCTCTAGGTAAACTAGAAGGAGTGAATCCCAATTTCATGGACTAAATCCATAGGAATAATAAAATCCCCATTGTTGAAGGTAGAACCTTAACAAAGCTTCACAAAGAAGTTGATAATTTGATTGATAAAAAGTTAACTATTACAATGACAAAGAGATGAATTTATACCATCTAAAACCTAATTGCCAAATTACAATGAAGGATAAAGAATATAACTACTTAAAAATAATAAGATAAGGGTAAAAGGGGTTAAATATAAAGGGGTGGCATGGATGGTAAATAGGGAGTGGCATGGGTTATAAATAAGTAGTGGCAAGATTGTGAATAAAGACGAAGTATGGAGTAAGGAGCAAGTTCCTTAAGTTGAAGGTACGCGGGGCGTGCCCAAATCTACGCGGGGCATAGTTTGGCTGATGAGCTCTTCTCCAGATCAGTACTCATTATACGTAGGGCGTGCCTAATTCTACGCGGGGCGTAGGTTGGCTGTTGAGCTCTTCTCCGGATCAGTACTCACTCTACGCGGGGCATGTCCAAATCTACGCGGGGCGTAGTTTGGCTGATGAGCCCTTCTCCGGATCACCTTCCTTCATACGGAGCATACTTTAATCCACGCCGAGCGTGTCTGAGCTGCTGGTGTGTTGTGTGACACTGTTTTGGCCTTCTTACTCGCTTGTTGCTCGTGTTTGGTTCTTCCTCCGACTTCCTTCGTACGGACCCGATCCCAAAAGGAGATGCCCCGCATCATACACTCTCTCTTAAAAAGAATTTGACCCCAAGTTGCTTGCCACATATTGATGAGACGTGTTCATTGTGAACGGACCCAAGCCCTCAAATCGAACCAAGGTGTTGTTCGAGATGAATTCAAGGAGTCCACTCCAAATATTGCCGGACTCACCTTCTCCTCACGAGCCTTTCCCCATATCTCCACAAGTACCTCACCCCGGACTTCATCTTCCATGGTACTCATCTCCCAATCTCCACCAATGTCAGATGCTCTACCAACATCGAATGGTATGTCTTGGCGAAGCTTGTCAAAGCACTTCCTAATAAATGTTTGGATGATCTTCCAACGCCCATCATTTGGTTGCACGGACCACCCATGGATCCTCTTGATCTCCCCATCACGAACTTGAGGAATCAACACAATCTTCTTCCACTCTTGGCCTTCCTCGAATGGAATGTCCCGACGACACGTATCAACCCAACTAGGATCAATCCCATAAGCACTCTTCAAAACCCCAACATGGCCTTGAGTCGAATATGCCCTGACCTCAATGTACCTCACACCATCAACCCGGATGCTAGGATCAATCTCCACTCGCTCATAGCCAACCTCAAATGCCATGTCCTGGCGCCATATATCAACCCAAATTGGAGCGATCCCTTGAGTACTCTTCATAACCCAAACATGACTTTGAATTGAATATGCCCGGACTTTGCTATCACTCATTCCACTAACTCGACTATCATGCTCAATCTCTCCTTGCCCATAGTGTTGGGGTTTAGTGTCCTATAGACAATTGTTCTAGGATACAAACTTAATGTAAATGAAGTGTTCTTTATATCATTTGTTTTAATGAGATATATGTTTTCATAACTATATAAAGGCAATCCCCTTTTAAGAACTAATAAAGTCTAATAAAAGGAAATCTGTAAGTTTGTTTAAAGTGATTATAAAGTGTTCATACAAGCATGAAGTGAGACAAAACTTTATAATAAACTAATAAACTTAAAACCACCCCAAGTCAAGTAATATGTTTTGGATTGACATATCACTGCTGAGACTTGCATGTAACAATGTCTTCTGTCGCGACAGAAAGCTGATCTCACAAGCTTCATATATACATATATCTGGACAGTTACGTGGATCCAATGAAAAGGAGTTCATTAGGATTGGGGACCCGACTTGAGATAAAAGGATGGGTAGATTCATCCTTGTCACCTGTTTATCTCATTGGTATTAATAGGTATAAGTAATCCTCAAACTCAAAGGAATGTTACTTAGTAATTCTGGATTACGGAATGTGACGCTTTGATCCTGTTGTAACATGATCCTTAACAGAGATGACTCTGGGGTGTGAACGGCAGATGTTGGGTATCACAGGAAGTAATTACAGGATAGTTATACATTGGATTGAGCATTTATCACTCCCGATAAATGGGAGATATGTCCATGGATCGCTTGTGGAAGACTTGACTTTAAATCCTTGCAAGGTGATAGCTTAAGATTGAAATGCATATTTCTCTTAACCTATCTAATTGGAGTTGACTCGGCCTGTACAAGTAAAACGAACGTCTCGCTATATGTGACTTGACATTATCCATAGTCATAAGATTCAGTTCAATGATGTAGTTGATAAAGGATCGAATTATACTGTAACTAATACGGAAAGGTCAACGATAGAATCAACCTGTCTTCTTATAGCTCTGGGGAAATGTTTCGGATTTGCCAATCACATTTTGCGTACTCATTCCGTTATGCAAAGATTAAATATAATTTTGTGAAAATTAATTTAATAGTTGCATACGGCTAGAAGCAATAAGAACCTAATGGGTCACACATAAGACTTGGAACCCAAAAGAGAAACAGATGTTAATTAATTGATGGAAGCCCAACTGAGCCCAATAAGGCCCAGTTAAGGAGGGGCGATTTTTATGTATATAGGATACATAAATAATTAATTTGATTTTATCAATTCTAATTATATTAGGATCATGAATTAAATTAATTAAAGGATAAATAAGTTAAGAGTTTTAATTAGATTATATTACTCCTATTATTATCCTATAAGGTTACTAATATTATCTTTATATTTAAGATATAATTATAGATAATAAATAAGAATTATATTCCGAATTAAATTCTTATTCAGTAACCTAATTCTATCTAACTAGAGTTTAGATACAAGAGGATATAAATACCCCCCTGTGCAATTTTCGAAATACACAAGTAAGCCGGGAGAGAGAAAATTTCGACCCACAGACTAAGAGGACGAGATTATCTACCGCTTCCTTCCGTTAGATTGATTTTCATCTCTTTCTCTTTATCCTTGATCTTGTGTTGATTAATTAGAGACAATCTATTTTGGTTGTTATAAACGGTTGATTCTAACTTGATCTTCAATTGTTTTGTTTTGTGCTCGGGAACTCGAAGTAAGAGTTGTGGGCACTTCGTTTGCAACGGTAGATAGAACTTCTGAAAGGTATTTCTTTTATCCCTCTTTATATGAAATAACGATTAGCAGATCTTGGATTAATGGAAATAGGTTAAAATTTTTATATTTCTGCTGCTATACGTTAGCCTATTTTCCTTCAGTGGTATCAGAGCCTGCGTTAAATCCGTTATTTCATATATGAAAATTTAGAAGTTTTTCAATCAGGTTGAATAAATATTTATAGTTAGGTTAATTAACAAAAATGTTTTGATTAATTAGTTCTATAGATAAATAAGTTTTAATTAATTGTTAATTAAAATAGTTTATCCATATGTTCCTAATTATTTCGGTTTGATAATCATTATAACAAAATCTATTTGTTTTATAGTTTGATTGATAAAAGTTAATTTTATTGATTCTAAAGATAAAACGGAAAATCTATAATAGGTTTTCCTATTTTCTGAAAATCGTTTTAAAACCGTTTTAGAACTGATATATATATTTATAATTATATTTAAATAAAAAAAATTATTTGACAGCAGCTCGGGTCGCGCCTCACGGCGCAACCCGGCTGCTGTCGCACGGCAGCAACCGCGCGCGGCGCCTGGCCGCCGCTGCCGCAAACAACAGTTCATCGAGAAAAAGGTTGGAGACTTTATCATATGTTTTTGAAAATACAAGAACTAAACAATATGTTTTGTCAAAATATAGGGACTAAACAGTTCACCGAGAAAAACGTTAGGGACTAAACAATTCATCGAGAAAAATATTGGAGACTTTATCATGTGTTTTTGAAAATACAAGGACTAAACAATATGTTTTGTCAAAATATAGGGACTCATAAATTAATTACTCTTAATGAAAAGATCATTCATTTAAATAGACTCAGCTAATCGAATAAAGTATTAAAAAAAATTATATTAGAGTAAGTAAAACAACATTTTTCATTAAGGCCATCTTAAGGCTTGTCTGAAAACCAGGCTACTTGTCTCAACTTGTTAGAAGGTTATCTGTGGAATCGGACAACTTGGAGGTGGTCAAAAGGATGTCTGAAAACCAGGCTACTTGTCTCAACAGCCAAAACCTAATCAAAGCCATCTTAAGGCTTCTTCCTTCCTTTGAGTATGTAAACTTTAACCACATCTACAGGGAGCAGAACCGGGTAGCAGATCGCTTGGCGGCTGCTGGTCATGAGGGGTTGTTAGGTGTTTCTACCCTTTCTGATCCCCCCATCTACCTCTATTCTCTTCTGGCAGAAGATAGGATTGGGGTCAGTCTTCCTAGGCTGGTCCCGGGCTAGTTGTTCTTTGTTTGTTTTCTTTTCCTGTTTCTACCAAAAAAAAAACAACATTTTTCATTCTTCTACTTGGCCAAATTTTAACCATTAACTTTTGTATTTCCTCAATGGTTGGACAGTCTATTTGCTCAACAAATAGCTCCCTGTTCAGTGGCTCGTCTTTTATTGCAGTTGCGATAAGTGCGTCAGCCTCCTCGTTTTCCTCTCGAGGAACCAGTATGAGTCTAGGCTCGATTTCTCTTTTTTTTGAGCTTTCTAAAAAGTCTTTTTTCTTTCTCCATGTACTTGACCATGACTGAGTTCTTGGTTTTGTATGATCTATCCATGTGACCGATTACCAACTTTGAGACACTATATGTTGTCAAGAGCCTCGTACCACTGTGAGCGCCATCATCAGCTATGGGAACTTCCACTACTAAAAAATACATATTTGTTGACAAAAGCTTCCGTCGTAAACTGGTTTACTAGCGGAATATTGACCGGAAGAAAACCGTTGATAAAAAAACTCATGTCAAAAAACTGTGTTGACGGTTGTCTAACGGAATAGTATAACAGTTGTTTGACCAAAAGTTCCGTCAATACATTCTGATGTTCTGTTCGGCGTTTTTATCCGTCGTGGGTAAAAAGATTACTGTGCGCTGAGAGTGCGAGGATTGATCGTCTGCCTGCGCCATTGATTTCTCGTCAACGTGGCTGTCATTCGTCGCCCTCTAACCTAGGGGGTCCCTTGTTCATGGACCCTGAGAGGCCTCGGAGTTGCATATTCGTGGAGTTTTATCGACGAGGGCTGCTGAGGTGCATACCTATAAATGCGATCACAAAGTTACCCATGAAGGAAAAGTGTGCTTGTATCATTGATAAAATGATCATTTGACCGATGAGTGTCATGACTGATGCGAGATGCATCAACTTCTAATGGATGATGGTGTGATTCTAAATCCTGATGATGTTTGAGTGAGGTGTTGTTTGCCAAACGGCAGTAGCCCACCCTCGGGCCCGGCCCGAGACCCACTTATTTTAAAACCGTTTTAAAATTAGTTTTAAATATATTTATATATATATGTTTCAGAAATTAATAGTTTTCTGTTTTGATTATCGAATGAAAATTTATTTAAAAGTTTGTTTTACCTATTTGTAAATCAAAAGTATTAAATGAATTGAAATCAAAATAATTGGGACATGCATAAATTAAAGTTTTGTGTAGTTATATTAATCTAAAAGGTTAATATAGAAGATACGAAACTATTAGAAGTAAAATTGGATGAAAGTTAATTTGATGTGTTAATGTGATTAACCTAAATATTACATAAAGTATTTATGTAATCAACCAATTAAATTTATTTAATTGAGTCTATGCATGTTTGGAGTTATGGACATATTTGGACCCTCTTTTAGTCTTTTGGTATTTTTGAAATAGGGCATGCGAGTCCTGCCTTTCTACTATCTATTGTAATTTCTCCTCTCATCTAATTCCCTTCAATTTAATTGAAGTTTTCTTTAGTAGAATAGAAATTAATATGTAATTTCAAGGCGCCATGGAGAAGACGGAGGACCTAAAGAGAAATATGTAATAGTTAGTATTTCCCTAGGTTTGGCCTTTTATTCCGTCTCTGGCTCGACGGAATAATTTAGATGATATGTCCATAACGCCAATGTATGTGTCTGATGTATGCTAAATCAAATCAAGACTAAGTTAGATTATGAGACTTAAAATAAAAATCCCTCACTAATTAAAAGTTAAGTAAATAAGCAAATTATTAAATCGGTTGCCCCTCCCTAATATTATAATTCAGCCGGCAGTACTGGGGGCCTTTGGGTTGTTGAGCAAACTCAAGCTCGGGGCCTTATGGTAACACCTGAATTATCGAAAATTATTTTTCATGAATATGGGGTAATACTTAAATTAGATTATGATAATTGGATGAGCAAACTCATGTTGTCATAAGCTAATGGGCAATATGGTTGGGATTAATATGAATAGCATATTAGTTACTAATGTGGTTAGTAACCCAATAACCTAGGAATCACATTAAAGATGTGATTGATTACATGAATCTACCTAACAAATGAGACTAGCTTGTTGAGCAAACTCAAGGCGAAATCTCAGGAGTTAGGATCCTAGCTCATTAAAGGATTTGTGAAATTCTTCGAATTAATATGGAGGGCTATTAATTTGGCAAAATAGTGGGAGCAATCTAAAATAAACAAAAGGCCTATAATTTTAGACTGGTATATTTTAAAGCAAATGAATAACGTACGTTTACTCTTTCTCACTCTCAGGTTTAATTAAACACACTCTTAAAATCATGACTAAAACCAATCTGCAAAACGTTCTTACCGATAACAAATTGAACGGTTCAAACTTCACCGACTGGTTTCGTAACCTCAAAATTGTTTTGAATTTCGATAAGATAGGGTATGTACTTGATACAACGATACCCCCTATCCCAGCTGATGATGCTCCCATCGAAGAAATTGATGCTTACCAGAAGCACAAAGCTGATGACGATCATGCGGGATGCATCATACTTGCATCGATGACACCAGAATTGCAAAGGCAACATGAGAAAATGGATGCCTATTCCATCATCATGCACCTTAAGGAGCTGTTTGGGAAACAGACTAGGTGCGAACGCTACGAGATATCCAAGTTGCTATATCGTTGCAGGATGCAAGAGGGCACATCTGTGATGACATATTGTCTCAAGATGATTGGCTATATTACCAAACTTTCTAGTATTGGATTCGCGATGGATAACGAACTAAGCATAGACTTAATTCTTCAATCCCTCCCAGAGAGTTATTCACAGTTCATCATGAACTATCAGATGAATGACTTGCAAACCTCTCTTGAAGAGCTTGCAAATATGCTCAAATCAGTTGAGCCCAATATGAAGAAAGACAAGGCAATATCTGCTCTTGTCATAGAGGGATCAAAGAAGAGGAAGGGGAATTTTCCCAATCCTAAATATCCCAAGAAAGGAAATGGAGCCATGCCCACTAAAGCTAAGGGAAAGGAAGTGAAGAAGCCCAAAGGAGAGTGCCACTTCTGTGGTAAAGACGGGCATTGGAGAAGGAACTGCAAGGAGTACCTAGCCTCCCTCAAGAAGGGAAAAGGCGGTGCTTCAACATCTGGTATGTTTTATATTGAAATAAATACAGTTTCATAGTCTGAATCTTTGGTACTTGATACCGGATGTGGATCTCATATTTGTACAAATATGCAGGAACTAAATCGGACTAGGGAACTAAAGAAAGGAAGCATAAACTTGCGAGTAGGAAATGGAGCAAGAGTTGTCGCCCTCGCCATTGGAGATTATGCTTTAAATTTGCCCTCTGGGCTTGTAATAGAATTAGGGAACTGTTTATATGTTCCAGAAATGTCTCGTAACATTATTTCTATTAGCCGTCTTGTTGACGACGGTTTTCATATTTCAATAAAAGACAAACATTGCGATTTTTATAGAGATGGGATTTTCTATTTTTCAGGAATATCACAAAATGGGATTTATGTGCTAGATGACAAAATTTATGTTTTCGCAATTGATACCAAAAGACATAAGCTAGATAATTCAACTTACTTGTGGCATTGTCGTTTAGGCCATACAGAGAAAAGACGAATGCTTAAGCTACATCAAGATGGGCTTATAAATTCAATTGATCCTGAATCATTGGAAACATGCGAAGCATGTTTAAAAGGTAAAATGACAAAGACACCCTTTAGCAATAAAGGTGAGCGTGTATCAGACACTCTAGGATTAATACATTCCGATATATGCGGTCCTATGTCAGTCCAAGCAAGAGGAGGATTCAGATACTTCATAAGCTTCATAGACGACCATACCCGATATGGTTATATCTACTTGATGAAGCACAAGTCCGAAGCTTTTGAGAAATTCAAATGCTTCAAGAATGAAGTAGAAAATCAATTAGGAAAGAAAATAAAGACACTTCGATCCGATCGAGGTGGCGAATATCTTTCAGATGATTTTCTGAATTATCTAACTGAATGTGGGATATGCTCACAATGGACACCTCCCTATCCACCACAACACAATGGTGTATCCGAGAGGAGGAACCGTACCTTACTAGATATGGTACGATCCATGATGAGCATAGCATTACTTCCAAAGACATTCTGGGGCTATGCCTTAGAGACCACCCTCTTCACCCTAAATCGAGTACCAACTAAATCCGCTAGTTCCACACCATATGAATTATTCGTTGGTAGGAAACCCGTGTTCTCATTCATGAGAGTATGGGGTTGTTCAGCATTTGTCAAACGCATAGCGTCAGACAAACTAGATTCTAAATCTGATAAGTGTTTCTTCATTGGATACCCTAAGGAAACTGTGGGGTATTACTTCTATCATCCAGATGATCAGAAAGTAATAGTATCCAAGCACGCAACCTTCTTAGAGAAAGAGTTTCTCGAAGAAACGGAAAAGGGAAGCATGATTGAACTTGATGAAGTTCAAGAACAAGAAACACCGACTGAAACAACAGAAGCAGTTGAGGAACCCGATGCAGTCCCATTAGATGAGACTCAAGTGCCACCCGTTCATAGATCACAAAGAGTTCGTGAACTCCCTATTAGATATGGTTTTCTAGTGGGAGATGATGATGAGGTTCCCGTGTTAGACGATGAACCCGAAAACTACGAAGAGGCTCTTAACAGTCCAGATTCTAAAGCATGGCTCGAAGCCATGGATTCTGAGATGGATTCCATGTACACCAACCAAGTGTGGACTTTGGTTGATGCACCCGAAGGGATAAAACCCATTGGGTGCAGGTGGATCTTCAAAAGGAAGACTGACATGGATGGAAATGTTAGCACCTACAAAGCTAGGTTAGTAGCGAAAGGATATCGTCAGAAACAAGGAATTGATTATGACGAAACTTTCTCTCTTGTGGCTATGTCCAAATCAATCAAAATAATGCTTGCTATTGCCGCTCACTACGATTACGAGATTTGGCAAATGGATGTGAAAACAGCTTTCCTAAACGGAAACCTGCTTGAGGATGTATATATGATGCAACCTAAAGATTTCATATCAAAAGATGCAAACAAGGTTTGCAAACTTCAGAGATCCATTTATGGACTCAAGCAAGCATCAAGAAGCTGGAACAAGCGTTTTGACGAAACCATAAAACAATTTGGTTTCGAACAAAATTGCGAAGAAGCTTGCATTTACAAGAAAGCAAGTGGGACTCAGTTGCATTTCCGATATTATATGTGGACGATATATTATTAATGGGAAATGACATAGCTCTACTACAGTCGGTAAAAGTATGGTTATCTGGTAACTTCTCCATGAAAGACCTTGGTGAAGCAGCTTATATACTTGGTATAAAGATCTACAGAGATAGATCAAGAAGACTGCTTGGTCTTTCAAAGGCTACATACATTGAAAAGGTGCTAAAGCGGTTTAGCATGCTTGAATCGAAACGAGGTAACTTACACATGATACATGGAGTAAAGTTAAGCAATCATCAATGTCCTAAAACCGAAGATGATAAGAAGCGCATGGCTGTAGTCCCGTACGCCAGCGCAATCGGTTCGATTATGTATGCTATTGTTAGACGAGGTGTCGCGGCCTAATCTCCCGGACGGACCGGGGGGTGGACACCTCATGGCGACGTAAGCTGTGATTGGCGCCGAAAGCAACCAATCGTGGAATCAAGCTGCTCGGCAGGACCGGAGCTCGGAGTATGGAAGAGTCGCCACCCACGAATGGGAAAATGAACACCGATCCCTTGCGGGAGACCGGTGAAGGTTCGGAAAACTTAGGTACGAGCCGAGAAGGCTAGCTCCTTTCCGGAGAAAGGCTACTAGGCACCCCGACATCGCCCGGTTATGAACCACCGGCCTCCTACTCAGCGTGTTAGGCGATAACGGACTAATCGCATATTTCTTTAAGTTTAAAATTCATTTGAAACCTTTTCTTTCTTGTTTTGAAAAACCGTTTTGAGCATATATTTATTGAAAGCCATTTTAGTAAAGAATCACCCATTTACATGAATTCCAAATACATAGGAGAGAGGGGGAGAAGGAAGAAACGATTTATTTACAGTGCGATTTATGCTTTACACTATCTCTAAACTAGGCTCACTTCCCAAAACTGAGTTTATTTACATGGTTCGTACCTTAATCGCCGTTGGAACGATTTAGGTACGTTTCAAAACCCCGTTAATGACGTTCACTCGACTCGCCGTTGGAACGACTCGAGCGTTTTGAAAATGTCGAGATAAAAGCTTTAACAAGAAAACGTGATTAAACATACAAGTCAATTTATTTTGTACAAAAACCATTTAGTTAGGAAAACAATTCAAAAACTCTATTATTAAAAGCAATTTTAATTACAAGGTTCGCCTAATCCGTCGTTGGAACAAATTAAGATTTTAAAACGTGATATTTTAGGAAACGGTTTGAAGTGATAATAAAGCCATTTTACTTACATTAGGAACTTCTAAAAATTAAGTTTAAATAAGCAAATTAAACTCTCTTTTTGTGGTTTATTTCCCCTTTCCACTCAATTGAACCCTACTTGAATGTATGTACAAGAATAAACCGTTTAATTCCCTAAAATTCACCAAGTAAGCCAAACTTGAAATATGCACATTAAAGTCCAAAAATGGAGTGAATATACATATATACATATATACATTTTATCTTAAAAATAAGGATATAGTTTAAAAGATAAGTAAAAGATACTAGATATAGGTATAATAATGATAATACAAAATACTAAGTATAATACATTTTTATCCCAAAAAAACATATGAAAATAATGGGCAAAATCTATAAATAGAAAATAACATTTATCTCAAAATAGTTTTACATAATAAATATATGAAAAAAAACAACTTCCACTCTCAATAATAGCTAATATAGCTCAAATGAGCCAAAAACTATATATATATATACATATATACTACTTTATAACATTAAATCCAAACGAATTAAATTTCGACATGAAATAAATAACTATATAATACATAATAAATAGTTATAGGATTTAAAATAATTTTTATAAACACATTACATAATAATATACATATATATACAAGTAGAGATATCAAAAAAATGAGAAAGGAGGGTTAAAAGGGTGATTTTCGGTTTCCAGCAGATTACCGACGGAAAATCCGTCGCCAATCTGCTATTAGTGACAGAAAATGTGGAATTACAGCAGCAGTCCAAAACTTTCCAGATTTATTCAAACACCTTAAATTAGATCTATTCTATCGTTTTGGGCCTCCGAGCTATCCAAGTTGGATCATAGCCTATAACGGAGACTCCTAAAACGACGTTTTTATTTTAAAACATTATTTTGAAATATTTTTAAAACTTATAATTACAACGTTTTTAATTCCCGAACTACCTTTAAATCGGATCATGGTTCATGTTGGGATATTAAAAGATGACGTTTTTTATTTCAAAACGAAACCAAACGTTTATTTTAACACGAGTCAAAAATTAAATAAATACGGAATAATAAATAAAACGTGAAGAAGAAATAAATAACGAACTAAATAAATAGAACTATAACGTAAATAAATAGATAAAATAAACAAATAAATAAAATAAATAAAACGAGTCTAGTCCTCGGATAATACCTTAAGATCGGTATCTGACAGTCGAAGTCCGATGATTCCACGAGTTCTGATTTTCCGGTGTTTTTTGTGTTTTCGATAAAATATTCAACTTTTGAAAATTTGGATTTTTTTGTGAAAAAAAAATATTTTCTCTAAAAATTTGACTTTCTCTCTCTAAAAATGTCTAGAGTGAGAAAGCTCCAAAGATTCTGCCCCTCAAATGCATGGGGATCCATGCCTTAAATAGGCAACGGATCCCGGAAGCTTTGGACGACGCCCAAATAAAATTAGGCGTCGCCCAAAGCCGGTTGGGCGGACGCCCAACATTAGTTGGGCGTACGCCCAACCTCAATTGGGCGCGCGCCTAACTGATGTTGGGCGTTCGCCCAATGAGCGTTGGGCGTCCGCCCAACGTCGCTGGGCGCTCGCCCAACGGCTGCCGGGCGCTCGCCCAACGGCTGCCGGGCGCGCTCGCCCAGCAGCCGTCGGGCGTGCGCGTCCAACGGTCGTCGCGCGCGCGCTCCGCACTGCTGGGCGTGCGCGCCCAGCGGACGTCGCGCGTGTGCTCCGCGCTGCCGAGCGTGTGCCCCACGCTGCCGGGCGTGCACGTTCAGCGGACGTCGAGCGTGCGCCCCGCGCTGCCGAGCAGCGCGAGCGTGCGCCCCGCGCTGCCGGGCGTGCACGTTCAGCGGACGTCGAGCGTGCGCCCGGCACTGCCGGACGTGCGTCCAACTGTCTTCGGACACGCATCGGCTGCCGCTAGGCGCTCGCACCACGTCGCTGAGCACTCGCGAGCCGTCCATTTGACGACCGTGACTCCCATTAACTTTTCCTTTCTTTTTTTTATTATATATTTTTTCTTCTCTTTTTTAAAATTTCCGGAACCAACCGCTTTGACCGCTTCGTTACAGGTTTTCGTCACAGGTCCTCCGACTCGGTGTGTACAGTTGCCCCTACTTTCCTATTTTACAGTGATGTGTGTGTTTTGAAATTTTTTTTTGATAACGCAACACATGTAATGTAAAACATATTAAAGTAAAAGACACGTAAAGAGTAGGAGGAAGAATACCTGGCCTCTGCGCTGCGTGCTCCAGCATCACCTTCGATCCTCTCCGTCCTTGCCTTCGAATCGGCTGCTGGCGGACGTTCTTCTTAAGGACCCTAGCCTAGATTGACTGTGGGTAAAAAAGCTCCTTCTAGCGGCCCTAGTCTCTAAATCGATTACGGGTAAAAAGGCTCAAAAGCAACCTTGGTCTACGACCGCGGGTAAAATGGCTCAAAAGCAACCCTAGTCCACGACCACGGGTAACATGGCTCAAAAGCAACCCTGGTCCACGACCGCGGGTGAAATGGCTCAAAAGCAACCCTGGTCCACGACCGCGGGTAAAATGGCTCAAAAGCAACCTTGGTCCAAGACCGCGGGTAAAATGGCTCAAAAGCGACCCTGGTCTACGACCGTGGGTAAAATGGCTCAAAAGCAACCCTGGTCCACGACCGCGGGTAAAATGGCTCAAAAGCAACCCTGGTCTACGACCGTGGGTAAAATGGCTCAAAAGCAACCCTGGTCCACGACCGCGGGTAAAATGGCTCAAAAGCAACCCTGGTCCACGACCGCGGGTAAAATGGCTCAAAAGCAACTCTGGTCTACGACCGTGGGTAAAATGGCTCAAAAGCAACCCTGGTCCACGACCGCGGGTAAAATGGCTCAAAAGCAACCCTGGTCCACGACCGCGGGTAAAATGGCTCAAAAGCAACCCTGGTCCACGACCGCGGGTAAAAATGGCTCAAAAGCAACCCTAGTCTACGACCGTGGGTAAAATGGCTCAAAAGCAACCCTGGTCTACGACCGTGGGTAAAATGGCTCAAAAGCAACCCTGGTCTACGACCGTGGGTAAAATGGCTCAAAAGCAACCCAAGTCTACGACCATGGATAAAATAGCTCAAAAGCAACCCTGGTCTACGACCGTGGGTAAAAATGGCTCAAAAGCAACCCTGGTCTACGACCATGGGTAAAATGGCTCAAAAGCAACCCTGGTCTACGACCGTGGGTAAAAATGGCTCAAAAGCAACCTTGGTCTACGACCGTGGGTAAAATGTCTCAAAACCAACCCTGGTCTACGACCGTGGGTAAAATGGCTCAAAAGCAACCCTAGTCTACGACCGTGGGTAAAATGGCTCTTTCTAGCGACCCTAGCCTCTAAATCGACCGCAGGCGTGTAGTGATGCATATAGATGGGTGAATGTGGCCTAGTCTATGGATGCATGTAAACACTTATGTGTGTGTATGCAGGTGACCGTGCGTGTGTTTGAATGTGCATACGTGTGGCCTATGCGTTTTGCTTTATATAGATGAATGGACACATGTGTATGCAAACTATGTATGCGTGGATGAGATGGTCGAATGGATTCCCTTCTTCATAGGCTGGAGGATTTCGATAGCTTCAGATCGAGAAATGATGCCTCGGGCCATCCCCAAGGTGTGCAAGGATGAGGGCGAGGATAAGTTTGAAACCAAGGGTTGTAAGGATGGGGATTTGGTTTTGATGAACTTGTGTCAAGGGGAGGTATGTAGTGATGCTTATAGATGGGTGGATGTAGCCTAATCTATGGATGCGTGTAAACACTTATGTGTGTGTATGCAGGTGACCGTGCGTGTGTTTGAATGTGCATACGCGTGGCCTATGCGTTTTGCTTTATATGGATGTATGGACACGTGTGTATGCAAACTATGTATGTGTGGATGAGATGGTCAAATGGGTTCCCTTTTTCATAGGCTGGAGGATTTCGGTAGCTTCAGATCGAGAAATGATGCTTCGGGCCATCCCCAAGGTGTGCAAGGATGAGGGCGAGGATAAGTTTGAAACCAAGGGTTGTAAGGATGGGGATTTGGTTTTGATGAGCTTTTGTCAAGGGGCTCTCGCCTTTAGCCAGAGATTGACGCATTCATTTTTTTCCTAATTTTGCTTAAGCCGCCCTTTTCGGGTTTTCGACTCAACGGGATCTCTCTGATATTCTCTATCTCTCCTTTTGCATGAACTGCCCCTAGGGGTTTTCAATTCATCTTTTCTATATCTCACCGATTTTCTCTATCTCTCCTTTTGCTTGGATCGCCTCTTTTGAGGTTTTCAATCCAACTTTTGTTCAGTTTTTTTATTATTATTGTAAATGATACCGGATAGCACAGGGGGTTCATAGCCACGGGCCACTTCTATTCTGAGCATTTGACGATGAGTTCATGCCCGATGCCTTTGTTAATGGAGAAGCTTCCGAAGTGAGATGGACATTGATCTGATTGCAGGGTCGTGCTCTTGATTGAAGTTAACGTCTTGGTGTAGGTCAGAAGTTGATGCGGGCGCATGCCCCTGCCAACTCGAGGTGAGATTTCACGTGCGCTCAAGCTAGGGATACTGCCATTGGGAGTAGTTATGGAGCAGAAACGCTTCGGTCGAAGTTTGACTCTTGAGAGGACCACATAGAAGCAGAGGAACCAGACTTCATGGAGCATGGGAGAGAGGAATAGTTTCTTTTTTTAGTTTTTTCCTTTTTTTTTAGATTTTGGATTAGTTTATGGGAGTTGAGGTGATTTCAGTTGAGATGGGGTGTCTATTGATGCGGGTGTTTTCATTGCAAATGCAACCGTCTAGCTTAAATAAAGCACTTGGCGAACATACATTGAATTGTTTACTGCTCAGTTTATTAACCACTGTCACCAAAGTATGCCCTTTCGGGTTTTCACATTTCAGTTATTTTAACTCTCCCCTTTTATCCCCGGAATTTTCAAATAAGCGCCCCGTGGGGTTTTCACTTATTGGGGTGTCCCTTATTGTTGCATAGGCCGTCCTTTGCGGATTTTCAACCTATCGGGATTTTCTTTCTTTTTTCTTTTCTTATTTTCTTCTTTTTTTTTTTTTAATTTTCATGAGAAGGATTCCACGATTCCCTCGAGATTGATTAAAGTTCTAAACTTTGTTGCCGCCTTCGTCTTCAATTGACTACGGATTTGATCTTTCTTCGTTAAAGTGAGCTTTTCTCGTACATTTGATTACACATTTGTTGGACAATGTCAACCGCTTTTGCCACCTTGACGCCTCTTGGCTGATCACGTCAGCTTTTGATTTATTTTCTTTTACTTCCGATTGACTTGACTTTGCCCCTGGGCCTTTTTAGCATCATCTTTTTTCTTTTTTTTTCTTCTTGTTAATTTTGAGTCATCATAGATCTAAACCCTTTCGTTGATCCTGGAACAAGTTACTTCCTCGCTGGTAGGTTAGTTGCCCCCGCCTCGTTCTGAATGGCGCACTCATGTATTTGTGTCCCCTTTGGGGAGAAATTTTTGTCGGTGTCTCAGTGCTAGTATGGTTCTGAGGGCTTGTTGCTTGCTCCTTCTTTCCTTTTCTTTTTCTCTCTTTTCGGACTTTGTTGATTGTCGCCCAGTCTTCTTTTTTCCACAAGCCGGTGAGAACCCCTCGTTTGATGGGTCTATGCCTGACTTATCATTGTAGAGCCAGGGAATCGCTTCTCATGATTCATTTTGTTTTTCTTTTTTTTCACTTTTTTTTTACTCTCTTAATTTTCTCTCTTCAGTGGTTAAGTACTGAGCAATAAGTATATTCTAGAGCTTACGTCCATGCAATGATAGAAGCAGGAATATCTCAATTGAGTGAATATCGAATGTAAGTACGTATATTTGGGATAAAATTTGCGGAAACGAAATTTCATTGAATTCAAAAGGAACGTTTGATAACATCTTGTGGGATAGAAGATAAAATAAAAGACAAGGATAAAGACTACAAGTGCAATCCTTTCTCTCATGCTACCTCAGGAAGCTTCAGGTTCTTCCGCTTCATAAGTGTCCTCAATCTCGAGAACTTCTTCTTTCGCTTATCCTGATCAGTGGTAGACTTCACCGTTCAAGGAACAAGTTGAAGACTTCATCCGCTGAGAAGGATCTGGATCACTTATCTTTCCAGCTTCGATGAGATCTTGAATTTCATGCTTCAACCTCATGCAAGTACTTGTTTCATGACCATATCTCTGGTGGAAGTGGCAGTAGCCCCTGCGTTTGGCTAACTCAGTGGTTGGACCTCCCGTGGCTGGTAGGGGATGAAGTATATCATGCATTCGTAGACCCTCCAACACTTCAAATAAGGGTTGAGTGAAAGTGGAGAACTCCCTTCTCTCCCCTCTATACTGAGTGGGTGATGGAGAGCGAACGACCCTGGCAATCTCATGTCCCCGATGGTGTGGAGCTTGTCGTGAAACATGGTGTGAGGCTACCCTTAGCGGAGTGAATGTTTGTGGGGTAGATTGTGATGTAAACTGGAAGATAGGTTTCTCTACCGCAGCTTTCGGGATTTCTGCAATCAGTGACTCACTCAGGACCTCCCGGACCAACCTTTTCAGCTCTATCTTGAATTCATCTGAAGCAAGGATATCGGGAAGAACTCACTCGATTTCTGCTCTGAGATTGAAATCTCCTATCATCTCTTGGGAATTTTCAACCCCCTCATGCTTAGTATTCTCCGGATCATTAAGAGCACGTTTAAACTCATCAGAAAAGATGTATTTGGCTAAAGCCCCTCGCACACGGCTCTCAAGATTGTGGTTTGAATTGCTGGACTGGGCCATGAGTTGGGTTTCTAACAAGGAAAGAGAAAGGATCGTTGAGTGGAGCTTTTTAGGCATTATGAATTTTGATGATGCAATGCACGTGTGATGCGAATGCTAAAGCTATCTACTTGTGCCTCCTATAGATGGATGTATGATTTATGCATGATTCGTGGTCTGCGCTTTATTTCTTACAACATAAACACGATTTGACTGGAGCTAAACCCCTTCTTTTTCTTTTTCTTTTTTTACCAGAGTCGTCGGTAGCACTTCAGTTGTCTGTCCTAACTTACCTGTTTAGAAGTGCGAATGCCTGAAACCATTTCAACTGTTATGCACACATTAGTATGAACCCTACGAGTTTACCTCGTAATGCTTCACAAGCTGTATAATGTTAAATGACGCTCGACACGACTGAGACTTGTGAGATTGAGACGACCCTCCTGATGAGTAAAATTCCCTAGGACGCTAGGTAGATGAGAGTGTACCCCGATGATATCCGTGACGTGTAGATACATTCGAGGGGTAGCGACATGAGTGGGGGGAATGACATACTTGGTACATCGACATGACTCACGATCTAAAAAAAAACAACATAAGCGACTATGTATGAGGTGTATGTTAGGGATTGTCATCATCGGTTGTAATGACGTACTTCGAAGATACGGGGCGTTACACGGGCTGATGTGACGCTCATGGTATGTCCGAGACCTAAACAGACCATGATGGAGACATGCGGGGCATGTGTCCATAGTTTACCTGGTAACGATACTGATAGCAGGGAACCGCCTTTCTAGGAAACACAAGTTTCCTGAAACAAACCGACATAGAGGGTGTGTCCTAAACTAGAAGCAAGCGGGACGAGACCACCACATATGGGGCGTGGGTCAATGGTTAGTTTAAACCCAAGATACAAATACGTAGACGTACCAACGGAACCTTGGCGTGCTATGCAGAAAATGGTAACACACGGGGTGTGCCTCAAACAGGTTAAGGCATAAGGAAGACGCGAGTGACATACGTGATGTGCACCAATTGTCAGCTTCTCTCGGAAAGCAACTATTACAATGATGGGTATTATCTGACGGGATAACGAACACGGAATTCCCGACACTCGAGGTACGAATAGGATGCATACGTCAACGTATGAGGTATGTGCCAATTATTAACTCCTACTTGGCTCACTAGTATCTTGACATAGTGGTTTGAAACGTGGTGCGTTCAGGAAATACGATGACGCACATGGTATGCCTTAGAGGTAGCCAAAAGGCATGATGGGAGTCCCAACTTGATGTGCCCCCACGATTGACTTATACGAGCGATATGATGGCCTAATTTTGGGCTTTCGACCGTCGCGGGGGAAACCCAACATGCTAGGTACGAGACACGAATAGGGTACACATACGACACACGTATTATCTGACCAACTTTGGGCATAGATGAAGCATAAAAATGACTCAAGAGGTACCTTCTAACAACATTGGAGGTGTCAACTACACACGATACCGACACGCAGGGTGCAGTCTAAGGATTAACTCAAGCTAGAGACATAAATACCTCGATGAATTTGCGGACATCGGTGCGTCTGGTGGAATGAGAGGTGTCCTAATCCGATCGAGGTACCAACGAGATGGAAACGACGACTTACCTGGCATGTGTCAATGGTCGATTTGTTTCATAGCGCAAACCCAACGACGATATGTTTTATGAGAATCCCTAAAGATCTTACGTGGATATGTATGACGTATTTGGTCCATCATCGATATTTGAGATACCAGCAACGACACACAGGGTAGACTAGAACCTATCACTATGAACAATTTGAGGGGCAACGAAGGCGCAAACCAAGACTTTCGAGGCAAGTGCCAAATGTTGGACTTAGACACGGTACGAACAATTCGATACTACCAATACGAGCGAGACCCAAATAGCGACACATAGGGCATATGTCTCATACTTGTAAATAAGGCAATTCGGAGTTTGGGGCGCATAGACAATGGTAGCAACGATGTAGGGGGAGCGTGTCGAGGATTCGACAATATAAACAAACCGCCGTTTGAGGCGTACTCAAGACATAAGTGACGACTTACGGGGCATACGTCGAAAGTTTGACAGGAGCCTCATGACATGAACAACTCAGTGTGTCAAGGTGTAAGCGGGATGCTCGAGACGGGCCATAGGGGGCGTGCCTAATGGTATGACTTGGACTCGACGACCTGAATCACCCTATACAACAGGTATGTGTCAAAAGTTTGACTCGAACTTGACGATACAAATGACTCGATATTGGAGATGTAAGCGAGATACACGTGATGACATATATGAACTTGCCCCAGATTCGACTTGAACTCAATGAGCTGAATGACTCGACATTTGACCTACGAACAGGACGTACCAAACCGCGTATGGGGGTGTGTGCCACAAGCTTAACCCTGATTGGATGGTATAAACGACTCAGTCTTTGATATGTGAGTAAGGTGCGAGGGATGACACACGGAACGTGCGTCAAAGGTCGGTCTAGAATTGGATAGCCTAATGACGTATTCGTGGACTACAAAGATTGTTGATGACAAGGCGACATGTGGGGCACATTTTAACGAGGCCCAACGTATGACTAAAGCGTAAGCGGTGACATACGGGATATGCACCGAAAGCCGATACGTGTTCGAAGGACTAGTGTCACATGTTTGGAATACTGACGTGTTACGATATATGATGACACACCTGGTATGTCTCATATCGATTTGCCCATTTTTGAAGATGCGACAGGGCGTCTCAAGAAGGCCAAGGATGCGCAGGTTACCTTAGTACAATGACGTGTCGATATACAAGGTACGGCCGAGAGTACCAATGGGGCATGAGGATGACCTACTAGCTAAGAGGTTAGTGCAATGACGCATGGATTTATTAGATGTGACGAGGTGACATATAAGGCGCCAATCAAAGTGCGGATGTGACGCGATGACTACGTATGAAACGTGCGTCCGAGGGTCAACGTGAACCCGGGGCCCAGACAGTGGGATGATGTAAATACGAGGGGGCATTATGACGACCCACATGGCGCACCTAAAGGTACAAATGGGAAGTGTGGACAACACACTAGTTAAGGGATCGTTTCGGGGCTCAGGGTATTGCTCACAACTCTGAAATGCGGAGGTGCTATGTATGGACTACATCCCCAGATGCGAATGATGACACGTAAGCGAGATTCGTGTGAAACAGTTGACTCGACCACAAGGTACCGAACGTAACTTTGGAGCATAGGTGCACGGTGCACCGACATATGTGGCATGTCTTAGTGTACGAAGCTCATGATGACGACTTACGAGATGAGAGGTCCGGATAATATAACAACGTAATTTGGAATCACATGGGCATTGTGTATAGCACGGTGACATACGTGGGTATGTCTTGAGATACGAAAGGGACGTGACAACGACCCGTGAGATTATGGTTCTATTTGAGTTCAAGGTACCGGTCACAATCTTGAGATGTGTTTGCTAAGGCATAGCGACATACAGGGTATGTCTTGAGACATAAGTAGGACGTGTATGAGACATGTGACGAATGGTTAATTCGAGTCTCGGGGGAATCGATGCCATGACAATGTTTCTTTTTTTTTGAACTATCGATAAGTTATCGGCGACGTGGCGACACGTAGTACGTGTCGAGTCGACCATGCGGAAAGTGAACGGAACTTGCCCCACGATGTGAATGTTATGACAAACGAGGTATGACCACCAAGCAGTTTGGATCTGGCAAGGATGCATATCTAACGAACAGTATTCCCAACCATGATAGAGGGAGGTGGAGTACGTCGTGACATATGGGATATGTCTCCGGATGACTTAAACACGATGGCGAAGACGCATGTGACTGGTCACGATGCAGGCGGTACACCCCCTATCGGTATGAACAGGACGATAAAGATATGTGCGACATATCTCACACAAAGTATAACCTGGCGAAGACGTAGAGAACACCTCAGGGTTTAAATGTAGACCACTCGACGGGTATGTGAGACATGGTAAATACGTGCGAGATACATCACGACATACGGGGTATGTCTTCTGTTACACGGGATATGGCTCTGGACTAGTGTATCTGATATGGAAGATGCATATGCGACCTATCGCGATGTACGACCTTGACAATACCCGAACGTACGTGATGCACGGTGGTGCATCGAGTACACGTCTTGACTGGTCTATAGCTGACGTGATGGAGACGCATGGGACACTTCATGATATGGAAGATGGGACGAGGTAAGGACGTATGGGATACGTCACGCCCAAATGGTATGCCTTTCGTCTAACGTATATAACATGGTGAACAAGCACCTGATATGCCATGACATACGGGGCATGCAACTCATGCCCCTCACTTGGTGCAAGGAATGAGGCGAAGATGTACAGGATGCGTTATGACACACATAGTACACCTTCTGACCGATGTGTAATGACATGGTAGAGACACAAGGAATGGGTCATAATACACGAGGCACCACAGGGAAAAGACATATGGGATACGTCACGACATAACAGGTACGCCTCTTGATCGGTGTCTGAATGATTAATGGAAGATGCATGGGGTGCGTTACGTCTCATGGAATATGACAAAGTAAAGATGCAAGGAATACATCACCACATGACAGGTGGGCCTCCTGACAGGTGGACATGTGATGACACGGCGCAGCAAGGATATAGCGGATACGTCACCAGAGAACGGTACGCCTCTTGACAGGGTAAGGACATATTGGAGGTGTCGCAACATATGGGTTTTATGCCAAAACGAAGGCGTAGGGGATATGCCACGACATAAGGGTTGTACCTTCTGACTAGTGCCTAGGATACTAGAGAAATGTACGAGGTACGCTACCGTGCATAAGGTATGCTAAGGCAAAGACGCATAGGATACGTCACGACATAATGGGCATGCCTCCTAGCTAGCATACAAACGACACGGTGAAGACGCGCGAGACGTGCCAAGGACGCATAAGATGCGTCCCAACACATAGGTACGACAAGGCAAAGACGTATGCGATACGTCACGACATAACTAGTATGCCTCCTGAATGACACACGACATTGGGGTCGACTCTTTCTCACTTTCCTAATAAACACGTCCTAAATCTACGAAACCTAGAATGGCTGCACGCAATGCGGTTAGCATGCAACGCTCTATATGGTATGATTGCAATGATTCGTTAAGCATAGAACGCATTATAACTTAAATCTGACTCGACTGATGTACAACAAGATATAAATCTAAACAAACTAGTAAGCGAAAATCGTACATAAAGCATAATTAGATCGCAATAACATAAAGAAAATGTTAGATAACAATCAAAATTGTCACATCATCTCTCTTCCATCCTTATTCCTCCACATACTCGATGGTCCAAGTCTCTTTCCTAGGATTTGGTTTGGGGCTCACATTGCGGTCCAGGGGACGCGTGATGCCGTCGATTATTGCGGAAAAGTAAATCATCCATCAGACAATACAGTTCGTTTTGACGTATCAACGTTCAGTGACTAAGATATCGACCAAGTTGGATTGTCCTTTCGGAATAACTCGTCTTTTGTCATTTTGCGAGACACAGTAATTCAGGTTTTGACTCCCTTCGAGCGCGTCTCGGATTTTAGACGTGGTACGAGTTATTCTTTTGGTTCAATCGTTCGTTATTGACAATGACTCGTTCCCTTTTATTTGCGTGGGTTCGTGTCTCGATTTTTGGATTACAACGGGATCTTTTGGATCTATCGAGAGACGTAACCACGTGTTTATTTAGTGATGAAAGCACTTTTAAGGAACGGACTCATCGCGTAACGTGTTTGTTTTTAGCGTTAAGAATCCGTTTGCTCATTTTTGCTACGTGAAAAGATGGCGAGTCTTATTTGAGCGCACGATAATCTTTCGGCTAATAACAACTCTTTATTTCTTCCAATTTACGGGATATATCATCCTAGCGTGGTTATAGAAAATCAACGTTTCATTGAATCGCATGCTTATTCGAAGCAGGGATATTACCGTTCTTTTTCATTTCGGCATGAGTTAAGCAAACACGCAGATCGGGCCATATTTCTTGTAGTTTTGGTAACGGTCAAAATGATCGAGCCATTAGTCAAACCTACAGTCTCGTCCATATGGTGCAATCATGCGGTTTAGCTTAATTCGGCTTTATGATTTTAAGCGGCGTACATACCGGCTCGAGGCACGTATTTAACGGCATTGGTTTATTTTCTTTAACTAACCTCGGGATGGATATACATCGTAGATACAGAATGACTTTGGTCGTTTGTTTATTTTTGCTTTTCTTTTATTTTCTTAGTCACTTTTGCGGACACGTCCATTTCTCTTAAGAATGACACAAGGCATAACGTAAGAGCTCGTCTTTTATTCGGAAGGGACGGGCCACGTTTGCGAAACTCTTTACGTTACAATGGGGTCGTTCAAAATAGAAATGTTCTTCGTTTTCGTTTTGTCATAATCTCGTTTTATCCCAACCTATTTAAAGAATGTGAATAACGACTGCCGTTAATATAGTCTTTTGAATCGAGATATAACTACCCTCAATACCAAACCGATTCATACTAATACGTGCTTACGTCATAACGCATTTCCTGAACACGTGCCTTCTTCGGGACACGGAAAGGGACCAGACGGGTCGCACAAGTTCATTCATACAAGATGACTAAGTCGTTTTTAGTTCGAATTGTTTCGATGTTTTGGGGTAGTTTGTACATCGGTTTAAGAGTATATATTAACGTATCGTTTCATCTTCTTTACATATTTTAGGATTAGACACGTATCATGGCAATTTGAAAACACGAACTGATTCATTCATCACACCAAAAATAGTAACGGGTAATCCTATGGCAACTTCTAAGGCTACTATATGCTGACACGGCTGATCGCGGGACCTCACAGGACCGCACAAATTCGCCCCTAACGAATGGATGGGGACCCTTTGGCGCCTTACTGTAAGGGGGAACTTACACTAGCCTCTTTCGAGCAACGAATGGACTCTCGCTAGAGGTTTCACGGAAATTACCCAAAAGGTTTGCAATAATGCACATGAATGCATACGAAAAGAAATAATACGATCCGTCCCCGTTAAGGGCTTAATACACGCCTTCCGGAATCAAATTTCTCGCTTCCCCAGCAGAGTCGCCACTTGTTAGACGAGGTGCCACGACCTAATCTCCCGGGCGGACCGGGGGGTGGACACCTCATGGCGACGTAAGCTGTGATTGGCGCCAAAAGCAACCAATCGTGGAATCAAGCTGCTCGGCAGGACCGGAGCTCGGAGTGTGGAAGAGTCGCCACCCACGAATGGGAAAATGAACACCGATCCCTTGTGGGAGACCGGTGAGGGTTTGGGAAACTTAGGTACGAGCCGAGAAGGCTAGCTCCTTTCCGGAAAAAGGCTACTAGGCACCCCGACATCGCCCGGTTATGAACCACCGGCCTCCTACTTAGCGTGTTAGGCGATAACGGACTAATCGCATATTTCTTTAAGTTTAAAATTCATTTGAAACCTTTTCTTTCTTGTTTTGAAAAACCGTTTTGAGCATATATTTATTGAAAGCCATTTTAGTAAAGAATCGCCCATTTACATGAATTCCAAATACATAGGAGAGAGGGGGAGAAGGAAGAAACGATTTATTTACAGTGCGATTTATGCTTTACACTATCTCTAAACTAGGCTCACTTCCCAAAACTGAGTTTATTTACATGGTTCGTACTTTAATCGCCGTTGGAACGATTTAGGTACGTTTCAAAACCCCGTTAATGACGTTCACTCGACTCGCCGTTGGAACGACTCGAGCGTTTTGAAAATATCGAGATAAAAGCTTTAACAAGAAAACGTGATTAAACATACAAGTCAATTTATTTTGTACAAAAACCATTTAGTTAGGAAAACAATTCAAAAACTCTATTATTAAAAGCAATTTTAATTACAAGGTTCGCCTAATCCGTCGTTGGAACGAATTAAGGTTTTAAAACGTGATGTTTTAGGAAACGGTTTGAAGTGATAATAAAGCCATTTTACTTACATTAGGAACTTCTAAAAATTAAGTTTAAATAAGCAAATTAAACTCTCTTTTTGTGGTTTATTTCCTCTTTCCACTCAATTGAACCTTACTTGAATGTATGTACAGGAATAAACCGTTTAAATCCCCAAAATTCACCAAGTAAGCCAAACTTGAAATATGCACATTAAAGTCCAAAAATGGAGTGAATATACATATATACATATATACATTTTATCTAAAAATAAAGATATAGTTTAAAAGATAAGTAAAAGATACTAGATATAGGTATAATAATGATAATACAAAATACTAAGTATAATACATTTTTATCCCAAAAAAACATATGAAAATAATATATAGGTATAATAATGATAATACAAAATACTAAGTATAATACATTTTTATCCCAAAAAAACATATGAAAATAATGGGCAAAATCCATAAATAGAAAATAACATTTATCTCAAAATAGTTTTACATAATAAATATATAAAAAAAAAACAACTTCCACTCTCAATAATAGCTAATATAGCTCAAATGAGCCAAAAACTATATATATATACTACTTTATAACATTAAATCCAAACGAACTAAATTTCGACATGAAATAAATAACTATATAGTACATAATAAATAGTTATAGGATTTAAAATAATTTTTATAAACACATTACATAATAATATACATATATATACCAGTAGAGATATCAAAAAAATGAGAAAGGAGGGTTAAAAGGGTGATTTTCGGTTTCCAGCAGATTACCGACGGAAAATCCGTCGCCAATCTGCTATTAGTGACAGAAAATGTGGAATTACAGCAGCAGTCCAAAACGTTCCAGATTTATTCAAACACCTTAAATTAGATCTATTCTATCGTTTTGGGCCTCCGAGCTACCCAAGTTGGATCATAGCCTATAACGGAGACTCCTAAAACGACGTTTTTATTTTAAAACATTATTTTGAAATATTTTTAAAACTTATAATTACAACGTTTTTAATTCCCGAACTACCTTTAAATCGGATCATGGTTCATGTTGGGATATTAAAAGATGAGGTTTTTTATTTCAAAACGAAACCAAACGTTTATTTTAACACGAGTCAAAAATTAAATAAATACGGAATAATAAATAAAACGTGAAGAAGAAATAAATAACGAACTAAATAAATAGAACTATAACGTAAATAAATAGATAAAATAAACAAATAAAGAAAATAAATAAAACGAGTCTAGTCCTCGGATAATACCTTAAGATCGGTATCTGACAGTCGAAGTCGGTTGATTCCACGAGTTGTGATTTTCCGGTGTTTTTTGTGTTTTCGATAAAATATTCAACTTTTGAAAATTTGGATTTTTTTTGGGAAAAAAAATATTTTCTCCAAAAATTTGACTTTCTCTCTCTAAAAATGTCTAGAGTGAGAAAGCTCCAAAGATTCTGCCCCTCAAATGCATGGGGATCCGTGCCTTAAATAGGCAACGGATCCCGGAAGCTTTGGGCGACGCCCAAATAAAATTGGGCGTCGCCCAAAGCCGGTTGGGCGAACGCCCACCTATCGTTGGGCGTACGCCCAACCTCAGTTGGTCGCGCGCCCAACCAGCGTTGGGCGCGCGCCCAACCAGCGTTGGGCGTCCGCCCAACGTCGCTGGGCGCTCGCCCAGCGGCTGCCGGGCGCGCTCGCCCATCAGCCGTCGGGCATACGCCCCGCGCTGTCGGGCGCGCGCGCCCAACGATCGTCGAGCGTGCGCTCCGCGCTGCCGGGCGTGCGCGCCCAGCGGACGTCGAGCGTGCGCCCCGCGCTGCCGGGCGTGCACGTTCAGCGAACGTCGAGCGTGCGTCCAACTGTTGTCGGACACGCATCGGCTGCCGCTAGGCGCTCGCACCACGTCGCTGAGCACTCGCGAGCCGTCCATTTGACGACCGCGACTCCCATTAACTTTTCCTTTCTTTTTTTTATTATATATTTTTTCTTCTCTTTTTTAAAATTTTCGGAACCAACCGCTTCGTCCGCTTCGTTACAGGTTTTCATCACAGGTCCTCGGACTCGGTGTCTATAGCTATGCTATACACTAGACCTGACATAGCATTCGTGTTAAGTATAACGAGTCGTTAGCAAGGTAATCCGGGAGACGAGCACTGGAATGTCGTCAAAAACATTCTTAAGTACTTGAGAAGGACTAAAGACATGTTCCTAGTGTACGGAGAAGGGGATCTGAAAATAGAAGGATTTTCAGATGCCAGTCATCTCACAGATAAGAACGATTTTAAATCCCAATCAGGATACCTGTTTATCTTGAATGGGGGGGTGGTCAGCTGGAAGAGTTCCAAGCAAGGAAGCGTAGCTTTCTCTACGACCGAGTCAGAGTATATCGCTGCTGCGGAAGCAGCAAAGGAAGCGGTTTGGATTAGGAAGTTCATTACCTGCTTGTAAATCCCATTACACTATACTGTGATAACAATGGAGCCATTGCGCAAGCAAAGGAACCACGGTCTCATAATGCATCCAAGCATTACCTGAAGCGATACCACATTGTAAGAGAAATTGTGGAAAAAGGAGATGTGAGAATAGAAAGAGTAACTACTGAGGACAACATTGCAGATCCGTTGACAAAGCCCTTAACCCAGAAAGTACATGAACGTCATCTAACTTCTACTGGGATAAGTTGTAGAAACAATTGGCTAGTCCAAGTGGGACTATATTGGGGTTTAGTGTCCTATAGACAATTGTTCTAGGATACAAACTTAATGTAAATGAAGTGTTCTTTATATCATTTGTTTTAATGAGATATATGTTTTCATAACTATATAAAGGCAATCCCTTTTTAAGAACTAAATAAAGTCTAATAAAAGGAAATCCGTAAGTTTGTTTAAAGTGATTATAAAGTGTTCATACAAGCATGAAGTGAGACGAAACTTTATAATAAACTAATAAACTTAAAACCACCCCAAGCCAAGTAATATGTTTAGGATTGACATATCACTGCTGAGACTTGCATGTAACAATGTCTTCTGTCGAGATAAAAAGCTGATCTCACAAGCTTCATATATACAGATATCTGGACAGTTACGTGGATCCAATGAAAAGGAGTTCATTAGGATTGGGGACCCGACTTGAGATAACAGGATGGGTAGATTCATCCTTGTCACCTGTTTATCTCATTGGTATTAATAGGTATAAGTAATCCTCAGACTCAAAGGAATGTTAATTAGTAATTCTGGATTACGGAATGTGACACTTTGATCATGTTGTAACATGATCCATAACAGAGATGACTCTGGGGTGTGAACGGCAGACGTTGGGTATCACAGGAAGTAATTGGAGGATAATTATACATTGGATTGAGCATTTATCACTCCCGATAAATGGGAGATACGTCCATGGATCGCTTGTGGAAGACTTGACTCTAAATCCTTGCAAGGTGATAGCTTAAGACTTGAAATACAGATTTCACTTAACCTATCTAATTGGAGTTGACTCGGCCTGTACAAGTAAAACAAACGTCTCGCTATATGTGACTTGACATTATCCATAGTCATAAGATTCAGTTCAAGGATGTAGTTGATAAAGGATCGAATTATACTGTAACTAATACGGAAAGGTCAACGACAGAATCAACCTGTCTTCTTATAGCTCTGGGGGAATGTTTCGGATTTGCCAATCACATTTTGCGTACTCATTCCCTTATGCAAAGATTAAATATAATTCTGTAAAAATTAATTTATAGTTTCATACGACTAGAAGCAATAAGAACCTAATAGGTCACACATAAGACTTGGAACCCAAAAAAGAAACAGATGTTAATTAATTGATGGAAGCCTAACTGAGCCCAATAAGGCCCAGTTAAGGAGGGGGCGATTTTTATGTATATAGGATACATAAATAATTAATTTGATTTTATCAATTCTAATTAGATTAGGATCATGAATTAAATTAATTAAAGGATAAATAAGTTAGTAGTTTTAATTAGATTATATTACTCCTATTATTATCCTATAAGGTTACTAATATTATCATTATATTTAAGATATAATTATAGATAATAAATAAGAATTATATTCCGAATTAAATTTTTATTCAGTAACCTAATTCTATCTAACTAGGGTTTAGATACAAGAGGATATAAATACCCCCCCTGTGCAATTTTCGAAATACACAAGTAAGCCGGGAGAGAGAAAATTTCGACCCACACACTAATAGGACGAGATTATCTACCGCTTCCTTCCGTTCGATTGATTTTCATCTCTTTCTCTTTATCCTTGATCTTGTGTTGATTAATTAGAGGCAATCTATTTTGGTTGTTATAAATGGTTGATTCTAACTTGATCTTCAATTGTTTTGTTTTGTGCTCGGGAACTCGAAGTAAGAGTTGTGGGCACTTCGTTTGTAACGGTAGATAGAACTTCTGAAAGGTATTTCTTTTATCCCTCTTTATATGAAATAACGATTAACGGATCTTGGGTTAATGGAAATAGGTTAAAATTTTTATATTTCCACTGCTATACGTTAGCCTATTTTCCTTCACATGGCCCACATCAAATGGAATATCCCGACGACATTTGTCAACCCACATCATAGTGAACCCAAGCGCACACATAGTAGCTCCATCCTCACATTGGGTTAACAATCCCGGAACTTCAAGACTTGCCACCTTACTAACTTGGCCCTCAATCCCCAAGTCTTGAATTTCTTCTACCTTCTCAACATCTCTCGAGCGGCTATCCCCATTCATCACAGACTTCATGAACCCCACTCTCTTCATCACAAGATCGCTTCTCATTGACTCCTCATAGGGTTGATGCTTCTTCAATAAGCACCACATATACCCACACACATACATAGCAATAAAGCGCAAAATAATGAGTTCCAAGTTTACCAAGTCTTGACCTCCTTCCATCTTTTCTATGTTCCCCGGGAAGCCACTCCCCTTCAATGAACAATCACCAAAGCCCACAACAAGATCACCCCTCATGGTTCCATCATAGGGAAGGTTCTCCCTCAACATAAAGCTCCCATTTCTCACAACAAGATCACCTCTCATGCGCTCATCATAGGGAAGGTTCTCCCTCAACATACACATCCAAGATTCCAACACAAATATCTCAACAAAGCACAAAAGAATAAGTTCAGATTTTACCGAATGAGTGACTCGATTCTTTTGCATGTGGCATGTGCTAGGTATCTCGGTGCTATCAATAAGCTTCATAGAGCAACCTTCATCCTCCTCTTTAGATCTTAATTCACCATAGGTAGAGCTAGGTGCACTATCTCCCGGATCCTATGCTATGTCTCGTGGTAGCTTCCTCAAAGGTGGAAGCCCTTTAGGAAGCCCTTGAGGTGGCTCATTGAAAGACACGTGCTTGTCACCCTTGAACATCGGCTCTACTTCCTTACTTCCAACTTTGCTACCCTCCTTCTCAACCTCATTCCCCTCTTTGGATTTGACTTCACTAGGAGAGTGGCTAGCTAACTCATCCATGGAACCCAAGTTAAGATGATTCAATGTCTCACCCGTTCCACCATTACACCCATTCACGTTCAACTCCCGAGTTGGACAATCTTCCAAAACGGTCTCCATTCTCTTACTAGGAGAACTCTTCAAAGGTGTAAGGACATATCGGATTCCGTCTTTGCGTATGGTGTAGGTGTTGCTTCTTCCCGCATGTGAGGCATCACAATCAAATTGCCATGGCCTACCAAGTAGCACATCACAAGCACCCATCTCCACAACATCACACATAGCTTCATCCCCATAAGCTCCAATAGTGAAAGGAACTTTACACCAATGAGTAACTTGAATTTTTTCCACCTCGTTGACCCAACCAAGGTGGTAAGGTCTAGGATGTGGCTCGGGAACCAACCCAAACTTGATCATGGAGGACCGACTAATGATATTCACTTGACTTCCTCCGTCGATCACCATCTCACACTTCTTCCCGCTAACTAAGCATCGAGTTCTAAATAATCGATGACATTGGCTAGGCTCCTCTTCACTAGACATTGGCACCCTAGTCACCAAATACACATTGTGCTCATTGCCTTCATCATCAACTTCACAGGTGTCTTCACACTCAACACTTCCCGACTCATCCTCATCTTGGAACCGATTTTCTTCCTCATCATAAACATCTTCATTTCGGTTCCACCCAACATTTCCCGACTCATAGTCATCTCGGAACCGGCCTTCATCATCATAAGCTTCTTCGCTTCGGTTCCACTCTAGATTTCCCAACTCATCATCATGATGGAATCTACCTCCATCATACTTATAGATATCTTCATGGTAGTTCCGTTCAACATCCTCCAACTCATCATCACAATAGAATCTACCTTCATAATCTTCATAAAGAGGCCCATGTCGATCCCACTCAACACACCGACGCCCACTCTCAACATAGTAGACCCCATCTTCATCTTCCTCATAAGCGGTCCCATAGTGGTTCCACTCAATGCTTCGACGTTCATCCTCCCCATGGTAAACTCTACCATCTTCATCATTATCAAACTCATATGCACTATGACAAAGTTCACCATCCTCACATATTTCATCTTCGGAAGCGTGCTCTCTCTCGTCAAACTCATCCTCGAATTCGCCTTCATAATAATCACGTTCCTCATTTACTTGTAGCTCATTCTCGGATTGGTTCTCCTCTTCATCAATCTCCTCTACTAACTCATCGTCTTCATGATCATGTTCCAATTCATTTCCCTCTTCGTCCACAAACCATCCTTTCCCACGATCTTTCGTTTCCTTCCACTTCTCCCTATAGTTCAAGCCGGCTAACCCATTTGAGTAGCTACCCGACCCAAACGACATGTTACAACCAACTATAGTTGAACCCCTAACATCTCTCCCATCTCCATAGTCATCAACCTCCACACAACAAATGGTTCCTTCATCCTCCACAAAGAGATTAACAAGTCCAAAGTCACTTCCCTCTCTCTCAAAATAAATGCCATCACTTCCCTCAAGCATACCAATGAGGTTATGTTCAAGGGGCATTTCATCAAACACATAGGGAGCATTCCTTGCTACATGGATTTTCTCAATATTAGCACACACCAATTCAACTTCCCCCATGTTCTCACATACAAGCCTTTCTTCCTCCTCATCCACAAATGAATCTAAATCCTCCTCCACAATTTCATTATCAATAAATTCACAAGAAGAATCTAAATCCACTTTATTATCACAAACAACATCACCAACATCCAATTTCTTCTTAACAATAGGACTATCCATAACTTCAACATTAGAAATTGAAAGTTTGGGATTTACCTTTACCATGTGTGATGGAGGAAAGATTGGTGATGGATCTTTAGGAGGGACTTCCATGGTTTGTTGGGAGCTATTTCGGCACTCTTGCTTGAGACTCTTTACGGATGTCTTAAGCTCCCTCGTTAGCTCGTCTATCACCCGAAAATCCTCCTTAAAACTCTCATGATACCTCATCACCATGGCTTTGAGGTTTTCCAACCCCTTGTTGAAGGTTTCTTCAAATTTTGGAGTTAAATTTGGTTGAACCATAGTCGAAAGAAGTCTCCGTTCAAGGAAAACGATCGGCTCTGATACCAACTGATACGGATCGGTTTCGTGACGTGTTAGTTTTAATCGTAAACTAACAAAGATGTTCTTCTCTAGCTAAAATAGAAGGAATGAATCCCAATTTCATGGACTAAATCCATAGGAATAATAAAATCCCCATTGTTGAAGGTAGAACCTTAACAAAGCTTCACAAAGAAGTTGATAATTTGATTGATAAAAAGTTAACCATTACAATGACAAAGAGATGAATTTATATCATCTAAAACATAATTGCCAAATTACAATGAAGGATAAAGAATATAACTACTTAAAAATAATAAGATAAGGGTAAAAGGGGTTAAATATAAAGTGGTGGCATGGATGGTAAATAGGGAGTGGCATGGGTTGTAAATAAGGAGTGGTAGGATTATGAATAAGGAGGGAGTATGGAGTAAGGAGCAAGTTCCTTAAGCTGAAGGTACGCGGGGCGTTCCCAAATCTACACGGGGCGTAGTTTGGCTGGTGAGCTCTTCTCCGGATCAGTACTCATTATACGCAGGGCGTGCCTAATTCTACACGGGACGTAGGTTGGCTATTGAGCTCTTCTCCGGATCAGTACTCACTCTACGCGGGGCGTGCCCAAATCCATGCGGGGCGTAGTTTGGCTAATGACCCCTTCTCCGGATCACCTTCCTTCACGCGGAGCGTACTTTAATCCACGCGGAGCGTGTCTGAGCTGCTGGTGTGTTGTGTGACATTGTTTTGGCCTCCTTACTCGCTTGTTGCTCGTGCTTGGTTCTTCCTCTGACTTCCTTCGTACGGACCCGATCCCAAAAGGAGATGGCCCGCATCACTTAAGGCCTAAGATTATACCACATCGCGATGAATATAGAATTTGTATAAGATTATGCTACTAGATGTATATAGAATTTGTAACACTGCTTTTCTAATGGTGACCGAGGAGGTGATCATGATGGGAAATCCACTAGTGGTTATGCGATTTTTATAGAAAAATGTATTTTGTCTTGGTCTTCTTTTAAACAATGAAATGTCCCACGTTTTTTCATGGAGGTTAAATATCGGTCCATTGCCTTAGCCACTTCTCAAATTAGTTGAGTTCAAATGTTTTGCATGAGATTGAGTTCTTGTTGCTTATGCTCCTATTTGATGGTGTGACAATTTAAGTGTTTTTTTTTATCTCACTACCAATCCAATTTTTCATACCAATAATAAACATTTGGAAATTGATTTTTACGTTATTCACGATGATGTCAGGCATAAGACACTTTTTGTGCATTACATTTCTACCATTAATCAAACTGCTAACATTTTTACAAAACCACTTCATCGGGCACAGTTTCAATTGCTTCGACAAAAGCTTATAGTGCAATCTCGACGTGTATAGCTTCAAGGGGAGTGATAAGACTCTGTTACACAGCGGATAAGTTTTGTAATTACTACATGATAATGAATATATAATTTCTGTACGATTATGCTACTTTATGTATATAGAATTCATATAGGTCTCGATTTTTATTACTCATATACAGACATGAGTTATTATTAATAAAAGTTAAATAGAAATTATTTTATCATCTTAGAATTCATATAGGTCTCGACTTTTATTACTTGTATACAGACATGCGTTATTCTTAATGAAAATTAAATAGAAATTATTTTATCATCTTAGTTTTCTTAAAGTCTAAAGGTTTTTACTCAACTAAACTATGAGTTTAAATATGGGTTTATTGGATTGCCTCTTGAAAGGATGATTATCGATGAGATTAATATAAGAATTTGAACGACGAACTTGCATTATAGGTCACTATGCTCAATTGAGAGAGAGAGAGAGAGAGAGAGAGAAGTCTTATGTTTCTCTGATTTCAATTGTGTATATTATGTCTAACTCAATCTCTCTCTCTCTATATATATATATATATGTGTGTGTGTGTGTGTGTGTATGTGTGACTTTAATAGTACTAATCCTATTAGAGTTAGACAAGCTAAGTGAATTATGACTCTAACTTTTTAGTTAGATAAGATTTTGTAATTAATTTTAATTCTAACACTAAAGTTTGATCAGAATTAATCTCTCAATCTATTTAAGTGGGTGTTTGTTTTAGCTTTTCGGGGGAGCATTTAGCGTTTCACTCTAAACCGCATGAAATATAGCGTTTGGTTAGGTTTATATAACCGCAATGTTTAGCATTTTCTCTGGAAACTACAGTGTTTTGGAACTTTTCACGAAAAACTCTATTTTGAAGCTTTTCATGAACAACTGTTTGTAGTTATTTTTTATTAACAAAATTATCCTTCTTCTTTCCATAAAATATTTTTAAAACATGTCCATATTGGATATTTTAAATACTAACAACAACATTTTAATATAATTTTACCAAACACTAATAATTAAACAGCTAATAACAAACAGATGCAAGCATCTTACTGCAACCGTAAATAACTAACAGCAACAGCTATTAGCTAACAGCTGAATTGAACAGACCCTAAGATTCCTAGTTATCGAATAACTCAATTAGATAAAACCCGAATCCGTAATCCACTCGATCAGAATTAATTCGGATAGATATTTCCTACAAAGTCATAAATAATCAAAACAATTTGGCAGGGAGATCCCCTGTCTATGAGGCATGGGTTTCAAATGTCTAGAGGCCTTAGTTAGGGAGATCCATTGTCTCCTTACATCTTCATCATGTGTATGGAGTGACTTAGCCATTTAATCGAAGACGCGGTGCAAAGTGCAGTGGGAAGAAAGTGAGAGCCTCTAGGGGTGGTCCAATCCTCTCTCATGTTCTTTTTGCAGATGATATCATTTTGTTAGCAAAGGCTAGTATCAATCAGGCAGTTACCATTCAGCACATTATTGATGTTTTTTGTGACTGCTCAGGCCAAAAAGTCAATCTTGGTAAGTCTAAGCTCTTTTGTTCCCCTAATGTGCCTAAGGTTATTAGTCGTGGCATTTCTGATGTGCTCGGAGTCGCTCGAATAAAGAACCTAGGAATGTATCTTTTGGTCCCTTTATTTCACTAGCGGCCTACCCATGAGACTTTTAACTATCTGGTGGATAGGATGATGGCTCGGATGTTCGAATGGAAGGCGAAATGCCTATCAAATCAGTTACGGCGGCTGTTCCTTCATATGTTATGCAACACCTTGCCTTACTCATGTGAGTATGTTGTAAACTTGATGCTCTAAATCTTGCTTTTTCATGGGGATCAATGGCGAATCGGAAGCATATTCACCTCGTTAGATGGGAGAACGTTTGTCGGCCTAAGAAGCTTGGAGGCCTGGGGATCCGTTACACTAGAAACGCAAATATTGCTTTAGTGGCTAAACTCGGGTGGAAGATTCTCACTGATACCCAGGCTTTGTGGGTGAAAGTTGTCAAGGCTAAATATGGGAAATCTTCCAATGGTTTGAGTATTTTTGAAGGGTAAATTTCACCCATGGTACACAACCTTTACCCTAAATCACACTTTGGTGTACAACCTTCAATTTCTCTCACTAATATGTACGAACTTATAGGTGACCTCCCACTTTCGTGTATAGCAGATAAAAATAACCGGTAAACGCGAAGTCAACATGCCACGTCAGCAGTTTGACCATTCAAAAAATCAAAATTTAAAAATCTAATATAAAATTACTTTTATATCATCTTCTTCCTCCTTCCCCTTTTCCTTTCCCTTTCCATTTCTCTCTCTAGCTCATCTTTCTCTCTACCTTATTTCTCCCTCTACCAAAAAATAGAAATAATATTTATCAACCAACTAAATGATGAATTTATTGCGTCCTTGTACATTTACAAAACGATTTTTCCACCATTATTTTCAAAACGATTTACAAAACTTAAAAACTAAAGCATTTTATTTTCCTGGATATTGAAATGAAGCGAAAAGGAGACATGGACTTTCAGTTCATGAAAGGTTAGCTTTGAAATTGGACCTAAAAATTTGAAGTTGTCTTTTTCTTCTATCATTGGCCAACTCACATGGATGTACGATTCTAGAATGGGGGTAACTTGCTTCAGATTTCCACTTTCGGTGCATGTTTAAAATGTTCATGACTTTTATATTTTAGTTGGTTACCTTTTACTAGGTTGATATCCCAATTCGGCAAAGTTATCTTTCTTTGGTATGGGTCAAGTTCTGATTTCTCGGTATGTAAATTCTTTGCTTTGAATAAGATTTTATGTTTCACTTCGAGTTCGGGCAGCTGATGTGTGAGTGATATTTCTGGTGCATATATTTTTAGACCTAATGGGTCCCTTCCCAATATCGTTGCGAGATCTGTGGGTTCTTCTCTATGTATTGTTCGCATGTTGACAACATTGCTTAATTCTTATGCTATAATTCACTTTAGTTTTTGCATTATATGCTGTAAACTATTTAAGATATTAATTTGAGTTGAATTGTATTAACTCTTCTATAAATGAAACTTCATTTTGTATGATCTAAAGGTCCCTTTTCGTAGTTCATGAGGTTCACCAACAATTCAATTCATGGATCTACCAGCAGGTCATCAACTTAAATTTATTTTTGGAAACATGGGTTTGAGTATTGAATCAGTTGACAATCTTTTCTAACTAGTGTCTATCTTCATGAATTTATTACATAGAATTAAGGTAGAGAGAGAAATATGAGTTAGAGAGAGAAAGGGAAAGGGGAAGGAGAAGGAGGAACAAGAGGGTATAAAAGTAATTTTATATTAGGTTTTTAAATTTTGACTTTTTGACCGGTCAAACTGTTGACGTGGCATGTTGACTTTGCGTTGACCGGTTATTTTTACCTACTATATACCAAAGTCGGAGGTCATCTATAAGTTCGTACATATTAGTGAGACATATTGAAGGTTGTACACCAAAGTGTGATTTAGGGTAAAGGTTGTACACTATATGTGAAATTTACGCCATTTTTGGAGCACGATCATCGTGCTCAAAGATATGGCGGAGCATCATTTTTTGCGCGAACAGCGTTCTGAAGCAGTGGCTGGGGTGCATAATATTCAATGGGGCTAGATACATTGTTTTGGCAAGACATTTGGTGGGGGGAGGCACCTCTTCTCTCAAAGGCTTCTAGGCCAATTCCTACTAATTGTCTCGACTTGAGGGTATATGATTTGTGGGTTAACGGGGAAGGCTGGAATTGTAATCTTCTGTCCGATTTTTTGCCGGCCTCCTCTCTGGTTCGTATGGCGTCAATCGTCTTGGATATGGTGGAGGGAAAAACTGATGAATGGCCGTGGACTTTATTGAAATAAGGAACTTACATATGAACTGTCGCGTGAATGAGTTGAGAGTCAGGTCTGATTCTAGAGGCTTCTACAGCTTGCGTTTCCAAGTGTCGGAGCGTGTTCGAATGTTTGTTTGGCTTGTGGAGAACAGGGCGGTCCTTTGTAATGTGGAGAGAAGGAGACGTATGTTAACCATGCATATGTGATGTGCGACATGAGGGTCGACATAAACGTTATTGCACGTTTTTTGAGATCGCCCGCGTATTCGCTTATGCTGGCAACACCTCCTTCTCGTCTGCTTCCACGTTGATTTTTTTAATACCGCTTGGATTGACTGGTTGCGTGAGAATCGAATGAACCCGGAGTTGAGGTATGGCGTTCCATGGTCGATTATTTTCTCGGTGGGAATTTAGTGGCATTGGAAGTGGAGAAATGAGTGGAGCTTCGAGGGTACAACTTTCACTCAATCGAGAAAAAATTTTGTTTTGACCAAAGCTCGTGAAGTTTTTGAGGCTTATGGGAAGAATTCGGGAAATCTCATCCCCAAGAGGAGGTCGTTGTGGGTTCAGTGGAGACATCTGAACCTGGGTTAGGTTAAAGTCAACACTGATGGGTAGCAAGGGTGACCCGAGAGTGTGTGTGGGGGGGGGGGGGGGGGTCTGATCAAGGCTTCTAATGGATATTGGCTTAGTGGATTTGGCGTCAATCTGGGTATTTGCATTGCGTTTCTAGCGGAGCTTTGGGGAGTCTTTTTTGGTTTATTGTTTGCTTGGGACAAAGGATTCCGGAAGGTTATAGTTGAAATGGATTCGAGTTTGGGTTACTGTTCATGAACAACCTGACTTTTGTCCATCACCCCATGGCATGTCTTATTATCAAAGGTTGAGAGCTCCGAGACAGGGTATGGGATATTCGGTTTACTCATACATACAGGAAAGGAAATAAGGCAGTTGACTGGATGAGGAACTTCACAGGTGCTTTTACATTGGGTCATCATGAGTGTGGTGTGTCTCCTGCAGATCTGCAGAATATTTTCTTTGATAATCTCTGCGATCATTCGTCCTTGAGGATAGTTATTAATTAGAGACTTTTTGTACTTATTTTTTCTTTATTTCGAGGCTTATGCCTTCCTTCATTAAAAAAAACTAATAATATCAATAAAAACAACAGCTATCCGCTAACAAACGAATGGAACGAGGCTTAAATGTTTAACGGGGCGTTTGATATTCTATTGGGATAGGGATAGAGATAAAGGTTTGATAGAGATAAGGATAAATAGTTGGGATAAAGATAAAAATATGATAGTCGAGAATTATTATTCAATGTTTGGTATGTGGGATATGAATAAGGATAAAATAATACATTTTACTATTTTAACCCTATTTAAACTACATAACATTAATTTGAGGGATAAGATGGACTTTTCCATCCTATTAAAATCGCAAGAGCTTATCCCACCTACATATACCGCCCACCTCTTGGGTATAGGATTTGAGGGATAATAAGCTTATCCTTCATCCGTCTCACTCTTCTATCTCTCAAACAAACACGGGATAACTTATCTCGTGTTTTTTATCCATATCCCATCTCCTATATCCCTTCTAACAAACACGCCGTAAATCACTAATTTAATAAAAAAAGATGTCATGTGATAAAAAAAACAAATATATGATAATATATATGATGTATTAAAATTAAAAATGAATCCAATTATAGGTATATTGGATTTGGAACCCACTTTATGCATGTTTTCATATCTGTTTTTTTCTTTTTCAGTTGTTCTGTTTCACTTATTTCCCATACTCATTTCTCTAATATATTTATATCCAACATGTAACCAAAATTATATTTCAAACATATCCCTACAAATAATTAAAGTTTGTTTTTTTTTTCTCCCTTTTCCCGACTTTTTGCTCCGGGCTTGACCAACAGCATCAGATATATGTAGTACCTTATGTGAATTATTTCACATAAAAAAATGAAATTCTACGTTAAAGTTGATACACAGGATTAATTTATTCCAAATCAATTTTTTTTATCAATTCAATTCTTAAAATCAACGGTAATTAATTTATTAGTCCCTAATAATTTTGAATGAGTGAATCTCTAAATGGAAAATATTCTCATTAAGGAAATAATACTTACATACATTGTTTATATATTTTGCTAGGTGTGGTCACCAAGTAAACTTGATGATTAAGTAAAATAAAGGACATGACATGTGTCAACAAGATAGCCTTGTGATGGATTTAATTAAATGGAAGGTGGTGATTTGGTGAAGCTTTGATCAAGTAAGGATGGTCCATCATAAGGAGGTGCAACTCTTGTAGAATGTGCTATCCATGGAAAATTACCATGACGCCCCTGTTATTGTTGAAAGTACCAAATTGCCCTTGAGCAATTTGGCTTTTATTATACGGAAGATAGAGTTTGGGAATCCAAACTCATTAACTCTTCCTGACACAAACTCTTCATTTTCTTTGGGTAAACCAAAGGTCTTCTTCTTCCCTTTCTTCATACACCGAAATGTCTCCATCTCTCCCCATTGCTCCTGTAACTTCTTCTTGTACTGAACTTTTGTTTGATGAGTTTAATATCCTCCCTCAAACTAAGCTTGGTACAGATTCCTCAAGCTTAGTTTGCCAATCAAAAACCTAAGTTGCGGAGAGTGCTGGGCTTTTGTAAAGAGATCCGCCACCTGCAGAGCTGACGGTATCGGTATTAGTCGGATCAAACCGGCTTGAACGCGTTCGCGGATGACGTGACAGTCAATATCTATGTGTTTCGCCCGTTCGTGGAATACTGGGTTCTGGGCTATGTGCATGGCGGAAATATTGTCGCAGAACATGAGGGAAGTCGTCTCCGGTGGTGCTTTCATATCTGTTAAGAGATTCGTGAGCCAGTGAAGCTCACAGGATGTGGAGGCCATGGCTCTGTATTCCGATTCCGAGGAGGACCTAGAAACGGTGTTCTGTTTCTTCGATCTCCAAGAGATAAGGGCCGATCCGAGAAAGACGGCGTACCCAGTGATTGATTTCCGAGTTTCTTGACAAGTTGCCTAGTCTGAATCCGTGAAGGCCTGTAGTTTCAAGTCGTTGCATGTGGAGAAAAAAAGCCCCAAGCCTATAGTCCATTTGAGGTAACGCAGAACTCTTTCTGCTCTGTTTAAATTTTCTGTGGTTGGTTGCATGAGGTGTTGAGATAATTGATTTACAATATATGTGATATCCGGTCTTGTATGTGTGAGGTATAGCAGTTTACCGATTAACTGTCTATATGGTGTGATTTCTGGGAGTGGGTTGTCATTTTGGCTTGGTTTGTGATTTGGTAGTGCTGGGGACGAGGCTGGTTTACAGTCGATGAATCCATGGTCTTGTAACAACTCTAATGTGTATTTCCTTTGTGACATGTGGAGTCCCTGGCGGCTGCGAGAGAACTCAAATCCCAGAAAATAATGTATGGCCCCGAGGTCCTTGATGCTGAAAACATCGTTTAAGTGCTGTTTGGCCTGCTTGATGGTCTGCATGTCGTTTCCTGCGAGAACTACATCATCAACGTATACTAGCAACATGGTTACCTGTCCTGCGTATTCCTTTGTGAACAAGGACGGATCGGCCAATGATTGAAAAAATCCCATTTGTTTGATGGTGCCGGTCAACTTGGCGTTCCACTGCCTGCCTGCTTGCCTGAGCCCGTAGAGGGCCTTATTGAGTTTGCATACTTGTCGTGGGCTTTTCGGAGTTACCCTTGGTGGCATTGCCATATAGACATCCTCGCTCAGCTCCCCATGTAAGTATGCATTGTCAATATCGAGTTGATGTATATGCCATTCCTTTGCAACTGCTATTGCTAATAGAGTTCTTATGGTGGTGAATTTTGCTACAGGTGCGAAGGTTGCAGTGAAATCCACTCCCTCCTGCTGAGTGTAGCCCTTAGCAACTAACCTGGCCTTGAACCTGGCAATGCTTCCATCGGATTTGTGCTTGATCTTGTAGACCCATCGGCAGCCTATGGGCCTTTTGCCCTTTGGTAAGTCAACTAAGCTCCACGTTTGATTAGCTTCTAACGCAGCTAGTTCCTTGTTCATTGCCTCCACCCATCCTCTTTCTAACTTTGCTTCTTGATATGTTGCAGGCTCCCGATGACAAGAAAGGTTGATCGAAAAAATCTTCTTGGCTGGAGAGAATCCTTCATAAGATAGATGTTTCCACAAGGCATGTGGGGAATTGGTCAAGCACGACAGTGTGGAGCCTTGGACCAGTGCCAAGTGATAATCTCTAAGATAGGTTGGGAGTTTCCTTGTTCTTTGTGGCCTTGTGTTGATTTGTTGATGTTCATGTGCTAGTGTCTCTGGTTGTTCGATATTTTCTTCGATTTCTTGTATTGTATCAACATGCTATATTATCTCTGGTGTGCTTTGTTCCTCATCCGTACTGTATGATTCATCCTCATCTTCATTCATGCATGCTTTATGGAGTGACTCCAGCTCTGTTTCACTGCAACATGATGTGTCATTTTTCTTGTGTTCTTCTGAAAAAGGAAAGAAGTTCTCAAAGAACTTCACATGCCTGGAAAAGAAAACAATGTTAGTGCTTAGGTTCAAAAGTTTGAATCCCTTTGTGCCATGTCTGTATCCCAAGAAAATGCACTTCATTGCTCTTTCTGTGAATTTGCCTTTGTGTCTGTCTAAAGCTGAGGCGTATTCAAGACACCCAAAAACCTTGAGGTCGTCTACATATGCCCCTTTTCCATACAGTCGCTCGTAAGGTGTCTGGCCCCGAATTGGTGTGGATGGTAATCTGTTTATGAGATAAACTGCATGACTAACTGCTTCTGGCCAAAAAATGTGAGGCAGTGAGCTTTGAAATATGAGTGCTCTGGTGGTATTCATTATGTCTTGATGTTTGCGTTCTACTCTGCTGTTTTGTTGTGGTGTCTCCGGGCATGATGTGTGGTGTATGATTCCATTTTTCGCGTAAAAATCCTTCATGATGAACTCAGGGCCATTGTCCGTTCGGATTGTTTTCACATTCTTGCCAAACTGTCTGTTTACATATGTGCAGAATTGTTGTAGTGCTGTGCTTGATTCCCCCTTTGTTTGCATTAATGTGACCCATGTATACCTGCTATGATCATCTAATATGGTTAGGAAATATCGTTTACTAGAGTGTGACTCTTGTGTTGGGCCCCATATATCTGCATGGATTAAATCAAAACATTCATCTGCTATGTTGTGACTCAGTGAGAAAGGCATTTTCTTTTGCTTGGCTTTTTGACAAATGTCACATGGCATTTCTTTGAAGGAATCGAAATCATTACATGATAGATTGAGGCCTTTCAACCTCTCATGAGAGGGATGACCAAAACGTAAATGCCACAAACTAGCTTTAACAGAAAAAACAGAAATATGATTAGGTAGCAGGTATTCCAGATAATAGAGGCCTCCATGCTCTCTAGCCAAGCCAATCTTCTTCCAACTTGTTGTGTCCTGTATCATACACATTGATCCCGTTATCACAACACAGAGTCCATTAGTACTCAATAGCTTACTAGTCGATATAAGATTGTAATCAAACGCAGGTATACACAGAACATTATGCAAAACAAGTTCCGGGCTTAAGGTTACAGTTCCAATGTATTCTGCCTTGACCCTTTCTCCGTTTGGCAAATTTACCCAGCATTTTTCGATTTGGTTGTATGAGCTATACATTTGTTTATTACAAATGATATGATCTGTAGCTCCTGTGTCAATTATCCAACATGATGAGACAAAACTAGGGTTAGGACCATTACCAGAACTGTCTCCCTTGACAAAGGTGTTGATGCTGTTGCCCGAGGCCGGGGTCTTTCCTTGATTCATGGGCAGTAGGGCCACCAGCGATTGGTACTGGTCTTTGGTTAGAGTGAACGGTTCTGGGTTGGTTTGCCTATTGTCTTCTTCTCCTGAGTTTTCCTCATTGCCTTGGTTTACTGCTGAGTTTGCCCTGGGTTGATTTGTTCTGAAAGGATTCTTGGTTCTGTTGCCATAGTTTGGGGGATATCCATGCTTTTTGAAACATATTTCTTCTGTGTGTCCAGTGTTACCACAATAAGTGCATAGGGATGAGCTTTTACCATTATTTCTACGATTGTTGTTCTGGTTTTTGGTGTTGTTTGGTTTGTTATGTCTGCCGTTGGTGTTAGTGAACCCTGCAAACATATTGCTTTCACCTCCTTCATTTCCTTTTGCAAGTACAAGACCAAGTTGTCTCTCATGCTGAGTGGCCAGTGCATAGGTTTTGTTCAATGAGGGGATTGGTTCGATCAGTAGTATCTGTGAACAGATGGTTGAGTAAGACTCATTCAACCCTTGAAGAAAGGTAATAACCTGGTCAGCGTCTTGTTGATCCCTCAGGATCCTGAAGGCATTGCAGCTGCACGCCTGCCGACAAACACATTGGGGCATTGGTCTCAGGTTTGTCAACTCATCCTGCAAAACTTTCAAGTTTGTATAATACTCGGTAACACTCCTGTTTCCTTGCTTCATACTGTGTATCTCCCTTCGCAGCTCGAGTATCCGCAGTGAGTCCGTCTGTGCAAACCTCTCTTTCAAATCTGCCCAGATCTGATGTGCCTTATCGAGCCACATTACACTTCTAGCAATGGTAGGTGAAACAGCATGATTTAGCCACGATATAACCATGTTATTTCACCTTTCCCATTGACTAAACATATTGTCACCTGTTGCAGGGGCAGTGATGGTGCCGTCGACGAACCCAAACTTGTTCTTCGACATTAGAGCTACTTTGACAACTCTAGACCATTGGTGATAGTTTGGCCCAGTGAGGACCTGTGAGACCAGCGACAACACCGGAGTCTCATTCTGAGGAAGGTGATAAGGGATGCTGGACGTAATCATTGGTCCGGCTATAATGGGTAAGAAAAAGGATAGCCTTTTGTCTTAGTTTTTCTCTGATACCATAATAATTTTGAATGAGTGAATCTCTAAATGGAAAATATTCTCATTAAGGAAATAATGCTTACATACATTGTTTATATATTTTGTTAGGTGTGGTCACCAAGTAAACTTGATGATTAAGTAAAATAAAGGACATGACATGTGTCAACAAGATAGCCTTGTGATGGATTTAATTAAATGGAAGGTGGTGATTTGGTGAAGCTTTGATCAAGTAAGGATGGTCCATCATAAGGAGGTGCAACTCTTCTAGAATGTGCCATCCATAGGAAATTACCATGACGCCCCTGTTATTGTTGAAAGGACCAAATTACCCTTGAGCAATTTGGCTTTTATTATACGGAAGATAGAGTTTGGGAATCCAAACTCATTAACTCTTCCTGACACAAACTCTTCATTTTCTTTGGGTAAACCAAAGGTCTTCTTCTTCCCTTTCTTCATACACCGAAATGCCTCCATCTCTCCCCATTACTCCTGTAACTTCTTCTTGTACTGAAATTTTGTTTGATGAGTTTAATAGTCCCTATATTTTGACAAAACACACTGTTTAGTTCCTGTATTTTCAAAAATACACGGTAAAGTCCCTAACGTTTTTCTCGGTGAACTGTTTAGTCCCTAACGTTTTTCTCAGTAAACTGTTTAGTCCCCACCGTTAGACTCTCATAAAGATTTTGTTAATCAATTTGGATTTGCGTTCTTCTTTTGCTTTATTTTTCTTTCCTTTAAACTCTAATACATCTGAAATCAACTTTGAGTGTTCTTCTTATTGATTTTCTTCTTAATCGTTCAAATTCGTAAGCATTGGGTCTGTTCTTTTTCTTGTTCTCCATACAAATAGCTTCTTCTTCTAAATTGGATTTCCTCTTCTAAAGTTTGAAGGTAAATAGTAAAGGGTAATTTAGTCATTTTCGAAGTCATAAACGGTAAAAAAGCTAACAAACAGACGGAATGACTAAACAGTTCACTGAGAAAAAGGTTAGAGACCTTACCATGTATTTTTGAAAATATAGGGACTAAACAGTGTGTTTTGTCAAAATATAGGGACTAATAAATTAATTACCCTAAAATCAATATTAAAGATCAAATTAACCTATGATCAAATCAGTTTTTAAAGTATAATATATATTTTTTTATATCTGAACTTTATCGTATTTACCAGAAATCTATTTTTATACATAAAAACTATTATATTTTATGCAGTTACATCACAATTTGAGATCAACGCATTACTTTATGTATCAATGCAGAATAATGCGCGAATACTATTTTGAGGGGTTTCGTAAGACTTTTTGTCTATATTTCAAAGAGTTTATATCAGAATTAATTGTTCGTGGTCCATACTCTTATTTCGAGGGATTTTTAGAGATTTCTTTTATTAGTGCAGTTTTGACATTTATTTATTTTTGGCCTAATACACAAATAACCCCCTGAACTTGTCCAAATGTTGCAACTTCCCCCTCCAACTTTCAATTGTAACAACTTACCCCTTAAACTTGCCCAATTGTAAAACATAACCCCTCAAACTTGTTCAATTATAAAACAGAATCCCAAATTGCTGACACGGACTATAATTGAAGAAACACGTGAAATATAAAAGCTGCAAATGCTCGTGGAATGTGATAATCAGATCTTTAGACCCAAAAAAATCAGTATTTAAGTAACCAAATCCTTAATTCTTTAACTTATTCTTCAACTTCTTTTTTTTTTGTTATTGCTATTCGTTTTTTAGTGATTTCTTGATTCAAAGTTTTGGGATATTATGTGGGTGAAAATGTGTTTATGTGGAGAAATAGCTCCATTGAAGATTTCATAGCGTGATACGAATTCGGGGAAACATTTTTACGGTTGCTTCAAGTACGGGGTAAAAAAATCCCAATTTTGGGTTATGTTTTACAATTGGACAAGTTTGAGGGGTTATATTTTATAATTGGACAAATTTGAGGGGTAAGTTGTTGCAATTGAAAGTTGAAGGGGGCAGTTGTAACATTTGGACAAGTTCAGGGGGTTATTTGTGTATTAGGCCTTTATTTTTATCACATTTTAAGCTTATTAGAATTATTTCATTAGAGAAAAAAAATTACATTAAAATTATAAATTTAATTTATTCTTATCCAATGGGTATGTTCTCTTTATAAATAAAATAGATCAAAAATTTATTTTTGTCATATGTTATTACTTAGTATTATTATTTCCTTAATAAAAAGTTTGAAAAAAATTATTTAAAAGAAATAAAAGAATAAACTTCGTACAACATCATGATTTCAAAAGGATTATGCGTCAGTGCATAATATAAATGCACTAATACTATATTTAGGGTGTTTAAAAAAATACTATTTTGAGAGATTCAATGAGGTTGTATGCCTCTGTTTCGAGGAGTTTTTATCAAAATAAATTATTTGTGTCCCATACTCCTATTTCGATAGATTTTTAGAGATTTCATTTATTAGTACGGTTTTATTTCAACACCTTTTAAATATAAAAATATATTTCAAGTATCAAAATGTAAATATAATATAGTTTGGGTATCAAAAATATATTATACTTTCAAAATTGATTTGATCATGTGTTAATTTCACCTTTAAATATTAAAAGACTAAATTAATACACAAAGATTGATTGGGCTAAATTACTTTTTCGTAAAAAAAAAATTGTCTATAGATATGCACCTACACAGAGGAATTAAAATGAAATTAAGTATATATTCCCGTATCTCTAATGGGTTTATTTTACGCATATGAATCTAAATATAAATTAGTTGGTTATGTGGATGAAGGTTACAATTATATGATCCATATAAAGCTCGATCACCAATAAGCTATTTATTCATATATAGAAGTACAACTATATCTTGACGCTCTAAGAAGAAAATTATTATAGTTGCTTTTTCAAATCATGTTGAGTTAATAGCTATTAACGAAGCAAGCCGTAAATGTGTTTAACTAATATCATTAACCAACCATACGAGAATCATGGGCTAGATCATTAGATAAAGAAATCCTGACAACAATATATGAAGGCAATACATGTCATATTGATCAATTGAAGAAAGACTACATTAAAGGTCACAAAATGCAAATATCATAACATTAATTAATTATGATAAAAGTATATCTCATTACAGATTTGAGCATATTAGAGGTAGAATACAATACAAGAAAGATAATTGCAAGGCCGGGCTTGTAGCAGGCGCAAGTGGGCCTGAAAGAAAGCCACTGACTTGTCCAGCAAATTTAACAAATTAAAAGCAATTAATAATAATAGAAATAATTGAAATGAAAACATTATCCTAGACACAGCTTGAAGGCTGAATAAAGCCAGAAGCTTTGCCGGCTGCATTACTACAAGAAGCTTCAGCTGGTTTACTATTATATGTTAGCTTTACGTCCTCCAGCTCAATCCCTGTGCATGGCTCGCTTTTGCTACAATCTAATTTCACCGCCACTTCCGTCGCCGATGATCCATGTATATCTTGGTATCTCACGTCGGTAATTTTAACTCCAGATTCCTATCAATTCAATTTCCCCAATTCAGCATATAGGATACTTCAATAACTATATAAATAAAGTGAGAAATTCATACCTGGCCAGGACAATTCTTTTCGCCAGGACAATAATCTTGATCAATCACAATTGGATTTTTAACGTTAATCATAACAGCATGTTGGAAAAGAATGTTCCTAGCAAATCCACTGCTAGCTCTCCCCCATGATTTAATCCTCACCCCATTTTCAGTTCCAGTAAATGTAGCTGTTTTTACTGTCACATTTTGCACTCCAGCTTCTCTAACCTCCTTCCCTAAGCTTCCAATGCTGATTCCATGCCCAGGTCCACAAGCAACATTTTCAATCCATAAATTAGTAGTTCCAGGGCCTATTGATACACAATCATCACCTGTACCAATCTTAGAGTTCAATATTGTCACACCAGTTGACCCTTCAACGTGAATTCCGTCGGTGTTCGGGCTGTCGCCGGCCGCCGAGACTTTCACATTTTGCACCTTCACATTCTGGCAGCTATTGATCACAATGTGAAACTTTTGACTATCTTCTGATGCTAACCCATTTATTTCAACGTTTCTTGAATTAGAAAATTCTAGTGACTGCACATAAATAAATTATATTAAAAAAATTAACATAATCACAATTTAAGTTTAAATTAATTAATTAATTATATAATTACCGTTGCACCGGTAGGGCAAGACTTCCCGGATGACTTACAAGACCACAATTTAGAACCTTGACCATAAAGAACACCACCAGAAACAGTAAGTCCGTTCACATTTTCAAAGATCACCCAATTTTTTTTATCACCAATAGAATAATAATCTGATGGAGCTAAAAGGGTACCATCTATGGTTACTGAAACAGCACCGTTTTTGCATGGTCCCTGAAACTCAACTTTTCCTAGAGAGAATTTGCCTGGAGGGACATATAGAGTGGCAGGGGTATTTGAGGCACAGACTTGTGTCCATGCAGTAAGAAAGGCCTTTGTGGAATCAGTTTGACCGTCAGGTTTGGCTCCATAACTTTGCACATTGTAAGTTGCTGCCATTGTTGAAGTAATGAAGGTAATAAAGAGAAATGTAAGAGCATGAAAGCTGAATGTTTTTGCCATTTTTCTAGTTATAAGATAAGAAGCTGAAGAAGAAGAAGAATGTAGGGAGGTGTGGAGGATTTGAAGGAGTTAGAGGGGTTTATATAGGAGTATAGGATGCAATTTTAATTGAATATTAAATTAGAAACTTGTAAAGGAGAAGAATGTCGGGTTTTCACATTATTACCTAGACTTTTAGACACTTTATCATTAATTGAAGGATAAGGTAGAATTAAATTTTCCCCAACTTTTGTTGAGAAGTGTATATTATATATTCTTTAAATGATAAAATGTTGTCCTCAACCATTTTAATGCCGAGCAATTTTGAATCCAAATAGTAGAGCCAGCACTAAATTCAACTTGTTCAGTTTTTTTATTTTATATACATATTATCATCATAAGATTGAATTGTTTTTCATAAACTTAGAAAAATTTATAGTTTATCATATATTAATTAAGTTGAATTTTGTAATAAAATACAAATTCAATGAGTTAGTTAACTATTCTGAACCATAATTTGTCGAAAATAAAAAGTGAAAACCATTTTCAACAGTCGAGGGAACTCGAAACCATCCATAATAGGAATAGTGGCCAGAGGCCTGGAGTTTTTCCGCCCATGGAGCCGGTACAAAAAGAAACTCAACTATTATATGGCCTAACTTTCATTATATTTTCCTATCAAAACCAAAATAAGGCCTTTTTTTCTAATAAACTAAACTTAACTTTTCATTAGCTAGAAATGCAATTAACACTCTATAGATGAAGATAGAGAAAATAGGGTAAGAAGATGAATGTGGTAAAATTCTCATTAAAAATAAAGATCTAACTATTACATTTTTATATTAATGCTAGGTGTAATGAGCAAGTAAATATCTATTACAAGTGTCAAGATCTCAACCATTGATCATGTGCCCTATGATGGATGGTGTTGATTGATTTGGTAAATACTATAGTGTAGTAGGGTGTATGGATCAATGAGTGGGTATCTTCTGGAATGCTCCATTGTTGCGGAAAAGACTAAAATGCCCTTGGGGGCGGTGAAAAGACCAAGTTGTCCTTGGTAAATGAAAGGTTGCTTTGTTGTGATGTTTATTACGCTTAAGTCTTCGTACTTAGGACTTGTGACTTCAAAGGCTCTTCATTTTCTTCTTCTTCGGATCTTCGACAGAATCCCAAAAGGCTCATGTGCTTCTTCTTCTTCTTTGTTCATTTTTTTTTTTTGTATTTCTTCAACAGCCAAGAACTTTGTGGCTTGTTCATGTCTGTTGCTTCAATACCCTCCCTCAAACTAGGCTTGGTATAAATTACGCAAGCCAAGTTTGCTCAAAAGGAAACGAAGCTGTGGCGAGTGTTGTGCCTTTGTAAAGAGGTCTGCTAACTGTAAGGCAGACGGAATCGGCATAAGTCGTATGAGTCCTCTTTGAACGCGTTCGCGGATGACATGACAGTCAATATCTATGTGCTTCGTTCTTTCGTGGAAGACGGGGTTCTATGCGATGTGCATGGCCGATTGATTGTCGTAAAAAAGAAGAGAGGCGGCCGATGGTGGTAGATCGAGATCATGGAGAAGGTTGGTGAGCCAGTGGAGTTCACAAGAGGTGGAAGCCATGGCGCGATATTCTGCCTCGGAGGAAGATCGAGAAACTGTGTTCTGTTTCTTGGATCGCCATGAGATGAGGGCAGATCCGAGGAAAACGGCGTAACCGGTGACCGATTTCCTAGTTTCGGGGCAAGTGGCCCAGTCAGAATCTGTAAAGGCCTGAAGCTGTAAAGTGTTGCATGCAGGGAAAAAGAGACCCAGCCCGATCATCCCCTTGAGGTAACGCAAAACTCGTTGAGCTCTATTTTGATCATCTGTAGTTGGTTGTGTAAGGCGTTGTGATAATTGATTCACAATGTAGGAGATGTCGGGTCTGGTATGTGTTAAATAGAGTAACTTGCCTATGAGTTGTCTGTAAGGTGTGATTTCTGGGAGTAGAACATGCTTGGTTTATAATTTGGTAAGGCTGGGGAGGAGGCTGGCTTATAGTCAATGAGTCCCGTTGTTTGCAATAGTTCTAATGCATATTTCCTTTGTGACATGTGGAGCCCCTGGTTGCTGCGGGAAAATTCGAATCCGAGGAAGTAGTGCACCGGTCCAAGGTCCTTGATGCTGAATCTATCATTCAAGTGCTTTTTGGCTACGGAAATGGCTTGCATGTCGTTTCCCGCAAGGATGACGTCATCAACATAAATCAACAAACTCGTTGTGTGGCCTGTTGTCCGTTTAGTGAATAAGGAAGGGTCTGCCTTGGATTGAATGAACCGCATCTCCCTTACTGTGGCTGTTAACTTTGTATTCCACTGCCTGCCAGCTTGACGAAGGCCATACAAAGATTTGTTGAGTTTGCATACTTGGTTCGTGTGGCTTGCAACGAGTCCCGACGGTAGCGTCATGTAGACATCCTCGTTCAAATCCCCGTGTAAGTATGCATTATCAATATCAAATTGATGAATATGCCAGTTCTTTGATATTGCAATTTCTAGAAGGACTCTAACTGTGGTGAATTTTTCTACAGGAGCGAAGGTGGCAATGAAATCCACCCCTTCACGTTGTGTGTAGCCCTTGGCCACTAACCGGGCTTTGAACCTTGCGATACTGCCGTCTGCCCTGTGTTTTATCTTATATACCCATCGGCATCCGATTGGCTTCTTTCCGGCAGGTAGTGTAATAAAATCCCATGTTTGGTTTGCGTCTAGTGCAGCTAACTCACTTGTCATGGCTTGTCTCCATCTTTCGTCTAACGCTTCCGCTTTGTATGTTGCAGGTTCAGAGTGACAAGTAATGTTAAGGGAAAAGGCCTTCTTTGCGGGCGAAAGCCTGTCATAAGACAAATGTTTGGAGAGGGCATGAGGAGAATTTGAAAAACACGGCAGGGGCGAACCTTGCACGAGCGCCAGGTGATAATCCTTGAGATAAGTAGGGATATTTCTGGTTCTCTGTGGTCTTTCTGTGATTTGTTGAGGTGGTGTATTTGTTGTGTTTTCGTCTGTCTCATCATCTGTGATTTGAATGTCATCAATTTGCTGTGCATCGTTTGTTTCTGTGTCTGAATGTGTGTCATCATCATCACTTGCCGATGCCATATGTAGTGTGTCAAGTTCTTCCTCACTGCAGAATGGTTTCTGTATCTCTTGGCTATTCGCTGAGAAAGGAAAATAATCTTCAAAAAATCTGACATGCCTGGAAAAGAAAAAGACATTAGTGCTAAGATTTAGGAGTCGGAACCCCTTTGTGCCATGTTTGTAGCCTAGAAAAACACATTTGACGGCTCTTTCTGTAAACTTGGTTTTGTGTCTATCCAGAGTCGATGCATATGCCAGACACCCAAAAACCTTTAACTGTTCATGGCTACTCTTTTCCCCATATATGCGTTCATACGGTGTCTCCCCTTGTATAGGCGTTGATGGTAATCTGTTTATGAGGTAGACAGCATGACTGACTGCCTCTGGCCAGTATATTTTGGGTAAAGAGCTCTGGAACATGAGTGCCCTCGTAGTGTTCATGATATCTTGATGTTTTCTTTCAACTCTTCCATTCTGTTGTGGTGTTTCTGGGCAAGATGTTTGATGTGTGATGCCATTGGTCGTGTAGAAATCCTTCATGATGAACTCGGGGCCATTGTCTGTCCTTATAGTCTTTACGTCTTTGTTGAACTGTCTGTTGACGTATGTGCAGAACTGTTGCACCACTGTGCTCGTTTCCCCTTTATTTTGCATTAATGTCACCCATGTGTATCTGCTGTGATCATCGACTATAGTTAGAAAGTATCTTTGGTTAGAATGTGACTCGGTTGTTGGACCCCATATGTCAATGTGTATCATATCGAAATTTTCTTTTGCTATGTTTTGGCTTAGTGGAAAAGGAATTCTTTTCTGCTTGGCTCTTTGGCAAATATCACATTGCTTTAAAGGAATTGAAGTCATTACAAGACAAGTTGAGGCCTTTCATTCTCTCGTAAGAGGGATGACCAAAACGTAGATGCCACACATTGGCTTTAATTTAAAAAACAGAATGAAATCCACTAGGCAATGGATATTCTAGGTAATATAATCCTTCATGTTCTCTAGCCAAGCCAATCCTCTTCCAACTTTTGGTGTCCTATATCATACATGTCAATCCTGTTATCACGATGCATAATTGATTGGTGTCCAACAACTTGCTGGTTGATATTAAATTGTAATCAAAAGTGGGTATGCATAAGACATTGTGTAAAATAAGTTGGGGGCTTAGAGTTACAGTGCCCGTAAACTCCGCCTTGACTCTGTCCCCATTTGGTAAATTTACCCAGCACTCGTTAATCCTTGTATATGAACTGTAGAACTTGATATCACAAATAATATGATCGGTGGCACCCGTGTCTATTATCCAGCAAGATGAAACAGAGTTAGAGTTTAGGCTGTTACTAGAGCTGTCTCCCTTGACAAAGGTATTGACGCTGCTGCCCAAGGCCGGGGCTTTTCCTGATTGGTCCAGTGGCAATAGCGCAACCAGCGTTTGATACTGGTCCTTGGTTAGAGTGAATGGCTCGGTGTTTGCCTGTCTGTTGTCTTCTTCCCCAGAGTCCCCGCTGTCTCTGCTTTGATTCATTGCTGAATTTGCCTTGGGTTGATTCGTTCTGAAAGGATTTCCTTTGTTTCTGTTTCCGTAGTTTGGTGGATAACCGTTCTTTTTGAAACAAATGTCTTCAGTGTGGCCTGTATTTCCACAAAAAGTACACAAAGATGAACTTTTGTTGTTGTTTTTGCGATTTGTATACCTTGGGTTCCCACGATTATTGTTTTTCTTGCCCTGCGTATTTGTGTAGCCTACGAATGGATTGCTTTCATTTCCTTCCCCATTTTTGACAGGCGCAAGGCCTATCTGGCGCTCATGCTGAGTGAACAAGGCAAAAACCTTATTGATTGAGGGCAGAGGCTCCATGAGGAGGATCTGTGAGCATATGGTAGAGTAGGACTCATTTAGTCCTTGCAAGAAGGTGATGACTTGATCCGCATCTTGTTGATCTCGCAAGATCTTAAAGGCACCACAGCTACACGTCTGCCGGCAGGTACATTTGGGCATAGGTCGCAGGTTCAACAGTTCATCATACAATATTTTCAAGTTTGTGTAGTAATCACTGACATTTCCATTTCCCTGTTTCAGGCTATGGATCTCTCTACGGAGTTCCAGTATTCTCAAGGAGTTAGTTTGGGGGAAACGTTCCTTTAGATCCGCCCATATCTGGTCCGCCTTATCCAGCCACATGATACTTCGAGCTATGGAAGGCGAGATGGCATGGTTGATCCAGGAGATCACCATGTTATTGCATCGCTCCCACTGGTTATACATTGCATCATCCAAAGCCGGAGCCTTGATGGTGCCGTCGACGAATGAGTACTTGTTCTTAGACATGAGGGCTACTTTGACGGCACGGGACCATTGGTGGTAGTTCGGTCCTATAAGGATTTGAGAGACGAGCGACAACGCCGGGGTCTCATTTGGTGGGAGGTGATAGGGGCTGTTGGCACTAATGGTAGGGACAGCCATTTTAGTTTACTTGGGCAAGAAAAATCAGAGTTCTCTGATACCATAAGAAGATGAATGAGGTAAAATTCTCAAGAACTTTACTGAAATTCTCATTAAAAATAAAGGTCTAACTATTACATTTTTATATTAATGCTAGGTGTGATGAGCAAGTAAATATCTATTACAAGTGTCAAGATCTCAACCATTGATCATGTGCCCTATGATGGATGGTGTTGATTGATTTGGTAAATACTATAGTGTAGTAGGGTGTATGGATCAATGAGTGGGTATCTTCTGGAATGCTCCATTGTTGCGGAAAAGACTAAAATGCCCTTGGGGCGGTGAAAAGACCAAGTTGTCCTTGGTAAATGAAAGGTTGCTTTGTTGTGATGTTTATTACGCTTAAGTCTTCGTACTTGGGACTTGTGACTTCAAAGGCTCTTCATTTTCTTCTTCTTCGGATCTTCGACAGAATCCCAAAAGGCTCCTGTGCTTCTTCTTCTTCTTTGTTCATTTTTTTTTTTTGTATTTCTTCAATAGCCAAGAACTTTGTGGCTTGTTCATGTCTGTTGCTTCAACATAGGGATCGAACAAATCTTTTAATCCGTCTATAAATGGCAGTTTTCGATGGCTGGGTGCATCAACACCACCATGGGCGGAGCCAGCCCAGAGTCCGAGGGGCCGAAGCCCCCCGACCACCAGCTCCGCCTTAGAATATCGTTAGTTTTATCTCGGGTAGCCCTCCCTAATATTGGTATATATATAACTTATGTAGTATTATTTTAATAGTTTAAAGAGGTTAAATTGGTTAAGGTCTTGTTTTAAGATAAAAGGTCATGGTTTCAAACCATATCAAGTTCATTCTTTTGTTTTATTTGAACATTATTTTTTCAATTGGACTCTTTATTGTTTTATTTGAATTTATTTTTATTATATCTATTTTTTTAAGAATTTATTAGCTATAAAAAAAAATTAACTTCTTACTTTTGAGACTCTATTAACTTAATTTCTAAATTAAATTTTATGAAAAATATAAACAATCTATAGCTAAAAATAAAAAAAGTGTGAAAATATTATAATTTTTAGCCAACATACCAAAACGAGAAAGTTTCAGTATGTTGGAAGCTTAAAAAACTTTGTCCAACCCTAACGGGCTGGACTTCGAAAAATTACTCCCAATAATCCAGATAAGAGTTAGATTAGGTATATATTCACATAGATTAAATTAATTATTTGAGATAAGGAATATGAAATTTATAATTATAGTTGTTGTGTTGAAAGCAGAATGAAAAGGTACTCCTGCTCCACAACCACAAACAGTATGAAATCAGAAACAGTGATGTTTATCATGTGTTAGGCAAGTGGTGTGTAACAAACATTTAGAAAAAAAGTTACAAATGATGAGGAACACATTCTTCAAATTGCTGCTAATTCTGTAGTAACATCACATGACTGCATCCACTACTTTTTATTGTTTTTTCAATATCACCGTTTTACGCAACTGTCATCCGGAAACTATACACAGACAGATTCAATGTTTATATTTAGCATTTTCCATTTTTTTCTAAAAATAAAAGTGTACATACGTATTTATATATAAAAATATTATTCATGCTTGTGGTATAATTTTTTTTTCCTCATAATTTAATCAAAGGAGAGATGAAGAAAATCTATATTATATATGGATCTTTTTTTCCAACATTAGAATACAATCAATTTTGCCTCCACAGTAAGTATAATAGGGTAACAACAACAGAAAATGTTATAAATGGTTTCCACTCAAAAATTATTATATGTATATAGGAAAATGAGCAGCTATAATCATAAACACTTCAGTTATCATATAGGAAAATCATTCAATTTTAATAATTTCGCATGACAGCGACCAAAAGCTATAATACCACGTGTTTGGATTTCACAACAAGACTATAAATATCAAGGTAGTCTTGATCCGGATGCTGCTGAAACCCTTTAGGGCTTCGTTTTGATTTTAAAAATCCATCAACAATCGATAACATTAGGAGACTGATTAATGGGTACTAGGCACCAATGAGTAACAAATGGATTATACTTCATCCATCCCAAGCTGCCGGTGAGAAAACTTTTGTGCTTGTAGCATGCTCGACATTTTTATAATCAATAGTAGCATTAAAATGTGATGTTTCAAGTACCCAGTTTATAATATCAAATATTTTTAACGTATTATTAATAAAATATTATATGGTAATCATGAAAAATAGTAATATTCTCTCCATTTAACATTATTTGTTTTTGATGTATTCAAAAAATAACTTACTTCCTCCATTCCAAAATATAAGTCATTGTAGGCTGTTTCACACAAATTAAGAAATACAATTAATATAGAGTAAATTAATGAATTTACATTCGTTAACTAAAAAAATTCTCTCATCTAATGGTTGGTGAATAGATCTTGTAATTTTGAAAAACACATTGAGCAAAACAAAAAAAAAAATTAGGAAAATTTACACAGAAATTCATCTTTTAAAAACTATTTACAATATGTCAAGTTATAATTTTAAATTATGTCAAACTAGTAAAATTAGTACTTTCAATATATTTTAAGGATTAGAATTTATAAATTAGAAGTCTAGAATATATTTTCTAGCGTTTATGATTTATGAATTGGAGTTTAGAATTTTTAAATTATTGTGTAAAATCATAATATATAGAAAATAATGACATATTAAGAATTAAGTTTGGTGATATGACTTAGTTGTAATTTTATACTTAGAGGGTGTTTGTTTCAGCTTTTCGGAGGAACGTTTAGCGTTTCACTCCAAACCGCAGGAAATATAGCGTTTGATTAGGTTTATATAACCGCAGCGTTTAGCATTTTCTCTGGAAACTGCAGCGTTTTGGAGCGTTTCACGAAAAGCTCCTATTTGGAGCTTTTCATAAACAGTTGTTTGCAGTTAGTTGTTATTGACAGAATTATCCTTCTTATTTCCACAAAATATGTTTATTCTTTAACATTATTTTTTTTGGTAGGGATTCTTTAACATTATTTATATTTCTATAACATAATTACCGGAAAACAAGATTTTGTTGCGTTCAATAAATTTTTTATTTTTTATATGGATTATTTTATTTATAATAGGATAAGGTGTAAAAATACCCCAATATTGTCTTTTGTACAAGTTGGACAAAAAATTTCCGATATTTCATCGAATTTATAAATATTAATTTTTAATTTTATTATTAAATCATAAAAATATGAAATATCTTTTTTAGAACTACTAGTATATGCAATTGGTGTATAATAAGAAATAAAATATCTATGTTTTCTAATAATATCTGAAATCGACTCAACTTGCCAATGTTAGAGGTAAAATTGTTCTTAACTTCCAGCGTTATGGGTAAAATTGCATCATTTAGACATTAAGAGTAAAATTATTTCTAGTTGTAAACGTTATGTGTATTTTTTCACATTTTTCCTTTTATAATTTCATCGTTGATTAATTTAAAACATGTCCATTTTAGACATTGTAAATCCGAACAGCAACAGTTCAATATAATTTTACCAAACACTAGTAATTAAACAACTAATAACAAACAGTTAACAGCAACAGCTAACAGCTTACTGCAACTGCAAACAGCTAACAGCAACCGCAACCGCTATTAGCTAACAGCTGAACCAAACAGACCCTTAATTATGATATTCATATATTTGACCCAAAAAATTAATGCTTGGACCAAAAAACTATACTAAAAGTTCTTGAAAAATTAGAAAGACTTAGGGGGTGTTTGGTTTGATCTATTTATAATAGGGAATGAGAATGATCATAATTAATTACCTTTGTTAATCTTTATAAATTGGTCAAACCACAAAATTTATTTTTATATTTTTCTGTAATTTCAAAATTATTACAATTAATTTTTTTTTATGAGAATTTAAAGTGGAATACATGAATTACTTGTCGTCAATGACGTTTAAATTTTAACAAAGTAATTAAGCCTCTGCAAATGTGACAAATATGAGCATGAGTTTTATTTGATAAGTTGGGTGAAATTTAAGGACAATTTATTTAAAACAGAAAAGGTGTAAGAAAAATTATTTGTTTTTTTTGTTGCAAAGAAAATATGGTTTCGAGAATGTGACAGAATCCTGGAAAGGAGGTTTAAAAACGGTTTGTGCGTGCAATAAAAACAAATGAAATCCGCAAAGTAACCCAAAGTTTAGGGATCTCCCATGTCATTATTGTGATATTATCTGAGAATAAGGAAGGGCAATTTCGGAAAGGGCAGTTTTGGTTGCACGTGAGGTTGCATGGAACGTGACTGCTGGAGTATAAAACGGAGAAAAGTCACCGCCTATACGATTTTACCTTCCGAAAATCATGGCCCTTTAAAACAATTTTTGTTTTTTTTTTTAACAATAATTTTGTTATTGTCAAATTGTTTAACTAACCATAACGGCCATAACTAACCTGAAGAGAAGTCTTTGCTCATCGTGGGGTCAACCAACCACCTTAATTAGCTGCATAATTAACTAATTAATTACCCTTAAATTTATGCGAATAGGCGCGACCCAACGAGTGTAAACTCAGTTTTCTGGATGGAAGGAACTTATTTATTGATAAATGGTTTTTCATTATCATAAGGGAAACTCATTATTTTTTTTTTTTTTTTGGTAGACAAGGAAGGCCGTAGCCCGGAAAGCAAAAACGGAAAAGAAAAATTAACTAGTAACTAATCTTGATGAGAGCCGACCACGCCGATCCTCAAAAAGAATATCCCGGAGGCCTGCAGGAGGCACACCACACTCGTGATGACCCAAACAAAGAGCACCTGCGAAATTCGCCATCCAGCCAGCTGCCTGGTTTCCTTCCCGATATGTATGGATGAATTTAACGTCTCAATCTCTATCTCTCAGCTCTTGACATTTAATGATAAGCCAGGCAAGGGGGTGGTGATTCCCGATCTTACTACTCATCACCGCAAGGACTGAGCTTGAGTCTACTTCCGACAAAACTTTTCGATAGCCCTTATCCCAAGCTAGCTTGAGTCCGAAGAAGAGGCCCCAGAGTTCTGCCATAAAAGCTGTGCAAATTCCTAAGTTAATACCGAAGCCTACTATCCAGCCCCCCTGAGAATCTCTGATGAGGCCCCCTGCTGCTGCCAGTCCAGGATTCCCTTTGCTGGCTCCATCGGTATTCACTTTGACCCAACCACTGTCGGGCGGGTTCCACTTAATCCAGGCGATTCCCGTTTCCTTGTTCCTGCGGTTATTGTTCTGTTCATAAGCCAGCCACGCTTCGCGCGACTTATTGAGAACAAATTCATAACGAGACTTAACAAAGGTTTTTCCTTCAAAAATTCTTTGATTCCGCCACTTCCAAACCCACCATACCCCCATCGCAAAGATCGTTGTCCACGACATCTCATTAAGCCATTCCTTGGAATCAATGTTATGAACAAACCAGTCAGACCAAACCATGGAGAAAAAGGCTGTACGAAGCTGACCTGGGACGAGTTGAAGCCAAAGTGGGCGAACCTGGGGGCAGTCCCTGAAGACATGCAAAATTGATTCATCAGCCCCACACTGCGTGCAGCGAATGTCATCGGTAAGGTGCCGTCGACCTCTAGCCTCATTACACAGCACAGCTTTTCTGGCCACTAGCCATAAGAAGACTCTGACCAGCTCGGGGACAGCGAGAACCCAAACCGCAGTCGCACCCTTGTCAAAACCCAAGCTCGGCCCTCTATCACAAATAGCTCCCATTCCCGATGCCACAGTATACTCGTCAGAACGAGAGAGGCGCTAACACCAAGTATCCGACATTCCTTCGATCAAATTGAGGCAAAAAGACGCCATGCTTAATATGGTACTCATCGGTAGAAATTCACTCAAAGAAGCCCAGTTCCAGCTACTACCTGTAACCCAGAAATCCCCAACTGAAAGATCAAGCCAGTTCGATGGGATCGGCTTAAGAGCGACGTCAATAAGGGGCTTCTCTCCACACCAAATGTCTCTCCAGAACAAAGTATCAGCCCCATTGTAGACAATTCTACCCAGACCAAGGCGAAGGACCATCTCGACACCGTGGACAATACTGCGCCAAACCAGGGAGTGCGTGTTTCGTGAGCGGAAGATGTCCATGCCATACCTTTGCCCCCCATATTTAGCTCGGATGACCTCTACCCAGGTTAAATTCACATTAGTTAAGACCTTCCATCCCAATTTAGCGAGCAGGGCTAAATTAGTATCCCTGGTCATTCGAAGTCCCAGACCTCCACTTTTCTTCGGTTTACAGACCTCCTGCCAGTGAACGAGGTGGATTTTGCGTTTCAGTGTGGTGGAACCCCATAAAAAAGCTCCGTTGAGACCGTCTAGTTTCTTGCAGGTGCTCATGGGCAGCATAAAACTCTGCATCACATATGATGGAATAGCAGATGTTACGGATTTGATTAAAGTAATCCGACCCGCTAGGGAGAGGCATTTCGCTCTCCAGCCCGCTAGGCGATTCATTACTCTTTCAACCAGGAAAGCAAAAGTAAGTTGACTGGTGCGCTTGTGGAATAGGGGCACCCCCAAGTAAATTCCCAGATCATCAGTTCTGCGAATTCCCAAGATGTCGCAAATCCCTCTACTAACCGTTTCAGAAACACTAGGGGAGCAGTAAAGTTTTGATTTGGTGAAACTAATTCTTTGTCCCGAGCAGCCACAGAAATAGTCCAGAATATGTCGGATGTTAACTGCCTGATGAATACTAGCTTCCGCCATAATAATGATATCGTCAGCAAACAATATGTGAGAGAGCTGAGGTCCGCCTCGTGATAATGTTAAAGGTTTCCAGCTCCCCTGCTCAATGGAATCCTGAATCAAGTGGCTAAGGCGTTCCATACAGATCACAAAGAGGTACGGGGACAATGGATCCCCTTGTCGGAGGCCCCTTGAAGGCTGAAAATCGGAAGTTTTTCTCCATTCCACATCACACTCATTGAAGAAGCAGAGACACAATTCATGATGAGGTTAACCCAGTGCGAATCAAAACCAAAGATTTGGAGAGTATCCCTTAGAAACTGCTAGCTGATTCTGTCGTAGGCTTTCTCAAGATCCAGTTTGAGCACCATTCCTCCTTTACGGCCCCTTTTACCTTTCAGAGAATGAATCACTTCCTGGGCCAGAATAACATTATCCGTTATGGACCGGCCAGGGATGAAACTACTTTGAGTGGGTCCGATTAGATCGCCAAAAAAGGGTTTTAATCGATTCACAATACATTTAGTGATGATCTTGTACAGAACGTTACACAGGCTGATAGGGCGGAAGTGACTCAGAGATTCAGGTGCAGTGACCTTTAGGATAACAGTGAGTAGGGTGAATTGATTTCAGGCTTAATATTACCAGACTGTAGAGCTACGAGGACATAGGAGCAGACATGGTCTTTGATATTCGGCCAAAGCTGTTGGAAAAAACCCGCTTGGAAGCCATCGGGCCCGGGAGCTTTAAAAGGGCCCATGTCGAAGAGAGCATGAGAGACGTCTTGGTTATCAAAGGGCCGAGTTAGATGGAGTATTACCTGACTATCCAACCACGGAAAGACACAGTTCGTCTGAAGCCTAGGCTGTGCCAGATCTTCTTCGTAGTAAAGCTTGGAGAAATGACCCACTACCATTGAGCGAATCAGGTTCTGATCCCAGCACCAATTCCCTGAGGTGTCTCTCAAACCATCAATTTTATTACGGCGTCTCCGAATTAAGATGATCAAGTGAAAAAACTGCGTGTTCCGGTCCCCGAACAGTAGCCAGTTGATACGGGATTTTTGGAACCACCAAATCTCCTCCTGAAGAAGGATTTCATTAATTTCCTCCTTGATTTTCCATTCAAGACGCAATAAGCCGTTGTGCACCCGACGACCTAACTCAAATTGAACTCCCGTAAGGCGTTTCAGCGCTCGGTGCTTCCTATAACCGAGGTTCCCAAAGACTGATGAGTTCCAGGCACTGAGCTGTGGATTTAAATTCGCCAAACAATCTATGATATTCCCATTTGAGCTCCAATTCTCAAGGAAGAATTGCTGAAAATTTGGGTGGGGGAGCCAGGCAGCTTGGAATCTGAATGGGCGATTAGGCGAGCTGACCGGGGTTCCGAACAGGGAGAGGAGGAGCGGCACATGATCCGATTTGTTGCGAGATAGATGACGAATTGTGGCTTCTGGGAACATAGCCCGCCAGCTAGCATTACACATGGCCCTATCAAGATGGCAGGCTACACGAGTTCGGGTCGTGATGCCTCTGAACCAAGTGAAAGCCGGACCTTGAAAGCCTAAGTCCACAAGTTCCATCTCGTCAATCCACTTAGCAAAGAGTAAACAGCGGTTCAGCACTCCTAGGTTTCCCCCTTGCTTCTCATCAAGGGACTTAATGCAGTTGAAATCACCGACCAGGATACAGGGGTTAGTGGTTCGAGTACGGAGGTCGAGCATCTGTTCCATGAACTTCTTTTTGAAATGTAATTGCGGTCGGACATAGGCAAAGGTGGCGTTAAAACTAACCCCATGGGAAGAGCCCCCAATCACAGAGATCTGGGTGTGGATGAATTGAGGATCTAAAGTTATAATACTAACAAACAAAGAGGAAGCATGCCAGAACAACCATAAGCCCCCTCTGAACCCATCGGCTTCAACAATGGCGACATCCGAGAACCCAAGCTTGTGACAGAGATCAGAGGCTCGAGAGCCCGGCATACGAGTCTCAAGAAGCACCAACACATCAGGCTTGTGTATAGAAAGAAGATGCCGAAGAGCACGATAAAACCCTGAGCTTCCCGCTCCACAAGAATTCCAAGAGATGGCACGCATAGATAAAGATGCGAAAAAGAACCAGGAGAAACTCCTCTAGGCAAGCACAAAGGCCCCCTCTCTCAAATGCTTAACATCCACTGGCCCTTCTTGGGCGTTCATGACTATCTCTATGCTGGTCGATGCAAGCTGTGACACAGTATTGCCGTGCGGCTTGCCAACAGATTCCGTGAGACTAAGCTGCCCCGAGGCCTTCCCTTTCTCCTTCCGGTTGTTCGGGGTATGATTCTCTTTCCCCGAGTCTGCCCGACTTCACTTTGCACGGTTCAACTGCATGGTTCCATTGTCCAAGTCCTATTCTAGTCCCTCTGCTATTAGCGTCAGACTTTGGAAGCCATTCTTACAAGAAATATCATGAAGGGGGGACCGTCCTGGCAGCCTAGTGGTTTGGCGAACTGATCCACCCCTAGAACTCGTAGCTACGGAGCTTCCTCGCGGCTTGGCCCCTGGGATCAAGTTCTCTGGTTGCCCTTTGCCTGACATAAACACCATCGGGCTCGAGTTCATCTGATCAGGAGATCTATTAGGCGATGCGGGCCTAGGAACCTTATCTTGTTTAGGAGTACGGGGCGTGTATTTTCGTCAAGGGACCATCATCCACGGCCCATACTCCTCTACTGTTTGCATCGCATCACCCCTTTGGCTCGGTTCAGGATTCTCCTTATTCTGCTCAGGCTGCCTTTGCTCACCTCCAGTGATACTGTGCACAATTTCTGATGCCGTGGTATGATTATTCGGTAAAGAAATCCCAGGAAAGCGACAGTCTGCTCTGGTGTGTCCATAGTGGCCACACTTAGTACATGCGATATGTAGCCCTTCGTATTCGATACGGTAGGTTGTCCCATTCACCTCAAATTCTGCTATAAGCGGTTTCAGCAAATCAATCTCAATACAGACCCTAGCGAACCTTCCTCGTGTTGCTTTGAGGGTGTTCTTATCAATTTTGACTGCAGAGCCCAGGCTGTTTGCTATTGTCATGATAAAGTCTTCGTCATACATCTGCACCGGCAAGTCAGGAAAGCGAACCCAAACAAAAGTAGAGCCAATGGTGGCTGAAGCAGCAACAAAATCAAGGGTCAATTGTCTTACCGTTAAGTAGTGTCCCTGGATGGTCCAGGGGCCCTCGCAAACCACCCTCTCCCTGTCAGCATTATCATCGAATCGTACTAGGTGAAATCCATTCCCCACATCCATGATATTGACCCCTGCTTTAGGCTTCCATAGCTCCAGGGCTCGTTTCTGCAGAGCAATATATCCAATGTTTCTGCCAAGAATTTTAACGATCAGGGCATCGCTCCACTTCAGTGCCCAGTCCTCCAACAGTTTTGGTGCCACCGTAAATTTAGGTCGAATCGGGTTCTCTTGGTTAATCGAGACAAGACCTTCAGCTTGTAAATCTCGAAGCGACCGGACATGGCGGTATGACTCATTGCCTGTTAAAAGAGTCTCTGTATGATCTGGTTTTTGAGGTATCCATATGCGTAAGGCCGTCGGTCGGCGCCGGCAAAGCAGAGGCATCACCTATCATGCGATCGCAGGTCTTTCTTCTTTAGTTGTATTCTGGCAACTCATTATCTAAATTAATTAAATAACCCCTTATTTGGAAAGTAAAATCGAATTTAATTCAGTTAGCTTTTTTCTTTTTAGAAATTAAATGTTATTCTCTTAAATCTAATATTTGGAAACAAATAAAATGAAAAAGCTTAATAATTTTATTTAGAAAACAATCTAATTTTATATACTTATAAATCATGTAAGAATTCAATGGAATTCATTTCTCTTAATTGATTTTATTCCAAATGGATGTGACTAAGACGATGTTTGATAAAAATTAAAAATGAAATGCTAAAAGAAATAAGTATTGAATTTTAATTGTTAATATTTTAAATGTTGAAAGTAATGAATGATATAACGGTTAAATTAGAATGAAGCCAGTATTGAGAAAAGTTGTCTCCCGTACCATTTGTTGGGTTAAGTCTAAGAATTTGAATTTTTATTGAGATAAAAAAAAAACCTAAAGATTTGCTTGAGGATATAGATATATAGTGTAAGCAGGACCGGTCCTGACAATTTACATACTCCAAGCAAAATTAAAAATAAAGACCCATTTAGTAAAAATAATTGTAAGTAGAATTTTAAAACACATTTCTATAAATAATAAACAAAAAATTATTTCATTAATGATTGTACAGTATATATTATTACGGTCACCAAATATGTTTGTTTACGCAAAATCAAAAAAATATTTCACAACTTTTTTAGATTAACCTTCAATCTATATTCAAAAAGTTAATTGTACCATTTTTATAATTTGAGCTCTTTAAAGCCTAAATAATATTAATATATGAATAAAAAAATAATATATATATATACCTAAAAAAATTTTGGGCCCCTCCAGCCCGGGCTCTAGGCCGGTGCACTCCCGGTCTAGGCTCAGGGCCGACCCTAAATGTAAGCATCACATATGAAAATGTGAGGTCCTCAAACTCTTGGATATGCTTCAAAGGGTACCCACTTTTATAAAAATGTGAGAACCTACATGATGTTTGACCATCATATGTGTGCCTCTGCCATCGTCTGATCGTTCTAAGCCGGTTAGTTTGGGTTGATGTGGTATGTGTCAGAGATAATATTCCTTATTATCCTATAAATAGATTCTTATCTAGTTAGAGTCTCAATTTGTCTATATTACTAGCTAGGTAGAGTTTCAATATTTATATACTTACATATTGTATTCCTATACAAACTCCAATTATCTCACTATAAATATAAGGAATAAAACTTTACATAAATAAAGGCTAAAGCCAATACAAGATCCATGAAGGGATGAAAAAATTACAAAGAGTAAAGAAAACCATAAAAGGTATAAAAAACATTAAACAACAATAAAAAATATACTTGTCGTAAATCCAAATCTGTAGAAAAGCATATGCAATCCAAATTTCATCCTTTAGGCTATTCCGAATAATCGGGTCTGAGTCCTTTTTTTTATTAAGCATCTGGCAACGGGCACAGAAGAAGCTGGACATCCCAGCCAGGCTGGAACCCCCAGCAACCGCAGACACCCGAGTCGAAGAATACAAAGGAAGGAAGGAAAATAAAGAATAAAAAATAAAAGTGCAATAACTCTAACTAGACAAATTAAGCAAACCGGTATAATACTCGGCTGTTAAGATTATCAAAATAGAAGTAGGAGCAGAAAGAAGGATGTGTGTCCCACTAGAGCTGATCTGAGCTAATCCGACCGAAGTTGGCAAGAGGATCCACCACCTGGTTCCCTTCCCTGAAGATGTGAGAAACCACAATGTTCATGTTAGTAAGGCGATTTAGACAGATCCGCCAATCCTCCCATAGAACCCAAGGGACATCCTTAGCACGAGACCGAAGCAAGTGAACCACATAAGTGGAATCACTTTCAATCCACAAATTTGAGTAGCCTTTTCAGAACCTTTGATGATCGCAAAAATGGCCGCCTTCAGCTCAGCGATGAAAGAGAACAAGCAACTCATAGGAAAATAAAATGAACCCGTACAGCACCTTGTAGAATTTCGAAAAATACCTCCACAACCGGCCTGGCCTGTCGTGGATAGGACAGAGGCATTCATATTCACTTCCAACTAATGAATTCCAAGCAACCCCAAATTGAGAAATATAAGTCTTTCTAATTTGAGCCCATAATAACCGTAAAGAGTGGTGGATATTTGGAACAATGTCGGGGAAGAAGCAGTTGTTTCTAGCGGACCAAATCACCCAAATCGAGTTGACAATAGCACTACTCCATAAAGCATAAATCTACGACCTGAAGCGATGGGACATAACGTGTATTAATAAATCCGCAAGAGTGTCACCCTTAATACGATGGCCAAATAACAAAGAAACGCTTCTCCAAATTTGACGGGAGTAAGTACAAGAAACCAGAACTTGATCCAGTGATTCATAATCCCTGAGACAAAGGCAACATTGTAAGACGATCGGGATTCCCTACTTCCGTAACATGTCCTGAGTGGGCAGGTAGTCTAGAAAAGCTTGCTAGCATAACAATGAGTGCGACGGCTGAATATAATGCTTCCAAAGTTTTCTGAAAATCAAAGAATTACCAGGACATGGAGAAAGCCACTCGTAGAATAGCTTAACAGTGAACTGGCCATTTGTTGCCAGCCTCCAAATACATAAATTCTTAGCCTCACTACTTTTATTAATCTGCCAAATATCAGCAGAGATCGCATCAGAGAGGCCTCCATTTTGTCAAAGAGCAGACGCTGATCGGAGAGCGGAATGCTGAGACGAGTAGCAATGGGTGGCAGAGTCCACTCCGAGGTCCAAAAGTTCAAATCCAAATGCTCTCCAGTACGCCAAAAATAATGATATCGAAGTTTAAAGTAAGATTGTTTCATTGAAGACCAAATGGATGAGTTAGCAAACAGATGTCGTGGCAGCCCCAAGTTTCCAAGGAAGCGAGCACGCAACAAGTTGAAACAAAGAGTGTCATTGGTAAGTAGACCCCAACCCATTTTCCCAGACAGGGCTAAATTAAGAATATATAGCTGTTTAATACCGATACCACCATCCCACAAAGAACGCGTACAGAGCTTTCGGGGGATTGAGACCAGTTTTTTACCCGTGACTGATCCAGTCCAAATGAAATTTCCCATACTCCTGTTGATAATTTTCAAAAGCCCCGAGGGCCGCTTGTACAAGATGAATGAATGCGTTAAAGAGCTAGTGATCATAACATTAACCCGAGTTAGCCTACCAGCCATAGAAAGCAAATTACCTTTCCAACCTGCAAAATTTGCAATAACCTTATCCACAATTTTCTGTAAGTGTTGCTTTTTTGGAGATCCCTGAAATAGCAGAACTCCGAGGTAGGTAAACGGTAAAGCTCCAATCTGGATACCCGTAATAGCTATAAGAAACGTCTGCCTCCTAGCAGTAATATGGCGTCCAAAATAAACTTCAAACTTCTGCCAGTTGACAAGCTGACCGGAACTCACCCTATAAAGAGACAAACACATTATAGAGAAGGCGAACATATCCAACATTGGACTTACAAAAGATGAGGACATTATCCATATAGAGAAGATGGGAAGGCAAATTACAAGACCAAGAGTAGTTCATTGGAGAGAGCCTCTTTTGATCCACCAATTTATTTAGAACACGACTCAGGAAGTCCTCATCGATACCGAATAAAATTGGACACGAGAGCATGTAAAGTAGCCTTGAGACCCTGTATTAGTCAAGGTCGAGAATCGAGCTGAATAGAGAATGCTGTTAATCCAATTGCGAAGCTGCTGAGAGAACCCAAAAGATTGTAACACCGTTTGTAAAAGTTGGTAATATGCGCAGAAATTGCCGCAGGATAAGAAGAAAGGACCCCATCAATTTGCAAAGAGTTGATGCTAATGTTAGACTGTCTTTGCGATGCCACCCGGTGAAAGTAAGTTGTGTTTCTATCTTCGGCAGCCAGTCAGCGAGCTTGAATTTTTGCTTTGTAATAAATTTCCTTCTTAAGAAGATGTAAGTCAAGTTGAGCATGAGCCGCAAGCTCACGATGATGCAGATCCTCAGTAAGACCATTATTTGCAATTGTAGTCTGAATGTCACTAAGAGCCGCTTCGCTGCTAGAAATGTTAACATCTAGGTTTCCGAAAATATCCCTGTTCCATTGTCTCAAGATCGGCCTTAAGCCTTGAAGTTTATGACACAACAACTGCATAAGTGCTAAGGCAGGGTGAGGGCCATCCCAATGATTCCAAACAACCTCCTAAAGTCCAGGGTGAGTAGTCCACATCGTTTGAAATCTAAATCTGGCAGCTCTGCAAGTGTTTTTGAAGCAACGAAAAACAAGGGGGTGATGATCTAAGTGGTGTCTAGCAAAAACAGAACAGTTGAAGTCCCAAGTGTTAGAGAGCGGCCCCGAAATTAGAGCCCTATCCAGTCTACTATCAACCGGAGCAAAACCCTATCTACCATTACTCCATGTAAAAAGGAACCAGAGGGTTGAAAATCCAGAAGATCAGAATCTTCAATAAACCCCTGAAATTCATTACAAGGCCTAGAAGCAGGAGCCCTACCGGTTTTCTCATGTGAACCTAGGGTAGCATTAAAATCTCCTATGACCAGCCAGTTACCCTTCAAAGCAGCCGTGAATGGCAGAATGCTTTGAAACAAGTTGATCCGCCTGTTTGCCCAAATGCTACCATAAACCAAACAGATAAAGTGTGGAGTTGCTTGAAGATTAAATTGTAATAGAACAAACTGCTCATGACAGTGGACAAGTGAAACAGAATGCATAACCTTGGCAGACTTAAAAACCAAACCTGAGTCTTTTTTTTGTTACAACTAAAAGATTGATACTTGTGATCCTTGCTAGCATAACAGTCCTGCATTTAAGGATTTTAGAGCCAAAGATAACTTCTGGTTTTTCCCAATTGACGTTCTTCCTAATGTACCCCATTAAAACCAAGGTTGTAAAAAATGATAGGCGTTAGTCGGGTGGACATGACGCTCGAGGATTAATTAGTGATTAGTCAGGAGTTAATCAGATTTGTACTTTTGTATTTTTTATTTGTTAATCAATAATTTTTTTTATATAAATTTAATTAAAATATATATTATACTGTCTGAAAATAATAATATAAAATTATTTAATATACAAAACATGTATATTTATAATATATATCTTTAAAAATGTGTACACAATAACATTTCAACAACAATATCATTGAAACAACCAAAAAGTGAATTATAATAAAGGAAAAAATAAATTCACAATAAAAAAATGTTTTTGTTCATTATTACTTAGGCGGTGGCTAAGCGGTCTAGACAGACCTAAGCGGCTAAAAACCGCATTTTTAAGCTGAATACATCTTTAGCCCCATGTATTTGTTTTAAAAAGGTCACATGCCCTCCTTTATTTTGAATTTTTTTTTATTAACCATATGTACTTGATTAAAGTGACCAATTGACTATTTGAAAGACACATTTTAACCCATTAACTTTCTTAAAGTGATCCATTGGCCCCCTAAACTTTCTTAAAGTGTACACATTTCAAAATTTCTAAAATGTAACACTTTGTGCCCCTTATGTGCCTATATGGAGTTGAGTGCACCTTACAGGACATCTTCTACATCAATTTTCATACACCTTATGCATCCTGATATGAACCCTTCATTCATTGCTTTGAAACAGACATATAAACCTAAAGGGCATGAAATGTTACATTTGATGGGTTGAAGGGGCTAATAGGATGCACAAGGTGGATTGAAGGGGCTAATAATGCCATGTGAACACATAAAGGGTTACATTTGTTGAGTTGAGAGGGCTAATAGGTTGTCCTCTAAGTTGAAGGGTAAAGTGAAAAATAGGACAAGTTAAAGGACCTGCGATGATATTAAGCCAATAGGTTCAATTCGTAAATTGAACATTTTAAAAGCATAGGTGAAATTGATTTTTTCGAACAAGTGTATGTGGCCAGACCCCACCACGTGAATTTTAGGAATCTTATATTAATCTCTGACACAACCCCACAACGCAGGCTCATCCCGCCATATGTTTTTAATTCCACAAATTAATGAGGTTGCCGGGACTCGAACCCTCGACCATTTGGTCCTAGAGGCTTTGATACCATATCATGGAACCAATTGAACTAAAAGCTCGAGCTTATAGTTAAGGCCCAATGATATATCTTATATTAATCTCTGACAGTTTCTCCCCATTTAAATGGTTAAATGCATCATTGGTCACTGAATTTACATATTTGTCTCAAAATGGTCACTCAACTTCAATTTGTCTCAATAAAATCACTCAACTTTGAGTTTTGTCTCAATTAGATCACTTCATTGATTTTAGTGGTTAAAACGCATCGAAATAATAACATGGGTGACACGTTAACATGAGTTAACTCAAATATCTGACCGAAACGAAATGTGACAGCCATATATCGGGTATTTTTATGAAAAAATACTAAATTTTAGTTTTTTTTTCATAAAAATAATCGACACGTGATAGCCAGGTGGTGCATATATGGATGTCATGTGTCATTTCGGTTAGAAATATGAGTTGTCTTATATTGATGTATCACTTATGTCGTCATTCCGATGTTTTTTAATCATTGAAATCGTCATAGTGACCTAATTGAGACAAAACTCAAAGTTGAGTGATTTTATTGAGACAAATTGAAGTTAAGTGACCATTTTAAGATGACCATATAAGTTTAGTAACCAATGGTGCATTTAACCCCATTTAAATTAGTTAATTAAGTTAAAATCGCTTATTTTGATAAGTTAAAATATTTAACTTAACATTTTAAGTTAAACATTATCAAACTAATATTTTTATAAAAGTTACATCAACACTTATAATATTCAACACTTAAAATCCAGTACTTATTTTTTCAGCATTTAATTTTTAGTTTTATCAAACATTTTGTTAAAAATAATGTTTTGAGAGTATAAAAAGGGAATTCACTTTCTAGATAAGTATAGAGGCGTAGGAATATATTAGCCTCTTTTTCACTTGGATCACAATTGAATGACATGGTTATTCCATTTTGATAATGTTTTGTGATAACTTTCCGGATCCGATTTGATATTCTCTGCCCGAGTTACCTGCAAAACAGAACCGGAGACAGGATCTCCGGGAAAACTCTCCGACGATCAAGTCAGTTTTTGTAAGAAGGTTGGTAATTTGACAATAGTATTGCGGGGAAAATTGTGAGCGTACCTTTTTTCCTCGTTCTTAAGGCCTTTTATAGGTGTTTTTTAGGTAACCGCCGAGGGCGGTTACTCCTTAGTGGGCCACGTTCTGAGGGCGGTTCCCCCTTTTTAGGCCATGTCCCTTTCATGGCTTTCATGGCAACGAACGTGGTTCTGAGTGGGAGTCTTGATGCTCCGTTTAGGAATTCGGGGCGGTTACTCGCTTCACCCGTTTCCGCCTATTCGGGTCCCATTCGGGGCGGTTACTCGCTGCGCCCGCTTCCTTTATTCGGGTCTCATCCGATCTTAGACCATAGGTCTAAGTATGGGCTGGGCCTGCGAAATGAATATGACCCGGTTTAGCCTCGCGGGTCATCACATGCCTCCCCTTTAGTTTGATACAAGAGCCCTTTAGGGTCTGTTCATAGGGGACGCTTCGTTTTTGCTTGTCTATTCAAAATTCAAAAACTTGTGAATTTTTCCTCTTTCGTTATTTCTTTTACGGCGTCATCTTTTCCGGCGTTGACCTCTTATTTCCGTCATTTCTCTGTGTTGTCTTTCCCATGTAAGTTTTCATCTTCATAATTTGTACCTCGTTCGGCTTTTTACTTCTGTTTATTTCTTTTTCTCAACATGTCGAACCCCGACCTTGACTTCGCACCGTTCGATGAGAGCTACGTCCGTGAGGTTTCTCATGAAGTTGATGAGATGGTTGATGAAGTTTCAACCAGTTCTCATGGGTCTGATTCCCACCCCGCTGACTTCCTCCACCTGGCGAATACAACCGACGAGGGTCTAGGTTTTGACCCTAAGAAGTTGATTCCGCCACCTGTCCCAACCCCCTGTTTGTTACCAAAGAGGGACAGGTCGGGAAGCCTAGTTTGTCGCGAGACCATTGAGGATTTGCGGGTGCAATATCCTTGGCTCTAAGGTCTCGAGACCATCATTCCCGGGGAGGATAGAGGACCGGGCGATTACCCAAAGGGGTATTTCACCATTTTCGTCGCCCAGATTATCTGCGGCTTCACTTATCCACTGGCGGATGAGATTGCTTCCATCCTCGGCGGTTACGGAATCGCACCCGGGCAGTTACATCCAAATGGATGGGCCGACTTGACCCTGGATAAATTTCTGGCGGATTGTTTGGAGCTTCCTTTCTCGCTTAAAATTTTCTCCAAGCTTCATCATTTTAAGAGTTCGGCGGGGTATTTCACTTTCATCCGCCAGAGCGGATACTATGGTTTTGACGAGAAACTGAACAAGATCCGCGAGTGGGATCGCTCTTACTTTTTTATCAAGTTTAATGAGGGAAATCCAAACTTCCTTCGCCATTGGGGCCGACCCAATGTGAAGAGTTTGGACTTCGGTTATCCCAGCGAGGAAGAATTCGCCGTCATCAAGTTCCTGAAGAGTACCCCTCCTTTTGTATGGACATATGATCAGGCCTTCCATATGCTAAGGAGCCGAGTAGCGATTGCCTACCGCGAGGGGGATCGCGTGGTCTATATCCCTTATCGCGTTTTTGTACAAGGTACTTTTTATTTCCAAGTTGATGATTTCTTTTAACCCTTTGCAGGGGTGATCCTTTATCTCAAATCGCTGCAGATCGGGAGGCTAAAGCCCTAGCGAGAAGGAAGAAGCGGATGGCGGGAACCGCCTCCATTGTAGGGGCGGATTCTTCTGGAGGAACGATTCCTTCCATTGAGGCGGCTTCTCCTGTAAGGGCCTCCGTTTCACAAGGTCCCGCTTCTGCCTCCGAGGATCTTCCTTTGACGAGGAAGCGGAAGATAAGTGCGGATACAGAGTCTTCTCATCCCAAGAAGAAGAACACCTCCGTGTCCCTTACTGTTGGCAGTACACCCGTATCCGCCTCATCCAAAGGAAAGAGCAGTACCCCAATTCATGAGGTATCCTGATCTATTCCCTCTTTCTATATTGCTACTTTTTTCCTCATGAGCTATCTGCTGTTCTCTTGATATTTTTCTTTACACCTTTGCAGCCAATTCCCGACATCAGCGGATGGTGGACTAGGACCTTTGGCATGGCCGTGAGTTTTTCTTGCAAGGACATTGTCTCTTCCATATGCAATGTCCTCGGGCGGCTTCCCTCTGCTTCCCGTGTGCGCGAACAAGTACCGCTCCCTACCGCTATGGAGGGGATCGAGAAGCGTTCTGTAGAGGTATATTGTTGCTTGTCATTCTCTTTCAAGGATCTTGCGTCCATTGTAACCGCCTATTTCTATTCGCCCTTTTTTATTCGTGAGCCGTCTTATATGCAGATTATCAATTTCGCTGAGGGCATTCTCCGAAGGGATGCCGAGCGAGCCAAGGAGTTGGAAGGTCTTGGTACTGAATTAGCGACTCAGAAGTCGCTTTATGATGATGTCCAAGGGAAGGTGAAGGTCCTAGAAGGCGCCCTTCAGAAGGCTGCGAGCGAGAAGGAGGAGGCTCTTAAATCTCTTCAGGCTAAGTCCGATGAGCTGCGAAAGGTCCTCGATGATCTAGCTGATTCCAAGGAGACACAAAAGAAGAGGGCTGAGGAAATTCTGGCTGAAGACGGTGCCCGCATCTACTGGTATGGGGAGAAGATTCATGCCGCTTATGAGCATGGACATCAGGGTCTCGTACTTAACAGCCCCAAGGTTCCCATCCCTGAAAAGGATTTAACTGAGAAGTGGGACAAGCTGGAAGCCGAGGATGCTGATATGGATGAGGTACTCCTCTTAGATTGGAAGAGTTTTCAGGAATCTCCAATTATCGGCGAGATCCCTACCCAGAATGCGGAAGAAGGGGCACCGTAGGACATCTTTCAGCCTGAGCAAGAGGTACCGCCCTCTGAAGCAGTTATTGATTCGAGGGTTGAGGATTCGCTTGAAGTAGATCCGCCCACTGGAGGAGATGAGGGAGTCGCTGGAGGCGAGGAAAGCAATAGGGGTGAAGGAGAGGAAGCTGTAGCATAGTTTAATTTATATTTGGACTTTTTGTATGTAACAACCTGCCCGTATATATTAATTTTCTTTCACTTTCCGCTTTGCCTATACGTGCGATTATTGTCACTTTATTTTCATGTATGATCCTTGCCTTTTGCCGACTCCATACTTGTAATTCTTCATAGTAATTTTTGCTTTCGCTAGGGTGGCCAGACCCTTTTTGCAATTTTTGAGTACTCGTTTATTCGCTTAATTTTATGCCTTACTCTATTATTTTTCTTTCGAAAATAATATAATCATAAGGTTAATCATAAGGTTTTGCGAGTGATGCGTAACCATGCATCCGCCTTTCTTTAATAGGCAACACATTTATGTGTTTTTTGAGTTTAACCCTAAGGGTTTTGCGAGTGATGCGTAATCATGCATCCGCCTTTCTTTAATAGGCAACACATTTATGTGTTTTTTGAGTTTAACCCTAAGGGTTTTGCGAGTGATGCGTAATCATGCATCCGCCTTTCTTTAATAGGCAACACATTTGTGTGTTTTTAAGAACAATCCGCATTCGGGCGTAACATATTGAATAAATGTAATAATTGAATACCTTTATTGATAAAGAGAAAAGGTTTATCACATAGGGACACCAACTGTGTGGGATCAAAGCCTCATTAAAACCTTTTATCAGAAAACCCAATGGGAAAAACTCATAAAAGGAAAAAGAGTACTCGTCATTTCCTCGAACTACTCGGCCTTTTTATATAGGCGTAGATTCTCTAGATTCCAGGTGCGCGGGAGCTTCTTTCCGCTCATTTCTTCTATTTCAAAAGTGGCTGGTCCCAGCTTCTTAGATACTTTGTATGGTCCTATCCAGTTGACGCCCAGCTTGCCTTTGCCATCTCTGGATTGTATTTTATCCGCTTTTTTCAAGACCAAGTCGTTCTCGTTGATTATTACTTTTCGCATTCTTCTGTCATGATATTTCTTGATTCTATTGCGGTATACTGCCATTCACATGTAAGCTTTTTCTCTTCGTTCCTCCACAGAATCCAAAGCATCTCTAATGTTGATAGGATTTTGTGTGTCGCAATAATAAATTATCCGATCTGTGGGCGACTTGATTTCAACAAGTAGGACTGCTTCGGCTCCATAAACTAGCGAGAAAGGTGTTTCGCCTGTTGCTGCCTTTACAGAGGTTCTGTATGCCCACAACATATGGGGTATCTCATCCGCCCAACCTGTTTTTTTGTCTCCTAGCCGCTTCTTGATGCCTTGAATCATGGCCCTGTTGGTAACCTCCGTCATACCATTCGATTGGGGATGGTTTACGGAAGAAAAATGATTTTTGATCCCCATGCTTTCGCAGTATGCTTTGAACTTGGCACAGTTGAACTGGGTGCCATTGTCGGTTATAAGCTTTTGCGGGATTCCAAATCGCATGATAATGTTCTCTCGTAAGAACTCGATCATTCGCTCAGGTGTTTGTGCGGTTACTGCCTCCGCTTCTACCCATTTGCTGAAGTGGTCAACTGCGACTATCAAGTACTTCCTTTTCTTTGTCGTTTCTGGGAATGGACCCACTATATCGATTCCCCATGTTGCGAATGGCCACGCCGTCATTATAGCGATTTGTTCGGCTCCGGGAACATGCTTTTCATTCGCATGTATTTGACAATTGTGACATTCCGCAACCATCTTCTGGGAATCTTCCACCACCTTGGGCCTCTAGTATCCCATCAGTTTGACCTTTCTTGCCAACGCCGCCGAAGCTTCGTGCGCGCCACAAATTCCTTCATGTAATTCTCGCAGCACGTAGTCTCCTTCGTTGCGACTAATGCATTTCAACCATGGACATGTGTACGATTTCTGATACAAAGTTCCATCCCGAATTGAGTATCGAGCTGACTGCCCAATTAGCTTTCTGGCTAAGCTCTTATCAACCCGTAAATCTCCCTGCTCCAGATATTGGCGAATGGGCATCCGCCAATCTTCATCGTCTTCCAGTTCTTCGATGACCATAATCTGATCGACCTCGAATGCTGGTGCCGATTTTATTTCCAAATTGCATGCCTTTTGACTCCATGGTTCTCTACTTGCCGCTGCTTTTGCCAATTCGTCAGCCTTTGCATTTTGGCCTCGCGGAACATGCACCATCTCCCAAACGACTCCCTTGTGCGTTAACTCTTGTGTCAATCTGCCGACTACCTGATGGTATTTTACTAGCTCCTCCTGTTTCACCAGATAATTTTTTGTGATCTGGTTTATCATGAGTTTGGAATCGCTGTAGATTACCACTCTTTCTGGGGTGAGTTCATTGAGCAACTTTAATCCGCATATCATTGCTTCATACTCTGCGGCATTATTGGTAGTTTTGAAAGTTAATTTTCCTGCATAGCACAGGCGAATAACCTCCGGGCCCTTGATGACGACTCCCAGCCCAGCTCCATCTGTAGATAATGCCCCATCTGTGTACATGCTCCACTCTTCTTTTTGTGCCTTCGGACATTCATCGTCATCCCAGGTGAATTCGTTCACGAAATCGGCGAGTACTTGGCTCTTTAGCGCTGGTCTCCCTTCATAGCGAATATCGAATTCTCCCAGGCGAATTGACCATTCCATCAACCGGCCGGATGCGTCAGGTTTCTGTAATACCTTTCGCTTTGGGATGCCAGTTCTCACAATGATAGTATGCGCCTGAAAGTATGGTTTCAATCTAGCCGCCGTGGTTATCACTGCGAGGGCCATTTTGTCCAACTTCGAATACCGGAGTTCTGCATCCTTCAGGACTTTGCTCACGTAGTACACTGGATATTGTTGTCCTTTTTCTTCTCGCACCATCACAGTGCATATCGCCATATTGGTGACAGATACGTAGAGAAATAAATCTTCTCCATCCTCCGGCCTACTCATCAAGGGCGGATAACACAGTAATCGCTTTATCCCCTCGAATGCTTCTTGACAATCCGGCGTCCATTCAAAGGACTTGGATTTTTTGATGGCATTGTAGAAAGGTAGACATCTCCTAGCTGAGCATGATATGAACCGCCCTAATGCCACCAATCGCCCATTTAGTCTCTGTACTTCTCTTATGCTCCTCGACGTTTTCATCTCCATTACTGCTTTAACCTTCTCGGGATTCGCCTCAACTCCCTTGCCGCTAACAATGAAACCCATGAACTTTCCCGCTCTTGCTCCGAATGTGCATTTCTCTGGGTTCAATTTGAGGCCATATTTGATTAGCACTTCCAGGATTTCTTTGATATCCTGCGGGTGGTCTTGCATTTTCTTACTTTTGATGATCATGTCATCAACGTAGATCGAGAAGTTCTCGCCGGATTTGTCTGAAAATATCTTGTTCATCATCCTCTGGTATGTTGCTCCCGCGTTTTTCAATCCAAAGGGCATCACCTTGAAGCAATAAGTCGCCTGGTGAGTTATGAACGATGTTTTGATTTCATCCGCCTTCTCCATGGGTATCTGATGGTAACTGGATTTCACGTCGGTGAATGATAAAGCTTCATATCCTGCAGTTCCATCTACCAATATATCAATGTTAGGAAGCGGATACATATCCTTCGGACATGCCTTGTTCAGATCTTTGAAGTCGATGCACATTCTGTACGTTCCATTTGGCTTTTTGACTAGCACCACATTGGCTAACCACTCCGGATAGGTGACTTCTCGAATTGCATCTGACTTTAGCAAATCCGCCACTGCTTTTTCAATCGCCTTTTGCCGCTCAGGAGCATGTCCTCTCTTTTTCTGTCACACTGGGGTTGCACCTTTGTCTACATTCAAACGATGGGTTGCTACGTCTGGACTTATTCCTTTCAGTATTTCATTTGGGGCGGCAAATGCCGACTCACATTGGACCAGCACCTCGGCAATGGCTTTCTTCGTTTCTTCGGGGAGGCCCGTCGCTATTCGCACATTTTTGTCGCTTGAGATGGCAAATAGTTCCGTTTCTCCCAATGCTTCCGCTGGCAACTTCTCCTCTACCCTATCTTCCTCGTCTGGCTTTGGTTCAAGTGACAATGTATAGGCCTGTTGAGATACAAGTTGATCACCTTCAACTATGACTCGCCCTTGGTGTGTTGGTAAATGTAATGTTAAATGCTTCATTGAGATGAGCGACTCCGTTTCTGACAGGAATGGGCGTCCCAGAATTATGTTGTAGGCCAATGGGAGATCAACAATTGCGAATTCTAAATCACCTCGCCATTTTAGCTTTTTATCGCCCATTTCTGCCTCCAACACCACCTGTCCACTTGTTTGAGAGGATTGACCCCCAAAACCTGTTACATCCATGAATGTATGTTCCACTCGCTCGTCATTAATTCCCAACTTGTTGAATGCAGTCCGAGTAATAACATTACAAGAACTACCAGTATCAATAAGGACCCGCTTGACGTCCCATCCTTCTACAGCCATTGTAATCACCAAAGCATCCGCATGCGGCTCCGTGATTCGCGCAAATGAGTAATTGAGGGCATCCCTCCTATGAGTGTTGCTTTTTCGCTGTTCACGGCGAGCTCTTTTATTGGAGGCTCATAGATCCCGCCGGCTATCACGTTTATCACTCCTTTTTTCTGCTTCTTTTCGGGCCTTGCCTTTTCTTCATGTGGTAACGTTGCTTTCTCGTCACTAGTCTCCTTTCGTACAAATTGATTCAGCTTGCCCCTTTCGATCAGCCTTTCAATCTCCTTCTTCAATTCATAGCAATCGTTCGTGTCGTGGCCGTTCAATCTGTGGAACCTGCAATATTTGTTAGGATGTCACCCCAAACTGGTTCGACCTTTTACCTCGGGGAACCGCACATCCTTCTTCAGGGGGCTCTTTTCGATCCAAAGTAACACCTCCTGGCGAGTCGTGTTTAATGGTGTCTGATATCCGCCACTTTGAAAGGGGCGATCGCCTCTTCGAACAAAATTACATTTGGACTGGGTCTGGCGCCGATTGTCCGATGTGGATCTAGCAGCATCTCTTTCTCGCCGGGTTTGAGCCCTATGTTCCCTGTTGACATCATCCACTTCCATGAATTCCTTTGCTATTTTCATGAGTTCGGCCACTGTGCGCGGCTTGTTGCGGATGATTTCCTCCCGCATACTCCAATCTGTGGTTCCATCTGCCATGATGTTGCGGATGCTCACGATATCTGGGTTTTGCAATCGCACCAGAATATCGTTGAATGCGACAACAAATTCCCTTAGGGAATTATAGTTCCTCTGTTTGATCTCCTTCAGCTGCCTATCCGTCACATCCGCTGCTTTACAGCCCACAAATTTCGCACAGAAATCCCGACTATATTGATGCCAATTGTGAATAGATTCTGCGGGTAAAGATCGAAACCAATCAGATGCGGCTCCGCCCAAAGTTGTCGAGAATAACCTGCAAATGATGCTTTCACTCGCTCCTGCAACATCCATTAGTTCTCTGTAGTTCCTGACATGAGCCTCAGGATCAGAATTTGGATCCCCATAGTATTTAGGTATCGCGGGCGCTTTGATTCTGTGATCTGGAATGAATTCCCGCAACGAAGGGGCAAAAGGTGAATCGCTCTGGACCTCTGCTCTCGGCCTAGGCGAGTACCCCATTCGCTCCATCATGCTTCGTAATTGATCTTCTAAGTCAATATCGGGTATTCGCCGGACTTCTTCCATCCGCTGCTGGTGAATTCTGGGTGGCATCCACCCGCCCATCGGTGTTGAGACGTGTGCCTGTTGGGGGACTAACCGCTGTCCCGTTATAGGATCAAAGTTCCATGTGTGCTCTCGCCCAGAAGTCATCAACTCCGAATGTCTGTGAGGAAAAGGTTCCACTTGTTGTAGCGGAAGAGTGCCTTGCACTCCTGGCAACGGTTGGGATGGCTGCCAGGTCGGATGTATCGTCGTAATGAGATCTGGGCGCGAGTAGTTGCTCGGGTGGCTGTGTGGGTTTGTGCGACTACTCTGGCCCACTTGATTTGGCGCCTGAGATGGCTGCGGGAGGGCCGATATGACAGGGATAGTCGGTGATTGTGTTGAGATAACCACAGGTTCTTGAGGCGCAGCCGCCACGACGGTATTGTGTTCGGCGAGGGCAGTTAGTAAATTAATCATTCGATCTCCAGCCGCCTGGCTCATGTTCGAAGCCAAGACTTGTCCTGCCATCTGCACGAAATCACTATTGGACATTTCCATCTCAGTTTGCACTTGGACTTCCAATAAGGGACTCAATTGTCCCGAAGGACCCGATGAGCTAGGCACCACAGGCTGTGTACTTGCAGGTTGCGAATTCGCAATCCGTCTGGAGTTCATACTGGTTGATCTAGTGGTAACGCCGGTCGTTCGTGATGGTTCTGACATGTTCTTCGCGTACCTTTAACCAAATGTTGGTAAAAAAGGTCCACGTTCACCTCACCAATGATAACTTGCCGGATCCGATTTGATATTCTCTGCCCGAGTTACCTGCAAAACAGAACCGGAGACAGGATCTCCGGGAAAACTCTCCGACGATCAAGTCAGTTTTTGTAAGAAGGTTGGTAATTTGACAATAGTATTGCGGGGAAAATTATGAGCGTACATTTTTCCCTCGTTCTTAAGGCCTTTTATAGGTGTTTTTTAGGTAACCGCCGAGGGCGGTTACTCCTTAGTGGGCCACGTTTTGAGGGCGGTTCCCCCTTTTTAGGCCATGTCCCTTTCGTGGCTTTCATGGCAACGAACGTGGTTCTGAGTGGGAGTCTTGATGCTCCGTTTAGGAATTCGGGGCGGTTACTCGCTTCACCCGTTTCCGCCTATTCGGGTCCCATTCGGGACGGTTACTCGCTGCGCCCGCTTCCTTTATTCGGGTCTCATCCGATCTTAGACCATAGGTCTAAGTATGGGCTGGGCCTGCGAAATGAATATGACCCGGTTTAGCCTCGCGGGTCATCATTTTGTGTGGTGAAAAAATTAAGCCAAATACTTTCATGCCAAAGTCAACTTTGAGCTATAACGTGGTTAATTAAAAACTTACAAACTTTCATTATAAATGGATGGATTTGATAAAATTGTTGTAAATTAGGTCCTTAATTGTTGTAAATTACGTACAGAAGTGAAAAAGTATGAATCTAGCTATATGCATGATTCAAAGTAATGATAAGGTATATGTAGTCAATTGCTTATGATCAAATACAGTATAAGTTGAAAAATAAATGAAAAACTTGCCAAACTTCAACTCTAATCAACTATAATTTTCCTTGGATTATGGACATTAATCACTTCACCACATGTATTTTTTACGTTTTTTTTTTCAACTGCCCAAATGAAAATTGCTGAGGATTATTGACTTACTAAAAAAGTAAGAAAATTAGATCCTAAGGTTGGTACACTTTACCACCAATTTCATAGTCTAATATTCTAACTTTCACATTATTTAACCCAACTTTTGTATTTGTACCCATGGACCTTAATATTATATTTTCTTTGACTATTACCCATCATGAAGACATTAAATTGTCATTTATTCATATTTAACTTTGATGATCCAATTAACCCCTCTCCCTCAAAAAAAAAAAAAAAAAAAAAAAACAAAATCTTTTCTTTTTCTCTAAAAAAAAAATCTAACTGATGAATATTAATAGCCTAGTTGCGTTCACATGGACCTTGATGACCACGTAAATTTGGTCATTCACCGTTAGATCTAGGCGGATTAAATATAAGCCTTAGAATGTTTTGAATCTCCACCTTAGAATTATAATCCGCCTAGATCTAACGGTAAATGACCAAATTTACGTGGTAATCAGGGTCCATGTGAACACAACTGATTGTTAGCCGATTCCATAACATATTTCATCACTTAAAATTAATATATTAAATATTTATTGGTTTTTAACTTATATAATAATATGACCTCATGGCCGTCTTAAACTTTTTGGGGCCCCTGTGCTAAAGTTTTACCAAACTCTTAATATCTAATAGAATTTTGTATTAAGAAAATATAAAAAGAAATTAATGAATGGTAAGGTTGTAAATTTTGAATGACTGAATATCTAAATCATATATGCACTCAATACAGTGAAATATTGTAAATAGATCTTATTACATTATATTATTATTATTTTCAATTTAAGCTAATATCTATATTTAACTAAGCACGTCTTAAATTTTGGGTCCTTAAAATTTTAAGGCCCTGTGCGGAAGAGCTCCTTGCACACCCTCATCTATCTCCCTGCATGACCTAAAATTCTTAGTAACACATGTTTTGGAAATTCCATAACCACCGAAAAAAAACCAATTTGAGTCTCCTCAATCTTTTTCAATCCACAGTGTTCCACTGTCGCTGACTATCTTTTTCTTTCTTTGTTTTGAGCATTAGAGAATCGGAGACATATTGTAGATCCGGTTTGCTGCTTTCTAATTGAGGAGGAAGAATGCGGATTTTTCTTCTAATTTTTTTCTTTGTTCGTTAAGTTGTTTTCTCATTGGAATTCATATATTTTGCCGGTTCTCTTAATCCGTTTATTGGTGGTACAAGTACTACTTGAACCATCTCTTATTTATAATCTTTTCATTGGTAACATTTTCTAGTTTAGCAAGAGCGAAGATGGTAGATCTTATCCATAGAACACTAAATCTACGAGATTGTAAAAGAAATAAAACCAAAAATTTGGAATGGTTTAAATGATGAAGTCGGGACTACAGTTGCTTCTCTGCGAACTTGGAGTTACAAGCATTATATGTTCTATTTATTGTTTGTGTTAGTGGTACCTTTAATGACTTTTTTTTACTATTTGTATTTTATTTATTGCCTTCGTAGATCATGTATTAGGTATAATATATACTTATATAAGGTTTTTTTTTAGAAGATACTTATGTAAGGTTTTATTCCTTACTACTTTTATGTTGTCCTTATATACTTATTATGTAATGAAATTTTAGCATTCTCATAAAAAAAATCTAAGACAAAAAAAAATCATTTAGTATGATAAGTTAAGGGCTAGAAGTAGGTAAGCTAACTTGGGAGTTGGCCTTTAACCTCCGTCTCCTTTACCGAAAAGGGAAAACTATGCTATACCAGCGAGCGGGGAACAAGAGTCAGAGATAAGGTGAACAAATCTCAGAGCAGGCTACGAAAGTGGATATAATATGTCTGGGCAGAAGGAAGTGAAAAGGGGAGCTGTCCAATAATCTCAAATGCCCGCATTGAAAATGGCCACGGAGCTCTCAAGGTATGGAGAGATTATGAGGGTGTCCGAACGAGAGCCTTTTGCTTTTTCCGGGGATTCGGAAAACCTGATGCCAATAGCTGTCTCAGGGAGTTGATAAGGGAGATATTTAACTGAAAATTTTGAGTTAAATATTATGAATTAATAATTTTTAAATTCAATTTCTGTTCAAAACATTCCACTATTTAATATTTTCAGCATTCATAATATTCATCATTTAAAACTGAATACTTATCCTTTAAAAAAATTAGATACTTATTTTTTAGGACTTAATTTATAGTTTATCAAACACTATATATTCTCATTCTTCCTCTTCTCATCTGTTACTTTGCGTGTATACTTCGTTTATATTTGTATCTTTGTGCCTTTTCACTTTTTGGAATCCATATCTCTTATTGATTTCTTTTCCATTTTAATTTGTAAGTATCGTACATAATTTTTGTCATTTGTCCTTTTCGAGTTTAGCACGAGCGGAAACAGTTTATTTCGACAACTAATGATGAGTGTAACATAGGTTATTCAATCTATATGACTTTAGTAGGATCGATACAAATCCATTTATCTCAACAAATTTTAATGACAAAATTTGGATTAATTTTGTGGAAAATATTGGTGTTTGATTGCATAATTTATTTATTTATTTGTTTTTTTGTTTGTTTTAGCCGTTGTTTGGAAGGGAGTTAATGGACGTAAATGAGAGTAATAGAAGGTTAAATATCACATTAACCTTGTTTGGGAGTTGGTTTTAGAGAGTAAATTAAGGTTAATGGAAGTTAAATGTTTACTTTCTTTAACCTCAAAACTCTAACTTCTAAATTGAGAGTTAACGGAAGTAACGTAAAGTTCATTAAAAAAATTTATCTCTACAAAGTAAATTTAACATTCATTCCCCTGTATATTTGAACTCCCAAATTTATCTCTACAAAGTAAATTTAACATTCATTTCCATCAGGACAAAAAAGCTTGATAACCTTCTCATTCACGTGGCCACTATGCCATAAAACTGATTGAACTAATAGCTCCCCAATCATATATCTTATATTAATCTCTGACACACTCTCACATGCAAATGCCCCTTGGGCTTGCAGCGTGCATAACACAGACCCAACCCGCCATGTGTTTTTTTAATTCCACATATTAATGAGGTTGTCAGGACTCGAACCCTCGACCGTTTGGTCCTAGAGGCTCTGATACAATGTCATGAAACCGATTGAACTAAAAGCTCGAACTGATAGTTAAGGCCCAATCATATATCTTATATTAATCTCTGACACACTAGTCTTGAGGAATTACCTCGTGCCATTGATTTAATTAGAATCTCTTTACCCTTTAGATAAACACTTCTCCTCCAACCCACATATTATATTCATAAATCTTTCCTTAAGGAAGTTAAAAACTGCTTTTTTTTGACCGGCCAATTACAGAAGGTAGCCCTAAATATTTCTCGAAGGACCGAACTTCATGCACACCTAACAAGTCACATATTTAATAAGACAAGATCTAACGGTGAATGACCAAATTTATTTGATCAGCCATTGACTAGGTGAAAACGATAGGATTTTTCATTACTTTATATGTAAATTAGGCTGATTACATTACGGATCCTTGGTAAAAAAAATTGACTGACCTCTTAAATTTGAAGAGTGTCTTATTAGTCCTTGAAATTACTTATAGGCTTAGACTTCGTAAATATAATCTCGTTCTTAGCATGGATCTGATTCTCATCAGGTAAATTTTAAATAAAACCCATGTGGTTTTATTAATTTTCAGATAAAAGACTGTGGTTTACTTTTTGTCAAAACGAGGATTGATGTTTTCAACTTTAGCAAAATAAGGACTTTTTCGATTGATATTATTAAAATCACCATTGACGACTTTAAAAATGACATATTTTAAGAACTACTAATATTCTAAGCAACTTTAATTCTTCAACCTTTTTATTTTGAGATTATTTAGATGAAGTTTGGTAAAGAGAGAGAAAGTTAATGTTCAGAGAGAGAAAGTTCCAAAAAAGATGATTTTCGAAAATCGAAAATGTAGTTTCATAGAAAATATGACATTGAACAACTTTAATTATTGAAAATTTTCATTTTCAGGTCGTTAAAGATTGTTTTAATAGCATTAATCCAGGTGCGAAACTTCAATCCTCGTTTTGATAAAAAGTAAACCACAATTCTTTACCTGAAAATTAGTGAAACCATATGGGTTTTATTTAAAATTTACCCTATATAAACTTGAGTCCTTTTATAGACATATTCTAAATTTTTAAATACATGTATGAAATATTTAAAAAAGATTAAATGAAATTCAAAAAAGAAAAATATGAATTTAAAAGAAATATTTTATTGCTTACTTTAAATTTTGAAAGTTAGAGTTTAGGAGACGAGGTGCAAGCAAAATTTTGCCCATTTTAAAGGAAGTGCACATTGATCCATATCGTATGAAATTATAAAATTTTATTTCAAATGTTTCCGAAAAGAATAAATTTTATCCTTACATCACAGAAAATTTAGTTTGACTGTTATATTAAACTTTCCAAATAAGTTTATCAATAAATTAAAGTAGTTTTCGTGCATTTTGTCAAATCGTTTGTAACTGTGTTAATAATATAATAAATATTTTATGTAATTTTTTGTTTTTGGAGTTTTTTTTTAATTTTTTACAACAAAGTAAACATATTATGCATACTTGATGTTAGAAGATCCGATGTAACAGTTAAATAGTGAGTTAAATTATGATAAATCAATTTGTTCAATCTTTCTGGCAAGGATAAAATTGATCCTACTTAAAAAAAACATTCGATATAAAATTTTACAATTTCATAAGTTAAAGGTTTTGCACTATCCAAAATGACTGGTCAAATTATCTTCTTTTTTATTTATAAAAAAACTTTATTATTTGTGAAAATTAGAGAAAATTTACTATGTGGGAGGCATACCTACTCATAATATGATGTTGATGCGGACATCCTAACTAGGGCCACCGCCTAAACACGCCCTGGCGGATCCTCCGACGCCACATACCACACAAGCAACACAAGCACCTATCAGGGTGGATCCTAGGGATGCACAAGTGGAACGGATCCAGGCGTATACGAGAGGGGCGGATCTCAGATTATAAGAGAGGGCGTATCAACTTCTATTCCTAGGCGGATCCCCAGGCTTACTTCCTCACGAAGTAAATCACCAACCACCCTGACATTCCGTACCTGCACCTCTGTACGAATTGTCTGGGCATGTTATCTATTTTACCCTTTTGTCTACCGCTTTGTTGTAACCCTAGTAGGGGTAGTCCTGGTGTTTATCATCATTAGGGGATGTATTTAAACCCCCACTTTTGTAAGGATAGGGCAACTTTTATCAATCTAAAATCATTCTCTTTGAGAACAAAGGTTTATACCTTGTTATATTGGGATTCACTCCTTCTAGTTTAGCTAGAGAAGAACCTCTTTGTTGGTTTACGATTAAAACCTTCATTTATCGTATTCAATCTGTATCAGTTAGTATCAGAGCCGATCGTTTCCTGACCCGAAACTTCTTTTGGCAATGGTTCAACCCCGACAACCGTAAGATCCCATGGAGGCCAGCGACCGAAGATATGAAGAGCTGAGGGAGCGCCACGCGGAACAAATCCAGGCCATCATTGAGCGGCAGAAGCAAACCGACCAACGGTTCCAGGAGTTATCCACTTCCTTGGAAAACTTCAAACTAGAGGTCCTTGCCTTGTTCAGACCAGCCGATGGAGAGTCAGACCAAAGGAGGGAAGGAGCCCTTGAACAACGACCCCAAAGGCAACCCACGCCACCCAGAATGCCATTGGCAAATGTTCAGCTTCCACGGATGGGTCCTAGGGATCCTGAGGTAAGAAGACCCAACTATGTCCTTGTGCATAATGCTGATAGTGATAGCGATGACTTTGAGGATATTAGGGATGATGGTGCCTTTAGAACTATGAGGGATGTTGGTCCGGTTGACAACAGACGTGTGGGCGTCGCTAGGACAGACCCAGGTCTAGGAAACTTTGACAGGGATGATGCTTTTAGGCTAAAAATAGACTTACCGTCTTTTGGGGGTGAGTTGGATATAGAGGGGTTCCTAGAATGGTTATCTGAGGTGGAGCGATTCTTTGAGTATGCTGGGATTCCTGATGAAAAGAAAGTGAGGCTGGTGGCGTATCGATTGAAGGGTGGCGCCTCAGTTTGGTGGGATCAGTTGAGGGAAGAAAGAAGCAGAGGGGGCAGGGATCCGATTAGATCTTGGCTACAGATGAAGGCGATGTTGAGGGAGAGGTTTCTACCACCGGACTATGAGCAGTACATCTACAGTTCATACCGGGGATGCTCTCAAGGAACCCGAAGTGTCCATGAGTATACCTCAGAGTTCTTGAGGCTGTCGGCAAGGGCTAACTTATCGGAGACCGAAAGTCAAAAAGACTTCTAGGTACTTAGAAGGGTTAAGATACCACATCCAGGATCGTATCGGCACACAGATGGTGGTTCGGGTACAAGTTGCCAGAAACTTAGCTCTTAAGGCCGAATCCCAACTAAACAGGAGATCCAGGAGATCCGCCACTACTGAGCATACGCCTGAGGAAGAGATAACATGAAGCCTTATGACAAAGGCAAGCAGGTGGTGAGTGCCAGTGGGGCAAAGGTCACCAATGTGGGAAGGGGATCTGTCGGAGATACCAGGCCTTACAAAGAAGTACCTATACCACCTAAGAGCAACAACCCATACGCCAGGCCAACACCTTTTAATTGTTTTAGGTGCAATGAACCATGTCATAGGTCCAACGAGTGTCCTAGGCGGAAGAGCGCCAACATGGTGGAAAGGTATAGAGATGACTATGAAGAAGGGGATGAAGTGTTTTGTGAGCCCTTAGGAGAAGATGATGACGAGGCGGATGAAGAAAGATACGCCATTCATGTGGTACGGCGTTTATTAGTCTCCAGCCGGATAGAGGGAGATCAGAGGCACCAACTATTCAGGACCCGCTGTCTTGTGAAAGGCGGACGATGCAATGTAATAATAGATAGTGGCAGCCAAGAGAACATTGTGAGCAGCAGCGCCGTTCAGAAATTCGAGCTGTTGGCGGAGGCGCATCCTGACCCCTATAGGGTGGGGTGGATCAAGAACGTGGGTGAACTTAGAGTGAACCAGAGATGTAGGGTGCCTATTGAGATTGGCGATTATAGGGATGCAATCTGTTGTGACATGGTCGATATGGATGCCTGCCACCTATTATTGGGCAGACCATGACAGTTTGATAACGACGCCATCCACGCAGGAAGAGGGAATACTTACAGATTTGTAAAGAATGGGGTGAAGTTCGTACTTATGCCAATGATGAGAGAGCCAAAGGTCGACGAGAAGTCTACCTTGGTAGTCTGTCCCACACACAAATCATTTATCAGCGAATGTGAAGAGAGCCAGATGGTGTATATTGTAATGATTAAGGAGAATCACGAAGCATTCCCAGTGGACAAACGAGAGATGCCGAATGAAGTGACCCGCCTACTTGGCGAGTATCCAGATCTTTTCCCTGAGGAGTTGCCAAGTGGGTTACCATCTTTGAGGGACATCCAACATCATATCGATCTTGTGCCTGGGGCTAGTTTACCAAGTCTACCCCATTATCGAATGAGTCCAAAGGAGAATGACATCATGAGGCAGAAGGTGGAAGAACTCATTGAGATGGGATACGTTAGGGAAAGTATGAGCCCATGCACCGTTCCAGCCCTACTTACGCCCAAGAAGGATGGATCTCGACGGATGTGTGTGGACAGTAGGGCTATTAACAAGATCACTATCAAGTATAAGTTCCCTATCCCAATGCTGGATGATATGCTAGACCAATTTGGCGGATCCAGAGTTTTCTCCAAGATTGATCTCCGGAGTGGGTATCATCAGATACGAATTCGATCTGAGGATGAGTGGAAGACTACCTTCAAGACCAGAGATGGATTGTACGAGTGGTTAGTTATGCCATTTGGAATGACTAACGCCCCCAGTACATTCATGAGGCTGATGAACCAGGTGCTCCGCCCGGTGATTCGGAAATTTATAGTTGTGTATTTTGATGATATCCTGATTCATAGCCAGACCTTGGTGGAACATGTAGAGCATTTGTAGATAGTGTTTGACCTGTTAAGGAAACACCAATTATACGCCAACACTAAGAAGTGTGATTTCATCATGGAAAGCCTGGTTTTCCTTGGGTTCGTGGTTAGTGGCGATGGAGTCCAAGTTGATGGGGAGAAGGTAAGAGCCATCCGAAAATGGCCCACTCCGAGGAACGTAGGGGATATCAGGAGTTTTCATAGGCTAGCAACATTTTATCGACGATTCATCAAAAACTTCAGTTCCATAGTAGCCCCGTTGACGGAGTGTTTGAAGAAGGGAAAGGGGTTCGAGTGGGTGGATGCCCAAGAGGAGAGCTTCGCCCTGATCAAGGAAAAGTTGAGTACAGCGCCCGTGCTGGCATATCCCAATTTTGATAAACTGTTCGAAGTTGAGTGTGATGCTAGTGGAGTTTGTTGGTCCCTAGTAATTAGTTCCAAGGGGGGATAGGAACTAATGTAACTTTTTCGCTTTTAATTATGCTGATTTAATGCTATTTTAAGAGTTTATTAACTCAGCGTGTTGGTCAGCATGACCGATTGATTAGTCAGACAGTTTTAGTTCTATGCTGACTAAGACCGCTTGACTTGAGAGTTGGGAATTGACACTTGAGAGGTCAGCTTCCAACTCAGCACTCAGATTTACTCAGTTTCAGTTTTAACAATTTATAAGCTGAGTAAATATAACAAGCAACACATGCACATATATATATATATATATATATATATATATATATATATATATATATATATATATTAAGAGAAAGAGTTTAGAAGTTACTCAGCACGACTTATCCTGGTTCGGCCTCTCTGCCTACGTCCAGTCCCCAGTTCCTCATGGGATTTTCAATCCAATACTGAGCTCTTTCAAGGTAGAGCACAAAACATTTACAAGGCAGTGAGTATGCAAGAGTACGTCCTCTATTCGTCTACTCAGCTCCTACTAAGTACTACAACCCAGCACTTAGATTTTTCTACCACTGAATGCTTACAACCAAGCACTCAGCATACACTCTCAATATAATAATTGATAAAACACTTGTTCTCTTTTCAGTAAAGAACACTTTAGAAGATTACACAGAATCACTCTAGCATTTACACAAGGAATAGAAGATTTGGTGTAAGATCTTTGTATTTGAGTGCTTTGAAGATTTCTCTCTTGGATTTTTCTTTTTTTTGTAATTCGGCAAATGTCCAAGTGAAATCCTTGTCCATTTTATAGATGAATTCTGGAAATTAGACCGTTTGATTTTGGTGTGTCCGTTGATTCCAAAACGGCTCTTTTAGGGAACATCTTCAGGTCAGCTTCAGACTGTTCCGCCATTCCCTTCCTCTGTTTTCTTCAGGCGCCAGGTTTTGTCTTCTTGCATCAGACTTGTCTTTTTGTGCCAGTTGTCTTTTACCAATAATCCATTGACCCATGTTTCTTGGAATCAGTCTTCTGTGTATTTTCGAGGCTTCAATTATTGGTGCAGAAGATTGGCAGACTTTGTCCTTTAGTGAACGGATCCTTCATGCTGTCCTGACTGTCACTCAGCTTCATTCGTTATCTACGAATGTTCAACTTCCATGCTAAGTTCCTTCTTAGTTAGCTTCGTTCTGTTTATTCAATTCTGAAGGAGTCTTCTAATTTAGTCATCTTCGTTCTCGCAACTTTGAAGGAAGCTTCTGATGCTGAGTTCCACTCCACTCAGCTTCTATTCTTTTATGCTGAGTTCCGTTCCATTCAGGTTGGCTTATGCTGACTTTTGTCCTGTCTAACTTTATATATATATTTTTGCACTCAATATTGAACAAACACATTAGTACAATTAAATCAAAGCATTTAAATTTAATTGCCTCTTAATCATGGATGATTTTGTCAAATCAAAATCTTGTGGAAAGGTCAGTTTGAATACCTTCACTGGACTTTAGAGAGGTCAGTTTCAAGCTCATCAATGGGAAAGTCGTCCATGGCCAGTTTGAATACCTTCACTGGACTCAGTAGCAACTGTTTCCTCTTCTACAAGTTGCTCAACAGGACCCTCAACATCATTACTTTCTCTTTTTCTCTGCTCAGCATCATCCTGAGATTTCTCAACATTGGGAGATTCTTCCTGCTCAGTATTAGCTTCTTGGTGCTCAACATGTTGCTCAGTTTCTTCTAAAGCTTCTTTTTCTTGGTCAGTTCCATGACCTTCAGGTTGAGTACAGTCTAGTGGGACAGCTTCCACTATTTTTAAGGAGTTACCCTTTTTCCTTTTCTTTAAAGGGGATTCTGAAGTTTCTTCTTCCTCATCCTCAGGCTCTTCTTGCCTTTTTCTTTTCTCAGCTAACTCAGCTTGCTCCTTAGCCTTGTCAGCTTTAGCTTTTTCTTTTGATAAAAGCCTTACTTTCTTTGGGACAGCATGAATGTCTTTTGAGCAGGTTTCTACAGCCTTTCTCTTCTTCCTCCTTTCAGGCTGAGCTGTCTCAGGTGACTCAGCATGAGCCTCAACATCTTTTGCAGGCTCAGTTTTAAGCTCAATTTCTGGTTGCTCAGCTTCTTCATCTTCCTCAGCATCTCCAGCTCCTTCATATCCCTTCAAGGGTTGACTGTACAACAGTCCATCCGGTAGAACTGCAGTGATTTCACTTCCCAATGTACTTGTTTCATTCACCGTCTCTATTTGCTTGTCCTCTATAATTTTTGTAATGAGAGAGCCCAAGCGGAGTTTCTTACCACTTCGTTGAAACGCTCCAACTAGGAAGACGGGAAGATTGAGCGGAGTGTAGGTCAACATGTGCCAGATGAAGCACTGTTCGAAGTTTGATGCGGATGAAGCTGAGTTAAGTTTTGGGAAGATGAAGTTGGTCAGCATGTAATGGACCATCTTCTGTTCTTTCCCCATACAGGTGCTGGGTATCTCGCCCTTATGATCCTTAGGTTTACAGAACCCCTTGAGCTTCTCAGCCATGTCCTTTGGCACTTTCTCCTTCGTTGTTCTAAACTGAATTCCTTCGTCTGGTAAATCTAGTAAGGTGGCTAGATAGGCAGGGGTTATGATGATTTTCTGACCTTTAACTGTGGTCTCCAAATAGTCAGAGTCATCTGCATCAACATGTAGATTCGAGTAGAATTCCCGTACTAACCTGGGATAGGTTGTTCCTGAAAGAGAGAAGAGACCTTTCCACTTGTTCTTCTCGATCCATTCACAGAATGGTTTCTCAGACGAGACAAAGCTTGGAGAAAACCATCGGCATTTTAGAACCTCCAGATTATTGACCCTTGTGTGCACTTTGATCATTTTCCTTTCTATTTCCGTCGAAGGACCCGCCTGGTCAGCCTGAGTGGGTTTGTTTGAGGTTTGAGTTTTAGGGGTTTTGTTTTTGCCGGAAGCCATTTTTGAAGGTTTTGAGGTTTTTAGGGAGAGAGAAGGATTTGATTTCAAATAATCGTAGGCGTAAGGATTCGTGAGTGGGGATTCTTCCACATTTTATACCGATTTACGGCGGCCCTTATTCATTAACTAGCCATTTTACCTAGGGACGTTCAACCGACAAAGATTCTGTCATTTATGACATCTTTGGCGTATGGGTTTGCCATTAATGTGCGTCTTTCCAAGGTGCCAGAGTTTACACGTGTAGGTTCATTTTACGCGAGTGGGTTTCTTTTTTATTTTTCTAGGATTTGAAGCATTCGTGATGTTGAGTGCCCATGTTTTGTCTATCTCTAAATAACTCAGCATACGTTTGAGCACTCAGTATGTGCTTCTACTCAGCATATGATGAAGACTCAATATGTCTATCTACTCAGTATAGGATATTTACTCAACATTTGTATCTACTCAGTATAACCACTCAATGGTTATGTCTAGTTAGCATGAGGTTATTTTTCTATTTTTTAAACTTAATGGAGAGTAGATTTTTAATTTACTTAGCATGGCATTTGCACATTCATTCAAATTTTCACTCAGTATAGCAATCATTCAATCATACAGAATTATTTAGAGTGGATTTGACATACCAATGGCTTCCCTTAGTGTGTTGAATTATTCTCGTGCCAAGGGCTTTGTGAAGATATCTGCCAGCTGATCATTTGTTGGCACATAGGTCAGCTTGATCTCATCTTTTAGTACATGATCTCTGATGAAGTGATGCCTTATGCTAACATGCTTCATCCTGCTGTGTTGGACTGGATTTTTAGATAGATCAATGGCACTTTTGTTGTCACATTTGATCTCTATTGTCTTTGTTTTGACTCCATAATCCTCAAGCTGTTGCTTTATCCATAGGACTTGTGCAACACAGCTTCCAGCAGCCACGTACTCAGCTTCGGTTGTAGACAGGGCTACGGATGATTGCTTTTTGCTGAACCAAGATACTAGACAGCTTCCAAGGAAATGACATCCTCCCGAAGTACTCTTTCGTTCTAGCTTATCTCGTCCATAGTCAGCATCAGTATATCCAATGAGTGTGAAGTCATTTGAGGTTGGATACCATAGACCTGCATCAACTGAGCTTTGCAAGTATCTAAAAATTCTTTTCACAGCCGTTAGATGAGATTCCCTGGGGTCAGCTTGATATCTAGCACAATAGCATACTGAGTATTGAATATCCGGTCAAATAGCAGTGAGATAGAGTAAAGAACCTATCATACCTCGATAGAGTTTACTATCAACTGACTTACTCTTCTCATCCTTGCATAGGACAGTATCAGTACCCATGGGGGTTGATATTGGTTTGCAATCTACCATGCTGAATTTCTTTAACATTTCCTTGGTGTACTTAGACTGACTTATAAAGATGCCATTCTTACCTTGCTTGATTTGAAGTCCAAGGAAGAAGTTGAGTTCACCCATTATGGACATTTCGAACTCAGTTTGCATCTGTTGGCTAAATTCTTTGCACAAAGATTCGTCAGTAGCACCAAAAATTATATCATCTACATATATCTGTGCAAATAGGGTATGTTTACCCTTTTTCTTAATAAACAAGGTTGTGTCAGCTTTTCCCCTGACATAGTTCCTGGTCAGCAGGAAGTTGGTCAACCTCTCATACCAAGCTCTTGGAGCTTGCTTTAGGCCGTACAGGGCCTTTTTGAGTTTATAAACATGGTTTGGAAATTTTGGATCTTCAAACCTAGGAGGTTGATTAACATATACCTCTTCGTTTATAAAGCCATTAAGAAATGCACTTTTCACATCCATTTGATATAGTTTAAAATTCATGTAACTGGCATAGGCACACAATATACGTATAACTTCTAATCTAGCAACAGGAGCAAATGTTTCTCCATAGTCTATACCCTCTTGCTGACTATAGCCTTGGGCTACAAGTCGAGCTTTGTTTCTAATCACATTTCCATGCTCATCTAGCTTATTTCTAAAGACCCACTTGGTTCCTATGGGCTTTTGATTCCTAGGTTTAGGTACTAAATCCCATACCTCATTTCTGGTGAATTGGTCAAGCTCTTCTTGCATAACATTGATCCAATATTCATCTTGCTCAGCATCAGCAAAGTTCTTTGGCTCATGTATTGAGACGAATGCAACATTGCTGAGGTATTTTCTAAGCTGATCTCTGGTCATTAATTTGTTGTTGGCGGCATCAAGAATGGCTTGTTTTGTATGTCCTCTTGGGATCTTTATTTCCTTGGGCAGTGTTGAGTCGTTTGGAAGAGGTGTTTCTACAATCTCTACAGGAATAGATTGGTCAGCAAATGATATTTCAATTTCTTGCTTACCTTGGGTCAGCTCCTGTATAGTTGACACAGAGGCTTCTGGTTGATCAGCGGAAGCTGAGCCTGGTTCATCTTCTTCAGGCTGAGCTGACTTACCTGTAGGGTCAGTTTCATCGAACTCAACATGTACAGACTCTTCTACAACCTGAGTTCTTTTATTAAATATTCTATATGCTTTATTGTTTGTTGAGTACCCTAAAAAGATCGCCTCGTCAGCTTTAGCATCAAATTTAGCAAGGCTGTCTTTTATATTGAGTATAAAGCATTTACACCCAAAGGCACGAAAGTATCCAATGTTGGGCTTTCGTCCTTTCCAAAGCTCATATGGGGTTTTCTTAAGTATAGGTCTAACTAGAGCCCTATTCAATATGTAACATGCTGTGTGAACAGCTTCACCCCAAAAGTACTTTGGAAGCCTATTTTCACTCAGCATTATCCTAGCTATTTCGACAATGGTTCTGTTTTTCCTTTCAACGACCCCATTTTGTTGAGGTGTTCTAGGAGCAGAGAAGTTGTGGTCAATACCACTGGTTTCACAGAATTCATCAAACTGTTGGTTTTTGAATTCTCCACCATTGTCGCTTCTAATGTGAGCTACTCTTAGGTCTTTGTCATTTTCAAGCTTTTTGATCAATGTGGTAAACATCTCAAAGGTTTCATCCTTGCTACTCAACAAGATGATCCAAGTGTACCGAGAGAAATCATCTACAATAACCAAGGAAAATTTCTTACCTCCTAAGCTGAGTGGCTGGATAGGTCCAAAAAGATCCAAGTGTAGTAATTCCAATGGTCTTTTGGTTGAAACAATATTTTTGCTATGAAATGACTTTTTAGTTTGTTTGCCTTGCTGACAGGCTTTACACAGTTGATCTTTTTCAAACTTTAATTTGGGTAATCCCTCAACTAATTGCTTTCTAGCTAATTTGGCAAGAAGGTCCATGCTTACATGCCCAAGTCTTATATGCCATAGCCAGGAGTTGTCCTCTTTAGACACTAAGCATATGTTTTTAGAAAACTGTTTTTCTAAGTTTAACATGTATACATTTTCTACACGAGGGGCAGTTAAAATTAATTCATTTGTATTTCCCTCGAGTATTTGACACTTAGTATCATCAAATACAACCCTTCTGCCGCTCTTGCAAAGCTGAGCTACACTCAGCAGATTGTATTTGAGACCTTTAACTAAGGAGACAGACTCAATAGTTGGGTTACCTCCGATAGTACCTGAGCCGACTATCTTACCCTTCTTGTAGTCTCCAAAGCTTACACTTCCACATCGTTTAAGCTCTAGTGTGATGAACTGAGTTTCATCACCTGTCATATGCCTTGAGCATGCGCTGTCTATATACCATAGTTTTGACTTCTCCACGCATGTCAAGCTGACCTGCAGTTTAAACTATTCATTTTTAGGTACCCAATTCCTTTTGGGTCCTTTCTTGTTAGTATAAACAGGTGCAAAATCATATTTTAACTTGTGACGGCATACTTTTATGGTGTGGCCTGGCTTACCACAGAAATCACAAAAAGGTACCCTTTGTGGGTTGAACTGAGTATGGTCAGCATTATTGTGTTGGGCATGCCAACATACTTTTGTGGTATGCCCTTTTCTTCCGCAGAAGTCACATTGGACAATCCGCTTGTTATGCCAACACACATCTTTTGTGTGTCCCCTTTTTCCACAACACTCACATTGAGTAAATTGCTTATGCTGACTAGTATTTGCGTACTCAGCATGGGGTTTATTTCTATTTGAGCCCTTCCCTTGACTCTGTAACATTGTGATATCCTTTCTAAGTTTCTTTGACTCAGATTGAACCTCCGTGACAAACTTATGTAGGATTTGCATGTTGGTATGCAAGTCAGAGTTGTCCTGGAGAAGATATCGGAGGTCACTCAGTTTGACCTCTTCAATCTCATCACAGCGTCTGCTGAGTGCCTTAATCTTTTTGTTACACTTCTTAGTTAGTGTATATAAGTCACTCAGGGCATTTACCATTTCATTTCTAAGCAAAAGTAAGGATGTTACCTCATTGTTGTTTTCCTCCTGCTCGGAATCTTCAGAGAGGTCAGCTTGCTCAGATTGGGATTGGTCAGCTCCATCATCTGCCATGAAACATATGTTGGCTATTTCATTTTGCTCAGCTTTGGATGATGTTGACACATCATTGTCACTCCATGTGGCTACCATAGCCTTTTTTCTTCCCTTCTTCTCCTTTTTGAGGTTGGGACAGCTTGACTTGATGTGGCCAGTTTGATGACACTCAAAGCATGTGACAGACTTCGAGCTGTCCTTCTTGTACTTGTCACTTGACTCGGCTTTATACTTATCATTTCTTCTAAATGACCTTTTGCCATTTCTATCATTCCTTCTGAACAGCTTCTTCATTTTTCTGGTGAACATGGCTATTTCCTCATCATCAGTTGACTCAGCTTCAGTCGAGTCAGCTTTCATGACAAGTGACATTTGTTTCTTATCTTCTGATTTTTCTTTCTCTTTGGCTTCAAAGTTTTTCATAGAGATTTCATGGGTCAGCAGGGATCCGATCAGCTCATCATATTTATAGGTAGTCAAGTCTTGAGCTTCTTCTACGGCTGTTTTCTTTGCTTGCCAACTCTTAGGCAGACTTCTCAGAATTTTCTTCACCTGTTCCTCTTCAGTGAAGTTCTTTCCAAGCCTTTTTAGCTCATTTATAATATTTGTGAACCTTGCGTTCATTTCTGAGATGTCTTCATTCTCATTCATCTCAAACAGCTCGTAGAGTCTCATATGTTGATTGACTTTAGACTCCTTAACTTTGCTTGTGACTTCATAGATTACTTCAAGATTCTTCCAAATCTCCTGTGCTGACTCGCAACCTGAAATCTTATTGTATTCTGCAGCATCTAACGCACAATGAAGCATGTTTATAGCCGAAGCATTATTTTGTAATTTTCTGAGGTCATCCTCTGTCCACTCAGCCTCACTTTTAACAATTTTCTCATCGTTAACAGTTTTGTATGGCACATGTGGACCTTGAACAATTGCAAGCCATGCACTCATGTTTGTGGCTTGAATAAAGTTTTTCATCATATTCTTCCAGAATGTATAATTTGACCCAAAGAATAGGGGAGGTCTAGTGATTGATAGTCCCTCAGGGAGTATCTGTGTTGTTTGGTTTCCTGGAAGGAACCGAGTGCTATTCTCACCCATTTTTAGGGATCAGCTCAAGATTGTTAAATCTTTGAGTAGTGAGCTTAGGCTCTGATACCACTTGTTGGTCCCTGGTAATTAGTTCCAAAGGGGGGGGGGGGGGTTAGGAACTAATATAACTTTTTCGCGTTTTAATTAAGCTGACTGGAAGTTATTTTGAGAGTTTATTAACTCAGCTTTTTGGTCAGCTTGGTGAGATATGTTTGAAGACAGCTTTAGTCAGATGTTGACTAAAGTTGTTTTCTTGTGAGTTGAGAATTGACACTCTTGGAGGTTAGCTTCTTAACTCAGCACCACTTATTTACTCAAGGTCAGCTTAGGCAATTTATATGCTGAGTAAATATAGCAAACAACACATACAATATAAAAGAGAGTTCAGAGATTACTCAGTATCACTTATCCTGGTTCGGCCTCTCTGCCTACGTCCAGTCCCCAGAGTCCTCCGAGCTTTTTGAATCCAATACTGAGCTCTTTAACGGTAGAGCACAAACCAATTACAAGGCAGTTGAATATGCAAGAGTACCTTCCTCTATTCGTCTACTCAACTCCTACTAAGTGCTACAACCCAGCACCTAGATTTCTCAACCACTAAATGCTTACAACCAAGCACTCAGCTTGACACTCTCAATATTCCTATTGATCACAGACTTGTTCTTTTTATGCTAAAGAACACTTTAGATGATTACACAACAATCAATCTAGCATTTACACAGAGAATAGAAAAGTGGGTGTAAGATCTTTTTGTATTTGAGTGCTTTCAAGATTTTCTCTCTTTGTATTTTTCTCTTGATGCTTCGGTTCTGATCCAAGGTTCTTTATTGTCCTTTTATAGAAGGAAATTGCAGATTTGGATCCCTGAATTGTTGTTACCATTAACACCAAAACGGCTCTTTTGGGGAACAATTTCTGGTTAGTCTTCAGACTGCTCCGCCATTCCCTTTCACTGTTTTCTTCAGGCGTCAGGTTTGTCTTCTTGCGTCTGGCTTGTCTTTTTGTGCCAGTTGTCTTTTACCAATAATCCAACGTCCCATGACTCTTGGAATTAGTCTTTTAGGTGTCTTCGAGGTTCCAATTATTGGTGCAGAAGATTGGCAGACTTTGTCCTTTAGTGAACGGATCCTTCATGCTATCTTGACTGACATTCAGCTTTCTTCGTAATCTTCGGATGTTCGACTGCTAAGCTGAGTGCATACTTGGTCAGCTCCGTTCTATGTAACCGCTTCTGAAGAAATCTTCAACTTTAGTCAGCTTCATTTTGCTTCTGAGTTTTACTCCACTCAGCTTCCATTCTGTCATGCTGAGTTGCTTTCCACTCATCTTTGCTTATGCTGACTTTTGTCCTGTCTTTTACTTTGTATATATTTTTGCACTCGATATTGAACAAACTCATTAGTACAATTAAATCAAAGCATTTAAATTTAATTGCCTCTTAATCATGGATGATTTTGTCAAATCAAAATCTTGTGGAAAGGTGTTTCAACATTTGACACTTAGTATCATCAAATATAACCTTTCTTCCACTCTTGCAAAGCTGAGCTACGCTTAGAAGATTATATTTGAGACCTTTAACTAAGGAGACTGACTCAATTTTAGGGTTACCTCCGATAGTTCCTGAGCCAACTATCATGCCCTTCTTGTTGTCTCCAAAGCTTACACTACCTCCTCGTTTAAGCTCTAGTGTGATGAACTGAGTTTCATCACCTGTCATGTGTCTTGAGCATGCGCTGTCTATATACCAAAGTTTTGATTTCTCCACGCATGTCAAGCTGACCTGCATTTTAAACTATTCATCTTTAGGTACCCAATTCCTTTTGGGTCCTTTCTTGTTAGTATAAACAGATGCAGAGTCATATTTCAACTTGTGACGACATACTTTTATAGTGTGGCCAGGCTTACCACAGAAGTCACAAAAAGGTACCCTTTGAGGGTTGTACTGAGTATGGTCAGCATTGTTGTGTTGGGCGTGCCAGCATACTTTTGTGGAATGCCCTTTTCTTCCGCAGAAGTCACATTGGACAATCCGCTTGTTATGCCAACACACATCTTTTGTGTGCCCCCTTTTTCCACAACACTCACATTGAGTGAATTGCTTATGTTGACTAGTACTTGCGTACTCAGCATGGGGTTTATTTCTACTTGAGCCTTTCACTTGGCTCTGCAAGGTTGTGACATCCTTCCTAAGTTTCTTTGACTCAGATTGAACCTCCGTGACAAACTTATGCAAGATTTGCATGTTGGTATGTAAATCTGAGTTGTCCTAGAGGAGATATCGGAGATCACTCAGTTTGACCTCCTCAATCTCGTCGCAGCGCCTGCTGAGTGCCTTAATCTTTTTGTTACACTTCTTAGTTAGTGTATATAAGTCACTCAGGGCATTTACCATTTCGTTTCTAAGCAAAAGTAAGGATGTTACCTCATTGTTGTTTTCCTCCTGCTCAGAATCTCCAGAGAGGTCAGCATGCTCAGATTGAGATTGGTCAGCTCCATCATCTGCCATGAAACATATGTTGGCTGTTTCATTTTGCTCAGCTTCAGATGATGTTGACTCATCACTGTCACTCCACGTGGCCACCATTGCCTTTTTGCTTCCATTCTTATCTTTCTTCAGATTTGGACAGCTTGACTTAATATGCCCAGTTTGATGGCACTCATAACATGTGATAGGCTTGGAGCTGTCCTTTTTGTATCTGGTGTCACCGGACTCAGCTTTATATCTGTCTCCTCTCTTGTATGGCCGCTTACTATTTCTTTCATTTCTTTTGAACAGCTTTTTCATTTTTCTAGTAAACATAGCCATTTCCTCATCATCAGTTGACTCAGCTTCTGTGGAGTCAGCTTTCATCACTAGTGATTTCTGTTTCTTATGCTCAGATTTTTCTTTAGCTTCAAAGTTTTTCATGGAAATTTCATGAGTCAGCAAGGAACCGATCATCTCATCATATTTGTATGTGGTCAGGTCCTGAGCTTCCTCTACAGCTGTCTTCTTAGCTTGCCAGCTTTTGGGAAGACTTCGTAAGATTTTCTTCACTTGTTCTTCTTCAGTGAAGTTCTTCCCGAGTCTTTTGAGCTCATTTATTATGTTGGTAAACCTGGCATTCATTGCTGAGATGTCCTCATTGTCAGTCATCTCAAACAGTTCATACAATCGCATGTGCTGGTTTACTTTGGACTCCTTGACCTTGCTTGTGCCTTCATAAGTCACTTCCAGCTTTTTCCAGATCTCCTGTGCTGACTCACAACCTGAAATCTTATTGTATTCTGCAGCATCTAGAGCACAGTGAAGCATATTGATAGCCGAAGCATTGTTTTGCAATTTTTTGAGGTCATCTTCTGTCCACTCAGTTTCACTCTTGATAACTTTCTCATTATCAACAGTTTTTTAAGGTATATGTGGACCTTGAACTATTGCAAGCCATGCACTCATGTTTGTGGCTTGAATAAAGTTCTTCATCCTATTCTTCCAGAATGTATAATTAGATCCAAAGAATAGGGGAGGCCGACTAATTGATAATCCCTCAGGGAGTATCTGTGTTGTTTGGTTCCCTAGAAGGAAACGAGTGCTGTTTTCCGCCATTTATCGGGATCAGCTCAATATATATATATATATTGAGAGAAAGAGTTTAGAAGTTACTCAGCACGACTTATCCTGGTTCGGCCTCTCTGCCTACGTCTAGTCCCCAGTTCCTCCTGGGATTTTCAATCCAATACTGAGCTCTTTCAAGGTAGAGCACAAACCCTTTACAAGGCAGTGAGTATGCAAGAGTACGTCCTCTATTCGTCTACTCAGCTCCTACTAAGTACTACAACCCAGCACTTAGATTTTTCTACCACTGAATGCTTACAACCAAGCACTCAGCATACACTCTTAATATAACAATTGATAAAACACTTGTTCTCTTTTCAGTAAAGAACACTTTAGAAGATTACACAGAATCACTCTAGCATTTACACAAGGAATAGAAGATTTGGTGTAAGATCTTTGTATTTGAGTGCTTTGAAGATTTCTCTCTTGGATTTTTCTTTTTTTTTGTAATTCGGCAAATGTCCAAGTGAAATCCTTGTCCATTTTATAGATGAATTCTGGAAATTAGACCGTTTGATTTTGCTGTGTCCGTTGATTCCAAAACGGCTCTTTTAGGGAACATCTTCAGGCCAGCTTCAGACTGTTCCGCCATTCCCTTCCTCTGTTTTCTTCAGGCGTCAGGTTTTGTCTTCTTGCATCAGACTTGTCTTTTTATGCCAGTTGTCTTTTACCAATAATCCATTGACCCATGTTTCTTGGAATTAGTCTTCTGTGTATTTTCGAGGCTTCAATTATTGGTGCAGAAGATTGGCAGACTTTGTCCTTTAGTGAACGGATCCTTCATGCTTTCCTGACTGTCACTCAGCTTCATTCGTTATCTTCGAATGTTCAACTTCCAAGCTGAGTTCCTTCTTAGTTAGCTCCGTTCTGTTTATTCAATTCTGAAGGAGTCTTCTAATTTAGTCAGCTTCGTTCTGGCAACTTTGAAGGAAGCTTCTAATGCTGAGTTCCACTCCACTCAGCTTCTATTCTTTTATGTTGAGTTCCGTTCCATTCAGGTTGGCTTATGCTGACTTTTGTCCTGTCTAACTTTATATATATATATTTGCACTCAATATTGAACAAACACATTAGTACAATTAAATCAAAGCATTTAAATTTAATTGCCTCTTAATCATGGATGATTTTGTCAAATCAAAATCTTGTGGAAAGGTGTTTCAACAGAGTTGGGATTGGTGGTGTCTTGATGCAAGAAAAGAGGCCCATTGCGTATTTCAGTGAGAAGCTTTGTGAGGCAAAGCAAAAGTGGGCCATGTATGATCAAGAATTTTATGCTGTAGTTAGGCCGTTAAAAGTATGGGAGCATTACTTGGTAGGGAAAGAATTCATCCTCTACACTGACCACCAAGCCCTCAAGTATCTTGGAAGTCAGAAGCAACTTCGAAGCTCCATACATGCCCGATGGTCCGCCTTCATAGATAAGTTCCCCTATAAACTTATCCATAAGGCTGGAAAACATAACAAGGTGGCGGACGCCTTGAGTCGAAGGGTGTTATTATTAAAGACAGTGAACCTGGAAGTCGAGGGTTTTGAACACATCCGAGGGGAATACCTGGAAGATCCTGATTTTGGCAGTATCTGGGAAAAGTGTCAGCACCAGCCTGGGAATGGGGCGTATCACTTGATGGATGAGTATCTTATGAGGGGCAACCAACTTTGCTTACCCTGCACCTCCATTCGTGAGAAGGTTGTTCGGGATCTACATGGCGGATGCCTAGGAGGACATTTTGGGCGAGACAAGACATATGAAGCATTGAGTTCCCGTTATTTCTGGCCTAGGATGAGGAGAGATGTTGCCTACTTGGTAGAACGATGCTATGTTTGCCAGACCGCTAAGGGACAGACTACAAACACCGGCTTGAATCTACCCCTGCCTGTACCAGAAACTATATGGGAGGATCTATCCATGGATTTTGTACTAGGATTACCTAGAACTCAATGAGGCATGGATTCCATCTTTGTCATTGTTGACCGGTTCTCGAAGATGGCACACTTCATACCATATCGCAAAACTAACGATGCCTCAGCAACTGCCAAGTTATTCTTCAAAGAGATTGTCAGACTACATGGTGTACCGAGAAGCATTGTCTCAGATCGTGATACAAAGTTCCTAAGTCACTTCTGGCGGACGTTGTGGGCCCTTTTTGATACGTCTCTAAAGTTTAGTACCACCGCCCACCCTCAGACAGACGGTCAGACAGAAGTGGTCAATCGAACTTTAGGAAACTTACTGCGCAGCAAGTGTAAGGATAAGCCCAGGATGTGGGACGTGGTCTTGGCCCAGGCTGAGTTCGCCTACAACGGATCTGTACATTCGGGAACTGGAAAGTCACCCTTTGCGGTGGTATATACGAAGACCCCGAATCATACTCTTGATATAACACATCTTCCTAAGGGGAACGTGACCGCTAACCAGCTAGCCAAAGACTATGTACAGATGCATCAAGAGGTGAAGGAGACTCTTGAGGAGAGAAACCAGAAATTAAAAGCTAAGGCGGATGAGCACCGCAGGTGATGTGATATTGGTTATGAAAAAGAGATAATAACCAAATCAACAAGTTTTCCCGATCTATCTTAAGGAATTAATAGAATCAAATAACAAACATAAATTGGTGATAACAAACCAATCCCAAAGAATTAAAGACAATGAAAGGAGATCTGACCTTACACCTTCGAATAATTAAATTGGAACCTGAGTGTTTGGCGATTCACAAGTACCTTACCAAAATACTTGTTCACGATCAAGATAATATTGCAAGAATGATGACCCGGTCTCTCAAGCTCACAATAAAGAATTCAATCCCGGATTGAAAATAATTCCCAAAGGAAAAGAAGAACTTTTGTTCATAAAAATATTGATTTCTGATTGATGAAAATAATGAAGAATACAAGCCTTTATATAGGCTACAAAATAAACCTAAACCTAAACTAAAAAGGAAGTTGAATCCTAGTGCACCAAGGTAAAAGAAATCCTAATTAGACAAGGAAAAACATTAAATTCGTTTTTGTCCTTTAGAGCCCAATTTCAGCCCACTAATTAACATTATTTGGGCCTTTTAATTAGCTAGAAATAAGCCCAATCAAACCTATAAGGTTATAGCATTAATTTTAATGAGTCCCAATGGGTTTTGCACATGCCAAACACATGCAAGTCCAAAGCTTCTCTTAAAATATGATCAACCTTTTTACATATCACTATTATGGGCTTGGGCTTGGATACAACACAAAAACACACCATCTTTAATGACTTCGCTAGAATTCATTCCTTGTTTAAAGAAGCTCAAGATGAGTCCATTAAGCATTTGTTGGTCTTTCTTTGCACGATTCTTCGTCATAGGTCCAATTGACAGCTCCAATGGATCCCTCATGCTTCTACTAGGCTCCTTAACTCCAAGCTCCTTTGTTCCATGCTCTTGTGCTTTTGATATCACATCATTCCCTCTCTCTTGAAAAGGATTTGTCCTCAAATCTTCATCTCCTACGTCAAACAAAGATAAATCAGCCACATTAAAAGTTGCATGCACACTATACTCACCTGGCAAGTCGAGCTTGTAGGCATTATCCCCAATTCGTGCGACTACTTGAAATGGACCATCGCCTCTAGGATGTAGCTTTGATTTTCTCTGAGCGGGGAACCTTTCCTTGCGCATATGCAACCACACCCAATCACCGGGTTCAAATAGAACACATTGTCGACCCTTGTTAGCTTGCTTTGCATAATGCTCATTCTTCTTCTCCAGTTGTTGTTTCACTTGTTCATGTAACTTAAGCACCATTTCTGCCTTTTTCTTTCCATCTAAACTTTTCCTTTCATCAACAGGCAAAGGGATCAAGTCTAATGGTGTCAAAGGATTAAAACCATAAACAATTTCAAATGGTGAGAAGTTAGTAGATGAATGTATAGCCCTATTATAAGCGAACTCAATAAATGGTAGGCATTCTTCCCATGACTTAAGATTCTTTTGAATAACTGCCCTAAGAAGTTGTCCTAAAGTTCTATTTACTACTTCGGTTTGACCATCAGTTTGAGGGTGACAAGAAGTAGAAAACAACAGTTTAGTCCCCAATTTATTCCACAAAGTCTTCCAAAAATAGCTTAAAAACTTAGGATCTCTATCACTAACTATTCTCTTTGGCATCCCATGCAGACGAACAACCTCTCTAAAGAACAAGTTAGCAATATTAATAGCATCATCAGTTTTATGGCATGGTATGAAATGTGCCATCTTAGAAAAGCGATCTACAACCACAAATATGGAATCATTACCTCTCTTAGACCTAGGTAAAGCCATCACAAAATCCATGGATATAGCAGTCCAAGGTTCATTCGGCACAGGTAATGGAGTGTATAAACCATGAGGCATAACTCTAGACTTAGCTTTCTTACAATTAATACAACTAGCACATATTCTTTCCACATCACGTTTCATATGAGGCCAAAAGAAATGTTCAGAAATCATGTCCAAAGTCTTAGCAACCCCAAAATGCCCCATCAAGCCTCCACCGTGGGCTTCCCTCACAAGAAATTCTCTATGTGAACATTTAGGCATGCATAATCGATTATCTCTAAATAAGTAGCCCTCATGTCTATAAAATTTTCCAAAAGCAGTAAGTTCACAAGCTTTATAAATAGATGCAAAGTCTAGATCATCAACATATAATTCTTTGATATACTCAAATCCTAAACACTTAGCATGCATCACATTCAATAAGCTAACTCTCCTACTTAATGCATCAGCAACTACGTTTTCCTTCCCTTGCTTATACTTAATCACATAAGGAAACGTCTCTATAAATTCCACCCACTTGGCATGTCTTCGGTTCAATTTTTGTTGACCCTTAAGATGTTTCAAGGATTCATGATCGGTGTGGATCACAAACTCTTTAGGCCATAAATAATGTTGCCACATTTGCAAAGCCCTAACTAATGCATAGAGTTCTTTATCATAAGTGGGATAGTTTAAGGTTGCACCACTAAGTTTTTCACTAAAGAAGGCTATAGGTCGACCCTCTTGCATTAAAACAGCACCAATCCCTACTCCCGACGCATCACACTCAATTTCAAACGATTTATCAAAGTTTGGAAGTGCTAAAACGGGGGCAGAAGTTAGTCTTGCCTTAAGCATCTCAAAAGCATCCTCTTGTGCTTTGCCCCACTTAAAGCCAACATTCTTTTTTATTACCTCGGTTAGTGGTGCGGCAATGGTACTGAAGTTCTTCACAAACCTCCTGTAGAAACTCGCCAAGCCATGAAAGCTCCTCACCTCGGTAACTGAATTTGGCGTTGGCCACTCTTGAATGGCTTTCACCTTTTCAATATCAACAGAAACTCCTTGTGCTGAAACAATAAAACCCAAAAACACAACTTTCTCCATGCAAAATGAGCACTTAGAAAGGTTAGCGTACAATTTCTGTTCTCTCAAAACATCTAATACAACCTTAACATGTTCTATGTGTTCTGCCTCAGATTTAGAATAGATAAGAATGTCATCAAAATAAACAACAACAAATTTACCTATAAACTCTCTCAAAACATGATTCATTAATCTCATGAAAGTACTAGGTGCATTTGTTAAACCGAAAGGCATAACTAACCACTCATATAAACCATGCTTAGTCTTAAAAGCCGTTTTCCATTCATCTCCTAATGACATGCGAATCTGATGGTACCCACTCTTAAGATCTATTTTAGTGAAAATAACAGCCCCATTTAATTCATCCAACATATCATCTAACCTAGGGATAGGATGACGATACTTTACCGTGATTTTATTGACGGCTCTACAATCGATGCACATCCGCCAAGTTCCATCTTTCTTTGGTACTAGGATGACTGGTACAGCACACGGACTCATAGATTCACGAATCAACCCTTTTGCCATTAGTTCCTCGACTTGCCTTTGTAGTTCTTTTGTCTCCTCAGGGTTACTTCTATAGGCTGGTCGATTTGGAATTTGTGCTCCGGGAACAAAGTCAATTTGATGCTCAATTCCTCGAATCGGGGGTAACTTATTAGGCATCTCTTCGGGGAATAAATCCTTGAATTCCTGCAAAAGAGGGGAAATACTAGAAGGAAGGTTAGACTGACTTACAGAAGATAAACAAAAACTCTTACAATAAAATAATAATAAATTTTTGTTTTCAAAATCAGCTTGCTTTACATCCCTCAATTTAGCATATAAAGATAGATTTTGGCTTTTGTTAATGCTCCTCTCTTTTTCTCTCCTCTCACCCTCATTTCTCGACCTCACTAATGCCTTTTCACTCACCTCTTCTCTCTTCACACCCTCACTGATTTTATCACTCTTATTTTCTCTCGCCTTAACCTTTTCCCTTCTCACAGATTGTTCTTGTAACATTCTTTGCATGTAGAGCTGATCTTCAAACACTTCAGCAGGTGATAAAGGTGGCAAAATATACTTCTTCCCATCCTTAGCAATAGTAAATTTATTTGTTCGACCATGATGTAGTGCTGATCGATCGAATTGCCAAGGCCTCCCCAATAACACATGACATGCTTGCATAGGTACTACATCACATAATACCTCATCAGAAAAAGAACCAATAGAAAAGTTCAGAAGCACCTGTTTAGTAACTTTGAGTTCGTTACTATCATTCAACCATTGTAACCGATAAGGATTGGGATGTGGAATTGTTGATATCCCTAATCGGCTTGCTAACACATTGCTTACCACGTTGCAACAACTTCCTCCATCAATAATTAGTAAGCATGTTTTTCCAAGTATGTTGCAATGAGCATGAAAGATGTGCTCTCGTTGCTCAATGTCACCACTCACTCCCATCTTCAATGTTCTACGAGTGACTAAGTTAACTCCATGTCCTCCTTTACTATCCACCTCTTCTATATCACTACAATCTTCTAAGGTGGGCATATCATCTGATTCATGTTCGGACTCACTTTTGGATATTAACTCACCATGCTTCATAACCATCGCCTTTTGATTCGAACACTCTCTTGCATAGTGCCCTCTCCCTTGGCACTTAAAACACACAATTTCATGAGTTCTTGTGGGTTTTTCAGTAGTTTTGTATTTTGGAGTAGTTCCACCAATTTGCAACTTCCCAAATGCTTTTGAATCAACCTGAGGCGTTTGGTCACTTTTAGAGCTAAATTCAGATTTAGTTTTGAAATTACCTCTTGGATCTGACTTCCATGGAGTGGAAGTAGTGCCTTTGAACTTTGATCTCCCTTTCTCAACCTCTTGAAGTTGTCTCTCAATTTTTATCGCTTTATGGAGCATCTCGTCCATGTGGAAATAAGTTTGTAGCTCAAGAGGGTTGCGAATCTCCCTCTTCATTCCCATGAGAAATCTAACCATGGTAGCTTCCTCATCTTCTTGTATATCAGCTCGGATTAGTGCCATCTCCAATTGTTTGTGATAATCTTCAACAGATTGGTTACCTTGAGACAGGGATTGGAGTTCTTTCAACAACTCCTTATAATAGTGAGCCGGCACAAATCTCTTTTTCATGACCTTCTTCAATTCACCCCATGTTCTTATGGGTTCATCACCATCTCTTTTTCTTGTGCGCTTTAATTGGTCCCACCAAACAGCCGCATATTCAGTTAGTTCGGATACTACAAGTTTCACCTTCTTCTCCTCGGAATACTCATGTATGTCAAAGATTGTTTCAACCTTTCGTACCCAATCAAGATACGCCTCTGGGTCACTAGCTCCTCGAAAAGTAGGCATTTTAAGTTTGATAGCATTAAGATTACTATCTTTTCGATCGTTACCCCTTTTTCGGTATCCAAACTGCTCCTCCTCTTCAGACTCGGATAGTTCATCATCAAAATTCAATCTCCCGCGTCCTCCTTTCTTTTGGCTTGATTTCTTTTGGTTTGAAACCAAATCAGCCACAATAGCCCCTAACCTCTTCATCTCACCTACAATAGCTTGTTGCCATTCTTTAGAATCAACATCGTTAACGTTGTCCTTTTTAGGTTCGTTAGACATGACAAAATATATAAAGAATGAAAGAAAAGTGAAATCTAGTCTAAAGCAAGAAAAGAAGAAAAAGAAAGTAAAAGAAGTACCTCACAACCGGTTCAATCACTCTTTTATATTATCTTGATAAATCACAAGGATTATCTCGGGTAATATAAATGCCAATGAAGCAAAAGAATGACAAAATAAAGTAGAGCAGAAACTAGAAGCAAAGAAGACTAATATTGTAACGATAACCAAAGTTTAGCACACTAAGAATAGAATAAAAGACGATTTTCGAAGAAGAGACAAATGTTTGAAAGAAATTTTAAGAATGTGTGTTTAGCATGCAAATTCTAGAAAACTTGTAACTTTAGTACAAACAATGAGCCGATTTTTTTTTTTTTTCCTTTTTTTTTTCCTTTTTTTTCCTCTTTTTTTTTCCTTTTTTTTTTCTTTTTTTTTTCCTTTTTTTTTAAACTAGATTGGAATTGATTAACAAATTAAACTTGCACTAATGATTTAGCATGCAAAAAAAAAATTGAAGAAATTCACACACATAAATGGGTTTGGCTAGTAAGAATAGAATCCAAAAATAATCAGTTCGCTACAACTAAGAACCTAAATAACTAGATGCAAAGATATGAGGAACTCGATCAATAATTAAAGACTCTAGATTGGGGTAATTTTTTTTTTTTTTTTTAATTTCGACAAACAAAACAAAAACAACAAATTCCTTAAGAGCCAAAGCTCTGATACCAATTGATGTGATATTGGTTATGAAAAAGAGATAATAACCAAATCAACAAGTTTTCCCGATCTATCTTAAGGAATTAATAGAATCAAATAACAAACATAAATTGGTGATAACAAACCAATCCCAAAGAATTAAAGACAATGAAAGGAGATCTGACCTTACACCTTCGAATAATTAAATTGGAACCTGAGTGTTTGGCGATTCACAAGTACCTTACCAAAATACTTGTTCACGATCAAGATAATATTGCAAGAATGATGACCCGGTCTCTCAAGCTCACAATAAAGAATTCAATCCCGGATTGAAAATAATTCCCAAAGGAAAAGAAGAACTTTTGTTCATAAAAATATTGATTTCTGATTGATGAAAATAATGAAGAATACAAGCCTTTATATAGGCTACAAAATAAACCTAAACCTAAACTAAAAAGGAAGTTGAATCCTAGTGCACCAAGGTAAAAGAAATCCTAATTAGACAAGGAAAAACATTAAATTCGTTTTTGTCCTTTAGAGCCCAATTTCAGCCCACTAATTAACATTATTTGGGCCTTTTAATTAGCTAGAAATAAGCCCAATCAAACCTATAAGGTTATAGCATTAATTTTAATGAGTCCCAATGGGTTTTGCACATGCCAAACACATGCAAGTCCAAAGCTTCTCTTAAAATATGATCAACCTTTTTACATATCACTATTATGGGCTTGGGCTTGGATACAACACAAAAACACACCATCTTTAATGACTTCGCTAGAATTCATTCCTTGTTTAAAGAAGCTCAAGATGAGTCCATTAAGCATTTGTTGGTCTTTCTTTGCACGATTCTTCGTCATAGGTCCAATTGACAGCTCCAATGGATCCCTCATGCTTCTACTAGGCTCCTTAACTCCAAGCTCCTTTGTTCCATGCTCTTGTGCTTTTGATATCACATCAGCAGGGACCTACAGTTTGAAGTTGGGGATGAGGTTATGGTATATTTGGATAAAGAGAGACTCGCCAATGCCCCAAACAGTAAACTTCGACCTAGGAAATACGGGCCATATAAAGTCACCAAGAAGATCAATACCAATGCCTAACATGTAGCATTGCCAAATTGGCTTGGTAAAATGTCACCAGCTTTCAACGTCCGTGACCTCAGCCCGTGGAAACCGGATGGCCCTCTGGACACGAGCAAGTCAGCGCCCTGCTCCTTTAAAGAAGGAGAGAATGATGCGGACATCCTAACTAGGGCCACCGCCCAAACACGCCCTGGCGGATCCTCCGACGCCACATACCACACAAGCAACGCAAGCACCTATTAGGGCGGATCCTAGGGATGCACAAGTGGAACGGATCCAGGTGTATACGAGAGGGGCGGATATCAGATTATAAGAGAGGGCGTATCAACTTCTATTCCTAGGCGGATCCCCAAGCTTACTTCCTCACGAAGTAAATCACCAACCACCCTGACATTCCGTACCTGCACCTCTGTACGAATTGTCTGGGCGTGTTACCTATTTTACCCTTTTGTCTACCGCTTTGTTGTAATCCTAGTAGGGATAGTCCTGGTCTTTATCATCATTAGGGGATGTATTTAAACCCCCACTTTTATAAGGATAGGGAAACTTTTATCAATCTAAAATCATTCTCTTTGAGAACAAAGGTTTATACCTTGTTATATTGGGATTCACTCTTTCTAGTTTAGCTAGAGAAGAACCTCTTTGTTGGTTTACGATTAAAACCTTCATTTATCGCTTTCAATCTGTATCAGATGTGGTATGCCTGGCCCAATAAAAATTAGACAAGTGTTAAATAATTAAATAATTAAAAATTAATTATTAGAAAACACATAACATATATCCTTATCTCCTTCGGCCTCTTTCATACCCTACAATTATGGTCGGTGGCGTGGGACTCTTCACCGTTATCTTCTGCATCTCAATAATCATGAAACTCAATGGTCGGATTTACTACGAATATGAATCTAAAAAGTACCAAATCAAAACCTACATCCTCGCCGTCATGATCAGCACGATGTTTCTTAGAATGACGATTTGTCAGGTCGTTTTCAGAAGGTTAGGTGATCGGAGAGGAAGGCGAAACATTTATGGATTAGCATTGATGTTAATGGTGATTTGCTCCATAGGTTATGGATTTTCGTTTTGCAGAACGAGAAATTGCGTTTTGGTGAGTTTGGGGTTTTTCCGATTCTTTTTGGGTTTAGGAATCGGAGGAGACTATCCTTTATCAGCGATGATTATGTCGGATTTGTGGATCTTTTATGGCCGGAGTTTTTTCTTTGCAAGGGTTTGAGATTTTGGCTAGTGCGATGGTGAGCATGTTTGTGTTGAAGATCAGTGACGAATACAGGATTACTCGGTTGGGGGGCGATTTTACATGTGCGTTTGGGGAAAAAAATTGCTAAATCGAACTTGCTTAATTTGTTTTTTTATATATGCGTGTTTTAATTTGAATGGTCAAGAACAAATTTTAAGTATTAATGTACAATTTCTCAAAATTAAGCTAGATTTCGTTTAATAGTTCTAATAGTAAAAAAAAGGATTTAGGGAGGGCTGAACATGTAAAAAAATTAAAAAATTTGATTTGAAATGGCCTACCAGGCAAAAAAAAAAATTAATAATTTGGATTTATGGAGGCCTAACAGACCAAAAAAATTAGAAATTTGGATTTAGACAGACCTAAAAAAAATTAGAAATTTTGATTTATGGAGTACCTAATAGATCCAAAATATTGAAATTTTGAATTTTGGACAAGCTTAACACATAATGAGATATATTTAATTTTTTTTATTAGTTCAATGCTAGTTTCTAAAAAAAATTATAACATTTTTACATTTTTTTTATTTTTAGTTTTAAAATTTTAAAATTTAATTTAGAAATTCAGTTGTTTGAGTTTTAAAAATAAGAAATTATTTTTTTAATCGAAAAGACATAATAAAAATGAGTTCAAAAGTGTTATGAAAATAAATAAATTAATAATGGTACATAGTATTATAATTATTGAAAAATAAAATTTAAATAAATAAACACTTTCTAAAATAAATTGAGGTTGGGGGGAATTGAACGTACGACCTTTTAAAAAAAAGTAAGTGTTTTTAACCATCTCATCTACCTTTAAAAAATGAAATATTACTACATAAAATCTATATAGACTATTACTAATATTAGGGGGCTAAAACTACACGTAACCATGGAAGTTCCGGCGGCCGGAGGGGCCCAAGCCCCCTCCTGTATCCGCCCCTGTTGAAGATGTTCGGGATATCAGCTGATAATTTGGGTTTATAAATTATACTATTTAATGGTTAACTATACATTATCCAAACAAAACAATTGGATCCATGAGTAATAGTAGTAAACATCATCAAAACTAAACAATTGATTCCAGAGTATATAGTTGCTGCAAAAACAAACTCAATATGAAAGAGGTTGAAGGAGACATAATGGGGATACAGAAGACATAATGGGTTATCTGTTTTCTAGTAATTAATTTTTAATTTTAATTCTTAAATTAACAGTGGTCTAATTTTTATTGAACCAGCATCATACTATGAGTTGGTATACTCGGCGCAAAATAAAATTTCTCTGAAAATTATTAGAAATTGAGATCGAATCAGATGTTTATTAGATAAGTTTGATATTTCAAAAACAATTATAGGCCAATTTAAATGGCCTGTTTGGTTCAGCTGTTAGCTAACAGCTGTTGTGGTTGCTGTTAGCTGTTTGCAGTTGCAGTAAGCTATTAGCGGTTGCTGTTAGCTGTTTGTTATTAGCTGTTTAATTACTAGTGTTTGGTAAAATTATATTAAACGGTTACTGTTCGGATTTAAAATATCTAAAATGGACATATTTTAAATTAATCAGTGATGAAATTATAAAAGGACAAATGTGAAAAACTGCTCATAACATTTACAACTAGGAATAATTTTACTCTTAACATCTAGAATGGTGTAATTTGACCCATAGCGCTGACAACTAATTAGCAATTTTACCCATAACATTGACAAGTTGGGTTGATTTCAGATATTATTAGAAAACATAGTTATTTTATTTCTTATTCTACACCAATTGTACATACCAGTAGTTTTCAAAAAGAGATTTCATATATTTTTTTTTGTGATTAAATAATAAAATTGATAATTAATATTTATAAATTCGGTGAAATATTTGAATTTTTTTTTGTCCAACTCGTACAAAAGAAAATATATTTTTTTTATTTTCTTAAAAAAATCACGTCTAATCATATGTTTGTGATATGTTACTTACGATGATAAAATGGTGCACATGTAGAGGGTAGATGACAATATTCATGACTAAGAAGACAGTTTAATAAATTATTTATCAAATTGACCTAACTTGTCAATGTTAGGAGTAAAATTGCTTTTGACTGCCAACATTAGAATTATAATTGCACCATTTTAGACGTTAAGGTAAAATTGCTCCTAGCTATAAATGTTGGGGTATTTTTATATCTTATCCTATTATAAAATAAAAAATGTGTTACACAAATTAATAAAAATAATCTATATAAAAAGTAAAAAATTTATTGAACGCACCAAAACCTTATTCTTCCAGTAATTATGTTGTAGAAATATAAATAATGTAAAAATAAACATATTTTATAGAAATAAGAAGGATAATTTTGTCAATAACAAATAACTACAAATAGCTGTTTATGAAAAGCTCCTGTTAAATTGAATGAGTCAAGAAAAATAATTATTCCTTAATTTCTCATTAAAATAAACTCTTGCTAACTATTACATTTATAATGTCACTAGGTGTATGGAGCAAGTAAACTTGGAGATTAAGCATAAAAGGACAAGACAAGTGTGAGAATCATCACCATTGATCAAATCTGGAAATGATGAATGGTGATGATCTCTTTAAGAGGTGTTTGTATGAGGTAGTGTCCATCACAAGGAGATGAGGCTCTTCTAGAAGGCTCCAAGGTTGAGTAAAAGTCTAAGATACCCTTCAGGTCTGCGAAAAGACCAACTTACCCTTGGTTAAGTGAAAGGTCATTTAGCTTTGGTTTATTTTGTATTTGAGTCAGATAGATTGAAGTCTTATCACTTCCCAATACGTAAACTTAAATCCTTTGAGACTTCAAAGGTTTCTTTCCTTCTTCTCCTTCCTTCGAGCTTCATTCTTCCTTGTAAATGGCTTTTCGTTTTCTTTACTGTAATAGCCTCCCTCAAACTAGACTTGATAGGGATTCTTCAAGCCAAGTTTGTCAATGAGAAAACGAAGGTGCGGTGAATGTTGAGCCTTTGTAAAAAGATCCGCAAGCTGTAAGGATGAGGAGATTGGCATGAGACGGATGAATCCGGCCTGAACTCGTTCTCGAATCACATGGCAGTCGATGTCAATGTGCTTTGTTCGTTCGTGAAACACAGGGTTCTGTGCGATGTCCATGGCGGAGGTGTTATCACAAAAAAGCAAAGAGGCGGTGGTTGGGGGGAGGCGGAGATCTTTGAGAAGATTTCAAATCTAGTGGATCTCGCAAGAAGTGGACGCCATGGCCCTATATTCGGCTTCCGAGGATGATCGAGATACAATATTTTGTTTCTTAGATCTCCAGGAGACGAAGGAAGTGCCGAGGAAGACGGCGTAGCCGGTAATAGACTTTCTGGTCTCCGGGCAGGTGGCCCAATCGGAATCCGTGAAAGCTTGAAGCTGTAGATCGTTGCATGCAGGAAAAAAGACACCTAAGCCAACAGTCCCCTTAAGGTATCGTAATATTCTGTGAACTCTGTTCTGATCATCTGTATTTGGCTGGTTAAGGTGTTGGGAAAGTTGATTTACGATGTATGATATGTCGGGTGAGATATAACAGCTTGCCTATTATTTTTCTGTATGATGTAATGTCTGGGATGAGATATGTGTTTGGGGGTGGTTTGTGATTTGGTAGTGCCGGTGAGGATGCCGGTTTGCATGCTAGAAAATCCATTTCTTGTAATAATTCTAATGCATACTTTCTTTGTGACATGTGGAGTCCCTGCTTGTTCCGAACAAATTCGAAGCCAAGGAAGTAATGAAGGTTGCCAAGGTCTTTCATGTGCATGTTGGTCCCTGTCAAAATAACATCATCGACGTAAATGAGTAAAAGTGTGGTGTGTTCACCTTCATGCTTGGTGAAAAGAGAGGGATCAGCGGTGGACTGAATAAAACCCATGTGCCTGACTGTGGCTGTAAGTTTGGAATTCCATTGGCGGCCCGCCTGCCGGAGGCCATAGAGGGATTTTTTGAGTTTGCAAACCTGATGCGGGTCGTCGGGAACCATCCCCAGAGGCAACTGCATGTATACATCTTCGTCGAGGTCTCCATGTAGGTATGCGTTGTCTATATCGAGCTGGTGAATATACCAATCTTTTGATACTGCAATGGCTAGAACTGCTCTAATGGTTGTGAATTTGGCTACAGGTGCAAAAGTAGCAGTAAAGTCCACTCCTTCTTGCTGTGAGTAGCCTTTGGCTACTAGGCGGGCCTTGAAACGAGCAATGCTACCATCGGCTTTATGCTTCACCTTGTATACCCATCTACATCCGATAGCTCGCTTTCCCTTAGGTAAGATGGTGAGATCCCATGTGTGGTTGTCGTTGAGAGCATCAAGCTCCCTTTTCATAGCCTGTTGCCATTCTGCAATTGACTTTGCCTCTGTATAATTTGCAGGTTCTTTATGACATGCGAGGTTGATTGAAAAAATGCGTTTTGTGGGAGACAACCTTTCGTAATGAGAGATACTTTGAAAGAATATGGGGCGAGTTTGTGGGGCAAGGCAAGGCAGAGCCTTGTATCAAGGCCAGGTGATAATCTTTTAAATAGGATGGGGGCTGTTTGTCCCGTCGGGGCCGGCCTGTTGTGTTCTGTGGTTGCTCATTTGTTGTGATGCCTGTTGTTATATCTGTTGTGCCTTAGTTCTCTTGTGCTTGTGTGATGTCAACATGCTGTATTGTGTCTTGCAATGTATGATCCTCCTCTGTGTCAATCTCATCATCTTGTATAGATGCCAAATGTATAGTGTCCAGTTCCTCTTCACTGCAGTATGATGTGATTGCTGTTTGATTGCTAAAAGGAAAATGTTGTTCAAAAATCTTGACATTCCTGGAAAAGAAAATATCGTTAGTTGTTAAATTTAGCAACTTGAAGCCTTTGATGCCAAGTCTGTAGCCTAGGAAGACGCATTTGATTGCTCTGTCTGTGAATTTGGTCTTGTGCCGGTCAAGTGACGAGGCGTAAGCCAAACAACCAAAAACCTTAAGGTCTTCTAGGTTGTATTTTTCACCATATATGCGTTCATACGGTGTCTGTCCCTGAAGAGGTGTCGAGGGTAATCTGTTTATAAGGAAAACAGCATGACTGGCTGCTTCTGACCAGTATTCTTTGGGTAGGCAACTTTGAAACATGAGTGCTCTAGTAGTGTTCATGATGTCAAGATGCTTTCTTTCTACTCTGCCATTTTGTTGTGGTGTCTCGGGGCAGGATGTTTGGTGAATGATACCGTTTATGGCATAGAAATCCTTCATGATGAACTCTGGCCCATTGTCTGTTCTGATTGTTTTGACATTTTTGCCGAATTGATTGTTGATATATTTGCAAAAACAACGCAGTGCATCGCTTGCTTCACCTTTGTTTTGCATTAATATGATCCATGTATACCTGCTATGATCGTCAAATATTGTTAAGAAATAATGCTTGTTAGAGTGTGATTCTCTTACTGGACCCCAAATGTCGGCATGGATTAAATCAAAACATTTCTTTGCTGTGCTATGGCTCAATGAAAATGGCTGTTTTTTCTGTTTGGATCTTTAACAAATGTCGCATGGTATTGCCTTTAGGGAATCAAAATCATTACAAGATAAGTTTAGGCCTTTTAATCGCTCGTAAGAGGGATGGCCAAAACGTAAGTGCCATACATCGGCTTTGATTGAAAAAACGGAATGGAAACTAGGTACTGGGTACTCTAAGTAATATAAGTCTTCGTGTTCTCTAGCCAAGCCAATCCTCTTCCAACTTGTTGTGTCCTGTATGGCACATACTGAACCAGTTATTACTATGCATAATTTCCCTGTATCCAATAGTTTGCTGGTTGAGATTAAGTTATAATCAAAGGAAGGTATGCATAACACATTATGCAAGATAAGTTGTGAGCTAAGAATCACTGTGCCTATGTACTGAGCCTTTACCCTTTCTCCGTTTGGCAAGTTCACCCAACATTTGTCTATCTCGGTATATGAACTGTATGATTTGGTGTCACAAATGATGTGATCTGCAGCCCCGGTGTCTATTATCCAATATGATGATGCAGAGTTAGGATTTAGGGCTTTACCAGAAGTTTCTCCTTTAACAAAGGTGTTGACACTGCTACCCGAGGCCGGAGCTTTCACTTAAGGCTTCTGTGGCAATAGGGATACCAGCGTGTTGTACTGCTCTTTGGTGAGGGAAAAAGATTCTGTGTTAGGTTGCCCGTTATCCTCCTCTCCTGAGTCCCCGCAGTCTCTGTTCTGGTTCATTGTTGCATTAGCTTTTGGCTGGTTTGTTCTGAAAGGAGCTTTTGTTTCTATTGCCATAGTTCGGTGGGTATCCGTGTTTCTTGAAACATATTTCCTCCGTGTGACCTGTATTGCCACAATATGTACACAATGATGAAGCTTTGCCATTTGTCTTGCGAGTATTATACCTTGAGTTGTTTGGCCTGTTGTTTTGTCTATTCTGAGTGTTGGTGAAGCCTGCGAATGTGTTGCTTTCATTTCCATCGTTGTTTTTGACAGGTGCAAGACCTATTTGCCGTTCGTGCTGGGTGGCCAAAGCGAAAGCTTTGTTAAGTGAGGGTAAGGGCTCGATCAAAAGAATCTGCGAACAGATTGTAGAGTAAGAGTCGTTCAGTCCTTGGAGGAAAGTGATGACTTGGTCTGCGTCTTGCTGGTCGCGGAGGATTTTGAAGGCATCACAACTGCACGTCTGCCTGCAGGTGCATTTCGGCATTGGTCTCAAATTCATGAGCTCGTCGTTGAGGATCTTCAAGCAGGTATAATAATCTGAAACGTTGCCATTTCCTTGTTTTAGATTATGTATTTCCCTGCGTAGCTCCAGTATTCTGATTGAATCTGTTTGTGCAAATCGTTCCTTCAGGTCTGCCCAGACTTGATCTGCCTTATCGAGCCACATGATGCTTCGGGCTATAGAAGGTGACAGTGCATGATGGATCCACGACATGACCATATTATTACACCTTTCCCATTGGGTGTACATAATATCATCGAGTGCCGGAGCTTTGATGGTGCCGTCGACGAAAGGGAACTTATTTTCGACATAAGGGCTACCTTGACTGCTCGTGACCACTAATGGTAGTTTGGCCCGGTGAGGACTTGCGACACCAATGCAAGGGCTGGAGTTTCATTTTGGGTCAGGTGGTAGGGGCTATTGGATGTGATCACCGGAGTAGCCATATTGCATCAAAGGTGAGAATTTTTAGAGGAAATTTTGCTCTGATACCATGTTAAATTGAATGAGTCAAGAAAAATAATTATTCCTTAATTTCTCATTAAAATAAACTCTTGCTAACTATTACATTTATAATGTCACTAGGTGTATGGAGCAAGTAAACTTGGGGATTAAGCATAAAAGGACAAGACAAGTGTGAGAATCATCACCATTGATCAAATCTGGAAATGATGAATGGTGATGATCTCTTTAAGAGGTGTTTGTATGAGGTAGTGTCCATCACAAGGAGATGAGGCTCTTCTAGAAGGCTCCAAGGTTGAGTAAAAGTCTAAGATACCCTTAAGGTCTGCGAAAAGACCAACTTACCCTTGGTTAAGTGAAAGGTCATTTAGCTTTGGTTTATTTTGTATTTGAGTCAGATAGATTGAAGTCTTATCACTTCCCAATACGTAAACTTAAATCCTTTGAGACTTCAAAGGTTTCTTTCCTTCTTCTCCTTCCTTCGAGCTTCATTCTTCCTTGTAAATGGCTTTTCGTTTTCTTTACTGTAATAGCTCCAAATATGAGCTTTTCGTGAAACGCTCCAAAACGCTGCATTTTCCAGAAAAAATGCTAAACGCTGCGGTTATCTAAACCTAACCAAACGCTATATTTCCTGCGGTTTGGAGTGAAACGCTAAACGCTCATCCGAAAAGCTGAAACAAACACCCTCAAAATATAATGTTAACGTCTTGTCAAAACGATACAATGTTTACGTGATTTGGCCAATTTTACATTGATTATTAGAGGAATGAAATTTTTTATTATTGAAGCAACCATTTATAAACGAATTTATAAAACATTAAACCCAATTTTTTCTTTTAATAAATTCTATACCTAAAACACTCTATTTTTCTTTTGCTCTAAATATATAAGATTTTTTTTTTTTCTATTTCTCTACATCTTCCTCTTCATCTCACTTAACATTTTTGTAATGCTATTTATGGTATTCAAAGAGTACAAAACTTCAAATCAAACTTAATTTGACAGTTCCAGAATACAAATTGCAACAAATGTGAAATGCAACAAAATCAAATTAGGCGATGGTCTAATTAGTTCAATGTCTCCTCATTTGTTTTTCTTTATCACTTTGTTTTTCATTTATTATTATTACCACTATCATTTTATATTATTTGAAATTAATTGTTTTTTACTTAAAAAAAGAACATATATGGATGCATTATATATAGTATCTTAACCTTGTACATAATTTTTCCCAGAATAATATTTTAAATGTACACACCTTATAGTATATATACAATATTTCTACATTTCCTATGGTTAAATATTAATGGATGAATTAATTAATATTCCTTTACAAACAGCTTGCGGGCTGAAGATAGCCAGAAGCAGTTCCACCAGCATTATTACATGACGCTTCTGCAGATTGATTTTTGTATGTGAATTTTATATCCTGTAAGTTTATCCCAGAACACGGATACTTCTTACTACAATCTAATTTCACTGCTACTTCCGTCGCCGATGATCCATGAATATCTTGGTATTTCACATCGCTAATTTTAACTCCAGATTCCTGTTTCATGTCCATAAATTACATTTAATACAAATTAATTAACCCAGAGATTAATCATTAATTTAAAAGTTTGGGGGTGCAAGACTTCCCAAGAGGTCACCCATCTTAGTACTACTCTCGCCCAAGCACGTTTAGCTTCGGAGTTCTGATGGGATCCGGTGCATTAGTGCTGGTATGATTGCACCGGGAGCGAATCTGTGTCGCTGACACGACTTGATTTTCACGGTTTTATATGATGGTTCATGTTAGCCGACCCCGAATCATTTCGGGACTAAGGCTTTGTTGTTGTTGTTGTTGTTGTATTAATCATTAATTTGTATGTACTATTTGAATTAGAAATAGGCCTACCTGACCAGGGCAATTGTTGTTATCAGGGCAGTAATTTTGGTCAATTATAATGGGATTCTCAACATTTACCATTACAACATGTTGGAAAAGAATGTTCTTTACAAAACTGTTACTTTGTCTTCCCCATGTTTTGATTCTCACTCCATTTTGTGTACCTGTGAATGTACTGGTTGTCACTGTCACATTTTGCACCCCATCTTCTTCAAGAACCTTGCCTAAACTTCCTATGCTGTAGCATGATATTTAATTATTAATTAATCATCTTAAACATTATAATTAAATGTTAATTGGTATATATATTTAAAATTAAATACCTGATTCCGTGGCCAGGTCCACAAGCAACATTTTGAACCCACATATTAGAGGTAGCTGGACCGATTGATATACAGTCATCACCTGTCCCTATCTTAGAACTCAGAATAGTGACACTATTTGATCCTGCAACATGAATTCCGTCTGTATTGGGGCTGTTTCCGGCCGCTGAGATTTTGACTCCTTGTATTTTTACATTGTTGCATTCGTTTATGACGATGTGAAACTTCTGGCTATTTACTGATGCTAAGTTGCTGATTGTAATGTTGTTTGAATTGGTGAATTCAAGTGACTGCACATGCAAATTTGAATAATATATATATTAATTATAATAGCAAGTCTGAATAATTTAATTTAGAAGGTAGGAAGAACATGGCAACCATAATGTTCTTGATCTTTATAAAAAAAAGAAGTTAATGTATGAGGGTAATTTTGTACTTTATCAAATAATTTAATTGACTCAATGAATTTTGGAGATATTTGCGTTATCCTTTTAAACTTGTTTACAGTGACATATTAACACATTAAATTTGCTTTAAGTTATTTATTGATTATTGAACTTGTATACATTGATTTATTGACTACTTAAACTTACTTAAAGTTATACATGTTTTAACTTACTTGCGTCATGCTGTAGACCGCCGCAAGTTATTTGCTTCATGAGCTTTGGTTTGCTTCAAAACGCGGTGCAAGTAGCCCTTAAAGAGCAAAGCCAATAAGGCCTATTCCACTAGTGTATGTCACTAGGACTTAGAAGGTTAATTATATTATATTAAGTAAGTAAGAGAACTAATGAGTATAAAGGAATCAATTGAATCGAAAGCTTAAATTGATAGTTTGTCTATATACCCTGCACTCAAATGCCTCCTGGACTTGAAGCTGGTATAAAGGGATTTCAGGGTTTGAAAGCTCAAAAGTGGTTTTTATTATTAGTTTGGATAGTTAAAAGCTAGATTCTTTTGAGATGGGGAATTCATTAAGAAGATAATGAAATGAAGTTAATTACCGTAGCACCGGCGGGGCAAGTCTTGCCGGAGGCCTTGCAATTCCACAATCCAGTGCCTTGGGCATCAAGAATGCCACCAGAAACAGTAACACCATTAACATGTTCAAAGATTAGCCAATTCTCAAGGCTGCTACTATAATCAGAAGAAGCAACAAGTGTGCCATCTATACGTAACTGAATAGCATTGTTGTTACAAGGACCAAGGAATGCTACTTTACTCACATAAAATTTCCCATTTGGTACATAAATAGTTGCTGGTTTTGCAGACCCACAAGCTATTTCCCAAGCAGCAACAAAGGCCTTGCTTGAATCTGTTTTACCATCAGCTTTTGCTCCGTATGTCACAATGCTGTAGTATTCATCTGTAGCTGCCATTGCTAATGTTGTTGTAAGGCAAAGGAAAATAATTGCATACATTGCTAATGTATATGCCATTTCTGTGAGGGACTTTATTAGAATGAGACAGACAGAGAATGGTATATTTGTGTATTATGTTGTTGGGAAGCTTAATCCTAGTATTTATAGTGTTTCTGATTGTCTTATTATGCCTACATCAACAGAAGGGATAAAAAATGAAAATACTATCATGATGGTGATGTGAAATATAAGTACGTGGACATCAAATTGCCTATTGAAGTGAAAGTAGGGTGATAATTATCGGGTTAGTCTTATATTTGTGTCGAGTGGATTACTGGTGTGTGAAATCATAACCTAATTACAATCGTGTCAACTCAATTGTTTAGTTACGATTTCATATTGTATTTGTAGATAATTACATTTAATTTTGCTATTTATTTTTTACTATTTAGGTTAATTGTGATATTAAAAATTATATGAGGATATATTATAGATCTTGATGTTCTTTTCTGGTTGATAATTTAATCATAAGTCATTTTATTATATTCTCTATTAAAGATATAACATGTAAAAATATGAGAAGCGTCGTGATCATAAAAGACTATTGCAATGTTATTATATTTATTAATTGAACTGACATATAAAAAATGTAAGGATAATTTTAAACATTAATAAATGTTAACATTAATTTGAATTAACAGATCAATTTCAATTTAATTCTAATATTTAAAAGTAAATTAAAAAATAACACATTATCTATTTTTTCTTTATGGGAACTCTTTATCTATGTAATAATATTAACCCATTGAATTTATATTTGTCTCCAGAAAAAGCCATTCCATTTATATTGAGTTTGGTTGGATCATGTAAATAATTACTACCTAGCTTTGCAAAATTCATTGAATGGAAAAGGGACAAGTGTTGGTATGTGTATGGTTGCTTAAAAAATGTTATAACACCATTGCTATCAAATCAAAATGAAAGGAGAGACCCAATTTTTTAAATTTTATTTTTCTTTTTGGTACCTATCCATTAGATTTATATAGGTGTCTTTATTATTACAATATCAGATTAATTCCATCCTGTATTCTTCATTTAATTTCTTATGATATGATCGGCATCTTCGCTTATTAATTGTTTCATCATCATTCTTGCAAAATAATATATATAACAAAATTGACAGATTATTTTTCATTACAAATTCAACTGTGTAACATAGTTTAATGTTTTTATTCTTCCATTCATATTTGACTTGCTAGAATTATAAAGAAATCCATAAGAAATTGTTGGGACGAAACATGGATAATAGTTCTAATTAATAAGCAGCGCAAAGATAGGCATGTGATGTGAAATTGTTTAAATGCAATGAGCCCCACGTTATAGAAAAGAAAAAAAAAATAACTAGCAGTCGTTCGTCTCGTCTCTCCATCATTTGCAGCAAACTCTATAATTTATACATGGAAAAATTGCAAAATTGGATTAAATAGAAGATTCATTTACATTTTTAACCCACTTACTCAACCTACTACTATCTAGACTAGACATGTTCAAAAGCCCGCCCGCCCGCCTAACCCGTCCAAGCCCGTTCTTCAAAGACTGGAGACGTATATGTTTCGTAATAGACCCGGTCCGGTCCAAGCCCGCTTAGGCCCGCATATAAAATAGGTTGGGCTTGAGATTTGTCTCAAAACCCAGCCCGACCTGAAATTTTAATAATAATTTTAATTTAATAACTTTTATAGTTTAATAAACTTTATATTCCAAAAATAAAAATTTTAAATTTCTTCAACATAAAAATTTCCAAACCATATATTTTTTTGAATTGGTGAACATGTACATATTTTTGTTACTATTTTATTTATTACCATAAAAAAGTATTTTTTTTATTTAGTATTGCATTAATTGATTTTTATTGAAATAATCCTTTAAAATTTAGTTTATTGTATTTTATTATTTATATTTATAGTATAATTTTTTAGTTTAATAATTTAAAAAAAATACAAAGATATTAGTTGGGTCGGGCCGGACTGGGCTTGGGAATTAGTTCTTTTAGCTTGGCCCAGCCCGGCCCGAACCCGATATAAATATAGTGCGGGCTTGGTTGGGCTTGGACAAAGTAATTATGTGACAAGCCCGGTTAGGCCCGGCCCAAGCCCAGCCCAGCCCAGCCCAGCCCATGAACAGGTCTAATCTAGATTATGTTTGTGTGACTTTCCCAAAATAGTTTCACCCTTTCATCTCCCCCCCTTCCCCCTTCTCCTCCTTACGCGAACGTTACTCTTCCAGACTTTTGATCTTCCTCATTTCCTTTAAATTTCGCGAAATCTGCACCATTTCTCCACATCACCATGTATTTCTCTTCTTCCTCTCTTCATCTCTTGATTCTTCATCTTCCTAATCCTGGAAACGAAGCCATGGTTCTTCATCTTCCTGTTCCTGCTCGTTCATTGGTTTCTTTCTTCTTGTGACCATCGAAGAAATGGTTATTCTACGTTATTTTCATCATTTTTCCCAGTTTATCATATTGTTATTGTCGATTTTAAGGGTGAAAGGTGCGAAAAATATAAATATCTAGTGTTTTCTCTGCGTTTTTCCAGAAAATCACTTCGCGTAGTCGATGATTTCGCGAAGTCTGCGAATAGAAAAGTTCATGATTTTTCACTCATAGACTTCGCGTAATTCGTTTTCGCGAAGTAGATCGTCACTTTTCAGACCTCGCTGACTTCGCGAAATCATCGAGTCGCGAAGTAAAATCATCATCTTCCCTGCACATTTATATTCGCATGCTTCGCGAATCCTCATTTCGCGAAGCCAAATCGTCATTTTTTATGCCTAACATGATTAAATTTTTCTGAAGGTGGTTAAATGCATAACATCCATTTCTGGAAAGCGACGTACTAGGGTTCCATGAGAGGCATCCATCCCAAAAGGCTTGGACTTCCATTTCAAGATTGGTCACATTTACTTTAAAAAGATTAGTTAGGAAATATTGTGCCAATCTTGTTGTGTACCATGTGATACGTCCATCCCAAAAGGTCTGGATTTCCATTTATTATCCCAAAAAGTCTGGACTTCCAGTATAAGGAGAAATATCCGTGTAGATTCGTCACGTTCACTTTGAAGTAATGGTTGCCCAGCAACAAAGCAAACTGACGAAGGAACAACAATTCGTCTCCTATGTCGAATGAACGGGACCTCGAAGATGTTTGTTGCTAAGCAGGAATTAACAGCAGAAGAGGCCAAGGCTCTATCAAAGAGGCACTGAAAAGCCTCAAAGATAAGAACCAAAAGCCACTTGTTAGTAGCAGCAGACAAATCGTAGGAATACAGTGTGCTGATACCAACAAGGCCCTCAAGGGGTTTAGTCTGGTTAAACATACCATCTTGTGGTATACGCTTAAGCACAGCAGCCATGAAATCATGAACTGGGGCCAAGAGGCGTTGATTTATATAATTCCCCATTGCGAATATCCGTCTCTTCCTTGACCCTTCTTAAGACATGCCAAGGCGACCAGTGGTGGGGAACCCCCAACATTTCCTTCGTAGGCAGATGTTGATAAATGCGATCCCAAAACAAATCCGCAGACCAGCCTGAGATCACACGGTTCATACCATCAAACAGATTGCGACAAAAGGGAACCCAAAGGAGACCCTGAGTCACTTGCTCGCCCCTTACATTCACAAAGGTGCACAAGTCTTTAAAATTGGCCAACTCAAATGGGAGAGATTGTTAGGAGTTTATTGTGGCAATCTTGTTGTAAATTTTGATAATGTTATGATTTTAATGTTAGAATCCCTTGTTGTTTGACCTTTTTTTTTTGTTATATACCACTTCATGAATTTTGTTAAAAACACGTCCAGATTTCGTATATGCGAATTAAAATCACCAACTAAACCAACATTAGCTTCACAGACTTCGCGAAATCATCGATTCGTGAAGTCAGACGGGGGGAGACAGCCGCGCCGTAAAATTACAAACATACTGAGGGTATTTTGGAAAAGTCACACAAACATAGTCTAGATATGTAATAGGTTGAGTAAATAAGTTAAAAATGTAAATAAATCTCCTATTTGAACCAATTTTGTAATTTTCCCTTTATATATATCAATGGAGTCAAAATTTAAGATAGAGTGAGCAAATTCCAATATTCAATATATTCGTCCTCTTATTAATAAGATCAGATCACCATATCCAGATGAACCCAATCATTTCTAAACAAGTATACAACGTACACATAATCTCACAATTAATTTCTATTTATTATATAGGATTGCCAGTTAATATAGGTTTTCTTTATTTCAACTCAACAGTAATTAAAATTCAGCCTAACCCCAGTTCATGCATGACGTGCTAATGCTGAAAAAGATATTTCATACTTGTACAAGTTAAAAATATTGTTGAAACTAATATACAATATTATATATAGCTTTATTTATGTTTCGTGGAAGATCATGGGAGTTACGAGATTTATAATGATTGTCACAATCATTTGGCACCGGATTATTGAAAGGTCATCACAAATTAAATTAGAATGCATTATACCAAATATGATCATTTATCATGTGCAAAAAATAGTATGTACAAAAAGGTCAATTAGTCTACTTGATTCCTTCAAAACTAAGCTTTTGCTTAATGCTTAGAATTAATGAATTCCACAAAATTTTAAAATAAATCTGAGAAAACAAATAATGTGATCTGGTAAATTTACAAATTGAGTAATTTTGTATTTTTCATTGCAAAAGAAATAATGTAGTTTACATTATTATCAAAATGGATATGATGAAATGTGTCACGTTGATTACTTTACTGATGTGACAAATTTAATTATTAACTTTTACTAATGATGTATTCACTTTAGAATTGTGTTAAATGTATTAGTCAAATTCATTTATTTGCTATAGTTAGAATCACTGAACTCGTATATTATGAATATCAACACTATTTATAGGAATATACGATCATCCTAACACAATCCTAATAATGCTAGACTGGCATAATTCGTTGAATACAAGTAGAACATATAATTAGAACAATATTATCTTGCACAAGAAGTAACCCATTCTCAATATATTTAAGTTGCATATCCTTATCACTTTCTCTCAAGCTAGATAAGACGGGAATAAGTTGTCAACTTTTATATATTAATAAGACCTAAAGGTACTTTTAATTGTTTCAAAAAATATTTTTTTATTATTTTCTTATATTTTGTTTTTTTATATATATAAATATAGTTATTGTATATTTTATACAATATTATTATTATTTAAAAGAAATTTTGTGTTTGGAAGGAAAAAATGAGGAAATAGGTTCGAATAAAAATACTATTTAATATAGCCAAAAAAAAAAATGATGAAATACTAGATAAGAGGCATATCACTTTTAACAAGTGAGCTACCTTCCTGACTCGAAATGTTCGTTTAAGAAAACTACTTTTACAATTTATAAAATAAATATTAATTTCCAGTTGGATTATTTCTATAAAATTGGATTAATATAACAAAATTTGTCCAAAGAAAGCCCACAATTCAGCCCAGGCCCCTTCCATTATATTTGTACATGCTTAGACTGAACTATTGTTGGGTTGGGTCCAATGTGATGTGGAATTATAAACAAAACGCCACTTTCTTCTTAATTCTATAAAAAGCTGACATGCAAGTCATTTTCTTAATTTTAAATGAACAATTCTAACATGATTTTCGAGCTAATTCCAGTTAACTCAATTTCACAAATTAATATTGAAAAGGTATCATATGAAATTGGAGAAAGAATGAAAATGGTTTTCGTTACTACAATGCACACAAGTTATTTATGGGGAAAAAAAAGTATAAAAATAAACAGGGTAGTTTGACCGATTTGTAAAGGCAGTTCTCGTAATTTAAAAGTTTTCAAGTAAGGATATGTACTTTGTCAATTTTGCAATTAAAGTATATGCGAGTAAATTTTTCGGTCAAACAATATATGTGTTTTAGTAAATTTGCAAAGTTACACCGCGTATTTTAGATAATTTGCAATGTTAGTCTTTTTAATTGTGTCAAGTAGCTCCATTTTAAGGTAAATAGTCAAGACATCCAATTTTTAAGGAACAACTACTTTTAAACCACAAGAATTGTATTTGTAAATAGTGTTAAAAGTTAATTAAACTTAATTTTATAAAAAAAACTGAAAAAGAAAGAAAGATGAAGAAGTTGACACCACAACGTTTAATTATGGATGTGCATGGAAGAAATAAAGTTGGGGAGATAATTGAAGGTTCGTTTGGTGTTTGATGTTGCTGTTGGAAAAATATTGATTTTCTGCTTTTGTAAAATTTAAAAAGCAAACAACAACTCTTAACAAACACTTAAAACTATCTTTTTTAATATGAAAAGGCAAACATGAGGTGGAGAAAACTGCAGCTATATCTAATGGAAGAGAATATGGCGCATTTGAGGATTGGTGGAGAAGAGTGTTGGTCCCTTATAACAGTGCAAGTATAGTTCCAAGGGGGGGTTAGGAACTATTTAAACTTTTTATTAAGTTTGGGCAAACTTCTTTTCTTAAGAGAAAAGGTTTTAACAGCGGCGCTGAGTGATCAGTAAGATACTGGCTTAGTCAACTGGTGACTAGGTCAGTTTCTTGACTTGAGTCAGGAGATAGCACTTAAAGTCTATTCCTGAGCTCAGATGTTCGATGCGCACAACTCAGCTTGACCTTTTTACTTGGTCAGTTTTGGTTATTTAAGCAAGCAATATATATAAGGAGTTTAAGATAAGAAATACGTTACTCAGCAGATTTATCCAGGTTCGGCTTCTTCTAAGCCTACGTTCTGTCCCCGGAACACGTTCCGAGATTTCAAATCCTCTACTGAGCTCTTTAAAGGTAGAGCCTCAAACCTTTTACAATCTTAGCAACTGAGTATAACAAGAGTACCTTCCTCTATACCTCTACTCAATCCTAATCTCTTGCTGAGTACTATAACCGAGTACTCAGCCTCTCCTTTCTAATCTCTAGAAATGATAAGTGTTTGTCCTAAACAATGATTTGCTAAGACACCTTAGATGATTGAATAATCACTCTAGACTTTTACACAAAAGATATTGAATGTAGTGTAAGATTGCTTTGCTTTTTGCTTGCAGAACTTTGCGTAGAGATTTGGTCAGCGTAATGGCTTGATCAAGTTCTGTGTTGAAAGCTTCTGATGGCACTCTATTTATAGAGACGTCTGGGCATCGGTCATTTCGAATTTCGAAATAACCGTTGGAGGGAAACGGCTTACTGTCGTTGTCATCCTGACTTGCTCAGAGCTCTCGGCCAATCAGATTTGTGTATCTTCTGTCCTCGGTCAGCTCAGCAGAATGTCTCACTACTTATGGTAAAGTCAACTGGACAGCATACTGTGTCGTCTGAACTTTACCCTAAGTGGAAATACTTTGTCTGGAAGTTTTCCTTAGCCAGCTGCTGTCTTGTACGTTTGTCGACTCTACTCAGCAGCTTCCTCTTGAAGTTGTTCCCGAAGGTCTTCCAGATCCTTCGATTGCTGAGTTGCGTTTTGTACACAGCGACATCGTTTTGGCTAACGCGGGCCGAGTTGTACTGAGTTGTTTGACTTGGGCTTTGACACTTGTATTGGGATTGGGCCTTTTAATTCTTGTGTCTTATAAACAATTTAACTCAACATTTGAACAAACACATTAGTAGAATAAATCAAAGCATTTAAACTTAGTGTGTTTAGAATATGTATTTCAATTATACTTAAATAATTTTGTCAAATCAAAATTATGTGGAAAGGTGTTTCAACAAACTCCCCCATTTTGATGTTGGCAAAACTATTCAGCGAGGAACTCAGTATTGAGCTCCCCCATGATAGTTGACCTATTATAACTTAGCAAACTCCCCCGCCAGGGTTGAGCTACTGACTTAGTTTTACTCTAAACATTTAAAGGTTTAATTGAGTAAGTCTAAGGTCAGTTTTCAGATATAGGTTAGCTTATGTAACATATTCTATTTACTCAGTTTTAAGCGGAAGGTTTAAACATTTAGAGTGCGCTGAGTAATTTGTTGTTCAATGAGTTCTATAAGACAATGTTATATAGGCATATAAGTCAATGTCAAACATGTTATCAGTTTTAATTGAAGATACATAAAGACTCAGTACACAGCAACATATATCATAACTCAGGAATAGAATGAAAGATGCAGATATGATATATTGATATTGGTAGTCAGTGTTTACAACACAAAAAAAACTTAAGAACAAGGCATATAGATTACATCATACTTAGTCTATACTGAGCTAGCCTATATCTATTTCTTTTTCTTTTGTTGGGACTGACTAGACCCATGCTGTGTTCTTGCTGGTGTTCTCGCTTGTTCTTTCTCCCCCGTTTTGTCAGCATCGGGAGGAGGAATCCTAAAGCTGTCGGTTAAGACAGCGCTGGTCAGTTCGTTGGACAACGCTTTCATTTACACCATAAAAAATGGCAACACCCTGATTGGAGACTTCATCAGGTATATTGAGGTTGGCAGCGCTGATCATACTGATGATGAAAGCTTCAGACTTACCAATCCATATAAGTGCATCAGTCAGTCCAGCAATGACTTGATGAAAGGTTTTGAGTAGGTAAGTGTCAAAGTACTGACGCTGGATATTTGTGTGACGGATGTGATTGAAGGTTTGTCTTGTGATAGACAACATCTCGTTCTATTTCATTTGGTCAGTGTCCATCTCCTGCTTGTTCAGATTGAGCAATCGAACAGCTTCACCAATTTGCTCCACTGAGCATTGAGATTAAGATACCATTTGCTCATTGGTCTTGAGTTGCTCGGTGTGAAGCTGAGCAAAGAGCATCTTTACCTCATCAGAAGTTGCATATCTAGGGTTCACAGCTGACAAGTTTTGTACTTGCTGTTGTAGAGCGTTTAAGTGTTGCACAGTTGTCAGCTGGATCTCGGCCAGCTTGGCGATGGAATCCTGCTTAGCTTGATGTGTTTGATAGGAGATGATGACGTTCAGTAAGTCCTTGAATCCCTTAACTTCATTGAGAAGCTGAGTGACCTGGGAAAGCTGAGTAGTCTCAATAGATGAGGACCCAGCAGCAGTAGGAGTGGATTGTTGAAGGTCTTTAATCAACGCCTGTATTGAGTCGATTATTCTTTTGCCGGACTCAGTGGCATTCAGATAGATTTGAGAGCCTTCAGTGACATCAGTGTGACCGGTAGGAAGAGGAGTCAAAGGAATGACATGGTCAGTGACTGGAATGGTGTTTTCAATCTGCACTTGGTTCATATGAGTACGAGTGTGATCGGCAGATAGATGAGTTGGAGAAGTAGCAACACGAATACTGTCAGTGCTGACGGGGGCGGATATGTTTGGAGTCAGCACCATGCTTGGAATAATAGCATTTACAGTAATCGGCTTAACTTGACTGGTTGAGTTGGCGGAAGCACTTAAGTCGGCATGTTCCTGTTGAGAAGAAACAGAGGCTTGCTTTTCTATAGATGTCGATGCAGTAGAAGGTTGTTGTCGTTTGAAAAATGTTAGCTTAACTGCAGAAGGGTCTTTTGTTGGTTGTTGAATGACGAAGTCAGGAAGAGTTGGCAGATCAACAGGTGTCTCACTGACTTCTTTCTGACTTGCCTTGATGAGTTTTCTTCTTCGAGGAGGAGGAGGAGGATTGTCAGCTTGAATAGACTCTCCTGAGTGAGAAGGAGAGGTTTCTTCCTGATCATGATGAGGGAAGTCAGCTTGCTTTTGGACTTGATCAACATTGTGTTGGTCAAGTTCTTGGTCTTCTCCAGCAGCCAACCCAGTGTTGACTTGCTCAGCTGCAACCTCACTGGTTGTCTCCTCATTGTCCTTAGCGTCATCCTGACCGCTGGTTTCGTCTTCTTCATCTTCTTCTGAACTATCACCATCTAGTTCTTCCTCTACTTAGGAGATGAACTGATCGTCCAGTTGCACTTCTTCTTCGTCATACTCAGCCTTATTTCCTTGACATTGGGTGAAGTGAGAGTCACCAGGCACAACTATGTCAGTAGGTATAGCGTCGAGGGGAGTCAGTGCAGAAGACTTTTGCTTCTTCTGAGGTTGATCATTGGTGTCCTCAGTTTCAGGCTCATCTTGCCTGCTCCTTTTCTCAGCTGACTTAGCAGCTGACTTCTGCCTCTTAGCTGGAGACTCAGCATCTTTTGAAGGAGTCCCAACAGCTTTTCTTTTCCGGGAAGCTGGGGCCTTAGTCCTTCTTCCTTTCTTTGGGACAGCAGTTCCCTCAGCTTGCTGTCCAGCACTCGCAGCAGCAGCAGCTTTTCCTTTCTTTAGAGGCTGACCGAACTTCAACGCTCTTAGTGAAGCCGCTGTGATCTCAGATCCTCTAGCTGTTTCTTCATCAGTCAGGACTACCTTATGATCAATGAGGATCCTGGTGATGATTGATCCTAGCCTTAGAGTACCCGTACTCCTTTGGAAGCCAGCAATGAGAAATACTGGCATGTTGATCGGCTTGTACGTCAGCATATGCCAGATAAAGCATTGTTCGAAGTTCGTTGCTGAGGTAGTGCAGTTGATCTTCGGATAAATAAAGTAACTCAGTAGATAATGAGCCATCTTCTGATGCTGACCCATAGATGAAGCTGAGACTTCTCTTGAGTGGCCTTCAGGTTTGCAGAAGTTGACCTCGTACCCAGTACCATCCTGATCTCCAGATCTCCTTAGCCTTGCTCCCTCAGTTTTTAACTTGAGCAAATTCCCTAGGTAGAGAGGGTTGATGAAGATGGTTTTCTTTTTGACCACTGTTACCAAGTAGTCCTGGTTATCATTGGCAACGCGAAGGTTGTGGTAAAACTCCTTTACCAGGTCAGGATAGGTGTGATCCCTAATCGAAAACAGCTCAGTCCATCCATTTTGTGAAATCCACTCACAGAAGGGCTGTTCGTTTTGTACGAAGGCTTCAGATACCCATCTTGAGGGCTCAACCTTCCATTCGCGGACGTTTTCGAAAACCTTTGTATAGGTCCTGACTTTTTCAGGCTTTCCCTTACCAGAGGAGGTTTGGCCAGTTTTTCCTTTGCTCGGTGAGGTGACCTTGGTGGATTCCGGCACAGAGGTTTGCCTGGAAGTTTCATCGGAGCTGGGCTTAGAGTGGCCAGCACCGGAGATGTTGAAGGTAACTTTAGTCATAGTTTTGGAGAAGAAGGTATGGAAATCTTAGAGAGAGAGAGTGTTTAGTGAGAAAGCTTTCTTTGCCTTAGTGATTCGATAATCGTAAAGAATAAAAAATGGGGAATTACCCATTATTTATAGAGGTGAGGAGTGGTGTGGATTTTATCGAATCTATGTGTCAGTTTTGCCTTGGGATTGTCAACCGACAAAGATCCTGACATTTATGACACATACGGCGTATACGTCATCCTAGAGGCTATACGCGTGCTATTGCATTTATTCTAACGGATCTAACACTCAACATTTAGAATACTAAGCGTTTGATATTCTGAGTGGTCAGTATTGCATGAACGGATGATTTCTAAGTTTAAAACTAACTTACTCAGTGTGCAGGTTTACTCACTATTTGCTGTTCAATTAATTTCAATGAGCACACAGCAAAAACAATCATTCAGCATAGTAATTCACTCAGCATGCATATTCATTTAGTTCAGGAATTTACTGAAGAGGATTAAATATACCAATAGCTTCTCTCAGTATGCGGAACTGCTCACGGGCCAGTGGCTTCGTGAAGATATCCGCAAGCTGCTCGTCCGTTGGGACAAAGGTCAGCTTTATCTCACCTTTGAGTACATGGTCTCTAATGAAGTGATGTTTGATGCTGACATGCTTCATTCTGCTGTGTTGAATTGGGTTCTTTGAAAGATCAATTGCACTTTTGTTGTCACATTTGACTTCAATTGTCTTTGTTTGAACTCCATAGTCTTCAAGCTGTTGCTTAATCCATAGGACTTGAGCAACACAATGACCAGCAGCAATGTAGTCAGCTTCAGTGGTAGACAAGGCTACTGACGCCTGCTTTTTGCTGAACCAAGATACAAGACAGCTTCCTAAGAAGTGACATCCTCCAGAGGTTCTTTTACGTTCCAGCTTATCCCGTCCATAGTCAGCGTCAGTGTATCCGATGAGTGTGAAATCATGAGTATTGGGATACCATAAACCTGCGTTCACTGAGCTTTGCAAATATCTAAGGATTCTTTTTACAGCAATGTAATGAGATTCCTTAGGGTTAGATTGATATCTAGCACAGTAGCATACTGAGAACTGAATATCCGGTCTGCTTGCTGTTAAGTAAAGTAGAGAGCCTATCATACCTCGATATAATTTGCTGTCTACTGACTTACCATTCTCGTCAGCGGATAGGACAGTGTCAGTGCCCATAGGAGTGGATATTGGCTTGCAATTTTCCAAATCATATTTCTTTAATATCTCCTTGGCATATTTGGCTTGACTGATGAAGATGTCGTTCTTTCCTTGTTTAATTTGAAGACCGAGGAAGAAGTTGAGTTCTCCCATCATGGACATTTCAAACTCAGTCTGCATTTGTTTGCTAAACTCCTTGCACATTGATTCGTTAGTTGCACTAAATATTATATCATCAACATAAATTTGGGCCAGCAGGGTATCTTTACCCTTTCTCTTAATGAATAAGGTTGTATCAGCTTTGCCCTTGACGTAATTTCTAGTCAGCAGGAAACTGGTCAGCCTCTCATACCAAGCACGTGGTGCTTGCTTGAGGCCGTACAGAGCCTTTTTGAGTTTATAAACGTGGTTTGGGAATTTAGGGTCCTCAAAACCTAGAGGTTGATTAACATAAACCTCCTCGTTTATAACTCTATTAAGAAATGCACTTTTGACATCCATTTGGAATAATTTAAAGTTCATGTAAGATGCATACGCACATAAGATCCTAATAGCTTCTAGCCTTGCCACTGGGGCAAAGGTCTCACCGTAGTCAATACCTTCTTGCTGACTGTAGCCCTGAGCTACAAGCCTTGCTTTGTTCCTGACTACATTCCCTTGTTCATCCATCTTGTTCCTGAAGACCCATCTTGTTCCAATGGTCTTTTGACTCTTTGGATGAGGCACTAGCTCCCATACATCGTTTCTTCTGAATTGATCGAGCTCCTCTTGCATTGCGTTCATCCAGAATTCATCTTCCTCAGCATCAGCGAAGTTCTTAGGTTCCTATACTGAGACGAAGGCTACATTGCTGAGGTACTTCCTGAGTTGATTCCTCATCATCAGGGTATTCCCAGTAGAATCAAGGATTGCACTTTCTGAGTGCCCTCTTGGAATCCTTATCTCTTTAGGTAGATTTATGTCTTGTGCTGTCTGTGTTTCAACAATCTCTGCAGAAGTAGATGGGTCAGTAAAAGTAATCTTAGGTTCACTCTTACTCTTGGTCAGCCTTTTCGTGAATGACTCAGTAGCTGGTTCTTGGTCAGCGGTTACTGAGTGTAGATCATCTTCGGCCAGCGGCTGGTATCTACCTGCAGGGTTAGTTTCGTCGAACTCCACATGTACTGACTCTTCTAGAACTTGAGTTCGCTTATTAAAAACTCTGTATGCTTTGCTGTTTGTTGAGTAGCCCAAAAAGATAGCCTCATCAGCTTTTGAGTCAAACTTTGCTAAGCTATCTTTGGTATTTAAAATAAAACATTTACAGCCAAAGCACGAAAGTATCCAATGTTGGGCTTTCGTCCTTTCCAAAGTTCATAGGGGGTTTTCTTTAATATAGGTCTAACTAGAGCCCTATTAAGAATATAGCACGATGTGTTAACAGCCTCTCCTCAAAAATACTTTGGAAGCCTATGCTCATCCAGCATTGTCCTGGCAATTTGAACCAGAGTTCTGTTCTTCCTTTCAACAACCCCATTTTGTTGAGGTGTTCTAGGAGCAGAAAAATTATGGTCAATGCCGCTGGCTTCACAGAATTCAACAAACTTTTGGTTTTTGAATTCTCCACCATTATCACTACGGATGTGAGCTAATTTTAGGTCTTTATCATTTTCAATTTTTCTAACCAAATTTGAAAATGTCTCAAAGGTCTCATCCTTGCTGGTCAGCAAGATAACCCGCGTGTACCGAGAGAAGTCATCTACAATGACCAAGGAAAATCTTCTTCCACCCAGACTCAGCGGCTGGACTGGACCGAAGAGATCCAAGTGTAGTAACTCTAACGGACGCTTAGTTGAGACAATATTTTTGATGTGAAAAGATTGTTTGGTTTGTTTTCCAGCTTGGCAAGCGTGGCATAATTGATCTTTTTCAAATTTAAGTTCAGGCAGTCCCTCAACCAATTGCTTTCTTGCTAGTTTGGCCAGGAGGTCCATGCTTACATGACCAAGTCTCCTGTGCCATAGCCAGGAATTCTCTTCCTTTGATACTAAGCACACAGTTTTTGAAAACTTTTTCTCTAAGTCTAGCATAAAGACATTATCTATGCGAGGGGTAGTTAAGATTAACTCATTTGTTTTACCCTCGTATATTTTACATCCAGAAGCATCAAATATAACTTTTCTCCCACTGTCACATAGCTGAGCTACGCTGAGTAAGTTATATTTGAGTCCGCTGACTAGGGAGACAGATTCAATAGTAGGATTACCTCCAATGGTTCCTGACCCTACTATCTTACCCTTCTTGTTGTCTCCAAAACTTACACTTCCTCCTTGTTTACGCTCAAACGTGATGAACTGAGTTTCATCACCAGTCATATGCCTCGAGCATGTGCTGTCAATATACCACATCTTTGACTTCTCGGCACATCTCAGGCTTACCTGCATTGTAACGAGTTACTTTTAGGTACCCAATTCTTTTTGGGTCCTTGCTTGTTAGGTGCAACAGGTAAAGCATCATATTTTATTTTATGGCGACATACTTGGACAGTATGGCCATTCTTTCCACAGAAGTCACATCTGACCTTCTGTTTAGGATGTTTCACTGACTTGTCAGCAACCCAGTGCTGAGCGTGCCAGCACACCTTAGTGGTGTGTCCTTTCTTCCCACAAAAGTCACACTGGACTTTTCACTGGGGATTCCATCTCTGCTGAGTACCTTGGTACTGAGTTCTCAGAGGGATGTTTCTTTTATTTGGAACCATTAGTTGGTTCTGGATGGTTGTGACGTCCTTTCTCAGTTTCTTTGAAACTGATTGGACTTCAGAGACAGACTCATGTATGATCTTCATGTTATCATGCAGAGTTGAATTGTCCTGAAGAAGGAATCTGAGGTCACTCAGTTTGACCTCTTCCACTTCGTCACAGTGCCTGCTGAGTGCTCTAACTTTCTTATTACACTTCTTGACAAGTGTGTAGAGATCACTCAGGTCATTAACCATATCGTTTCTGAGCTGGGGAAGAGTAATTACCTCATTTGATTGCTCCTCATCATCTGATGCGACGGATAGATCAGTATGCTCAGAACCGCACGGCTCAACAAGTTCGTCAGCCATGAAGCATATCTTCGCTGACTCGGTGGACTCAGTTTCTGTAGATGAAGACTCATCACTGTCGCTCCATATAGCCACCATTGCCTTTTTGCCGCTCTTCTTGTCTTTCCTCAGTGTGGGGCAGCTTGACTTAATATGGCCGGTTTGATGGCACTCAAAGCATGTAATGGGCTTTGAGCTGTCCTTTTTGTATTTGCTGTCGCTTGAGTCAGCCTTATACTTATCAAACTTTCTGTAAGGCTTCTTAGAATATTTGTCATTCTTCTTGAACAGCCTTTTCATCTTCCTTGTGAACATAGCCATCTCCTCATCATTAGTTGAGCTCCCGTTAGTGGAGTCAGCTTTCATGATAAGAGATTTATGCTTCTTGTCTTCAGATTTTTCCTTCACCTCGAAGTTTTTCATAGATATCTTATGGGTCAGCAACTAGCCGATGAGTTCGTCATATTTATTGGTGGTTAAATCATGAGCTTCCTCAACAGCTGTCTTCTTTGCTTGCCAGTCTTTAGGAAGACTCCTGAGTATCTTTTTGACTTGTTCTTCCTCAGTGAAGATTTTCCCAAGTCTCTTGAGCTCATTAATGATGTTGGTAAACCTTGCATTCATGTCTGAGATGCCCTCATCATTGTTCATCTCGAACAGCTCGTACAGTCTCATCTGCTGATTCACCTTGGACTCCTTTACTTTATTGGTTCCCTCGTAGGTGACTTCTAGCTTTTTCCAGATCTCTTGCGCCGACTCACAACCTGAGATTTTATTATATTCTGCAGCATCGAGCGCACAATGAAGCATATTGATAGCCGAAGCGTGATTTTGAAGCTTCTTAAGATCATCCTCTGTCCATTTGGCCTCAGCTTTTACAACTGTTTGGCCAGCCACAACTTCGACAGGTACAAATGGGCCTTGAATTATAGATAGCCAGGCACTCATATTTGTAGCCTGAATGAAATTTTTCATCCTATTCTTCCAGAAGGTATAGTTAGACCCGAAGAATAGGGGAGGCCGAGTGATGGACAGCCCCTCAGGCAGTATCTGAGTTGTTTGGTTTCCTGGGAGAAACCGAGTACTGTTTTCGCCCATGGTAGGGATCAGCTTAAGGTTGTTAGACCTTTTACAGAGAGCTTTGAGGCTTTGATACCACTTGTTGGTCCTTTATAACAGTGCAAGTATAGTTCCAAGGGGTAGGAACTATTTAAACTTTTTCTTAAGTTTGGACAAACTTCTTTTCTTAAGAGAAAAGGTTTTAACAGTGGTGCTGAGTGATCAGTAAGATACTGGCTTAGTCAACTGGTGACTAGGTCAGTTTCTTGACTTGAGTCAGGAGATACCACTTAAAGTCTATTCCTGAGCTCAGATGTTCGATGCGCACAACTCAGCTTGACCTTTTTACTTGGTCAGTTTTGGTTATTTAAGCAAGCAATATATATAAGGAGTTTAAGGTAAGAAATACGTTACTCAGCAGATTTATCCAGGTTCGGCTTCTTCTAAGCCTACGTCCTGTCCCCGGAACACGTTCCGAGATTTCAAATCCTCTACTGAGCTCTTTAAAGGTAGAGCCTCAAACCTTTTACAATCTTAGCAACTGAGTATAACAAGAGTACCTTCCTCTATACCTCTACTCAATCCTAATCTCATGCTGAGTACTATAACCGAGTACTCAGCCTCTCCTTTCTAATCTCTAGAAATGATAAGTGTTTGTCCTAAACAATGATTTGCTAAGACACCTTAGATGATTGAATAATCACTCTAGACTTTTACACAAAAGATATTGAATGTAGTGTAAGATTGCTTTGCTTTTTGCTTGCAGAACTTTGCGTAGAGATTTGGTCAGCGTAATGGCTTGATCAAGTTCTGTGTTGAAAGCTTCTGATGGCACTCTATTTATAGAGACGTCTGGGCATCGGTCATTTCCAATTTCGAAATAACCGTTGGAGGGAAACGGCTTCCTGTCGTTGTCATCCTGACTTGCTCAGAGCTCTTGGCCAATCAGATTTGTGTATCTTCTGTCCTCGGTCAGCTCAGCAGAATGTCTCACTACTTATGGTAAAGTCAACTGGACATCATACTGTGTCATCTGAACTTTACCCTAAGTGGAAATACTTTGTCTGGAAGTTTTCCTTAGCCAGCTGCTGTCTTGTACGTTTGTCGACTCTACTCAGCAGCTTCCTCTTGAAGTTGTTCCCGAAGGTCTTCCAGATCCTTCGATTGCTGAGTTGCGTTTTGTACACAACGACATCGTTTTGGCTAACACGGGCCGAGTTGTACTGAGTTGTTTGACTTGGGCTTTGACACTTGTATTGGGCTTGGGCCTTTTAATTCTTGTGTCTTATAAACAATTTAACTCAACATTTGAACAAACACATTAGTAGAATAAATCAAAGCATTTAAACTTAGTGTGTTTAGAATATGTATTTCAATTATACTTAAACAATTTTGTCAAATCAAAATTATGTGGAAAGGTGTTTCAACAAAGAGGAGCTGGAGGGGCTAGAACTAAATCTAACACAAGGGATTGGGGAGACAGAAGGAAGAGGATTGAGGTTCCTATGAACTTTCATTGCAAACCATCATGTTAACTTCCAAGCCATGAAATTGAAATTAGCAGGACTGTGGAGGCCGGGAAGAAGTGTCACAATTCAAGAAGTTCTTCCTAATCTATACTCATTTGAATTCTATCATGTGGTTGATAAAAACAGGATCATGGCGGGAGGGCCGTGGACTTTCGACAATTATGTTCTATTCATGAATGAATGGCCAGAAAGAGTCAAGCCAGAAGCTATTGAACTCCACATGATGGCAATCTGGGTGTAAGTACATAATCTGCCATTTGGGGCAAATAATGAAGTGGCAGGTAAACAGATAGCAACCTGTATGGGGGAGTTTATGGAATATGACTCTAAGAATGGAAGTGGTTCCTGAATTCGTATATGCGAATTAGAGTGAAAATAGACGTACGTAAGCCGCTGAAACGATTCAAGAAGATTTGTAAAGCGGAGGCAGAACCAACTTTTATCCAATTTAAATATGAACGAATTGGAACATTCTGTTACTTATGTGGAATCCTAGGACATGCTGAAAGATACTGTGAGAGACAGTTTGAGGAAAATAGTCAGGAGATCCAGAGGGAGTGGGGTCAATGGTTGAAAGCGCCACTCAGAAAAGGGGGAGATCAGAGCGGTGCTAGATGGCTCAAGGAACCAGGGGAGCAGAATGAGGATCCCAATGTAGTAGGGGGAAGAAAGTATTGGCAAGCAGGGCAAATAAGCAGACAGACGCAGGGGTTCCAATTCAATATAGGAGCCTCTAGAAGTGGCCAGGGAAGACAGAGAGGTGTTCAGAATAGTGAGCTGAAGATTCAAAATGTGAGTAAAAATAGTCGTGAAGATGATATGATGATGGAAAGTGCAGATGAAATAGCATTGAGACTACTGGAGGATAGGAAATGCAGGAGAGAGGATGACCAAGATAGAGGAAAAAGAGTAGAGGGGGCAGACATACCTATGGGCTTTTTAAATGAGGAATCCCTTTCCACATTGGATGAGGATTGCTTAGATGATAATGAAGCGGCGGAACCTGGATCACAGGTCCGCCGAGAGGAATGATTGGCGTTAGTTGGAACTGCCGAGGATTGGGGAACTCTCGTGCAGTTCGAGGATTGGGGGATATGGTGAGATCATGTCAACCCGATATTGTGTTCCTTATTGAGACCTTGGTCAACCAAAGTCGTATGGTAAAACTAAGCAAGAAACTAAAGTTTGAAGGTTGTTTTGTAGTGGAGAGTAGAGGGCACATTGGTGGGCTAGCAATGTTATGGAGGAAGGAGGTCAAATTAGGGATTACGAAATTCTCTGATAGACATATTGAGGCAGTGATAAATGGAGAGGAAGGGGATTGGAGATGTGTAGGGTTCTATGGGTATGCAGACAGACAGTGCCAGACTGACTCATGGGAGATCCTCAGAGCAATTGCGCATGATTCAACTCTACCTTGGGTAGTGATGGGAGATTTTAACTGTATCAGGGACCAAAGCGAGAAACAAGGAGGGGCCGAATACCCTGAAAGCTTAATAAGAAGATCTAATGCTGTTTTAGAGGAGTGTGGGCTGTATGATGAACTTAGACAAGGAGGGAGCCCGTTTACTTGGGAGAGAGGGCGTGGATCACCAGGATGGATCAGAGAGAAGCTCGATAGGGTTTTTGGGAGTGGGGACTAGATAAACCGGTATCCGAGATATGACTTGAAGAGCACCATCACCGTATATTCAGATCATTATCCCCTTGTACTGGCGCTAACAGCTCCAAATCCAAAAAGCAGTAAAGGCAGATTCTGATTTGAACAATTGTGGTTACAGGAGGCCGATTTTGAGAGCTTGGTGAAAAGAAAGTGGATAGAAAATGCCAATTGCAGTATGCAGGAGAGATTAGAGAGATGCGCTAAGGGCATGGAGGAGTTCGAAAAGGGGTGTAGAAACAGATTCCTGAAGGAAATTGAGTTCCTAAAAAGGCAATTAGTTCGATTCAGAGACAAAAGGGACGTAGAATCTGTGAGAAAACTAAAAGAGATAGAAAGAAAACTTAGCCAGGCACTTGAAAAAGAAGAGACGTTTTGGAGACAGAGAGCGAAACAATTTTGGCTAAAAGGTGGAGACTTAAATACTAAGTTTTTTCATGCCTGTGTCAGAATCAGAAAGAAGCAGAATCAGATTTTGTCTCTAAAGGGGGAAGATGGAAGTATTGTGAAGGAGCAAAAGGAGATTCAGGAGGAAGCCAAAAAATACTTTCAAAAAGCGTATGATCAGAATACGGAATGTGACCTGGATACGGTTAGTGTGCTTAATTCGATTGTTGCTGACAGAGAAAATGTGCGATTAACAAAGCCGTTTCAATTGAATGAATTTACCGAGGCAATATTCCAAATGCACCCTGAAAATTCGCCGGGACCAGATGGCCTTAACCCAGGATTTTATCAACACTTTTGGCCAATGATTGGCAGTGAAATTTTCGAAGTTTGTAGGGGCTGGCTTGAACGTAGGGAATTCCCTGCCAACTTGAACGATACTATCATAGTTCTGATTCCGAAAGTTGATTCCCCAACTACGATGGCTGACTTTAGGCCTATAGCACTTTGCAATGTTCTGTATAAAATAATCTCAAAAGTCCTCGCTAATAGGTTGAAAGTGGCTCTTCCTAACCTAATTAGTAAGATTCAAGCAGCTTTTGTCCCTGGAAGGTCTATAATTGATAGTGTGCAAGTAGCCTTCGAAGCTATTCACCACATGAAAAGAAAGAATAGGGGGGAGCAGGGTGATGTGGCGCTAAAGATTGATATTAGTAAAGCGTATGATAGAGTGGATTGGAGATTCCTGGAAGCAGTCATGAAGGGTTTGGGTTTTAGTGAAGTGTGGATCCAATGGATTATGTTGTATATGACAACGGTCAATTATTCAATCTCAATTAACAAAGAATTGGTTGGTCCAGTGAATCCTAGAAGAGGAATTCGGCAAGGGGATCCATTGTCTCCATATTTGTTCATAATGTGTGCAGAAGTGCTGTCCCAATTAATATATAAGGCGGAAAGAGACGATTTGATAAGAGGTTGTAAGATGTGTAGAGGAGCTCCAGTAGTTTCTCACCTCTTTTTTGCAAATGATAGCTTCCTATTCTTTGGGGCAACACTGGGGGAAGCAGAGAGCGTGCAGAGAATCCTGAAAGAATACGAAAAGGTCTCGGGACAAGCAGTGAATGTCAATAAATCAGGTATATTCTTTAGCACCAATGTAAAGAGAGAAGCCATGGAGGGGATTTGTAATGTATTAGGGGTGTGGTCCCCACTAAATACCGGCAAGCATCTAGGCCTACCTTCACTGATTGGAAGGTCAAAGAGGAGTTTGTTTTCGTTTCTCACAGATAGGCTAAGAAAGCGGGTCAATGGTTGGAGTTTTAAATTCTTATCGAGTGTTGGAAAAGATATGATGATCAAAACGGTAGCTCAAGCGTTACCTACATTCTGTATGAGCACGTTTCTTCTTCCCAAATCTATCTGTAAGGAACTACAACGAATAATGAATTCTTTCTGGTGGGGTAAAAAGGAGGATGGGACAGATAGAATGCATTGGTTTGGATGGGAGAAATTGTGTAAGCCTAGAGAGAAAGGGGGCCTGGGGTTTAGGAACCTACATATGTTCAATGTAGCCCTCTTAGGAAAAGAAGGGTGGAAACTCCTTTCTAGTCCAAATACTTTAGCCAGCAGAATGTTCAAAGCAAAATATTTCCCAACTGGCACTTTTCTAAATTCAAAGCTAGGCAGAAATCCTAGTTTTATTTGGAGAGGTATTTGGAAGTCGATTGAAGTATTAAAACTGGGGCTGAAGTGGGAGGTGGGAAATGGGGAGACAATTAGAGTGTGGAAAGACCCATGGGTGGAGAGGGATGGATCATTCTATATGGAAGATAGAGGTACGGAAGGAGGGGAGGAGATGAGGGTAGCAGGGTTGCTTGTTGAAGGCTCAAGGGTATGGGATAGAGCAAAATTAACGGAACTATTCTCAGTTGTGGAGATTGAAGCGATTGACAGGATAATCCTGCAAATTAGAGAGAGACCAGATAGATTGGCATGGAAATTTACAAAAAACGGTTCATATTCTGTCAAATCTGGTTACAAGGCTATGGAGAATGGAAAATGGGAAGGGGAACCTGGGGTGAACTGGAGTAGAGTGTGGGATTTGCCGATTCCGCCAAAGGTAAAAATGTTTGTCTGGAATTGTGCTCTAAATGTTTACCTTTGAGATCCTCATTAAGGGCAAGGCATATGCTAATACCGAGCCATTGCTTGATCTGTGAAATTGACATTGAGCATAGCTGGCATTTGTTTTGCGCTTGCCCATACGCGGTTCGTTGCTGGCAGGAAATGGGACTAGCACCGCCTGAAGGGACCTATGATGATGTTGTTGAATGGTTGGAAGAAAAATGCAGCAGAGAAAGTGCAGATTTCTTAACTAAAGTAATCTGCATTTTGTTTACTATCTGGCAATATAGGAATGCGGTACTGTGGGGTAATGAACTGATACAGGCAAACATGAGAATTTCATTGACAAGAAAACTAATGGAAGATTGGAGGGAAGTGAAGGAGTTGAAAGGTGGAGGATTAACCGACCAAAGAAGAGAAAGTGAGGAAGAATCAGGGAGAGGGAGAATGGAAGGGACGGTTGAAGCTAGAAGAGAGTGGAGGGAAGGTAGGTGGACGGGAGTGGAAGGGGGTAATCAACAGAGAGGGATTGGGGATGCGGAAAGAAGAGGAGAAGAAATGAGAAGTGATACGCACCTGGGCCAGTTAAATGGAGAAAGTGTCGGGTTGATTGTGCAACAGGAACCCATCGTTCCGAGGATCCCACAGCATCAGGAGGAAGGCGAAGATCTTCAAATTCACCACCAGCAGCAGGAATTGGGAAGTGAGGAGGGGCGACAGCAGGTCGATCCACAGGGAAGAAGGAGAAGCCCAAGGTCGATTGTTTTAAATGGAAAACATTAGAAGCGACCGAATAGGGGAAGATTGAAGTGTAACCTAAAGATTGAAGTGTAACCTAGATGGAGCTATTTTCAATAGCTCGGGGTGCTGTGGCTGGGGACTAATCGTGAGAGATGAAGATGGGTCCTTTATGGCAGGGGCAAGCGGAGTATTAAGAGGGATGCATCTGGTCCGAGTTGTAGAAGCCATGGCGTTGAGAGAGGGTTTGGCTTGGGCAACTGAAATGGAGATGGACAATGTTCAATTTGAGATGGATGCACAAGTAGTAGTGAAGGGTGTGAGTTCAGAAGAGCCGGATTTATCAAATTTTGGAGACATACTAGAAGATTGCAAGGAATTGATGAAAAATAAGACGTATTCTGTGTCTTTTGTTCCGAGACTAGCGAATAGAGCGGCACACCAAGTAGCAAGGCATGCTCTTTCCAATGCTAGTTTTTATTCGTTTTTTGATTTGCCGGAATGGCTAATAAGTGTAATTGAAGAGGATATTATTGCCTCAGTTATATAAATTAGGTATTTTCCCTCAAAAAAAAAATGTCAAACATGAGGTGGAAATGGTGTAAACAAATACCCACTGAGTAAAACTAAGTCTTTGTCGGGTTAGTGACAATAAAAAAAGTACATCACATGAATATGTTTTTGGCAGACTAAATTGTGGCGAGGCTTGAAGTTGTTTGATGGCCTAAAATTAATCATATAGTTTTGTGTGGCTCAAGTAGATATTTTCAGCTTGAGTTAGTTGTTCCGAATTATTGTGAAGGAGTGCACTGCAATATTTATTTGTATATGTGTCTCATTAAAATAATCGACTACTTATTTTATTAGGGAAAAGTACAAAAATAAACCTTGTGGTTACACCTGTTTTCGATCAACACTCATGTGGTTTAAAAGTTTGCAAAATGGTACCTTGAGGTTCATTCCGTTAGCAAACACATACCAAATTGACTAACGGTGTTAAAAGTCAAAGGGAAAAGAGTTAATTTGGTCCTTATATTTATTTATTTTATAAATTAACTCCACTTATTATCTAATTATCAAAATTAACTCTTTTCTCTTTGACTTTTAACACCGTTAGTCAATTTGGTATGTGTTTGCTAACGGAATGAACCTCAAAGTACCATTTTGCAAACTTTTAAACCATAGGGTGTTGATCGAAAACAGGTGTAATCACAAGGTTTATTTTTGTACTTTTTCCAATAATATATCTTTCTTAAATTGAGTGTTCTGAGAGACCCTATAAAAATGTCAGACAATTCTAACAATATTTCCTTCCACTAGTTTCAGCTCACAAAAACTAATTATGCAAGTTGGTGTACTCGAATGAAGGCATTACTCTCAGATGTCAAGATGCTTGGGACATCGTAGAAAAAGTCTATGTAGCTTCAGAAGACGAGTCACAGCTATCTCAGGCTGAAAAAGATAGTTTACAGAAAAATCATAAAGAACTGATCAAAAAATGCTTACTCTCATCCATCAAGGCTTGGATGAAGTCATGTTCGAGAAGGTAGCCAAAGCTGTCGGGATTATTCAAGAAGACCTCTATCATGGTCTGACCCGACAAGCCACATAAACAATTCCACAAGGTAAGGAATATCTCGTGAGAAAAAAAAAGAGTCATTGTTGGAGGAGGCAATACGTTTTGTTTCCCTAAAAAAATTAGTTTGTGTTGGAAAACTTTAGTCCTTATACTATAATGAGGTTAGTACTAATGTCACATAATCGATACATAATTAATTAGGTAATTAATTTATTAGTCCCTATATTTTGACAAAACACATTGTTTAGTCCCTGTATTTTAAAAAACACATGATAAAGTCCCTAACTTTTTTCTCAATGAACTGTTTAGTCCCTAACGTTTTTCTCGGTGAACTGTTTAGTCCCTGCCAGAGGCGGATCCAGCCTAGAGCCCGGGGGGGGGGGGGGGGGGGGGGGAAGCCCCCCCGGCCATCGACTCCGCCCTTGAGTACCGTTATTTTTATCCCGTGTAGCCCCCCCAAATATTAGTATATATTTAACCTATGTAGTATTATCTTAAAAGTTTAAAGTAGTTGAGTTGGTTAATAGTCTTGTTTTAAGGTGAGAGGTCATGGGTTCAAACCACATCAAGCTCATTTTTTGTTGTTTTATATGAAGTTATTTTTATTATATCTCTTTTTTTTAAGAATTTATTATCTCTTTTCTATAAAACAAATCAATTTGATATTTTTGAGATTCAATTAACTTAATTTCTAAATTAAATTTTATGAAAATTATAAAAAAATTATAGCTAAAAATAAAAAAAAAAGTGTAAAAATGTTATAATTTTTAGCTAACATATAAAAACCATAAAGTTTAAGTGTGCTAGAAGAAGGTTAAAAACATTTGTCCAGCCCTAACAGGCTAGACTTCGAAAAATAAAAAAGCGGACTAAAATTAGCCCCCCCAGACGTCGATTCCTGGATCCGCCACTGGTCCCTGCCGTGTTAGACTCTCATGAAGATTTTGTTAGTCAATTTGGATTTGCGTTCTTCTTTTCCTTTCCTTTAAACTCTAATGCATCTGAAATCAACTTTGAGTGTTCTTCTTCTTGATTTTCTTCTTAATCGTTCAAATTCGTAAGCATTGAGTCTTTTCTTTTTCTTGTTCTCCATACAAATAGCTTCTTCTTCTAAATTGGATTTTCTCTTCTAAAGTTTGAAGGTAAATAGTAAAGGGTAATTTAGTTATTTCTAAAGTCATAAGCGATAAAAAAAATCTAACAAATAGACGGAAGGACTAAACAGTTCACTGAGAAAAAGGTTAGAGACTTTATCATGTGTTTTTGAAAATACAGGAACTAAATAGTGTGTTTTGTCAAAATATAGGGACTAATAAATTAATTACACTAATTAATTAGTATAACAAACTCCATTTCAGTAGACTATTTTCTCGATTAGTTAAATTCTACAATAACTCAATCATATAGTACCCACCATCAAATCACATTTATTGTTTAATTCTTGATTTTTTTTTAATCTGTTGTGGCTTTTTAATTTTTAATAGCTCATTAATCAGTTGGTAAATACCAACTTGATTAATGAGTTTAATGTCATATAAACATTGGCTTAAAACACTTTTTGGCTCATCACCTATCCAAAATTTCTGCATTTGGCCCTTGATCTATTATTTGGTCATATTTTGCCCATTACGTATCAAATTAGATAAAATTCAACCCATATTGAATGGAAAATTAACTTTATTGAAAAATTAACAGCAGTCACCAATACAAAAACGACACATGACATATAAATAAAATTAATTTTCAACTGGAGATGGCAATAGTAACTAGTTTACATAGTAAAAAAATCCTAAAAGCTTTTTCTAGTTTTCCGATAGAGTGAAAATTAATTTTATTTATGTGTCATGTGTCATTTTTGTATTGGTTACTTCCATTAATTTTCCAACAGAGTTAATTTTTCATTCAATATGGATTGGATTTTATCTAATTTGATAGGTTAGGGGCTAAATATGACCAAATAATAGGTCAGGGGCCAAAAAGTGCTTTAAGCCTATAAACATTATTAAAGCTCTCTAATGAGAGGGTTTAATAGTGAGAGGTTATTGAACTTTCAATATCAGCTACTAAACATGTTTTAAGTATAAATTTATTCTTTAACCAATTGATATTTAACATGCGTGTAAGTATCAAAATTGAGAGATCATTTATTATGTATTTTTAAAAATTTTATTTTTACTTTAGTATTAACTTTTGTAAATAGAGATTAAAAAAAAAAAAAGTTAAAGTCGTCTAGTAATAAGATGGGCAAAGTTCAAAGCGAGGGACGTAATATAGTCTAATTAGGTGAAAAAAAAGACTAATTGAATTTAATAATAAAAATTATATCTAAATTATTATTCTTTTCAAAAAATTTGAGGGGCAATTACCTCCCTCCCTTCTTTTACATGTGGCTCCTATATTGTTGGAATTGCAACTGAAATAACAGTGATGGCCGATACAAATAAATGGACCGAATGCGTCTTTGATACCATGTTAAGTAATTAGGGATAATATAAATTGTTGAAATAATAAACTTATAATTAATAGTGTTTAATTTGGTTCAGTGTATTGTCCAAGAGTCATTTCTGTATCTGTGTCTGTATCTGTATTTATAGAAAGTTAATGTTGTTTACTAAGAGTCATGTTTGTAATCTATAAATACCTATCAATACATGTAGTAAGGCAAGAGAATTTTCTTTCATCAATTATACTTTTCCTCTGTTACCTTTGAAAGTTTATTTATTTGATCCAACAAATTGGTATCAGAGCCAGACAAAAATTCTCCTGAAAATTGAGAATAATGGTGAAAAGAGAAATCACCATTGATTCGTGGGAGACCAAGTCCCAGATTTGGAAAGCTATGCGCTTATGCATAGATGACATCAAAGAACAAGTTGATTCTTTGACCTTTGAGGAGATCAGGAGGTTTTTGGAGAAGGAATTGGGATTGGAGAAATATACATTGGATGGACGGAAGAAATTTGTCATGCAATGTTTGGTGGAATCCTTAGAAAATGATGATGATGAGAATTCTGAGGATTTAGGAGAAATTGGTGAAAGACATGCGAAGGTACAAGAACATGTATCTGATGATGAGGAGAAAATGGAAGATTCTCCTGTGATGGGTCTTTTTCCAGAAACTGATCCAGTCAATAAGAAGAAAGAAGTTCCAAGCCAGGGTGCGACAAATCTAATTCGTATTCACTTTTGCAATCTAACAACCTTTTATTAATGGTTAAACTCATAATTAAGCCCCCAAATTTATATAGTTTTAAGGATTGAGCTCCCATCATTTATTTTTCCATATTAAACACTTTAACTTTAATTTTCACACACATTGAGTCTCTCACTAATATATCCATTAGCTAAACTGTTAGTGAAGGACTCAATTGGTGTAAAAATTAAAGATTAGGGTAAACCTTAAAATCTTAAAAATTCAAGGCTACTCATGTGTTTCGTCATTTATTTATTTAATTATCTTATTGTTACTTTTTAAAAATAACAAAAACAACCCGTTTCACCCGTTTCAGCCATGCCAGAAACAGGTGATCCACCCGTTTCCGCCTAGACAGAAACGGATAGTTCATCCGTAAGTTCAACATTAGCAAGGCCATGATGAAGAGAGTTTCCTATATTAAAGCCAATTATGAGGAACTTACAACGGTCCGTCTTTGTCGACTATTAGAGGAAGATATGGGAATTGAGAAATTTGCACTTGATCCATTCAACAAATATATAAGCAATCATATAGATGACGTATTGCAATGGGCTTATGAGAATTCAGAGTCTTCAGACAGAGACGACGATCAGGATGAAGATGAAGAAGTAAAACCAGAGAAGAAAAATGTGAAAAATTCGGAAGTATCTAAGAAGAGGCAGAGGCTTGAAAAAGAAATCAAAGTATCAGAAGAGAAGCAGAGCAAGCATGTGGAAGAAGAAGCAAAAGACAACAGAAGTGCAAAAGTTATTGAGAAATCCTCTGATAAAATCAAACATGTGCCAGAGAACAAATGTGAAGTCGAGTTAATGAAGGAACCAAGTGAGATGTTTCCCAAAGACATCACTGAAGTTGAAAAGAGGAAGGAAAGAGTGGAAGAAGTCCAGGGAACTGACATGAATAGTATTATGTCAATGTCATGTAGAAGGTGCACTACAAGTTATGTTCCACATCCAAACCCCAAAATACAAGTTGACGATAATAATAGTGATGTTGATGGTACTGACGAAGATGATTGGGATGACGATGATGATGGGGAAGAAGAAAAGGATGGAGATAATAATGTCGATGATGGAATACTCCGTGAAAAGGTCAATAACAATCAAATTCGAAGAAAACGATGGAGATAATAATAGGAATGATGAAAGCTCGGAGTGAAGAGGTCAATAACGATGAAGTTAAAAAATGTAGCAAATTAAGAACTGTTATTGGTGTTACTAAGGGATAAAAAAATTTATAAGTTTAAGGGGGTGTGTTGAAATAATAAACTTATAATTAATAGTGTTTAATTTGGTTCAGTGTATTGTCCAAGAGTCATTTCTGTATCTGTATTTATAGAAAGTTAATGTTGTTTACTAAGAGTCATGTTTGTAATCTATAAATACCTATCAATACATGTAGTAAGGCAAGAGAATTTTCTTCCATCAATTATACTCTCCCTCTGTTACCTTTGAAAGTTTATTTATTTGATCCAACATAAATTGTATTAAGTGATTTTCGATCTATTAGAATTATGATAATACACAATTATATACAAGACAGATTCCTACTATATCTACAGGAAGGCTGTGCGCTGGTGGGACTCGGCTCATGATGTTTGTTTGCCACTATTTTGAGAATGCTTGCCATCGAGTTGTGTTTCAGTTCATTTAGTTTTGCCTTTTTTTTTTTTCTTTTCTTGTATATGATTCTTTCCATTTCTTTTTAATAATACCGGGTCGCGGGTTAGCGGTTCATAGGGTGCTAACCTCGTTAGGATATCCTGCTCGGTTCTTCCCTCTAAGACAATTATAATTATCATTATTATCATTATGAAAATTGTCTTATAATTATCCCTAACAGATGCTATCCTATATATATTTGAATTATAATTATCCATAAGAGATCATAACAGATCCTATATTTGAATTTGTATTACTTCCTAGCACATCGTCTAGAGAATATATTCCTAAATTAAAAACCTTAAATTTCGTAATTGGGATATTAAAATGTAATTTAATACGGCTAACTGAATACAGGAAAACTAGTAAATGAACAAATGATTAATGAGCTTCTGTATATAAACATGAATCCAAACAAGTAAAGAGTAAAGAAGCTTTCTTCACATGGAACCACAGTCTTAATTTGCATAAACTACCATTTTTACGAGCACATGGAACCACAGTCCTAATTTGCATTTCCACCAGCAAGAGGAATGTGAAAACATCTTCATTCCAAACCCATTAAATCCTCTTATATTCATCATTCATCATTCATCAATTACGAAATCAATGCATTCAAACAATTTACACTTTCTACCTATAACGGCATTTGCACTTATATATATATAAATGTACCCTTTAATCTCCATTATCACACATTCAAGTTTCTAGTCATCTTCCCAATGGCTAAAACGACTTCTTCTCTTCATCTTCTCATCATTCTCGTTTCCTCAATTTTATCCTTTGCAGCTTCAGATGATGTTTTGAGTACTTTTTGGCCCCAATCCGATGGCACACCTTCATTTAATGTTAAGAGATATGGGGCCAAATCCGATGGCAGGACCGACTCAACTCGTGCCTTTGTTTCGGCATGGAGCATGGCTTGTGGATCAAATAGACCAGTCACAATTTATGTGCCACCTGGGAGGTTTCTTCTGAAAAAAGTGGTTTTTCAGGGTCCATGCAACAACAATGCAATCTTTTTCCGAATAGATGGTACACTTGTGGCTCCATCGGATTATAAAGTCCTTGGGTACGGTGGAGATTGGATTGTCTTTTGGCGTGTCAGCGGTGTTACCATCTCCTGCGGGACTCTTGAAGGCCAAGGTGCTGATTTATGGGCTTGCAAGGCCTCTGGAAACAATTGCCCTTCTGGTGCCGCGGTATGTTAACTAGTCCTAATAATAATTTATCAGTGTTATGTTGCACGAGAACTCTTCTTCACTTGAGTTTCACGTATTCGTTTTCCATTTTTTTTTCCATCACCGTTTCAGTTTCCTTATTAATTATAGGCTGTAATTAAGTGATTTAATTGGTTTTATTTTGTAATTATAGACAGTAATTAAGTGACTTAATTGAGTGATTTAATTGGTTTTATATAGACTGTAATTAAGTGATTTTATTTTGGTGCAGTCACTTCATTTTACCAATTCTGATAACATAGCAATATATGGATTGACATCACTAAATAGCCAAATGTTCCACATTATAATCTACGGTTGCCAGAATGTGAAAGTCCAGGGGGTTACCGTTTCTGCCCCGGAAGATAGCCCTAATACCGACGGTATTAACGTACAAATGTCAAACAACATCACAATCTCAAACTCGAGGATTGGAACCGGAGACGATTGTATCTCAATCGGTCCGGGTACTTCTAACTTATATATCAAAAACATAAGATGCGGCCCTGGCCACGGTATCAGGTACAATATTTATTTTGTATTAAATGATTGACATTATTAACACATTAATTAAAGATTGATTAAAGTTTGTTGTTAATTTGTTTTCAGCATAGGGAGTTTGGGCAAGGAATATAAAGAGCTAGGAGTACAAAATGTGGTAGTTAAAAGAGTTCATTTCACAGGAACTCAAAATGGGGTGAGAATCAAGACATGGGGAAGACCAAGCACTGGGTTCGTGAAAAACGTACTATACCAAAATGTTGTGATGAACAATGTCCAAAATCCCATTGTTGTAGACCAAAATTACTGTCCTTCTAACAACAATTGTCCTGGACAGGTACGGTAATTTTGATTATAGAGCTAAAACTATCAAATTGTTAACATGAATTTACTAATTTAATTGTTATATATGTTAAAATTATGCAGCAATCCGGCATTCAAGTAAGTGATATTAGGTACAACAATATACGTGGGACATCAGCAACACAAGTAGCGGTGAAATTTGACTGCAGTAAGAAGTATCCGTGCAGAAGGATTCAACTTGAAAATGTGGGACTGACATACAATAGTCGTCCGGCTAATGCAATTTGTCATAACGCAGATGGATCATTTTTAGGATTTGTTGAGCCCTCTAGTTGTCTTTAGATTGTATATTTTTGTTTTTTTTTTTCCTAGTCTTAGAAAATGTTTATTGTTCTTCTATTAGATCAATGTGATTTTAGGCTCACGCTGCAATGGAGTTTTTGTTTTGTTTTGGGAATAATAGGTTACATTATGTTTCGTATATTCAAAGCAACTTTTTTTTTTATTTGTTTTAGAAGTAATACTGTAAATTCAAAAACATCATAAGCAATTATACCAATTGGTGTTCTAAAATCCTGTGAAGAATGTAAAAGAATAACTATAGGAGCCTCCAATTCCACAGTTACCTGAGCATTTAGGCAAAGGAATCATACAGCTGACAATCTCTTTTAGATCATCTTAAATCTTCTTATCTTGTTTTCAAACTTATTAATTTGCGTTTGAAGTGTTTCCAAACTCTTTTAAACTTGCTTTAAATTTTTATTCTTATTTTCGAGGTTATTTTAAATTTCAGATTATTTTTTGTAAATTATATTCTTAATTTTTTATTGATGCGGGGCATCTTTCCCTAGGATCGGGTCCGTACGGGGGAAGTCGGAGGAAGAACCAAGTACGATCAACAAGCGAGTAAAGAGGCCAAAACAGGGCCACATAACAGCTCAACAGCTCAGGCGCGCCCCGCGTACCTTATAGCACGCTCCGCGTACTTGAGTGTCTGATCTGGAGAAGAGTTCAACAGCCAAGGCACGCTCCGCGTAGAATTGGGCACGCCCCGCGTAGAGTGAGTACTGATCCAGAGAGGAGCTCAGCAGCCAAGGCACGCCCCGCGTGCCTTCAATTTAAGGAACTTGCTCCTTACTCCAGCTTCCTCCTTATTTACAATCCCGCCACTCCTTATTTACACTTTTGCCACTCCCTTATTACAACCCTACCACTCCCTATTTACCATCCATGCCACCCCTTTATATTTAACCCCTTTTACCCTTATCTTATTATTTTTAAGTAGTTATATGTTTTACCCTTTATTGTAATTTGGCAATTAGGTTTTAGATGATATAAATTCATCTCTTTGTCATTGTAATGCTTAACTTTTTATCAATCAAATTATCAACTTCTTTGTGAAGCTTTGTTAAGGTTCTGCCTTCAATAATGGGGGATCTTTGATTTCCTACGGATTTAGTCCGTAAAACCCGGGATTCACTCCTTCTAGTTTAGCTAGAGAAGAAATATCTTTGTAAGTTTACGATTAAAACTTTCAGTGGAAATCGATCTGTATCAGTTGGTATCAGAGCCGATCGTTTTCCTTGAACGGAGACTTCTTTCGACTATGGTTCAACCAAATTTATCTCCAAGATATGAAGAAACCTTCAACAAGGGGTTGGAAAACCCCAAAGCTATGGTGATAAGGTATCGTAAGAGTTGTAAGGAGGATTTTCGGGTGATGAACGAGCTAACGAGGAAGCTTACCAAATCCGTAAAGGGTCTCAAGCAAGAATGCCGAAATCACTCCCAACCAACCATGGAAGTTCCTCCTAAAGATCCATCACTAATCTTTTCTCCTTTACACATTGAAGAGGTAAATCCTAAACTTCCAATTTCTCATATTGAAGTTGTGGATAGTCCTATTGCTAGGAAGATATTGGATGTTTGTGATATTGTTTATGATGTTGAGGTGGATTTAGATTCTCATTGTGGATTTGTTGATAATGATGTTGTGAATGAGAATGTGAGTTCACGTATGGGTGAGGAGGAAGGAGTGTTTGTAGGTGAGAATGTTGGGACAGCCCATGTAGCAAGTGATGCTCCCCAAGTGTTTGATAAAATACCTCTTAAGCATAATCTTATTTGTAAGTTTGAGGAAAGTGAAGGCATTAATCTTGAGAAAGGGGAGAGTGACTTTGGGCTTATTAATCTCTTTGAGGAGCATGATGAAATTAACTTATGTGTGGAGATTGATGGCTATGGAGATGGGAGAGATGTTGGTGGTTCAACTATAGTTGGGTGTAGCATGTCGTTTGGGTTGGGTAGCTATTCAAATGAGGTAGCAGGCTTAAACTATAGGGAGAAGTGGGAGGAAACGAAAGGTCATGGGAAAAGACGGATCGTTGATGAAGATGGAAATGAAATTGAATAAAACCATGAAGAAGAGGAGATTGATGAAGAGGAGAACCAATCCGAGAATGAGCTAGTAAGACATGAGGAGTGTGATTATTATGAAGGCGAATTCGAGGATGAGGTTGAAGAGAGAGAGAGCACGCTTTCGAAGATGAAATATGTGAGAATGGTGAACTTTGTCAAAGTGCATATGAGTTTGATTATGATGAAGATGGTAGAGTTTGCCATGGGGAGGATGGACGTCAAAGAGTTGAGCGGAACCAATATGGGGCCGCTCATGAGGAAGACGAAGATGGGGTCTACTATGATGAGAATGGGCATCGGTGTGTTGAGTGGGATCGACGCGGGGCTCCTTATGAAGATAACGAAGGTAGATTCTATTGTGATGATGAGTTGGAGGAGGTTGAACGGAACTACAATGAAGATATCTATGAGTATGATGGAGGTAGGTTCCATCATGATGATGAGTTAGGACATGTAGAATGGAACCGAAATGAAGAAGCTTATAATGATGATGAAGGTCGGTTCCAAGATGAATATGAGTTGGGAAATATTAGGTGGAACCGAAATGAAGAGACTTATGAGCATGATGAAGGACGGTTTCGAGATGACTATGAGGTAAAAAATGTAGAGTGGAACCGAAATGAAGATGCTTATGATGAGGAAGAAAATCGGTTCCAAGATGAGGAAGAGTCGGGAAGTGTTGAGTATGAACACACCTATGAAGTTGATGATGATGGCAATGATCACAATGTGTATTTGGTGACTAGGGTGCCAATGCCTAGTGAAGAGGAGCCTAGCCAACGTCATCGATTATTTAGAACTCGATGCTTAGTTCTTGGGAAGAAGTGTGAGATGGTGATCGACGGAGGAAGCCAAGTGAATATCATTAGTCGGTCCGCCATGAGCAAGTTTGGGTTGGTTCCCGTGCCACATCCTAGACCTTACCGCCTTGGTTGGGTCAATGAGATGGAGAAGCTTCACGTTACTTATTGGTGTAAAGTTCCTTTCACTATTGGAGCTTATGGGGATGAAGCTATATGTGATGTTGTGGAGATGGATGCTTGTGATGTGCTACTTGGTAGGCCATGGCAATTTGATTTTGATGCCTCACATGTGGGAAGAAGCAACACCTACACCATACGCAAAGGCGGAATCCGATATGTCCTTACACCTTTGAAGAGTTCTCCTAGTACTAAAACGGATGCCACTTTGGAAGATTGTCCAACTCGGGAGTTGAATATGAATGGGTGCATTGGTGGAACGGGTGATACATTGAATCATATTGACTTGGGTTCCATGGATGAGTTAGCTAGCCACCCTCCTAGTAAAGTCAAATCCAAAGAGGACAATGAAGTTGAGAAAGGGGAGAGCAAAGTTGGAAGTGAGGAAGTTGAGCCGATGTCCAAGGGTGACAAGTACATGTCTTTCAACGAGCCACCTAAAGGGCTTACTACAGGGCTTCCACCTTTGAGGAAGCTACCACGATACATAGCATGGGATCCGGGAGATAGTGCACCTAACTCTACATATGGCGAGCTGAGTTCTAGAGAGGAGGATGAAGGTTGCTCTATGAAGCCTATTGATAGCACCGAGATGCCTAGCACATGCCACATGCAAAAGAATTGAGTCACTCATTGGGTAAAATCTGAACTTATTCTTTTGTGCTTTGTTGAGATATTTGTGTTGGAATCTTGGGTGTGTATATTGAGGGAGAACCTTCCCTATGATGAGCCTATGAGAGGCAAGCTTGTTGTGAGGAATGTGAGCTTTATGTTGAGGGATAACCTTCCCTATGATGAGCCTATGAGAGGTGATCTTGTTGTGAGGGATGTGAACTTTATATTGATGGAGAACATTTCCTATGATGGGCCCATGAGGGGTGACCTTGTTGTGGGCTTTGGTGATTGTTTATTGAAGGGGAATGGCTTCCCGTGGAATATAGAAAGATGGAAGGATGTCAAGACTTGGTAGATTCGGAACTCACTATGTTGTGCCTTATTGACATGTATGTGTGTGGGTATATGTGGTGCTTATTGAGGAAGCATCAACCTTATGAGGAGTCAATAGGAAGCGATCTTGTGATGAAGAGAGTGGGGTTTATGAAGTCTTTGATGAATGGGAATAGCCGCCCGAGAGATGTTGAGATGATTGACGGAATTCAAGGCTTGGAGAATAATAGCCAAGTTAGTAAAGTGGCAAGTCTTGAAGTTCCGAGATTGTTAACCCAAGGTGAGGGAAGAGCTACTATGTGTGTGCTTGGGTTCACTATAATGTGGGTTGACGAATATCGCCGGGATATTCCGTTTGATGTGGGCCATGGGCAAGGAGAGAATGAGCATGATAGCCGAGTTAGTGGAATGAGTGATAGCCAAGTCCGGGCATATTCAATTCAAAGTCATTTTTGGGTTGTGAAGATTACTCAAGGGATCGCTCCAATTTGGGTTGATATATGGTACCGGGACATGTCATTTGAGTTTGGCTATGAGCGAGTGGAGATTGAGCCTAGCATCCGGGTTGATAGCGTGAGGTACATTGAGGTCCGGGCATATTCGACTCAAGATCATGTTGGGGTTTTGAAGAATATTTGTGAGATCGATTCTAAGTGGGTTGATATGTGTCGTCGGGACATTCAATTCAAGGTAGGCCAAGAGCGGAAGAAGAGTGTGTTGATTCCTCACGTTCGTGATGGGGAGATCAAGAGGATCCATGGGTGGTCCGTGCAACGAAATGAGGGGCGTTGGAAGATCACCCAAGCATTTATTGGGAAGTGGTTTGACAAGCTTCGCCAAGACATACCATTCGATGTTGGAAGAGCATCCTATATTGGTGGAGATGGGGAGATGAGTACCACGGAAGATGAAGTCCGGGGTGAGGCAGTTGTGGAGATATGGGGAAAAGCTCGTGAGGAGAAGGTGAGTCCGACAATATGTGGAATGGACTTCTTGAATTCATCTCGAACAACACTTTGGTTCGATTTGAGGGCTTGGGTTCATTCACAACGAACACGTCTCATCAATATGTGGAAAGCAACTTGGGGTCAAGTTCTTTTTAAGAGAGAGTGTATGATGCGGGGCATCTTTCCCTAGGATCGGGTCCGTACGAGGGAAGTAGGAGGAAGAACCAAGCACGAGCAACAATCAAGTAAAGAGGCCAAAACAGGGCCACATAACAGCTCAACAGCTCAGGCACGCCCCGCGTACCTTATAGCACGCTCCGTGTACTTGAGTGTCTGATCTGGAGAAGAGTTCAACAGCCAAAGCACGCCCCGCGTAGAATTGGGCACGCCCCGCATAGAGTGAGTACTGATCCAGAGCGGAGCTCAGCAGCCAAGGCACGCCCCGCGTGCCTTCAGTTTAAGGAACTTGCTCCTTACTCCAGCCTCCTCCTTATTTACAATCCTGCCACTCCTTATTTACACCTTTGCCACTCCCTTATTACAACCCTACCACTCCCTATTTACCATCCATGCCACCCCTTTATATTTAACCCATCTTACCCTTATCTTATTATTTTTAAGTAGTTATATGCTTTACCCTTTATTGTAATTTGGCAATTAGGTTTTAGATGATATAATATTTATCTCTCTGTCATTGTAATGCTTAACTTTTTATCAATCAAATTATCAACTTCTTTGTGAAGCTTTTTTAAGGTTCTACCTTCAACAATGGGGGATCTATGATTTCCTACGGATTTAGTCCGTAAAACCCGGGATTCACTCCTTCTAGTTTAGCTAGAGAAGAAATATCTTTGTAAGTTTACGATTAAAACTTTCAGTGGAAACCGATCTGTATCATTTATTTATTACTGATTCTCCTAAATTAGCTAATTAATGAAATTGTACTCTGAAGAGAATATCCATTTGATTGAAAATGAGAGTTCAAACCAGTGATGAATCTAAGATTTTTAATTATTCTTGATGTTTGCTATTAATGATAGATAACAGAAGTTGATTTTTCTATAAAAAGCAGTTGTTTCAAATTTTTACCAAATGTTTTTTTGTCTCATGTTTAGACTTAAAAGGAAAAAAAACAGTTCCGAAAATTAAAAACAAACTCGCACTACATATATAAAATAATGAATGAGAAACTTAATTCAATAGCTTAGTTCTCTCTTTACTTTTTTAAAGATTTGGATCCTCTATCTTGGTAAAACATGAGAGGATCCGTTAAATTAATCTCAATCTTTCTTTCTAAATGTGTGACTACGATTTGAACAACATTATAATTATAAATTTTATTTAAAAACAAATCAAATTAATTCTTGATTAGTTAATATTAAAGTCGATATTATAAAAGGTTCCACTATTTTAATTATTAAGTGAGATCAAAATACAGGTATACAATTGAATTTAGAATCCTCCAAATAACATGAAAGACCGGATGCTTAATATGAGAATTCGTACTAATAAGATATATTCATACATATTAAAAAAGGAATCAGGATCTTCTCCTGTTTGGGAAAAGCAGAATAAGATCTGTTGTTAGTTGAATCCTAACCCTTCTTTTAATATGAAAGGCTAAGATTCAAAGAAGCATATAGTTGGTATTTTTTAATTTAAATTATTAATATATATTTTTTTATAAATTTATCTTCTATCTTCTTCCTGGAATCTATCCCCATAATCTTCATGTACCATTATCTCTAACAACCTCAAAATCTAGATCTGAATATGGTTTATTTTTATTGCTTTTATTTTTTTAGGCAAAAGGAACTATTTGATCCTTGACATATCCAATATTTGAGTGTTTGGCCCCTGACCTATTATTTGGTTACATTAAGCCCTTCACCTATCCCAATTAGTTAAATCACATCCAAAATGGATGGAAAGTTAACTAAATTTGATTCTGTTAACACATAGACAATCTATTGTGATATTAATAAAAATTTCAAAACCTCATTGAGTCTAAAAGGATATTTTACATTCCAACCCAATTTAAGTCTTCGTCTTCAATTCCATCATCGCTTCTTTGCCGGCTTCTGCAATTCTCCTTTCCCGGTCGCGGCGGCTGCAAGGCCAATATCATCATTTGTTGCGCCGACAAATAATGCTAATAATAAGTTAGGTGATGGAATGGAGATAAAATAGTTCATCTGGTGGTAACGAGCACATCGGTGGGGCAAAAGTGGTGAAGAAATCAACGATGGTGCTGAGTGCCAATGAGGAAAATCTCAAATGCTTGTTACCAAAGATGAAGATTCAAGGGAAGATGAATGATGATGTGAGCTTAATGTAGGAAAAGTTAGTGAAAAGATCCAAATTTGGATGATGTGAGCTTAATGTCTTTTAAAAACAATGATGGCACTGAGTGCCAGTTCTAGTGACGGAGGTGAAACAGAAGAAGTCAGATCCAGACTAAAAATACATTGTTGCATCCATCCATCCACTACAGAAGAAGTCTGAAGAGTTGAATGTCAAAAATCAGTAGATTAGTAGAAATTTCATAGCCAGTTTATGAAGGAACCGCAGAAGCCGGGAAAGAAGTGTGATGGAATTGAAGACGACGGTGATGGAATTGAAGATGACGACTCAACCTTGGCTGGGATGTAAAATATCCTTTTAGACTCAAAGATTTTAGAATTTTTACTAATACCATAATAGATTGTTTATGTGGTAATAAATCAACCTCACTTAACTTTCCATCTATTTGATTTTACTAATTAGGATAGGTGAAGAGCCAAATTTGGCCCAATAATAGGTCAGGGGCCAAACACACAAATTTTGCATATATATGTCGAGGGCCAAATCATACCTTTTGCCTATTTTTTATTACCAAAGAGGTAAAAAGCATCATAAGGGTCTATTACCTTTCAATGTTTAGTGCATTAAACTTTTGATTTTTTAAGACACATCAACCTCCTAAATTTTTTTTTGTAACATAAAGCCATTGCTTGCCAAATTAGGATTGTGCATATCTAATTTAGTTAAAAAAATTATTCATTTCATCCAGGTTTGAAATTATATTTTTTACAATTCGAAATAAGATTTTTACAGTTTTCCTATTACACATATAAAAAAATTACTTTCGAACTGTTAAAAATAAAAAATTCCAAACGAATAATAGATACTAAAATGCATCTCAATGTCTTTGTATTGAAAATCCATGAGTGTGGCAATATGGAAAACACCACTACATTATCAAAACTTCCCTCCATAGACAAGTCAGCTTTCCATATATGGTCAAATGAGTATGGGCATTAGGCAATTCCAACAAATGTTGCACCTTACTTCTATTATATGTTAAAACAAGAGATTAACATTCAATTAATTAAGATTAAACTAATAACACAAATCAATTAAGATGATCAACCATAGATAAAAACAAATAAAAATCATAACTAGGGTCGCAGACTCAAACCCTCTAACCACTTTCAAGGAGTCACATGATCAGCACTAATAAAGCTAGAGGCACTAGTCGCACAGAGTCTCTAAAATCATGGTTACTAGTGAATTTGTATATAATAATCAAAGAAGAAACGTAATTAGAATATATACTTATAGAGCTAGGTACATGAAGATGTACTGGGCACAACTTAGCACTAACAAGTCATAAAAAGCACTAGTTGCTAGTCAAGCGGATAGATCCTTTGAGGATTAATCAAGGATTAGTCGAAGTTTAATCATATTTTTGTTTTTGTCTTTTTTATTTGTAAATCACAAAATTGTTATATCAATTCAATTAGAATATGTATTATATTGTCTAAAAACACGTATATTTGTAACATATATCTTTTAAAATGTGTAAACATCAACATTTCAACAACAATATCATTGAAAAAAATGGCTCATTACAAATCTAGCCCAACTAAGAGAGACCATTTACATATCTAACCCACTTTGCTTCCATCTCACCAAATTAGACACTTTCATCAACTTTGAACAAAATTACCCTTAGTTCTATTCGATCGATCTGCTCCTGCTTCTTCTTCTTCCGCTTCATCTGCTTATTCGTCTTCTTCTTCTTCTTCTTCTTCTTGATCTCCTTCTTCTTCTGGTCCTTCTTCTTCTTCGTTCAACTTCTTCTTCGGTTCATCTTCTTCAATTTCTGATACCAATCGTTAGCGATTTTTGAGATTATTGAAGTATTATGTTCAATTTCCCGTAGAAATGGTATGTTTTTAGCTTATACGCCTGCTTTTCTTGCTGGTCTTGCCTCTTTCTTCATCTGTAATGGCATCGTTTCAATTTCCTCTATTTTCCACCATTTTCCTCCATTGTTGTCGCATTTGTGACGAAATTTGTCCTATTTCGTCACAAATGCGACAACAGCTGCCATATTTCGTCGCAAATGCGACAACTCTTGTTGCAGATGCGACAACTCTTGTCGCATTTGTGACGAATTCGTCACAAATGCGACATCGCAGCAGTTCAATTGTTATATTTTTTCTTTCTCATTTTTTGAGCTTTCCATCCTAATCCTCTTCTACAGACACTAATTCTTCAAAGTTTGAACGAAGCATAATCTCTTCTCTCTATAAACCACAGTATTTTCGTCGGTTTGGGATGGTGAAGAAGACGTTGAGAGTATGAGGAAGAAGGTGAATTGAAATAAGGGTATTCTTATCCAAAGTGGATGAAAGTGTCTAATTTGCTGAGATGGAAGCAAAGTGGGTTAGATATGTAAATATACCATTTTAGTTGGGCTAGATTTGTAATTAGCCCTTGAAAAAATATATGATATTCACAAGTAATAAAATTCACCAAAAGTTATTAAACAATGTCCTTAAAGTCTTAAACCATATCATGAAAACAAGTAGAAAATGTAATTAAATCCAAATATTTGAAAATAAAAAACTCAATTCATGGATAACCATTTCACAATATCAAAAATGAATTATAATAAAAAAATGAATAATAAAAAACACTTTTATTCATTTCCATTTAGGTGGCATAGGCGGTGTCTAAACGTCTAAGCAGAACCTAAACTGTTTCCTACGGACCAAAACATCGTTAAGAGTGAGTAATCAGAGAAAATTGGAACGGATTCTCAATTTCGAACGCTTAAACATGGTCTAAACGGTTCAGACATTGGTTTTGAACAATGTATAATAGGTGTCACTTGATATCTAAAATATAAATAAAGATGATCAAAATGATTTGTCTTGGCACACAACCATCACAATGAATATGGGTCATAAGAGAAAACTTACTTCCTCATGAAGAAGAGCCAAATGTGGTTATTTAGAACTATATGAGGTACCATCAATATTTTAGAAAGTGAAATTTCTGTTATAAGTTTTACTGAGGTTAATTATCTTTAACCATAACATAGATATCCATTTTATTTGGAGGAACTTTTTAATTTTAATTTAATATATGTATCTTCGTTTAAAATGATATTCATTCTAAACGTTATATTTCAAAATTAATGTTCTGGTTTGTGATGAATATGTATGAACTGATTAGCATGATCTGGTTTAACTTAAATATGCATGAACTAATTAGTATGATCATATACGAGGCATGTATATGTAGACTGTTCTGTTGTGACTTGAATATGTATGAATTAATTCAGCTTGCTTTGATCTGACTTGCATTAGATGTCAAATTCAAGTTAGGCATGGATAGGTATAAATGATTAGCATGTATGCACAAGTTAAACAAACAAGTCAGACATAAATAAGTATAGATCAATTATCATCTATGCACAAGTTAGGCAAATAAGTTGAACTATTAAGCTTGATATTTGTTTGACTGATTAATAATCTGTTGTGACATGAATATATATGAACTGATTAAGCTTGCTCTGATTTGACTTGCATTAGATGTCTAATCAAGTTAGGCATGAATACGTATGAACTGATTAACATGTATGCACAAGTTATAAAAACAAGTCAGACGTGAATAGGTATGAACTGATCAGCATGTATGCACTAGTTAGATAAACAAGTTGAACTATTAAGCTTGATGTTTGATTGACTGATTAATGTTTTGTTATGATATGAATATGTATGAACTGATTAAGCTTGCTCTGATTTGACTTGCATTAAATGTCTAATTCAAGTTAGGCATGAATAAGTATGAACTGATTAGCATGTATGTACAAGTTAGACAAACAAGTCAGGCATGAATAGGTATGAACTGATTAACATGTATGCATAAGTTAGACAAACAAGTTGAACTATAAATCTTGATGTTTCTTTGGCTGATTAATTTTTTGTTGTGACATGAATATGTATGAGCCACCTAGGTGCCTCTTGGGCGAGTTTGCACAGGTCCAAAAATATTCTTCGTTGGAGACGGTCAAGTGAAGCCATTTTAGTGTAGCTTTTTTGTATGAAGTTTTTTCAGATTAGGGTAAGACACAAAGAGAGAAACACGTTCTATTTGTATACTCGTTTTAGGCGATAAGTGAAAGGTCATGGAGAAGATGAAATTGTTGAGTGTACACTGTGTTTAGGGTGAATTTTCTTGGAATGATTGTCTAATTAATGATTGCTTTTTGATCATGCAGATACCAAGACAATCGGGGATTGTTTTTTTGGGAATGAAGATGAACCTTGTGTAATTCACATTGAATGTTGCTTTTATTTTTATTGTGGGTATAGATTCAAAAATTGAATTATACTCGTGTATACATATTATGAGCAATAGTCTCTAATTAATTTAAAATCATTGATATATAAAATTTGATGTTTATTGCGTATGTCTATTTCATTATTCAAGTAACAATATGAACTGGCTTCTAAGCCATTCTGAATAAACCAAGAAAATTCATTGAAATTTCAAGCAAAGAAAAAAGCAAGCCATATTAGAATAAAAACAATGTCATATAAAGAACAATATAAAGACAAATAATGAACCGCATCTGTCACCTGAAATAAAATCTATTGACATAATTGATTAAGAGCATCTCCAATAGACTCTTAGTGCACTCCCTAAAAATAAAATAAATAATTGACTTTTAGTGATTTAAGAGTGACTAAGAGCATCTCCAACAGCCTCTTAAGTTAGCTCTTAAGTTAAAATTTGAGGAGGGAGAATGAAAAATCAGCTCCAACAGCCTCTTAGTGGCTCCTCAAATTACTAAGAGCCTCTCCATCCTCTCTATTAATAGAGAGCATCTCTCCACCTCTTAATTCATTTTTTATTAATGATTTATTATTGAAGAGTCTCTCTCCTCTCACTATTGGTAAATATAACAACAATTAATGATTTTAATGATAAAATAATAAATAAAGAGTGAATATAAGGAGTATTTGTTGAAACACCTTTCCACAGGATTTTGATTTGACAAAATTATTTAAGTACAATTAAATATTCTATAACACACTAAGTTTAAATGCTTTGATTTATTGTTACTAATGTGTGTGTTCAATGTTGAGTTTATAATTGTTACAAGACATAAAGATCATAAGGCCCAAGCCCTATATGAAAGTCAAAGCCCAAGTCAAACAAGGCCAAGATCACTCAGCCCGCGTATTACAAAACACTGCCGTTGAGTATTGAAACGCAGCTCAGCAATGAAGGATCCAGAAGATCCACGTAGATAACTTCGGTAAGAAGCTGCTGAGCTGTCTCGACAAAACGTACAAGACAGCCGCTGACCACAAAGCAACTTCCAGACCAAGTATTTCCTCTTTTGGTAAAGAACAGAAGACGCAGGAAGCTGTCTGATTGACATTACCAGATTTGGAGGAACATACTGCCACACTGACCGAAGAACAGAAGATGCTAGAATCTGATTGGCTAAGAGAACTGCTGAACAGACTGAGTGAAAACGACATGAAGCCGTTTCCCTCCAACGGTTATTTCGAAATTCGAAATAACCAGAAGCTCTCACAGCTCTCTATAAATAGAGCATTCAGAATCCTTATTCAACACAGAACTTTGAGCAAAAGCCGTTACGCTGACCAAACGTATACAAAAGTTCTGCATCCAGAAGCAAAGCAAATCTTACACGACAATTTTCACATCTGTGTAAAAGTCTAGAGTGATTGATCCTCAATCATCTAAGGTGTTCTAGCAATTGTTGTTTAGGACAAATCTTAATCATTTCTAGAATTAGAAAGGAGAAGCTGAGTACTCGGTTTTAGTACTTAGTGAATTAGAGTAGAAGTGAGTAGAGGTATAGAGGAAGGTACTCTTGTTATACTCAGCTTCTGATTTGTAAAGGGTTTTTGAGTCTCTACCTTTAAAGAGCTCAGTAGTGAATTGGAAATCTCGGAACGTGTTCCGGGGACAGGACGTAGGCTTAGAAGAAGCCGAACCTGGATAACTCCGCTGAGTGAAGTATTTCTAACCCTTAACTCCTTAATACATTGCTTGCTTAAAACAAACTAAAACTGACCAAGTAAAAGAGGTCAAGCTGAGTTGTGCGCTGCAAACGACTTAGTTCAGGAATAGACTCTAAGTGCTATTTCCTGACTTAAGCAACGAAACTGACCTAGTCACCAGTTGACTAAGCCAGTGTCTTGCTGATTGTTTTGCCCTAATTATTTAAAAAGGGTAAAATAGTTCCTAACCCCCCCTTAGAACTATCTTTGCAACCTTACAAGGGACCAACAAGTGGTATCAGAGCCTAAAAGCTCATTACTAAAGGTTTAACAACCTTGAGTTGATCCATACCATGGGTGAAAACAGCACTCGGTTTCTCCCTGGAAACCAGACAACTCAGATATTACCTGAGGGGCTGTCCATTACTAGGCCTCCCCTATTCTTCAGGTCAAACTATACCTTTTGGAAGAATAGGATGAAGAACTTCATTCAAGCTACAAACATGAGTGCCTGGCTATCTATAGTCCAAGGCCCGTTTGTACCTGTGAAAGTTGTTGCTGGCCAGTCAGTTGTTAAAGCTGAGGTTGAATGGACAGAGGATGATCTCAAGAAGCTACAAAATCATGCTTCGGCTATAAATATGCTTCACTGTGCGCTGGATGCTGCAGAATACAACAAAATATCAGGTTGTGAGTCAGCACAGGAGATCTGGAAGAAGCTGGAGGTCACCTACGAAGGAACCAATAAGGTGAAGGAGTCCAAAGTCAACCAGCAGATGAGATTGTATGAGCTGTTCGAAATGAACAATGATGAGGGGATTTCTGAAATGAATGCAAGATTCACCAACATCATAAATGAGCTCAAAAGACTTGAAAAAATCTTCACTGAGGAAGAACAAGTCAAGAAGATACTCAGAAGTCTTCCTAAAGACTGGCAAGCCAAGAAGACAGCCGTTGAAGAAGCTCAGGACTTAACCACCTACAAATATGATGAACTCATCGGCTCACTGCTGACTCATGAGATATCTATGAAGAATTTCGAGGTGAAAGAAAAATCCGAAGACAAGAAGCAGAAGTCACTTGTCATGAAAGCTGATTCAACTGATGATGGCTCAACTGACGATGAGGAGATGGCAATGTTCACAAGAAAAATGAAGAGACTGTTCAAAAGAAATGACAAATACTCCAAGAAGCCTTATAGAAAATTTGATAAATATAAGGCTGACTCAAGTGACAGCAAATTCAAGAAGGACAGCTCAAAGCCCATTACATGCTTTGAGTGCCATCAAACCGGCCACATCAAGTCAAGCTGCCCAACGCTGAGGAAAGACAAAAAGAATGGCAAGAAGGCAATGGTGGCAACATGGAGTGACAGTGATGATTCTTCATCAACTGAAGCTGAGGCCACAGAGTCAGCGAAGATATGCTTCATGGCTGACGAACTTGCTGAGCCATGCATTTCTGAGCATGCTGACCAATCTGATGAGTCAGATTATGAAGAGCAATCTAATGAGGTAATCTCACTCTCTCAACTCAGAAATGAAATGGGAATGCCCTGAGTGATCTCTATACACTTGTCAAAAAGTGTAACAAGAAGATTAAAGCACTCAGCCGGCGCTGTGATGAAGTAGAAAAGGTCAAACTGAGTGACCTCAGATACCTTCTTCAGGACAACTCAGTTTTGCATGAAAATATGAAAATCATTCATGAGTCTGTCTCTGAAGTCCAGTCAGTTTCAAAGAAACTGAGGAAGGATGTCACAACCATTCAGAACCAATTAAAGGTTCCAAACAAAAACAATTTTCCTCTGAGAACTCAGTATCAAGGTACTCAGTACCAAGGTACTCAGCAGAGACGAAATCCCCAGCGAAGAGTCCAGTGTGACTTTTGTGGGAAGTTAGGACACACCACTAAGGTGTGCTGGCACGCTCAGCACTGGGGTGCTGACAAGTCAGTAAAGAATCCTAAACAGAAGGTCAGTTGTGACTTCTGTGGAAAAAGTGGCCATACTATCAATATATGTCGCCACAAAATAAAATATGATGCTTTACCTGTTGAACCTAACAAGTCAGGACCCAAAAAGAATTGGGTACCTAAAGGAAACTGATCACAATGCAGGTAAGCCTGAGATGTGCTGAGAAGTCAAAAATGTGGTATATTGACAGCGCATGCTCAAGGCATATGACGGGTGATGAAACTCAGTTCATCACGTTTGAACGTAAACTAGGAGGAAGCGTAAGTTTTGGAGACAACAGAAAGGGTAAGATAGTAGGATCAGGCACCGTTGGAGGTAATCCCACTATTGAATCTGTCTCCCTAGTCAGCGGACTCAAATATAACTTACTCAGCGTAGCTCAGCTATGTGATAATGGGAGAAAAGTTATATTTGATGATACTGGATGTAAAATATATGAGGGAAAAACAAATGAGTTAATTTTAACTGCCCCTCGGATAGACAATATCTTCATGCTGAACCTACAAAAGAAGTTTTAAAAAACTGTATGCTTAGTCACAAAGGAAGAAAATTCCTGGCTATGGCACAGGAGACTTGGTCATGTAAGCATGGACCTCCTGGCCAAATTAGCAAGAAAGCAATTGGTTGAGGGACTGCCTGAACTTAAATTTCAAAAAGATCAACTATGCCACGCTTGCCAAGCTGGAAAACAAACCAAACAATCTTTTCATAGTAAAAACATTGTCTCAACTAAACGTCCGTTAGAGTTACTACACTTGGATCTCTTTGGTCCAGTCCAGCCGCTGAGTCTGGGTGGAAGAAGATTTTCCTTGGTCATTGTAGATGACTTCTCTCGGTATACGTGGGTTATCTTGCTGACCAGCAAGGATGAGACCTTTGAGACATTTTCAAATTTGGTTAGAAAAATTGAAAATGAAAAAGACCTAAAATTAGCTCATATCCGTAGTGATAACGATGGAGAATTAAAAAACCAAAAGTTTATTGAATTCTGTGAAGCCAGCGGCATTGACCACGATTTTTCTGCTCCTAGAACACCTCAGCAAAATGGGGTTGTAGAAAGGAAGAACAGAACTCTGGTTGAAATAGCCAGGACAGTGCTGGATGAGCATAGGCTTCCAAATTATTTTTGGGGAGAAGCTGTTAACACAACATGCTATATTCTCAATAGGGCTCTAGTTAGACCTATACTTAAGAAAACCCCTTATGAACTTTGAAAAGGACGAAAGCCCAACATTGGATACTTTCGTGCCTTTGGCTGTAGATGTTTCATTTTAAATACCAAAGATAGCTTAGCCAAATTTGATTCAAAAGCTGATGAGGCTATCTTTCTAGGCTACTCAACAAACAGCAAAGCATACAAACTTTTTAATAAGAGAACCCAAGTATTAGAAGAGTCTATACATGTGCAATTCGATGAAACTGACCCTGCAGGAAGATACCAGCCGCTGACAGAAGATGAACCAAACTCAGCACCTGCTGATCAAGAACCAGCTACTGAGTCCTTCACAAAGCGGCTGACCAAGAGTAAGAGTGAACCTAAGATTGTTTTCGCTGACCAATCTACTTCTGCAGAGAATGTTGAAACACGAATAGAACAAGACACAAATCTACCCAAGGAGATAAGAGTCCCAAGAGGGCATTAAGAAAATGCAATTCTTGACTCAGCTGGAAATACCCTGATGACAAGGAATCAACTCAGGAAGTATCTCGGCAATGTAGCCTTTGTCTCAGTTCAGGAGCCGAAGAACTTTGCTGAAGCTGAGCATGACGAATTCTGGATGAATGCCATGCAAGAGGAACTGGACCAATTCAGAAGGAATAATGTATGGGAGCTAGTGCCACATCCAAGAAGCCAGAAGACCATTGGAACCAGATGGGTCTTCAGGAACAAGCTGGGTGAACAAGGAAACGTAGTCAGAAACAAAGCACGGCTTGTAGCTCAGTGCTACAGTCAGCAAGAAGGTATTGACTATGGCGAGACCTTTGCCCCAGTGGCAAGGCTAGAAGCAATTAGGATTTTATGTGCATATGCATCTTATATGAATTTTAAATTGTTTCAAATGGATGTTAAGAGTGCATTTCTTAATGGAGTAATAGACGAGGAGGTCTATGTCAATCAGCCTCCAGGGTTTGAGGATCCTAAGTTCCCAAACCATGTTTATAAACTCAAAAAGGCTCTGTATGGCCTCAAGCAAGCACCACGTGCTTGGTATGAGAGGCTGACCAACTTCTTACTGACTAGAAACTATGTCAGGGGTCAAGCTGATACAACTTTATTCATTAAGAGAAAGGGTAAAGATACCCTGCTGGCTCAAATATATGTAGATGACATTATATTTGGTGCTACTAATGAATCTATGTGCAAGGAATTTGGTAAGCAAATGCAGACTGAGTTCGAGATGTCAATGATGGGAGAACTCAACTTCTTCCTTGGACTTCAAATTAAACAAGGAAAGAATGGCATATTCATCAGTCAAGATAAATATGCCAAGGAGATATTGAAGAAATATGAACTAGAACATTGTAAGCCAATATCCACTCCTATGGGCACTGACACTGTCCTCTGTGCTGACGAAAATGGTAAGTCAGTAGACAGCAAGTTGTACCGAGGTATGATTGGCTCTCTACTTTACTTAACAGCAAGTAGGCCGGACATTCAGTTCTCAGTATGTTATTGTGTTAGATATCAGGCTAACCCTAAGGAATCCCATTACATTGCTGTAAAAAGGATCCTTAGATATTTGCAAAGCTCAGTAAATGCAGGCTTGTGGTATCCAAATACTCATGACTTTACACTCATCGGATACACTGACGCTGACTATGGACGAGACAAGCTGGAAAGAAAAAGCACCTCTGGAGGATGCCATTTCCTAGGAAGCTGTCTTGTATCTTGGTTCAGCAAGAAGCAGGCGTCAGTAGCCCTGTCCACCACTGAAGCTGAGTACATTGCTGCTGGAAGCTGTGTTGCTTAAGTCCTATGGATTAAGAAATAGCTTGAAGACTATGGTGTACAAACAAAGACAATTGAAGTTAAATGCGACAACAAAAGCGCAATTGACCTCTCAAAGAACCCAATCCAGCACAGCAGGATGAAGCATGTCAGCATAAGACATCACTTCATCAGAGATCATGTACTCAAGGAAGAAATCAAGCTGACCTATGTGCCAACGGATGAGCAGCTCGCTGATATCTTTACAAAGCCTCTAGCATGAGAGCAATTCAGCATACTGAGAGAAGCCATTGGTATGTTTAATCCACTGTCTTAAATTCCTAAGTAAAAATGTGATATAATGCATGCTGAATGAATGTTAACATGCTGAGTGTTTTAAAGAATATCTGTCAAAATCACATGCACAGTAACTAATGCACACTGAGTAAGTTATCTCAGACCGAGTAACTAATTACTCCCACTATCCATTGCACAAAACTGACCACTCAGAATATGAAACGTTTGTACCAACAAATGCTGAGTAAAGGTAATCATTAGCATTCAATGCAAACGCACGCGTAATGACACCTGTACAACGCATGCGCCGAATATGTCATAAAGTGTCATAAATGTCAGGGTTTCTGCCGATTGGACAACCCAAGGGCAAAACCGACCTAAATTCAAACGGAAACCTTAATTAAAAATCTATAAATAGTGGGTATTTCCCCACTACCTTCTCTTTACGCGTACTGAACCTTCAAAAGCTTCAGAATTTCCTTACGAACTTAAGAACTTCAGAACTCCTAAAATGACTCAAGCCTCTTTCAACATCTCCGGTGCCGGTCGTTCTAAGGCCACCACCGATGAACAGACAAACAAAACCTCCACTCAGCCTTCTCCGTCCAAAGCTACTGGACATGGAAAAGGAAAAGCCACTCAAGCTCAGGGAAAACCAGCTAAACCTAGACAGTACATTCGCGTATTCGAGAATGTCCGAGAATGGAAAGTGGAAACTTCTCGCTGGGTATCTCAGACCTTCATTGACTCAGAACAACCATTCTGTGACTGGATAAAGAACAACGGCTGGACTGGGTTGTTCTCCCTACGATTCCCCACCTACCCTGACCTGGTTATGGAATTCTACCATAACCTCAAAGCTGACGCAAAGGACCATGACTACTTAGTCACTGAAGTCAGGGGAAAGACCATTTTCATCAACCTAACATATTTGGGATCCTTACTCAGCCTCAAGACTGAGGGTGCTGAGTTAAGAAGAAATGGTGATCAGGAGGACATCTACTATGATGAAACCTTCTGTAAGCCTGCTGGGTACATTGGAGAAGTATCCAGCTCGTCCATGGGTCAGCATCAGAAGATGGCCCACTTCATGCTGGTCCAACTGATCTACCAGAAGGTCAACTACACCAGCTCAGCCTCCCACTTTGAGATGTGCTTTATCTGGCACATGCTGACCTACAAACCGATAAACATGCCAGTGTTTCTAATAGCTGGATTCCTTCGTAGCACGAACAATCTAAGGCTAGGTTCGCTGATCACAAAGATTCTAGTTGACCACAAGGTTGACTTACAAGGTGAAACCTGTGTGAAAGGATCTGAGATCACAGCAGCATCACTGCGTGCTCTAAAATTCAACCAACCTTTGAAGAAGGGAAAATTTATTGAGCAGCCAGAGGAGCAAGCTGAGGAAGTGCTACCTGCTGAGGTGATTGTTCCAGCAAAAGGAAAACGGACTAAAGCTCCAGCCACAAGAAAAAGGAAGCCCACTGGTACTCCATCTAAGGAAGCTGAGCCTAAGTCCAAAAAGACCAAATCAACTACTGAGTCAAACCAAGACAAATCTCAGTCAGCTGAAAAGCACAGCAGGCAAGATGAGCCTGCAACTGAGGACACAACTGATCCTCCTCAGAAGAAGCAGAAGACTTCTACTCTTTCACCCATCAACGTCCTTCCACTTGACTTCGTAGTCACTTTGGACTCACATTATGCTCAGCATCATGCTGAAGAAACTGAGCAACGGGAAGATGAGGTGGACCTAGACGAACATTTCGTCACTCAGCTCGAGGAAGAGCTTGAGAATGAAGACACTGAGGATGAAGGACATGCACAGGAGCAAGAGACGGAAGCTGACTCTGAAAGGACAGCTAGTGACCATGATCAAGCTGACCAAGCTCACACTGAGTCAGCTAATGGCGTTGAACAACATCACGAGCCAATTAACCAGTACACTACTGATCAGAATGTAGACGACTCTCCATCTCAAGCTGATGTAAATCAAGCTGACCCTCCTCCTGTACAAAAGACCAGAAGAAGACTGGTAAAGGCCAGCATCTTAGACCAACCAGTCAGCACACCATTGCATGATCCATCCAAGGTCAAGATGACCTTCTTCCGTAAGCCAATTCCTTCTGCACCATCTCCTCAACCTTCACAAGCAGCAGAAAAACAAGCCTCTGTTTCTACTCAGGAACAAGCCGAACAACTTAACTCTGCCAACCCGCCAATTCAAACCGAGCAAAATCTCGAAGAAAACACAGCATCAGTCAGCTCTGAACCCATCCAACCTGACTGTTCCGCTGAGGTTGAACCTGCTAACCCAACAACTATTCAATCAACACTTGCGCAGAACCCAACAATAACCCCAGTCCCTGACCCAACAACCTCTTCTCTATCTGGTCAAACTGCCATCTCTCAGTATAGTGTCTCACTTCTTTATCTTTCCAGATCCAGAACCTGTCAGCTGCGAACCCAAATCTCGCCACTTCCTCTGAGTTAAAGATGCTGTTTGCTCAGCTCTATACTGAACAAAACAAGACTAATGCACAGCTTGCAAACACATCTCAATGCTCAATGGAGCAACTCAGTGAGGCAGTCCGTCTACTTAATCTCCACAAGGAAGAAATGGACACCAACCAGCTCAAACAGGATCAAATACTGACCAATTCCCAGAAGATATTCGACCATGTTAGACACACGAATCTTCAGCGTGAGCACTATGATACTTCACTTCTCAAAACCTTCCACAACTCCTTTGCTGCGCTGACAGACACAATTACATGGCTGGGAAAAGGACAAGCTTATGTACTCAGTATGCTCAGTGCTGCTGATATCCGTATTAGTCCTGAGGTCCTCAGCAACGGTGCTCCTATCTTTGATGGCATAGACGAAAGTGTTGATCGTTTGAAGACCTTCTCTGCTGAGCTCTCCAGAGCTGTTCTTTTGGATTCCTTCAAGTTGCCTCCACCCGGTGCTGGCAAAACGGGGGAGAAGAAAGATCAGCGCAGAACTCAAGCTGAAGGCAGTCAGCAAAAGAAGAAGAAATAGATAAAAAAAAAAAACTTAGTTAAATCAGAAGCTAAGTTTACACTTAGCTTATTTCTTCCTTCTTGTAACATGTATTATGTATGCTGACTATCCTATGTTATTTAATACAATACCTGCATGCATTGTCGACTCAACTTGTGTTATTTATCCTTTCATGCTAAGTATTATGAATGCATCTTCTAAGTACAAATTGAACTCAGTAAACGAGTAAAATACCTGCTGAATGTATGCTGCGTAAAAATTAATGATTGAACTTGTCTAAAATCAACCATTGAACAAATTAATTACTCAGCGCTCTTTTACTATACTACACTTCCGCTAAAACTGAGTAAAATAGAATATATCCCACAAGCTGACCTATACTTGAAAACTAATCTTAGACTTATTCAATTAAACCTTAAAATGTTTAGAATAAAACTAAGTCAGTAGCTCAACCCTGATGGGGGAGTTTACTTAGTCAAATAGGTCAACTATCATGGGGGAGCTCAATGCTGAGTTCCTTGCTGAATAGTTTTGCCAACATCAAAATGGGGGAGTTTGTTGAAACACCTTTCCACAGGATTTTGATTTGACAAAATTATTTAAGTACAATTAAATATTCTATAACACACTAAGTTTAAATGTTTTGATTTATTGTTACTAATGTGTGTGTTCAATGTTGAGTTTATAATTGTTACAAGACATAAAGATCATAAGGCCCAAGCCCTATATGAAAGTCAAAGCCCAAGTCAAACAATGCCAAGATCACTCAGCCCGCGTATTACAAAACGGTGCCGTTGAGTATTGAAACGCAGCTCAGCAATGAAGGATCCAGAAGATCCACGTAGATAACTTCGGTAAGAAGCTGCTGAGCTGTCTCGACAAAACGTACAAGACAGCCGCTGACCACAAAGCAACTTCCAGACCAAGTATTTCCTCTTTTGGTAAAGAACAGAAGACGCAGGAAGCTGTCTGTTTGACATTACCAGATTTGGAGGAACATACTGCCACACTGACCGAAGAACAGAAGATGCTAGAATCTGATTGGCTAAGAGAACTGCTGAACAGATGAGTGAAAACGACATGAAGCCGTTTCCCTCCAACGGTTATTTCGAAATTCGAAATAACCAGAAGCTCTCACACCTCTCTATAAATAGAGCATTCAGAATCCTTATTCAACACAGAACTTTGAGCAAAAGCCGTTACGCTGACCAAACGTATACAAAAGTTCTGCATCCAAAAGCAAAGCAAATCTTACACGACAATTTTCACATCTGTGTAAAAGTCTAGAGTGATTGATCCTCAATCATCTAAGGTGTTCTAGCAATTGTTGTTTAGGACAAATCTTAATCATTTCTAGAATTAGAAAGGAGAAGCTGAGTACTCGGTTTTAGTACTTAGTGAATTAGAGTAGAAGTGAGTAGAGGTATAGAGGAAGGTACTCTTGTTATACTCAGCTTCTGATTTGTAAAGGGTTTTTGAGTCTCTACCTTTAAAGAGCTCAGTAGTGAATTGGAAATCTCGGAACGTGTTCCGGGGACAGGACGTAGGCTTAGAAGAAGCCGAACCTGGATAACTCCGCTGAGTGAAGTATTTCTAACCCTTAACTCCTTAATACATTGCTTGCTTAAAACAAACTAAAACTGACCAAGTAAAAGAGGTCAAGCTGAGTTGTGCGCTGCAAACGACTTAGTTCAGGAATAGACTCTAAGTGCTATTTCCTGACTTAAGCAACGAAACTGACCTAGTCACCAGTTGACTAAGCCAGTGTCTTGCTGATTGCTTTGCCCTAATTATTTAAAAAGGGTAAAATAGTTCCTAACCCCCCCCTTGGAACTATCTTTGCAACCTTACAAGGGACCAACAGTATTGTTGGAGATGGTATGTCTTAGTGACTCTTAAATCACTAAGAGTCAATTATTTATATTATTTTTAGAGAGTGCACTAAGAGTCTCTTGGAGATGCTCTAAGACATATCATCTTCAACAATACTCCTTATATTCAGTCCTTATTTATTATTTTATTATTAAAATTATTAATTGTTGTAATATTTACTAATAGTGAAAGGAGAGAGAATCTTCAATAATAAATTATTAATAACACTAAGAGGTTGAGAGAGGCTCTCTATTAATAGAGAGGATATAGAGACTCTTAGTGATTTGAAGAGCCACTAAAAGGCTGTTGGAGCTGATTTTTTATTCTCCCTTCTCAAATTTTAACTTAAGAGCCAACTTAGGAGACAGTTGGAGATGCTCTAAGACCTATGTAATTTGAGACAAACTACAACAGCAGAAATCATTATGCAAACTGTCATCACCGTTACCAATATGCAAATTTTTCATAAATTTATTGACATTTTTAATTAGTAGGTTATCATTCAAGTGTAATATAGGTAATAATAAATAAGCAGTTATCGAAATACGTGTAAAATGGCAATGTACTAATAGGCTAACGTCACGTGAGGTTATTTCAAATGACAGAATGTAACTGTCATCTGAAGTTCCATTAGACGACAACAAGCCTCGTGACAATTTTATTTTCTACAGACCGTCGTCTGAAGGGCTTATTGGTGCAGTGCTTCCTCTTCCACTAATGATAGTAATTTGCAATCTTCTTCCAATAATCCTTTCTCACTTGATTTGTGCACACAATTAGATCTATTGTTATTCCTAACCAAAAGTTGCATAAATGTACATCGTGTACATTGTTCCATTTCATTTTCATTGATTTTTTATTATTTGCTTTTGGTTCTTGCACTACTAGAATTTCAGACTTGGGAATGAAACCTGTATTTAGAGATCTGTTTGGCATGATGGACGATCAGAACTGTCTTATCCATATACGATTCTTGAGGATACGGGGTACGAGGAAAGTATCCCGACATAATTGGATGATTAACCACTCCAAATCATAGACTGGATGTAACTGTCTGGATTTTACTACATAGAAAGTGTTGGAGAATGTGATATATGAGGATCATATTGAAAATTACGTTGAATATGTGAGATCAGAGAACTTTGGGAATTATAAATATTTGGGTTTTGGATTTGAGAGTTTGTATTTCCGGCATTTTGAGAATTTGCAACATAAGAGTAATATTGACTTTATTCATTATGGGGATCCATTTGAAAATAAATACTACGAGTAAAAAAAGATTGAAAATTAATGTGATTTATTATGAGTTAAATGAAGCGTTGTTTATAAATTTTTTTAAAAATATCACCATTATTCTTATTTTATATTTTATTACACGTATATTTAATATTTTATGACATTTAATACAATTATTACTGTTATTATTATTTTAAATTCCAAATATTTTTTACCATTTCAAATTTTTCCAATACACAAACAATTATGCGTCATTAAAATACAAAAGGTTTAAAGCACCTTTTGGCCCTTGACCTATCTAAAATTTGTGCATTTGGCCCTTGATCTATTATTTGGTCACATTTGACCCCTGACCTATCAAATTAGATAAAATTCAACCCATATTGAATGAAAAATTAACTTTGTTAGAAAATTATCAACAGTCACCAATACAAAAACGACACATGACATATAAATAAAATTAATTTTCAACTAGAGATGGCAATAGTAACTATTTTACACAGTAAAAAAAACCTAAAAACTTTTCTAGTGTTCCGATAGAGTGAAAATTAATTTTATTTATGTGTCATGTGTCATTTTTGTATTGGTTACTGCCGTTAATTTTTCAACACAGTTAATTTTTCATTCAATATGGGTTGGATTTTATCTAATTTGATAGGTTAGGGGCCAAATATGACCAAATAATAGGTCAGGGGCCAAATGCACAAATTTTGGATAGGTCAGAGGTCAAAAAGTGCTTTAAGCCAATACAAAATAAATCATCTTGCCACTGGAGATAGAAAAGATGGAGGGATCGATCCACAGTCCACCCCGTGAAAAAAGGAATACAGACTCACGCCACGTGCAACTTCCGTTGGTCAAGGCCACAACTCAACCTTTTCTTTCTAGGTTGAGTACATTTTCTCGATTTCTCTCCAAACAACTTCTCATAATTTTGCTCTAATTTTTCGAGAGAGTCGCTTATTCAATGACTCTTGAAGATTTGAAGATTTCTAAATTACTATTTAGGGTGTAAATTTAAGATTGGTTTGACCCCAACCACTAGAAATGCTATAAGTAATAGTCTCATAACTTTTTTTTTTTTTTAATCAAGAAAAACATAACTAATGGTAACCCGAATCTGGAATAAATTAGTAATGTTGCAATGAAAATTAACAATAAAAAGGAAAAAGAGGATAGGCAATGATTTTGTAGATAATTAATGTCAGACAAAATAGTAAGTACAGATTAAAAGGCGATTTCTTCTCCTTTTCTGCTCCATATGTCACGTTTTATTTCTAAATTCATATGAAAAAAAAAAAAAAAGAATAATAATCTACTCAATGGAATAAATTAGTGTGAGGATTTTCATGAAAAAGTTCTTCCTAAGGAAGTGATGTTTTTGTCATGTCACGTTAACGGTCAAGCTAATAATATATTTCCTTCTTACTTTTCTAACAAACCTCTACAAACCATCTACGTGAACTTTTTTTTTTATGCATGTACGTTTTTATAATAATAACAATATTCCTATAAAGTAGTATTTCATAATATTCATGTTTAATCTAATTGCCTTACTAATTTACACACAAATCATAATTTGTGAAACTTAGAATGTAAATTAAGTGTAACCCACTAAAAGGGTTAGTTAAATTTCATGAGGCTGTTCATATTTGGTTCTATGAATCTGTTCCTTTTATTTTTTTTAAAGGAAAATCTGTTCCATTTATTAAGGCTGTATTGGATAATAATTTTTAATTTTTTAATTATATATATCCAAAAAGAGAAAATTACAAATTTATACCTTAAAAAGAATACCAAAATTAAAGAGAAAAATTTAATGTATTCAAGAAGTATTTAAAAATTCCACTCATTGAGGTTTTGATCTTGAGACTCATGGGGTGTTTGGTTACCTACTTTTCATCTCCTCTTTGCCTTTTCATTTTAAAAGGCAAAGTTTGAGGTATTTAGATATCTACTGTCTGCATTTTAAGATTGAAAATAGCTTTTTACAAAAGCATGAAATCTCTGCTTTTTGAAAAAACAACTTTTTCGAAGGCAAATAGCAAACAGGAGCCGCAACCAGTAAACAAGAACAACAAATAGCAAGTAGTCAAACGGACAGTATAACTATTACCAATTTTTATTTAAACTTTTTGTAACAAAAAAAATAAAAGGGTAATTAATTTATTAGTCCCTATATTTTGACAAAACACACTGTTTAGTCCCTGTATTTTCAAAAACACACACTAAAGTCCCTAACGTTTTTCTCGGTGAACTGTTTAGTCCCTAATGTTTTTCTTGGTGAACTGTTTAGTCCCTGCCGTTAGACTCTCATGAAGATTCTGTTAGTCAATTTGGATTTGTGTTCTTCTTTTCCTTTATTTTGCTTTCCTTTAAACTCTAATGCATCTGAAATCAACTTTGAGTGTTCTTGTTCTTAATTTTCTTCTTAATCGTTCAAATTCGTAAGCGTTGAGTCTGTTCTTTTTATTGTTCTCCATGCAAATAGCTTCTTCTTCTAAATTGGATTACTCTTCTGAAGTTTGAAGGTAAATAGTAAAGGGTAATTTAGTCATTTCCGAAGTCATAAACGGTAAAAAATGTAACAAACAGACGGAAGGACTAAACAGTTCACTGAGAAAAAGGTTAGGGACCTTACCATGTGTTTTTGAAAATACAGGGACTAAACAGTGTGTTTTGTCAAAATATAGGGACTAATAAATTAATTACCCAAAATAAAAATATATATTATGAAAAAATAGTACTAATATTATTGTCAAGTAATTCTTTACTTTTAAAGTTTAAAATTGTGTAACCAAGAGCAAATTTAACACTAAAACTGAGTTTGATCAATATATATCATAGTGTCTTCTCAACTATGAATCTTAACATCTCCATTGTACATTTACATTATTTTATCACTAATCACAAACGTATATATTCACGTGGAAAAGTATACTATAGTTTGTAAGAAATGAACAAAAACAAATACAAATATTTTATCAAATTTAATATATTAATTTTCAATTTTATTATAAAATTAAAAAAAAACGTGAAATAATATTTAGAATAATAATTGATATAGAAACAAAAATATCTATATATTTTAATTATATTTGAAATTGACTTAATTTGTTAATATTAGAAATAAAATTCATCTTCAATAACAATGTTATGGATAAATTGGACCATTTTAGATAAAATTACTGTTAGACTATCCACAGTAACTACGTGTACTTTTAGAAAAGAAAATATATGTTCAAGTTTTATCTTCTCATTTTGTAGTGGGTCCAATTTACTTGGGCGATTGTAGAATTGTCCTATATATAGATGATTTGAATTAAACCGTTACCTATTACTTTGGTTTCTACGTACCTTCAACATATAATTCCAAAATAATGGAATCCAAAATTGGTTGAAAAATTAAAGATTTGGATCTGTTCAGTAGCTCCGGAAATGATTAATTGCAACAATATGCCCAATACACATGCTGCCCTATATTATTACATACAAACTGTCTGTCTAAATCTAACACTTTAAATCTTTTGGTTTTAAAATACGTTTATATGTATTGAATTCTCGTTCTACTAATAAACTCCAAACACTATTTCTTTATTTCCAACTTAGGATTCAGTTCATTTCTGCCCTTATAATCATCCCTTAAGACGGTTCCTTGTTGAGACCTTCTATCCAGACGCTACCCACTCCGGACCGAATGGTTACATTAATAATAATAATAATAATAATAAATACTGAATAGATCAATGAAATTAAGTGTCAAAGTGTGAACACATATTGTTTGTCCTAAAATATAGCATCCTTCACATGGAATGGAAGAGCAGTGAATGCAAGCAAAGAGAAAACACTTTCTTAATTACATTTAATATATAATATATAATAAACCTTGACATGCCGGTGCAGTCTTAAAAACTACTAAAAAAAACATTATTACAGATTAAAATCCTATATATAAACACCTCTTCTAAAATCTATACATTCAACTGTCTCTTAAAACACACTAATTCTATAGATCATAAATGGCGAAATTACAGATGTTTGAGTCTGCACTTGTGATTTTTCTGATATTTACTTCATATTTAGCCAATGCAGCTCAATACAATGTTGTAAATTATGGGGCTAAACCAGATGGCAAGACTGACTCTACGACAGCGTTTCTTACTGCATGGAAAAATGCATGTAGCTCGAATAAGCCAGCCACAGTTTACGCACCATCTGGGAGATTTTTCCTGAAAAACGTTGAATTTAATGGTCCATGCAACAATAACAATATCTTAGTACGTATAGATGGTACACTTGTGGCTCCATCTGATTATAATGTTCTTGCTAAAGCTGGAAACTGGTTGTCGTTTGGCCACGTCGACGGTGTTACTGTTTCCGGTGGTATTCTTGACGCCAAAGGTCCTGCTTTGTGGGCTTGTAAGGCCTCCGGCAAAAGCTGCCCCAGTGGCGCCACGGTATGCCTTTTGTTCCTGAAAGGGGTTTTTTCCTAGAAATACGGACAATATGGCTAGCTGACATTTTTTTTTTTTTTTTTTTATGGATACAGTCAGTATTATTTTCGAATTCAAAGAATATAGTAGTGAATGGATTGACTTCAGTGAATAGCCAAATGTACCACATTGTATTCAATGGATGCAACGATGTAAAAGTCAAAGGGGTAACAATTTCTGCCTCCGGTAAGAGCCCCAACACCGACGGCATCCATGTGCAATTATCCAGTGGTGTTACTATATTGAACAGCAGGATTAAAACTGGCGATGACTGCATCTCAATTGGACCTGGTACCACTGACTTGTGGATTCAACAAATTGCATGTGGCCCTGGCCATGGCATTAGGTACACTCCTAAGTTAAATTATTATATTACTATCTCTCCACATTACCAGTTTTTTCATTTATTTTTTTAGAATATGGTACAAATATTAAATGATACAATTTTAAATTTAGTATTTATCTGACAGTAAAATTTTAAATCTCCTTAACCAAATATGAGTGATGTTTTGTGGAAATTTTTTATGGTTGGATCTCATCACATTTAATTGCTTCTTGCAAAATAAAAGGTGGCTGTTCATTAAAGAAGCTGGAAATTGCACCCACTAGCACAGTTAGATTTAAAATTGCATTGTTTTCTAAGTGAATATTCAATCTGTTCTCACCTAATAACCATAAAGTTTAAAATTGCATTGTTTTGTGCGTGAATACTAAATCGGTTTTCACCTAATAATAACCATAGCGCATTAGATTCCCAGTTCGAGGAAGATGTGAAGTTTTTTTTATTGAATCCGAGAACTTTGGAAATTTGAGATAGAAAATGGGGAAGGAAAGAACAAGCAACCAATGATATCTCTTTGACTTTTTTGACTGTGACTGCCAAGTTATCATTTTCTAACCGTGTTAGCATAATTGTACCTTATTGTTTGTCACGTTTTAAAACATGAGACTGTTTTTTATGTTAAGAATAAATGCAATTACAAAAATGAAAAACAAACAAGCACACAAGAATTGTTTACCCAGTTCGCCACTCAATTAGAATGACTACGTTTGGGGGCACTACCAAGCCACGATATTTCACTATATGAATGAGATACGGATTACAGAGAAAAATGTTACATTTATACTGTAGAGTTGGATCGCTGCAATTGGGCCTATATATATATATATATATATATATATATATTAGTCTCCATAAGCCCAACATTTTAAATATGAGACTGTAATTTCCTCTATAATTAATTAAACATAACCATTTATTTTGGGTATTGCAGTATTGGGAGTTTAGGCAAGGATGCTTCAGAACCAGGAGTACAAAACGTGACAGTTAAATCCGTTACATTCACAGGAACACAGAATGGAGTAAGAATTAAGTCATGGGGAAGACCAAGCAGTGGCTTCGTAAAGAACATAGTTTTTCAAAATGCTGTGATGAACAACGTCCAAAATCCCATTATCATCGACCAAAATTACTGTCCCGACCATCAAAATTGTCCTGGCCAAGTAAGTTTCAATCAATTCCAATTATTACCTTACCTTTTTATTGTGATCTGCTCTTCCAAAAATTAACATATATATTGCTTTTGTAATGTACAGCATTCAGGTGTTAAAATAATGAACGTGACTTACCAAAACATTCGTGGAACATCAGCAACACAAGTGGCAGTGAAATTTGACTGCAGTGAAAAGAAGCCATGTACTGAGATTAAAATGAAAGATGTGAAGCTGACATACAAGAATGAAGCAGCTGATGCTTCGTGTGAGAATGCTGATGGAACGGCATCTGGAGTGGTTCAGCCTACAAGTTGTCTATAGAGGAAATAACTTAAATTGCTATATTTTGTTTGAGCCTGCGGCGTTTCCAACCATATCTTTATTTGCTTGGAAGCCCGGCCTTGTAATTATTGATTTGTATTTCTATATCTTTAACCTCATCATTCATTCACAATGCCCTTTCCATCTAGCTCAGTTATTTCAAATATATCACACTCTAGTATCAATGTGCTTCTTACTTTCATAATAAGTCCGATCCGTGATCAAATATATAACACTCTCATTATCACACTGAACAACGATTATCTATAAACTAGGGCGTTTCCAGTATTTGGAGGCCCTAGGCATTTTTTATACTTTTTTTCACATCTAAATTTAATATTAGTTTAGAAATATTAAATACCAAATAGTAAAGCATTATTATTAATTACAATTTAAATAATATATTAGTCTGGATATAACAATTGATACAATAAAAGCGGTTATGCCCTATCGCATCAAGTAATAAAGTCTTCCGAAGAACATTAACAGAACCGTGACAAATAACATTATTTGCCACGGTGCTTAACAGAATCGTGGTAAATAAGTCGTGGCAAAAGGCCATTTTTGTACAAGTGATAGTTGAATGTAGGTTATAGAGAAAGGTATTCTGTAATATCTCAATATCTGTTGTAAGGGTTTGTGCTCTACCACAAAGAGCTTAGTAGTGGATTAAAGCTCGGAAGAGGAATTCCGGTGACTGGATGTAGGCAGGAGGCCGAATCAGGATAAAACTGTTGAGTATCACTTTCTCTAACTCTTACTCTTTATTGCTTGCTTTTATTAGGGAAGTATAAATTAGTCAGAGTTGTGTTTAACTGTGCTAAGTTCGGAAGCCCCTCTGAGGCGTTACCTTTCGAACCAAGGACAAAATCAATCTTAGTTGTTGATCAACTAAAGTTGCTTCTGAACTTTTAATAGACATCCTCTGGACCGTGCTATTGAATTGTGAGAAGTATTTTTACTTAGCTAAAATTTTAAAACTCTCAATAGTTCAATTAACCCTCCATTTGGAACTAATTCTCACATTACAAGGGACCAACAAGTTTCATGTCCAAGCCCGATCCAAAGGACGCAGACTTCGATGGGTATCCGAACCCGTGAACAAGTCTAGTTTTAACAAGATCATCACCATAGGCCATGCAAAATCCTTCAAACCTTTACCCAGAAAACAGAGAAGTTTTTGGGCCAGAGAGAAAACAAAGAGTCGAATATCAAAGGAGAAGTACAAAGTCCAAGTCTTCAAAGCTCTTATTTGTGTCGGACAAATATTTTGAGCTTCCAAGGGCAAAAGAGTCTTTTTACAATAACCAGGGGCAACCTTGTCTTTACACCAATCCGGCAGGTTCTAGAAGATGTGTAGGAAGACAATGGTGCACCTCCACACACTTAATCATATCTCCTTTAAATCTCCACCATTGATTGTAAGCCCTAATATCAAAGGTGGATATTAAGCCATGTGTCTCTTCTTTACTTGGAGAGCACACCTAGAAAGAATATAAGAATGTAAATATTTAGACTTTAATGTTAATGAGAATCAAGGAACTTTATCCAAAACATTGATTATTACCTCATTCACTTTATGATGGTATCAGAGCAAATAATTTCACTCTGTTAAAAACTCCAATCAAAGGAATATGGCTAACCCCCCTATCATCAACACGAGTAGCCCTTACCACCTCCCACAGACGGAGACACCGGCATTGGCACTCGTATCGCAAGTCCTGACTGGACCTAACTACCACCAATGGTCTCGAGCCGTGAAGGTAGCCTTGATGTCGAAGAATAAGTATGCCTTTGTAGATGGCACTATTGCGGCACCAAGCACAACAGACGCCATGTACAGCCAGTGGGAACGCTGCAACAACATGGTGATGTCTTGGATACACCATGCCTTGTCTCATTCACTAGTAAGGAGCATCATGTGGCTCGACAAAGCTGATCAAGTGTGGGTAGATCTGAAGGAACGGTTTGCCCAAGCCGATTCCTTGAGGATACTGGAGCTGCGCAGGGAAATACACGGGTTAAAACAAGGAACGAGGACGGTAACTGAGTACTACACGGATCTTAAAATACTTTACGATGAACTTACCAACCTCAGACCCATGCCGCAGTGTTCGTGCAGACCAGCTTGCTCTTGCGGCGCCTTCAAAACACTGCGTGATCAACAAGAAGCTGACCAAGTTATCACCTTTCTTCAAGGTTTAAGCGAGGCATATTCCACCATATGTTCGCAGATCTTACTCATTGAGCCTTTGCCCTCTCTCAACAAGGCCTATGCCTTAGCCACCCAACACGAAAGGCAGATTGGCCTCACACCTGCAAAAAACAATGAAGGAAATGAGAACGCCTCCTTTGCTGGATTCACTAATCAACAAAATAGGCAGGGCACCCATCGCAACAAACCAAACAGCCGAAAAGGAGGAAACAGCCGCAACTCGTCCTTATGCACTTATTGCGGTAACATAGGCCACACAGAAGATATATGCTTCAAAAAGCATGGATATCCGATGTGCTATGGGAACAAAGCAAAGGGAGGAAATGGCTTCAGAGCACCGCAAGCTAAAGCCAACTCTGCAACAAATCATACCAAGGAAGGGTCAGATTCAGGGGAGGATGATAACACCAACCAGAAAGAACCTTTCAGCCTCACTAAAGAACAATATCAGAAATTGGTGGCCTTCTTACCTCAGAAAGCACAAGCCGCTCAAGCTACCACAAGCAGCGTAAACGCCTTCCACAAGGACAGCTATTCTGGTAATGCTTCTAAAACTTCCTCTGATAAGTATGCCATGCCTCGTTGGATCATTGACACAGGAGCCACCGATCATATTGTATGCGATGTTGGGTATTATAGTTCATACACAAAAATAGAACATTGTTGGGTCAGTTTACCAAATGGGGAGAAGGTTAAAGCAGAACATATAGGCATAGTGTCGTTGAGTTCAGGACTCACCTTGAGGGATGTATTATGCATACCAAAATTCAATTACAATCTAATCTCAACAAGCAAGCTTTTAGAGTCAAATGACATGTGCATCATCATAACTGGGTCAACATGTATGATACAGGATACCAAGAGCTGGATGACGATTGGTTGGGCTAGGCAACAAGGAGGGCTATATTTCTTAGAGGATCCACAGCAAAATGTAGTCAAAAGTTGTTATGCTGTTTCATGTTCAATTAAGGCAAATGTATGGCATTCTCGCCTTGGCCATCCTTCCTATGAAAGGCTCAGAGCCTTAGGAATACCATGTAATGACTTTAAGCCTTTCAAAGAAATGCCATGTGACGTTTGTCAAAGAGCTAAACAAAAGAAATTGCCTTTAATTTTAAGCAACAGCATTGCAAAACAAACATTTGACTTAGTTCATGTTGATATATGGGGGCCGGTTAGGGAATCACATACAGGCAAACGTTATTTCCTAACTATTTTGGATGATTACAGTAGGTATACCTGGGTATCATTGATGCATGACAAAGGGGAAGCAAGACAGGCATTACAGGCATTTTGCAACTATGTCAACAGATAGTTCAATAAGAAGGTCAAGGTGATAAGGTATGATAATGGACCTGAATTCATGATGCGCAACTTTTACGATGAACAAGGTATCACACATCAAACATCATGCACCGAAACACCTCAACAAAACGTCCGTGTAGAGCGAAAACACCAGGATATTATGAATACAACCAGGGCACTCATGCTACAAAGTGGCATGCCCAAAACCTTTTGGTCTGAGGCAGTCAGTCATGCGGTATTTCTTATCAATAGATTACCGTCTACCCCATACAACAAAAGACACCATATGAGCGTTTGCACAAAGATAAGTACAACATCAATGACCTTAGGGTTTTCGGGTGCTTGGCATATGCCTCGACCCTTGACAGACACAAGCACAAGTTCACCGACAGAGCTATCCGATGTGCGTTCCTAGGATACAGGGCAGGCACGAAAGGATACAAACTGTTAAACTTAACAACTAACAGTATTTTTTTTTCTAGGCACGTAAAGTTCTTCGAAGCATATTTTCCATTTACAGACACAAACCAATCCTCAGACACAGATGTGCATCATATTGCAGACCCAGAACAGACTCATGCAATTATACCAGATAATGACGATGATGACGATATAGAACCAGGCCCCCAAGACACTCACAACACAACGGATACCAACCCAACAGCAAATATTCCAACAGAATCACCACAACAAACACAAACACACGCCAGACCCATCCGAACAAGGAGAGCACCAACTTACCTAAAAGACTACCATGTAGCCTTGACCAAGGGCCACCCTTTGCCTGCTTTCACAAGATCACCACATCAACTCTCCAAACACCTCTCATATCAAAAGTTGTCATCCAACAAACGGACTTTCGCCATCAATGTCACTTGCCATTCAAAACCTACAACATACAAACAAGCCATGTTAGATATAAATTGGCAACAGGCCATGAACGAAGAACTTGCTGCCCTCGAGTCAAACAACACATGGGAGATAGTCTCCTTACCTATGGGCAAAAAGCCTAGCGGATGTCGATGGGTCTACAAGCTGAAGCACAAAGCCGATGGGAGCATAGCGCGGTACAAGGCACGCCTGGTAGCCAAGGGCTATAGTCAACAAGAAGGGGTCGATTTCACCGCTACCTTCGCACCTGTAGCCAAATTCACAACAATCAGAACGTTATTGACAGTGGCCGTTGCCAGAAAATGGAGCATTCACCAACTTGACATAGATAACGCTTACCTGCACGGCGAATTATGTGAGGAAGTCTATATGACACTTCCACCGGGGATCACCAGTGCCGCACCTCGTCCAGTTTGCCGTTTGCACAAGTCTCTTTATGGCTTACGTCAAGCGGGACGACAATGGAACGTGAAACTCACAGCTACGGTCAAAGCCATGGGATTCACTCAGTCAAATGCAGATCCCTCACTTTTCACTAAGAAGGTACAAAACTCAATAACCATCTTGCTCATCTATGTAGATGACGTGATATTAGCAGGCAATGACGACTCCGCCATCAGCCTCGCAAAGGATCATCTTCATCGCGCCTTCAGAATCAAGGATCTTGGCCCCCTCCACTATTTCCTCGGTTTTGAATTCGCCAGAAGCTCCACAGGCATGCATATGTCACAAAGAAAATACGTATTAGAGCTCTTGCAAGACTACAGTTTACTTGACTGTAAACCAGCACACACACCAGCATTACCAAACCAAAAACCCCACATGCAAAGTACCCCCTTAACAAACATCACAGCTTACAGACAAATCATAGGCAAATTACTCTACCTAACCCAAACAAGACCCGACCTTTCCTACATAGTTAACCAACTATCTCAACACCTAAACGCACCCACAACAGAAGACGAACAGAAAGTTCAGAGAGTGCTCTGTTACCTTAAAGGGACCATCGGTCTTGGTCTATTTTTTCCGGCAACAAATGACCTCCGCCTCCAAGCCTTTTGTGATTCCGACTGGGGCTCTTGCACCGAGACTCGCAAATCCATCACTGGCTATGTGACCTTTTTAGGCTCTTCCATCGTATCCTAGAGATCCAAGAAACAAAACACCGTTTCTCGGTCCTCCTCTGAAGCCGAATACAGGGCCATGGCGTCCACATCCTGCGAGTTACATTGGCTCACCACCCTCCTACGGGATCTAGCGGTTTTCCCCAAATCGGCGGCACTTCTGTTCTGCGACAACGTCTCCGCCATGCACATCGCCCAAAATCCCGTTTTCCACGAGAGAACCAAACACATCGATATAGACTGCCATGTTGTGCGAGAAAGGGTTCAAACAGGTCTCGTCCGCCTCATGCCCATCTCCTCCGCCATGCAACTCGTCGATCTCTTCACTAAGGCTCAACATTCCCCCCAGCTTCGTTTCTTAGTTAGCAAACTCGGCTTGTTAAATATTTATCAAGCCTAGTTTGAGGAAGGGTAACAAGATCATCACCAAAGGCCATGCAAAATCCTTCAAACCTTTACCCAGAAAACAAAGAAGTTTTTGGGCCAGAGAGAAAACGAAGAGTCGAATATCAAAGGAGAAGTACAAATTCCAAGTCTTCAAAGCTCTTATTTGTGTCGGACAAATCTTTTGAGCTTCCAAGGGCAAAAGAGTCTTTTTACAATAACCAGGGGCAACCTTGTCTTTACACTAATCCGGCAGGTTCTAGAAGATGTGTAGGAAGACAATGGTTCACCTCCACACACTTAATCATATCTCCTTTAAATCTCCACCATTGATTGTAAGCCCTAATATCAAAGGTGGATATTAAGCCATGTGTCTCTTCTTTGCTTGGAGAGCACACCTAGAAAGAATATAAGAATGTAAATATTTAGACTTTAATGTTAATGAGAATCAATGAACTTTATCCAAAACATTGATTATTACCTCATTCACTTTATGAAGTTTCAATGCAACTGATGGTAAAAATGAGTTTGTGCCCTTATTACAGACAACTATCCATCAGTACTCTGTCTGCCGCCACATTTCCAAAATTATATTGGTTGATTTCTTAAATTTATTCCTTTCAATAAGATTGACATACAAGTAGGTAGTGAAGCATTGTGGTAATGTTTTTTTGTGCGGTTATAACACTTCTACAATTGCGTATACAAAGATTTAAGTGTTTTAGGTTCCGAATGTAAGTTAGATTCCGTAACTAAAGTCAAAGTAGGTTTTCTACCTGTTTCAACGCAACTTATGGTTAAAATGAGTTGTTGCCCATATTAGCAATCACTATCTGTTTGTAATCCATCGCAATTCAAAAATTATATCAGTTTATTTCTTAAATTTTATTTCAATAATATTGACATACAAATTTTAAAATATATATATTCTTGTTGTATGCACTAGTGTTTTCCATTTATCCTGCAACATTACATTTCAAAATTACACACACTTCTAATGAAACTAACCATGACCTAATACATCACTAGCTCCTTGAACTTTGTAGGTGTCTCATCAGCTCAATGAACTTGATTATTCTATACCACCAACTCTCTAAACTTGTTCATAAAAGTAGATTAGCTCCCTTAACTTTATAAGTGTCTCACCAACTCCATAAACTTGCTTATTCGGTAACAACTAAATACAAAAATCATAATCCTAACTCTTAATTCTCATACATTCGATCTCTCAAAATTGCAACACTATGGTGTTGTTTGCTAAAACTGAAAATTAAGTACTGAAAAAATAAGTAGTGAATTTTAAGTGCCGAATATTATAAGTGCTGAAAGTATTGAATGATTTAACTTTTATAAACATATGATACTGTTTAACTTAAAATGTTAAGTTAAATATTTTGACTTATCAAAATAAGTGATTTTTAACTTAATTAACTAATTTAAGTGGTGGAGAAACAACCGTTATCAAACACAATTAAATTAAATAAACTAGTCAAAAACCCGTGCAATGCACGGGGTATGAAACTTTTATATAATTTAGATAAATAAATAAATTGACATATTTACTTTTAAATAATTTTATATCATGCTATGAAAAAAATTTATATTATGTATATTTGAAATTAATATATATTTTTTAATGATAATTCAAATAAATTAATTTTAAAAATAATTGACTATTTTTTATAGAATTTTAACTAAAGATGAATAATTTATTTATTTTTACAAAACTCAATGATTTGTACTTTTTAGGAATTTTAATACATTTTCATATTCTAAATATTTTGTGAAACAATAATAATAAAATAGCAGATTAATTAAGAAATATATTAGAATATAATAAAAAACCAAAAATTGAATTAAAATATAATTAAAATTAAATATTATATTTACGATACAAAAGAATTACAATATAGGTTAAACAAAAATTGAATTAAACTACAATTAAAATTAAATATTATATCTACGATACAAAAGAATTACAATCTATGTTAAAATGGAAGCAACATCAATATATTATTCTATAACACTACAAGAAAATTGCTTTTTGGTAACAAGTTTTGGCAACAACAAAAAACGTTGTTGCTAAAAACAAACTTTAGCAACACAATTTTCTGGGTCGTTACAAAATTTTGTTGCTATAAATTTCTTTCTGATTGTGGTGATTATGGAAAAAATGTAACAACTTTGGCAATAATACATTCGTTGCTGTAAATTAAAACGTTTATAGCAACAACTGCATGTTGTTGCTGTAAATGAAAGCATTTACAGCAACGACTCCATGTTGTTACTGTAAATAAAAGCATTTACAACAACGACTCCATGTTGTTGCCGTAAATGTAAGTATTTACAGCAACAACTATCTGTTGTTACTCTAGATTAAAGAATTTACAGCAACGATTATATGTTGTTGCTGTAAATGACAACATTTACAATAACAATAAAAAGTTGTTGCATAAAAATTCAATATTTTAGCAACAAAAGAAGTAGTTGCAAAAAAAATTTATTAAATTATTTGAGAAATGAAGTAAATACGTCTTTTTATAATATAAAATAAATTAAATACTTAAAATAATATAATAAATTATATAATCAAAATATATAACATACTTCTCAAAAATATATATAATATACTATTTTATTTTATAAATATTAACGATAATAACTATTTTTCTTTAAAACTTATATTCTATATTATGAAGAATCATTTTTCCAACAATAGTGTTTTGTTGCCATTAAATTTTTTTATTTTCCATTCATAAATGTTTTTGGTGGGAATTGTTAAATAATCATTTTTCGTAACAATAATTTTGTTGCTAAACATTAAACCATTTATAGCAACAACTAAATGGTGTTGCGTTTAAAAGAACTATTTTAGCTACAACGTATGTTGTTGCCAAAGAAAATCATTTGATTAATCAAAATAATCAAAATATATTAAGCATATAAATATTTTAATTATTAAACTAACTATCAGTTAATGATTTATTATGAATAAATAAATATAATTTTTTATTATAAATTATATATATATATCATAAATTATAGGGTAAATAATTTATTAGTCCCCTAGTTTTTACCTAACACACTATTTAGTCCTCCTATTTTGAAAAACACATTTTAAGGTCCCTAGCTTTTGCCAATATTAACTCTTTGGTCCTTTTGTCTATTTTTTTAGACTTGTAATCGTTACATTTTAGCATAAACAGATATATATAAAATAACAGAGTAACATGGTCAACTTGTATTGTACTATGGTTGTCCTAAAAGCTAAGATATATTCGGTTAAAAATCTAAAAAAATAGATAAAAAGGCCACAAGGTTAATATTGGCAAAAGATAGGGACCTTAAAATGTGTTTTTCAAAATAGGAGGACTAAACAGTGTGTTAGGTAAAACTAGGGGACTAATAAATTATTTACCCTAAATTATATAATAAATATATTATTTTAAATTTGATACATAAATATATTAAAATTTTATTATAAATTGATATTAAAAAATATTTAATAAGTATTTTTTTGGAAGAGAATATTTTATAAGTATTACTCACCACAAAATTATTAATAAAGAGATAAAGGGACAAATTTAAGTTGATCAAAGGTATTGAATATTAGGTGTTGATTTCTCTTAGATTGAATCCAAACTGTTGATTTAGCTTTTTCTTTTATCAAAACCCTATATGAAAATAGAAACTTTCCCCGCCTCCTACATCTTCTTGTGCCGCCTCCTCTGTCTTCATCAAATCTATCATGCCTCCTTCTACATCTTCTTGTTCCGCCTCCTTTTGTCTTCATCAAATCTGCGATTTACTTGGACCTCAACGAATGAAATCTTTTGCGATCTCAATTTTCTTCTGCAATTAATTAGGTAATTTACTAACCTCTCTATTATATTGAATTCTTAGAGTCTCTCTCTCTCTGTGTTTTGATCTCTCTAAATGTTGGAGAAGATGAAGTATTTTGAAAAGCTGCTAAATTACATGAGTAATCTGCGGAAGAAACATCAATCGATCGAGGAGTCGTATTTTGAATTTTCTTTCTGCACAGGCGCTTGCATAATTAATTATTTGAAATGCATTTATGAGAAGTATCAAACGGTGCTGCATTTTCTGTTTGACTTCATTAATCAACTGTAGTTTAGAATTTTTTGCTATGATGTGTTTCGGTTTCATGGACTGGATCTTCTTTTCTCAAACGAAATAGTAGTCCTGCAGTTGATCGCACTAGTTAATTTGTTCAAGTATGAACCAATCGATCTTCAATCACTTTGAAATTTAATTTGTTATATGTGACCTCATTATTCAAGGCAGTAAAGGTCTTTTTCTCGTTGATACGGAACAAATGAATCAATTAAAAATGATTTGAAAGTTCTCTTTAGCTTTCCATTTTTATCGTCATATTCTCAAGAGATCAGAATCCTCAACGCTGAGCCCAAAGTGAGCTCTCTAAAAAATTCCAATGGCTTCAATCAACATACTTCTGTGTTTGGTTACATTTTTGTTTGAAATTGTTTCTTCTTTAATCGTCTTATCTTATTGTAGTCTCTCAATTTGTAAAAAGATTCTGCCTTTCCTTGCAAAATTTTTTTGAAGCTTTTTGAAATTGAATCAGATACGAACTTCTATTAATTGTGATACTTTGACGTGATACTAAGAGCAAATGCTTGTATGTGATAACTATTTCCTCAGGTTACAAGTTCTTAATTCTAGTTTGAGAAGATTAGCTGATGAAAATGGGCAACTATTTCTTAAGGAATTCCTCTACTCCTTCGCTCCCTAATGGTCCCATGCAGCTTCCATCTCCAATGTATGTGACATGATTTTGTTGTTGTTCTGTATCTATCATTTTGTAACTTAAAATTTATTTAGTTAGTTTTACTAGAGTTATAATTTGTTTATTTTGATGTTGAAATACACTTTTTCAAGACATAAATTGCTAATGCATCATTGAAATTAGAACCTAGTGGATTTTTTTATTGATTTTCATTTTTGGCAAGGAAACTCATTTTTTGTATGTTGCACCTGATGAAGTCAATAGTGGGTCACTTTTGAGTCGATATATGGAAATTCTATCTCCAATTTAGAAGGAAAATGTTTTATTCATGCTTAGAGACCAGATTCTGAAAAGAGCACTCTTAGCTTGTACCTTGATTCGCACTATAATTCCCATATCTAGGTCCTTATTTATAATTTTTCCTTTTCTGATGTCTTGTATGGTTAATCCTTTCTTTCTTAATCATATTTGTATGCTAGTATTTTTGTTGTTTATGCATATAGTTCAAAGATCTAAATCTAATCAATCAAATAATTTACAGATAACCAATCTAATCATATTTTTTTTACTCATCTATACTTTTTTAGTGTGCAAAGTTTGGTATTTAATGAGTTAAAACATCATATGTAACCCAGAAGCATACCATAACAAATTGTGCAATGTTGCTGATTGGACTTGAGCTTATTTGCTGCAATATTTTGCTTAAAGTAAATAAAGTAAGTTCTTTGAATCTTGTACATGTAATATTGTATGCTTATACAAATCAAATTCATGTCTTTAAATAAGTTTTCTTGCAAAAATAAATATTTATTTAGGGTTCAGATAGATTTGGTTGTGATTGTTTAATATTTGATGCATGCACTTTTTTTTTTTTTTTTGGTAGAAAAGGAAAAGAAAAACGAATAACAACAAACTACCCAGGAATTAGCCTAGGGAAGCTAACCCCAATCCTATCTTCTAAGAGAAGATGAGAGATGAAACTAGGGGAAACAGGAAGGGTAGTAACGCCTAACGTCCCTTCATGGCCCGCCGCCGCCAAGCGATCAGCAACACGATTCTGCTCTCTAAAAATGTGTCTGAACTCTACGAACTCAAAGGAGGAGCAAAGCCTTATAATAGCTTTGATGAGGTTGCGACTGTTAAGACCCATAGAATGATTCTCAGAAATCATTTTGATTGCTTCCAAATTATCAGACTCCACAGAGAGCCTCTTAACACCCAGCCTTTTAGCAAGATTGATGCATGCACTTATTAATATCAATTAAATGTGCATAATAATAAATTATTAATAAAAAAAGAAATATGCATAATAATGAATTATTAATAGAAAAAAATGCAAAAACATGCTCTAATTTCTTATTTATTTAATTCCTCTATATTTTTGTAATTTATATTTTAAAATGTTAAGGACGATGTTCTAAATATTGTTACATATATTCTAAACTTTATAATTTGTGTTCTAAAAATTAAGTATAATGTTAAAAAAAATAGTAAATATATGGACCATTTTTACATTTGTTCTATAATATAATTTATAACACTCATATTCTAAATAACATAATGTATGTTCTAAAAAACATAACGCATGTTCTAAAGTTTATATTTTGTGTTCCAAAAACTAAGTATAATGTTCTAAAAAAATCAGTAGATATCTCGATCGGTTTTTCATTTGTTCTATAATATAATTTATAACTGATGTTCGAAAAAACATAACACGTGTTCTAAAAAACATAACGTATGTTCTAAAAAATACGTCGTACGTTCTAAACTTTATAGTTCGTGTTTTAAAAGTTAAAATATATGTTCTAACGTTTGTTTTAAAAAATATATAGTTTGTGTTCCAAAAATTAAGTATAATGTTCTAAAAAAATCAGTAGATATTTCGATCATTTTTTCACTTGTTCTATAATATAATTTATAACTCATGTTCGAAAAAACATAACACGTGTTCTAAAAAAACATAACGTATGTTCTAAAAAATATGTCGTACGTTCTAACTTCATAGTTCGTGTTTTAAAAGTTAAAATATATGTTATAACGTATGTTTTAAAAAATATATAGTTTGTGTTCTAAAAATTAAGTATAATGTTCTAAAAAATCAGTAGATATCTGGATCGTTTTTTCATTTGTTCTATAATATAATTTATAACTCATGTTCGAAAAAACATAACACATGTTCTAAAAAACATAACGTATGTTCTAAAAAATATGTCGTACGTTCTAAACTTCATAGTTCGTGTTTTAAAAGTTAAAATATATGTCCTAACGTATGTTTTAAAAAATATATTTTCCTATGTAACATAAATTACAAAAATATAAAGGAATTAAATAAATAAGAAATTAGAGCATGTTCTTGGATTTTTTTTATTAATAATTCATTATTATGCACATTTCTATTTTTTTCTATTAATAATTCATTATTATGCACATTTCCTTTTTTCTATTAATAATTCATTATTATGCATATTTAATCGATATTAATAAGTGCATGCGTCAAATATTAAACAAAAAAAAAAAATAATAGAAGCTAAAAGGGAAATGGTATATTAATCAGCGCGCGAAATAATATACAAAAAGAGCAATTGGCTCAGTGGTAAACAACATAGAGTATAGATGAATAGGTCCTAGGTTCGAACCCCCTAGTAAGCAGTAGCATTTTTTCTTAATTTTCCTACTCAAAACTACGTAGTTTTGGGTGGTTCTCACCTAAGGTGAGTTCTCACTTAGGGTTTGAATCTTGTACATGTAATATTGTAGGCTTATACAAATCAAATTCATGTCTTTAAACAAGTTTGCTTGCAAAAATAAATATTTATTTAGGGTTCAGATAGATTTGATTGTGCATTTTCCTTTGCTTTGAAGTGACTTTTATGTCATTATTATATTCTTGCATTATATATATATATATATATATATATATATATATATATATATATATATATATATATATATATATATATATAGGGGTGACATCAAAGCGTGTCATAAGCATACCATAACAAATTGTGCAATGTTGCTGATTGGACTTGAGCTTATTTGCTGCAATATTTTGCTTAAAGTAAATAAAGTAAGTTCTTTGAATCTTGTACATGTAATATTGTAGGCTTATACAAATCAAATTCATGTCTTTAAACAAGTTTGCTTGCAAAAATAAATATTTATTTAAGGTTCAGATAGATTTGATTGTGCATTTTCCTTTGCTTTGGAGTGACTTTTATGTCATTATTATATTCTTGCATTATATATATATATATATATATATATATATATATATATATATATATATTATATAAGGGTGAGATCCAGCGTGACAATGGCTTAAGTTGTGACAATAAGCTTATTGTGTGACACAACAAAACTACGTCGTTTTGGTAATAAAATTCAAACAAAAAACACGCGTCAATTCTCCTCTGTTCCTCACAGGAAAACACGCGAATCAAACTCATTCTTCAACATTCTTGATCGATTTTCTTCTCTCACAATCATCGATCGATTTCTAATCTGAGATTAAACTCTGATTTTCTTCTCCGTTGAATTATCGATCGATTTCCTACTATCAACATTACTGATCGATTCTCTTGACATCAACATTATCGATCGATTTCTCATCTGTATTCATATAATTCAATCTGAATATGGAATACGAACACCAAAATATGGAATCTGAAGACAACAATCAGTGCAATATGGCACATACCACAACATCATCTCCAGGTATTTTGCTTATATCTGAAACTTTACATTTATCTGATATATATGGATTTGTTGATAATAGATTTATCTGAAATTTATCTGATATATATGGATTTCTTGATAATAGTTGTTCTAAACTTATTCTCAGACTTGATAATAGCTTTCTTACACTAATTATTAACAAAAACTGTACTGTAAATTCTAACAAATTGTAATTCTTGTTCCATGTGAATATATCATTTGTTCCATATTAATATATTATTTGTTCAAACTAGATATACTAATTGTTCCGAACTAATGTACCATTTGTTCAAAGTACATATTTGTCCTAATCTCAACTCTCTTACCTGTTTTGTAGATTTGCTTTCGCCTAGTTACTGTTCTACTACAATTGTACCTTACACACCAGAAGTAATCACAAGACTCAACCCTAACGGAACAAAAATATGGATTCCTAATTGTTCAAATGAGTTAAAACCTGCTCTTGGAATGATATTTGAGAATTATAATAAAGCTCAAGAATTCTACAAATCATATGCATGTGCTGCTGGATTTAATAGTAGGATATCAACTTCAAGAAAGAAACAAGGTGTTATAAAAGAACAATTTTTTGTATGCAATAAAGAAGGTTACAAATATCACAAAAGAAAAGCAACATCCAGTGATATAAAAACCAGAAAAGGACACTCAGTCGCGTAGGATGCAGTGATAAAATGATTATCAAACTTTCCGACAATGGAAACTATGAAGTGACACAGTTTAAAGAAGAACATAATCATCTTCTATACACTCCAGGATGTGTACAATATCAAAAAGAGGATAGGAACATGAACCTTCTACTAAAAAAGATGGTAGTTAATAATGCAAAGGTAAAAAATCTTCTTCATAATAGTTATGCATTATAAATAATGTATTCTGTTTAATTATAGAATTTTACTCATTTCATCTAAAAATAAATAAATTCTGATTTGGTTGAACAGATGAATGTTGGTCCTCTAAGAACTTATAGACAAGCAAAGGAACTTTATGGAGGATATGAAAATATTGGTGCATCGAAGATAGATTTTAAGAACTTCCAGAGAGACTTGAAAGCATATATTAAGGATTCAGATGCACAAATGTTTGTAGATAATTTTCAGAAAAAAAAGGAGTTATGGAGTGCATTATTTTTCGAATTTGAAGTAGATCAAGAAGGCAGACTCTGTAGAGCTTTATGGGTAGACCCTGTATGTATCAAAAACTACGCTCTTTATGGTGATATGGTCTCATTTGACACCACATATAGCACAAACAGGTACTACATAATAATCTTTGGCATAAAATTATTGCTTTCTGCCATTCATATACCGATTTTTAAACACAAAAATTGTGTCATCTTCTTCAAACAGAAAACTTATTTTTATGTTACAATGAACATGTATAATATGATATTTGGACCATTTACTGGGGTTGACAACCACAAAAAATGTATTACATTTGCATCTTGTTTCGTGGCTAACGAAGATATTGCATCATTTGAGTGGGTTTTTAAAACATTTCTGAAAGCATTGGACAACAATGAGCCGACTTGCTTGATAACAGACCAAGATCCAGCAATGATAGTTGTAATAAAAAAATTTTTTAAAAAAACAGAACACAGATTTTGCATGTGGCACATTATGAAGAAGATGTCAGACAAAATAGGTACGAAAAATAATTCTATGCTATTTATTTTCTATTGTCCCATTCAATAAATACAATGTTCCAAAATAATACATGTGTTGTTCCATACGAATACATAAAATGTTCCAAAATGATATATGTGTTGTTCAATACGCATACATTAATTTTATTCTAAACTCTTTTCTTACAAATACAGGAAGACAAATAATGCAAGAAACAAATTTTATCACAAAGATAAATTCTTGCGTGTGGAGTCTAGAATTGGAACCAGAAGAGTTTGAACAAAAATGGATGGAAATTATTTTGGAATTCAATTTACAAGAACATGGATGGCTGAAACACATGTATGATATAAGATCAACATGGATTCCTGCTTATTTCAGAGACTCATTCCTAGCGGGCTTAATGAGAACAACCTCAAGGTCAGAAAGTGAAAATCACTTCTTCACTTCTTTCACAAAAAGTCATTTAACTCTCATTGAATTCCTCCTCCGGTTTGAGGGTGCAATGGAAGCACAAAGACATGCACAAGAAAAAAATGACAATGATTCTAAACACTCAATACCTATGACTCAAACACCAATTCCTATAGAAAAGCATGGATCATAAGTATTTACAAGAACAATCTTCTATGAATTTCAAAAACAAGTGATAGATGCTTCATTTAAATGTGGCGTTGATGATATATAGAAACACACTGACAAATGCAGAATCACTGTAAGGGAAAAAGGTAAAAAAACAACATATCAGGTTGTTTATAATACAGACAACAATGACACAACATGTTTGTGCAAGATGTTCAATAGAGCAGGAATTCCCTGTAGATATATGGTGCTCGTATGGAAGGATATGATGCTGGAAAAAATTCCTGACCAGTATGTGCTAAACAGATGGAAAATATTACCAGAGATAACATTGAAAAATAATGTTATAGAAGAATGTGCTAGAACAATGGGAAAGAAAATAATGTTGAATAACTTATGGAGTGAGATTCACATGACTGTGTGTTTGGCTGAAGGGGATGAAGAGGACCTAAATAATCTTACAAGAAACATTCAATCATTGAGGACAGAGCTGGAAGCAAAGAAAAGAAAGAACATCAACAATTCTACTAAAATTCAAGACATAGAGATGTTGGTTGGAACAAGTCGGCCCTCTGAAGTTCTAATCAAAGAACCTAAAATTTCTAAAAACAAACGAACTGGGATTCAGCTTACAAATAGTGAGAAAAGATTAAAGGGAGAAAAAGAGAAAGCAATTGAACAATCACAGAAAAAACAAAGGATGTGCAAAGGATGTCACCAATTGTGCAACCATGACATTAGAAACTGTCCAGAAAAAGCAAAGAGATAAGGTAAAATCCCTATATCTAAACTTTCTTTCCTCTAACAGTATATTTTGTTATTTGACTTCACTTTGAAACCTGTGATTTTTTTTGAACAACTTGTTATTATATGTCTTGATAATACATTTCTTACAAAGATCAAATAAGATCATTATTGCGACCTAAAACATCATTGTTATATTGCTCAATCTTGCATTTCAGATTCTTCTTCACTTCCTTCAGCTTCTCCTTCAAATCCACTTTCTTCTCCTCTCGTTTCACAATGAAACACATCACCGACACACAAAATAAAGACATAAAAGCGTTTATGCCCTTCAGCTTCACCATGATGCAATCAACATTCCCCTCCATAAACGTTTCCTCCATATCAACAATGACCTTAAAAAGTTCATCAAGAATATCACTACCTGCTTTACGTACTGAACCTGTGTGTTAATTTCAAACAATATATCTTTACACTAACAATATATGAACATTAATAATATATAGCAGTATAAAAAACACAACAAAAAAAATATATCATTAAATAAAAAAAAACATACAAACATAAACATAGAAAACATAAAAACATAAAAATAAAAACAATTGTTCACAATTAAAAAAAACATTAAATAAAATCATTATCAGGACCCATAACATCATTGTTATATTTCTTAATCTGGTCCTTCAGATTCATCTTCATTTCCTCCAGCTCCTCCTTCAACTCCACTTTCTCCTCCATTCCTTTCTCAATGAAAGACATCATTGAGTCACAAAATAAAGACATGAAAGCCTTCATGCCCTTCAGCTTCTTTATGATGTCGTCAATATCCCCTTCCATAAAAGTTTCCTCCATATCTTCAATAACTTTAAATAGCTCATCAGGAATTTCACTCCGTTCATTACGTACTAAAGGTTCAACAGGAGAAGAAGACCTCGTTCTCTTAGACGAACTCGAACTGCTTCCTGACATCTTTGCTCCAATTCAACTTCTACTAAAAAAATACGATCAATAAAGAGAAATACTATTTATAGAATTTTATTTAGTCTCTTCAACTTCATACTATCAAACACGCTTTCTTTCATTCAAATGATTATCTATTGGGAAACGCAGAAGCTTTTATTAATTTAGACTCTTCAAATTCTACTTTTCCTGCAATGAAACACGGCTTTTCATTTAAAATAAATGTATATTGGGAATCTCAACAGTATTAAGATTATTACGTATATGAAAATATTTATTAAATGCAAACTAAATTAAAACTGTGAATCAGTCTCTTAAACTATTGGTATTATTTCCTATATAAATATGTGAATCAGTCTCTTAAACTATTCGTATCAGAATCAATAATTATTTCCTCATTTATTTATTATTGCAAAGGGTATGAATTAAAATCAGATTAAAATAAATTTGTATTCATTTTATTAACAATTAAAACTTTAATGAAACATATACCATGTATTAATTATATTCAAACAAACAGTGATTACTTATTAATCCCTTATTACTGAAAAAAATGTAACTATATCATTTCATTTTCTATTTTACAGGGTGAATCCTCAAAAGCAAACTTACTGATCAATTTGATATACTCTTATATTCTTCCAACGGTATACATACTATGTTCCATTCCATGAACTGTATTGTTCAATCCGAATACATATGTTGTTCCGGAATAAATATTACATTGTTCCATCAGAAATAGTTACATTCTTTTTATTTACTTTAATGTGATCTAAACTCATTTCTCATTCCAACATAATTAGTACTATGTTCCAACACAATTTGTTTAATAAAATGATGTTTATTAAATGGCTAATGTATATAAGGTGGTTGTGAGTGTGAACCATTGGATATGCTCTTATATTGATCTAAAGGTATACATAAATTGTACAAATTCTTTAATATAACTATATCATTTGTTCCAACTTAATGTACCATTAAGTGGTTGTGAGTATTGAAAAATGCTGTATAGTGAATTCTACCAAATTGTACCACTTGTTCCATGTAACTATATCATTTGTTCCGAATTAATGAACCATTTGTTCCATTCCATAAACTGAATTGTTCCATCAGAATACATATGTTTTTCCGGAATAAATATTACATTGATCAATAAAAAATAGTTACATTCTTTTTATTTACTTTAATGTGATCTAAAATCATTTCCCATTTAAATATAATTAGCACTATGTTCCAACATAATTTGTTTAATAAAATGATGTTTATTAAATGGATGATATATATAAAGTGGTTGTGAGTATGAACCATTGGATATGCTCTTATATTGATCCAAAAGTATACATAAATTGTACAAATTGTTTAATATAACTATAACATTTGTTCCAACTTAATGTACCATTAAGTGGTTGTGAGTATTGAAAAAAGGCTGTGGATGAATTCTACAAAATTGTACGACTTGTTCAATGTAATTATATAGTTTGTTCCGAATGAATATACCATTTGTTCAAATTAAATGTAACGTCTGTTCCAAATGAATTATATCTGCTAAATATTGAATATATTGACATCTGTTAAGAATAAACAAACATAATTTGAAAAACCTTTTTAAATATAAAATTTTATATATAAATTCTAAAGTATATTTACAAATTCTAAAATATATTTACAAATTTAACATACAAAATATGCTATTCTAAATTTAATCCAGCTCCAACAACCCATTCTTTTGACTTCTCATTGTTGGTCCCTTATAACGTAACAAGTTAGTTCCAAAGGGGGGGGGTTAGGAACTATTTAAAATTTTGTACGTTGAGGCTGACTTCTTTTTCTTTGAAAAGGAATTATACAGCGCGCTGAGTGAAGTAAGACACTAGCTTAGCCAACTGGTGACTAAGTCAGCTTCTTTCTTTGAGTCAGGAGATAGCACTTAAGTCTATTCCTGAACTCATATACTCAATGCACACAACTCAGCGTGACCTCTTTACTTGGTTAGTTTTGTTTAAGCAAGCAATATATAGATTAAAAGAGTTTAAGGTTAGAACGATGTTACTCAGCAGATTTATCCAGGTTCGGCCTCTACGCCTATGTCCTGTCCCCGGAACACGTTCCGAGCTTTCGAATTCTCTACTGAGCTCTTTAACGGTAGAGCATCAAACCTTTTACAACAAGAAGCTGAGTATAACAAGAGTGCCTTCCTCTATACCTCTACTCACTCCTATTCTATTGCTGAGTACTATAACCGAGTACTCAGCCTCTCCTTTCTATTTCTAGAATTGATAGTAAGATTGTCCTAAACAACAATTGCTAAGACACTTTAGATGATTGGATAATCACTCTAGACTTTTACACAGTAATATGGAAATTGGTGTAAGTATTTGCTTTGCTTTTTCTCACAGATTCTTCGAGTGTGAATTTGGTCAGCGTAATGGCTAGTTGAAGATCTGCATCGAATGAAGCAACTGAAAGGCCTATTTATAGTGACACTTGAGGTATCGGTTATTTCAAATTTCGAAATAACCGTTGGAGGGAAACGGCTTGATGTCGTTGTCACTCAGTACACGCTCAGTGCCGTTAGCCAATTAGATTGTTGTATCTCTTGTCTTCGGTCAGTGCTGAGCAGCTTTTAGACAGACAGGCAGAATGTTTCGCCTTTTATGGCAAAGTCTTCCAGACAGCTTTCTGTGTCTTCTGAACTTTACCCAAAGTAGAAATACTTTGTCTTGAAGTTGTTCCTTGCTCAGCTGCTGTCTTGTACTCTTTGTCGTCCAACTCAGCAGCTTCATTCCGAAGTAGACAAAGAAAGTCTTCCAGATCCTTCTTCATGCTGAGCTGCGTTTTGTCCATAACGACAGCGTTTTGTTTACACAGGCCGAGTTGTCTTGGGCCTTTGACTTTCCTTTGGGCCTTTAGCCTTTTAGTCTTTATGTCTTATAAATAATTTAACTCAACATTGAACAAACACATTAGTGTAATAAATCAAAGCATTTAAACTTAGTGTGTTTAGAATATTCTTTAATCATATACTTAAATAATTTTGTCAAATCAAAATCATGTGGAAAGGTGTTTCAACAAACTCCCCCATTTTGATGTTGGCAAAACTATTCAGTGAAGAACTCAGTTTTGAGCTCCCCCATGATAGTTGACCTTTTATAACTTAATAAACTCCCCCGTAAGGGTTGAGCTACTGACACAGTTTTACTCTAAACATTTTAAGGTTTCATCGAGTAAGTCCTAGGTCAGTTTTCAAATAAAGGTCAGCTCATGAATCATATTCTATTAACTCAGTTTTAAGCGGAAGATTTAACTATCAGAGAGCGCTGAGTATTTCGTTGTTCAATGAGTCTTATAAGACAATGTTTTAATCATACAAGACAGTGTTAATCAGCATACAATCAGAAGACATTAAGAATGATAAACACAGTTGATGTATGCAACACATAATAGCTCAGCATCACATAAGATTTTAATCAAGTTGAAAAATTTGATGCAAGCATAGTATTAATAAGTAGTCAGCATTATACAAACAGGGATACTTAAGACTTAGAAACTAGCTATCCTAACTAAGCTATTTCTTCTTATATATCAGTTTTCCCTTTCCCTTAGGCTGACTACTTCCAGCAGCCTCATGCTGAGTTCTTCCTGTTTGTTCTTTCTCCCCCGTTTTGGCAGCATTGGGAGGAGGAGGAGGCCTGAAGGTGTTGTTTTGAGCAGCTTCAGATATGCGAGCTGAGAAGTCCTTCAGCTTGCTGGTGCTTTCATTTATGCCATCAAAGATAGCAACACCATCGTCAAATACCTCTTGAGGCACACCAATTTCAGCAGCGCTGAGGATGCTTAGTGCGTAGGCTTGAGATTTACCCTTCCAAGTAAGTGTATCAGTCAGCGCAGCATAAGCCTGATGAAACATCTTGAGCAAAGATGAGTCATAGTACTGACGCTGAATGTTGGAGTGACGCACATGGGTGAAAATTTGATGGGTATACTGGAGAATCTCATTTTGCTTCATCTGGTCAGTGTCCATCTCTACCTTGTTTAGATTCAGAAGACGAACAGCTTCGCCGATCTGTTCTACTGAGCATTGGGAGTAAGAGGAAAGCTGATGGTTTGTCTTCTCTTGCTCAGTTTGAAGCTTGGTGAATAACTGATGAACTTCGGCAGAAGTTGCATACCCGGAGTTCGCAGCTGACAAGGCTTGAAATTGTCCCTGAAGGGAGTTGATATGTTGAACCATGGTCAGCTGGAGTTCAGCCAGCTTTGTTATGGACTCCTGCTTTGGTTGTTGGGCTTGGATATTGATCATTACACTCAGCAAGTCTTTTAGACCTCGAACCTCGTTGAGAAGTTGAGTGACTTGTGGAAGCTGAGTGGACTCATTATCGGAAGACCCAGCAGCAGTGTCTGAAGTTTGATGAAGGTCTTGGATCAAGGCCTGAGCCGAGTTAATTCCTTCTACCAGACTCAGTGGCAGTGAGGTAGTTGTAAGAGGCTTCGTTAGTTTGACCAGCTGGTGGATGAGTGAGATTCAGTGCATCATTTGTAGTGCCAGTGGGGTCAGTGACTGGTCTTAGTGTTTCAACCTGCACCTGTTCTGTAGAATGGAGAGGTGATTGAACAGCAGCATTGGATGCAGGTTCAGAGTCAGGCTGAAGCTGACTTTCTGTTGAAGGTTGGATAGGTTCAGTGCTGACTGGAGCAGGAATTTCCTTAGACGGCAAAGGGCTAGGTTCAGCATCTGCATTGAGAATTGGCTCGGTGTTAGTTGGGTTCTCAGAAGCATCTAAGTCGGCTTGTTCCTGTGGAAGAGAAACAGAGGCTTGGTTTTCATTGTGCTCTGGCAGAGTAGTAGAAGATTTCTTGAAGAATTTTAGCTTTATAGTCGATGGATCGGTGGTTGATCTTTTCTGCGTTAAGTCATCCATGACATCAAGCACAGTTGTTGGGTGTGCCTTGACAAGTCTTCTTCTTTTTCCCTGGGTCCTTGGAGGAGTGGGATCCGCGTGAATTGATTGAATTGAGTGAGATGGAGATTTTACTCCTTCATCAGCATCCTGTTGTTCAATTTGCTCAGCTTCTTCTTCTGCAGTCAACTCAGTATGAGTTGGCTCAGCATCTTCTTCACTTGCTGTCTCCTCAGTGTCATCCTGACCACTCTCTTCTCCTTCTTCTTCTTGCTCATCATCCTGATCTTCCTCATCTAATTCATCTTCCAACTGTTCAATGAACTGATCATCTAGTTCAACTTCATCGTTCTGTTGCTCAGCTGCAACACCTTGACTCTGAGTATAGTGAGAGTCATCGGGAATAAAGAAGCCAGCAGGAATGGCATCGATTGGACTTAACTCCGAAGAGTTCTTCTGCTTCTTACTTAGAGTTTCTTCATCAAGGTTTTCCCTTTCATCTGCCTCAGGCTCATCTTGCCTAGGTCTTTTCTCAGCTGACTTGGGCTCAGCGTGTGCAGTCATTCCTTTGGACACAATCTTTATCTTCTTAGGAGCAGGAACAGCGCCCTTAGAGGTGCTTAACACAGCTTTCCTCTTCCTGTCAGCAGGAGCTTTGGTTCTTCTGCTCTTTTGAACCACTGTTCCCTCAGTGGTCTGATCAGCGGCACCTTTTCCTTTCTTAATTGGCTGATCAAATTTCAAGGCGAACAGAGCAGCAGCAGTTATCTTTGATCCTTTGCCCTTAGTTTCCCCCGTGAGGTCTACTCGGTGGTCAAGGAGGATTTTGGTAATGAGAGAACCCAGCCTTAGAGTGCCAGTGCTCCTTTGAAAACCGGCAATCAAGAATACTGGCATGTTGATGGGTTTGTAGGTTAGCATATGCCATATGAAGCATTGCTCGAAGTTTGTTGCTGAGCTGGTGCCATTTATCTTCGGGTAAATGTAATTGGTCAGCAGGTAGTGTGCCATCTTTTGGTGTTGTCCCATTGAAGTGCTGGAGATTTCGCCAGCATGTCCAGTCGGTTTACAGAACGTAGTGGAGTACCCAGTAACGTCCTGATCTCCAGACTTTCTAAGAATGGCTCTTTCATTCTTGAGTTTTAGAAGGCTAGCTAGGTAGGTGGGATTGATGAAGATGGTTTTGTCCTTCACCTTGGTGACTAAGTGGTCCTGGTTGTCATCAGCGTCACACAGCTTGTGGTAGAACTCCCTTACCAAGTCAGGGTAGGTATTGTAGCTTATTGAGAACAGCTCGATCCAGCCATTCTTCGAAATCCACTCACAGAATGGTTGCTCTTTTTCAACAAATTCTTTCGAGAACCACCTTGAGTAGTCAATCTTGTACTCCTTGACGTTTTCATAGACCCTGGTATATGTTCGTTGCTTAGGTTTCTTTCCCTTGGAGGAGGTACCTTGCTCAGTTTGGGTTTTATTGCTCGGTGTGGTAGCTTTGGTTTGATCATGCTGGGTAGGAGACTTAGGGTTTCCAGCAGATTGGTGACCGGCATCGGAGACGTTGACAGAATCGTTCGTCATTTTCGCAGAGAAGATATGAATGATTTGAAGTTTTTGAGAGAGAAAATATTTATGCCAAAGAATTCTGTAAGCGTAAAGAGATAAAAATGGGGATTTGCCCATTATTTATAGAGGTGAGAGGTGGATCTTATCGAATCCATGTGTCAGTTTGTCCTTGGGATTGTCAACCGATAAGGATCCTGGCATTTATGACACATTCGGCCCGTACGTCATCCTAGGTGGCTATTCGCATGCTTTAGCATTAAGTGCAACGGATCAATTTACTCAGTGTGAGAATCCTAATCGTTCTATATTCTGAGTAGTCAGTTTTATACAAACGGATGATTTAAGTAATTGGTTGCTCAGTTTGAGATAATTAATTAACATTAAACACTCAGCATGCATCTATTCACTCAGCAAATAATAGCATAGATCATTCAGCATGTTAATTTACTCAGCATGAATCTATATTTAGAACTGGAATTTACTGAAGAGGATTAAACATACCAATGGCTTCTCTCAGTATGCTGTACTGCTCACAAGCCAATGGCTTCGTGAAGATATCCACAAGCTGCTCATCCGTTGGGACATAGGTCAGCTTGATCTCACCTTTGAGTACATGGTCTCTAATGAAGTGATGTCTGATGCTGACATGCTTCATCCTGCTGTGCTGAATTGGGTTCTTTGATAGATCAATTGCACTTTTGTTGTCACATTTGACCTCAATTGTCTTTGTTTGAACACCATAGTCTTCAAGCTGTTGCTTAATCCATAGGACTTGAACAACACAGTGTCCAGCAGTAATGTACTCAGCTTTAGTGGTAGATAAGGCTACTGACGCCTGCTTCTTGTTGAACCAGGATACAAGATAGCTCCCTAGGAAGTGGCATCCTCTAGAGGTGCTTTTTCATTCAAGCTTGTCTCGTCCATAGTCAGCGTCAGTGTATCCAACGAGTGTAAAATCAAGAGTGTTGGGATACCATAAACCTGCGTTCACTGAGCTTTGCAAATATCTAAGGATTCTTTTTACAGCTATGTAATGAGATTCCTTAGGGTTAGATTGATATCTAGCACAATAGCATACTGAGAACTGAATGTCCGGTCTACTCGCTGTTAAGTAAAGTAGAGAGCCTATCATACCTCGATACAATTTGCTGTCTACCGACTTACCATTCTCGTCAGCACAAAGGACAATGTCAGTGCCCATAGGAGTAGATATTGGCTTGCAATTTTCAAGATCATATTTCTTCAATATCTCCTTGGCATATTTAGCTTGACTGATGAAGATGCCATTTTTCCCTTGTTTGATTTGAAGTCCAAGGAAGAAGTTGAGTTCTCCCATCATTGACATTTCAAACTCAGTCTGCATTTGCTTGCTAAATTCCTTGCACATTGACTCATTAGTAGCACCGAAAATAATATCATCAACATATATTTGAGCCAGCAGGGTGTCGTTACCCTTTCTCTTAATGAATAAGGTTGTATCAGCTTTGCCTCTGACATAATTTCTAGTCAGCAGGAAACTGGTCAGCCTCTCATACCAAGCACGTGGTGCTTACTTGAGGCCGTACAGAGCCTTTTTGAGTTTATAAACGTGGTTTGGGAATTTAGGATCCTCAAACCCTGGAGGCTGATTAACATAGACTTCCTCGTTTATAACTCCATTAAGGAATGCACTCTTAACATCCATTTGAAACAGTTTAAAGTTCATATAACTTGCATAAGCGCATAAAATTCTAATAGCCTCTAGCCTTGCCACTGGGGCAAAGGTCTCACCGTAGTCAATACCTTCTTGCTGATTGTAGCCCTGAGCTACAAGTCTTGCTTTGTTCCTGACTACATTTCCTTGTTCATCCAGCTTGTTGTGGAAGACCCATCTTGTTCCAATGGTCTTCTGACTTCTTGGATGTGGCACTAACTCCCATACATCATTTCTTTTGAATTGATCAAGTTCCTCTTGCATTGCGCTTATCCAGAATTCATCGTGCTCAGCATCAGCGAAGTTCTTTGGTTCCTAAACTGAGATGAAGGCTACGTTGCTAAGGTATCTCCTGAGTTGATTTCTTGTCATCAGGGTATTCTCAGCGGCATCAAGAATAGCACTCTCTGAGTGTCCTCTTGGTATCCTTATCTCCTTTGGTAGAATGATGTCTTGTGCTATCTATGTTTCAACAATCTCTGCAGGTGTAGATTGGTCAGTGAAAACAATTTGAGGTTCACTTTTACCTTTGGTCAGTCCTTGAGGGAATGACTCAGCAGGTGTATGTTGATCAGCGGGTACTGAGTGTGGATCATCCTTGGTCAGCGGCTGATATCTTCCTACAGGGTTAGTTTCGTCGAACTCAACATGTACTGACTCTTCTAAAACTTGAGTTCGTTTATTGAAAACTCTGTATGCTTTGCTGTTTGTTGAGTAGCCTAAAAAGATAGCCTCATCAACTTTTGAGTCAAACTTAGCTAAGCTATCTTTGGTGTTTAAAATAAAACATTTACAGCCAAAGGCTCGAAAGTATCCAATGTTGGGCTTTCGTCCTTTCCAAAGTTCGTAGGGGGTTTTCTTTAGTATAGGTCTAACAAGAGCCCTATTAAGAATATAGCATGCTGTGTTGACAGCTTCTCCCTAAAAGTACTTTGGAAGCCTATGCTCACTCAGCATTGTCCTGGCTATTTCAACCAAGGTTCTGTTCTTCCTTTCAACAACCCCATTTTGTTGAGGCGTTCTGGGAGCAGAAAAATTATGGTCAATGCCGCTGGCTTCACAGAATTCAACAAACTGTTGGTTTTTTAATTCTCCACCATTATCACTTCGAATGTGAGCCAATTTTAGGTCTTTATCATTTTCAAGTTTTCTAACCAAATTTGAAAATGTCTCAAAGGTCTCATCCTTGCTACTCAGCAAGATGATCCAAGTGTACCGAGAAAAGTCATCTATAATGACCAAGGAAAATCTTCTTCCACCCAGACTCAGCGGCTGGACTGGACCGAAGAGATCTAAGTGTAGTAACTCTAATGGACGCTTAGTTGAGACAATGTTTTTGCTATGAAAAGATTGTTTGGTTTGTTTTCCAGCATGGCATAGTTGATCTTTTTCAAATTTAAGTTCTGGCAGTCCCTCAACCAATTGCTTTCTTGCTAATTTGGCCAGGAGGTCCATGCTTACATGACCAAGTCTCCTGTGCCATAGCCAGGAATTTTCTTCCTTTGATACTAAGCATACAGTTTTTGAAAACTTTTTCTCTAAGTTCAGCATGAAGACATTATCAATGCGAGGGGCAGTTAAAATTAACTCATTAGTCTTACCCTCGAATATTTTACATCCAGTGTCATCAAATATAACTTTTCTCCCATTGTCACATAGCTGAGCTACACTGAGTAAGTTATATTTGAGTCCGCTGACTAGGGAGACAGACTCAATAGTAGGATTACCTCCAACGGTTCCTGACCCTACTATTACCCTTTTTGTTGTCTCCAAAACTTACGCTTCCTCCTCGTTTACACTCAAATGTGATGAACTGAGTTTCATCACCAGTCATATGCCTCGAGCATGCGCTGTCAATATACCACATTTTTTACTTCTCAGCACACCTCAGGCTTACCTGCAATGTAACTAGTTGCTTTTAGGTACCCAATTCTTTTTGGGTCCTGGCTTGTTAGGTTCAACAGGTAAAGCATCATATTTTATTTTATGGCGACATACTTGGATAGTATGGCCATTCTTTCCATAGAAGTCACAGCTGACTTTCCGTTTAGGATATCTCACTGACTGGTCAGCACCCCAGTGCTGAGCATGCCAGCACACCTTTGTGGTGTGTCCTTTCTTCCCACAAAAGTCACACTGGACATTCCGCTGAGGATTCCATCTCTGCTGACCAGTACTTCGGTACTGAGTATTCAGAGGAATATTTCTTTTGTTTGGAACCTTAAGTTGGTTCTGAATAGATGTGACGTCCTTTCTCAGTTTCTTAGAATCTGATTGGACCTCAGAGACAAGCTTTTGCATAATTCCAATGTTACTATGCAAATCTGAGTTGTCCTGAAGAAGATATCGAAGGTCACTTAGTTTGACCTCCTCAACCTCTTCACATCGCCTGCTGAGTGCTCTAACCTTTTTATTACACTTTTTGACAAGTGTGTAGAGGTCACTCAGGGCATTAACCATTTCATTTCTGAGCAGGGGTAGTGATATTACCTCAGTTGAATGTTCCTCATCGTCAGATACAATGGAAGGGTCAGCATGCTCAGAAACACATGGCTCAGCAAGTTCGTCAGCCATGCAACAAATCTTCGCTGACTCAGTGGCATCAGCTTCAGATGATGATGAATCATCACTATCACTCTAGGTTGCCACCATTGCCTTCTTGCCGTTCTTTCTTTCTTTCCTCAATGAGGGACATCTTGACTTGATATGGCCAGTTTGATGACATTCAAAGCAAGTTATGGGCTTTGAGCTGTCCTTCTTGTACTTGCTGTCGCTGGAGTCAGCTTTGTACTTATCAAACTTCTTATAAGGCTTCTTAGAATATTTGTCATTCTTTTTGAACAGCCTTTTCATCTTTCTGGTAAACATAGCCATCTCTTCATCGTCTGTTGAGCTCCCATCAGTGGAGTCAGCTTTCATGACAAGAGACTTTTGCTTCTTATCTTCAGACTTTTCGTTCACCTCGAAATTCTTCATCGAGATCTCATGGGTCAGCAGTGAGCCGATGAGTTCATCATACTTATAGGTGGTTAAGTCTTGAGCTTCCTCAACAGCGGTCTTCTTTGCTTGCCAGCTTTTAGGAAGACTCCTAAGAATCTTCTTGACTTGTTCTTCCTCAGTGAAGATCTTTCCAAGTCTCTTGAGCTCGTTGATGATGTTTGTGAATCTTGCATTCATGTTTGAGATCCCTTCATCATCGTTCATTTCGAACAGCTCGTACAATCTCATATGCTGGTTCATCTTGGATTCTTTCACCTTGTTGGTTCCTTCGTAGGTGACCTCCATCTTCTTCCAGATCTCCTGTGCTGACTCACAACCTGAAATCTTGTTGTATTCTACAGCATCGAGCGCACAGTGAAGCATGTTTATAGCCGAAGCATGATTTTGTAGCTTCTTGAGATCATCCTCTGTCCATTTGGTCTCAGATTTGACAACCGTTTGGCCATCAACCATTTCAACAGGAACAAATGGGTCTTGGACTATAGATAGCCAGGCACTCATATTTGTAGCCTGAATGAAATTTTTCATCATATTCTTCCAGAAGGTATAGTTAGACCTGAAGAATAGGGGAGGCCGAGTTATGGACAGACCCTCAGGTAGAATCTGAGTTGTCAGATTTCCTGAGAGAAACCGAGTGCTATTTTCAGCCATAGTGGGGATCAGCTTAAGGTAGTTGAACCTTGCACAGTGAGCTTTTATGCTCTGATACCACTTGTTGGTCCCTTATAACGAAACAAGTTAGTTCCAAGGGGGGGTTAAGAACTATTTAAAATTTTGTACGTTGAGGCTGACTTCTTTTTCTTTGAAAAGGAATTATACAGCGCGCTGAGTGAAGTAAGACACTAGCTTAGCCAACTGGTGACTAAGTCAGCTTCTTTCTTTGAGTCAGGAGATAACACTTAAGTCTATTCCTGAACTCAGATACTCAATGTACACAACTCAGCGTGACCTCTTTACTTGGTCAGTTTTGTTTAAGCAAGCAATATATAGATTCAAAGAGTTTAAGGTTAGAACGATGTTACTCAGCAGATTTATCCAGGTTCGGCCTCTACGCCTACGTCCTGTCCCCGGAACACGTTCCGAGCTTTCGAATTCTCTACTGAGCTCTTTAACGGTAGAGCATCAAACCTTTCACAACAAGAAGCTGAGTATAACAAGAGTGCCTTCCTCTATACCTCTACTCACTCCTATTCTATTGCTGAGTACTATAACCGAGTACTCAGCCTCTCCTTTCTATTTCTAGAATTGATAATAAGATTGTCCTAAACAACAATTGCTAAGACACTTTAGATGATTGGATAATCACTCTAGACTTTTACACAGTAATATGGAAATTGGTGTAAGTATTTGCTTTGCTTTTTCTCACAGATTCTTCGAGTGTGAATTTGGTCAGCGTAATGGCTAGTTGAAGATCTGCATCGAATGAAGCAACTGAAAGGCCTATTTATAGTGACACTTGAGGTATCGGTTATTTCAAATTTCGAAATAACCGTTGGAGGGAAACGGCTTGATGTCGTTGTCACTCAGTACACGCTCAATGCCGTTAGCCAATCAGATTGTTGTATCTTCTGTCTTCGGTCAGTGCTGAGCAGCTTTTAGACAGACAGGCAGAATGTTTCGCCTTTTATGGCAAAGTCTTCCAGACAGCTTTCTGTGTCTTCTGAACTTTACCCAAAGTAGAAATACTTTGTCTTGAAGTTGTTCCTTGCTCAGCTGCTGTCTTGTACTCTTTGTCGTCCAACTCAGCAGCTTCGTTCCGAAGTAGACAAAGAAAGTCTTCCAGATCCTTCTTCATGCTGAGCTGCGTTTTGTCCATAACGACAGCGTTTTGTTTACACGGGCCGAGTTGTCTTAGGCCTTTGACTTTCCTTTGGGCCTTTAGCCTTTTAGTCTTTATGTCTTATAAACAATTTAACTCAACATTGAACAAACACATTAGTGTAATAAATCAAAGCATTTAAACTTAGTGTGTTTAGAATATTCTTTAATCATATACTTAAATAATTTTGTCAAATCAAAATCATGTGGAAAGGTGTTTCAACACTCATCAATTTCTTCAATAAGTTGATTTATTGGATTCAAAAGAATGCTCTAGCAATAAAGAATTCTAAGCTTTCTAAACTCTTTTCCCTGCAAAAAAAATGATATAATAAAAAAGAATAATAGTAATACAAACTGTTACATAAAGAATTTACAACATATACCTTAGAATTCTTTGTCAATCCAATATTCCACTCCTTCACACTCTGACCAATGTATGTTTCCATATGCTTCAAAAGAAAATTACCACAATCATTGTGGTTATTATTGCTTCTCCACTTCATCCTCAAGATTTGCACTTTGTATGTACACATTTGTTTTAATGAAGAAGCATCATTTTTGAAAACAAAATGAGTATAGGATTTTAACTACAACAAACAAATCAGAAAATATGTTATCACATATAAAAAAAAACAAAGAATGAAGTAAATCAAGTTACAACATACCAATTGTTCTAGACAATCATCATACTTATCAGCACGACTGATTTGTCGAAGGAGTGTCATATTATCCAATATTTCAACAGTCTTTGAAAGATTGTTGACAACAATCAGATAAAAATATCCATGAGAAATAACAGGGAAAAACATCTAATAAACACCAAAAAACATTAGTATCTCAATACATTTAACAGTATTCAACAGCTGCTGTTCCACCATAAAACTTACCAATTCAACATCAGCCAAGTTTTTAAATTTGAAAAAAGAAAGTTCATTCTGAAGCCTTTCCTTAAAATTATATTCTCTTGATCTACTAGCTCCAGAAAACAGAAGATTCTACAAAATAATCAAAACAATTATTTACATAATGAAAACAAAAAACAAACTTACAAAGTTAGGAAACATACAAAAGCATATGTACTGAAAAAAATCTTTTCGGTTTTCCATTATATTTCTTCAATTCTTCAATGTTCAAAATTGAACTCCAAGCATCCACAATATTATTGACAATATGATCATGACCAGACATTGATAAAATCTTCCGTTTATCAATAAAGGTTTGTCCATTACTGAAAAATACATCACTTCAAAACAAGGAAAAAAACTATCAGTATATGCCAAAATAACATATAAATTCATATAACAAACATAACTTCAACTTCTTACCTGCTTAAACCAGGACTCAGTGTAAATTCAACAATCCTCCTTTTACGACTATCCATGTTATCCATCAACTTTGGATGCCGAGAAATAAAAGGAGAACGGAGGTACTTAGATTCCTTAACAATCCTCCTTACACGACCTCCTCCACCATTTTCATTATCAATACCATATCTCAAAATAATATCTCCCAAATCTCGACGTAATTCATTCATCACATCTACACCGTAAGATGACCTCCTAGCATACTTATCCCACTAAAAAACATATCACAATTAAAATCATGCATCAAAACTATAACTTCAAAATGTCATATATTAAAACTAATTGTTCCAAAAATAAACACCAATTGTTCAAAGAAAAAACACCAATTTTTCAAAGAATAAAACACTTTCTCAGACACTATATCATCCATATACTTTTCAACACTTTCTCAGACACTATATCATCCATATACTTCATTACATAATACCCACAACTTTTTGTATCTTTCTGAGATGGAATATTCTGCAAAATAAAATACAAACAACTTAAAAAAATAAAAAAAATACACAAATATACATACAAATTAAACACGTACCACAAGGCAAATCCATTTTACCAAAACCTTCTCATGATAAAAAGAAATAATAGATATGCAAAACAAATTCATATATATGTCAAACTATTGCATTCAATAAATAAAATACATTATAAAAGAGCATTTGATTATTAAACATACTCATCAACAACATATCTCCATTGATCATTTTTCAAGCCCAAACGAGTTTTCAATGGATCCAAAAGAAAAACACGTTTCCGCTCAAGATCAACGACAGTCAAAGTCCAATGATAACTGAAGAAAACAAACACATTAGTAAAACTATAACACATTATTAAACAAATAAAATAAATCATCAGTATAGACAAATAATGCATACTCTTTGTTTCGCGGTATCAGATACAAACATTTGTTGCCGGACTGTTCATATCTCTCTGTCAAAAACTTGATCTTCTCCCCAATCTTATGAACTCTTTCAAAATGATTAGTTATGTTTGGATCAACAAGGGAGAAGCTGGTATCCAATCTATCATTATTCACAATCACATCATAAAGGTGCATGTAGAAAACACACACGAAACATATACAGTAAACATGTCATTCAAAAAAATAAAACAATATAACCACTAATACAAACATGCAATTATAGATAAAAAAAAATACCTCATGTAATACAAAATTGGGCCACAGCCTATTGGAGCTAGATCAGCCAATTCACGAATATCCTTCCTCAATATAACTGCTTTCACCGGATGACCAAAAATGTAATCTTCAAACGTGGTAAAAACTGTCCTCCCATGACATAAATAATTGTTAGCCCATCTACACATATCGGCAAATTCATTTGGAACATCTTCAGGCAAACACTCCAAGTCTATATCATCATCAGAATCAGAATCAGACATCTCCGACTCAATCGCATCATCGATATCACTGTTGAAAATATAAAACAACTCAAATATATAACAAAAAAAAAATAAAAATAAAAATGTTCCACACATATACAATAAAGGTTCCAAAAAACTGAACCATTTGTTCAACAAAATAATAACTTACACAATTTCATTAGCAGGATCAACAAACTCATCCCCTTCATCTTGATTTACACAAACTAAAGGACCAGCCCCAGAAACTATATCAGCAGCCCTACAAACAAAAAAAACATCAATTAAGCCACAAATATTAAATGACATGTTCCAAAACAAAAAACATGAATTATTCAAACATAAATAAATTACATTTCAGATGAATCAGATTGATCAGCTACAGACTGGCTTAACAACTCAAATTGAGGAGCAGAATTCATCTTTATTCTCAACCTCAGACCTTCAGATGACCCTACTTTCCCTCTAACTTTCTTCACTACTCCTCTCTTCTTCTTCTTATTCTTCTCCTTTTCTGCTCCTCCTCTCTCTTTTTCTAAACCTTCAGCTATCTTTCTCTGTACCTGCTTGTTATATTCTTCATTAACAGCATTATATTCTTCCCAAAAGCCAGGCAGATTAAAAAATTCATTATCCTCATCAGATTCATTAGATAATCTTCCCGAATGCTCACTTGCTGGCATTCGCTCAGAACGCTGGCTCATCCTCTCTTCCTTACTAACTCTGTACTTAGTAAAAATGTTTTCAACAAATGTATTCATCCGTACAGGTAAGTCATTCTCATCAAACATATTTTCAGCTTCATCCACCAACATATACATCTCAGTTACATCATTAGCTAACTTTCTAGCCACTGATTTAAACCTGACAGTGAATTCCTGCATTTATAAAAACACTATTTACTAATTTATCAAAACCAAACACAAACTTCTATATAAAAGAAAAACACAGATGCATACAATGAAGTGACTGGGACAGCCAGAAACTCCTTCTTGAGTATCTTCTTCTTCTCCGTCTTCTACATGCTTCTTCTTCTTCTCTTCTTCTCTCTTCTTCTCTCTTCTTCTTCTTCTTACCTTCAACATTAGGGCCTTCACATTCTACCTCTGCTTCAGATTTCACTAATCTCTTCAATACAATTCCCTTGCCAAAACCACTGGCTTTTTCCAACTTAATTCTTTCAGAGATTAGAACATTATTCCACACAGAAGTTAGTGGAAAGGAACGTGGCCTCAAATCAACCCCACGTTGCAAACGATCAAAAGAACATATCTACAATAAAAAAATGAGAAAAACAAATTATAAGCAAATACATAAATTATTCAAAATAAATTCCAACATATTAAAACAATTACCAGTATAAATGGAAGAGGGCATGTGAAAAAATATGGCTTAGAATCGTTCTGGAAAGAACGAACAGAATCTATAAGATGCTTAAAACTAAACCGGCACCAATCTAACTTTGAAATTTCATTCACATTCATGCAACTGAATAAAAACTTATTGTACAATGCCCTATTTTTGTTTGAACGAATGCAAGAATTAACAACAATAACAATGAAGTTCCAAATGAACTCATCACAAACATCCACTTCCAACAGATTTTTCAGCCTATAAAGCACATCTTTATCCTTAGGACTGCCACTACTTAGACCAAAAGACTTCCTCCAAGTGTTTAAAAAATTACACCAACTATCCCCACTGTTACTATCTGCTTCCTTAATTTCCTTTCCTCCACATGGCAGGCCATAAACACAATGGAAATCCTCTTCACTCAAATCAATCCGGTCATTACCAGGAAGAATAAAACAGCATCTATCTGGATCAACAGAATCCACAACCTTGCCACAAAAAATTCCATTAAGCTTCCCAATATCCAGACACAAAAAACCACCAAACCCTATCTTCCTAATGGCAGCTTTGTGTGTCTCTGGTATAGTTTTAACAAACTTAATAAATGATGTTGGACGCACCCTCTGATTCAATACTACACCAGATAAATCTTGCTCCATAACAGAATAGCAACTATCCTTCTTCACAATCCTTCTTCCACAATCACGGTTCACAGATCTAGGAGAACCAACTCCTTTCACAACCTCAACTCAACGTTAAAGCTTATTACGATAGGTTGAAATATATAGTAACGACACCATTGTTGCAAAACACAAATTTCATTCTCTCGCAGAAATTCTAAATTCGGCAACAACTAACATTTTGCAACAAGAGTGTTGTTGCTAAACATATATTTCTTGCAACAACCAAAAAGTCATTGCGGAACCCTTTAGTAACGGAATGTATCATAACAAGTGATTGTTGTTGCAAAAAATGCAATTTCATTGCTAAAAACATTTTTTGCAACAACTTGCTTAGTTGCCAAAAATCAATTTTCTTGTAGTGTAAACTATTACAAGGTAAAGGCTATGCTTACTTTGTTTTTGACAAAGTAAGTCTTACTTTGTGTGTTTTCATCATTGGATTAATTTTATACTCCATCATCCAATGGTGAAAACACACCAAGTAATGGTACTTTGTCAAAAACAAAGTAACCATAGAAGGCACCTATATTATAATCAATACTTTTCTAATGTTGCATATGAAGAAACTTTATCAATTCAAATGTTACATATAAAAAAATAAAATTCGTAAGAATTAGTCACAAATTCATCTTGATGATAATTATTTTGGTCGATAGAATTTCATGATCACCAAGTATTCGAATTCAATTATTCATTCTGCTACAATAACCCAATATATCTAATTGAATCAGTTTAAGATGATGATTTCTCATATTTTCATCTCGTAATATCTCATCAAGACATTCGATCAATTTGTTCTTCATTCTTTCACTATATAGAATATCAGTCATACTCGCAGATATCACTTATTTGACTTCATTAATAATTTCTAATAATTATATATTCTTGAATTTTGTAAGTAAAAAAAACAAACAAAAGAATTGAAAAAAAATGAAGGGACAACAAAGATAATTAGGAGAGAACCATCTTCCTCTCGGGTTTTTTTTTTTTGAAAATAAGAGAGAATGTCGAGACATAAGCGTATAAAGAGGAGAGTGAAAATATTTTTTTCCCTTTAATTAAATATTTTATTTTTTCTTAATGAAGTATTAAGTCCATAAATTAATTTTAGTTAAATAGAATTAAATCGCAATTGTAACCACTCAGTACAAAAAAAAACGTTTATAATTAATATATGAAATTAATTATATTAATTAGAATCATTATGCTCAATATTTGAGAATTTGAAGAGATTCAAATAATAATATTTTCTTAATTAATATTTTTCAATAATTTGTCATATGATCATATTTCATTTTCATCTGTTAAAAACTCTTGAAATACTAACAATTTGTACGAACCATAATATAATAGTTAAAAATTATATAAGCCAATGTTGCAAAAGCAATTATCTCAATATTCATAATTAATGTACATTTTTAGGATTTTGAGCATCAAAATTTATTTTTATTTACCTTGATTTTGAATTCGTATCTAGCATAATCCACATTCTTCAAGAATAAACATCTTATCAAGCGTATTAGACGCTTACAATCTCATTGTCTAGAAAATTGGGAAAAAATAACTTTTTGATAATAATAATAATAATAATATAACATAATTTATATTGAAATAAACTTCATTGTAAGTATAATATTCCAATATCTCTTTAATATTTTATTTAATATGTCTCAAACTTCAATGAACAACTATCGTGTGAAACTTTATATCTATTTGTACTAAAATGCATAAAAATAAAAAATACAATCCATATTAATTAGCTAAACTCAAACTAAGAAAAATGAGTGGATTTCAACATGTTCCGAATTAGAAAAGTTAATCTAACTTCAATTAAAACTAAAAATTGATTTCATAAAAAGCCGAAAATCTAAATTTTAGTTAGAGTTAACAATCAAAACGATAACACTTAGGAACATATACTAAAAAAGAATGCAAATATACAAAATCTTTATTTTAGTCATTTTGAAAAATAAATAAATAAAAAAGAAAACATGGATAAGGTAGCGAGAGGTATGGAATCTGGATAACGACAGAAATGGAATTTCATCTCTGAAAGATGAAACTATAATAACAATTGTTTAATAAAAATAAAACAACAGCACAATTGAGAAAGCCAAAAATTGAGTTCATATAAAGCCGAAAATCTAAATTTTAGTTAAGAGTTAGTAATCGAAATGATAACACCTAGCAACATATACTAAAAAAGAATACAAATTTACAAAATCTTTATTTTAGTCATTTTGAAAAAAAAGACAAATAAAAAAGAAAACATGGATAATGTAGCGAGAGGTATGGAACCTAGGTAACGACAGAAATTGAATTTTATCTCTGAAAAATGAAACTATAATAACTATTGTTTAATAAAAATAAAACAACAACATAATTGAGAACAAAATAACTACAACATATGAAAAAAATCGAATATTTACCTTCAGAAATATAATACTATCTATCGTGGCCAATGAATATAATGGTGGAATACTATCTATCATACTTTATATAGAAGTTTATTTGTGACTTTTGGATTTTCTTTGCTTTGTGTTTTTTCATCTTCCCGTAACTCTTGCTTTATTTTATTATTTTAATTTTTTTTTTTTGAAACTAAAGAACTTTATATTAAACTTAAATCAGAACAAAGAACATCAAGCAGAAAAGCGGGAGGACTGTCCCACTCACTACGTGCAGACATAGACCCGACTGCCCTAGCTAGTGTATGAGCGGCCTGGTTCGCTGAACGTCTAATAAAAGAGATAGCTATATAATCTAAATCTTGCATAATAGAAAGACAATCATGAATAATATCAGATAAATAAGAAAATTGCACCGATGGTTGTGTGATTGCCATAACAACTGATAAACAGTCGGTTTGTATTGTAACTCGTCTATGCGGAATTGATTTCAACCAAGACAAAGCTTCACGTACAGCCATAGCCTCAACTAAAATTGGTTCAAAATGTCCCTCAATTGCACCATGCATTGCATATTCACATTGCCCCTGATGATTTCTGAGTAAGAAGCCAAATGAACAAAAATCCTTCTCCTTACTGACACCTGCATCGACATTACAGTACCATTGATTCTCAGGTGGTCGTTGCCAGGACGTATTCGCTGCTATTAAACATCTCGCTGATATTGTTCGACTGATTTGCGCATTCCGCCAACCTTCCAATTCCTGCCGAGCTTCGCTTATAATACGACTTGGGGTTGTGATATTTCTTTCCCAAACATAAACATTACGTGCTCTCCATAAAGACCAAAACACCATTGTTATTCTTTCAACTGTCGGTTTATTCAATCTGTTCACTTCTGTGGCCAGCCAGATCTGTATTGATCCCACTCTGTTCATACGATCATTTCCAAAGAATAGCCTCCATGTATCCAATGCAACTGGACACTGGAGGAATACATGTTCGTCGTCTTCACCAATTGATTGACATCGATTACAGATGTTATCAATTGCACAATGCCTGCGATTCAAATTAGAAACCGTAGGAAGCGTATTAGTGAAAAAACGCCATATACAGTTTTTTACTCGCGGAGGTACAGTCAATGCCCAACATACATTCCAATCTACTAGCTGTGGTGTAGTAGTGAGTGAAGGATTACTGATATGATAACCACTACTAACTGTGTACATTCCATTTTTATTAATCATCCAGTACCAACCATCAGATCGGGCCATATTTCTTCGCGAAATAGATGTAATCAATTTCCTGTCACGTTCATTAAAATGCCGAGTAAGAAGCATTTGATTCCATTGTCCCGTGTTGAGCAATAAACTGTGTACCGTTTCTGGTGGATCAGAAATGGGGATTAAACTTGTTGGAGTCGGGTGCGTTGGATCCGGTAACTATGGGTCCATCCATATATTTATCGATCTACCATTCCCAACCTTGAATCAGATTCCTTTACGGAGCAGTTCGCGGCCTGCGATGATGCTTCGCCATACATGCGATGGATTATAACCATAATCTGCTGATAAAAAAGAAGCGTTAGGATAATATCTAGCCTGTAACAGTCGTGCAACCAAAGAATATGGGTATTGTAATATTCGCCAACCTTGTTTGGCTAACAAGGCTAAGTTAAATGTGTGTAAATTCATGAACCCCATTCCACCATTGCATTTAGGCCTACACAGTACTTCCCACTGCTGCCAATGAATACCAGATTATACTGTGCCAGACGATTGCCACCAGAATTTGTTGAGCATACGGTTAATATCTGAGCATATTGTTATTAGCATTAAGAAGACACTCATAATATAAGCCGGAATAGATTGCAGGACAGATTTAATTAAGACTTCTTTGCCTGCACGAGAAAGAAATTTTTATTTCCATCCATTGATTCTGTTCCATATCCGTTCTGTCAAGTATTTAAAGACTCGTAGTTTGTCTTTGCCAACTGATATTGGTGCACCCAGGTAGCAACCCATATCCGTTACTTCCTGCACTCCAAGAATTGAAGATAATATTCCTCTCTCCATAGAACTTGAATTCTGACTGAAAAGGAGTGTAGATTTATCAAAATTAACCTTTTGACCTGATGCAGATTCATAGACTTGGAGAATTCCTTGTATAACAGAAGCTTCCTGAGAATTTGCACGGAAGAATAGGTAACTATCATCAGCAAAGAATAAGTGAGATATTGACGGTGCAGTGCTAGCAATTCGACATCCATGAAGCTCGCCTAGATTTTCTTTTGCCTGGATAAGTGCGGATAGACCTTCAGTGCAAACCAAGAACAGAAAAGGAGACAAAGGATCCCATTGGTGTATACCTCTTAAAGGTATAATTGGCCCAATCTCATTACCCCTATGAGTAATAGTATATCTAACTGAGCTGACACACATCATTATCCAATTAATCCATTCTGTACAAAAACCCATTTTTTCCAACATATTCTGTAAGAATTTCCATTCTATCCTATCATAAGCCTTACTCATATCTAATTTAAGGGCAGCAATACCATGCTTCCCTTGCCTCATGCCTTTCAACTTATGTATTACTTCATATGCCACAATGATGTTATCAGTAATCAACCGATTAGATAAAAAAGCGCTTTGAAATTCTGAAATTAGCTTAGGCAAAACTTGTTTGAAGCGATTTGCAAGAACCTTAGAAAGAATCCGAACAACAACATTACATAGAGCGATAGGGCGTAAATCAGTTACCTTGTCAATAGCCGCTTTTTTTGGTATTAGAACAATTAATGTATCATTCATCGGCATTGGCATGTGTGTATTTTGTAGTATCATCCGGCAAGTTTTGACTACATGATTCCCGATTATCCCCCAAAAGTGTTGGTAGAAGGCCGCATTCAACCCATCAGGCCCTGGGCTTTTGTCTAGATGAATGAAAAAACAGGCTGCTTTAATCTCCTGCTCAGTAATTATTGCAGTAAGGGCTTCATTATCCATCCTAGTAACTTACACGAGATTAATGGGAGAATTGAGGTGTCTGAACAGCCCCGATAGGTGAAAATATCACTGTAATAATCGCTGAGCAGTTGCGGCATTCCGGTATTCCATCCCCGCCATTCACCATTATCATCGCGTAGTTGAGTGAAGTTCTTTCGTTTCTGTCTTGATGAAGCATATAAATGAAAATATTTGGAATTTGTATCTCCTCCCTGTAACCAAAATAACTTTGCTCTCTGTTGCCAGAAATCGGCCTGTTTTTGAATCACTCTATCATATTCCTTTGATGCGATTCTGTATTGTTCAACTCCATACCGATCCCTACTGCCCCGATACCTTTCCATTTGACGTCGCCATATGTCAATCTCAGTTTGGAAATTCAGTGCGAATTTTCGGCTCCATGTTTGTAGCGCTTCCTGACGGCATTGATTTTGGTCTGTAAATCTGCAGTACCCTGTTTTTCCCATGTCGATTTAATTACCTCGCCACAATGTTGTTCACGTAACCAACCATTTTCAAAACGAAAATGTTTAGTTCCTTTGATTGGTATCCATGTTCTTATTTCAACAAATAGGGCTGAATGATCTGATGCTATTGTGGTCAGATTGTGTAATTTCGAATCTGCAAACCATTCCTTCCAAGCCGGATTAACCAAAGCCCTATCAAGTCGCTCCTCAATCGAGCGATTCGTGTTTCTCCCTACTTCCCACGTATATGGGTGACCTTACATATTCAAACTTGATAACTGACAATCCGCAACAGCATTACGGAATCCTTCAAATAACCAATTCGGATGTCGATTACCTCCACGCTTGTCATCAAGTGATAGAAGATCGTTAAAATCTCCAATACAACACCATGCTTGATCCAGATTGGAATTTAAAGATCTCAATAAATCCCATGATTCTCGCCTTCTGTTTCTTTCAGGGAATTAATAAAAACCAGTCAACCTCCACGATTGTAATTGAGGTGTGGAGATCACTGTATCAATATAATTCTGTGTAGAGGATAAAATCTGTACTGATACTGAATCTTTCCATATCAAAGCTAAACCCCCTCCAATTCCTTGACTATCCACACTAAAATATTGTTGAAATCCCAATTGGGTGCATACTCTTTTTATTTTCTCCGATTTAACCTTTGTTTCTATAAGAAATAGAATCAACGGTTTGTGGGCTCGAACTAAGTCTCGGAGGACATTTACTGTTCTTGGATTGCCCACTCCACGATAGTTCCAGCTTAAACAACTCATGAGGTTTCACGGGTCTGATCACCAGAACCCGCTACTTGACCGTGTTTTAACTGTACGGTACAGTTTGTGGTGTTGTTACTTGTATTTCCATCTCTTCTAATTCGTTTAGGATCAATAGTTATAGCCTCCTCCATTTCTTTATCACTTTGGTTCCGATTTTGGGCCTCTCCATCAGTTTCAGAATGCACTTATCCATTTGAAGGTTGCTCTCTCAACCATTCCCGACCCACTTGCACTCTTGTCTTCCTCAATTGTGCTCGTAAGTGAGTGCCATACATTCTTTCTGTAGGATTGTCAGGGTTATCAAACAATAAGCTACAAAATTTATCAGTATGTCCAATAACTCCACAGTAAAAACAGAACTGTGGTAATCTTTCATATCGAAAGTCTACCCAAAAACAGGTTCCTCCACTTCTCTTCATCTTCTGACCTGTGCGGATAGGCAAAGTAATATCAATAGCAACTTTGATTCGAAGATAACTTCTCCGCTGACCTGTGAAGTTTCTTGGGTCTGCTTCTATAAAAGTACCTAACTTATTTCCCAGTATAGTACATATCATCGGAGTTTGGAAGCCAATAGGCAAGTCTAATACTTGCACCCATATTATCAATTCTGATAGATCCACCTGTGTTGCTTGTTCATGTATGTTTAGGGCTTTGATGATCAATACATTTTGGTTAAAGGTCCATGGTCCATCATTTAACACCCTAGCAGCATCACGTTCATGATAGAATTGAAACAGATATCGTCCTTCCTCACCAGTTTCAGTAATGGTAACTCCTTTTACTGGCCTCCAGATTGAAGCCAATGTATTTTTCATAGATTCAAAGTGAATTGCATGTGCAGTCAGAAATCTTCCCACCACAAACCAGAATTGTCTTTCCTCATTAATTACAGCTTCATCCCCAACCTCCAGTTCGTCGGTTTCAGACGGATTAATTTGTAATCTGGCGTACATGGCTGTGAATTCCTTGGCAGTCTCCATGATAATTTTTCACTATGTGTTTTTTATTTGAAAAAACAGGTGAATGGCGAAAAACGAAAGGCTAGGTGTTAGGTTTACAGTAAATCTGAATATGGCTCTAATGGAATGGTGTGCGGCAATCAAAGGGATAGGTTTCGATTTTAACAGTATAATCAGAAATTATTTGAACAGGGATAATCAAAGGAATAGGTTAGGTGGATGGGATGATGTGCGGTGATCAAAGGAATAGGGTTAGGTTTAAAATTGTATAATCAAAAGAATAGAAGTATGTTTTCCAATGGGTGATATGCGGTGATTGAACAGGAATAGATAAGGATAATTTGTGATTATGGATTTAAAACTAGATTTAGGGCTGCATCTCACATAGAGAAGACAAAAAAAAACACTCAATGAAGGAGAGACTCAAACGGCTCTTCAATAATAAAAAAAATGGAGTGCTCTTTTATTATTTTAATTAATAGGCTAGTAATTATTTAATATATTATAAATATAAATTTGTTATTTTTAATTAATTAAATATTTATTTTTAATTAATTAAATAATTATTTTTAATTAATTAAATATTTATTTTTAATTAATTAAATAATTATTTTTAGTTAATTAAATATTTTTAATCTGGTTTTTTACTACGTTGACAACTCATCGAATAATTACCTTGAGAAACATAAGAATTTCTTGTAATTTTTGACACTTTTGTGTTTTCCGGTTTTAGTTGTTCATGCATCTTCTATTTCTGTCGGATTTCTTCAATTGAAGCTATCAGTTTGGAAAAAAAAGACAAATAAAAAAGAAAACATGGATAAGATAGCGAGAGGTATAGAACCTGGGTAACAACAGAAATGAATGTGAAAGATGAAACTATAACAACTATTGTCTAATAAAAATAAAACAACAACATAATTGAGAACAAAATAACTACAACATATGAAAAAAATCGAATATTTACCTTCAGAAATATAACACTATCTATCGTGACCAATGAATATAATGGTGGAATACTATCTATCATGCTTTATATAGAAGTTTATTTGTGACTTTTGGATTTCCTTTGCTTTGTGTTTTTACATCTTCCCGTAACTCTTGCTTTCTTTTATTATTTTAATTAATAGGCTACTAATTATTTAATATATTATAAATATAAATTTGTTATTTTTAATTAATTAAATATTTATTTTTAATTAATTAAATATTTTTAATCTGATCTTTTACTACGTTGACAACTTATCAAAAAGACATCTAAAACACTTCTTCTCATTTCTCTCTGCTTCCGTAATTATATATAGTATAGATAGATGCTTAAAATTTTAATTTAATTAATTAACTGGGTTATCAAACAAGGCCTAACTCTTATAATAGGTTGAAAGGTATGAGAAGAGAAAAAATTATCTCTCGAATAGACGAAGATGTATTTTTAGAATTTATGTTTAATATGTTTTTGTATGTAATTGTTACTGAATAAGCAAATTTAGGAAGTTGGTGAGACACTTATAAAGTTTAAGTAACTAATTGACGGGGGTCAAAAACCCCTATATTTTAGTACGATTTTAGGGATTATTTTGTATCTTTTATTATCTTTTTATTTGCTTTAATAGTAATTTATCCTTGTTTTGTCAATTTTAGGTTTTGAATTACCTTTTTAGCATTGAATATTCCTAACTTTTGTTAAATATTTTGTCACTTTTGATAAATTAATCTCTACATGTTATTTTGAGCTTTATTTGTACCCAAAATTAAGAAATTAACCTACCAAAAATAAATCAAATTTTACTTGGTAATTAAAAAGGATTTTTGGTAGGATAATTAATTAATTTTGGATAAATTATCTAAATAATATTTTATGAGATTATGTGCAGATTTTTAGAGATAAAAGTGGAGATTTTTAAGGATCAGGATCAGGATGCTTTTCTGATCAGATTCATTGGACTCTGCCTTACGGATCAGAACCTATTTAAGAGTTCAAATTCAAATAAAAATCCTGCAGAATATTTTGACAGATTTTTAGGGATTATATTTAGGCTTTTTCTATTTAAATAATTGGATTTTTCATCCCTAGAGATTAATTAGTTTTTATTAGATTAGTCTTTCATTAGAATAGGCTTTACTATTTAGTCTTTCGTTAGGAATAACTTTTAGTTTTTCATTATAAATAGTTTCATTTGTTAGGAATAAAAAGTTAGTCATTTTTGTAGAGAATTATTTGTAATCAGTTTTTCATCAATCAATTTTTAGTTTTTAGTTTTAGTTTTTATATCCTTGTTTTTGTGTAAAAAATTCTAGCCTCCATCCTTGAAGAATGTTCTCATCCCTTCCATCCACCATTGAAGAACCTTTAAACTCCACATTCAAGGCTCCATCCTTTAAGTCCTAGGAAGACGTCTGCATTAGTCGACAGGTTCTCTGGAAGGGATTTCTTTCTCTTTTATATTCTGTTTGCATCTGATACATTCTATGAATGCTAGGCTAATTGTAGCTTTGTGACAATATTTCCATCTTTAATGTTAATTCAATTTCTTATTTGCTTCAATTAAATATACTGTTTAATCTTTATCCTATGCTGTGTTTATTTTGGTTTAACTCATTCATAAGTCCAAACAATTATTTGGCACATATTGCGAGCTGAATCTGACCTAGTCACAGCCTATAGGATTGACAACCCTATAGAAGATTAAGCCCAATTTTTTTAGCCTTAGAGATAGTTTCGGCCTTACAAGGGAATCACGCGCTAGGAACCATATAAGGATAAGTAGGTTAATCGCCTTAGGCACAAGTGACTCAGATTAGGTTAACTATTGATTGATAAAATAGGTTGAATTCGATATTATCGTATCACCACGTTTCTCCTCAGGTTAATTGCATGATTTAATAAGGATCACTTAAGAGTAGACTAACTTAATTAGAGTAGATTAATCTAAAGAAACTCAATCTCAAACCCCCACAACCTAAATAACATTAGAATCCTAACAGCTCGATACTTGTAAATGTAAATCCTGTGGATTGGATACATGGACTTGTCCAGATTATTACTTCATAACGACGGGGTACACTTATATCTTAGTGAGTCTCATTAAGCGTCAGCTCGGAGGCGCAGACAAGTTCAGGAAGTTGGTGATATGAAATAATCAAGTTCAAAGAGCTAGTTAGACACTTACAAAGTGTAGGGAGTCAATCTACTATTATGGACAAGTTCAAGAAGCTGATGATATATTAGCCCTAAATTAAAACATTACATTGCATACAAAATTTGAATGTAAACCTTCTTCCTGGCCATTTCATGATATTACCAAAAATGTTTTTGGGGATGGAATGCGTTTATGGATTTAACCATAAAAGGGTTCATATTCGTTTGCCATAAAAAAAAATAAAAGGTAATATTGGCTGGCCTTCCTTATATGCACATGACCAAAGACAATGGATACAGAAGCAACCCTAGCGAGTCTAGTTGACATTTTAACCATTTATTTACTAAAGGCAGACTCTTAAAATTTGTCATCGGAACAATAAAAAAACCAAAAGCAGAACCTGAATAAAAAAACCATGGAGAAGTCACCAAATACAATGGTTGAGTCAAGAAGAGAGTTTATGATTTCTGCAACTGCTGGTGCAAATGCAGAACCTGTGTTAAGAACTGCCCACTTCCTTAAACCCTCTTTATTCTTAAATCATCCAGGCATCCCTTCACTATCATTACCCTGTTTGCCAGCTTCATTTGATCCCAAAACCTGGCCATTCACTGTCAAGTTCAATGGCTATAAGAGCCCCAACAAAAGTTGGAAGGAATGGGTTGAGAAGATGGCTTCAATTCATGCTCCAACTTGGAAGAAAGCTGGTATTTATGACGCCATCTTATTTTCTACTTGTAAAATCTACGAAAATAGTGATTTGATTTTGGGAGTTTCTGAGAGATGGTTCCCACAAACCAATTCCTTCATTTTTCCATGGGGTGAAGCTACTGTTACCCTGGAAGATATGCTCATCGCTGGATACTCAGTTTTAGGTTCTCCAGTTTCCAAACCTCTTGAAACAGATGAATCCATGGCTGTCCAGGAGGTGTTGGGCGGAGAAAGAAAGAAATTAAATAAAACTCCAGCCAAGAAGCCATATCATAGGGCATGGTTGACCACTTTCATGGATAGTGGTAGTGAGATTGAGCATGAAGCATTTCTATCTCTGTGGTTATCAAGGTTTGTTTTGCCTACCTCTAATGATTGTATCACCGAATGTGTTTTTCCAATTGCAATTCATCTAGCTAAAGGTACTAGAATTGCTTTAGCACCTGCTGTTCTTGCAACCATTTATAGAGATTTGAGCTTATTGAAACAAACAATTGTTTCTTTAACTTCATTAGCTGCTGATAGTCAGAATAAGGATGAACAACTAGTTGTTACAACTTATGCACCGTTTCAACTAGTTTTGGTTTGGGTCTGGGAGAGATTTCCCAAGTTGAGTCCAAAGCCCAACCTTTTAAACATTGGGGAACCAAGATTTGCTCAATGGAACAATGTTAAATGCAATACAAAAGGTATGTGTGTCAGGTCGCTTTTAAACTCGTCCAAAGAGAGTTTTATTTGGCGCCCATATACTAAACCATTAGAGAACTGGGATTTCCCCAAATTTTACGGGGAGAGAGAAATGTGGGTTTCTTCTAAGTCAGATTTGGATGATGATTTGTTGTCATTCATTCAGTGTTTAAGGGCTTCTGAGCTAGTTGGGCCGGAATTCAATTGCATGCTTCAATATCTTCCGCAGAGAGTAGCAAGACAGTTTGGGTTTGATCAAGATCTTCCTGGCTTTGTTGTTCGATGCACTGCCAGTTCCGAGGATGATTGGAATTGTAATGTTAGTGGTCTCAAGTGTTTTATTCCTCCCCGTCTTTTTGAGAAAGATGTTACAACTCGGTACTTCGATTGGTGGAACACTTTTGAATTTCATAATAATGATTCTAAGGTGTTGAAAGAAATGAGAATATCAGAAGCCACTTTAAAAAGTTCACAACATAACATTGAAGAAATGAATACTCCGTCAGTTCCTCCGGGATTTACAACCAAATGCAATCCAGTAAAAGTAGATGATACTAGTGAGGATGATGATTGCAACCTTATAGCTAGTCCATCACAGAATCATTCATGTTCCACTGAGATTCTGAGAGGGTCGGATCAAGTAGCAGCTATGGATGTTGATCCTGAGAACATCGTAGTGGAATTAGGTGATTCATCCTCAGTTGCAGGTAATGATCAGACTACTAATGATTCCGAGATACAAGATGCAACAATGGATGAAAATGAAAATGAGCGTGTCACACTAAGTTTGGCTGCTAATGAAAACAACAACATCAATAGATATTTGTTGTTGGCGGAAGAAGTGAGGGCCGCGTATGCTAGACTTGAAAGACTTGAGAAATTTGCTGCACAAAGAAAAGCTTGGCGATTCTAATTAATTCAAATTGTAATATTTCCTCATTAGGAGTATGTGTTGCTCATTGTACATTGAAACAAATAGATGGAGTCACCATCAAACTTCTTATATTAAACTTAAGAATAGAGCTTTTGTAGATGCTTTTATTATGACATACGACTCTCTTTTATTATGAAATGATTAAAAATCACGATATGGAAGGCAAAAGCTTCATTTATAATGTAATTATGCATATTAATTTGAGAAAACTTATGATTGTTTCTATTAATATTAGATGTAGGAAATCGACCAATCTGGTGTTTTCATTCTGTTTTCTTTCTGTTTTTTTCATGAAATTTATGCCTACTTGCCATTGGAAAAACAAATATTATAGGGTTTGTTACTACTGATGAGCATTAATTGATTGGTCGAGTACATAAAAATATGATTATACTATCTGTTTGGCTCTTTTATGAGAAATTGCGGGCGTGCCAGATAATTATAGTATTATCAAACTATGGAATGAAATTGAATGCGCTTTCTAACTTCTAAATATCAAACAACTGTAAGAATTAAAAAAAAAAAAAAAGGGCGGCCCGGTCGCATTACGCGTCCCCGCTGAGCGAGGGTCCGGGGAGGGGTCCCACCACAAGGGTGTATTGGGGGCAAGCCTTCCCTTGCCAATTTAATTGGCAAGAGGCCGCTCCTAAGACTCGATTATCAAAACGATACCGACCTTACAGAAAATGATTGAACAACAAATAAAAATAAAAATGTACTGGAAGCTTGAATGAAAATTAAATCTAAGGGAATAACTAAGAATTGTAAAAAGCTGAAGTCTAGAGGTTATTTGCTAGAGTTTTTGCTTGGGTTTGTTGAGTTGTTGAGTTGGGTGCTTGTTTCATCGTGATTCCTCCCTTTTATAGATGTTGGATGTAACTTCCTGCTTCTTTCCACTAATCCACATTCTGCACCATATTGAGTAACCTCCACTTTGACTCCCACGATGGATTGATACGTACACTTTCTGATTTTCCCTGCTTTTTAATTGGCTCACAAAAACACGTTAAAATATTAACTGCCACTTGGTTCCCCTATGTTTACCTCAAGTATCCAATGATGTTCACTACAGGAAGTTGGTGTCCCACGAGGTACACTATATAGGAAGTTGGTTTCCCACGAGGTACACTATATAGGAAGTGTCGGTCCCGTGTGATTAGTTCTAAGGGGGGGGGGGTTAGGAACTAATATAACTTTTTCGTTAATTATTTATGCTGACTTAACAGTTTTGGTAAGTTTGTCAACTCAGCTTTGGTCAGCTTGGCCGAATTTAGCGTAAAACAGCTTTAGTCAGATATTGACTAGAACTGTTTTGCTTGTAAGTTGAGAATTGACACTCACGGAGGTCAGCTTTCAACTTAGCACTCTAATTTACTCAGAGTCAACTTAATAGGTTTAGATGCTGAGTAAATTTACCATACAACACATACATATATATATATATAGAGAGAGAGAGTTGGAGATTACTCAGTATCACTTATCCTGGTTCGGCCTCTCTGCCTACGTGCAGTACCTTCCTCTATTCGTCTACTCAACTCCTACTGAATGCTATAACCGAACACCCAGATTTTCTCTACCACTAAGTACTCAACACCGAGCACTCAGCATACACTCTCAATATTACAATTGATAAGAACTTGTTCCCTTTCAAACAAAGAACACTTTAGATGATTACGCACAATCAATCTAGCATTTACACAAGGAATGGAAGTTTGGTGTAAGATCTTTTTCTTGTTTTTGAGTGCTTTGGATTTGTATCTTTCTCGCTTGTGATTTTTTGTAAATCGGCAATCTTCCAAATGAAACCTTTGTCCCTTTTTATAGTTGAAATGTAGGAAACAAATCATTTAAAATTTGATTTGTCTGTTGAGTCCAAAACGGCTCTTTTAGGGGACAAATCTCTGGTCAGCTTCAGATGTGCAGGCCAATCCTGAATCCTGAATTTTTCAGACGTCAGGCTTGTCTTCTTCCTGAGGACTTTGTCTTTTTGCGGCAGTTCGTCTTTTAGCCACGGACAGTTGCCCCATTCATCTTGGAATTTGACTTTTGCGTAATTCCGAGATTTCTATTATTGGCGCAGAGGGTTGGCAGCCTTTGTCTTCTAGCCAACAGAATTTTCATGCTGTCCTGAAAATAACTCAGCTTGACTTCGTTGTCCACTGCCTTTGATTGTTTGTCAGATTTCATACTGAGTTCTTCTTTACTGAGCTTCCAAGGTCAGCTTCGTTCTGTAAGACTTCGTTCTGAGGCAGATATTTCTTCTTTTATGCTGAGTTCCGTTTTACTCAGCTTTTCAAATCATCTTCATTCTTAGCCTGATGTTCTGATGATGACTTATCTTTTATGATGCTGAGTTGCTCTTTACTCAGCTTACGCTGTGTCTTTGTCTTGTCTTAATTTTATTTCCTTTTGCATTTATTCTCAACATTGAACAAACGGATTAGTACAATTAAATCAAAGCACTTAAATTTAATTGTCTCTTAATCATGGATGATTTTGTCAAATCAAAATCTTGTGGAAAGGTGTTTCAACAGGAAGTTGGTGTCCCACGAGGTACACTATATAGGAAGTTGGTTTCCCACGAGGTACATGATAGGGGTCAAAAACCCCTATCTTTGGGTACGGTTTTAGGACGGGTTTTAGTGTTATTTAGTTAATAAGCGAGCAATTCTCACATTTAAATGCTTTTGTGTGAGTTAGTTAGAAATTGAAAATGTTTTATTTACTTTTCGCTGTTTATGCTCATTTTGTGATCAATTTAGGCAAATACGGCCAAATTGGCATGCATCTAATAATTCCGTTATCTTTTGGAGCTAATTGATCCGTCAAAAGTCGCACCAAACGAAGCGTTTGCTCAAATAAGCGATTGGCGGGTCAATTTAGCCTTTGGACTAATGTTGTTTGGAGTTTTTGTGCATGCGCAAGGATAAGTTCGGGCGAAAAGACACGTTATTGGCATTTCGGCGACCGTGCGGGAGCGCATCGGGCTAGACTGCTCGACGAACTGGCCTATTTTAGGCCAGCTCGTCGAGCTGGCCATGCCGGCTCGTCGAACAGGCCCTTAGGGGCCTGCTCGAGGCTGTGCCTGCTCGCCGAGCAGGCCCCTGGAGGCCTGCTCGCCGAGCAGTCTATGCCTGCTCGCCGAGCATGCATTGCCTGCTCGCGGCGAGCAGACCTGTGAGAATTGGTCAAAAGGACCAATTCCGCCCCCACGATGCCACGATGGACCCCACGACTTCCTACACGCACAAGGACACGAATTAGGTCAAGAAGAGGGCCCGAACCGCGTCTATAAATCGGATTTTTCCAATGTAAATTAGACATCTTTTATCTTTGTAATTTTCTTAGCTTTTCATCTTGAGAAATCCTCTCCACCTCCTCCATATCCTTCAAACCTCCATTGAAGACACCTCCGAAGCTCCGTTCACCGAGGATTGCTCAAACTCCATCCTTAAGTCCTAGGAAGACGCCTGCATTGGTAGACAGGTTCCCTGAAAGGGATTTTTCTTCTTTTATATTCTGTTTAGCCTCTGATACATGTTATGAATCCTAGGCTCATTGTAACTTCGTGACAATACTTTCATCTTTGATATATATTATAGTTCTTGTTCATTCAATTGTTTTAATGCTTTAATCTTTGTCTTACGCTTTGTCTGATTGGTTTAACTCATTCGATAATCCCAAAATCAAGTTAGCACATATTGCGAGCTGAATCTGACCTAGTCAGTGCCTATAGGATTGACGACCCTATAGAAGATTAAGCCCAAATTGCTGAGCCTTAGAGCTAGTTTCGGCCTTACAAGGGAATCACGAACTAGGGATTTTAGGAGGATAGGTCGGGTTAATCGCCTCGGACACAAGTGACTTAGGTTTTAATTCAATTGCTTAAACAATCTATTTTCATTATCATCGTATCCCTTCATGTTCCTTCGGATAATTGCATTGGTAAAAGATCACTTAGGAGTAGTTAACTTAATTAGGGGTAGAGTAACTTAATTAGGCATAGAATAACTTAGTTAGAATCGGATAACTTAGCTAGGAATAGTATAATTCAACCTAGGAGTAGATTAACTTAGAAAAACCAACTCAAAACCCCCTAAGCCTAGATAACACCTGAAACCAAGTAACTCGATACTTGTAGAAATAAATCCTGTGGACGATAACCTGGACTTAACCAGAAATTTATTACTTGATAACGACGGGGTACACTTATCCCTTAGTGAGTCTTCACCGAAGGCGCATCAAGTTTTTGGCGCCGTTGCCGGGGATTTATTTCTTCTGCAATATCGAACCAAAGGTCGATTTGTTAGTTTATACAATTCATTGTGAATACCTTTGTTAATATCATTTATACTTGTCTATATATATACTTGTTTATATCATACTTGCTTATATTTGACTATAACTTATACTTGCATATACAAATACTTGTTGATATACTATTACTTCAATTCTGTAACATTACTTGTACTTATAAAATCGTTCTTCCAGCGATTATGGACAACAGAGCTTCAAATCCGTCCATGAACGATCTCAACACAAAAATGGATTTTCTTGTGGCTTCATACAGCCGTGATAGCCAACCAAGGACACCATTTTGCGAGAGATGTGGCCAGAATCACCCCGGCGAGGTATGCCACGTCAACTGCTACATACCTAGAGGTGAGAATGTAAGTTACTTGGGTAATCATCAAAGGTATAATTCTGAACCCCCAACTTACAACTATTACGATCAGGAGCATACACGATATCCACCGGCGCCCTACATGGCACCCGTGGATACCCTTCCATGTCCCCATTCTAACTCTGATTTTTATGGCAGGCAAACAGAGTGTTCAGAAGGAATAATGACCCTCTTAAGAGAGATATCCGTCCGACTGGCAGCCAACGAGGAGGCATGCAGGACCCTGAGCAACCAGCTTGCCGCAATCAGACAAGAAGAGAGGGAATGCCAAGAGGCGTTCCTCTTACAAGAGGAGGCAATTCAAGCCATCGCCCTAAGGAGCGGCAAGGAAGTGGACACACTCGTGGCACCTCCATCACAAACACATCCGTCACCTCAGGTAAGTAGGGAACCAGAAGTGGTAAGCAACCCCGGTCCCGCATATGAAAATCCAGCTCCTGAAACAGCTGTAGAAAAAGTAGTTAGGCCTTATGCACCAAAGCTACCATTTCCTCAGAAACAGAAAAGGCCAACTTAGATAAGAAATTTGCTCGATTTTCGGAAATCCTTAGTAGATTAGAAATCAATATTCCATTAATGGAAGCACTAGAGGAAATGCCGAACTATGCAAAATTTCTTAAAGACATGTTGTCGAAAAAGAAAAAGTTTGGGGAAAATGAGATAGTGGCCCTAACAGAACAATGCTCGGCCATAATCACCCATAAATTACCCCCCAAGCTTAAAGTTCAAGGGAGCTTTACCATCCCGTGTAGGATAGGCAACATGCACATAGATAGGGCATTATGCGATTTAGGAGCAAGTATTAATCTAATGCCTTTATCAATTTTCAGGAAATTGGGACTCGGAGAGCCTAAACCAACAAACATGACACTACAGCTAGCAGATAGATCAATCGCACGGCCTAGAGGCATAGTTGAAGATGTCTTGGTGAAGGTGGACAAACTGATCTTCCCGGTCGATTTTGTAGTCCTCGACATGGAAGAAGATGACTCCGTCCCCATTCTTCTTGGGAGACCGTTCCTTGCAACCGGTAGGACACTGATAGACGTTCATGGAGGTAAATTGGTCCTAAGGGTGCAGGACGAAGAGGTAACATTTAACGTTTACGAGTCTATGAAATTTCCTCAAGAACGTTCCAAAAGTTGTAACTTTGTGGATGCACTAATAGATGAATGTATTGAGGAAGTTGACCTCAACATAAGAAATGCCTCTTTAGAGCTCGGACTAGGTGGTGAGGAATGTGAAAACTCGAATGAACCCTTTGAAGACCTCCCACCTGAAAAATGTTATTGGGTCAAAGGTAGAAAAGAGGACCTTGATCGTGAGATCAAACCTAAACCCAAAACCTTATTGGAGGAACCTCCGAAATTGGAGCTTAAACCCTTTCCCGACAATCTGAAATATGTTTTTCTTCAACCTCCCACAGATTTACCTATTATTATTTCTTCTTTGTTGACAGTTGAACAGGAAGAAAGATTGGTGGAGGTGTTGATGCAACATAAAGGGGCCTTTGGATGGTCAATCCATGACATCAAAGGCATCGACCCCAAAATCTGCACACATAGAATTTTTCTTGAGGAAGAGATCGAGCCATCTGCCCAACCTCAACGATGGCTCAACCCTAACATGAAAGAGGTGGTAAAAGCCGAGGTTATAAAACTCCTCGACGCAGGTATCATCTTTTCGATTTCTGATAGCCAATGGGTAAGCCCGGTTCAATGCGTGCCCAAGAAAGGGGGAACAACGGTGATGGAAAATGAAAAAGGGGAATTAATCCCAACTAGAAAAGTTACGGGTTGGCGTGTATGCATAGATTATAGGAAATTAAACGAGGCCACCCGTAAAGACCACTTTCCATTACCATTTATTGATCAAATGTTGGAACGGTTGGCAGGGCATGAATTTTTCTGTACTTTAGATGGGCTATCCGGTTATATGCAAATTCCCGTGGACCCTTTGGACCAAGAGAAAACCACATTCACTTGTCCCTATGGGACTTTTGCATATAGACGGATGCCTTTCGGATTATGTAATGCCCCTGCCACATTCCAATGCTGTATGATGGCTATGTTTTCTGACATGGTCGAAGAGTTCCTAGAAATTTTCATGGATGATTTTAATGTTGTAGGACCTACTTTCGACCAATGTCTTGAAAACTTGGACCGAGTCTTAGAACGTTGTGAAGACAAAAACTTGGCACTCAATTGGGAAAAGTGCCAGTTTATGGTCCAAAACTGCATAGTGTTAGGACACAAGGTGTCGGGAAATGGGATTGAGGTCGATCCGGCAAAAATTGAGGTGATTGAAAAATTGCCACCTCCTACCAATGTAAAATTGGTTAGGAGCTTTTTAGGACATGCGGGGTTTTATAGACGGTTCATAAAAGACTTTTCAAAAATCACTAAACCCCTCACTCAATTATTACTAAAAGATGCTGATTTTAATTTCAATGAAGAATGTATGTCTGCATTTAAATTACTGAAAAAGAAATTAATCGAAGCACCTATTATGGTAAGCCCGGATTGGTCCCTTCCCTTTGAATTGATGTGTGATGCCAGTGATCTGGCTGTAGGAGCCTGTCTTGGGCAGAGGGTGGATAAACTTTTTCTCCCAATCTTCTATGCTAGCAAAACCTTAAATGATGCACATCAGAATTATTCAATAACTGAAAAGGAATTGCTAGCCGTAGTTTTTGCCTTTGACAAATTTAGATCTTATTTGGTGCTATCTAAGGTAATTGTTTTTACTGACCATGTAGCCTTGAGATATCTGATGGGCAAGAAGGATGCAAAACCTAGGCTGATCCGTTGGATTTTACTACTCCAAGAATTTGACATCGAGATCAGAGATAAGAAAGGGGTGGAAAACGTGATAGCGGACCACCTATCCAGGTTAGAGTCAGATCAGCAATCCTTAGAGCATGAGGCAATCAAGGAGGTATTCCCGGATGAAACGTTATATTCGGTAAAAACTCTCCCCTGGTTTGCAGACATCGCGAACTACAAAGTCGGTAACATTCTTCCTCTTGATTTAGATGCGAACAAAAGACGGAAGTTTTTGTTTGAAAGCAAACAATATTTTTAGGAAGAACCTTATTTATTTCGATTCTGCACTGATGGCATGATTAGGAGATGTATACCTGAGGAGGAGGTAGAGTCAGTGATTAACATGTGCCACTCTAGGGAACCAGGCGGCCACTTTAGGCCAGATAGGACAGTGGCAAAAATCCTCCAAAGTGGGCTTTGGTGGCCACAAATGCATAGTGATGTCAATAGTTATATTAAATACTGTGATGCATGTCAGAGAGTAGGGAATATCTCTAGGAGAAATGAGATGCTTCAACAAGGCATACTCGTCTGTGAGCTATTTGATGTTTAGGGCATAGACTTTATGGGACCTTTCCCTATGTCACACACCAACCAATACATTCTTGTCGCGGTTGATTATGTCTCTAAATGGGTAGAGGCCGAAGCCTTACCCACAAACGATGCTCGAGTAGTGATAAAATTCTTGAGAAAGAATATCTTTGCTAGATTTGGAACCCCCCGGACTATCATTAGTGATGGGAGATCCTATTTCTGAAATAAACAGTTTGACACGTTGCTCCAAAAGTATGGCGTAGCCCATAGGGTCGCAACACCTTACCATCCTCAGACGAGTGGTCAGGTAGAAGTGTCAAACAGAGAGCTAAAACGTATTCTTGAGAAAACGGTGGGGAATGCTAGGAAAGATTGGAGTCTTAAACTGGAAGATGCTCTTTGGGCATACCGGACAGCATTCAAGACTCCCATAGGAATGTCCCCCTACCGTTTAGTTTTCGGGAAATCTTGTCATTTGCCTGTTGAATTAGAGCACAAAGCTTATTGGGCGCTGAAATTTCTAAACTTTGACCTTAAACTTTCAGGTGACCTACGGTTAACACAACTACATGAACTGGATGAGCTCCGATATAACTCTTACGAGAATACCAAGCTGTACAAAGAACGAACCAAGAGGGTGCACGATAAAAGGATACAGCGGAAAACCTTCCAAAAAGGCGACCAAGTACTGCTTTATAACTCCCGATTGAGATTCTTCCCTGGCAAGCTCAAGAGTAGATGGTATGGACCATTCTCAGTTCTTGACGCACATCCCTCCGGTATGGTTGAGATTATGTTGAATGATGGAACCACCCAGAAAGTAAATGGACATCGACTCAAACTTTATCTCGGTAAAGACACTTCGGGTGTCCAAATCCTTCGTCTTCAAGATGATCAGTAAGTTGTCTTCTCCACCCTAACTTTTTGCACTTGTTCTTTATTATTTGTGATGCAATGTTGGAACTTATTGCATATTTTTAGTGTGAGGAGGAGGGGTAGACAAACTTACAAAAATTGTATAATTTTTTTTATTTTTGTTGCATCGTGTCTAGTTTAGTTTTTCGTTTTTAGGGTTTTTATCTATGTTTTGCATGTTTAGGACCTAAAACCGTGGACCTCCTTCGAATCTAAACTTCGTTATTTGTCTTTGAGGGCTGAGAACCGAATCTAAGATTGTATGACAACTAGTTTAGGTGTAGGACACAATCCTTGTATCTGTAAAAGCATGAGCTAAAGTTTGCATTTAGACCCTACTTTTGAAGAAATGTCAAAATCATTACTTAGGTAGATAACTTAAGAATTGAAGGCATGTGATGTTAAACTTGAGTTTGGGGAGAACTAGTAAACACAAAATTGAAACCCAAAGAATTGTGAGTTGAATTTGAGCCTAAGAGCGAACATCAAAAAGCTCTTTTTCTTGACATTTTTGTGTGAATGCTTTGACTTGTGGAAGATTACAGATTTTGCACCTAATACTGTGTTGAACCTACATGCAATGATTTGAGATGATAAACGATGAAATCAGCCTCATTAGAATTAACCCTTTTTCTTTACCTTATTTTCTCTTTTTCATCCACTCTAGGAAGCCCCTTTGAAGCCCCTTTTTCTTTCGTTCTAACCTATTTTTGCAAACCACCACTTGGTTTGCTACTTAACCCAAAGTTTTTGCAAAGCTCAAATTGAGCCTTTGTTTTCTTCTAGCGCTTTTTCTTTGTTTATGGCATTATAGTAGCAAGCCAAAAGGCTAAGAAGTGAATGAGCATCACTATCCAAAAAGAAAAAGAAAAAGAGAAAAACAGAAAAAAGAAAAGAAAAGAAAAGAGACAAACTAAAAGGGGAGAACTTCATTCCCCAGTTCTTTAAATCAAAACGTCTCAAGAAAACATCCCAAAAAGAGAATAATGGATGAATAAAAAGCTCAATCACTTCATATTTGCTAAAGCCATTTGAACTTTGTTTTTCTAGCGCTAGAACTATTAACCCTTGTTGTACCTTTAACCCTCTAACCACATTACAACCCCAATTCGAGTCTGTTTTTGATATCATCGGAGTCATATAGCATAGTAGAGGAACTCGGATGAACGTGCAAAATCAACGTAATCCTAAGCAAGAACATAAGCCGAGAGTAAACACTTTAGCCACCAAAATTGTGTGAAATGAGTGAACTACCTATGGTGAGGTGTTTTACTTGGCGATCCCCTCAAGCTCGTTTAATTGAACATGTGTCCTTTTGCTTAAAACATATGACCTATGATAATTGAAATGCGGCTTTTGGATATCGTGTTTCTACTTTGTATTTCCGAATGCATGTGATTACAGATGCTCGAAATTATGTCAAACACATAGTCAAACCGGGAGGTCTTCTAGCTTGTTTGTGATTACGGGTTTAGTTCTTTAGTTTACTTGGGGACAAGTAAAGTTTTAAGTGTGAGGAGGTTTGATAGGGGTCAAAAACCCCTATCTTTGGGTACGGTTTTAGGACGGGTTTTAGTGTTATTTAGTTAATAAGCGAGCAATTCTCGCATTTAAATGCTTTTGTGTGAGTTATTTAGAAATTGGAAATGTTTTATTTACTTTTCGCTGTTTAGGCTCATTTTGTGATCAATTTAGGCAAATACGGCCAAATTGGCATGCATCTAATAATTCCGTTATCTTTTGGAGCTAATTGATCCGTCAAAAGTCGCACCAAACGAAGCGTTTGCTCAAATAAGCGATTGGCGGGTCAATTTAGCCTTTGGACTAATGTTGTTTGGAGTTTTTGTGCATGCGCAGGGATAAGTTCGGGCGAAAAGACACGTTATTGGCATTTCGGCAACCGCGCGGCAGCGCATCGGGCTAGACTGCTCGACGAACTGGCCTATTTTAGGCCAGCTCGCCGAGCTGGCCATGCCGGCTCGTCGAACAGGCCCTTAGGGCCCTGCTCGTCGCGAGACAGGCATTGCCTGCTCGTCGAGCAGACCTGCGGGAATTGGTCAAAAAGACCAATTCCGCCCCCACGATGCCACGATGGACCCCACGACTTCCTACACGCACAAGGACACGAATTAGGTCAAGAAGAGGGCCTGAACCGCGTTTATAAATAGGATTTTTCCAATGTAAATTAGGCATCTTTTATCTTTGTAATTTTCTTAGCTTTTCATCTTGAGAAATCCTCTCCACCTCCTCCATATCCTTCAAACCTCCATTGAAGACACCTCCGAAGCTCCGTTCACCGAGGATTGCTCAAGTTCCATCCTTAAGTCCTAGGAAGATGCCTGCATTGGTAGACAGGTTCCCTGAAAGGGATTTTTCTTCTTTTATATTCTGTTTAGCCTCTGATACATGTTATGAATCCTAGGCTCATTGTAACTTCGTGACAATACTTTCATCTTTGATATATATTATAGTTCTTGTTCATTCAATTGTTTTAATGCTTTAATCTTTGTCTTACGCTTTGTTTGATTGGTTTAACTCATTCGATAATCCCAAAATCAAGTTAGCACATATTGCGAGCTGAATCTGACCTAGTCAGTGCCTATAGGATTGACGACCCTATAGAAGATTAAGCCCAAATTGCCGAGCCTTAGAGCTAGTTTCGGCCTTACAAGGGAATTGGCCTTTATATAGTGACACTTGAGGCACCTGGTTATTTCGAATTTCGAAATAACCATTGGAGGGAAACGGCTTCCTGTCCTTGTCACTCTAGGCGTGCTCAGCGTCATTGGCCAATAGGATTCTTGCATCTTCTGTCTTCGTCAATCTTCGGCAGAATGTTTCGACATTTACGGAAAAGTCCACGAGACAGCTTCCTGCGCCTTCTGAACTTTTCCCAAAGTAGAAATACTTTGTCTAGAAGTTGAACATTGTCTGCCGCTGTCCAGACTGCATTGTCGTCCAACTCAGCAGCTTCCACTTGAAGCTTTTGCCTCGAAGGCTTCTCGATCCTTCTCTTGCTAAGTCGTCGTTTTACTTGATACGGCTTCGTTTTGAACTCTTGAGCCGAATGGTCTTGATGTTTGATTTGGGCTTGACTTCCACTTTATGGGCCTTTGGGCTTTTTAATCTTAATGTCTTATAAACAATTAAACTCAACCTTGAACAAACACATTAGTGTAATAAATCAAAGCATTTAAATTTAATGTGTTAGAATATTTTTATCATCACTTAAATAATTTTGTAAAATCAAAATCATGTGGAAAGGTGTTTCAACAAACTCCCCCATTTTGATGTTGGCAAAAATATTCAGTTGAAGAACTCAGTGTTGAGCTCCCCCATGATAGTTGACCTAATTTTATCAAATAACTCCCCCGTAAGGGTTGAGCGGCTAACTTAGTTTTACTCTAAATATTTTAAGGTTTAATCGAGTAAGTCTAAGGTCAGTTTTCAGAAATAGGTCAGCTCATGGAACATATTCTATTTAACTCAGTTTTACGCGGAAGGTTTAAATATCAGAGAGCGCTGAGTAAGTTTTGTTCAATGAGTTTTTCTTAAGTGGACATATAAGAAGTGGTCAACACATTTGATCAACACAGCAGACATATCATTAATCAATATAGACAGTGTAGCACAGTTAATTTAATGAAGATTCGTTTTAACAAGTTATAACAATCACTTAAGTAGGCATCATATAAGAGTAGACAGTATGAAAGAGATGCATATACTTTGTTTGAATTTTAAAGTCAGCACAACAAAGTTCACAAAAAGAATACAGATATGAAGGTTCAAGAAGCTAGCTATTCTAGTCAGTGCAAGTGAAGCTATTTCTTCTTGTAATTAATTTGAACAGCATGTTCTGTAGTAGCTTTGCCTTTACTCTTGACTGTCTGCTGACTAACTGAAGGTTCTTCAGTTCGCTGAGTTCTTGGGGCTTGTTCTTTCTCCCCCGTTTTGCCAGCATCATTTTTGGCAATGAAGGTTTCTTCAATGGCAGCTTGAGTTAGGCGTCTAGAAAATGCCTTTAGCCTTCTTGTGCTTTCATTCATTCCATCAAAGATTGGGACACCCTCATCCACAATAGCTCAAGGAATACCGATAGATGCAGCACTCAGCATACTCATAACATAGGCTTGAGACTTGCCAACCCAGTGTATGGTTTCAGTGAGCATTGCAAAAGCTTAATGAAACATCTTTAGCAAAGATGAATCAAAATACTCACGCTGAGCGTTGATTTGGCGCACATGGTTGAAAGTTACTCGAGATTACTTCAGAATCTCGTTTGTTTTGAGCTCGTCAGTTGCCATCTCTTCCCTATTTAAGTTTAGCAGACGCACAACCTCGCTAATTTGCTCAATGGAGCATTGGGAGGAGGAAGAGAGTTGGTGATTGGTTTTCTCTTGCTCAGTATGAAGCTGGCTGAAGAGATGATGTACTTCGGCAGAAGTGGCATATGCTGAGTTCGCAGCTGACAATTGATGAATCTGCCCTTGCAGTGAGTTCATGTGGTTTACCATGGTCAGCTAGAGTTCGACCAGCTTTGTTATAGAGTCCTGCCTGGGCTGTTGAGATTGCAATGAAGTCATGACACTCAAAAGATCCTTCAGACCTTTGATCTCAGTTAGAAGCTGAGTGACAGACGAAAGTGGAGTTGTCTCAACATTAGTAGACCCAGCGGCATTGGTACTGGTTTGATGGAGGTCCTGGATAAGAGCTTAAGCTGAGTCAACGATTCTTCGACCAGACTCAGAGGCATTCAAATAGCTTAAGGATCCATCATTTGTTGACCCAGATGTCAGAGGAGGAGTAGAACCGAATGAAGGCGGTGTTTGGTTCTGCTCATCATTAGAAGGCCTAGCATTATCAGCGGCTGGCCTAGAATTAGGATTGTCAGTAGACTGACTGATTTTGATTCTGCACATTGAGTTGTGGAAGTGGAGGATCGGCAGAAAGTGTTGCTTGCTCAGGGTCAGGCTGAAGCTGACTGGATTGTGGAAGCTGAGGAAGTTCAGTGTTCACCTGAGCAGGTAATTCCTTGGCTTGCTCAACATGTTGAGGAGCGGAATCTTCGAGCACTTGCTCGGCATTACTTTGGTTGGCGGAAGCATTTAAGTCGACATGTTCCTTCGGTTGAGAAACAGAGGCTTGATTTTCTTGTTGCTCTGGTTGAGACTCAGGAGGGATTGAGAAGTACCGAAGATGTACATCTGTAAGGTCAGAGATCTCATTCCTTAGCGGTGAGTCACCCATGAGGTCAATGACGGGTGCTCGAAAAGCCTTCTTCTTCCTCAATCTCTTTAGCTTTGGAGGAGTAGGGTCACAAGGAATGGACTCAATGGAGTCAGTGGGTGAAGCTTCCCTTTGAATAGCGGGAGCATTTGCTGTGTGCTCAGTTTCTTCTTCGTCAACCAACTCAGTGTTGATTGGTTCAAGGTGCTCATCATCAGCTGTTTCTTCAGTGTCATCCTGCCCACTTTCTTTTTCTTCAGACTCATCATCCAGTTCTTCTTCCTCAAACTGTTCCTCCAATGCTTCCTCGACAAACTGACCACCCAGTTGATCTTGTTCTTCCTAATCATCTATCTGTTGCTCAGCGTCAATGTCTTGACTTTGTACATAGTGTGAGTTAGGAGGGACGACGACATCAGTTGGTAGTGCATCGATAGGTCTTAACTCAAAATTGAGCTGCTTCTTCCTCTTCCTTAATGGTTGGTCATCAACCTCTCTTTCTTCTGTCTCAGGCTCAGCTTGCCTAGGTCTTGTCTTAGCTGACCTAGATCCACCATGTCCTTGTTGAATCTGAGGCTTAGTTCCTCCACATACAAATTTAACCTTCTTTGGGGAAGGAGCAGCAGCTTTAGAGGTGCTCTGGACATCCTTCCTCTTTCTTTGAGTTCTTCCCTTTCGAGTCACCGCCCCCTCAGCGTTCTGGACAGCTTCCCCTTTTCCTTTCTTCAGCATAATAGGTTGATCATATGCCAAACCGAATAGGGCACCAGCTGTAATCTCAGTTCCCCGAGTGCTGATTTCCGCAACCATGTCCATATTGTGATCCTTGAGGATTCGGGTGATAAAAGAGCCTAACGTAAGGGTTCATGTACTTCGTAGAAACCCACCGATTATGAATACGAGCATGTTTATCGATGTGTAGGTCAGCATGTGCCATATAAAACACTGCTCAAAATTGGTTGCTGAGTTGGTGCAGTTGATTTTAGGGAAAAGGAAATTGGTCAGTATGTAATGGGCCATCTTTTGATGCTGACCCATGGAAGTGCTCGAGATTTCACCTACATGACCCTCAGGTTTATAGAAGGTCTGAACGTAGTTGGTTTTCTCATGGTCAACGGATTTACGAAGTATAGCTCCTTCGTTTTTCAGCTTGAACAGTGAGGCAAGATATGTAGGGTTGATGAAGATGTCCTTTCCTCGAACATGAGAAGCTAGGTAGTTCCGGTCATCATCGGTGGTCTTTAGGTTGGCGTAGAATTCTCTTACCAACTCAGGGTAAGTAGCATCACGAACTGAGAACAGCTCGGTCCAACCATTATTCTTGATCCACTCACAAAAGGGTTGCTCGGCATCCACGAATCCCCTTGAAAACCATCGTGAGTGATCAATCTTCCACCCCCTCACACTCTCAAAAACCTGAGAGTAGGTGCGTTTCACAACTTTCTTGCCCTTGTCCTTCTGCTGTTGGTTTCCCTTTGAAGTGGTGGCTTGGATAGCTTGAGCTTTCTTGCTCGATGTTGTGACCTTGGCGTGGTCACGCTGGGTAGGAGATTTGGGGTTTGCATCGGAGCGGTTGTTGGGTAAACTAGTACCGAAGATATTTAGAGAACCGTTCGTCATATTCTCAGAGAAGTTTTGGGAAGTTTGGGAATTTTTAGAGAGAGAGTATGAATGCCAAAGATTTCTAAGCGTAAAGAAATAAAAGTGGGAATTCATCCACTATTTATAGAGATGTTGAGTTAATCCAAGGCGTTGGGTTGTCCGTTTTACCTCGAGATTCTCAATCGACAAAGATTCTGGCATTTATGACACATACGACACGTGTATTTTCTAATTATAGCCTATACGTCATCCTAGGTGGCTATTTAATTCGCGTGCTTTGCATTAAAGTTTGCAACGGCTCTTCACTCAGTGTTAAGAATTTCAAGCGTTTAAAATTCTGAGTAGTCAGTGTTATGCAAAGGAATAATTCTTATGCTTAGTTGCTCAGCTTAAGATAAACACACAGCATGCAATAGCATAAATCATTCAGCATGGTAATTCACTCAGCATCCATACTATACTTGAAATTTATTGAAGAGGATTAAACATACCAATGGCTTCTCTAAGTATGTTGAATTGCTCACTAGCCAGTGGCTTTGTGAAGATATCAGCAAGCTGCTCATCCATTGGGACATAGGTCAGCTTGATATCTCCTTTGAGTACGTGATCTCTAATGAAGTGATGTCTTATGCTGACATGCTTCATCCTGCTGTGCTGGATCGGGTTCTTTGATAAGTCAATGGCACTTTTGTTGTCACATTTTACTTCAATTGTTTTAGTCCGAATGCCAAAATCTTCAAGATGTTGCTTAATCCATAGGACTTGAGCAACACAGCTTCCAGCAGCAATGTACTCAGCTTCAGTGGTTGACAGGGCTACTGACGCCTGCTTTTTGCTGAACCAGGACACAAGACAGCTCCTAAGGAAATGGCATCCTCCTGAGGTGCTTTTTCGTTCAAGCTTGTTTCATCCATAGTCAGCGTCAGTGTATCCAATGAGTGTGAAGTCATGAGTATTGGGATACCACAAACCTGCATTCACTGAGCCTTGCAAATATCTAAGGATTCTTTTTACAGCTATGTAATGAGATTCCTTAGGGTTAGATTGATATCTAGCACAATAACATACCGAGAACTGAATGTCCGGCCTACTAGCAGTTAAGTAAAGTAGAGAGCCAATCATACCTCGGCACAATCTACTGTCTACTGACTTACCATTCTCATCAGCGCAGAGGACAATGTCAGTGCCCATTGGAGTAGATATTGACTCACAATTCTCAAGTTCATACTTCTTCAATATCTCCTTAGCATACTTAGTTTGACTGATGAAGATGCCATTTTTCCCTTGTTTGATTTGAAGTCCAAGGAAGAAATTGAGTTCTCCCATCATTGACATTTCAAACTCAGTCTGCATCTGCTTACTAAATTCCTTGCACATTGACTCGTTAGGGGCACCAAAATTAATATCATCAACATATATTTGAGCCAGCAGGGTATCTTTACCCTTCCTCTTAATGAATAAGGTTGTATCAGCTTTACTTCTGACATAATTTCTAGTCAGCAGGAAACTGGTCGGCCTCTCATACCAAGCACGTGGTGCTTGCTTGAGGCCATATAGAGCCTTTTTGAGCTTATAAACATGGTTTGGAAATTTAGGATCCTCAAACCCTGGAGGCTGATTAACATAAACTTCCTCGTTTATAACTCCATTAAGGAATGCACTCTTAACATCCATTTGAAACAGTTTAAAGTTCATATAGCTTGCATATGCACATAAAATTCTAATAGCCTTTAGCCTTGCCACTGGGGAAAAGGTCTCACCGTAGTCAATACCTTCTTGCTGACTGTAGCCCTGAGCTACAAGTCTTGCTTTGTTTCTGACCACGTTCCCTTGTTCATCCAGTTTGTTGCGGAAGACCCATCTTGTTCCTATGGTCTTCTGGCTTCTTGGTTTTGGCACTAGATCCCATACTTCATTTCGTCTGAACTGATCAAGTTCTTCTTGCATTGCATTCATCCATAATTCATCATACTCAGCTTCAGCGAAATTCTTTGGCTCCTGGATAAAGACGAATGCTACGTTGCTGAGGTATCTCCTGAGTTGATTCCTCGTCATCAGGGTATTCTCAGCGGCATCAAGAATGGCACTCTCTGAGTGACCTCTTGGTATCATAATCTCCTTTGGTAGATTGATGTCTTGCGCTGGTTGTGTTTCAACAATCTCTGCAGGTGTAGATTGGTCAGTGAAAGTAATTTGAGTTTCACTTTTACCTTTGGTCAGCCCTTGAGGAAATGACTCAGCGGCAGTTTGTTGGTCAGCGGGTGCTGAGTGTGGATCATCCTCGGTCAGCGGCTGGTATCTTTCTTCAGGGTTAGTTTCATTGAACTCAACATGTACTGACTCTTCTAAGACTTGAGTTCCTTTATTGAAAACTCTATATGCTTTGCTGTTTGTTGAGTAGCCTAAAAAGATAGCCTCATTAGCTTTTGAGTCAAACTTAGCTAGGCTGTCTTTGGTATTTAAGATAAAACATTTACAACCAAAGGCACGAAAGTATCCAATGTTGGGCTTTCGTCCTTTCCAAAGTTCGTAGGGGGTTTTATTTAATATAGGTCTAATTAGAGCCCTATTAAGAATGTAGCACGCTGTGTTAACAGCTTCTCCCCAAAAGTACTTTGGAAGCCTATGCTCACTCAGCATTGTCCTGGCTATTTCAACCAAGGTTCTGTTTTTCCTTTCAACAACCCCATTTTGTTGAGGCGTTCTAGGAGCAGAGAAATTATGGTCAATGCCATTGGTTTCACAGAATTCAACAAACTATTGGTTCTTGAATTCTCCACCATTATCACTTCGGATGTGAGCTAACTTAAGGTCTTTATCATTTTCAAGTTTTCTTACTAAATTTGAAAACGTCTCAAAAGTTTCATCCTTGCTACTCAGCAAGATGATCCAAGTGTACCGAGAAAAGTCATCTACAATAAACAAGGAAAATCTTCTTCCACCCAAGCTCAGCGGCTGGACTGGACCGAAGAGATCCAAGTGTAGTAACTCTAATGGACGCTTAGTTGAGACAATATTTTTACTATGAAAAGATTGTTTGGTTTGTTTTCCAGCTTGACAAGCGTGGCATAATTGATCTTTTTCAAACTTAAGTTCTGGCAGTCCCTCAACCAATTGCTTTCTTGCTAATTTGTCCAGGAGGTCCATGTTGGGGTTTAGTATCCTATAGACAATTGTTGCAGGATACAAACTTATTGTAAATGAATTGTTCTTTATATCATTTGTTTTAATAAGATATATGTTTTATAACTATATAAAGGCAATCCCTTTTAAAGCACTAAATAAAGTCTAATAAAAGGAAATCCGTAAGTTTGTTTAAAGTGATTATAAAGTGTTCATACAAGCATGAAGTGAGACAAAACTTTATAATAAACTAATAAACTTAAAACCACCCCAAGTCAAGTGATATGTTTAGGATTGATATATCACTGTTGAGACTTGTATGTAACAATGTCTTCTGTCCGACAGAAAGCTGATCTCACAAGCTTCATATATATAGATATCTGGACAGTTACATAGATCCGATGAAACGTCGTTCATTAGGATTGGGGATCCGATTTGAGATAACAGGATGGGTAGATTCGTCCTTGTCACCTGTTCATCTCATTGGTATTAATAGGTATAAATAATCCTCAGACTCAAAGGAATGTTAATTGGTCATCCTGAATTACTGAATGTGAGACTTTGATCGCGTGGTCCCACGATCCTTAACAGAGATGACTCTGGGGTGTGAACTGCAAAGGTTGGGTGTCATAGGAGGTAATGTCAGGGTAGTTATACATTGGATTGAGCATTTATCACTCCCGACGAATGGGAGATACGTCCAAGGATCGCTTGTGGAAGACTCGACTCTAAATCCTTGCAAGGTGATAGCTTAAGAGTAGAAATACAGATTTCACTTAACCTATCTATTTGAGTTGACTCGGCCTATACAAGTAAAACGAACGTCTCGCTATATGTGACTTGACATCATCCATAGTCATAAGATTCAGTTCAAGAATGTAGTTGATAAAGGATCGAATTAAACTGTAACTAATATGGAAGGGTTAACGGCAGAATCAACCTGTCTTCTTAACGGACTCTGGGGGAATGATTACGGACATGCCGATAACATGCTCTGTTCATCATTCCGTTATGCAAGGATTAAATATAATTCTTGAAGAAATTAATTTAATAGTTGCATACGGCCAGAAGTAGTAAGAACCTAATGGATCACACATAAGACTTGGAAACAAAAGAGAGATGGATATGATTAATAGATGGAAGCCCAATTGAGCCCAATAAGGCCCACATATAGGAGGGGGTCGAAATTTATGTATATTAGGGGAAGGAATTAATTTATTCCACTCTTCCTAATTTGATTAGGATTGTGAAATTAAATTAATTAAGAGATAATCAAGTTAGGAGTTTTAATTAGATTAATATACTCCTATTATTATCTAACTAGGTTATTTATTATTATCCTAATTATATTGGATATATAGTAAGATAATAATTAGAAATCCTATTCCGAATTGGATTCCTATTAAGTAACCTATTCCTATCTAACTAGGGTTTAGAGACAAGCTAATATATATACCCCCTTCCCTTTGGAATTTCGACACACACAAACCCTCCCCCTACATGTGATTTTCGAAATTGCTTCTAGAGAGAGAAAGAAAGAATTCCATCCCCAAGTTCGTGGACAAGAATTCATACGGCTTCCGTCAATCGATTAATCTCTTCCATCTCTTTTCTCTTTGATCTTGTGTTGGTTTGTTAGAGGCAATCTATTTTGGTTGCATCTCATAAGGGTTGATTCTAACTTAATCTCACCGTGTTCACGAAAGAAGGAAAAACAAACAAAAGGGAGAATTCGTTTTTTCTTCGCCTACATCAGGTCAGTTCAATATTTCGAGGATTCCCGGAGATTGAACCGTCGGATCGTCGTGAGTTTTGGACAGTAGCTTCTAGACACATTTTTCCACGTTTCCACCGAAGGGATTGTCGTTCGGAGGTCTGGAAGGTCTGTTTCGAATAGGGGAAGATTGGTAAACAGTTTACATCTCCTTTGAAGTTGTGGGCACTTCGTTTGCAACGGTAGATTGATCATCGAAAGGTATTTCTTCTTATCCCTCTTTATATGAAATAACGATTAACGGATCCTATGGTTAAAAGGAAGTAGGCTAAAAATTTTATATTTCCGCTGCTATACCTTAGCCCTATTTCCAACAGTGGTATCAGAGCCATCGTTAAATCCGTTATTTCATATATGAAAATATAGAAGTTTTCAATAGGATTGAATAAATATTTATGGTTATGATTAATTGACAAATAGTATTGATTGATTAATTCTAAAGATAAATAAAGTTTTGATTAATTGTTAATTAAAACTGATTATGCTTATGTTCCTAATTATTTCGGTTGATAATCATTATAACAAAATCTATTAGTTTTATGGTTAGATTAATAAAATTAGTTTTATTGATTCTAAAGATAAAACGGAAATCTATTGTAGTTTTTTCCTATTTCTGAAAATCGCTTTTCAACCGTTTTGAAAATCTGATATATATATGTACTTTAAAATTAGTTTTGAATATAAAATATATATATATACATGTTTCGGAAATTAATAGTTTTCTGTTTTGATTATCGAATGAAAATTCGTTTAAAAGTTTGTTTTACCAAGTTGTAAATCAAAGCGTTAAATGAATTGAAATCAAAAATAATTGGGACATGCATAATCAACGTTTTATATGGTTATATTAATCTAAGAATTAATATAAAGATACAAAACGATTAAAAGTAAAATTGGATGAAATTAATTTGATAAGTTAATGTGATTAACATAAATATTACATAAATCAGTTATGTAATCAACCAATTAAATTTATTTAATTGAGTCTTTGCATGTTTGGAGTTATGGACATATTTGGACCCTCTTTTATTCTTTTGGTATTTTTCAAATAGGGTCTGCGCGTCCTGCCTTTCTACTATCTATTGTAATTTCTCTTCTCATCTAATTCTCTTCAATTCAATTGAAGTTTTCTTTTAGTAGTATAGAAAATTAATATGTAATTTTCAAGGCGCCATGGAGAAGACGGAGGACCTAAAGAGAAATATGTAATAGTTAGTATTTCCTTAGGTTTGCCCCTTTTATTCCGTCTCTGGCTCGACGGAATAATTTAGATGATATGTCCATAACGCCAATGTATGTGTGAATGTGTGTCTGATGTATGCTAAAGCAAATCAAGACTAAGTTAGATTATGAGACTTAAATAAAAATCCCTCATTAAAAAGTTAAGTAAATAAATAAGTTATTAAAATCGGTTTCCCCTCCCTAATATTATAATTCAGCCGGCAGTACTGGGGGCCTTTGGGTTGTTGGCCAAAGTCAAGCTCGGGGTCTTATGGTAACACCTGGATTATCGAAAATAGTTCTTTCATGAATATGGGGTAGTACTTAAATTAGAGTATGATAATTGGATGGGCAAACTCATGTTGTCATACACTAATGGGCAAAATGGTTGGGATTAATATGAATGACATATTAGTTACTAATGTGGTTAGTAACCCAATAACCTAGGAATCACATTCGAGATGTGATTGATTGAATGAATCTACCTAACGAATGAGACTAGTTTGTTGGCTAAAGTTAAGGCGAAATCTCAGGAGTTAGGATCCTAGCTCACTAAAGGATTTGTGAAATTCTTCGAATTAATATGGAGGGTTATTAATTTGGCAAAATAGTGGGAGCAATCTGAAATAAATTAAAAGGCCTATAATTTTAGATTGTTATACTTTAAAACAAATGAATAACATACGTTTACTCTTTCTCACTCTCAGGTTTTGTTTAAACACTCACTCTTTAAAATCATGACTAAAACCAATCTGCAAAACATTCTTACCGATAACAAGTTGAATGGTTCAAACTTCACCGACTGGTTTCGTAACCTCAAAATTGTTTTGAAGTTCGAGAAAATTGGGTATGTACTTGATACACCGATACCCCCTATCCCAGAAGATGATGCTCCCATCGAGGAAATTGATGCTTACCAGAAGCACAAGGCTGATGATGATCATGCCGGTTGCATCATACTTGCATCGATGACGTCGGAATTACAAAGGCAACATGAGGAGGTGGATGCCTATTCCGTCATCATGCACCTAAAGGAACTGTTTGGGAAACAGACCAGGTGCGAACGCTACGAGATATCCAAATTGCTATATCGTTGCCAGATGCAAGAGGGCACATCAGTCATAACACATTGTGTCAAGATGATTGGCTACATTACCAAACTTTCTAGTATTGGATTTGTGATGGACAATGAATTAAGTATAGACTTGATTCTTCAATCCCTCCCAGAGAGTTATTCACAGTTCATCATGAACTATCAGATGAATGACTTGCAAACTTCTCTTAAAGAGCTTGCAAACATGCTCAAGTCAGTTGAGCCCAATATGAAGAAAGACAAGGCCATACCGGCTCTTGTAATTGAGGGATCAAAGAAGAGGAAATGGAATTTTCCCAATCCTAAACATCCCAAGAAAGGTAAGAAAGCTGTGTCCAAGGGAAAGGAAGTGAAGAAGCCCAAAGGAGAGTGCCACTTCTGTGGTAAAGATGGGCATTGGAAGAGAAACTGCAAGGAGTATCTAGCCACCCTCAAGAAGGGAAAGGGCGATGCTTCTACATCTGGTATGTTCTATATTGAAATAAATACAATTTCGCAATCTGAATCTTGGGTACTTGATACCGGATGTGGATCTCATATTTGTACAAATATGCAGGAGCTAAAACAGATTAGGGAACTTAAGAAAGGAAGCATAAACTTGCGAGTGGGAGATGGAGCAAGAGTTGCCACCATCGCAATTGGAGATTATGTTTTACTTTTTCCCTCTGGGCTTGTAATAGAATTAAGGAATTGTTTATACGTTCCTGAGATGTCTCGTAACATTATTTCTATTAGCCGTCTTGTTGACGACGGTTTTCATATTTCAATAAAGAACAATAGTTGCAATTTTTATAAAGATTCGATCTTTTATTTTTCAGGAATATCACAAAATGGGATTTATGTGTTAGATGATAAAACTCATGTTTTTGCAATTGATACCAAAAGACATAAACTAGATAATTCAACCTACTTGTGGCATTGTCGTTTAGGCCATATAAACAAGAGACGCATGCTAAAGCTTCATTCAGATGGGCTTATAGATTCAATTGATTCGGAATCATTGGAAACATGCGAATCATGTTTAAAAGGTAAAATGATAAAGACACCCTTTAGCAATAAAGGTGAGCGTGTATCAGACACTCTAGGACTCATTCATTCAGATGTATGCGGTCCTATGTCAGTCCAAGCAAGAGGAGGATTCAGATACTTCATTAGCTTCATAGATGACCATACTCGATATGGTTACATCTACTTGATGAAGCACAAATCAGAAGCTTTTGACAAGTTCAAATGCTTCAAGAATGAAGTGGAAAATCAATTGGGAAAGAAAATAAAGACGCTTCGATCCGATCGAGGTGGCGAATATCTTTCAGATGATTTTCTGAATTATCTAACTGAATGTGGGATATGCTCGCAATGGACACCTCCCTATACACCATAACACAATGGTGTATCCGAGAGGAGAAACCGTACCCTATTAGATATGGTACGGTCCATGATGAGCATGGCCTTACTTCCAAAGACGTTCTGGGGCTATGCCTTAGAAACTGCCCTCTTCACCCTGAATCGAGTACCAATTAAATCCGCCAGTTCCACACCATATGAATTGTTCGTTGGTAAGAAACCCGTATTCTCATTTATGAGAGTATGGGGTTGTTCAGCATATGTCAAACGTATTGCGTCTGACAAATTGGATTCTAAATCTGATAAATGTTTCTTCATTGGATATCCCAAAGAGACCATAGGGTATTACTTCTATCATCCAGATGATCAGAAAGTAATAGTATCCAGATACGCAACCTTCTTAGAGAAAGAGTTTCTCGAAGAAACGCAAAAGGGAAGCGTGATTGAACTCGACGAAGTTCAAGGGGAAGAGACACCGGATGAAACAACAGAAGCGGTTGAGGTACCCGAAGAAGTCCCATTAGATGAGACTCCAGTGGCACCTATTCGTAGATCACGAAGAGTTCGTGAACTCCCAGTTAGATATGGTTTTCTAGTGGGAGATGATGACGAGGTTCCCGTGTTAGACGACGAACCCGAAAACTACGAAGAGGCTCTTACTAGTCCAGATTCTAAAGCATGGCTTGAGGCCATGGATTCTGAAATGGATTCCATGTATACTAACCAAGTGTGGACTTTGGTTGATCCACCCGAGGGGATAAAACCCATTGGGTGCAGGTGGATCTTCAAAAGAAGACTGACATGGATGGAAAGGTTAGCACCTACAAGGCTAGGTTGGTAGCGAAAGGATATCGTAAAAAACAAGGCGTTGATTATGACGAAACCTTCTCTCCCATTGCTATGTCCAAATCAATCAGAATCATGCTTGCAATTGCCGCTCATTTTGATTATGAGATTTGGCAAATGGATGTGAAAACAGCTTTCCTAAACGGAAACCTGCTTGAGGATGTATACATGATGCAACCTGAAGGTTTCATATCAAAAGGATGCAAATAAAGTTTGCAAACTTCAGAGATCCTTTTATGGACTCAAGCAAGCATCTAGAAGCTGGAATAAGCGTTTTGACGAAACCATAAAACAATTTGGTTTCGAACAAAATTGCGAAGAAGCTTGCATTTACAAGAAAGCAAGTGGGAGCTCTATAGCATTTTTCATACTATATGTGGACGATATACTGTTAATGGGAAATGACATTGCTCTATTACAATCGGTGAAAGTATGGTTATCCGGTAACTTCTCAATGAAAGACCTTGGTGAAGCAGCCTATATACTTGGTATAAAGATCTATAGAGATAGATCGCATAGACTGCTTGGTCTTTCACAGGCTACATACATTGAAAAGGTGCTAAATCGGTTTAGCATGCTTGAATCGAAACGAGGTAACTTACCCATGGTACATGGAGTAAAGTTAAACAATCATCAATGTCCTAAAACTGATGATGACAAACGACGCATGGCTGTTGTCCCGTACGCCAGCGCGATCGGTTCGATTATGTATGCTATGCTATGCACTAGACCTGACGTAGCGTTCACGTTATCTATAACGAGTCGCTACCAAGGGAATCCGGGAGACGAGCATTGGATTGACGTCAAGAACATTCTTAAGTAATTGAGAAGGACTAAAGATATGTTCCTAGTGTACGGAGAAGGAGATCTGAAAATTGAAGGATTTTCAGACGCTAGTCATCTCACAGATGAGAATGATTTTAAATCCCAATCAGGATACCTGTTTATCTTGAATGGGGGCGCGGTCAGTTGGAAAAGTTCCAAGCAGGGAAGCGTAGCTTTCTCTACGACCGAGTCAGAGTACATCGCTGCTGCGGAAGCAGCAAAGGAAGCAGTTTGGATTAGAAAGTTCATTACAGAACTAGGAGTGGTGCCTGACATTGTCAATCCCATTACTCTGTACTGTGATAACAATGGAGCCATTGCGCAAGCAAAGGATCCACGGTCTCATAATGCATCCAAGCACTACCTAAAGCGATACCACATCATTAGAGAGATTGTGGCTAGAGGAGATGTGAGAATAGAAAGAGTACCTACCGAGGACAACGTTGCAGATCCGTTGACAAAGCCATTTGCCCAGAAAGTACATGATCGTCATTTAACTTCTACTGGGATAAGTTTTAGAAACAATTGGCTTTAGTCCAAGTGGGAGTATGTTGGGGTTTAGTGTCCTATAGATAATTGTTGCAGGATACAAACTTATTGTAAATGAATTGTTCTTTATATCATTTGTTTTAATAAGATATATGTTTTATAACTATATAAAGGCAATCCCTTTTAAAGCACTAAATAAAGTCTAATAAAAGGAAATCTGTAAGTTTGTTTAAAGTGATTATAAAGTGTTCATAAAAGCATGAAGTGAGACAAGACTTTATAATAAACTAATAAACTTAAAATCACCCCAAGTCAAGTGATATGTTTAGGATTGATATATCACTGTTGAGACTTGTATGTAACAATGTCTTCTGTCCGACAGAAAGCTGATCTCACAAGCTTCATATATATAGATATCTGGACAGTTACATAGATCCGATGAAACGTCGTTCATTAGGATTGGGGATCCGATTTGAGATAACAGGATGGGTAGATTCGTCCTTGTCACCTGTTCATCTCATTGGTATTAATAGGTATAAATAATCCTCAGACTCAAAGGAATGTTAATTGGTCATCCTGAATTACTGAATGTGAGACTTTGATCGCGTGGTCCCACGATCCTTAACAGAGATGACTCTGGGGTGTGAACTGCAAAGGTTGGGTGTCATAGGAGGTAATGTCAGGGTAGTTATACATTGGATTGAGCATTTATCACTCCCGACGAATGGGAGATACGTCCAAGGATCGCTTGTGGAAGACTCGACTCTAAATCCTTGCAAGGTGATAGCTTAAGAGTAGAAATACAGATTTCACTTAACCTATCTATTTGAGTTGACTCGGCCTATACAAGTAAAACGAACGTCTCGCTATATGTGACTTGACATCATCCATAGTCATAAGATTCAGTTCAAGAATGTAGTTGATAAAGGATCGAATTAAACTGTAACTAATATGGAAGGGTTAACGGCAGAATCAACCTGTCTTCTTAACGGACTCTGGGGGAATTATTACGGACATGCCGATAACATGCTCTGTTCATCATTCCGTTATGCAAGGATTAAATATAATTCTTGAAGAAATTAATTTAATAGTTGCATACGGCCAGAAGTAGTAAGAACCTAATGGATCACACATAAGACTTGGAAACAAAAGAGAGATGGATATGATTAATAGATGGAAGCCCAATTGAGCCCAATAAGGCCCACATATAGGAGGGGGTCGAAATTTATGTATATTAGGGGAAGGAATTAATTTATTCCACTCTTCCTAATTTGATTAGGATTGTGAAATTAAATTAATTAAGAGATAATCAAGTTAGGAGTTTTAATTAGATTAATATACTCCTATTATTATCTAACTAGGTTATTTATTATTATCCTAATTATATTGGATATATAGTAAGATAATAATTAGAAATCCTATTCCGAATTGGATTCCTATTAAGTAACCTATTCCTATCTAACTAGGGTTTAGAGACAAGCTAATATATATACCCCCTTCCCTTTGGAATTTCGACACACACAAACCCTCCCCCTACATGTGATTTTCGAAATTGCTTCTAGAGAGAGAAAGAAAGAATTCCATCCCCAAGTTCGTGGACAAGAATTCATACGGCTTCCGTCAATCGATTAATCTCTTCCATCTCTTTTCTCTTTGATCTTGTGTTGGTTTGTTAGAGGCAATATATTTTGGTTGCATCTCATAAGGGTTGATTCTAACTTAATCTCACCGTGTTCACGAAAGAAGGAAAAACAAACAAAAGGGAGAATTCGTTTTTTCTTCGCCTACATCAGGTCAGTTCAATATTTCGAGGATTCCCGGAGATTGAACCGTCGGATCGTCGTGAGTTTTGGACAGTAGCTTCTAGACACATTTTTCCATGTTTCCACCGAAGGGATTGTCGTTCGGAGGTCTGGAAGGTCTGTTTCGAATAGGGGAAGATTGGTAAACAGTTTACATCTCCTTTGAAGTTGTGGGCACTTCGTTTGCAACGGTAGATTGATCATCGAAAGGTATTTCTTCTTATCCCTCTTTATATGAAATAACGATTAACGGATCCTATGGTTAAAAGGAAGTAGGCTAAAATTTTTATATTTCCGCTGCTATACCTTAGCCCTATTTCCAACAGTGGTATCAGAGCCATCGTTAAATCCGTTATTTCATATATGAAAATATAGAAGTTTTCAATAGGATTGAATAAATATTTATGGTTATGATTAATTGACAAATAGTATTGATTGATTAATTCTAAAGATAAATAAAGTTTTGATTAATTGTTAATTAAAACTGATTATGCTTATGTTCCTAATTATTTCGGTTGATAATCATTATAACAAAATCTATTAGTTTTATGGTTAGATTAATAAAATTAGTTTTATTGATTCTAAAGATAAAACGGAAATCTATTGTAGTTTTTTCCTATTTCTGAAAATCGCTTTTCAACCGTTTTGAAAATCTGATATATATATGTACTTTAAAATTAGTTTTGAATATAAAATATATATATATACATGTTTCGGAAATTAATAGTTTTCTGTTTTGATTATCGAATGAAAATTCGTTTAAAAGTTTGTTTTACCAAGTTGTAAATCAAAGCGTTAAATGAATTGAAATCAAAAATAATTGGGACATGCATAATCAACGTTTTATATGGTTATATTAATCTAAGAATTAATATAAAGATACAAAACGATTAAAAGTAAAATTGGATGAAATTAATTTGATAAGTTAATGTGATTAACATAAATATTACATAAATCAGTTATGTAATCAACCAATTAAATTTATTTAATTGAGTCTTTGCATGTTTGGAGTTATGGACATATTTGGACCCTCTTTTATTCTTTTGGTATTTTTCAAATAGGGTCTGCGCGTCCTGCCTTTCTACTATCTATTGTAATTTCTCTTCTCATCTAATTCTCTTCAATTCAATTGAAGTTTTCTTTTAGTAGTATAGAAAATTAATATGTAATTTTCAAGGCGCCATGGAGAAGACGGAGGACCTAAAGAGAAATATGTAATAGTTAGTATTTCCTTAGGTTTGCCCCTTTTATTCCGTCTCTGGCTCGACGGAATAATTTAGATGATATGTCCATAACGCCAATGTATGTGTGAATGTGTGTCTGATGTATGCTAAAGCAAATCAAGACTAAGTTAGATTATGAGACTTAAATAAAAATCCCTCATTAAAAAGTTAAGTAAATAAATAAGTTATTAAAATCGGTTTCCCCTCCCTAATATTATAATTCAGCCGGCAGTACTGGGGGCCTTTGGGTTGTTGGCCAAAGTCAAGCTCGGGGTCTTATGGTAACACCTGGATTATCGAAAATAGTTCTTTCATGAATATGGGGTAGTACTTAAATTAGAGTATGATAATTGGATGGGCAAACTCATGTTGTCATACACTAATGGGCAAAATGGTTGGGATTAATATGAATGACATATTAGTTACTAATGTGGTTAGTAACCCAATAACCTAGGAATCACATTCGAGATGTGATTGATTGAATGAATCTACCTAACGAATGAGACTAGTTTGTTGGCTAAAGTTAAGGCGAAATCTCAGGAGTTAGGATCCTAGCTCACTAAAGGATTTGTGAAATTCTTCGAATTAATATGGAGGGTTATTAATTTGGCAAAATAGTGGGAGCAATCTGAAATAAATTAAAAGGCCTATAATTTTAGATTGTTATACTTTAAAACAAATGAATAACATACGTTTACTCTTTCTCACTCTCAGGTTTTGTTTAAACACTCACTCTTTAAAATCATGACTAAAACCAATCTGCAAAACATTCTTACCGATAACAAGTTGAATGGTTCAAACTTCACCGACTGGTTTCGTAACCTCAAAATTGTTTTGAAGTTCGAGAAAATTGGGTATGTACTTGATACACCGATACCCCCTATCCCAGAAGATGATGCTCCCATCGAGGAAATTGATGCTTACCAGAAGCACAAGGCTGATGATGATCATGCCGGTTGCATCATACTTGCATCGATGACGTCGGAATTACAAAGGCAACATGAGGAGGTGGATGCCTATTCCGTCATCATGCACCTAAAGGAACTGTTTGGGAAACAGACCAGGTGCGAACGCTACGAGATATCCAAATTGCTATATCGTTGCCAGATGCAAGAGGGCACATCAGTCATAACACATTGTGTCAAGATGATTGGCTACATTACCAAACTTTCTAGTATTGGATTTGTGATGGACAATGAATTAAGTATAGACTTGATTCTTCAATCCCTCCCAGAGAGTTATTCACAGTTCATCATGAACTATCAGATGAATGACTTGCAAACTTCTCTTAAAGAGCTTGCAAACATGCTCAAGTCAGTTGAGCCCAATATGAAGAAAGACAAGGCCATACCGGCTCTTGTAATTGAGGGATCAAAGAAGAGGAAATGGAATTTTCCCAATCCTAAACATCCCAAGAAAGGTAAGAAAGCTGTGTCCAAGGGAAAGGAAGTGAAGAAGCCCAAAGGAGAGTGCCACTTCTGTGGTAAAGATGGGCATTGGAAGAGAAACTGCAAGGAGTATCTAGCCACCCTCAAGAAGGGAAAGGGCGATGCTTCTACATCTGGTATGTTCTATATTGAAATAAATACAATTTCGCAATCTGAATCTTGGGTACTTGATACCGGATGTGGATCTCATATTTGTACAAATATGCAGGAGCTAAAACAGATTAGGGAACTTAAGAAAGGAAGCATAAACTTGCGAGTGGGAGATGGAGCAAGAGTTGCCACCATCGCAATTGGAGATTATGTTTTACTTTTTCCCTCTGGGCTTGTAATAGAATTAAGGAATTGTTTATACGTTCCTGAGATGTCTCGTAACATTATTTCTATTAGCCGTCTTGTTGACGACGGTTTTCATATTTCAATAAAGAACAATAGTTGCAATTTTTATAAAGATTCGATCTTTTATTTTTCAGGAATATCACAAAATGGGATTTATGTGTTAGATGATAAAACTCATGTTTTTGCAATTGATACCAAAAGACATAAACTAGATAATTCAACCTACTTGTGGCATTGTCGTTTAGGCCATATAAACAAGAGACGCATGCTAAAGCTTCATTCAGATGGGCTTATAGATTCAATTGATTCGGAATCATTGGAAACATGCGAATCATGTTTAAAAGGTAAAATGATAAAGACACCCTTTAGCAATAAAGGTGAGCGTGTATCAGACACTCTAGGACTCATTCATTCAGATGTATGCGGTCCTATGTCAGTCCAAGCAAGAGGAGGATTCAGATACTTCATTAGCTTCATAGATGACCATACTCGATATGGTTACATCTACTTGATGAAGCACAAATCAGAAGCTTTTGACAAGTTCAAATGCTTCAAGAATGAAGTGGAAAATCAATTGGGAAAGAAAATAAAGACGCTTCGATCCGATCGAGGTGGCGAATATCTTTCAGATGATTTTCTGAATTATCTAACTGAATGTGGGATATGCTCGCAATGGACACCTCCCTATACACCATAACACAATGGTGTATCCGAGAGGAGAAACCGTACCCTATTAGATATGGTACGGTCCATGATGAGCATGGCCTTACTTCCAAAGACGTTCTGGGGCTATGCCTTAGAAACTGCCCTCTTCACCCTGAATCGAGTACCAATTAAATCCGCCAGTTCCACACCATATGAATTGTTCGTTGGTAAGAAACCCGTATTCTCATTTATGAGAGTATGGGGTTGTTCAGCATATGTCAAACGTATTGCGTCTGACAAATTGGATTCTAAATCTGATAAATGTTTCTTCATTGGATATCCCAAAGAGACCATAGGGTATTACTTCTATCATCCAGATGATCAGAAAGTAATAGTATCCAGATACGCAACCTTCTTAGAGAAAGAGTTTCTCGAAGAAACGCAAAAGGGAAGCGTGATTGAACTCGACGAAGTTCAAGGGGAAGAGACACCGGATGAAACAACAGAAGCGGTTGAGGTACCCGAAGAAGTCCCATTAGATGAGACTCCAGTGGCACCTATTCGTAGATCACGAAGAGTTCGTGAACTCCCAGTTAGATATGGTTTTCTAGTGGGAGATGATGACGAGGTTCCCGTGTTAGACGACGAACCCGAAAACTACGAAGAGGCTCTTACTAGTCCAGATTCTAAAGCATGGCTTGAGGCCATGGATTCTGAAATGGATTCCATGTATACTAACCAAGTGTGGACTTTGGTTGATCCACCCGAGGGGATAAAACCCATTGGGTGCAGGTGGATCTTCAAAAGAAGACTGACATGGATGGAAAGGTTAGCACCTACAAGGCTAGGTTGGTAGCGAAAGGATATCGTAAAAAACAAGGCGTTGATTATGACGAAACCTTCTCTCCCATTGCTATGTCCAAATCAATCAGAATCATGCTTGCAATTGCCGCTCATTTTGATTATGAGATTTGGCAAATGGATGTGAAAACAGCTTTCCTAAACGGAAACCTGCTTGAGGATGTATACATGATGCAACCTGAAGGTTTCATATCAAAAGGATGCAAATAAAGTTTGCAAACTTCAGAGATCCTTTTATGGACTCAAGCAAGCATCTAGAAGCTGGAATAAGCGTTTTGACGAAACCATAAAACAATTTGGTTTCGAACAAAATTGCGAAGAAGCTTGCATTTACAAGAAAGCAAGTGGGAGCTCTATAGCATTTTTCATACTATATGTGGACGATATACTGTTAATGGGAAATGACATTGCTCTATTACAATCGGTGAAAGTATGGTTATCCGGTAACTTCTCAATGAAAGACCTTGGTGAAGCAGCCTATATACTTGGTATAAAGATCTATAGAGATAGATCGCATAGACTGCTTGGTCTTTCACAGGCTACATACATTGAAAAGGTGCTAAATCGGTTTAGCATGCTTGAATCGAAACGAGGTAACTTACCCATGGTACATGGAGTAAAGTTAAACAATCATCAATGTCCTAAAACTGATGATGACAAACGACGCATGGCTGTTGTCCCGTACGCCAGCGCGATCGGTTCGATTATGTATGCTATGCTATGCACTAGACCTGACGTAGCGTTCACGTTATCTATAACGAGTCGCTACCAAGGGAATCCGGGAGACGAGCATTGGATTGCTGTCAAGAACATTCTTAAGTAATTGAGAAGGACTAAAGATATGTTCCTAGTGTACGGAGAAGGAGATCTGAAAATTGAAGGATTTTCAGACGCTAGTCATCTCACAGATGAGAATGATTTTAAATCCCAATCAGGATACCTGTTTATCTTGAATGGGGGCGCGGTCAGTTGGAAAAGTTCCAAGCAGGGAAGCGTAGCTTTCTCTACGACCGAGTCAGAGTACATCGCTGCTGCGGAAGCAGCAAAGGAAGCAGTTTGGATTAGAAAGTTCATTACAGAACTAGGAGTGGTGCCTGACATTGTCAATCCCATTACTCTGTACTGTGATAACAATGGAGCCATTGCGCAAGCAAAGGATCCACGGTCTCATAATGCATCCAAGCACTACATAAAGCGATACCACATCATTAGAGAGATTGTGGCTAGAGGAGATGTGAGAATAGAAAGAGTACCTACCGAGGACAACGTTGCAGATCCGTTGACAAAGCCATTTGCCCAGAAAGTACATGATCGTCATTTAACTTCTACTGGGATAAGTTTTAGAAACAATTGGCTTTAGTCCAAGTGGGAGTATGTTGGGGTTTAGTGTCCTATAGATAATTGTTGCAGGATACAAACTTATTGTAAATGAATTGTTCTTTATATCATTTGTTTTAATAAGATATATGTTTTATAACTATATAAAGGCAATCCCTTTTAAAGCACTAAATAAAGTCTAATAAAAGGAAATCTGTAAGTTTGTTTAAAGTGATTATAAAGTGTTCATAAAAGCATGAAGTGAGACAAGACTTTATAATAAACTAATAAACTTAAAATCACCCCAAGTCAAGTGATATGTTTAGGATTGATATATCACTGTTGAGACTTGTATGTAACAATGTCTTCTGTCCGACAGAAAGCTGATCTCACAAGCTTCATATATATAGATATCTGGACAGTTACATAGATCCGATGAAACGTCGTTCATTAGGATTGGGGATCCGATTTGAGATAACAGGATGGGTAGATTCGTCCTTGTCACCTGTTCATCTCATTGGTATTAATAGGTATAAATAATCCTCAGACTCAAAGGAATGTTAATTGGTCATCCTGAATTACTGAATGTGAGACTTTGATCGCGTGGTCCCACGATCCTTAACAGAGATGACTCTGGGGTGTGAACTGCAAAGGTTGGGTGTCATAGGAGGTAATGTCAGGGTAGTTATACATTGGATTGAGCATTTATCACTCCCGACGAATGGGAGATACGTCCAAGGATCGCTTGTGGAAGACTCGACTCTAAATCCTTGCAAGGTGATAGCTTAAGAGTAGAAATACAGATTTCACTTAACCTATCTATTTGAGTTGACTCGGCCTATACAAGTAAAACGAACGTCTCGCTATATGTGACTTGACATCATCCATAGTCATAAGATTCAGTTCAAGAATGTAGTTGATAAAGGATCGAATTAAACTGTAACTAATATGGAAGGGTTAACGGCAGAATCAACCTGTCTTCTTAACGGACTCTGGGGGAATTATTACGGACATGCCGATAACATGCTCTGTTCATCATTCCGTTATGCAAGGATTAAATATAATTCTTGAAGAAATTAATTTAATAGTTGCATACGGCCAGAAGTAGTAAGAACCTAATGGATCACACATAAGACTTGGAAACAAAAGAGAGATGGATATGATTAATAGATGGAAGCCCAATTGAGCCCAATAAGGCCCACATATAGGAGGGGGTCGAAATTTATGTATATTAGGGGAAGGAATTAATTTATTCCACTCTTCCTAATTTGATTAGGATTGTGAAATTAAATTAATTAAGAGATAATCAAGTTAGGAGTTTTAATTAGATTAATATACTCCTATTATTATCTAACTAGGTTATTTATTATTATCCTAATTATATTGGATATATAGTAAGATAATAATTAGAAATCCTATTCCGAATTGGATTCCTATTAAGTAACCTATTCCTATCTAACTAGGGTTTAGAGACAAGCTAATATATATACCCCCTTCCCTTTGGAATTTCGACACACACAAACCCTCCCCCTACATGTGATTTTCGAAATTGCTTCTAGAGAGAGAAAGAAAGAATTCCATCCCCAAGTTCGTGGACAAGAATTCATACGGCTTCCGTCAATCGATTAATCTCTTCCATCTCTTTTCTCTTTGATCTTGTGTTGGTTTGTTAGAGGCAATATATTTTGGTTGCATCTCATAAGGGTTGATTCTAACTTAATCTCACCGTGTTCACGAAAGAAGGAAAAACAAACAAAAGGGAGAATTCGTTTTTTCTTCGCCTACATCAGGTCAGTTCAATATTTCGAGGATTCCCGGAGATTGAACCGTCGGATCGTCGTGAGTTTTGGACAGTAGCTTCTAGACACATTTTTCCACGTTTCCACCGAAGGGATTGTCGTTCGGAGGTCTGGAAGGTCTGTTTCGAATAGGGGAAGATTGGTAAACAGTTTACATCTCCTTTGAAGTTGTGGGCACTTCGTTTGCAACGGTAGATTGATCATCGAAAGGTATTTCTTCTTATCCCTCTTTATATGAAATAACGATTAACGGATCCTATGGTTAAAAGGAAGTAGGCTAAAATTTTTATATTTCCGCTGCTATACCTTAGCCCTATTTCCAACAGTGGTATCAGAGCCATCGTTAAATCCGTTATTTCATATATGAAAATATAGAAGTTTTCAATAGGATTGAATAAATATTTATGGTTATGATTAATTGACAAATAGTATTGATTGATTAATTCTAAAGATAAATAAAGTTTTGATTAATTGTTAATTAAAACTGATTATGCTTATGTTCCTAATTATTTCGGTTGATAATCATTATAACAAAATCTATTAGTTTTATGGTTAGATTAATAAAATTAGTTTTATTGATTCTAAAGATAAAACGGAAATCTATTGTAGTTTTTTCCTATTTCTGAAAATCGCTTTTCAACCGTTTTGAAAATCTGATATATATATGTACTTTAAAATTAGTTTTGAATATAAAATATATATATATACATGTTTCGGAAATTAATAGTTTTCTGTTTTGATTATCGAATGAAAATTCGTTTAAAAGTTTGTTTTACCAAGTTGTAAATCAAAGCGTTAAATGAATTGAAATCAAAAATAATTGGGACATGCATAATCAACGTTTTATATGGTTATATTAATCTAAGAATTAATATAAAGATACAAAACGATTAAAAGTAAAATTGGATGAAATTAATTTGATAAGTTAATGTGATTAACATAAATATTACATAAATCAGTTATGTAATCAACCAATTAAATTTATTTAATTGAGTCTTTGCATGTTTGGAGTTATGGACATATTTGGACCCTCTTTTATTCTTTTGGTATTTTTCAAATAGGGCCTGCGCGTCCTGCCTTTCTACTATCTATTGTAATTTCTCTTCTCATCTAATTCTCTTTAATTCAATTGAAGTTTTCTTTTAGTAGTATAGAAAATTAATATGTAATTTTCAAGGCGCCATGGAGAAGACGGAGGACCTAAAGAGAAATATGTAATAGTTAGTATTTCCTTAGGTTTGCCCCTTTTATTCCGTCTCTGGCTCGACGGAATAATTTAGATGATATGTCCATAACGCCAATGTATGTGTGAATGTGTGTCTGATGTATGCTAAAGCAAATCAAGACTAAGTTAGATTATGAGACTTAAATAAAAATCCCTCATTAAAAAGTTAAGTAAATAAATAAGTTATTAAAATCGGTTTCCCCTCCCTAATATTATAATTCAGCCGGCAGTACTGGGGGCCTTTGGGTTGTTGGCCAAAGTCAAGCTCGGGGTCTTATGGTAACACCTGGATTATCGAAAATAGTTCTTTCATGAATATGGGGTAGTACTTAAATTAGAGTATGATAATTGGATGGGCAAACTCATGTTGTCATACACTAATGGGCAAAATGGTTGGGATTAATATGAATGACATATTAGTTACTAATGTGGTTAGTAACCCAATAACCTAGGAATCACATTCGAGATGTGATTGATTGAATGAATCTACCTAACGAATGAGACTAGTTTGTTGGCTAAAGTTAAGGCGAAATCTCAGGAGTTAGGATCCTAGCTCACTAAAGGATTTGTGAAATTCTTCGAATTAATATGGAGGGTTATTAATTTGGCAAAATAGTGGGAGCAATCTGAAATAAATTAAAAGGCCTATAATTTTAGATTGTTATACTTTAAAACAAATGAATAACATACGTTTACTCTTTCTCACTCTCAGGTTTTGTTTAAACACTCACTCTTTAAAATCATGACTAAAACCAATCTGCAAAACATTCTTACCGATAACAAGTTGAATGGTTCAAACTTCACCGACTGGTTTCGTAACCTCAAAATTGTTTTGAAGTTCGAGAAAATTGGGTATGTACTTGATACACCGATACCCCCTATCCCAGAAGATGATGCTCCCATCGAGGAAATTGATGCTTACCAGAAGCACAAGGCTGATGATGATCATGCCGGTTGCATCATACTTGCATCGATGACGTCGGAATTACAAAGGCAACATGAGGAGGTGGATGCCTATTCCGTCATCATGCACCTAAAGGAACTGTTTGGGAAACAGACCAGGTGCGAACGCTACGAGATATCCAAATTGCTATATCGTTGCCAGATGCAAGAGGGCACATCAGTCATAACACATTGTGTCAAGATGATTGGCTACATTACCAAACTTTCTAGTATTGGATTTGTGATGGACAATGAATTAAGTATAGACTTGATTCTTCAATCCCTCCCAGAGAGTTATTCACAGTTCATCATGAACTATCAGATGAATGACTTGCAAACTTCTCTTAAAGAGCTTGCAAACATGCTCAAGTCAGTTGAGCCCAATATGAAGAAAGACAAGGCCATACCGGCTCTTGTAATTGAGGGATCAAAGAAGAGGAAATGGAATTTTCCCAATCCTAAACATCCCAAGAAAGGTAAGAAAGCTGTGTCCAAGGGAAAGGAAGTGAAGAAGCCCAAAGGAGAGTGCCACTTCTGTGGTAAAGATGGGCATTGGAAGAGAAACTGCAAGGAGTATCTAGCCACCCTCAAGAAGGGAAAGGGCGATGCTTCTACATCTGGTATGTTCTATATTGAAATAAATACAATTTCGCAATCTGAATCTTGGGTACTTGATACCGGATGTGGATCTCATATTTGTACAAATATGCAGGAGCTAAAACAGATTAGGGAACTTAAGAAAGGAAGCATAAACTTGCGAGTGGGAGATGGAGCAAGAGTTGCCACCATCGCAATTGGAGATTATGTTTTACTTTTTCCCTCTGGGCTTGTAATAGAATTAAGGAATTGTTTATACGTTCCTGAGATGTCTCGTAACATTATTTCTATTAGCCGTCTTGTTGACGACGGTTTTCATATTTCAATAAAGAACAATAGTTGCAATTTTTATAAAGATTCGATCTTTTATTTTTCAGGAATATCACAAAATGGGATTTATGTGTTAGATGATAAAACTCATGTTTTTGCAATTGATACCAAAAGACATAAACTAGATAATTCAACCTACTTGTGGCATTGTCGTTTAGGCCATATAAACAAGAGACGCATGCTAAAGCTTCATTCAGATGGGCTTATAGATTCAATTGATTCGGAATCATTGGAAACATGCGAATCATGTTTAAAAGGTAAAATGATAAAGACACCCTTTAGCAATAAAGGTGAGCGTGTATCAGACACTCTAGGACTCATTCATTCAGATGTATGCGGTCCTATGTCAGTCCAAGCAAGAGGAGGATTCAGATACTTCATTAGCTTCATAGATGACCATACTCGATATGGTTACATCTACTTGATGAAGCACAAATCAGAAGCTTTTGACAAGTTCAAATGCTTCAAGAATGAAGTGGAAAATCAATTGGGAAAGAAAATAAAGACGCTTCGATCCGATCGAGGTGGCGAATATCTTTCAGATGATTTTCTGAATTATCTAACTGAATGTGGGATATGCTCGCAATGGACACCTCCCTATACACCATAACACAATGGTGTATCCGAGAGGAGAAACCGTACCCTATTAGATATGGTACGGTCCATGATGAGCATGGCCTTACTTCCAAAGACGTTCTGGGGCTATGCCTTAGAAACTGCCCTCTTCACCCTGAATCGAGTACCAATTAAATCCGCCAGTTCCACACCATATGAATTGTTCGTTGGTAAGAAACCCGTATTCTCATTTATGAGAGTATGGGGTTGTTCAGCATATGTCAAACGTATTGCGTCTGACAAATTGGATTCTAAATCTGATAAATGTTTCTTCATTGGATATCCCAAAGAGACCATAGGGTATTACTTCTATCATCCAGATGATCAGAAAGTAATAGTATCCAGATACGCAACCTTCTTAGAGAAAGAGTTTCTCGAAGAAACGCAAAAGGGAAGCGTGATTGAACTCGACGAAGTTCAAGGGGAAGAGACACCGGATGAAACAACAGAAGCGGTTGAGGTACCCGAAGAAGTCCCATTAGATGAGACTCCAGTGGCACCTATTCGTAGATCACGAAGAGTTCGTGAACTCCCAGTTAGATATGGTTTTCTAGTGGGAGATGATGACGAGGTTCCCGTGTTAGACGACGAACCCGAAAACTACGAAGAGGCTCTTACTAGTCCAGATTCTAAAGCATGGCTTGAGGCCATGGATTCTGAAATGGATTCCATGTATACTAACCAAGTGTGGACTTTGGTTGATCCACCCGAGGGGATAAAACCCATTGGGTGCAGGTGGATCTTCAAAAGAAGACTGACATGGATGGAAAGGTTAGCACCTACAAGGCTAGGTTGGTAGCGAAAGGATATCGTAAAAAACAAGGCGTTGATTATGACGAAACCTTCTCTCCCATTGCTATGTCCAAATCAATCAGAATCATGCTTGCAATTGCCGCTCATTTTGATTATGAGATTTGGCAAATGGATGTGAAAACAGCTTTCCTAAACGGAAACCTGCTTGAGGATGTATACATGATGCAACCTGAAGGTTTCATATCAAAAGGATGCAAATAAAGTTTGCAAACTTCAGAGATCCTTTTATGGACTCAAGCAAGCATCTAGAAGCTGGAATAAGCGTTTTGACGAAACCATAAAACAATTTGGTTTCGAACAAAATTGCGAAGAAGCTTGCATTTACAAGAAAGCAAGTGGGAGCTCTATAGCATTTTTCATACTATATGTGGACGATATACTGTTAATGGGAAATGACATTGCTCTATTACAATCGGTGAAAGTATGGTTATCCGGTAACTTCTCAATGAAAGACCTTGGTGAAGCAGCCTATATACTTGGTATAAAGATCTATAGAGATAGATCGCATAGACTGCTTGGTCTTTCACAGGCTACATACATTGAAAAGGTGCTAAATCGGTTTAGCATGCTTGAATCGAAACGAGGTAACTTACCCATGGTACATGGAGTAAAGTTAAACAATCATCAATGTCCTAAAACTGATGATGACAAACGACGCATGGCTGTTGTCCCGTACGCCAGCGCGATCGGTTCGATTATGTATGCTATGCTATGCACTAGACCTGACGTAGCGTTCACGTTATCTATAACGAGTCGCTACCAAGGGAATCCGGGAGACGAGCATTGGATTGCCGTCAAGAACATTCTTAAGTAATTGAGAAGGACTAAAGATATGTTCCTAGTGTACGGAGAAGGAGATCTGAAAATTGAAGGATTTTCAGACGCTAGTCATCTCACAGATGAGAATGATTTTAAATCCCAATCAGGATACCTGTTTATCTTGAATGGGGGCGCGGTCAGTTGGAAAAGTTCCAAGCAGGGAAGCGTAGCTTTCTCTACGACCGAGTCAGAGTACATCGCTGCTGCGGAAGCAGCAAAGGAAGCAGTTTGGATTAGAAAGTTCATTACAGAACTAGGAGTGGTGCCTGACATTGTCAATCCCATTACTCTGTACTGTGATAACAATGGAGCCATTGCGCAAGCAAAGGATCCACGGTCTCATAATGCATCCAAGCACTACCTAAAGCGATACCACATCATTAGAGAGATTGTGGCTAGAGGAGATGTGAGAATAGAAAGAGTACCTACCGAGGACAACGTTGCAGATCCGTTGACAAAGCCATTTGCCCAGAAAGTACATGATCGTCATTTAACTTCTACTGGGATAAGTTTTAGAAACAATTGGCTTTAGTCCAAGTGGGAGTATGTTGGGGTTTAGTGTCCTATAGATAATTGTTGCAGGATACAAACTTATTGTAAATGAATTGTTCTTTATATCATTTGTTTTAATAAGATATATGTTTTATAACTATATAAAGGCAATCCCTTTTAAAGCACTAAATAAAGTCTAATAAAAGGAAATCTGTAAGTTTGTTTAAAGTGATTATAAAGTGTTCATAAAAGCATGAAGTGAGACAAGACTTTATAATAAACTAATAAACTTAAAATCACCCCAAGTCAAGTGATATGTTTAGGATTGATATATCACTGTTGAGACTTGTATGTAACAATGTCTTCTGTCCGACAGAAAGCTGATCTCACAAGCTTCATATATATAGATATCTGGACAGTTACATAGATCCGATGAAACGTCGTTCATTAGGATTGGGGATCCGATTTGAGATAACAGGATGGGTAGATTCGTCCTTGTCACCTGTTCATCTCATTGGTATTAATAGGTATAAATAATCCTCAGACTCAAAGGAATGTTAATTGGTCATCCTGAATTACTGAATGTGAGACTTTGATCGCGTGGTCCCACGATCCTTAACAGAGATGACTCTGGGGTGTGAACTGCAAAGGTTGGGTGTCATAGGAGGTAATGTCAGGGTAGTTATACATTGGATTGAGCATTTATCACTCCCGACGAATGGGAGATACGTCCAAGGATCGCTTGTGGAAGACTCGACTCTAAATCCTTGCAAGGTGATAGCTTAAGAGTAGAAATACAGATTTCACTTAACCTATCTATTTGAGTTGACTCGGCCTGTACAAGTAAAATGAACGTCTCGCTATATGTGACTTGACATCATCCATAGTCATAAGATTCAGTTCAAGGATGTAGTTGATAAAGGATCGAATTAAACTGTAACTAATATGGAAGGGTTAACGGCAGAATCAACCTGTCTTCTTAACGGACTCTGGGGGAATGATTACGGACATGCCGATAACATGCTCTGTTCATCATTCCGTTATGCAAGGATTAAATATAATTCTTGAAGAAATTAATTTAATAGTTGCATACGGCCAGAAGTAGTAAGAACCTAATGGATCACACATAAGACTTGAAAACAAAAGAGAGATGGATATGATTAATAGATGGAAGCCCAATTGAGCCCAATAAGGCCCACATATAGGAGGGGGTCGAAATTTATGTATATTAGGGGAAGGAATTAATTTATTCCACTCTTCCTAATTTGATTAGGATTGTGAAATTAAATTAATTAAGAGATAATCAAGTTAGGAGTTTTAATTAGATTAATATACTCCTAGTATTATCTAACTAGGTTATTTATCCTAATTATATTGGATATATAGTAAGATAATAATTAGAAATCCTATTCCGAATTGGATTCCTATTAAGTAACATATTCCTATCTAACTAGGGTTTAGAGACAAGCTAATATATATACCCCCTTCCGTCAATCGATTAATCTCTTCCATCTCTTTTCTCTTTGATCTTGTGTTGGTTTGTTAGAGGCAATCTATTTTGGTTGCATCTCATAAGGGTTGATTCTAACTTGATCTCACCGTGTTCACGAAAGAAGGAAAACCAAACAAAAGGGAGAATTCGTTTTTTCGTCGCCTACATCAGGTCAGTTCACTATTTCGAGGATTCCCGGAGATTGAACCGTCGGATCGTCGCGATTTTTAGACAGTAGCTTCTAGACACATTCTTCCACGTTTCCACCGAAGGGATTGTCGTTCGGAGGTCTGGAAGGTCTGTTTCGAATAGGGGCAGATTGGTAAACAGTTTACATCTCCTTTGAAGTTGTGGGCACTTCGTTTGCAACGGTAGATTGATCATCGAAAGGTATTTCTTCTTATCCCTCTTTATATGAAATAACGATTAACGGATCCTATGGTTAAAAGGAAGTAGGCTAAAATTTTTATATTTCCGCTGCTATACCTTAGCCCTATTTCCAACAGTGGTATCAGAGCCATCGTTAAATCCGTTATTTCATATATGAAAATATAGAAGTTTTCAATAGGATTGAATAAATATTTATGGTTAGGATTAATTGACAAATAGTATTGATTGATTAATTCTAAAGATAAATAAAGTTTTGATTAATTGTTAATTAAAACTGATTATTCTTATGTTCCTAATTATTTCGGTTGATAATCATTATAACAAAATCTATTAGTTTTATGGTTAGATTAATAAAATTAGTTTTATTGATTCTAAAGATAAAACGAAAATCTATTGTAGTTTTTTCCTATTTCTGAAAATCGCTTTTCAACCGTTTTGAAAATCTGATATATATATGTACTTTAAAATTAGTTTTGAATATAAAATATATATATATACATGTTTCGGAAATTAATAGTTTTCTGTTTTGATTATCGAATGAAAATTCGTTTAAAAGTTTGTTTTACCAAGTTGTAAATCAAAGCGTTAAATGAATTGAAATCAAAAATAATTGGGACATGCATAATCAACGTTTTATATGGTTATATTAATCTAAGAATTAATATAAAGATACAAAACGATTAGAAGTAAAATTGGATGAAATTAATTTGATAAGTTAATGTGATTAACATAAATATTACATAAATCAGTTGATGATGTTTGTGAACCTTGCGTTCATGTCAGAGATTCCTTCATCATCATTCATTTCAAACAGCTCGTACAACCTCATGTGCTGGTTGACCTTGGATTCCTTCACCTTGTTGGTTCCTTCATAGGTGACCTCCAGCTTCTTCCAAATCTCATGCGCTGACTCACAACCTGAAATCTTGTTGTATTATACAGCATCTAAAGCACAGTGAAGCATGTTTATAGCCGAAGCATGATTTTGTAGCTTCTTGAGATCATCCTCTGTCCATCTAGTCTCAGCTTTGACAACCGTTTGGCCATCAATAGTTTCAACAGGAACAAATGGGCCTTGGACTATAGATAGCCATGCACTCATATTTGTTGCCTGAATGAAATTTTTCATTCTATTCTTCCAAAAGGTATAGTTAGACCCGAAGAATAGAGGAGGCCGAGTTATGGACAGACCCTCAGGCAAAATCTGAGTTGTCAGATTTCCTGGGAGAAACCGAGTGCTGTTCTCAGCCATAGTGGGGATCAGCTCAAGGTAGTTAAACCTTGCACAGTGAGCTTTTAAACTCTGATACCACTTGTTGGTCCCTTATAACGTGACAAATTAGTTCTAAGGGGGGGATAGGAACTATTTAAAAATTTATCCGTTGAGGCTGACTTCTTTTCTTATGAAAATGTTTACACAGCATCACTAAGTAGATTCAAGACACAAGCTTAGTCAACTTGTGACTAAGTCTGCTTCTTTACTTGAGTCAGGAAATAGCACTTAGAGTCTATTCCTGAACTCAGCTTCTTAGTAAACTTAACTCAGCGTGAGTTCTTTACTTAGTCATTTTTATAGCAAGCAATATATATTAAAGGAGTTTAAGGGTTAGAAAGATGTTACTCAGCATACTTATCCTGGTTCGGCCTCTCCGCCTACGTCCAGTCCCCGGAACTCGTTCTGAGCTTTTTGAATTCTCTACTGAGCTCTTTAAAGGTAGAGCATGAAACCTTTTACAGATAGAAGCTGAGTATAACAAGAGTACCTTCCTCTATACCTCTACTCACTCCTATATCTACGCTGAGTACTATAACCGAGTACTCAGCCTCTCCTTTCTATTCTTCTAGAAATGATAAAGTGTTTGTCCTAAACAACGATTGCTAAGACACTTTAGATGATTGAAAATCACTCTAGACTTTTACACAAAGATTAAGAATTGGTGTAAGGTATTTGCTTTGCTTTTCTCACAGAAACTTCAAGTATGAATTTGGTCAGCGTTTCGACTTATTGAAGATCTGCATCGATTGAAGCAAATGGATGGCCTTTATATAGTGACACTTGAGGCACCTGGTTATTTCGAATTTCGAAATAACCGTTGGAGGGAAGCGGCTTCATGTCGTTGTCACTCTGGACGTGCTCATCGTCGTTGGCCAATAGGATTCTTGCATCTTCTGTCTTCGTCAGTCTTCGGCAGAATGTTTCGACATTTAAGGAAAAGTCCACGAGACAGCTTCCTGCTTCTTCTGAACTTTTCCCAAAGTAGAAATACTTTGTCTAGAAGTTGAACATTGTCTGCCGCTATCCAGACTGCATTGTCGTCCAACTCAGCAGCTTCCACTTGAAGCTTTTGCCTCGAAGGCTTCTCGATCCTTCTCTTGCTGAGTCGTCGTTTTACTTGATACAGCTTCGTTTTGAACTCTTGAGCCGAATGGTCTTGATGTGTTGATTTGGGCTTGACTTCCACTTTATGGGCCTTTGGGCTTTTTAATCTTAATGTCTTATAAACAATTAAACTCAACATTGAACAAACACATTAGTGTAATAAATCAAAGCATTTAAATTTAATGTGTTAGAATATTTTTATCATCACTTAAATAATTTTGTCAAATCAAAATCATGTGGAAAGGTGTTTCAACGTAACGTACATGCTAATTTGGCTATATTTGCCTAAAATCATCAGAAAACGAGCCTAAACAACGAAAAGTAAATAGAACATATATAATTTCTAACTAACTCACACAAAAGCATATAAATGTGAGAATTGCTCGCTTATTCATAAAATAACGCTAAAAACCGTCCTAAAACCGTACCCAAAGATAAGGGTTTTTGACCCCTATCAAACCTCCTCGCACTTAAAACTTTACTTGTCCCCAAGTAAACTAAAAAACTAAACCCACAATCATAAGCCAAGCTAGAAAACCTCCTGGTTTTACTAGGTTCCTGACACAATTTCGAGCATCTGTAATTACATGCATTCGGAAGTACAAAGTAGAGACACGATATCCAAAAACCGCATTTCAATTATCACAGGTCATATTTTTAAGAAAAAGATACATGTTTAATTAAATGAGCTTAAGGGGATAGCTAAGTAAAACACCTCACCATAGGTAGTTCAATCAATTCACACAATTTTGGTGGCTAAAGTGTTTACTCTCGGCTTTTGTTCTTGCTTAGGATTACGTTGACTTTGCACGTTCATCCGAGTTCCTCTACTATGCTACATGACTCCGATGATATCAAAAACAGCCTCGAATTGGGGTTGTAATGTGGTTAGAAGAGGGTTAAAGGTACAACAAGGGTTAATAGTTCTAGCGCTAGAAAAACAAAGTTAAAATGGCTTTAGCAAATATGAAGTGACTGAGCTTTTTATTCATTATTTTTTTTCTTGAGACATTCTGATTTTAAGAACTGGGGAATGAAGTTCTCCCCTTTTTGTTCGTCTCTTTTCTTTTCTTTTTCTATTTATTTTTTCTCCTTTTTTTAATAGTGATGCTCATTCACCTCTTAGCGTTTTGGCTTGCTACTATAATGCCAAAAACAAAGAAAAAGCGCTAGAAGAATACAAGGCTCAATATGAGCTTTGCAAAAACTTAGGTTAGTTAACAAACTAAGTGATAGTTTGCAAAAATAAGGGTTAGAACGAAAGAAAAACTACAAGATACAAAAATATAGGCTCAAAGGGGCTTCCTAGAGTAGATGAAAAAGACAAAATAAGGTAAACAAAAGGTTAATTCTAATGAGGCTGATTCATCGTTTATCATCTCAAATCAGTGCATGCAGGTTCAACTCAGTATTAGGTGCAAAATCTATAATCTTCCACAAGTCAAAGCATTCACACAAAAATGTCCAGAAAAAGAGCTTTTTGATGTTCGCTCTGAGGCTCAAAATCAACTCACAATTCTTTGGTTTTCAATTTTGTGCTTATTAGTTCTCCCCAAGCTCAAATTTAATATCACATGCATTCAATCCTTAAGTTATCTACTTAAGTACTGATTTTAGCATTTCTTCAAAAGTAGGGTCTAAATGCAATCTATAGCTCATGTGCATACAGATACAAGGGTTGTGTCCCACACCTAAACTAGTTGTCATGCAATTTTAGATTCGGTTCTTAGTCCCCAGAAACAAATAACGAAACTTTAACTTCGGATAGAGTGTACAATTCTTGGGATTATAACATACTAAAACAAACTAAACAACGCGACATGATTTTTTTTTCTAGCTCGCCGAGTCAGCTCCGCGAGCTAGAGGGCAGTACCCGGGAATGTTTTTTTTCGGGGAAAAAAATTTTTTTTTTCCAGCTTGACGCGAGCTGGCAGGCAGAAGGTCCAAAATATATATATATATATATATATATTTCGGGGAATTTTTTTTTTCCCAACTCGGCGAGCTGGCAAGCAGAAGGTTCGAAATTTTTTTTTTTTTTAACCCGAACACTGAAAGGGAAGAAAAAGAAAAAAACGGAAAAAAAAACTAAGGAACTAAACTAAAAACATAAATTTATAATCTAAATAAAATAAACCTGAAAAGTTTTATTAAAACTTAGGTTGCCTCCCAAGAAGCGCTACGTTATAGTCGGTGAGCTCGACATAGAATTCCCTCCTAGGTGTATGCTGACATTCGAGTTAGGAATCAAATTCCTGAATAAATAATCCATACCTGCAAAATGGATTATCAGTTTCAATGAATTTTAATGAAAGCAAAGGATGAAATTTAAATAAAGTATGAAAAAGTTTAGTTTGCTCCCTTTTTTTATTCCGTTGGTAAATCAAAGAGAATGAAAATTTCTGGACTTGGAGCAAAAGCGAACTCTTCTATTTTTGGATTCTTCTCTAGAGGCTCAATTTCAACTAATTCCTCAATTAATATTGAAACCTTTGGTTTCTCATAATTAGGGATCAGTTCTTCATTGTTAATGGGAAAAGATATTACCTGATCAACCTAACCTACCAAATTGGGTTCTTTAATTGATTCGTCCGCAGTTGAATCAACTAGGATCCCTTTTTGTATTCATAAATTTTTAATTGTGGCATACAAATCATCAGTTTGATCTTCATGAGTAGATAGGAAGTTAAGCAGATGCGTAACAAACTCCTTGTTTCTAGCCATTTTCTCAAAGAAGAAGAATCATTAAAAATAGCAATAAAAATTAAAAACAAATATTCACACAAAAATATTCACAAAAAGAAATATTCACAAAAAGTGCCTAAACTAACCAATAGACCTTTGGTTCGATATTGCAGAAGAAATAAATCTCCGGCAATGGCGCCAAAAACTTGATGCGCCTCACGGCGTCGGTACCGCAAGGCTCACTAAGGGATAAGTGTACCCCTTTGTTATCAAGTAATAAAATCTGGAAAGTCCAGGTATCGAATCCACAGGATTTTATTCCTGCAAGTATCGAGCTACTTGGTCTCAGGTGTTATCTAGGCTGTGTGGGTTTTGAGTTGGTTTTGTTTAAGTTAATCTACTCCTAGTTGAATTACTCTACTCCTAGCTAAGTTATTCTACTCCTAATTAAGTTATTCTACTCCTAATTAAGTTAAACTACTCCTAGGTGATCTTTCACTAATGCAATTACCTGAAGGAACATGGTATGAACGATAATAATTAAGATAGGTTATTAGGTCAATTGATTAAAAACCTAATCCAAGTCACTTGTATTCAAGGCGATTAACCCTACTTACCCTCCTGAAGTCCCTAGTGCGTGATTCCCTTGTAAGGCCGAAACTAGGTCTAAGGCTCAGCAATTTGGGCTTAATCAACTAAGAGGTCATCAATCTCCTAGGCTCTGACTAGGTCAGATTCAGCTCACAATATGTGCCAACTAGATTTTGGGGCTTTTGAATGAGTTAAACCAATTAAATAAAGCGTAAGACAAAGATTAAATAAATAAATCATTGAACAAAATAAGAGTTAAAGTATTATTAAAGATGAAGAACATTGTCATGGGATACAATTAGCCTAGGATTCATAGACTGTATCGAGGGATAAAAACATAATTAGATGAAAGGAGATAAGAAAATCCCTTTCAGGGAACCTGTCTACCCTGCAGTCGGCTTCCTAGGACTTAAGAACGGACCTTGAATAATCCTCGGTGAATGGAGCTTCGAAGGTGCTTCAATGGAGGTTGAAGGAGATGGGAGGTGGAGAGGATTCTTCAAAGGTGAAAGCTAAAATAATTACAAGAATGAAAGATGACAATAATTCCTAACAAATGGAACTATTTATAATGAAAAACTAAAACCTATGCCTAATAGAAAACTAATTAATAAAACCTATTCCTAATAAAAGACTAATTAATAAAAAACTTTCCTAATGAAAGACTAATTAATAAAAAGCTATTCTAATGGAAAAATAACTCTTCAAATATTATCTAATTAATTTATCTTTGGGGATAAAAAAATCTAATTATTTAAATACAAAAAGCCCAAAAATAATCCCTAAAAATCTGCTAAAATATTCTGCATGACTTTTATTTGAATTTGATGCGCCGAGTGGGTCCTTGATTCCGATCCTTAAAAATCTCCACATTTATCTCGAAAAATCTGCACATAATCTCATAAAATATTATTTAGATAATTCACCCAAAATTAATTAATTATCATACCAAAAATCCTTTTTAATTACCAAGTCAAATTTGATTTATTTTTGGTAGGTTAATTTCTTAATTTTGGGTACAGATAAAGCTCAAAATAACATAAAGAGATTAATTTATTAAAAGTGACAAAATATTTGACAAAAGTTAGGAATATGTAATAAAAAGCTAAAAAGTAATTTAAAAACCTAAAATTGACAAGACAATAATAAATTGCTATTAAAGTAAATAAACAGAAAATAAAAGATACAAAATAGTCCCTAAAATCATACTAAAAGATAGGGGTTTTTGACCCCTATCATGAACTCGGAATAAGAGTTGAGGGCACTACGCTTGCAACAGTAGATAGTTCATCAAAAGTTATTTCCTTCTATCCCTCTTTATATGAAATAACGATTAACGGATCTTGGTTAAAGGAAATAGGTTAAAAATTTTATATTTCCGCTGCCAAACGTTTGCCTATTTTCCTTCACTTACAAGTTTGAATTACATCCTAGGGGTAAAATGGAAGGAATTAGATTAATGGAGAATAAGTAAATAGACCTAAAGGGAAAAACAATAAATAAGTTAAGGGCAGAACGGTGGCATGCTTATCTTCCTTGGTCATTAAGCAGAGTCACACGATGTGTGGCTAATTCTTTAACCGAATCTACACAGGTATTGGGCCTTTGGCTCACCGTGTGGTCCCCTTCCATAATCTCCAATGTTTCACACGACGTGTGGCTAAGATGACACGTCGTGTGAATTATGCCAAAACTTTCTAGAGACTTTGCAAGATTCCCACATCATGTGGTGGGATCACACGATTTGCGATCCTTCCCCCAAGGATTCCTCATCATTCTAACCTACTCACACATCGTCTGGCTAAAATGAGAAGTCGTGTGAGTCCACCTTCACTATCGGGTTGGTTTTCTTAAAGAAATGCCCCTATCATTATTCCCTTTTTCAAGAGAGTTGGACTCTAATCTTTAGTAAATTCGAGAGGTGCATTCAGCTTGTACGTGCTTAGATCACGTATGTTGAAGGAAGTGACATCTGACCTCACCAATTTAGAAGTGAAATATGGTAGGCATTGGTGTGAGCGGCCGAGGAACCCGATTACCCTTTACTCCCGCGAGGGAGGATGGATTTTCGGCAAATGGGATTCCGTTTTACATAACACCATCACTTAATGTATTTAAGGACGACGCTTAGCGTGTCCCTTCCGTTGTATGCATTCTTTATGTTTTATACTTTAACCTCTTATCATGTTTTAGGTTAAAGTATTTATATGGAGTCGCCACCCAAATTTAATGCTCGTGAACATATTAAAAATATTAGATAGCACATGGGCTTACAATATGCTATCTCTTTAAAGTTAAGTTCGGGACTTAAACGGTTATAGGAGTCTGATTAATAAACGCGTAGACTTGTCTTTTATTAAAATACAAAATATTTCTATTATAGTTTTAGTTAAATATCGTTTGATCGTTCAAAATCGATAAATAAATACTAAAATATAAATTATTACATTATTTCAATAAATGACACAAATAGCCCTAATACATCAGATCTAGCCTTAGGAATTAAATCTATTAAACCTGCAAGACAATAAACGTTAGGTGCAGGTACTTTCGGACCCGTCTTTCGGATTTAAACTATGACACCGGACTCAATCAAATAGGACTCATTTATTCCTAAAATCTAACACGTAGCATGCATTTATTCCGAAGTGTAATTTAGACGTCAAAACATAGATTCATAGAAATACCTAAAATACCCCTATCCCGGGATTTCTTTTATCTTCATTTGCAAATATGCATAGAAATTTGACGATTTATGTGTAGATTTTTAGGGAGAAAGGGGAATTAGTGTATTGGGTCCGAAGAATATGAATCTGGGTCTGGTTTTTAATAATGGATTTACTATGAATTTGGGTGAGATTTTGAAATTTTTGCTATTTTTGGATGGTGTATTGTAGTTGGAGGCATAAACAAATCAGGGGCTGAATCAAAGAGCTCCTTTGTTTAAAGGGATAAGGTACCAAAATAGGTCTATGGTTTTTGGGAAAATAACAATTTAGGCTTAACATACAAAATAGCACCAATATAGGCTTAACGTTTAAAAATGGGTATCAATTTAGGGTTCAATAACGGATTGGACATGTCATTCATATTACTCCGTTAAATTCTGATTTCTCCCTCCAGGTATAATTGACAGAACTTAATGGAGTAATATCAATGACGTGTCTCATTCCATTATCGATGCCTAAATTGGTACAATTTTTTTAATGTTAAGCCTATATTGGGGCTATTTTGTACATGTAGCCTAAATTGATACTTCTCCAAAAACCATAGACCTATTTTGGTACCTTATCCCTTGTTTAAATTGCAACCCAAGATTCTCTATCATGTTAGTAGCATTTAGCTGCTGATATTTAATTCTCTAATCTTAATGTTTCGATTAGTTTCATGTTCTTAGATTGTTGTTTGATGGTGTGAAAATTGAACTGTCAGAGCTTGATTCAGTTGTTCTGGGTTTGTTTGATTAATCTATGTGTCTGTTCGATTCTTCTTCTTGCAGCTTCTTTTTACTTTTTGAGTCAAAACCGTAGAATAAAAGTGTTTGGTTAGTATTAAGAAACATTTTCTTATAGCTATTTCGAAAGAAATTCAACTAACTTGTACCCGTAAATTGGTGAACCAAACAGGCCTTATGTAAATGAAATTCCGGTAATTAGGATGAGTGGTCAAGCTTAATTTTCAAATGGTTCACTACATGAACCTGTTGGTTTCCTTTATTGTTTTTATACCAACTGCTTTGCTGGTTAATTCATTGAATACTTCAACAGCTAAAGTTTGTTGGCCATATTTCAAGCATTTATCTTTATACTTTGAAGATCAGCACTCAATTAACTTGTGTATTTTATATTGCAGGGAGCAAAGGGATGGAAGAAAACGTGCAAAGAATGGGCATAACAAGCCATGAGATTCAAGGTTTAGGTTTTTAGGTTTCTTATATAGTTAAATGTTAGCTTTGTAATGACAAAACTTTGGTTAGTATTGTGATCTTCACATATGTACAAGTTTATTGTTATATATAAAGGCTATTTGCACATTATTTGCAATCTACTTTAGTTATTTATACAGGTTCATGAAAGAGGTAAAAACCAACAAAACAATGACAAAATTCTTATAAGAAAATGTCATCTTACTTTCTATCTAACCAAAGACATAAACTAAAACTGTCATGTGACATTCCTTAACTTGACAAATATGTCTAGATATATTGTCATTTGAACGTTAATATTTGACAAAATTTAATACAAACTATGTCATGTGAATTACGTTACGATGACAGCCGGAAAAACAAAAACTGTCATAACACTAACATAACAACTTCATTTTAACTTCATATTTTGACAGATTATTTAAACAGTCATGGGAACATATATTCGGTGACAATTGTTATTAGATAATTTGGATATAATTAGTGGTCAGCTGACAGGTCGCTATTTGGTCGATGTCATGTGAGGCTATTACGGATGACAGAACTCGACCGTCATCTGAAGTACCATCAGATGGCAGCGAGCCCCGTGACAGATTTATATCTTACGGGACGACGGTTTTTAATCGTCATCTGAAAGGCTATTTATCATAGTGTTCGCAAAAAATTGGTGTGCATCTCCTTTTGATAGTTGCATTCTAAGAATTAATATAAGAAAGTATTTAAGGCAACATCCATCTAAACACACATTTCTACCATAAACCATTCATATGGTGACACATGAGCACAAATATTAACATATATCTACATAATAGTTCTACATAAGTTTTAATTACAATAATGTACTCCATTAGGTCTTAAATAGATATCGTTTTAGAATTATCAATTTTTTTATTTCATACGCATGTTTTATATTATCAATTTTTTTTAACAATTCTTTTTCAAATTTATCTTTATTTATGGTAAGAGAGAGTTAGTATATTAAATGCAAATAATTCTAATTAATACATAATATTTAAGAAGAAATATAAATTTTACATAAAAATTAGTACTCAGAGTTTTATGAGAAAAAATATTGAACATAAATTAGTCATTTTAATAGTTTAATTAAGGGTAAATTCCAAAAAAAAATCTCCTGTGGTTTCATGTATTTTAAAAAAACCTATATGGTTTGTTTTTACAAAAAAAAAGGACTGTATTATACGCCGTTACCCGAAAAAACGGAAAATGACTTAACACCGTTAGTTTGGATGATGTGGCAAGGGGTAAAACGGGAAAAGCAATTTTTTTATTTTTCTTTCTCTCTCTCTCTTTTTCTTCTTCTTCCATTAATAAGGAGAATAACTTATTTTTCTTTCTCTCTCTTCCTTCTCTCTCATTCTTCCATGGTTTTTCTTCTTCTCTTTTTCGTTTTTTCTTCTTCTTCTTCTTCTTCCTCCTCTCTTCTCTTCTTCTTCTTCCTTTTTTTCTTCTTCTTCCTCTTCCTCCTCCTTTCTTTTCTTCTTCCTCTTCTTCTTCTTCTTCCTCTCTCTCTTCTCTTCTTCTTCTTTTTTTCTTCTAATTTCCAGAATTCTGGAGAACGTCTGAAATCCAGACGTTCGACATTCTGAAATTTCTAGATAGAATTCTGGAAATTTTAGAATTAAAAAAAATAGAATTAGAAGAAGAAGAAGAAGGAGGAGGAGGAGGAGCAGAATGAAAAATAAAAAAAAATAGAAAAAATTGGATTTTCCCATTTTAGCTTTTGCCACGTCATCCAAACTAACGTTGTTAAGCTATTTTCCGTTTTTAGGGTAACGGTGTATAACACAGTCCTTTTAAAAAAAAATAAACCACATGGGTTTTTTTTGAAATACATGAAACCAAAGGGAATTTTTTTGGAATTTACCCTTTAATTAATATTTAATTAGAAAACCTTTAACCACACTTATTAAAGATCCAAAGAAGTATTCTTCCAAAATATATATATTACTCCCTCCATTCCATTATATAGGTCATTCTAGCAAATTAGTTTTTTCCCTAAATATAAGTCATTATAGGATTCCAATGCTTATTGCCCAATAGTGACATGAGAGAGAATTTTTTTTTGTATTGGTACATGTGTTTTTTAATATTCCAATGCTTATTGCCCAATAGTGACATGAAAGAGAATTTTTTTTAGTTAACCAATATATTTCTTAATGGGTAAATTACAAAACTGGGTCAAATGGGAGGCCCATTTACATTTTAAGACCCATTATCAACCAACTTACATATATAGACTATGCCCTTAAAACTTTCCGGAAATGCCCTTCATATATATATTAGAACTTTTGCATTTCATCCCTAAACCATTCGCGAAACTTGAACGACGAACACCAAAAATCTCGAACGATGAACATCTTCAACTCCTCCAATCTTTACATTTCTTCTTCCAGCGACTTCCAATCGATTCCAATGGCAAGAACCGGCAAGAAGGTATGTTATTTTGTGATTTCTGTTTAGGTTTTAACGTTTCTATTCTTATACTATGGTGATTTTACTTCTCATGCGATTTAGAAGTAGGGTTTGCAAATTTATTGTGTTTTTTCGTTGGTTCATAGCTTCATTTTGTTATAATGATACTTAGAAATAGTTAAAATCAGTTGGGGGGACCAAATTTTACAGAATCGACCAGTTCGCGAATATGAGTTTACTTCGCCAAGAGCAAAATCTGCGAAGTAAACTCATGTCCACGAAGCAGTCGATGCATATGCTATTGTTCCGCATATGCGAAGTCGCGAATGCGCTTGTCAGTTCGCGAAGTGAGTATCTACTTGACTAATTTGATATACTGTATGATTTGAAAGGGTGATCATTCTAAGTCTAATTCCAAAAAGAAGAAGAGGACATCAAATACACTTAAGAAGAGTATCAAAGACACGTTTAGGTACCCCTACGCCTATGATACGAGAGCTACTATCACAGTTCGTTCTGATGCTGAGGTGATGAAGAAAGTGAAACAAAGATTATCCACAGTGCAGTTGGCCATGTTCAGGAAAACATGTTTTGGTCATTTGGTGGACTTCGAAGTGTATTCGTTGTCCTCTCCTCTATGCCATGGGGTTCTTACAATGGAGATCAATCTGAAAGAGGGTAAATCCGGAGAAATGTGGTTCCAAATCAATGGTGTTGAAGTGAAATTCGGTCAGCATGAATTCGCACTCGTAACCGGATTGAGACTAGGTGATCCGTTACCAATTTTTAAACGGATGAGCAATTATAAAAGGGAAAACAGATTGAGGAATCTCTATTTTGGAGGTAGAGAGAGCATAAATCACAAAGATATATTCGATACCTTCTTAGAGACTAATTGGGAAAAAAAAATAACGATGATGCGGTGGCAATGGCTATGTTGTTCGTTATACACAGGTTCCTACTCACAACTGATGCAGTGAAAAAGGTTGATGACAATATCATCAACCTAACTGATTTCCCGACTGTATTTAACTCGTTTCCATGGGGTGTGCCTGCTTGGAATGAGCTGTACAAGATGATGGGACATGGGATCCCAGGAAGGAAGCATGCATTTGACGTGTACAACGCGGAAGAAGGAAAGAAGAAGGCCGTCCCATATCAGCTTCATGGATTAGCACAAGCGTTCCATGTATGTTTCCTATATTCATGTGATTTACTAAATGTTAGATTTCAACTGTAATGATTTTTATTTAATACTTTGTAGGCTTAGATACTGGAGATATTGCGTGCACCCCCTAAATACTATTTGAGGAGACCAAAGAACGTGTACCCTCGTATATGTCGGTGGATAAGTGCAAAAAATATAACTTATTTAGAAGCTGAAGAAATATTTAAGGTAAGTACATATGTCTTGTGTACATAATTAATGTGTGCTTTGGATGTAAGTAACATGTGCTTATGGAGTTGGGTTTGATTTTCATGTTTTCAGTTAGCTGATGTGCAAGCATCTGAACTTGTTATCGAGGAAGACGAGGCAAAGTGCGATTGGTATGCGCCAATGAAGGATTATTTTGATGGGAAAGTTGTAGACCTTGACCTTGATGTGTTATTCGCACCGTATAAGGGGTCTGAGCTAAGTCAAGAAGAGGAGAACAATGAAGAAGAGAATGAGGTACATAATGAGGAAGAGAATGTTGTAGAGAGTGAGGAAGATAATGCTGTAGGTAATCAGGGCGAAGAGGATGTTGGAAATGAGGAGGAAGAGTATGTTTATATAGATGAGGAGGACAGAATTAGAAACGAGAAGAGGTGTAAGAAGAAGAATGAAGTGAATGTACAGGCAAATGAGGAAGAAGAAAGGAAGGCAAGGATGCGGGAGAGATTTGAAATGTTGAAGGTGGAACTTAAAGATTCATTGGCAGATGAATTTGAGCGGAAGATGAGATCGGAGTTCAATAAGTCTAATAGGCGGGAGAGAGTGGAGTTGAAGGAGGAGTTGATGGCAGAGTTGAAGGTGGAGTTCAGGGAGGAATTGAGGGCAGAGTTAAAGGTGGAGTTAAAGGGAGAGTTGAGGGCGGAGTTGAAGGACGAGTTGAGGGTGGAGTTGAAGGGACAGTTGATGGCGGATCTACGGGCTGTGAGTAAGGCAGATCGGATGGGAGAGCGTATTGGATGTGATATGTATACTAATTTCGACTTTGTGGGGGAAATAGGTGGGGATGTGGGGGAGGCAAACATTGTAGAAGAGAATGGTGCGGAACAGAGTGGAATAGATAAGAAGGAAGAGGGTGAGAGGAAGGAAGAGCAGTGTGGAGAGGATAAGGAAGAAGAGGGTGAGAGGAAGGAGGATCAGTGTAGGGAGGTGATTGAAATCGGCGATGACACGGAACCACAAGAGATGCTCCCTGAAAAGGTATATGATAGTTTATATACATGTAGTTTTATATTTATTTTTAAATATGTTCCTTACAGGATGTTGGTCGTTATGTTTTGACAGGAAGCAATTATCACTTCAAGCGAGAACACACAAGCCGTGATAGATGATGTGCATCAGCCTCAGCCGTTAAGGGCGGTGCGATAAAGGAAGCGATCACATCACGTGATAACACCGTACACGGAGGAAAAGAAAAGAAAAAGGTGTAAGCAGTTGGCTACGAAGGGAACTAAGAAGGTAGCCAAGAAGGGAACTAAGACGGTAGATCAGTGCATGGATATTGTCATATCACAGAGTCCCACCTTTCCTAGAGCACCTCCTGTACCTACGTCATGGTCAGACCGGATTGATAAGGACGATGTGTCTACGTATGAGGTATGGAGGAATTTTTGCAACAAAAAGTCATCAAGGCCCGTTAAAGGGACATAACCACTGTAGCCGGAAATCCCGTGGTTCATACAAGCTGAGACACCGGGAAAATATTGGGACGGGGAGGTATTGCTTTTAAATATTATGGTTTGTTTGTTTGTGATGCATATGTTTGTGAAGCATGTGTTTGACTTATGTCTATATTTCTTTTTTTAACTAGCACATCGATGCATTCATGTATCTGTTGCGGCGCCAATCGTTCGAGAATGGTTTAGATGCGGACTGGACTACATGTGATAGCTAATTCACCGGATATATACAGTTGTCACACAATCTGGATATGGGCCACGTGTGTAATACTATCAATGGGAGAGATGACATGTTCATGAGACCATGGAAGGGTTTGAAGCGAATATTCATGCCATTCAACATAAAAGGAAACTACTGGATATTAGGAGTGCTAAATACAACGAATATGCACATGTACATATATGATAGTTGTCTTTCTAATGACAGTGAGGAGAAGCTTGGTCAAGTACTCCAGAGGCCCATGACCGTACTTGCATACGCTATTGGCAAAACCATAGGGTGGACTGGTCAAAATCAGGACAACCGGATAGGGTGGACTAGGCTACCGGACACTCCACAACAGAGAACAACATCGAACGATTGTGGGATGCTGGTGTGCATTTTTTCTCAACTTTTAACATCTGGTCGGTAGGTGCATGAATTAGACCCAAATGACAGAGATTTCCTTAGATTACGTGTTGTCCTTGAAATTTTCCATGGCAAACTGTATAAATTTTGAGTTTTACTATTGGTGGTTTTTGTATTCACGAAGTTGTCAGTTCGCAGTATTCATATTCGCGAAGGTACCATTGCATATGCGAATCATATCAGCTTCGCGAACATACCTCCTGATCCGCAAACTGGTGTATTCGCGAACATCAACTTCGCGGACATACCTCCTAATCCACATACTGGTGTATTCGCGAATTCACATATCTCTGAATTCGCGAAGTTGTCCATATATTCGCGAAGTTGTTTTACACAAACTAAAACACACATTATTTCGATACATTATTTGACTAGTTCAACAACACATAATTCTACAAAACATAATAAAGCTTCATCGTACAAATTCATTACAATAATTAATCTCACAAGACATAAGGCTACTTGTTCTTACAAAAACACAAGGCTAATTGTTCTTACAAAAACATAAGGCTACTTGTTCTTACAAAAACATAAGGATACTTGTTCTTACAAAAACATAAGGACAAATTCTGCTCAAACCACATCAATTGTTCGAAGTCCTAGAACTTCGTGAACTTGCTATTGTACTTGGAGTTTGAATTGTATTTGGCAACGGTCGGTGACAATTCAACCTATTATGCCCGCTATTCCCACATCGGCTACATACCATTGGCAATGGGTTTTCACCTTGTGACGGTCTTCTGTTCTGACTTCTTGGTCGTCCAACTGGGGCAGCACCTCTTACAGGGGGAAGCACCTTCCTTGGAGGGTCACAGTTTTTCCACTCCGTCTGGGGTCCGAGTGGGTAGATACACTCCGCGTAAGCTAATCTAACTGCGTTGTTGGTGTAATATTTATCAACCCATTGGTATGCGTTACTTAGTCGATTCTCACATGCAACTTTACATACATGTTTACAAGGAAATTGAGACAGTTGCCATTGCCTACACGTGCAAGTACCTGCATCTAAGTCAACAATACCCCCTTTCCCTCGGTCCCCAATCTGAAATGTGTGTTGGTTTATTCCACTGAATGTACATTGTATAGCTTTAGTAACATGTTTCTTCATCTTCTGTTCACCGTAAAATGACAGATAATGTTCTCGTGCTCCTGGAAACGGAAACATGAAGGTAATGTATTTATGTATCATCTAAATTACCAGAAATGACAACGTATAAAATATTTACCAGCCGCTGTTTGTCTTTCGTAGAACCATCGTTGGACAGTAGTTCTAATGTACTCTATCAACATTGTGATGGGAAAACGTCTTCCTTCAACCATTACCGCGTTCCATGATTCAGCAATGTTTGTTGTCATTATGTTATAAAGACGGGTATGAAAATATGCACGCGACCATCTCTGGATACCAGCTTGCTCTAGATATACTACTGCTGGGCTATGTAGCTCATGTAGTCGAGCGAATGCTTCGATAAAATCTGAAACCCTGTAAGCTTTAGCAGCTCCCCGGTACACATCGCCTATCTTTCTAACTGGCCTGAATTTGGCCTGCAGGTTCATTTTCAAATGGTGACAACAACATCCATGTATTGCATTTGGAAACACCAAGTTCACAGCATAGTCAATTCCTTTGTGCCTATCAGAGATGACGGCAAAATTCTCTATGTCCCCGATACATTCTTTCAGCTTGGTCATGAACCAACTCTAAGCCTCATTGCTCTCGTTTGGTCCAACCCCAAAAGCGATAGGATAAATCTGGTTATTACCATCTTTCCCAACTGCAATGTACAATTGTCCTGGATACTTACCTTTTAGGAAGGCTCCATCAATGCAAATGACAGGCCGAATGTGTTCTTTAAAAGCTCTAAGTGAAGGACCAAACGCCATAAAGAAGTACTGAAAATTATCAGCATCGTCGGTTTGAATATGTGTTACCGTACCTGGGTTGCATGCTTTCAACATCTCACAGTAGTCCGGCAACAACATGTATGACTCTTCCGGTGAACCCATCACATCTTCTATGGCCCAATTCCTTGCTCTCCAAGCTTGTATATACGACAAGTTTATTTTATATTGGGTCTCAAAATCTTTCACAATGTCCTTTGGTCTAAACACTCTACCCTGGATATCAAACTTATCTGAAAGTAGTATGCCAGCCACTCGTTTCCCCGCTTGCCTGTGATGTGGTAACATTTGATCCCTAGAACATGTGTGGTTGTCCATTGTATCCATTCTTCGGAGCCTAAACATACTTGAATTGGATATCGCAATTCCTCTAGCACGCCATTTACATACATCCAAATGTCTACATCTAACCTCAAATATGGACTTGTTAGACTTGTACACTTTCCATTCGAACCTGTTATTCACTGCGTATTTACCTAGTGCATCCTGCAATTCTCGTTTGTTAGAGAACATGTCGTGTACCTTTAAACCGACGACCCCTTTCGATGAACTGTCTTCAATAGTAAACTTGGGTGCATCATGGATCTCAGGTAGCCATCGAAATGGATCACTCCTCTTTGTTGAGCGATTTCCGCAAGTGCACGGTATACGCTTGTAGTAATAAAAGATATCGAACCCACAGGGAACGCTTTTTAACTAAAACTTTATTTAATTCGGTTTAATCACGTGTTTAGGTTTAATAAAAGAAATACGTTTAATTGATTGTATTGGTTTTGGTAAATTAGGATTAGATAGAAAGATTATATCGAGTTTAGAGAACAATTCCGTTTGGAATTTTGATTACAAAACAGATACTTCCGTAATCGGAATGAAATAGATCTTATTTTCATAAAGCAAAGTAAACAACTTTAACTTTGTGAGATTATGGACATGTAACAATATAATAATTTACTCAATTAAATGGCTTCGAACCATAGAAATCCCTCTAGCATAGAGACGATTCCTACCTTAATCAAACTAGTGTTTTACTTCTGATAAGCCGCGATCAGCGATCATGTCATCCATAAAAACTAAATTTGTTAAGTGTTCATCAAAGTTCTTATAAGAATAAGATGGAATAGAACGTTTTAATAAAAACACCAATATATCATTTTGAAAATCATTTTGTCAGAACAATATCAAAATAACAACAGTAAGAATATATTGAATAAATAAGTATATCATTAATTGAAATGTGAATTTTCACAAGTTAACAGAGAAGTAGAAACTTGGATAGCATTGTAACGAAGACTTTGAGATCCGGGTCTTCAATCTTTCTCTCAAACTTCGTAGGCTCGTCAAACCATATGCGCTTCAGCCGTCAATTCTTCTCGCTGGATCTTTGGAATAGAGACTGGTCCCATCCACTATCAGAATGAAAACTAAACTAATACTGTGTTTATAACTAATCTAAATACAATTCGTGTACAACACGATTGCTTACAGAAATGAACTCTAACTTTCTGATTCTTTTCTGAATCAGAAACTCAACATAACAACTTTCTTCTCTAATTTCTCTAACTTTTCCAACTTAACCAACCTTGATTTCTGAAATGGATCACTTATTTATAGTTGGTGAAGGGTTGTAAATGACGGGTCGTGTCTGCTGGTGAAGGATTGCTTTTATCCGAACGAACAGACGCGTTTTTACGAATTAAACATGTGTTTTGTGTGCAGGAAGACTTGATGTCGCGACTGAGATTCTGAAAATCTCAGTCGCGACAGGGGGTATAGGGGCAAGCTTGAATACGTTGTTTTCCCCCGGTCTGGCCTCCGTAAGTCGCGATTGAGATTTTGAGAATCTCAGTCGCGACAGAGAGTTTTCCTCCCTGGCGTTCGACTGTTTTTCGTCCTCCTCGAGCGTTCTTCTGGATGATATGCATTCTCGGTACGTTTTTAAGGTTTTTCCTCCATTTTAGCTCCGTTTTAGCTCCGTTTTCGCTCCTATTTGGATTTTACCAAATATTTAGGTACCTTGCATCAAAGAAGTAAATAAAGACGTAAAAGTATTCCAAATGAATATAATTAGCATGATTTTAATGTAAATTTATCGTATTTATATATGATATTTTAGGTATATTTTGGGCTTAACAAACTCCCACACTTAAGCTTTTGCTAGTCCCGAGAAAAATTTCACTGAATTTATTCTTTAATCAATCTCTTCATAAACAGAACATATATCCATATATTCCTCTTTGAATTAGTTAAACCGAAAGATAAACTTTTCATGGTAAATTTATACGCAAGGTATCAAACTAGCTAGTATAAAAGAGATATATTACTCGTCTTGTATTTCAATTTTTATATTGAAGTATTCGGGACGGTGTAAGCACGCATGTTTTTGAATCTTTCGTCTCAAGGCATTTCTAAGCACAAAATTTCATTTCCCAAACCTAAACTATTACAAATATAGATTTAAGGACTTAGGTTTAATATATTTGCTTAGTTACGCCCAAGATAAGGGTGGTCTCGATCGTAACTTTATACGCATTTTATTTGCTTTCGTGTTCATTTAAGAGGTACCGACCATGCCATGGGTGGACGCAATCGTTACTTAAAACTTTAAACACGTTTAATTTTGCTTTAATTTTTTAACGTTCCTTTCATACCTCGACCGTGATAAGGGTGGTCGCAATCGTGGCCAAAAGTAAACGATACTTAATTATCCTCCCTTTCATACCTCGATTGTGATAAGGTTGGTCTCAATCGTGGCCAAAAGTTAAGAATACGACTACTTGATTTAATATGAAAATAAAATTGGGAAAGAAAAATAGCACATTCATCCTATATTGACTTGAAATTCAACATGTATTATGGCTAAAGTTTCCTTAAAAACTTCAATTGGTTTTTAATGTAAGACGAAAAATAATATCGAGCTAAAAAGCTAAAGTTATTATTTCGATTTATGCCTATAAACCTAATTGAAAATTGAAAATAGATTTATATTTATCATGAATTCATGATATAAAATAGAGATTTGAAACTAAAGAAATTTTACTTATATACATTTACTCGAGACGTTTTTGATAAAATCGTATCGGAGATTTGTAAAAAAATATTTGTAAAAATATAGCCCATATAGAAATATTATTTCTATCAATAATGATAACCTTAAAATATGCTTAACATTATTTTGAAAGTTAAAGTGTTTGAAAACATATGAAATATTTTCTTTAACAAAAATTTATCCTTTATGAAAAATTGCTATTATTTGTGAAAAAATGTTGCAATTGAAAAAGTGTTGCATTTGTTTTTGAAAAATTGTTGCATATTATACTTTACTTAAAATTGAATAACAACATGCATTTAAAAATAAATAGCATTCATTCTCATTCGTTGCATTCATTCGTACTTAAAAATAAAATGGATATGAAATACCTCCTCCCACACTTAATTTGGACTATGTCCTCATTGGTGCAAAAAGCGATAAAACACGAAAAATAGTACGAAATTAAATCATACGAATTAGAATTGAAAATAATAGTACGATAACATTCAAACATTAATAATAAAGATAATTGTACCAAACATATGTAAAAATATTGTACCAAACCGAATAAAACATAATAATAATAACGAAAATGAGTTAAAGAGAGAAACGATAAAACCTATCAAGGTGATGGTGGTGGAGAAGGCGTAGTCTCAACTCCTTGGCGTCGGAAGAAAGAGAGCATCCGGCGACGAGTAGACTTGTGCTCACGACTCAACGTAGTGATCCTTGAACTCATTTCGGCATTATTGGCAACGACTTCATCTAACCGCAAATTCATGTGACGGTTATGCTCGTTCATTTGTGTCAAAACACGTTGCCATCCAACTTGTTCTTCTTCATTTGGTTCCATATTTGCTTGCTCGTTGGCATCAACATGCTCCTCTTCTTCTTCTTCTTCATCAAATTCCTCTTCATCCTCCTCATTATCATCTTGGGCACCTAAACCATGAGAACCCGAGGCTTCACTACTCATGGTAGCAAAAACACGTCTCGTGCGATCCGCATAAGAGATAAAGGCGGGTGGTCCCAACTTCTTCAATAAATTGGCCCTTTGAAGTGCCGTGAGATCCAATGATGGTAAACCAACATGAGGCATATTTTGATAATCCGCTAATTCACCTCGAGCGCCCAAAACAATGCCGGTAATCAAATTACCCATAGGCACTTGCTTATTGCGGGACTTGGAAGCTCGAACTAAATTAGTAAATATCATCTCAATACTATCAATGGTCAAACCCTTAAAAATAGCATCAAACACAACCAAATCACGAACTTGCACTTTTGAACTTTCAACCCGACCAAATAAGGAGAATGATAAAAACTTGTGAAAGAAGAATACACAATCATCCTTAATTAGCTTACTAGATGTATTCTTTGGACTAAAAACATCTAAACCGGTTAAAGAATTCCAAACCGTGTGTGAATCAAAAGGCTTTGGCTTTGAATAAAAATTTCGAGTAGGAAAACCAAACCAACGGTTCATGGCCGCATAATTAACATCATAACGAACTCCATCACTCCGAAAAGAGATAACTCCTTTCTTCTTGTCATAGGTTAGAGTAACCAAAAACTCAATAATATGCGTTTTAAGACTAGGAAAACGCATACTAGCAAATCGTTTCCAACCAAGAACGGTAAGAAATTCATCAATATGCTCGGTAAAAGAAAGAGTATTTACCGTGTCGGTGTCAAGAAAAGGCATATCCACGAACTCTACGAGGACATTAGAAAACCGGCGATATTTGCGTCCTTCGGCTTCCGACGTGATATCGAACGGTGCGTCATATTGAACCCGTAATCTATTGATCTCGGTGGCCTTGGCTTTGTTTGCAACGGTCTTTTGTCTAGGCATATTGTTTTGGTTTGTGAAATTAGGGTGAAAATAGATGAAATTTGGGTGAAATATGTGAAAATAATATGAAAGGATGAAAGTTAGAATGAAAGAGAATGGTGGTGAATTGGGGAAGAAGATGAATAGGGTAAAAATTTATGGGGAAGATGAGTGAATCTTGTTATTGGGAAGAGAAAAGATGATTGATTGGTGTAAAAATAGGTGATATATATAGGTGTAAGTAATAGGTATTGATTAGGATAGTTGAATAGGTAGTAATTAGAGTAGGAATAGGAAAAGATGGTGAAAATTTCGCCCAATCCCGCACCTACATGTCGCAGGTCGCGACTGAGATTTTCAAAATCTCAGTCGCGACAGCAAGTAGGGAAGGGGCGAATTTTTGCTGAAAAAATTTTCCTCTGCTGTCTCAACTGAGAATTCGAAATCTCAACTGAGATTTTGAAAAATCTGGGTAAAAGTGGGACTGTTTTTGATGATTTTAACACTTCAAAACCAATTCCTCCGTGAAGTAAGTGACATTAATGTAAATATTAATCCCTGAAACTGAGATAAACAAAACTAAAACATTAAATTAAAGGAAACCCAAAGGTTGTTCCTTAAGAAAAAAGAAATAAACTAAAGAATTAATGCACTTTTATTTATCATTTGTAAACAATACCATAATATACATCTACATAGAAACATTATAAAAACATAATTTACAATCAAGCACTCATATATATATTAAAAACAACAAACAGAAACACATAATATATATATATCCCTAACTAAATGACAGACGACGTGCATTGGCCCTTTTAATCTTCGTTTGAACGAAGACTTGCCTCTCTGGTGCAGAAAGGAATGTTGGACCAGAATGGAAAACTTGTTTGACAAGTCCCTCGTTCTCCAAGAACTCGTAGTCTAAAATCGGGTATGGTTCTGTATCAGTCCAAGGAACAGAAATGGTTCCCTTGGCTCCTAAAATTATTCCACATATGATGTTGGCGAACCCAATCTTCCGTTTCTTCGAACGGGAAGCAGTAACTAACCCCTCCATTAGAATCTTTGAGGAGTTAACTGAGTTGTCTTGGAAAATGTCGCCCAACACATAAAGATCAGTATCTTTCACAATATTGCTACTGACTCGACCAAAAAGGCTATGACAGAGGAATTTGTGCAGATACAACATGGAATTAGAATTAATGGATTTGTTGAAGGCAATACGTGGATTGAATCGCCAAAATCCTGTTAGCATCCTCCATATATCTGTATAAGTCATATCCCTTCCAGGATGGTGTTGAGTTGTGTCTCGGGGTGGAAATCCAAACCAATTGTGAAGTTCTGGATAGCCAAAAGTAAATACCTTCCCCTCACAACGAAAACTGAGACGAACACGTCTCTTGTCGACGAACCGAACTGTAGAGAAAAATTCCAGAACCCAATTTCCAATTATAGGAAATTTCATATGAACAAATTTTGACCAACTCAAATTAGTCAGATAGCGATCAATGTCTTCGCTTATCCCGAGTTCCTCGTTCAGAAACTCATCCAGATACATCATGCCAAAGAACTGAGCATATCTGAATTGCATAAAACGTTTCCCCTCGTCATGGTTATAAATGGGAAACCATGCTCCATATCTATCGGAGATATCAACTTTCTCTTTTCGAGAAGAATTTTGTTTTTGAATGTTCTTCAAAGACTTAGTCATGTTTGTGATAGAAAAGAAAAATGAAGTCTGTAGGATTTGAGAACTTGAGAAAGAAATTTAAAAAGATGAAGTAAAATGGAAGAAGTCTGATCCTACAGGAATATATAAGAACTATAAGTGAAAGATTATGTCTGTTAGAAAGAAATAGGTGTCAAAGTGATACCTCTTCGATTTAACTGACAGAAAATTTTGAAGAAAGAAGACTGTAATCACTTACAGTTATTTCAAATGTAAAAAGACAGAAAATTTCTCAACTGAGATTTTCGGAATCTCAACTGAGATTTCCAAATCCTGGAACATAGAAAATCTCAACTGAGATTTCTGCATATATAATTTCTAAATAACACTTAACACTTAATGAAAATTTATAACATGACTAAATTAAAATTTTAATGTGAACAAAACTCATTTGTACTTAATGATAAATATATAAAAATAAAAAATTAAAGTAAATAAATTAAAAAGAAAACAATAAATTTAAAAGAAAAAGAATGAAAATAAGAAAAGCTATAAATTAAAAACATAAAAATCAAAGAAATTAATTTTTATAAAATTTATCCATGGATTCAATTGCTTGAATAGGAGCTCCGTCGAAATAAATTTTGCAACGATTACCATTGACCTTAAATCGGTTTCCATTAGACTTTTCTAGCTCCAATGTTCCGTAATCAAATGTTTGAACAACCAAAAATGGTCCAGCCCATCTAGATTTTAGCTTACCTGGAAATAATTTTAATCTAGAATTAAAAAGTAAGACCTTATCTCCAATATTAAAGTTTTTAATTTTGATTTTGGCATCATGCCACTTTTTAATTTTCTCCTTATAAATGCTCGCATTTTCGTAGGACAAATAGCGTAATTCATCCAACTCGTTTAAGTCAAACAAACGCTTTTTCCCTGCGCTCTGCAAATCATAATTAAGGGTTTTTATAGCCCAATATGCTTTATGTTCTAATTCAACCGGCAAATGACAAGCTTTACCATAGACTAATCTATAAGGTGTCATCCCGATAGGTGTTTTAAATGCAGTACGGTATGCCCATAGTGCATCGTCAAGTTTATGTGCCCAGTCTCTTCTAGAAGACGAAACTGTTTTCTCAAGTATCCATTTGAGTTCTTTATTTGAAATTTCTGCTTGACCATTCGTTTGAGGATGGTACGATGTAGAGATATGATGGTGTACTCTATATTTTTTCATAAGTGACTCAAAAGCTCTATTTACGAAATGGGTACCACCGTCGCTTACCATAACTCTAGGAACTCCAAATCGACAGAATATTGAATTTAAAAACTTAACAACTACTTTAGAATCATTTGTCGGGGTTGCAATTGCTTCAACCCACTTTGAAACATAATCTACGGCTACTAATATATAATTTTTGCCAAAAGAAAGAGGAAAATGACCCATGAAATCAATTCCCCATACGCCGAAGATTTCAACTTCCAATATGTTCTTAAGAGGCATCTCATCTCTCCTTCCTATATTCCCTGTTCTTTGACACTTATCACAGCGGATAATAAATGAACGGACATCTTTAAACAGAGTAGGCCAAAAGAATCCGCATTCAAGTATTCTAGCTGCTGTTTTGCTTACGCTATTATGACCTCCGTAAGCGCTAGCATGACATTCTATCATTATAGAGTCATATTCAAACTCACTAACACATCTCCTAAATATTCCATCGCCGCATGTTTTGAACAAGAATGGATCTTCCCAAAAATATTTCTTAACTTCTGAAAAGAATTTCTTCTTTTGCTGGTAAGTCAATCCATCTGGCACAACATGTGCAGCTAAGTAATTGGCTATATCCGCATACCATGGAGTTATGACACTTTGTAATTGCATGAGATGTTCATCGGGGAAATCATCTCGAATACCTGATGTTTCACCGATGGGACCGTTTTCATCCTGAAGTCTTGACAGATGATCGGCGACCAGGTTTTCAACTCCCTTTTTGTCTTTAATCTCAATGTCAAATTCTTGCAATAGTAAAACCCATCTAATAAGACGTGGTTTTGCATCTTTCTTAGCAAATAAATATCGTAAAGCTGCATGATCAGTATAAATAATAACTTTAGATTCTAACAAATAAGATCGGAACTTATCGCATGCAAAAACTACTGCTAACATTTCTTTTTCAGTTGTGGTGTAATTTAGTTGTGCACCGGACAATGTGTGACTCGCATAATATATAACATGAAGTTTCTTATCCTTCCTTTAACCTAATACACATCCTACAGCTAAGTCACTCGCATCACACATAATTTCGAAAGGTAGATTCCAATCGGGTTTTGATATTATTGGTGTACTGACTAAAGTCGTTTTCAAAGTATTGAAAGCTTGTAAACAATCTTTATTAAAATCAAAAGTTGAATCCTTCATAAGCAAATTAGTAAGTGGTTTGGAAATTACAGAAAAGTTCTTTATAAACCGTCTGTAAAAACCTGCATGACCTAAAAATGATCTTACTCCCTTAACAGTGGTTGGTGGGGGTAATTTTTCTATAACTGAAGTCTTTGCTCTGTCCACTTCTAAACCTTTTTCAGAAATTTTATGACCTAAAACAATTCCTTCGTCTACCATGAAATGACATTTTTCCCAATTTAAAACTAAATTCGTTTCCACACATCTAGACAATACTTTATTTAAGTTTTGTAAACATGCATTGAAAGAATCTCCATAAACTGAAAAATCATCCATGAAAACTTCCATTATGTCTTCAATGAAGTCATTAAATATTGCTGTCATACATCGTTGAAAAGTTGCTGGTGCATTACATAGACCAAAAGGCATTCTCCTATATGCAAATGTTCCGTAAGGACATGTGAAGGTTGTTTTGTCTTGGTCATCCGGGTAAATGTAAATTTGAAAGAATCCGGAATAACCGTCTAAAAAACAGTAAAATGCATGACCGGCTATCCTTTCGATCATTTGATCAATGAAAGGTAGAGGAAAATGATCTTTCCTGATTGCTTTGTTTAGGTTCCTATAGTCTATACAAACCCTCCAACCGGTGGTGGTTCGTGCAGGTATAAGTTCACCTTCATCATTTCTTACAACAGTTATGCCTCCCTTTTTAGGTATACAATGGATTGGACTAACCCATTCACTATCCGAGATCGGATAAATGATTCCATTGTCTAAAAGTTTAGTAATCTCATTTTTGACTACTTCCTTCATGTTCGGATTTAAGCGTCTTTGCCTATCCGCTTTGGGTGGCTTATCCTCTTCTAAGTGAATTCTATGCATTACTATACTAGGATTAATTCCTTTTAAGTCTGAAATTTGCCATCCCATACTTCCTATCCTATTTCTAACAACATCTTTCAATTTTTCTTCTTGATCGCTTGTTAATTTGTTAGAAATAATTATAGGTAGAGAATCGCCTTCGCCTAAGAAAGCGTACCTCAAATGACTGGGTAACTCTTTAAGTTCTAATTTAGGGGGTGTTACAATCGAAGGCGGAACTGGTCCATCTTCTCGAATCAAAGGCTCTGGGTCCTTATCATCTAATTCCTCGTCTACTATAGGTTCAATTATTTCTTCACTTTGAATTACATCATTGACACATTCCTCGACTAAATCAAGTTTCATACAAGCGAATTCCTCCATAGGGTATTTCATTACTTTGTTCATGTTAAACTCGACCTTATCTTCTCCTATCCTTAAAACTACCTTCCCTTCCGACACATCAACTAGAGCGTGTCCCGTGTTCATAAACGGTCTACCAAAAATTAAAGGGCAATTTACATCATATGCAAAGTCTAAGATAACAAAATCGGTAGGAAAAATAAATTTATCGACTTTGACTAAAACATCTTTAATTATACCATATGGCCTTTTAGTGGTTTGATCCGCTAATTGCAAAACCATATTGGTACGTTTGATATCTTCTTCTAAACCTAACTTGTTAAAAATAGACAATGGCATTAAGTTTATACTTGCTCCTAAATCACAAAGACAACTTGGGAATTCAATATCTCCCAACTTACACGGAATAGTAAAACATCCGGGGATCTTTGAGTTTAGTGGGCAAATTACTTGATACTATTGAACTACAGTCTTCAGTTAACGAAATGGATGAAATTCCTTCCCAACTGATTTTCTTTGAAATCAAATCCTTTAAAAACTTACCATAGTTAGGAATTTGTGTTATTGCATCCATAAATGTCAAATTGATATGCAAATTTTTGAGTTTATCCAAAAACGTTAGAAGTTGTTTATCATAGTCCTTATTTCGGACTTTGTGTGGAAAAGGTGGTTTGGGTACAAAAGTTTTAGTACCTGTGTCAAATGGTGAAATATTTGTGTTTAAGATATCTTTTTTGGACTTCGGTAAATCATTTCCTGATAATGTTGCATCTTTGGGCATTTCAGGCCCTTGATAATTTTTTCCTGAACGAAGAGTAATAGCCTTCACCTGCTCTTTCGGATTTTCTTCCGTATGGCTGGGAAGACTTCCCTCTTTTCGGGATGGAATTGATTTAGCAAGTTGACCAATTTGGATCTCCAAATTATGGATGCTAGATGAGTGGTTTTTAATAAGCTGATCGAATTTATTTTCGATCCGTTTAAAACCATCGTCGTGATTACTTATTTTTCCACTGATAGCATCTATAAACTTGTCGATTTTAGAAGATAAAGTGCTAATCGTATCTCTTGACTGATTTTGATAATTATTGGTACGATTTTGATTAGCACTAATATTATTGTTACTGTTATCTTTCCAATTAAAGTTAGGATGATTCCTCCATCCAGAATTATAAGTATTAGAATAAGGATTATTAGTTTGGTTTTGCCCTTGGATAAAATTTACCTGTTCAATCTCACTCATATTTTCGTAATCCACATCCGTTTGGATTGGATTACCATTGGTATCGCGTGGTGCCATAAATTTGTCAATTTTGTGCGATAAAGCAGAAAATTGGGCTTGTAGCATTGCGACTGGATCAAGTTCAACTATACCTTTAACTGACGATGAGGTTGAGGATGATGGTTTCGCCACTGGCATATGTCCACGTACCGCGGGCCACATACTGCTGTTGATTGCCATTTCCTCCAAAAGTTCTCTCGCTTGGGCTGATGTTTTCTTCATAAATAGCCCTCCCGACATAGCATCTAATGAACCCCTAGTTGTAGGATTTAGTCCATTGTAAAATGTTTGCATTAAAAGTTCAGCGGGTAATTGGTGGTGTGGGCATAAACGTTGAAGTTCTTTAAAACGTTCCCAAGTTTCATAAAGGGTCTCATTATCATTTTGAGAAAAAGATGTTAACTCCTTTATGACTCTTGCGGTTTTTGCTAAAGGAAAATATTTAGATAAAAATGTTTGGGCTAATTGTTCCCAAGTGGCAAAAGTTGCGGCTGGCATAGAACTTAACCATTCTTTGGCTCTATCCTTCAAAGTGAAAGGAAAGAGGCGAAGTTTGATTGCTTCTGCAGTCACATCTGGAATTTTAAAAGTGTCACAAATTTCTAGGAAATTTGTTAAATGGGTGTTAGGATTTTCGTTAGGTAACCCGTAAAATGTTACATTATTTTGCAACATATTAAGCAAAGCTGGCTTAATTTCAAATTGGTTTGCGGTGATTCTGGGTCTAACGATACTATTGGTTACACCGGCCACACCTGGCCTAGCGTATTCCATAAGTGTTGGTGGGTCTGCCATTTTTTCTGGCTCGGTATGTGTTTTTACTGGGGTCTTATTTTTGTTTTTCTTATTTTTCTTGTTCTTCCTAATGGTTTTCTCAATTTCTAGGTCTATAGGGTCTGGTGCAATGCCTGAATTTCGAGAACTGCGCATGAACCTGAAATCTTGCACGAACCGAAACTACCTACAAAACAGAATTTTGAAAAATAAATAAATTAGTATAGGAAAACTTTTAAATTATAAAAGTTAGAATAAATATGTTTAAACCTAGATTCGAAATAAAACTCGAAAAATTTAAAATTTTGTCAAAAATTTTGGCGTTCCCCGGCAACGGCGCCAAAAACTTGTTGAGCGATTTCCGCAAGTGCACGGTATACGCTTGTAGTAATAAAAGATATCGTTTAACTAAAACTTTATTTAATTAGGTTTAATCACGTGTTTAGGTTTAATAAAAGAAATACGTTTAATTGATTGTATTGGTTTTGGTAAATTAGGATTAGATAGAAAGATTATATCGAGTTTAGAGAACAATTCCGTTTGGAATTTTGATTACAAAACAGATACTTCCGTAATCGGAATGAAATAGATCTTATTTTCAGAAAGCAAAGTAAACAACTTTAACTTTGTGAGATTATGGACATGTAACAATATAATAATTTACTCAATTAAATGGCTTCGAACCATAGAAATCCCTCTAGCGTAGAGACGATTCCTACCTTAATCAAACTAGTGTTTTACTTCTGATAAGCCGCGATCAGCGATCATGTCATCCATAAAAACTAAATTTGTTAAGTGTTCAACAAAGTTCTTATAAGAATAAGATGGAATAGAACGTTTTAATAAAAACACCAATATATCATTTTGAAAATCATTTTGTCAGAACAATATCAAAATAACAACAGTAAGAATATATTGAATAAATAAGTATATCATTAATTGAAATGTGAATTTTCACAAGTTAACAGAGAAGTAGAAACTTGGATAGCATTGTAACGAAGACTTTGAGATCCGGGTCGTCAATCTTTCTCTCAAACTTCGTAGGCTCGTCAAACCATATGCGCTTCAGCCGTCAATTCTTCTCGCTGGATCTTTGGAATAGAGACTGGTCCCGTCCACTATCAGAATGAAAACTAAACTAATACTGTGTTTATAACTAATCTAAATACAATTCGTGTACAACACGATTGCTTACAGAAATGAACTCTAACTTTCTGATTCTTTTCTGAATCAGAAACTCAACATAACAACTTTCTTCTCTAATTTCTCTAACTTTTCCAACTTAACCAACCTTGATTTCTGAAATGGATCACTTATTTATAGTTGGTGAAGGGTTGTAAATGACGGGTCGTGTCTGCTGGTGAAGGATTGCTTTTATCCGAACGAACAGACACGTTTTTACGAATTAAACATGTGTTTTGTGTGCAGGAAGACTTGCTGTCGCGACTGAGATTCTGAAAATCTCAGTCGCGACAGGGGGTATAGGGGCGAGCTTGCATACGTTGTTTTCCCCCGGTCTGGCCTCTGTAAGTCGCGACTGAGATTTTGAGAATCTCAGTCGCGACAGAGAGTTTTCCTCCCTGGCGTTCGACTGTTTTTTGTCCTCCTCGAGCGTTCTTCTGGCTGATATGCATTCTCGGTACGTTTTTAAGGTTTTTCCTCCATTTTAGCTCCGTTTTAGCTCCGTTTTCGCTCCTATTTGGATTTTACCAAATATTTAGGTACCTTGCATCAAAGAAGTAAATAAAGACGTAAAAGTATTCCAAATGAATATAATTAGCATGATTTTAATGTAAATTTATCGTATTTATATATGATATTTTAGGTATATTTTGGGCTTAACACTCTTCCTTATTGTTTCTACATTCTCTGCCAATACCCTGCTTTGGGGAACAGCTTCGCAATGCGATTGTCTCGGAGGGGTAGGTTGTCCATCATTTACCGTTTCCTCTGTGTCATCATGACCCCAAATGTCATCGTCATACATCTGGTCCTCCCGATGATAAACCGGATTCGAGCTAATATCATCTAAACCAAGAGTGTGGGATGCAATATTGCACTCAGTGATTGGTTCTTTTCCTCGCCTATGAGGGGGGCGTTCAACAGTTGTGTTGTCTACTTCAGGATTTGTTTCAAATACAACTGTGGCATTGGCATCACAACTTGAATGAATAACATTCTCTACTTCGTGACTCGCGGTTGGATTGTTCGTGACTCAAAATTAGCATATAGTGGGGTAACAGCGTCAGTTTTCATCCGACAATAATCTAAAAAACACTCAACATCACTTGAATCAACAATCGGAACTACTGCCCCAGGTAGTTGCTTTCGTCCGATAGTTAACTGCATAGTCATACGCAGATCAAATGACATTGGATCAACATGAGCAGTAGTGTATACTATCTCTTGCAGCCTTTCCAAGCTCAATCCCGGAGACAGCTTCAGCAATTTCTTCTCGCCCCCTCGTATGTCATGGTCTTACCAACTGTTTTCCACCGGCCATTCCACATGATCACACACAACACAAACTGGTCTGACATGCTTCTATCAATAATAAACAAAAAAAAAGGAATGAAATAACATCATGAAATAACATACACTTCGCATAATTCGCAGTTATTCGAATATGCGAATTCGCATATTACGCAAATACATTCGCAGACTTCGCATACTTCGCAAATACGTAAAATATGCGAAGTGTGCGAACCCAATGCTGGAACACCATATCTTCGCATACTTCGCGTATATTCCATATGCGAATTCCGTGAAGTATGCAAATAACAAACGCATACACAGCCTTCAATAGACTTCGCATATTAAGATTTCGCGAAACGAAATTATAATATGCGAAGCACGCGATCTTCCGCACGAAGTTCAGATTTACAAATTTCTAACCTCAAAAGTAAACTGCTGCTGAAACTAACATCAACGAGTTCAAAGCGATTTAACCATATGAAACTAACATCATACTTACATGACAAGTCTTGGGCTTTGATTGATGAAGGATATTAAGGAAAAAAAAAGAGAGAGAAAATCGCGAACTGTGAGAGTGAGAGTGAGATTTATCGCGTAAAAAGAGAGAAGAGGGGATGATCTGATTAAGTGTCTTATATATATGAAGGGTATTATGGGTATTTCAAATTAAATCAGTCTATATATGTAAGTTGAACAATAATGGATCTTAAAATGTAAATGGACCTCCCATTACATCCATTTTTGTAATTTTCCCATTTTTTAATTTATGTGAAATACCGTGGAATGACTTATATAGGAGGGAGTAAAAAACTAATTAATGGAGAAATGTATCTCTAATGTTGCTAATTCTTGTATAGACATCAAGCATGGTTGGCCTTTGCTCCGGGAAGGGCTGGACACATTTATACGCAATTCTGATGCACTCAAACATCTCATCCTCATGACCTTCTCCTACTAGTTGCTCGTCGATGATGTCAAATGTTTCACCACCTGCAAGGTTTATAGAGCTACCCTTCTTTCCTGTAATCAACTCAAGAAGAACGACCCCAAAATTTACAACATCTTCTTTAAGAAAACATTGCTCCCAAAATTCCATATCCATCACGAAACCCCTGCTTGAATCATTCATCTCGTTTGGATTCACAAGTGTCGCCATTCCGAAGTTTGACAACTTTGCTTCAAAATTCATATCAAGTAAAATACTCCTTGAGCTTACATTAAGATGAGCCACCCGGAAATCGCAGCAATGATGCAGCCATGCCAAGCCTCTTGCTAAACCAACAGCAATTTTCATTCTCAAAGGCCATTTCAGAGCATCCTTCTTTTTCCCATCTGCTGAATGCAACCAGTCAGAAAGGTTTCCGTTGTGTGCATAGTTATACACTAGAAGCCTTTTCCTTGACTCTTTGCAGAATCCAATCAGTGGAATTATGTTGTTGTGTCTTAGTCTTCCTAGTATCTTTAACTCAGTTATGAACTCTTCTTCCGAATTCTGAGAATTTGAAAACTTTTTGACAGCAAGATACCAACCATTAGGAAGCGTTGCTTTATAGATGGTTCCTGTTTCTCCTAACCCAATAATGTTGTCTCTACTAAAATTTTCAGTTGCTTTAAGCAGATCCCCAAATCTCATTCTTGTGACGAAGTTCTCCGAGTTAGAAACCTGTTCACACACAAAAGTAGAAAACTTGAATTGGATGATTCAAAAGCTTGATTTAACATATCCAATTTAGTGGAATTTACCTCTTTCTCGAGTAGGAACTCCAGTGTCGACAAGCTAGCAAATTGGTCAAAGTCTGCATATTTCTTCATCTTCTTCTTCAACATCAACAATACCATTGCAGGGATTGTAATCATGTCATTCCCCTTTCCACTATGCACCCAAGGTACACAATACGATGCATATAAAACCACAGTTGAAACAGAAAACACCACATAGCCTATCGCAAACCCACCGTTGAATGAATTATCAAATCTCCACTTCCATTTTGTTGTACGTTTTCTGCATCTTCTCAAAGGACCTCCGCATAGTCGCTTGTTATTTGCATAGCTGTCAGCTGAAACTGAAGCGTTATTCGAGAAGTTTGGCACTGGCCCTGATAAATAGTTATTCGCCACACTAAACTGCTTGATCCTGTCGAGAAAACCAAGTTCTGGTGGAATTTGACCCTTCAGATGATTGTGGTCAAGTTTGAGTACATTTAGACGGGAGCAATTGGCAATCGTAGAAGGGATTTCACCTGAGAAATTGTTGGAGGAAAGATCTAGGGATGTAAGAAATGGTAAAATTTTGTCGATGTCAAAGGGAATAGGTCCCTGAAATCGATTATTTGAAAGATCCAATCCTGTTAAACTTGTGCAATTTCGAAGCCCCTCGGGGAAGTTGCCCTTGAGCCCCATGTCTGAAAGTCGGAGATTTAGGACCTTATTCTCATCAGGATGCCAGCATTCTACTCCAGCAAATCGACAGATGAAGCCTTCTGTATTGATTTGGAAGTTCCATGAGGTTTTCAAATAATTGAAGGGGTCTTGTAACGAAGCTTTGATAGACTTTAAGCAAGCAATATCAGTTTCAGTACTGGTGGTTGTAGTAAAAACAGCCATCAATGATAAGAAAAAGAAGTGGAGAGAAAGGGCATGAACAGCTCTTGATTTAACTTCCATTGATTTTTAATTTCACTTCACCAGTGAGTAATGATTCGAAAAGAACAACATTCAGGAATTGATGATTCTAGATAGAATAGAATGGTACTTCCAAATTCCAATGGCTGATATTGCATAAATAAAGTGGAAGACGCGGAGTCATTAATAAGACAAAATTCCAAGTAAACAACTCAATCAAAAGTATTTAAAGCTATTGGAAAATTTTAATGACAATACAACCATCAGTGTCAGGAAGTTAAGCCAAGGACTGACTCACTAGTCAACATGTAGTACAGTAATGTTAATGTAAATTACCAACTAAAGAAATTTGACTAATCATGTAAATGTTAATTTTGATAATGTGAAACATAGATTTGTTAACTTTGCTTACGTTGAAATATTAATGACTTTTGCTAATTTGGCATGTTCACTTGATGGCCTTGTATGTGTTATTCAAATTCTTTTAGTTGCTAACTTTGTAAAGCACCTGTACTTTTTTGGGAGAAAAAATATGCGTATTTTTGTATTTGCAAATTGATAAAACTATTGTGGTTGTATTTATACTTTTCATGATGTTTTATAAGTATAAAACCAAGATCAACATGACATACTACTGAAATTTATATTGTAAACTCATAGAAATTAATATGAAGTTGAATATATACTTTAGTAAGTGAAAAAAAAATGTTTAGTTATATGCTATGCTTCTTTGATAATAAAAGTAAATATTTCAGACTCGGAGACTGATATGGAGACTCAATCTAGATAATTGTTAGTCGGATCCTCCTTTCCTTTACAGAATGTTTAGGTCTATCCTTCTATTAACACAATTTTTCCAGATTAGAGTATCCTAATCATACTCTAATTAGAAGTCTTTAGCATGTGCATTTATATTCTAAAAACACATAATCCTTTTCTAAATAGAGTATAGAATCGGTTTATTCCTCTTCAAAATAGAACTCTCCACTCCTGTATAATAGATCTCACTCTATCAAAAGATACGTCTAATTCACATTCTACTCACTCTTTCTATTTTGTGCAAATATATTGTCTTATTATCTATCATATATAACTAACAATGTCGGAGAGTCCCTAACTCATCAAGATCCGACCAATGTTTGTTTTTTTCTTGCAACAGTTCAGAATTTCCTAACTAGATTTTCCCTAAAGCTATTAGGATCTCCAAGAACGATTTTAAAACTTACTTTATCATTGGTGAGGTCACTGTGGGCCTGAAAAATTATTATGCCTTCATGAGGTGGAGACACAGGAGTGATCGAAGTCCCTACTTTAGAACCAACAACCATGGCCTATGTCTTTCTCTCAATATCTCAAGTACCTAACTGATGCACATAAAATATATGCGTGATCCTAGAGCAAGTTCACCCTGTATCAAGTAATAAATTGTACCTTAGTATAAAGATCAATTCCACAAAGATTCACTAGCTATTAACAGTCCTCCCCAGTCTAGATAAAATGATCTTTTAGTGTTGCTTGGTAATTAAACTAAAATGATTAATGACTTAAATGAGAGATATGGTAAGAATATTAGGTTTGTTTGTTGTGGGGTTAGAGAATATTAATTAAAGGGAGGTTGATCCACCATGGATTATCTAGATAACTACCTCGGTATAGAGGTTCTCTTTAATCCAAAGGCCCATTTTCATAATTCGCAATCGCGTATCCCGTAACCACAGATTGCTTCGATTTCACAGGATCCTTTGAGAAAGCCTAATTTGGAGGTGTAGGGCAGGTCATTTGCGAAGGTCCTTGCTGGAAATCCAGATCCGACTCCTTGCTCGTCTGCTGTGATTTCTGATATTGGCGGTCTTCGGTCGGTTAGAATTTCTCAATCTGCCTATGATAGGCGTGCGGCCCTTTGCTCCTCATCTCTGATTGGCAGGTTAATCTTAAACAAAGGAGATGCCCCATGGAAGGTTCTTTCTCTTAAGGAAACTTTAACAAAGGTTTGGGGTTTGAAGGATTCTTAGCGACTGATATCTATTGGGAGAGGCTTTTTTCATGTGGTTTTGGGATCCAAGGAGATCAAGAATCAGTTGCTAGCGCGGGGCATTATCAATACTAAGCCAGGTACTTTCCGTTTGCAACCATGGGTTCCAGACTTTGACCTCTATGCTGAGAAGTCTACAAATGCTCAGGTTTGGGTTAGATTATATTCTCGTCCGTGGGAGTATTGGGATCCTCAAATTCTTTCGAATATTTCAAAGGGTATTGGAGGGCTTATACGATTTGATAATACCACTCTTGAAGGTGAGTTTGGTCATTATGCTAGAATGTTAATTGATGTGGATTTGATGAATGAGCTTCCTGTTAAAATGGGTATTGAGAGAGAAGGAAAACAAATTTGGATAGATGTGGTGTATGAGAGATTACCAAGCTTCTGTAAAGTTTGTTCAAACATTGGCCACATGGCTTATGACTGCAGGAAAAATAAAAAACCATTGGAAAAGTGTCACGACCCAACCCAGGCCATGACCGACGCATAAATTAAATTAACTTTAATCTATGCTAGCCTTAATTCTGAACTAATAGAAATTCCAAAATTTACTAACAGAATATCAAACTCGTCTCAATTACATTAATGAACCTTAAAAGAATCAAATGTGCAAGTCTAAACCTCAATAATCAAAATTCTCCAAAGATAATATAAAGCTAATTTATTAGGCAATCTCCTTCAACATCAATCCAAGGGTTACCTCACGAATAAGGACCTTAATCTGAAAAAAGAAAGATTCAACGTGGTATGAGATTTTCGTCTATACGAGCGAAAACCTCAGTGAGTAGTAGCTACAGCACACAACAGAAAGGGAACAGGCAGGCAAGCTGATACTTTTAAATCATGACAAATATAGTTCAAAATATAGTATTTCGAAATCAGTTAAACTAAATGGGCAATATAAGATAATCAATTCCAAAATGCTGACAATCAATTGTCAAACATAACTCTAAAACCTTTCAAAATATCAAATATTAGTATAATCAGAAAATAAGACAAAAGCTTTAAAACACATGGTACAGTGTAACAGAGTGGTGATACTGCACACCACCAGGGCCAGATAAATGGTAAGCGCTACCAATAACAGATACAGATAACAGACAATCACCTTCACCGATCTTATGCATGATTCTAATGATGACACAACTGACGACAAACTGACAACTGACAACCTGACTCAAAGACAAATGCAAGGACCTAATGTTATGAAGATCGGTGAGAGGCCAGATAACAGATACAGATATACTGAGCACTTGTACCAGTTTGAAAACATATAGTATACATATATAATTTAGAAAATCATAACTGATTGAACGAATTATCAGATTTCTAAACAAAGGTAATAACTGCGATAAATCGCGTATCAAAAACTACAAATCATATCAAATCAAATTTTTAATAAATCCATTGTACCTGATAATAAACAAATCAATATAAAGGCCTGTTCCCAGAATATACGCTCTAATACTAAGGATATTGAGTAAACACAAGGTTAAAGCTATACGTTTTTAGGAACGAAAATATACTGTCAAACGCTAATTTTTGATAAACAGTTTTTCAATCTAATATTTCAATCAAATAGGATCATGTACTATAATTACCACTCACCTTATGTTTAGGCAAATGCTAAGTCTAAGATATTTCAGCTGCTCACAATGCTGTATCACCCGAAGGAATATTGCTATCTCCTAATATTTTAAGTAGGATAGCAAAAGTTAATAAATTAACTTAAGGTTATACCCAAAATTGAATTAATCTAGATTAACAATGGTTTAAGAAAATATTAAAGCATTAACCCATGAGTACAAAGTATATTAATTCGAAAATTCCTTTTACACAAGCATGAAGAAAAACAAGCTTTAGATGCACAGTAATAAACACAAGTTTTTAATTCTGTTTGTTTCTATCAATTACTAATAATAACTAAATCAATTTATCTTTGAACTCAATATGTAAACCACTAGCATAAGAGACAAAATAAGAGGAAAGAACAAAAGGATAATAAATATTAACCTCTATCCAGGAGTTATGAATTTCAGTGGCTTCTCCCTACCAAGACCGACTCCGCACCGATCCATTTATTTTCTTTTTTTTTTAATTGTTTTTTTTCATTTAATAACAGAAGAATGGTGTCCATGAGATTAGTTTATATGTCTATGTGCTCACTTACTTGGTTATCCAGAACGAAAGTCTGCGAAAAAGAGAGGTTTGCTATTCGTAGCCGAAGAAACAAAAAGGAGATTTGCGGCTGATGTTATCCCTCAATACAGTTTTTATTTTATAATATAAATATATATTAGGTCTTCTCAATTTCTTTTTTTCTTTTTTCTTTTTCTAAATAAGATGGTATTTTCGTAATACTATTTATTAAAGCAATAATATTTTCAAAGGTACTTAAAAACATCAGGATATTACAAACGGATGGGAGAGTTGTTCAGGCCTCGGATTGCTTCCGGTATTTAGGATCTATTATCCAAACGGATGGAGAAGTAGATGGAGATGTTGCTCATAGGATTAAAGCTGGTTGGTCGAAGTGGAAGAGTGCTACGGGTTTCCTTTGTGATCCCGGCATGCCTAATAGATTGAAGGGAAAATTCTACCGGACGGCAATTAGACCAGCATTGTTATATGGTACGGAGTGTTGGGCAGTGAAACACTGCCACATCCATAAGATGTCGGTGGCGGAGATGCGTATGTTGAGATGGATGTGTGGTCACACGAGAAAGGACCGGGTGCGTAATGAAATAATTAGGACAAAAGTAGGGGTCACATCTATTGAGAATAAAATGAGAGAAAACCGACTAAGGTGGTTTGGCCATGTGAGACGTAGAGCGCTTGATGCGCCGGTTAGGAGAACCGAAGAGTGGCAAAGGGATGTAGTGGTGAGGGGTAGGGGAAGACCTAAGCAAACTTGGAGGAGGGTGATCGAGAGTGATATGAGTTTATTGGGAATTGAGGAAAATATGGTAGTGGATAGGACGGAGTGGAGGGAGCGAATCTGTGTCGCTGACACGACTTGATTTTCACGGTTTTATATGATGGTTCATGTTAGCCGACCCCGAATCATTTCGGGACTAAGGCTTTGTTGTTGTTGTTGTTGTTGTATTACAATCTTCCCCCCTAAAAATAAATTCGATCCCCGAATTAAAATTTTAAGGACACTAACCTGAAATATCGAATAAATGAGGGTATCTAATTCGCATCTCGGATTCAATCTCCCAAGTCGCTTCACTACTAGAGTGGTTTTGCCAAAGAACTTTAACTAAAGGAATTTCTTTTGAACGTAGCTTCCGAACTTGACTATCTACTATCCTTATAGGTTGCTCCTCATAAGACAGGTCATCTCTAACTTGTATAGCTTGTGGTTGCAAAACATGAGAAGTATCTGGAATATATTTCCTAAGCATCGATATGTGGAATACCGGATGAACCTTAGAGAAATCAGGTGGAAGAGCTAACCGATATGCAACTGCACCAATCCTTTCAAGAATCTCAAACGGACCAACGTAACGCAGACTCAATTTTCCTTTCTTGCCAAACCGCATGATTCCTTTCATCGGAGAGACCTTTAGAAACACATGATCACCGACCTGAAATTCCACATTCTTGCGCCTCGGATCAACATAACTCTTTTGCCTACTCTGAGCTGTTAAGAGTCTATCACGGATAACACGAACTTTATCTGAAGCCAACTGTATCAACTCGGGTCTTGTGAGTCTCCTTTCTCCGACCTCATCCCAACAAATTGGCGACCGACACTTACGACCATACAAGGCTTCATAAGGTGCCATCTCAATGCTAGCTTGATAGCTATTGTTATAGGCAAACTCTACCAAAGGTAAATGATGATCCCAATTTTGACCAAAATCAAAGATACAAGCTCGAAGCATATCCTCTAGAGTTTGAATAGTCCTTTCTGACTGACCGTCGGTCTGAGGATGAAACGCTGTGCTAAACTGAAGTCTTGTACCTAGCGCTTCTTGAAATTTCTTCCAGAATCGAGAAGTAAATTGAGCACACGATCTGACACGATAGAGACTGGAACTCCATGAAGTCTAACAATCTCATCAATGTATAACTGAGCAGGCTTAGAGAAATCATAGGTTATCTTCACATGAAGAAAATGAGCTGACTTAGTTAAACGATCGACTATCACCCAAATAGAATCATACCCTCCCCTAGTACGAGGCAATCCTACCACGAAGTCCATAACAATGTTCTCCCACTTCCACTCAGGAATAGGTAATGGTTGGAGCAACCCAGACGGTCTCTGATGTTCTGCCTTGACTTGTTGGCAAGTAAGGCATTTAGCAACAAAGTCTGCAACATCTCTCTTTATTCCACTCCACCAGTATAATTCCCTTAAATCTCTATACATCTTAGTGGAACCAGGATGAACTGTATAAGCTGAACAGTGTGCTTCCTCCAAAATTTCCCTTTTTAAATCATCAACACTAGGAACACACAGTCTAGTCCCATAACGAAGAACTCCATCGTCACCAATCACGAAGTCTTGAACCTTACCCTGACAAACATCATCCCTAACTTTACACAATTGAGGATCTTCTTGTTGGGCTACCTTGATTCTATCTAACAGAATAGGTCTAACACAAAAATGAGCTACTAACGCTTCAGATGTTGCCTCAAATTCTACTCCTTGGTCAATCAATTCATGAATGTCACCAATCAAAGGTCTCCTCACTACAGAAAGATGAGCTAGGCTACCCAGAGATTTCCTACTTAAAGCATCTGCTACAACATTTGCTTTTCCTGGATGGTACTGAATTGTGCAATCATAATCCTTGAGAAACTCTACCCATCTTCTCTGCCTCAAATTCAAATCACGCTGATCAAAGATGTATTTGAGACTTTTATGGTCAGTGAAAATCTCACATGTCTCCCCATACAAGTAATGTCTCCATATCTTCAGGGCAAAGATCACTGCTGTCATTTCTAAATCATGAGTTGGATAATTCTGTTCATGTTGCTTTAATTGGCGAGAAGCATATGCAATCACATGCCCATGTTGCATCAATACACATCCCAGACCAACCCTTGAAGCATCACAAAACACTGTGTAGCCCCCGGATCCAGATGGAAGGGCTAACACTGGTGCTGAAGTCAAACGAACTTTCAATTCTTCAAAACTCTTCTCACATGCTTCTGACCCCTAAAACTTCACATTCTTCTGGGTTAACTTGGTTAAAGGAGAAGCTATTCGAGAAAAGTCTTGCACAAAACGTCGATAATAACCCGCTAACCCAAGAAAACTTCAAATCTCCGACACTGAACTAGGCCTTGGCCAATGAAGAACGGCATCAACCTTCTTCTGGTCAACACTCACCCCATATTTGGATACTACGTGCCCTAAGAATGCGACACTATCCAACCAGAATTCACATTTTGAGAACTTAGCATACAACTGGTTCTCTCTTAGGGTCTGAAGAACAAGCCTCAAATGTTGTTCATGTTCTCCTTTACTTTTAGAATACACCAGAATGTCATCTATGAACACTATCACAAAATGATCAAGGAAGGGCTTAAACACCCTATTCATTAGATCCATAAAAGCTTCAGGAGCATTAGTGAGACCAAAAGGCATCACCAAAAATTCATAGTGACCATATCTAGTCCTGAAAGCTGTCTTAGGTATGTCAACATTTTTAACCCTCAACTGATGATAACCGGACCTCAGATCGATCTTAGAAAAGTACTTTGCACCCTGGAGCTGATCAAATAGATCATCAATTCGAGGAAGAGGGTATTTGTTACGTATTGTGACCTTGTTCAACTGTCGATAATCAATGCACAATCTCATTGATCCATCCTTCTTCTTCACAAACAACACAAGAGCACCCCAAGGAGAGACACTAGGGCGGATGAACCCTTTGTCAAGCAAGTCTTGCAGTTGTTCCTTCAACTCCTTTAGTTTAGCAGGAGCCATTCGGTAAGGAGGCATAGATATGGGTCTTGTTTCGGGTGCTAAGTCAACACAGAAATCGATTACTCTCTCAGGTGGCAAACCTGGCAAATCTTCAGGAAAGACGTCAATAAACTCATTCACCACATCAACATTCTCCAACTCGATACCCTTGGCTTGAGTATCCTTAACATAAGCTAGAAACCCTTCACAGTTCTTATACAACAATCTTCTTGCAGTAATAGCAGAAATAAGACTATGAGGAGCCATGCTATGATCTCCTTGAAATTGAAATTCTATCTCCCCAGGAATTTTGAAAGTTACTAACTTGCTATAACAGTTTAAAGAGGCATGATATGAGGCTAACCAATCCATTCCCAAAAGCACATCAAAATCTAACATTTCAAGTAATACAAGATCAGCTAAGAGTTCCCTTTCCCCTACTTTTACTAAGCAATTCTTAAAAGTTAGATTTATATCAAGGACATCTCCTATAGGCGTTGCCACAGATAACGGACAATCTAACATAGTGGGTGGTACACCAAATTTCATAGAAAAACAGGGAGAAACAAAGGAATGTGTAGCACCAGGATCAATCAAAACTCTGGCATCAAATGAACATACAGAAATGGTACCTGTCACCACTGCATTAGATGCCTGAGCATCCTGCTGTGTCAGAGCAAAGGCTCTAGACTGACCTCGACCTGCTGTTGCATGATTAGGAGCTGAGTTGGGACCTCGACCACCCTGACCTCGACCTCCTGAACTCTGGCCTCTACCACCATACTGAGAAGATGGCTGAGTACCGATAAAAGGAGTAGAAACTGCATCCTGACCCACAGCTAGTGTTGTGTTACTGCTTGGGCAATCTTTTCTTCTATGTCCCACCTGACCACAACCAAAACAAGCCCTAGTTGCTCGATGGCATGGAGAGTTACCATGGAATTTACCGCAAAGCTGACAAGTATGGAATGACGATCTAGAGGAACTTTGATTATTCTGAGTACCAGTGGACTGAGCTCTCTGACCATATCTCTGATTATTCTTGGAGTATTGCCCTCCTTGACCAGGTAAGGAATGGGACCCATGAGATACTGAATAGTTACTTCCCCTACTATGCTGACCACTCTGGTTGTCATATCGAGCACGTTTGTTCTGATCACGAGCCCTACGCTGATCATCAAACATCTCCATCTGCCTGGATCGATCCACCACTTCCTCAAAGATAGACAATCGTAAAAGAGCAATTCGGTCTAACAGTCTGTCCCGAAGTCCCCTCTCAAACCTCTTTGCCTTCCTCTCCTCAGTTGGAATAAGATGCTCACTGAAACGAGCAAGTCGAGTGAATTTCATTTCATATTCACTCACAGTCATACCACCCTATTTCAGCACTTCAAACTCTAAAGCTTTAGCTTCCTTAACACTAGGAGGAAGGAACCTCTCTAAGAAAGAATCACGGAACTGTGGCCAAAGGAAAGCGTTATCAAGCCCATTCCCTCTCTTAGAAAGATACCAACTACGCGCCACTCCTTGTAACTGATTCCCTGCTAACAATACCATCCTAGCACTGGTGCATCCCAAGACCTCATAACATCTGTCCATAGCATCCACAAAATCCATAGGATCTGTTACAGAATCCTCACCCGAAAACTTTGGAGGTTGTAACCTCAAGAAGTCACTGAGATCCTGTAATTGAGCTTTATCATTAGGCATAGCAGATCCTGTAGTTCTTGGTTGTCTGTTTTCACCTACCACATTTGTTAGCCTTTCAACTGCTTGAAAGACCCCTTGCAATCCAGCAGCCAAATCAGTGTTAGATATTTGAGTAGGCTGAGAGGTTGAAGCTGTACGTGTGGGCTGAGATGACCCTCCAGCTGGTTGCAAAATTGGTTCAGATGCTGGAGCTGGTCTTCCAATAGGGTGTGAAGCTCCCCCATCAAGTTGGGATGAATTCTCAACGGTCACCCTACTCCTAGTACTAACATTAACCATATTCTTGCCTCTTTTTCTTCCTTTAGGAGGCATGATTACCTATCCATGCAGCAGAGTTAGACACTTTAGCAAATGAGATATTGACAATGAGTAAATAAGAAGACCCAGATAGATATGCAAGATAAGGGATACGAACAGAACACGTGAATCCTATACAGTAAGTCTATAAGAACCTAAACCTAGGCTCTGATACCACCTTTGTCACGACCCAACCCAGGCCATGACCGGCGCATAAATTAAATTAACTTTAATCTATGCTAGCCTTAATTCTGAACTAATAGAAATTCCAAAATTTACTAACAGAATATCAAACTCGTCTCAATTACATGAATGAACCTTAAAAGAATCAAATGTACAAGTCTAAACCTCAATAATCAAAATTCTCCAAAGATAATATAAAGCTAATTTATTAGGCAAACTCCTTCAACATCAATCCAAGGGTTACCTCACGAACAGGGACCTTAATCTGAAAAAAGAAAGATTCAACGTGGTATGAGATTTTCGTCTATATGAGCGAAAACCTCAGTGAGTAGTAGCTACAGCACACAACAGAAAGGGAACAGGCAGGCAAGCTGATACTTTTAAATCATGACAAATATAGTTCAAAATATAGTATTTCGAAATCAGTTAAACTAAATGGGCAATATAAGATAATCAATTCCAAAATGCTGACAATCAATTGTCAAACATAACTCTGAAACCTTTCAAAATATCAAATATTAGTATAATCAGAAAATAAGACAAAAGCTTTAAAACACATGGTACAGTGTAACAGAGTGGTGATACTGCACACCACCAGGGCCAGATAAATGGTAAGCGCTACCAATAACAGATACAGATAACAGACAATCACCTTCACCGATCTTATGCATGATTCTAATGATGACACAACTGACGACAAACTGACAACTGACAACCTGACTCAAAGACAAATGCAAGGACCTAATGTTATGAAGATCGGTGAGAGGCCAGATAACAGATACAGATATACTGAGCACTTGTACCAGTTTGAAAACATATAGTATACATATATAATTTAGAAAATCATAACTGATTGAACGAATTATCAGATTTCTAAACAAAGGTAATAACTGCGATAAATCGCGTATCAGAAACTACAAATCATATCAAATCAAATTTTTAATAAATCCATTGTACCTGATAATAAACAAATCAATATAAAGGCCTGTTCCCAGAATATACGCTCTAATACTAAGGATATTTAGTAAACACAAGGTTAAAGCTATACGTTTTTAGGAACGAAAATATACTGTCAAACGCTAATTTTTGATAAACAGTTTTTCAATCTAATATTTCAATCAAATAGGATCATGTACTATAATTACCACTCACCTTATGTTTAGGCAAATGCTAAGTCTAAGATATTTCAGCTGCTCACAACGCTGTATCACCCGGAGGAATATTGCTATCTCCTAATATTTTAAGTAGGAGAGCAAAAGTTAATAAATTAACTTAAGGTTAGACCCAAAATTGGATTAATCTAGATTAACAATGGTTTAAGAAAATATTAAAGCATTAACCCATGAGTACAAAGTATATTAATTCGAAAATTCCTTTTACACAAGCATGAAGAAAAACAAGCTTTAGATGCACAGTAATAAACACAAGTTTTTAATTCTGTTTGTTTCTATCAATTACTAATAATAACTAAATCAATTTATCTTTGAACTCAATATGTAAACCACTAGCATAAGAGACCAAATAAGAGGAAAGAACAAAAGGATAATAAATATTAACTTCTATCCAAGAGTTATGAATTTCAGTGGCTTCTCCCTACCAAGACCGACTCCGCACCGATCCATTTATTTTCTTTTTTTTTTAATTGTTTTTTTTCATTTAATAACAGAAGAATGGTGTCCATGAGATTAGTTTATATGTCTATGTGCTCACTTACTTGGTTATCCAGAACGAAAGTCTGCGAAAAAGAGAGGTTTGCTATTCGTAGCCGAAGAAACAAAAAGGAGATTTGCGGCTGACGTTATCCCTCAATACAGTTTTTATTTTATAACATAAATATATATTAGGTTTTTTCAATTTCTTTTTTTCTTTTTTCTTTTTTTAAATAAGATGGTATTTTCGTAATACTATTTATTAAAGCAATAATATTTTCAAAGGTACTTAAAAACATCAGGATATTACAAAAAGGTTCTAGAGGCTCCGGTTATTGAAAGAAAACGTACAATGGTTTCACAGGAGAGGAAGTTTGTGAAAAAGCCTAATGCAATTCAGACCGAGGTGCCTGTTCAACATGCCACTTCACGGATTATTTCTGAGCTTAGGCCTCCTACTGATACTGGTTGTGTGGTGGAGGTTGTTCTACCTGGCAGCCCGCAACTTAGGAAGGAGGATGAATACAGTTGTGATAAAACTGATAGGCCGGATTCACCTGGAATTGACAATATTCTCACTAGATATGAAGGAGCTGATTCATCATCTGAATCATCATCACGTACTAAATCCTGGGCTGATATGGCAGAGGAGGATGACAATAGCTGGAACACAGTTAGCACTAAGAAAGTAAGGCGGAGGGAAAAAATTATGACAACAACGGAGAATTTGCCAGCTCGAAACAAATGAGCCAGTAAACCTCCGGTCCGTTTTAAATGATCTTGCTTTACTGGAATTGTAGGGGTATTCTTAATAGGGATAGTCAGGGTTACTTGCATCGTTTATGTTCTCTTCATAAACCGGATTTTCTTTGTTTAGCTGAGCCTATAGTGGAGTTCAGTTCTGTTAATGAGGCCTTCTGGAGAAGGCTTGGTTTGTATTTAATTGCTATGAACAATAAGGAGCTTCCAACTCTATGGGTTTTTGCAAAGATTAATTCTTCCATGGTTACCAATATTTGTTTCAGACATGAATAATTTGTTATTCTGAGTTTGTCTAATTTAAATACTTTTATCTGCTTTGTTTACGGGAGCGTTTGGGCAAATAGACGTATCACTATGTTTGATGATATTTTGGCTCATCAAAATAGGTTGAATGGGCATTGGGTGCTTCTTGTAGATTTTAATTCTGTCCTTGGATCTCATGAGAAATCGGGACGGGCTCCTGCTTTGCGTCCTTGTAGGGAGTTTCGTGATTTTATTGATTTTCGTTCTTTTATTGATGGTCCTACTCATGGGGCCTTCTTTACTTGGTCTAATGGCAGGTCTGGCTCTGCACGGGTTGAATGTCGGTTGGATAGAGTTTTATTATCTTCTTTATTCTCGGACTTCTGGGAATCGATTTGCAGTTTGGTTTTGTCGCGGCATCACTCTGACCATTGCCATTTGATGTTTAGCTGCTCCAAGGGGAATCGCCCTATCTCTAGATTCAGATTTCAGTCTATGTGGATTTTGCATCCGGGGATTAGGGAGGTGATTGCTTATTTTTGGAATGGAATGCATCCTAGCTTACCTCCTATGCAAGCTTTATGCGATAAAATCAGGCGACTTCGGTCGGTGCTCCGTCACTAGAATAAAGTGGTTTTTGGTAACATTGATATGTGTCTCACTGATGCTGAGACGGATCTGGCCCGTGTGCAGGCAGAAATCTCTGAGAATGGGTTTACTCCTGAACTTCATCGTGAGGAGTTGAATGCTCATGCACATTTGGATAATATTTTGCATAGAAAGGAGGTCTTTTTGCGTGACAAGAGCAGAGTTAGATGGCTTAAGGAGGGAGATCGAAATACCACCTTCTTCCATCGTATGGCATCTATTCGAGCTGCTGTCTCTGGGATTTCGGTGCTTCAAATTGAGGATGAGCTGGTCTTTAATCCGAATCAAATTGGGACACATATTGCTAAATTTTATTCAAGTCTTTTTAAAAATGATGAGGTCTTGCCGCAGAATTATGATCTAGTTTATGAGGTTGTTCCACATCATGTCTTTGACTTGGATAATGATTTGCTTACTCGTTGCCCAGATATGAATGAAGTTCGTATGGCAGTCTTTGCAATGGATAGCAGTAGTTCTCCTGGACCTGATGGGTTTTCTGGGGTCTTTTTTCAGTCTTTCTGGGATATTGTTGGTGCTGATGTGTTTGCTGTTGTCAAAAGCTTCTTTATGAGTGGCATGATACATCCTGGCCTATGCTCCAATATTATGGTCCTTATCCCGAAGGTGGAGGGTGCGATATCTCTTGATCAGTATAGGCTATTGTAATGAGCAACTTTAGTTATAAAATAATTGCAAAAATTTTGGCTGTTAGACTCGCTTCTATTGCATCTCGCATTGTTTCTCAGAATCAATTTGGATTTATTCCTGGACGAAGTATTCACCAATGCATTTCGCTTGCTTCTGAAGGCACTAATATGCTTCATAAAAAGTGTTTTGGAGGGAACTTAGCCTTGAAGGTTGACATCAGGAAAGCTTTTGACACTTTAAATTGGAATTTTTTACTTGCTGTGGTGGACGCTTTTGGTTTCTCTATTCAATTCAGAGACTGGATTCTGAATGTTTTACTCTGCATCTCGGATTTCAATTTTGAACAATGGAGCCATTAGTGGATATTTCAGATGTTCAAGAGGGGTTCGATGATGAGCCGCCGAGTAGAGCTCTAAATGTATATATTATGATGAGTACGTTACGACTATAGATGTGATCTTCCTAAGTGCTCTATCTCTACTAGACGCTACTACTTAGGGGCAAGTGTACCCCGTCGTATCAAGTAATAATCCGGTTAAGACCGGGTATCGAATCCACGGGATTTATAACTACAAGTATTAAACGACTCGGTTTTATACGTTATCTAAGCGGTGAATACTTTGGGTTGATTTGGGAAACAACTACAAACTACTCCTAGCTATAAGTGAGACAGATTTATATAACGAAAACTCTACGAAGTGATATGGATGGTGATAAGTTATAAGTATGATAAACAATAACTCTAAATATATATGGTTAATGATTTACTCTTGCAATGACGACTACGTGTAGTGTGACCGACCTGTGAAGTACTTAGACTACGTGGTTCCTAGTCAAGGCATGTCTAAAGCTGGGGATTAGAAATTAGGGCCCGTAAGTTCCGTGGCTTGTCAATTCCTACGGTTTCCGGTGCGTCACTTCCGGTAAGGCAACACCTATATGAATCCCTAAAGATAGCCCGAATGGCGTTGGAAATCGCGTTCCCCTACACAATAATCAATTATGAATATCAAAACAAATAGCAAGCATCAACACATATAAAGAAATAGAGATTGTAAATCATAAATTATAAATATGGAAAATGTAAATATGGAATACAACCAAGCCTAGTACATAGGAAGGGTACAAGCTAATTAGCAAGTGAAAAGGGAAGAATCCGCCCTCGGAACTAGCTAACCGGATTCAAAGCCGTCTCTTAGGACTTGGAGGTGGAACTCTCGAGCTTGGTGAACGAAGATGGAACGGAACTTTGACGGAATGCCGGAATAAACGAACAAGCTCTCAAGGTGATAGAGTTTTGCTATGTAAAATCTGAATATCGAAATGAGTGCTAATCACTCTTATTTATACACATCAAGCTAGGGGTAAAATTGTAATTTCATAAGATACAAGCATGAAGATACATTATTTCTGCAGAATTCCCATGACACGCCCCGCGTATGGTTGAGGACGCCCCGCATATTGACCAATTTCGTCAATAATTTCTTGCATGTGGGCCAAATTCAGATCTTGTTGTCTCAACCACGCCCCGCGTAGACTGGGGTACGCCCCGCGTGGTTGAGCTCCTGAGATTTAATAGCTTGAATTATGCCTTTTACGCCACGCGTAGCCTGAAGCACGCCCCGTGTAAGTGAGTCCCTGGATCTTTGGATTGGAGAATTTCCCAAATACGCCCCGCGTGTAAGGTGGGACGCCCCGCGTAGGACCTATTGACTTGGGAGATCATGCAGTCTGACTTTTATGATTAAGTGTATTATTGCACATACGCCCCGCGTGGTGGTTCATACGCCTCGCGTATCAGTGGGTAAGTCCCACGTGGTGCCTGTAGATTGCTTAATCAGTTCTGACTAGATAACACGCCCCGCGTGGGGGTTGGTACGCCCCGCGTATGTCAGTGGAAATTTGCTCCTTACTCGTACCTGAAATACAATTCTCGAGAGCCGAGTTAGCTTCACGTTTTATTTTCTAAATTTAATAAAAAATAAAGACAATTAACCGAGAGTACGGATTTTATTTTTATTTTGTTATTTTATTCAAAATCCCTTATTTTTGTAATTAAACTTATTTATTTGGTCCTAAATTAAGCCGTAAACCACGCTAAAAGATAGGGGCGAAACGTCCCTATCATTCGACAAGAAGATCCGCTGTCTCCTACATTGTTTGGTATTGCCGAGGACTTTCTTAGCCGTTGGTTGCTTCACCTCGTGGATACTGCGCGACTTGCTCCAATGCAATATACTTCTGCAAAGGTGTTTTCGACTCATTTATTTTATACTGATGACATTCTTCTCTTCTGCAGGGCCTCTTAATGTAATCTAGCTGTTATTAAGGGTGTATTTGAGTTGTATGGATCTATCTCGGGTCATGTGTTAGTTGGAACAAATCTCAATTATTTCTGGGCTCCTTTGTTTCTTCTGGACGTGGCAATCGTCTTGCTGATATTATTGGTATTCGTCAAGGGTCTGTTCCATTTCGCTATCTTGGAGTCCCTTTATTTTTTGGTTTACCAAAGACACGACATCTGACTAGTTTGATGGATAGGGTGCTTGCTCACTTTGCTAAATGGAAAGGGCATTGTTTGTCTATGGCTGGGAGAGTGGCTCTGGTAAATTCTGTAATTACTGGTAGCTTCATTCACTCTTTTAGCATTTATAAGTGGCCCTCTGCGCTGCTTGCACGTATGACTAGGCATATGAGGAATTTTATTTGGTCTGGGTCCATTAATTGCAAGAAGCTTGTCACTGTCCCTTGGAAAATTTGTTGTCAAAACTTCAAGGATGGAGGTCTTGGAATCAAGAATCTGTTTATTCTAAACAAGGCATTGAATGGAAAGATGGCTTGGGGTCTTCTTCAAGAAAAGTCTCTCTGCTTTAACTTACTTAGAACTTGTTTTCTCAATAAAGCGGGACAGTCACGACATTATATCATGAATTCTTCTATTTAGGGCTCGATAAAATCCACTTATTCTGAAGTTGAGCATCACTGTTTTTGGTGGATTGGTCAGCACTCTAAACTTAATTTTTGGAATGGGGCTTGGATGTGTCCTTCACTGGCTGCACATGTTGGCCTATCTGCTAGTCAACAGCGTCGTTGTTTTGATTTGGTGGAGGATTATTTGGATGGTAATAATTGGCATAATCTGCCCGTGTTACATGTGGATGTGGAGAATAGATTGCGGAATATTAGGCGGGGTAGGGACGATGTTGATATTTGTGTTTGGAAGCCTGCTACGAGTGGGGTTTTAACTGTTAAGCTCTTATATGCTTGGCTTAGATCTCCTCCTACTCAACAGCCTTGGAGTCATTTTTTAAGGTGTCAGAGTGTTCCTCCTGCACACTCGCTTATTGGATGGCGGGCTTATCTTGGGTATTTGCCAACACATGATCAGCTTCAGTTGCGCGGCTGTCAAGTTGTTTCTCGTTGCAGTTTGTGCTCGTTAGATTCTGAAACGTTGGACCACCTTTTTGTCTCCTGTCGGTTTTCCAAATTTATTTGGCATGGTGTTAGCTCATTGTTTGGAAGACGAATTAACACAGACTCGACTCTTAAGAATCTGGTTGATCATGCTGTTATTCAACGTTTCAGTACTCAAATCGTTGATTTGTGGGCGGCAGCAATTGTTAGTACAATTTGGGCTCTATGGCTTGCTCGTAATAGGTCCATTTTTGAGGATGCGAGGGTTGATACTTCCGTCACGCTGAGACGGATTTGGGGAGCTATTCGTGAATCTGCTCACACTGGACGAGGCTCCGTTTGGAATTCGCTAGTTGAACTTCAAATCTTAGGTGAGCTCGGGATTGAAAAGCATCTAGCTAAGGCTCCACACATTACTCCGATTTTTTGGCAACCACCTCCGAGGGATTGGATTAAGATCAATACTGATGCGTCTGTCACGGGTGCTCCTGGTCCTGCGGGTTGCGAAGGTATTTATCGCTCGCATACTGGCATGTGCCTTGGTGTGTTTGCCTTTCCGATTGAAAGTTCCTTTGTTTATCTTGCTGAACTATCTGCTGCTATTTACGCCATTGACATGGCTATCAGCAAAGGTTGGCGGAAAATTTGGCTTGAAAGCGACTCAATGTATGTTGTGCAGATGTTCAAATCTAAATCTTGTTCGGTTCCTTGGTTGCTTAGACAAAAATAGTTCAATTGTTTAAATCAGATAGATTCTGTGGCTTTTGTGGTGTCTCATATTTTTCGTGAAGGAAATCATGTTGCGGATTCTCTTGCAAATTATGGACGGACGGCAACAGCTTCGACTTGGTGGGATGTTGTCCCGGATTTTTGTGGATCGGTCTTTTTTCATGATCGTGTAGGACGTTGCGTTTATCGCTTTTCCTAATTTTTTGGCTTCATTTTATTCTTTATTCTTTTTGTATTATGACATTTATTTACTCTTTTAATAAATTTGGTTCGGAGCTTTTTTGGGTCTGTGGTGGGGGTGCCAGCATAGTTGGGATGTCCGCCGCTTTCCCTTCCTCGCTAACCAATCTTTAATCAAAAAAAAAAATTAAAGGGAGGTTATTTAGCTAACCTTGCTTGGAAATGAGATTAATAAGAGGTGAGGGTTAACTAAGCGTTTTTCAATCCAAAGTTCATACACCCGAACTAACTTAAAGTTCATTAAAAGCATCATTTACTATCAACAAATTTGAACTTGATGAGAATCGATTCATTGACCTCATAAAACAACTTTTCTAGAAAATGGATTAACCTTCTTTTATACCAAGGCGTATTAAGAAGTTTCCCTGACCTCATATTCTAGAATGACTAACGAGACTTGTAATACATAACTCGTTTAACCGTCTCATAAATAGAATTATGGCTTTTCCATAACATTTATCACTTCCAATCCAACTTGCGGTGCATCAAATATATTAGTTTTAGTGTTGAGATGGATTTCTTCAATTTGTTAAAGAATTTATACATTGGGTCGTTGAAGAATGCAATATTTGCAATATTAGCATCAGACACAGGAAAAGTTCTATTGTGGACCATAATCATTAGTGGTCCCTCCATTCAGATGATACAACATTAGGAGTTGAGATGATGTGACATCATTTGAGTGGACGAGATACCAGTTCATTGTAAAAAAAAATGATACAGATACTGAAGTTGCTTTTCAAATAACATGCATGTTATAATATAAATATTTATAGAATATTTTAATTAAATTAGTCTTACTCTATTTTATATACTTATAAATATGTACAATAAATAATTTCATAATTACATATATAATATATATGGAATAAATAGTTTGCTAGCTAAAACTACTAATCCTTGCTTTTACCTATTGAGATCCTTCCATATATTTTGTAATAATTAAGATAGTAGCAACTCATCCAAGCTAGAACTATACCTAAATATGCATATATGTATCTTTTGATTTGCTCTGCAGACAATTTTTTTTTAACCAAATCCTAATGAACCATACTGAGTTAGTTGTGGCTTATAACAAGCAGCTGCTGGGCTGCACATAACCTGAAGTCATTCCATATGCATTTTTACAACATGAATCTGCTGCTCCATTACTCTTCTCACTCAGTTTTACATTATCTATCACGATCCCTGTGCACGGATTATTTTCGCTACAATCAAATTTCACCGCAACTTCTGTTGCTGAGGTTCCATGTATGTCTTGGTACGTTATGTCACTAATTTTAACTCCAGAATCCTGTGGAATTATTAACAGTTTGAAGATATTAATTCATTATATTCCATCCAAATCATGCATGTAATATGAGAAAAATTAATTAATATTTTACTAATTAGTTACCTGGCCAGGACAATTTATGCTATGAGGGCAGTAATTCTGATCAATCACGATTGGATTTTGGACATCAACCATAGTAATATTTTGGAAAAGGATACTTGTTGCAAATCCATTACTAGGTCTACCCCAAGATTTTATTCTTACACCATTCTGTGTGCTATTGAATCTCACTGTTTTAACCGTCACATTTTCCACTCCAGCCTCTTCGAAATCCTTTCCTAGACTTCCTATGCTGCAATTATTAATAAATCCAGAAAATAAAAATTACTCTCGGGCAGAACTACCCCGACTTCGGAGAAAAAAATGAAAACTTATATTTAACGGCGGAATATTCCGTCGTAAACATATACAATTTTCCGCCGCTGATTTTGGGACCGCTTTTCCGTCGCTGATTTTTTATCGCAAAAAAATCTGGGTCCGCATGTATGACAGGGTAGTTAGTTAATTAATAGTTACCTGATCCCATGGCCAGGACCACAAAAAATGTCTTGAATCCACAAATTGGTAGCACCAGGGCCAATTGAAATGCAATCATCACCAGTTCCGATGGTTGAGTTGAAGATTGATACGTTATTGGAAAGTTGAATATGGATGCCGTCGGTGTTTGGGCTATGAACGGAAGAGGAGACTTGAACACCTTGTAATTTGACGTTGTGGCAGCCATTAATGTCAATATTGAACATTTGGCTATCAAGTGATGTTAATCCATTGATAAGTATGTTGTTTGAATTCGAAAATGTTAGGGACTGCACATCATAATTGTATAATTGTATAGAAAACCGTTAGTACTATATCAAAACAATCCCTCAAAATATATAGATGTGTAGGATTAGGCCTACTCAACTATTGGAAATGATTTTAAAGTATTGAATTGAAGGGGTTTAATATTTGCACGTGATTTTCAACTGTATTATGTCAAGTGAACTATCAATGAATTAGAGTACTATAATTGTTGTGCCCATCAATTTGTGCACTCAATTAACTTATTCTACTTCTTTCATTAAAAAAAAAAAAAACTTATTCTACTTCTCAATAATAATAATAATAATATTTATTTTTATATGGAAAAATGAATTCATTAAATATTGAGAGGTAACAAATTACAAAAAGTTATATAATAAATGGTCTAGGATTAAATTGGTCTTGATCATTCAGACAGGGCCAGTGCTAAAGGCAGGCCACAAAGGCCCGTAAGTAGGGGCCTAAGGAGCTCTAAACATATTGAAAAGATCCCTATTAATAATTTTTTGTATATAAATTTACTTTAAAAAAAATCAATGGAATCTTGATTTGAATATTAGTGAAATCAAATACTAGACTTTAAAATAATAACTACATTGTTTAAATATGTGTCTTCTTTGTTTACTTTGTTTTTGACAAAGTAAGTTTTACTTTGTTTTTTTCTACCATTAAATGTTATAAAGACCTAAATTATAGCACGCATATATTCATTTTTTTTAAATGTAATTAAGAATATGAATTATTTTAAGAAAAAATAATACTCATAAAATATAAATGTCTTTATTTATCATTTTATACAAACAGTCATTAGCAATTAACTAAGTTTTACCAAATAAGCTTAAAAAAAAAAAAAAAGCTGGTCAAAAACAATTTTTTTGTGAGACAGGGAACAATAATTAACAATATAGGATTAGACGTCCAACGCCCTTCCTTGGTAAAGATTTTAAAACTCAAAGCAAGAATACGACCTAGGTAATTCCTTGAGAGATGCAATAAAGAAACACTAAGCTTTAATTTACACTTGTATAATAGCAAACTGAGAAAAGATCATTAATCATTGAAGTTCAATCCCATTTGAAGCAGTAACTAAAATTCTTGTGCTATATTCTACAAATTAGAGTACTAAAATAAAGCTTGGATATTATCAGTAACATTTACTTATTGTGGAAAAAAAGTTGACATACCGTTGCACCAGAGGGACAGTTCTTGGAAGAAGACTTGCAGGACCACAAACTAGAACCTTGAGCATCAAGCACACCACCAGACAGAGTAATCCCATCAACATACTGAAAAATGAGCCAATATCCAGCATCTCCCAGAACCCAATAATCAGATGGAGCCACAAGTGTTCCTTCTACACTCACTGAAATTGCAGTGTTGTTGCACGGACCCTTAAATTCAATTTTACTAACCAGGAATCTCCCTGAAGGTACCTTAATGGCAGCAGAAATATTAGATGCACAAGCTTGTGTCCATGCAGCAATAAAAGCCTTGGTTGAGTCAGTTTTTCCATCTGCATTGGCTCCATAATTTAGGACGTTGTATTCTAAGGATGAAGCCAAGGAAAGGAAGAAGAAAACCACAAGAATGAATGGACTCATTGGTTTTGATTTCTGCCGGCGGGACATATGGAGATATATGATATGTTGTAATTAGGAGTTTTTTTATCGTTAAAAAGGAAGGAGTAGATGTATTGGGGTTTGAGTGCCAATTGAGGCAACAGAATTAGCATAACAAAATAAGAATGCAGTCACGAGCTATGAAGGCTACATCTAACAGATTATATAATTCTTCTTCTTCTTTTCTTTTTTAATAAAGGCAACATGAATGATAAATTCAACATTTAGTTGTCATTTCTGGTTGTTGTCTCTGTAATCAAGCCAGGAAATCTTTTAATCATCTCTTATTCCAATGTGCATTCCCTAAGGAAATTTGTTTTCCATCTCATATATGTTAGGAAAATCAATTCAGATGGATGGCACGTTTCAAGGTCTTTTTTTTTTTTATATGCATAGATGGGTTGAGAGAAAGAAGATAGTGATGTTTTAACCTTCAACCAAACCACCAAATCATTCTTAAGCTAAATTTGAATGGAATGAAAAACACCCAATTTTGCGTCAAAAACCCTAACTCGAGAGAAATTTTGAAATTGATTTGTTAAACATGATAAAAGTTGACTATTCATTTATAAAGACATTAATTCATACTCCCCTAATCTTAAAGGGTAAATTATCTCAAAAACCCTAGCTATTAAAAGACAAGAAAATGGTAAAAATGCGTCAATTTACAACAGAAAGAGTGAAAATTGTTCCCCACAACACGTTTCTTACCAAGTCAAGAAATGACTCGGCGAGTCAAGTGGTGTTGGAGGTATTGCCTTTAACATTGTATGTGACTCGGTGTGAGCAGCTGGAAATTCGCACCTGGATCATCACATCCTTAGTTGTTACATTCGATGGACAGTAAATGGGGCATCATGTAAATCTTGCTTACTTTCGGAGGAGCCCAATAATTCCACTGCGTAGTCTGGTGTCAGACTCGTGAGGAATAGTATCGCGTACACTTGGTTTCCAAACGATAGAGTTGGCACCTGGTTCCAGCCAATATGGAAAGTGCGCTAAGGCTGGTTATGAGGGACTATTTTTACCTTCCAAAGACTAGGTTCGTGGACAATCACCTACTTACTAATTGTTAAATAAATTTAAACTTAGTATATGATTTTTTCTATAATTGCAATGTCAATTTACAGTTATATACATTTATATACTAACACAATATAAATACGTATGAACTTTTATAAGATATAAATTGTTCTTTTGACACGAGTTTTATTCAAAATGATTTTAAAACCTTTTTATTGAAACTGGTTCAAAACGCGACTTTAAACTATTTGAAATTTTTTTATTGAAAATGATTCAAAAGCTTTACTAAACATAGTTTTGAAAATCTTTATCAAATCTTTACTTGAAAATACTTTTTTTATTTAAAACATTAATTTCAAAACCAAAGCGTCAAAACAATAAGATATATTTCAAAATAGTCTCACAAACACAAGAAATAAATAAATCAAGAAAGAAAGAGATTGAGGGATTTTATGCCTCTTAGTGTTACTCTTGGAGCATGCCTCTAGTATATATTTGGTGTAGATTAAGCACTTGGAGTCCTCTTTGAGTGCTTCCAATCTCTATATGGATTTTTTGAATTTCTAGCATCTAAAACCTCATGTCAAAATGAAATGCTTTTTGACGACTTTTTTTTCTTTCTCTCTCGAAGATTACGTGAACTTTCTCTCTGTAACTTTTTTTTACTTTCTTTCATTGTTTGTCCCCCTCAACCCTTTAGGAAATGTGTTTTTTATAGCACACCCTAAATGGTGCTAGTTGTGGTTAGTACCTTCTAGACGGCAGCCAACTAATGATTATCTTCCCTCAAAAAACTATTTGTGAGCGCAGGCTCCACCGGGTGGAGTTGCGATTTGTTTTTCGATCTACACCTCTCGAGGTCGTGACAAACTCTATGGTGCATGATCCTACGACTTTATGTGTTTGGTTTTTAGCATTTCAAACCTTCCGAGTCTTTATCGTTCAGTAACTCCAGCATTTCCATCGATCATATGCACTTCAGAATTTGATTGGTGCTTCTTCGTTTTTGGATAAGTCACTTACATCACCAGAACCGCAAATTTGTACTCACATGTTGCCTCTCGCTTAAGTGTTTTCAATCCGTATTTAAAAATTGGCTCAAAGATACTTGAGTGTAATGCCAAAGATAGATGAGGGAGGGAGAACACATCTATGAGACCAACTGGTTGTTTGGGCATCAAGCGTATACCCTATTGTGTTTGGGGTGGCTTTGACCATTTTAACTAATTCAGTCACGTTAAACATCTTTCAATCGATTATATTTTATTGTGTTTCCTCTTCGATTGAAAGATAAACACAAAGTAGTTCCATTCCTTACCTATTAGTACACTGCCATGCTTTTACCTGAAATCGGCTTATGTCGTTTAGATGGTGTCAGAATCTTCCTCATCTTTGAGCGGTAGCCTTTGTGGCTAGTTAAGATTCGCCTCGTCTTAGACGGGTCACATTGATGGTTTATTGATATTTGTCTCATTTTAGAGGGGGGTCACATTTAGTGGCATATCGAGATTTGCCTCATCTTAGAGGGATCGAATTGGTGGTTGGTTGAGATTTGTCTTGTCTTAGAGGAATCGCCTTGGTGGCTGCTCAAAATTTGCCTTGCCTTAGACGGGTTTCCCCTAGGACTTATATGGTCTTTTTTAAAGAAAATTCCTATTGAAGGAAAAAATATTCTTTATTTAATTATTTTAGTCTAACTATGAAACATATAAAGAAAAAAATACTTCAAAGATCAGTCATCTAGACAAATTTGCACACCTCTCATTAGTGGCTAGCTAGCTAAAAAAAAAGGGGACAACTCCTTTCTTTTGTCTATAAATAAGTGGGAGGTGGAGAAGAAAAATGTGCACCTTCCCCCTCTCTATAGATTTCCTCTCTCTATGTATTTGTTCTTTCAAAGCTTGTTTTATTTTATCTTGTGTACATTTTCTTACTTTGTATCTAGCTTTGTAACCTTATGCTTCTTTAGGTGTTTCTCTTTTTTATAAAGAATGTTGTTGGTCTCATGTGAGGTTAGATTAGTTTCAAAAGGGGGTGAATGGAACTATTGGTTAATTTAACCTTTAATTAATTTTTCTCCTATCGTTCAATGGCAAGTACAGAGGCAAGCTTCGGAATCAGAGACAAAGTTCAGTCTACTGAGTTAATCAGTATACTGAGCTTGATTCTGCTTCTGACGTATGCGCTCAGAGGACAACTCATTTAGTAGAGCTTCTGAATATTCTTAAGATAGATGATAGTTGACATGCGTACAATAATTAGAGCTTTTGTGTGGGATAAATAGATCAGAGCAAGCAATATAATCATATGTGATAAAGGCAGAGTTAAGAAGTAAGTTATTCAGCAGATTTATACTGGTTCGGCCTCTTGCCTACATCCAGTCCTCATAATTCTTTCTTTCGAGATTTAATGCACTGAAGTACTCTTTCATGGGTCGAGCACAAACCTTTTACAATAGATAGAGCTTCTGTAAAGTACATTCCTTTACAACACAATCAGTTATCTATCTCTCTTGTTATTCTCGCTTATAACCGAAGAAATAACAGAGCTTCTGATTTACAATAGAAATTGGTTCTGATATAGAAATCAATTGAACTATTCTCTCTCTAATGAATTTACACAAATATGAAAATGAATGTGTATAGCTATTTTGCTCTAGTTTTTCACTTGAAGATTTTATCTCTTTTTCGTGTGAAGATCAGTTGTGAGGATGAATTCTTGAGTTGGCTTTTATAGTGGAGCATTTAGAGAGGATCGTTTGAAATTCAAAAGAGACGTTGGAGGGAAAATCCTCTTCTATCTTATAAAATGCTTCTGGCCATTAAACCAATTTATCCATAAGGAAAAAGTTGTCGTTGACGAAATCAGGCTTCTGTCAATCGTTGAGCCGCGCGTCAATGATCGCCTTCTGACTTCTGGCGTTGGAGACTTCCAATCTGAATACTTCCTTAAATGGTTGATAAAGAGAGACGTTTGTTTGGCAGGCTTGTATTATGTCTTATTCTCAACATCTTTCTTTACATGCTAAACAAACAATTATAGCAATTGATAAGAAATATAAGCCCCTAGCCTTGCAACATTCCGGAACCAGTCCATTCAACATTTCATAATCAGTTAAATAGCAGTGAAGTCCATTAAACCAAGCCCGCGATAGTATAGCTCATACCTATATAAATAGTATGACCATGCACTAGTAAAAAGATGCAAACTCTCTCTAGAAAATTATTTTCATTACCTAGACTAATTTTAAGTGATCATTACCTTGTTGTTACTATCTTATATGTTGTAACAAACCACTAGAGTTGTTATAACATATTTTAGCTTGTTAAATAATGTAGTAATAAGTTTTTTTTCCTAAAATGCAAATTCTAAGCACTTGAGAGTCACGGCTCCATCACTGGCGCTGGATTTGGCATGTGTTGGTATACGTATCATATTTGGCGAGTTAGGTAAAGTAATATGTTAATTTACCCTTTCGATCCTTGTAAATTATAATTTGGGTAGTTATTGTTAATTAATAAAAAAAGAAAATTGACCTTGTAAAATTTTGAAAAACTAGTAGCTTGTAGTGTGATGTTAGGTGGCAATTTTGTGTCAAAATCGTGTTATTTTATATATATATATATATTTCATATGGCTTTTTATGTCAATCTTTTCGTGCCAGTCGGATTGTTCACCCCTATGGTCGTCTTGGGTGAATTGTGACCTTGTACGCTCGTGTTGGGTGAGCAACAGCGGCTTCGTCACAGTACTTACTTATGGATTGTCGCTATAAATAGTGTTTTATGTCATTGTCCCTGTTAAACTTGTTGCTACCCAACTAAATTGCTGGCAACCATTCGTGGACGCTCTTATATCTCTAATTATCATTGGTGAAGCAGTAATGAGTAACAAGCAGGTTATTCTCAAAAACTACGTTTCTGGTTTCCCAAAGGAATCAGATGGGTAAATTACACTCATAGCCACTCAACTTTATCCATTTTAAATATTGTGGCCACTGAATTTCAATTCTTAACGGTATGATCACTGAACGTTACACTTTTTAACACAGGTGGCCACTCAATTTTAACTAACTCCTTAAAGTGACCGTTAACGCCAATTAACGACCTCAAAATGAAAATATTCAAGAATTAAAATTATTCAGAATGACATTTACCATAAAACCACATTTTTTATTTTCCAAAACCACATTTTTTGGAGTTTTTTCTCTCTAAAAATTCACTTTTTCTCCTAACAAAGCAACACCTAAATGACCTCAAAACGAAAATTTTCAAGAATTACAGTTCCTTAGAATATCATTAACGCTTTGAATTTTTTACTTTTAGACTGTCAACGGTCGTTTTGAGGCGTTGAGTGGCCACCGGTGTTAAAAGGTGTAAAATTCAGTGGCTATAATGTTAAATTGGTAAAGTTCAGTGGCTATAATGTTAATTTACCCGGAATCAGATATGCAAGTGAATGTTAGAACACCCCTAGTGGTTTATAAAGGGGACTGAACTGCAAATAAAAAAGAATGAAAGTGGGTATCTAACCATTAGGTTGGAAAATTTATAAGTATCTAGATTTGGATGGTATCCAAATTTAGACAGTATTCTTAAATTTGAAGAGTGTGAAACAAAAGGGCAGTACAGTGGGAGAAGGGAAACAATGCGCTGACGTGTCGCACAGGGAGAGGAGGGCGTCACATTCAGTTGTTGAACTGCACGTTGCTCATCTTTTCTACGAATTTAAAAAGACACAAGCATAGAAAATACAAACCCAAGTTTCCCATAAATTGAAGTTTTTATTATTATTTATTACTCAATTATATTTTCTGGGCTAAATTTGTTTTCTAATATGGGATGGATTTTAAAATTAATTATAATTTTATTCTAAAAATCAAGATTTAACATATAAATTAAATTATGGGATTTTTTTGTATTATTTAATAAAAATTAATATAAATAATTAGATTAAAATAAAACATTATGATGTGTGGGATTCATTAAAATAAAATAAAGTGTCCAACTATTAGAGATAATTTATTAAGAGAATGTTATAATATGGAGGGTATTTTTTAACAGTGTATATGGATGAAGTGACATTGGTTGGATACTTATCTCATGATTCTAATGGGATTCTTGTCAAAAATCTATCTCTCTCATGTGATCTCTACATCCCTATATGCGAATGCTTATGAAGTCCAATCAAGAGTCTTCAAGCATCTTCAGTTCCTATTCTATAGGCTCTGTAAGTTCTTCCTTCTCTTCTGTTTTTCTTTATCTACTTAATTAATTGGATCTGCTATTGCATATAATAACTTGGAAAATGATTTTTTGTGTGTTGATGAAAACACGAAAAGCCAATTACTGGGTTTGGAGTGGTTAAATTATTGGAATCGAGAAAACCCTAATTTCAAAGAAGGAGATTTGGTATGGGGAAAAACTGGATGGGAAGAGTACTCCCCCATAAATTCACCCGAAGGCTTCTTCAAAATTCACCGCACTGATCTTCCCCTTACTTACTATACCGGACTTCTTTGTAGGCCTACCTACACAACACCATATATATGTCTAGTTCTGCTATTTTGTGTTTTTGTTTTGGAGAAACATGGCTATTCAGCAAGAATAGATTTAGGGGATTAACATTAACATATAGAACTATGCAACATTAGCATTAACATTAGCACTGTGCAACATATAGAAATGTGCAACATTAGCATAGTTCATTAGCATTAACATATCGTAGGTGATTTAATTTCATAGTTCATTAATGGGAAGCTCATTTTTTGTTAATTTGTTTGTATGTTTGTGCCACCTGAAGTCTATTAGCACCCTCCCGGAAGTTAATGCTATTATTGCATGGTTTTAAAATGCAATTCTAGATCTGTTTTTCGGGTTATATTTGTTCCTTTAGTGGCACAAACTAGGAACCAAATTAACGGGAAATCATAATTCTGTTGGATTCATAGTTAATGGAGTCTGAAAATGCTAACTTTAATGCTAACATTGCATACGTAGAATCTAAATTTGTTTTCCTCTAATAACTATATTGATAAATTTGTACCTTATTCCTAAAAGAAATGTTGATGTAAATTAAGTAATTGGAGTATTGTTCTCCTCTGTGTTTGATTCAAAAAGCACATTTGTTTTGATTAGGGATGCCTGGATTGACAGCATATGCTGGATTGTATGAGGTTTGTGGTCCGAAGAAAGGAGAAAAGATGTATGTTGCAGCAGCAGCAGCAGGTGCAGTGGGTCAGCTTGTTGGCCAATTCGATAAATTTATGGCTGCTATGTTGTTGGAAGTGCTGGAAATCAACAAAAGGTACTTACTTTCATTAGTTAATTCCCATAAGGAATAGACATATATTTGAGAATGTTGGGGGAAAAATGTTAGATGCAGTGCTTGTGAACATGAGAGCACATGGACGCATTGCTGTGTGCGGAATGTTATATGTAATTGACGAGTATGATATATAAAAGGGTTCGAATTCAAGGATTTGCAGTGTTTGACTATTTTGTGGAATATGGGAAGTTGTTGGATGTAGTGGTGCCTTATGTTAAAGAAGGAAAGATAAAATATATGGAGGACATTGTGGAGGGTTTAGAGAATGGTCGAGTCTGTTCACCGGTCGAAATGTCGGGAAACAAGTGCTTGTAGTTTCTCATCCTTAGACATATCAATTATGGTTAAAATTTGTTAAGAAATAAAGGTGTGTCTAATCAAGTAGGTAGTATGGTAGAGTCCAATTGACTAGCGATCTGCAAATAAATTTGGAAATTCTAAAATGTTTACCACTAACAAGGTTACTTGACTGCAGTAATGTTCATTCACCGTTAGATCTAAACTTATTAACTCTACGTCTTAGGATTCTTTGAATCTCCACCTTAGAATTCTAACAAGCCTAATCATTCATGGTCCAGGTGAACATTACTGTACTTGACTGTTTCTATTTCTTAAAACCAATTATTCTCATATGATCATATACGCATTGCCTTTTTATTAGACTCCAACTACAGCACAACTTCTCGATGAAATTAGCTAGACTCATCCTATAATAAATTTACACAAGTCATATGGTATAAATCAGGATTTGAAACTGTCTTAATTTGGTTTTTGAGTTTGCAAATTGCTCAGATAGTTGACAAGCTTACCAGATTAGGTTGTCCTGCACAAAACATTTGTCCATTTCAAAATATTTATCATGTTATATGTTCAAAAGAATTTTTTTTTTTTTTTTAATTTTACTATTAATAAATATTATGTTAAAGAATTAAAAGAAATGAAGTAATTATTATAAGTTTTTTATAAAATCATAAGTTCACACATTGAAAATTTTAAATACTAATATAAAATTTTGGATTTTTTTATTGACATTATAAAAAAATTGTTTTTAAATATTTGAGCTCCGGGCATCTATGAAGCACGGAAACTCTTCATGACATGCGTTTCCCTGTTTCCGGCAGATGTGGGAAACGGAAACTCTCGGAAACTGATACGAAACGTTTCCAGGCACGTTTCCGTAATTACCCAAAATATGAAACGCGTCTCTCAATTTTTAAACTGTTTTCCCTACCTATTTCGATTAAAATTCTGGAAATTCAAACTTTCTATTTTGCAATTCTTATTCAATCTAAGATTAGGAAAATTGAAACTTACTATTTAAGAGATAATTCCTTCCATGTATCCTTTGGTTTAAAGATCTTGCCCACATTTCTTTCTTATATAATCTTTGTCTCTTTAATCTCGATTGAGCTTGGACTTTCTTCCTCTTGTTCTTCAATCTTTTCTTTTTAATGTATTATTATATTTTTAATATTTATAAATATGCCCCTATATTTTTAATATTTACACATTTCCCCCACGTTTCTGTTTCCTATGTTTTTCAGAAATTCCGTTTCCCAGTATCGTTTCCGTTTCAGTTTCCGTATCCGTTTCCGTGCAACATAGCCGGGCATCCGGGACTCTGTTTTGGCCAGCTGTTGTTAAAACTCGCATTCTGGAGATATTTCACCACTGAAATAGAACTTTTTGGCAAGAAAAAAATCATTGCTATAAGGTGACAAAAGGGAATAATTTATCCTGGGATGAATTATTAAATTTGTGTGGTCATAAATACGTCCCTAAAGCATGTGACTTTTTCTATCAAGCTGTGGTCCTCAAGTTTAGTGAAACCTTTCGTTGAGCAATGATATTCTATCACTACCTCACATTATCTATGTCACACTCACACACACTATACATATTGAGACCCTAAAACACACATGTAACTGAATCAAAGAAGAATTAAGGTAGAGATTGACAATGGCAAGCAGTGATGAACTAGTTGTGAGTAACAAACAGGTTCTTTTCAAAGATTATGTTTCTGGTTTCCCAAAGGAATCAGATATGCAAGTGAATGTTAGTACCATTAACCTCAAATTACCTCAAGATTCTACTGGGATTCTTGTCAAGAATCTCTATCTCTCCTGTGATCCCTATATGCGAGTGCTGATGAACACTGACGAACAGTCTTCGAGCATCTTCAGCTCCTACACTCCAGGCTCTGTAATCTCTTTTCTTCTGTTTTTCTTTTTCTAGTTAATTAATTATTCATATACTTGCTGCCTAGAATAGTTATGCCTTAGGCTATTGATACTGATGAAATTCTCTGTTGGCCATGAAAATACGAAGCCAATAACTGGGTTTGGAGTGGCCAAAGTTGTGGAATCAAGCAACCCCAACTTCAAAGAAGGAGAATTTGTATGGGGAACAACCGGATGGGAAGAGTATTCTCTCATCACATCACCTGAATCCCTCTTCAAAATTCACCATACTGATCTTCCCCTTTCTTACTATACTGGACTTCTTGGTACGTAGCTCCTACTTACAGAAATGAGAAAACCATTTATATGTGCCTGTGGTGGGTTATGTTGCACGGAAACTCCTCTTCAGTAGCGTTTTGTGTGTCTGAGTCCATGTCTATGTTCCAAATCAGTTTCATGTTTAATTAGTACCACATTTGTTATTCTTAGGGATGGCTGGATTGACTGCATATGGTGGATTCTACGAGGTTTGTAATCCAAAGGAAGGAGAATACGTATATGTTTCAGCAGCATCAGGTGCAGTCGGTCAGCTTGTCGGCCAATTCGCTAAATTGATGGGTTGCTATGTTGTTGGAAGTGCTGGAAGTCAAGAAAAGGTAGTTACTTTATAATTGATCCATGTTAAAAAAAAAATCTCAATTTATTTTAATTTATGTTCAGGTAGATTTGTTGAAGAACAAATTTGGGTATAATGAAGCATTCAATTACAAAGAAGAACCTGACTTGAATGCTGCTCTGAAAAGGTCAGTATGGTTACATTATGTTTGAGAAGAATTGGTGACCAAATGCTCATGAAATTGAACATAAAAACAGGTACTTCCCGGAAGGAATAGACATATATTTTGAAAATGTCGGGGGAAAAATGTTAGACGCGGTGCTTCTGAACATGAGAACACACGGACGCATAGCTGTGTGCGGAATGATATCACAGTACAACCTTGGTGAGCCAGAAGGTACCTATAACCTGATGAATATAGTATATAAAAGGGTTCGGATACAAGGATTTTTTGTGTTTGATTATAGTTATGAGAAGTTTTTGGAAGTTGTGGTGCCTTACATAAGAGAAGGAAAGATAGAATATGTTGAGGACATTGTGGAAGGTCTAGAGAACGGACCAGCTGCTCTCATAGGCCTTTTTACTGGTCGAAATGTGGGGAAACAACTGGTTGTAGTTTCTCACAACTGATTCCAACCTTTGAAATTAGATTTCATATTAAGTTAATTTAATTTTACCTAAAATATTCAATCTTGTAATGGTCTTGAATGGATGATTTATGTTTGTCTACTGTCACAATGTGTCTAATTCTCTAGATGTGTTTTACTAAATTTTGTGTTTTATTAAAATTCATTATCTTATCTTTTGTAGTTTTCTTTTCATTAATTTTTCTCAGTTTCCCTATTTTTATGCATAGTACGTTAATTTACTAGAGGGAATTGGACCAGGGTTGGGCTATAATTTTGTCTGCAGCTAGGAAATTTGAGCCCATTGGCCCGGCAACTTTCTTAGAAAATTACTTAAAATCGCCATATTTTCTAGGGAAATTTACAAGAAAATTCAAGTTTTAAAATTTATCTACAATTTTGTCAATCAATATTTTGAATTCTATCAAGCCAAAAATAGCATGGCAGTTGAAAGAAAATGGATCTTCCGCCTGCATTTCACCAATTAATTATTTAAAAGATTACTTGACATTTATAAAATAAATTTTAATGTTTTTGATATTTTAAGAATTAAATTATTCATATGGATAAAACAATAATACTATTATCAGTTATGATTTTTACGTAAAGAACCCTATTTTCTACTCGCTATTTCCACAATAGATATATGACTTACATAAAAGTTAACAATTCCTTAAATTATTCAAACTTGTCATGCCTAGAAAAAATTGCTCTGTCAAATTCATTGAAAATCAGTATTAGAAAATGATGAATTCATAGACTTTTTTACTCGATTTTAATTACAAACTAATATATAAAAAAATGAATTTCTGATATATTTATTAAACTTCAAAGGGTTATTTAACTATAAAATAAATTTGAAACTTATCTTTTAATGTAATTTTCTCTATTTACTACTCGTGAAGTTTATGAATCGTGACGTTTCCATCCTACTTGTTGGGCCTAATGGGCCGTAAGCCCATTTACCACATTAGTGATCCATTGTATTTGTTTAGATTATCTTATGGGCATCTTCAACTTTACACATATTTAGTTAGCCTCATGAATTTACTTAAATATCTTAAATCTATGTGGCAACAAAATACATCATTGTATCTTTATTGGAATATTTTTTTTGGAATACTTCTAACAAATCTTATTTCTTAAAAGTACATGGATAACATGTTAATGCTTCGATTTTTTTATAATAGAGATAAGATATAAAAATACTTTTAACGTTTACACTTAAGAGCAATTTTACATCTAACATCTAAAATGATACAATTTTATCATCAACATTGGTAGTTAAAAATAATTTTACTCCTAATGTTGACAAGTTTGATTGATTCAAGAAATTATTTATCAAATTGTTTTCTCAATCATGAATTTTGTCATATACATTTTACATGTGTATCATTTTATTACCCAGTAGTATCACAAACATATGATTAAACGTGAAAAATGAAAAAGAAAATTAAAAAATATATATACTGTAATTTGTACGAGTTGGATAAAAAAAATTCAACTATTTCACCAAATTTAAAAATATTAATCTCCAAGTCTTACGTGTGATTGGAACTGCCTGAAATTGATCCAACTTAACATTCTGACTAAAATTGCTTTTTTCTGCCAACGCTATGAGTAAAATTGCATCATTTTAAACGTTAAGAGTAAAATTACTCATACTTATTAAACGTTAGAGATATTTTTACACTTTATCCTTTTATAATATAGTGGTTTTATTTTTACAAAGAGGGCACGTGGTTTATTCCATTAAAAAAATGAATTAGACTAATGACTTTAGTTTTTGATAATGTGACATAGATATTGATAATCTATCATATTAATTTATTGACTTTGTTGACATGGCACAATGCATGTTAACTTTTTCCTAACGTGACATTTACCTTGATGATGTGGGATATTAACTAAATGATGTATTAAACCGTGCTAGTCAAATTACTTATTTTTCTCTGTCTAACAGGTCCTCTCTTGCTTTTCTGTTTGATGTTTCTTTTGCATTTTTAGCTGAGTTGAAGGCTGCAATTCATGTCATTCATACAACTTTTGATAAGAGTTGGCGTCACCTATAGTTAGAGAGTGACTCGACCTATGTGGTTCAGTTGTTGCGTAGTAAGTCGTATAGTGTCCCTTGGGTGTTTTGACAGAGTTTGATTGATTGTTTGTCAAAAATTAATTCAATACAATTTGTCATTTCTCACATTTATCGCGAAGGAAATGCGGTTGCTAATTCTCTTGCCTCTTTAGGTCGTATGGTTGATAGTTTACATTGGTGGGATTTGATTCCAGATTTTTGTTGTTCGACTTTTTTACATGATCTTGAGGGACGTGGTTTTTACCGCTTCTCTTGACATGGTTTTGTTTTGAGCTTTTGTATTTGGTTCTTTGTAAATTTTCTTTGCTATTTTAATAATATTGGTTCGGATTTGCTGTGATTTTCAGAGGTGCCAACATAGCTGGGATGTCTGATTTTTGCGCTTTCTCGTTAACCAGCCTTTAATAAAAAAAAACACGTCCTCTCTTAAGAAAAGCACATTTCTCTATTTACAAAATCATAAAATCATATTTTTAAAAAAAAAATCATAAAGTCATAATAGTTTTATTTAAAAAAATTCTTACACAAAACATGGATAGATAATTTATTAATTGTTATATTTTTACCTAACACACTATTTAGTCTTAAATTTTTATTTCAACCGGACACACGTTAGTATTTCAAATATTTAAATTAATAAAAAATTAAATAAGTACCGTATAATATATAATTAAATTACAAGGGCGGAAAATTATTTAATTTTCTTATAACTGTATGTACTTCAATGTCATTCGCTACGTTTCACCTAGTAGATTGAAGCTTATTAAAATGATATGGTTGAGATTAAAATCATCGTAAGGTTTAGATTAACACCTACTATATCTAATGGTGACCGAATAAATTCACATGGTCAGTGACTGATTAGTTAAAAATTACCAGTCCCTAACATTCTAGAATCATCAATTGAGATTCCTAAATCGGTAAATCCTCACAACGAAAAGGCTCGTAAAATCTAATGTCGACATGATAGAAGCTGCAATTCTTCACATTTGTATTACCGCTGGCTCTTGCTGCAATCCAATTTGACCACTGCTTCTCCGTTCCCACTTGACCAGCACCAAGCCAAGCCCATTATATAAACTATCCTTTGCCTCTTCCAAAAACAAACAACTGATTAGCTAACAATCAATACACCATGGCCGACGAAGTGAGAAACCAGCAGGTTCTATTGAAAAACTATGTCAATGGATTTCCCAAAGAGTCCGACATGGAAATAGTAACCTCTTCTGTTAAGCTCAAGATCCCTGAATCTACTAAAGATGCTGTCTTGGTCAGGAATCTTTACTTGTCTTGTGATCCTTACATGCGTTCTTTCATGAATTCTCATAATAATTCTTCCCTGTTTCCTTCATACCAACCAGGAAAGGTTAGTTTATGCTTTGCTGGATTCATGATCTTGATCTTAATTCATTTATCTCATTTCTTGCTCTGCTTATGTTATTACTATCCATTCACTGACCAAACAAAATAATGAATTCAATTTCATTTAATCCTGTGATTAATTGACAAATTAATCAAATTTAGATTTGAATGTTCTGAATTATGCAGCCTATTAGAGGATTTGGTGTGGTAAAAATTGTGGAATCTACACATCCAAATTACAAGAAAGGAGATCTGGGATGGGGTTTTACAGAGTGGGAAGAGTACACTCTCATTCTATCACCAGAGCTTCTAATCAAAATAGACCATACTGATTTGCCTCTTTCCTACTACACTGGAATTCTAGGTCTGCTTTTTTTCCCCCTTTACGCTTCTGGAAAACTGGATACGTTTTGAATTTCCAAAAATAGCTTGAGTATCATGAATTAAGATCCATTCTGCTGTCATATGTTTATATAGTTTTGTAGTTTCTTTGTTATAAGTAAATGATTCAAACTAATTTCAAATCCATCGCCTTTTTTAGTTTCCAATACAGTAAGTTGTTGTATAATTTGTTGTAGGCATGCCTGGAATGACTGCATATGGTGGATTCTATGAAGTATGTAATCCAAAGGCAGGAGAAAAAGTGTATGTTTCAGCAGCAGCAGGTGCAGTGGGTCAGCTTGTTGGCCAATTCGCTAAATTGATGGGCTGCTATGTTGTTGGAAGTGCTGGATCTCAACAAAAGGTACTTACTTTAATTAATTGTTAATTCATCCTTCTAAATGAATCTCAATTCATTTTAGTTTTGTTCAGGTAGATTTATTGAAGAACAAATTTGGATTTGATGAAGCATTCAATTACAAAGAAGAACCTGACTTGAATGTTGCTTTGAAAAGGTCTCTATCATAGTATTATCATATTATTCCATTCGTATGCAAATCCTAAAAGTATGTGCTGAAATTGAAATGTATGTTACAGATACTTCCCAGAAGGAATAGACATATATTTTGAAAATGTTGGGGGAAAAATGTTAGATGCAGTGCTTCTCAACATGAGAACGCGTGGACGCATTGCTGTGTGCGGGATGATCTCTCAGTACAATGTTACCCAACCTGAAGGTATATATAACTTGACCAGCATAATATATAAATTGGTTCGGATGCAAGGATTTGTAGCCTCTGACTATTATTCAGAGTATGCAAAATTCATGGATATTGTAGTGCCCTACTTAAAAGAAGGAAAGATAGAATATGTGGAAGACATTGTGGAAGGTTTGGAGAAGGGGCCTGCTGCTCTTGTAGGTTTGTTCACTGGTCAAAATGTCGGAAAACAAGTGGTTCTAGTTTCCCACGAATAATCCGCAGCCTACCTCAAATATTCGGGATTTTACCCGTACCGGATCCTCCAATGACAGCTTATTCAATTGTTAATATGTGTTTCTTATATTATCATTTAGGACAGTCTCAACCATTGAATAGAAGATCCTTGTGTCCGATCTTTTCAATAAAATTCCCTGGAATTCTCTTGGTATGTGATAACGGGAGAAAACTTAGAATAGACCTACACAAACAAATGAATAATGGACATATAAATTCTCTTGATCCCTGTACGATAATGTTATATATATATTCAGGTTTTCCCTTTGTTTTGACATCATCTTAAAAGATTTAGGACATGTTCGGCTCGGTTGATGCTCATATTGTTAAATGATTGTTGTTGCTGTGATTAATTACAAGTGATAGAATATAATCAATGTTATTTTTAATATGTGAAAGGCCTGATATGTAAAAAAAAAAAAAAAAAACTTACATCTTGTAAAGCTATGAACATTTTACAAAAAAAACCACAATCCGAGTGGTAAAAGCTCATCCTTTCTTAACCAAAGATCCAGGTTCGATCCTCGCTTTGGTAAAAGCTATGAATAGTCACTGCTGTCGGCGATGAAAACACTTACGTTGCAAAGTTTTGCAACGTTATATTTTCATAGGCTTACTAAGAAAACCGCTTCCTTTTTTTAATTAAAAATTAAAATCAGTTTTATTTATAATTCATCCAATAATTCCCGCTAAATAGAATTAGAAGTCACATAAATAAAATTAGAGGTCATAAAATTAGAAGACTTGCTAATGATATGTTGTAGCACGTAAGATAAGATCAATGATGCCCTTCCAACATCCGTGAGGCAACATGTCCTAAAAAACTAGGAATCACGGAACCATCATTGAGGCTACCGTCCACCGGTCCTGAAACAATCCAGCTACGGTCCTCAGTAGCTTTGGACCGTTTTCTGGTCCTGAAATAAATAATACTAAATTTTAAATAATAATAAACTATAAACAATACTAAATTTAAAATAATATTATACTATTGATGTAACCCTAGTACACGTAACCCATTATCTATCGGAGTAACTGCACACACATTCAATATTGTATCTTCCTAATAACCCACAAGTAACATCCTCCTCAATGGATATAAATAATCCTTCAGTTAATGAGGGATGGGTTGGATTTTGAGCAAAAGAATCAATACTATATTTATTGTATCTGACTTAGGCATCGGAGCGTTTCTGGAAAAATTACTTCCCACACGGTAACTGGTACGGTGCTCTGGAATATCTACCGTCATCGCTGGAATATCTATCGTCATTGCCTAATCGGAAGGACCGCCTTCCCTCAGAAGATCAACATACCTTTTGACGATCCTTTTTCCTTTTAACAAATTAACTGTTCAGCTTAGGCTACAACAGTTGGCGCCGTCTGTGGGAAACTGATCAAAAAGCCATTCGTTCTACGTCATTTTCTTTTCGTAGTCAAAAGGGATGCCTCCCAATAGATCTCAAGTTCCACCTTCTCAAGCATCCCACATTCCAGACAAACACGATGCACACCCAACCAATGAAGAAGAACGTGTTGAACACGTTGAAGACCAACACGGGCCATCAAGAACTAATTCGCCCACTGTTCCCTTGGCGGACTATGAAGCGTTGAAGAAAACTTTGAGGAAAACAATAATCAATTCCAAGAGTTAATGCTTTTTTGTTCAAGAAGAGATGCGGAACAAAGAATTTCAAAACAAGGAAAAGCGTCCTGAAGTTGAGTTATCACGCGATGAAATCTCAGAGCCACACGAGAGAAGAAAACATAAGGGAAACAACATAAAAATCCATGAAGTCGTGGAAAGTTCTTGTAAAGGAAATTCGAAGGCACATGAGAAGGTTGGAGAAGAATCCATGTTCAGCGCAAAAGAAACTGTAGATCTCAAGAAAATGATCGAAGAGGTATTGGAACAGAAGAAGTTGGTTCCAAAACAATGAAGAGCAAGCAACACGAAAGGTTCCTTTCTCAGGGGAAATCATGAATAAACCTCTTCCTTGAAAATTCAAGATGCCACAACTGGTTACTTATTCTGGAAAGGGTGATCCCTACGATGCTGTAATGTTATTACATGGATGGGAAGACGCTATAATGTGTCGAGCTTTCTCCCTCAGTTTGTCGGATCATGCTCGCACTGTTGGGGTTTAGTGTCCTATAGACAATTGTTCTAGGATATAAACTTAATGTAAATGAAGTGTTCTTTACATCATTTGTTTTAATAAGATATGGTTTCATAACTATATAAAGGCAACCTCTTTTAAGAACTAAATAAGTCTAATAAAAGAAAATCCCTAAGTTTGTTTAAAGTGATTATAAAGTGTTCATACAATCATGAAGTGAGACAAAACTTTATAATAAACTAATAAACTTAAAACCACCCCAAGTCAAGTAATATGTTTAGAAATAGTATTGGCATATCACTGTTGAGACTTGCATGTAACAATGTCTTCTGTCGAGACAGAGAGCTGATCTCACAAGCTTCAAATATGCAGATATCTGGACAGTTACATGGATCCAATGAAAGGGAGTTCATTAGGATTGGGGACCCGACTTGAGATAACAGGATGGGTAGATTTATCCTTGTCACTTGTTCATCTAATTGGTATTAATAGGTATAAGTAATCCTCAGACTCAAAGGAATGTTAATTAGTGATTCTGGATTATGGAATGTGATGCTTTGATCCTGTTGTAACACGATCCATAACAGAGATGACTCTGGGGTGTGAACGGCAGACGTTGGGTATCACAGGAAGTAATTGCAGGATAGTTATACATTGGATTGAGAATTTGTCACTCCCGATAAATGGGAGATACGTCCAAGGATCGCTTGTGAAAGACTTGACTCTAAATCCTTGCAAGGTGATAGCTTAAGACTTGAAATACATATTTCACTTAACCTATCTAATTGGAGTCAACTCGGCTTGTACAAGTAAAATGAATGTCTCGCTATATGTGACTTGACATTGCCCATAGTCATAAGATTCAGTTCAAGGATGTAGTTGATAAAGGATCGAATTATACTGTAACTAATACGGAAAGGTCAACGACAGAATCAACCTGTCTTCTTATAGCTCTAGGGGAATGTTTCGGATTTGCTAATCACATTTCGCGTACTCATTCCGTTATGCAAAGATTAAATATAATTCTGAGAAAATTAATTTAATAGTTGCATACGGCTAGAAGCAATAAGAACCTAATGGGTCACACATAAGACTTGGAGCCCAAAAGAGAAACAGATGTTAATTAATTGACGGAAGCCCAACTGAGTCCACTAAGGCCTAGTAAGTAAGGGGGGCGATTTTTATGTATAAAATACATAAAGAAATTAATTTGATTTTAAGCAATCCTAATTAGATTATGATTATGAATTAAATTAATTAAAGGATAAATAAGTTAGGAGGTTTAATGAGATTAAATTGCTCCTATTATTATCCTAAAAGGTTATTATTATTATCTTTACATTTAGATATAATTATAGATAATAAATAAGAATTATATTCCGAATTAAATTCTTATTCAGTAACCTAATTCTATCTAACTAGGGTTTAGATACAAGAGAATATATATACCCCCTATATATGTGAATTTCGGCCAACACAGTGTCTACCGCAGAGAAGAATTTCGACCCCCTTGTTGAGGATGAGATTATTCACCGCTTCCTTCCGTTTCAATTGATTATCAATCTCTTTTTCTATTCCTTGATCTTGTGTTGATTAATTAGAGGCAATCTATTCTTGATTGCTTTCATACGGTTGAATTCTAACTTGGTTTTGAATTGTGTTTTTGTCTTGTGCTTGGAAACTCGAAGTAAGAGTTGTGGGCACTTCGATTGCAACGGTAGATAGAACATCAAAAGGTATTTCCTTCTATCCCTCTTTATATGAAATAATGATTAACAGATCTTGGGTTAATTGAAAAAGGTTAAAATTTTTATATTTCCGCTGCCAAACGTTTGCCTATTTTCCTTCACGCACCTGGTTCAACAGCTTAAAGGAAGGCTCCATCTCCAATTTTGATCAATTGAGTAGCATTCACAAGTGCATTCATCATCAACACCAAGAGGAAAAAAGACGCAACTTATCTCCTTACTATAAAACAAGATGAAAGAGAAAGTCTGAAAGACTATGTTGAAAGATTATGTGCTGCAACTTTGGAAATTCGTGATCTCCAAGTTGGAATGGCAGTTGCAGGGGTACTTCAAAGAACAAGATCGCGAGATCTCCAAAAGTCTCTCTCTTATGATCAGCCTTCAACCTTGGGAGATTTATTCAGTCGAGCTAATCAATTCATCATGTTGGAAGATGTGATGAGGAATATAGCGGGGAGAGGAAATCAAGATAAGAAAAGGAAAGAAAGAGATGAGGTTGATGATGGAAAAAAGGGGAATAGAAGAAGAAATGAATCAAGACATATCCCTAAATCAAGATACAAGAGTTTCACGCCTTTACTCCAACCTCGTTCTAACATCCTAGCATCTATTTAGAAATCAGGGCTTCTTACATTCCCTCCCAAGGCCGACAGAGTGATGGGGAAGTTTACAGACACCTATTGTCGGTTCCTCGAATCTGATTAATTAACTATAGGTTGATTAAGTGGTTTATTTTCTGTTTTTCTTATTAAACCGGTGTGAAATATTTTTTTAGATGACTACTCTAAAAAAATAAAATTTCAGTTTCGAGTATGAAATTACCCTGAAGAAAATCGGCGCCCCTATTGAGTCGAGATCGAATCGGAATAAAAATTTCACAACAATTCGAAGAACATGTTCGGAAAGCAGAAAATCGGTGCACTCGAGAAAGATCGGGTGCGTGACTGATGTGCCGTGGAAGTGACAAAAGAAGTCTCATGTTGACGTCTTTAAATAGTAGAGGTATTTCGTATATCCTAAACAGAATATGATTCTGATATCCTATTATTATTCTAATTTATTTCAGATATCCTAAACAGAATAGGATTCTGATATCCTATTATTATTCTAATTTATTTCATATATCCTAAACAGAATAGGATTCTGATAGCCTATTATTATTCTAATTTATTTTATATATCCTAAACAGAATAGGATTCTGATACCTACTTGTTCTATTTTATTGAGATTAGAAGGCTTATCCTTATTAAAATAAACATGCTCGGTGTTAGGAGTGGGCGAGTTGGGCTAATGTAATGGGGGGATTGTTGTAATAATAGTTGTAATAATAAGCGTTGTAATAGGGAGAGTGAGAGTGACTATGTAATGGGACAAAGAGTGGGGGAGTGTGCCAAGTCACTTGGGTCAGTGGTGTATGGAGCGTTGTAATGTCGACTAGAAAAGGGTCCCGAGTTGGTATAAGAAACACTATAGGGGGAGGGACTATTCTCCCCGGGACTTGACACTAGGATTAGCCAAAGATATCCTCGTCTAGACGTGGATTGTCTGTGTATTGTTACTATGATGCTTGTCCTTTTTATCTAATTGATATCTGGCTTGTCCATAACCCGTAATGTGCCTATTGCAGATATTGTAAGGTGTGACTCTTGGCTGGCTTAGCTTTTGGGGGAAGAAGCAAGTGTCACACGGTGTTAAGTAGTTGGCCCCGTGACACTCGGCATTATCCCGTAAAAATAAAAAAGTAAGCGACCTGATAAAATCGGTAACCCCGACAGGATAATACGTGCAACCCCTTTTTAAGCTTTTTTCCAAAATTTTCCCCTTTTTCTTTATTTATTTCGTTTATATTTACATTTTATTAATTTCTATACAAAATTTGTAACCCCGACAGGATAATACGTGCAACCGTCCTAAAGAGGAATACGGCTAGAGGAAAAATGTTGAAGGTTTATGCAGAGCATAATTTAACCATTTTCAGTTGATTAGGGAAAACTCTTTCTCACTCTTATTTTTGAGAAAATTCCAAAATAACAATGGAGAGCAATTGATATATCTCTAGTACACGTAACTCATTATCTAACGGAGTAACTACATCCACATTCAATACTGTATCTTCCTGATAACCCACAAGTAACTTCCTCCTCAATGGATATAAATAATCCTTCAGTTGATGAGCGAGGGGTTGAATTTTGAGTCAATACTATATTTATTATATCTGACTTAGACATCAGAGCATTTGTGGGAAAATTGCTTCCCACATTGTAACAGGTACGGTGCTCTGGAATATCTACCGTCATCGCATACCGTCGTCATCGGAATATCTACCGTCATTGCCTGATCGGAAAGATCAACGGACCTTTTGACGATCCTTTTTCCTCTTAACAAATTAACTGTTCAGCTTAGACTACAACAACTATGAATAACACTAAATTATAAATAATATTAAACTATAAATAATACTCAATTTTAAATAATATTATACTATAAATAATACTAAATTTTAAATAATACTAAACTATAAATAATACTAAATTTTAAATAATACTAAATTTTAAATAATATTATACTATAAATAATACTAAATTTTAAATAATATTAAACTATAAATAATACCTGCACTAGCAAATCGACCACCCCTGCGCTGTCTACTCGAGCCCTGGATCGACTGCACATCATCATCATCATCATCATCATCAGATCCCTGTCGTCGCTGCGCATCGGCTAACTCCTGAAAATAGTCATCGACAACGTCAAGACCAGGATCTCGGTCTCCTGAATCATCCGCCTCCTCTTCCTCCAACTCGGGCTGATCCAACACAGGCTGATCTATTTGAGCCGCCCGCAACTGCTGCGTCTCAGCCGGTCTCCGTCTACGGTCTGATATATCAACACCACGTGCTCTCGTATGACGTGGTGTATCCTCGACATCCATATCTAGTTGCATCGCTGCTGACGGGATAGATTTCCCAGCTACACTCTCCCTCTTCCTCTACACGTATTGACCACATTATTTAACATAAATTAACAAAATAAAAATTTAACTAAAATCAACAAACTAAAATTAACATAATAAAAATTTAATTAAACTAAATTAAACAAAATAAAAATTTAACTAAAATTAGCAAAATAAAAATTTAGTTAAACTAAATTAAACAAACTAAAATTAACAAAATAAAAATTATACTAAAATTAATAAAATAAAAATAACAAAATTTAACTAAATTAAATTAACCAAAAATAAATAAATAAATAAAACGGATTTCGTCACACGGGCGTATGAGCATCACCACAGGTGACGGCGAACATCACCCCGTCACATGTGGTGAGGCACACAGCTATCTGTTGGGCTTATGGAGACTAATATATATAGGCCCAACTGAAGCGATTAGGGTTTCAGACGGTTAGGGTTTCAGGAGTATAAATGTAACCTCTTTCTCTGTAATACGTATCTCATTCATTATAGTAAATATCCTGGCTTGGTAGTGCCCCCAGACGTAGTCATTCATATTGAGTGGCGAACTGGGTAAACAATTCTTGTGTGTTTGCTTATTTTCGTTTATCGTAATTTCAATTATTCCTAACAACTGGTATCAGAGCGAGGGTAATTACGATGGGAGACGGAAAAACCCCTGTGGAGAAATTCGATGGTTCGGATTTCGGTTTCTAGAAGATGCAGATCGAGGATTACCTGTACGGTAAAGATCTGTACCAGCCTTTGGGTGAGCAGCCAGAGGATATGTATGATGAAGAGTGGAAGCTGTTGGACAGAAAAGCGATGAGCGTGATTCGCCTGTCGCTGTCCAGAAACGTGGCGCATCACACGGTGAAGGCAAAGACCACGAAGGTGTTGGTCCCTGGTAATTAGTTCCAAAGGGGGGTTAGGAACTAATATAACTTTTTCGCGTTTTAATTAAGCTGACTGGAAGTTATTTTGAGAGTTTATTAACTCAGCTTATGGTCAGCTTGGTGAGATATGTTTGAAGACAACTTTAGTCAGATGTTGACTAAAGTTGTTTTCTTGTGAGTTGAGAATTGACACTCTTGGAGGTCAGCTTCTAACTCAGCACCACTTACTTACTCAAGATCAGCTTAGGCAATTTATATGCTGAGTAAATAAAGTAAACAACACATGCAATTATAAGAGAGAGTTTAGAGATTACTCAGTATCATTTATCCTGGTTCGGCTTCTCTGCCTACGTCCAGTCCCCAGAGTCCTCCAGGATTTTTGAATCCAATACTGAGCTCTTTAAAGGTAGAGCACAAACTGATTACAAGGCAGTTGAATATGCAAGAGTACCTTTCTCTATTCGTCTACTCAACTCCTACTAAGTGCTACAACCCAGCACCTAGATTTCTCTACCACTGAAATGCTTACAGCCAAGCACTCAGCTTAACACTCTCAATATTCCTATTGATCACAGACTTGTTCTTTTTGAACTAAAGAACACTTTAGATGATTACAAATCAATCTAGCATTTACACATAGAATAGAAAAGTTGGTGTAAGATCTTTTTGTATTTGAGTGCTTTCTAGACTTTCTCTCTTGTATTTTTCTTTCAATGTTTCCGGCTAATAATCCAAGTTCATCGATTGTCCTTTTATAGAAGGAAATCTGTAGATTTGATCATTTTGAAATGTCTTAGCCGTTAACACCAAAACGGCTCTTTTAGGGAACAATTTCTGGACAGCTTCAGACTGCACCGCCATTCCCTTTCTCTGTTTTCTTCAGGCGTCAGGTTTGTCTTCTAGCGTCTGGTTTGTCTTTTTGTGCCAGTTGTCTGTTTCCAATAATCCAACGTCCCATGACTCTTGGAATTAGTCTTTTAGGTGTCTTCGAGGTTCCAATTATTGGTGCAGAGGATTGGCAGACTTTGTCCTTTAGTGAACGGATCCTTTATGATGTCCTGACTGTCACTCAGCTTCGTTTGTTCTCTTCGAGTATTCAACGTTCATGCTGAGTTCCTTCTAGGTCAGCTCCATTTTAACCGCTCTTGAAGAAATCTTCAACTTTAGTCAGCTTCGTTTTGCTTCTGAATTTTACTCCACTCAGCTTCCATTCTGTCATGCTGAGTTCCGTTCTACTCAGCTTTGCTTGTACTGTCTTTTGTCCTGTCTTTACTTTATATATTTTTGCAATCAATATTTAACAAACATATTAGTACAATTGAATCAAAGCATCTAAATTTAATTGCATCTTAATCATGGATGATTTTGTCAAATCAAAATCTTGTGAAAAGGTGTTTCAACAAACTCCCCCATTTTGATGTTGGCAAAATACATAATTACAGAACTCAGTTATAAGTTGCCCCATGATTGATATTTTTGAGATGACTCCCCCGTAAGGGTTGCACACATTTTGTCTTAACTTTATTCTTAACATTCCAAGATCTAATTTGATTTAGACTTAAGACATTTGTGTATACTGACTCAGTTTTAGTTTGGATTTAAGTCAGTTTTGGAAGTATGCTGTCTCTCAGTTTATTTTTAATGTGTTTTGGTGTTAATGCATACTGAGTGTTTTTAACTTCTTGATTTGTTTGTTCAAATTTTATTAGTTAGGTCAGGAAGGAAACTAATACTTGTAATATTGATCTAAAACACATTGACCTAAACAACATTTAAAGACAGGATAATGGGATAAGGTTTTAGACATGACTAAGCAAGGTTCTACTTCTTCTTTTTCTGAGCTGAGTGATCAGCGTGAGCAATTCTTTTTCCTTTCTCTTTCGCTTTGCTTCCAGAAGCATAACCTGTAGGCTGAGGCTGAGTTCCTCCTTGACTCGTCTCCCCCATTTTGCCATCATCGGGTTTGTAGAGTAAAGTTTCATTCCGTGCTGCGGAGGAGAGATAATGAGAGTAGCGCTGGAGCCTTTTGGTGCTTTCTCCCAAGCCATCAATTACTGGCACACTATCGTCCTAGATATGTCGAGGAACCCGAAGAGAGCTACTGATCATGCTGAGGAGGCATTCATGAGATTTGCTCAGGCAGGTGAGTGAGCCTGTGATCTGTCCAAAAGCTTGATGGAACAGTTTCAGCAGAGCAGAATCATAAAACATGTGCTGGCCATTGTTGATGCGCATTGCCTTCATGATAGCTTGTGAGAAGCTCATGAGTTCAGTGTTGGAGATGGGATCAACATCCATCTGGGCTCTGTCGATGTTGAGTAGTCTGACTGCTTCACTTAATTGGTCAATAGTGCACTGAGAAGAGGAGGATACTAAATCACGTGTACTGGTCAGCTCAGTATGAAGCTGGGTGAAACATTTTTGAAGTTCGGCAGAGGTGGCAAACTCAGCATTGGTGGGTGGACTTAATTTGGTCAGCTCAGCATTCAACTTGGTAAAGCAGTCTTGCAATTCAGCAGACGTAGCAGATGCAGTATTGGCAGTTGCGCTAGGGGTGGTCAGTTCCGCTGTTAGCTTAACAAAATAGTTTTGAAGCCCAGTGGAAGTGACATACCCTGGATTGACTTCTGACAGTTGGTGAATTTTGCCTTCAAGCGAATCCATATGGGTGGCCATTGTAAGCACGAGTTCAGTCAGTTTTGCTATTTGCCCTTGATTCGGTTGCTGAGTTTGAACCGCAGTGATAATGCTAACCAGATCCTTTAGTCCTCAAAGTTCATTCAGAAGCTGAGTAATACCTGACAGGTGGGAGGACTCAGCTTGAGTAGATTGGTGACCATCATCTTGAGTAGTATAGAAATCTTGAAGCAAGGACTGAGCAGAAGTAATGACCCATCGACCAGACTCAGTAGCATTCAAGTATGCAAATTTAGCAGTATTAGACTCAGAGGCTGGTACAGAGTTTGATGGAGGTGGAGGAGTTGGTTCTCTGCCAGATTGAGTACCTTGATTGGTACCTGGACTTTGATTTATTTGATGAGCTGAGTCATCAACATGTTGTGTTGGAGGTGGAGTTGAGGCATGAGTTGGCTCAACTTGAGTAGTTTGAATTGGATCTGCAGGGTTTTTGGCTTGTTCCTCATCCTAAGTAACAGAGGCTTGCTTTTCCACTGGATTTTCTGGTGGTGACTCAGTTTCATTAGAGAAGTACTAGAACTGGATTGTAGAGAGGTCAGTTTCAAGCTCATCAAGGGGAAAGTCGTCCATGAGATCGATTTTCTTTTGCGCTTTCTTTTTTAGTCTTCGCCGTGTCTCAGCTCTTGGCGGTGAATGGTCAGTTCGAATACCTTCATTGGACTCAGTAGCAACTGTTTCCTCTTCGACAAGTTGTTCAACAGGACCCTCAACAGCATTACTTTCTCTTTTTCTCTGCTCAGCATCATCCTGAGATTTCTCAACATTTGGAGATTCTTCCTGCTCAGTATTAGCTTCTTGGTGCTCAGTATGTTGCTCAGTTTCTTCTACAGCTTCCTTTTCTCGATCAGTTCCATGACCTTCAGGTTGAGCACAGGCTAGTGGGACAGCTTCCACTATTTTTAAGGAGTTCCCCTTTTTTCTTTTTCTTTAAAGGGGATTCTGGAGTTTCTTCATCCTCATCCTCAGGCTCTTCTTGCCTCTTTCTTTTCTCAGCTTGCTCCTTAGCCTTGTCAGCTTTAGCTTTTTCTTTTGATGAAAGCCTTACTTTCTTTGGGACAGCATGAATGTCTTTGGAGCAGGTTTCTACAGCCTTTCTCTTCTTCCTTCTCTCAGGCTGAGCTGTCTCAGGTGACTCAGCATGAGCCTCAACATCTTTTGCAGGCTCAGCTTCAAGCTCAGTTTCTGGTTGCTCAGCTTCTTCATCTTCTTCAGCATCTCCAGCTCCTTCATATCCCTTCAAGGGTTGATTGTATAACAATCCATCCAGTAGAACTGCAGTGATTTCACTTCCCAATGTACTTATTTCATTCACCGTCTCTATTTGCTTGTCCTGTATAATTTTTGTAATGAGAGAGCCCAAGCGGAGTTTCTTACCACTTCGTTGAAACGCTCCAACTAGAAAGACGGGAAGATTGAATGGAGTGTAGGTCAACATGTGCCAGATGAAGCACTGTTCGAAGTTTGATGCGGATGAAGTTGAGCTGAGTTTGGGGAAGATAAAGTTGGTCAGCATGAAGTGGACCATCTTTTGTTCTTTACCCATACAGGTGCTGGGTATTTCACCCTTATGATCTTTGGGTTTACAGAACCCCTTTAGCTTCTCAGTTGTGGCTTTTGGTATTTTCTCCTTTGTCGTTCTAAATTGAATTCCTTCATCTGGTAAATCTAGCAATGTGGCTAGATAGGCAGGGGTTACGATGATTTTCTGACCTTTAACAGTGGTCTCCAAATAGTCAGAGTCATCTGCATCAACACGTAGATTCGAGTAGAATTCCCGTACTAACCTGGGATAGGTTGTTCTTGAAAGAGAGAAGAGACCTTTCCACTTGTTCTTCTCGATCCATTCACAGAATGGTTTCTCAGATGAGACTAGACTTGGAGAAAACCATCGTCATTTTAAAACCTCCAGATTGTTGACCTTTGAGTGTACCTTGATCATTTTCCTTTCTATTTCCGTCGAAGGACCCGCGTGGTCAGTGGGTTTGTTTGTGGTTTGAGTTTTGGGGGTTTTGTTTTTGCCGGAAGCCATTTTTGAAGGTTTTGAAGTTCTTAGAGAGAAAGAAGTTTGATTGCAGGAGATTACAGGCGTAAGGAATGAAGAGTGGGGATTCTTCCACTTTTTATATAAATTTACGATGGCCCTTAATCATTAACTATCCGGTTTTATCTAGGGACGTTCAACCGACAAAAATTCTGTCAATTATGACATCTTCGGCGCATGGGTTTTGCCATTAATGTGCGTCTTCCCAAGGTGCCAGAGGTTACACGTGTAGGTTCACCTTTCGCGAGTGGGTTTTGCTAGAATTCGAAGCATCCACGATACTGAGTGCCTAACTTTTGTGAAGATAATTTCTCTATCTCTAATTAACTCAACATACGTTGCTTACTCAGCATGTGTTTTTACTCAGCATAGAGTGATTACTTAATATGTTTATCTACTCAACATAGGATGTTTACTCAGCTTTTATGCCTACTCAGTATCATCACTCAATATATATGTCAATTCAGCATAGGGTGGCTTTTTCATTTTCAAGCTTAGTAAGGAGTAGATATTTTACTCAACATGGCATTTGCACAATTATTCAAAGTTCCACTCATATGACAATTATTCAATACAGATTTAGTTAGAGTGGATTTGACATACCAATTGCTTCCCTTAGTGTGTTGAATTGTTCTCGTGCTAAGGGCTTTGTGAAGATATCTGCAAGCTGATCATTTGTTGGCACATAGGTCAGCTTGATCTCATCTTTTAGTACATGATCTCTGATGAAGTGATGCCTTATGCTAACATGCTTCATCCTGCTGTGTTGGACTGGGTTCTTTGATAGATCAATGGCACTTTTGTTGTCACATTTGATCTCTATTGTCTTTGTTTTGACTCCATAATCCTCAAGCTGTTGCTTTATCCATAGGACTTGTGCTACACAGCTTCCAGCAGCCACGTACTCAGCTTCAGTTGTAGATAGGGCTACGGATGATTGCTTCTTGCTGAACCAAGATACTAGACAGCTTCCGAGAAAATGGCATCCTCCTGAAGTACTCTTCCGTTCTAGCTTATCCCGTCCATAGTCAGCATCAGTATATCCAATGAGTGTGAAGTCATTTGAGGTTGGATACCATAGACCTGCATCAACTGAGCTTTGCAAGTATCTAAAAATTCTTTTTACAGCAGTTAGATGAGATTCCCTGGGGTCAGCTTGATATCTAGCACAATAGCATACTGAGTATTGAATATTCGGTCTACTAGCAGTGAGATAGAGTAAAGAACCTATCATACCTCGATAGAGCTTACTATCAACTGACTTACTCTTCTCATCCTTGCATAGGACAGTATCAGTACCCATGGGGGATGATATTGGTTTGCAATCTACCATGCTGAATTTCTTTAACATTTCCTTGGTGTACTTAGACTGACTTATAAAGATGCCATTCTTACCTTGCTTGATTTGAAGTCCAAGGAAGAAGTTGAGTTCACCCATCATGGACATTTCGAACTCAGTTTGCATCTGTTGGCTAAATTCTTTGCACAAAGATTCGTCAATAGCACCAAAAATTATATCATCTACATATATCTGTGCAAGTAGGGTATGTTTACCCTTTTTCTTAATAAACAAGGTTGTGTCAGCTTTTCCCATGACATAGTTCCTGGTCAGCATGAAGTTGGTCAACCTCTCATACCAAGCTCTTGGAGCTTGCTTTAGGCCGTACAGGGCCTTTTTGAGTTTATAAACGTGGTTTGGAAATTTTGGATCTTCAAACCCAAGAGGTTGATTAACATATACCTCTTCGTTTATAAAGCCATTAAGAAATGCACTTTTCACATCCATTTGATATAGTTTAAAATTCATGTAACTAGCATAGGCACACAATATACGTATAGCTTTTAATCTAGCAACAGGAGCAAATGTTTCTCCATAGTCTATACCCTATTGCTAACTATAGCCTTGGGCTACAAGTCAAGCTTTGTTTCTAATCACATTTCCATGCTCATCTAGCTTATTTCTAAAGACCCACTTGGTTTTTATGGGCTTTTGATTCCTAGGTTTAGGTACTAAATCCCATACCTCATTTCTGGTAAATTGGTCAAGCTCTTCTTGCATAGCATTGATCCAATATTCATCTTGCTCAGCATCAGCAAAGTTCTTTGGCTCATGTATTGAGACGAATGCAACATTGCTGAGGTATTTTCTAAGCTGATCTCTGGTCATTAATTTGTTGTTGGCGGCATCAAGAATGGCTTGTTCTGTATGTCCTCTTGGGATCTTTATTTCCTTGGGCAATGTTGAGTTGTTTGGGAGAGGTGTTTCTACAATCTCTACAGGAATAGATTGGTCAGCAAATGATATTTCAATTTCTTGCTTACCTTGGGTCAGCTCCTGTATAGTTGACACAGAGGCTTCTGGTTGATCAGCGGAAGCTGAGCCTGGTTCATCTTCTTCGGGCTGAGCTGACTTACCTATAGGGTCAGTTTCATCGAACTCAACATGTACAAACTCTTCTACAACCTGAGTTCTTTTGTTAAATACTCTATATGCTTTACTGTTTGTTGAGTACCCTAAAAAGATCGCCTCGTCAGCTTTAGCATCAAATTTAGCAAGGTTGTCTTTTGTATTGAGTATAAAGCATTTACACCCAAAGGCACGAAAGTATCCAATGTTGGGCTTTCGACCTTTCCAAAGTTCATATGGGGTTTTCTTAAGTATAGGTCTAACTAGAGCCCTATTCAGTATGTAACATGTCGTGTGAACAGCTTCTCCCCAGAAGTACTTTAGAAGCCTATTTTCACTCAACATTGTCCTAGCTATTTCGACAATGGTTCTATTTTTCCTTTCAACGACCCCATTTTGTTGAGGTGTTCTAGGAGCAGAGAAGTTGTGGTCAATACCACTGATTTCACAGAATTCATCAAACTGTTGGTTTTTGAATTCTCCACCATTGTCGGTTCTAATGTGAGCTACTCTTAGGTCTTTGTCATTTTCAAGCTTTTTGATCAATGTGGTAGACATCTCAAAGGTTTCATCCTTGCTACTCAGCAAGATGATCCAAGTGTACCGAGAGAAATCATCTACAATAACCAAGGAAAATTTCTTACCTCCCAAGCTGAGTGGCTGGATAGGTCCGAAAAGATCCAAGTGTAGTAATTCCAATGGTCTTTTGGTTGAGACAATATTTTTGCTATGAAATGACTTTTTAGTTTGTTTGCCTTGCTGACAAGCTTTACACAGTTGATCTTTTTCAAACTTTAATTTGGGTAATCCCTCAACTAATTGCTTTCTAGCTAATTTGGCAAGAAGGTCCATGCTGACATGCCCAAGTCTTCTATGCCATAGCCAGGACTTGTCCTCTTTAGACACTAAGCATATGTTTTTAGAAAACTGTTTTTCTAAGTTTAACATGTATACATTTTCTACACGAGGGGCAGTTAAAATTAACTCATTTGTATTTCCCTCGAGTATTTGACACTTAGTATCATCAAATACAACCCTTCTGCCGCTCTTGCAAAGCTGGGCTACACTCAGCAGATTGTATTTGAGACCTTTAACTAAGGAGACAGACTCAATAGTTGGGTTACCTCCGATAGTACCTGAGCCGACTATCTTACCCTTCTTGTTGTCTCCAAAGCTTACACTTCCACCTCGTTTAAGCTCTAGTGTGATGAACTGAGTTTCATCACCTGTCATATGCCTTGAGCATGCGCTGTCTATATACCATAGTTTTGACTTCTCCATGCATATCAAGCTGACCTGCATTTTAAACTATTCATTTTTAGGTACCCAATTCCTTTTGGGTCCTTTCTTGTTAGTGTAAACAGGTGCAAAGTCATATTTTAACTTCTGACGGCATACTTTTATGGTGTGGCCTGGCTTACCACAGAAATCACAAAAAGGTACCCTTTGTGGGTTGAACTGAGTATGGTCAGCATTATTGTGTTGGGCATGCCAACATACTTTTGTGGTATTCCCTTTTCTTCCGCAGAAGTCACATTGGACAGTCCGCCTGTTATGCCAACACACATCCTTTGTGTGTCCCCTTTTTCCACAACACTCACATTGAGTGAATTTCTTATGCTGACTAGTATTTGCGTACTCAGCATGGGGTTTATTTCTATTTGAGCCCTTCCCTTGACTCTGTAACATTGTGATATCCTTTCTAAGTTTCTTTGACTCAGATTGAACCTCCGTGACAAACTTATGTAAGATTTGCATGTTGGTATGCAAGTCAGAGTTGTCCTGGAGAAGATATCGGAGGTCACTCAGCTTGACCTCTTCAATCTCATCACAGCGCCTGCTGGGTGCCTTAATCTTTTTGTTACACTTTTTGGTTAGTGTATATAAGTCACTCAGGGCATTTATCATTTCGTTTCTAAGTAAGAGTAAGGATGTTACCTCATTATTGTGATCCTCCTGGTCGGTTTCATCAGAAAGGTCAGCTTGCTCAGATTGGGATCGGTCAGCTCCATCATCCGCCATAAAACATATGTTGGCTGTTTCATTTTGCTCAGCTTCAGATGATGTTGACTCATCACTGTCACTCCATGTGGCTACCATAGCCTTTTTGCTTCCCTTCTTCTCTTTCTTGAGGTTGGGACAGCTTGACTTGATGTGCCCGGTTTGATGACACTCAAAACATGTGATAGACTTTGAGTTGTCCTTCTTGTACTTGTCACTTGACTCAGCTTTGTACTTATCATTTCTCTTAAATGATCTTTTGCCGTTTCTATCATTTATTCTGAACAGCTTTTTCATCTTTCTGGTGAACATGGCCAGTTCCTCATCATCAGTTGACTCTGCTTCAGTTGAGTCAGCGTTCATGACAATGGAATTTTGTTTCTTATCTTCTGATTTTTCTTTCTCTTTGGCTTCAAAGTTTTTCATAGAGATTTCATGGGTCAGCAGGGATCTGATCAGCTCATCATATTTGTAGGTAGTCAAGTCTTGGGCTTCTTCTACGGCTGTTTTCTTTGCTTGCCAGCTCTTGGGCAGACTTCTCAGAATTTTCTTCACCTGTTCTTCTTCAGTGAAGTTCTTTCCAAGCCTTTTTAGCTCATTTATAATGTTTGTGAACCTTGCGTTCATTTCTGAGATGTCTTCGTTCTCCTTCATCTCAAACAGCTCGTAGAGTCTCATATGTTGATTGACTTTAGACTCCTTAACTTTGCTTGTGCCTTCATAGGTTACTTCAAGCTTCTTCCAAATCTCATGTGCTGACTCGCAACCTGAAATCTTATTGTATTCTGCAGCATCTAACGCACAGTGAAGCATGTTTATAGCCGAAGCATTATTTTGTAATTTTCTGAGGTCATCCTCTGTCCACTCAGCCTCACTTTTAACAATTTTCTCATCGTTAACAGTTTTGTATGGCACATGTGGACCTTGAACAATTGCAAGCCATGCACTCATGTTTGTGGCTTGGATAAAGTTTTTCATCCTATTCTTCCAGAATGTATAATTTGACCCAAAGAATAGGGGAGGTCTAGTGATTGATAGTCCCTCAGGGAGTATCTGTGTTGTTTGGTTTCCTGGAAGGAACCGAGTGCTATTCTCACCCATTTTTAGGGATCAGCTCAAGATTGTTAAATCTTTGAGTAGTGAGCTTAGGCTCTGATACCACTTGTTGGTCCCTGGTAATTAGTTCCAAGGGGGGGTTAGGAACTAATATAACTTTTCGCGTTTTAATTAAGCTGACTGGAAGTTATTTTGAGAGTTTATTAACTCAGCTTATGGTCAGTTTGGTGAGATATGTTTGAAGACAGCTTTAGTCAGATGTTGACTAAAGTTGTTTTCTTGTGAGTTGAGAATTGACATTCTTGGAGGTCAACTTCTAACTCAGCACCACTTACTTACTCAAGATCAGCTTAGGCAATTTATATGCTGAGTAAATAAAGTAAACAACACATGCAATTATAAGAGAGAGTTTAGAGATTACTCAGTATCATTTATCCTGGTTCGGCTTCTCTGCCTACGTCCAGTCCCTAGAGTCCTCCAGGATTTTTGAATCCAATACTGAGCTCTTTAAAGGTAGAGCACAAACCGACTACAAGGCAGTTGAATATGCAAGAGTACCTTTCTCTATTCGTCTACTCAACTCCTACTAAGTGCTACAACCCATTGTTGGGGTTTTGTGTCCTATAGTCAATTGTTGCAGGATACAAACTTATTGTAAATGAATTGTTCTTTATATCATTTGTTTTAATGAGATATATGTTTTATAACTATATAAAGGCAATCCCTTTTAAGCACTAAATAAAGTCTAATAAAAGGAAATCCGTAAGTTTGTTTAAAGTGATTATAAAGTGTTCATACAAGCATGAAGTGAGACAAAACTTTATAATAAACTAATAAACTTAAAACCACCCCAAGTCAAGTGATATATTTAGGATTGATATATCACAGTTGAGACTTGTATGTCACAATGTCTTCTGTCCGACAGAAAGCTGATCTCACAAGCTTCACATATATAGATATCTGGACAGTTACATAGATCCGGTGAAACGTTGTTCATTAGGATTGGGGATCCGACTTGAGATAACAGGATGGGTAGATTCATCCTTGTCACCTGTTCATCTCAATGGTATTAATAGGTATAACTAATCCTCAGACTCAAAGGAATGTTAATTGGTCATCCTGAATTACTGAATGTGAGACTTTGATCGCGTGGTCCCACGATCCTTAACAGAGATGACTCTGGGGTGTGAACTGCAAAGGTTGGGTGTCACGGGAGGTAATGTCAGGGTAGTTATACATTGGATTGAGCATTTATCACTCCCGATGAATGAGAGATACATCCAAGGATCGCTTGTGGAAGACTCGACTCTAAACCCTTGCAAGGTGATAGCTTAAGAGTAGAAATTCGGATTTCACTTAACCTATCTTTTGAGTTGACTCGGCCAATAACAAGTAAAATAAACGTCTCGCCATATGTGACTTGACATTACCCATAGTCATAAGATTCAGTTCAAGGATGTAGTTGATAAAGGATCGTATTATACCGTAACTAATACGGAAGGGTTAACGACAGAATCAACCTGTCTTCTTAACGGACTCTGGGGGAATGATTACGGACATGCCGATAACATGCTCTGTTCATCATTCCGTTATGCAAGGATTAAATATAATTCTTGAAGAAATTAATTTAATAGTTGCATACGGCCAGAAGTAGTAAGGACCTAATGGATCACACATAAGACTTGGAAACAAAAGAGAGATGGATCTGATTAATAGATGGAAGCCCAATTGAGCCCAGTAAGGCCCACATGGATAGGGGGGTCGAAATTTATATATATGATTAGGGAAGGAATTAATTTATTCCACTAATCCTAATTTGATTAGGATTATGAATTAAATTAATTAAGAGATAATTAAAGTAGGAGTTTTAATTAGATTAATATGCTCCTATTATTATCTAACTAGGTTACTTATTATTATCCTAATTATATTAGACATATAGTAAGATAATAATTAGAAATCCTATTCTGAATTGGATTCCTATTAAGTGACCTATTCCTATCTAACTAGGTTTAGATACAACCTAATATATATACCCCTACCCTAATTAATTTCGACACACGAATTCCTCCCCCCTACAAGTGATTTTCGAAATTGCTTCTGGAGAGAGAAAGAAAGAATTCCATTCCCAAGTTCGTGGACAAGAATTCATTCGGCATTCCATCGATTGATTAATCTAATTCATCCCTCTTTCTCCTTGATCTTGTGTTGGTTAATTAGAGGTAATCTATTTTGGTTACATCTCATAAGGGTTGATTCTAATTTAACCTCACCGTGTTCATAAAAGAAGAAAAACAATCAAAAGGGAGAAATTCGTTTTTCTTCGCCTACATCAGGTCAGTTCACTATTTCGAGGATTCCCGGAGATTGAACCGTCGGATCGTCGCGATTGTTGGACAGTAGCTTCTAGACACATTCTTCCACGTTTCCACCGAAGGGATTGTCGTTCGGAGGTCTGGAAGGTCTATTTCGAATAGGGGCAGATTGGTAAACATTTTACATCTCCTTTGAAGTTGTGGGCACTTCGTTTGCAACGGTAGATTGATCATCGAAAGGTATATCTTCTTATCCCTCTTTATATGAAATAACGATTAACGGATCCTATGGTTAAAAGGAAGTAGGCTAAAATTTTTATATTTCCGCTGCTATACCTTAGTCCTATTTCCAACAGTGGTATCAGAGCCATCGTTAAATTCGTTATTTCATATATGAAATTTAGAAGCTTTCAATAGGATTGAATGAATATTATGTTCCTAATTATTTCGGTTGATAATCATTATAACAAAATCTATTAGTTTTATGGTTAGATTGATAAAATTAGTTTTATTAATTCTAAAGATAAAACGGAAAGCTATTGTAGTTTTTCCTATTTCTGAAAATCGCTTTTCAACCGTTTTGAAAATCTGATATATATATATGTAATTTAAAATTAGTTTTGAATATAAAATATATATATATGTACATGTTTCGGAAATTAATAGTTTTCTGCTTTTGATTATCGAATGAAAATTCGTTTAAAAGTTTGTTTTTACCAAGTTGTAAATCAAAGCGTTAAATGAATTGAAATCAAAATAATTGGGACATGCATAATTGAAGTTTTGTATGGTTATATTAATCTAAGAATTAATATAAAGATACAAAACGGTTAGAAGTAAAATTAGATGGAAATTAATTTGATAAGTTAATGTGATTAACATAAATATTACATAAATCAGTTATGTAATCAACCAATTAAATTTATTTAATTGAGTCTTTGCATGTTTGGAGTTATGGACATATTTGGACCCTCTTTTATTCTTTTGGTATTTTTGAAATATGGCCTGCGCGTCCTGCCTTTCTACTATCTATTGTAATTTCTATTCTCATCTATTCCCTTCAATTTTCAATTGAAGTTTTCTTTAGTAGTATAGAAAATTAATGTGTAATTTTCAAGGCGCCATGGAGAAGACGGAGGACCTAAAGAGAAATATGTAATAGTTAGTATTTCCTTAGGTTTGCCCTTTTATTCCGTCTCTGGCTCGACGGAATAATTTAGATGATATGTCCATAACGCCAATGTATGTGTGAATGCATGTCTGATGTATGCTAAAGCAAATCAAGACTAAGTTAGATTATGAGACTTAAATAAAAATCTCTCATTAAAAAGTTAAGTAAATAAATAAGTTATTAAAATCGGTTGCCCCTCCCTAATATTATAATTCAGCCGGCAGTACTGGGGGCCTTTGGGTTGTTGGCAAAAGTCAAGCTCGGGGTCTTATGGTAACACCTGGATTATCGAAAATAGTTCTTTCATGAATATGGGGTAATACTTAAATTAGAGTATGACAATTGGTTGGCAAAAGTCATGTTGTTCATACACTAATGGGCAAAATGGTTGGGATTAATATGAATGGCATATTAGTTACTAATGTGGTTAGTAACCCAATAACCTAGGAGTCACATTCGAGATGTGATTGATTGAATGAATCTACCTAACGAATGAGACTAGTTTGTTGGCTAAAGTTAAGGCGAAATCTCAGGAGTTAGGATCCTAGCTCACTAAAGGATTTGTGAAATTCTTCGAATTAATATGGAGGGTTATTAATTTGGCAAAATAGTGGGAGCAATCTGAAATAAATTAAAAGGCCTATAATTTTAGATTGTTATACTTTAAAGCAAATGAATAACATACGTTTACTCTTTCTCACTCTCAGTTTAATGAAACACTCTTAAAATCATGACTAACACCAATCTGCAAAATACATTTACCGATAACAAGTTGAATAGTTCAAACTTCACCGACTGGTATCGCAACCTCAAAATTGTTTTGAAGTTCGATAAAATAGGGTCTGTATTTGATACATTGATACCCCCTATCCCTGAGGATGATGCTCCCATCGAGGAAATCGATGCTTACAAGAAGCACAAGGCTGATGACGATCATGTCGGATGCATCATACTTGCATCAATGACATCAGAATTACAAAGGCAACTATGCCTGTTCCATCATCATGCGCCTAAAGGAATTGTTTGGGAAACGAACCAGGTGCAAACGCTACGAGATATCCAAATGGTTATATCGTTGCAGGATGCAAGAGGGCACATCAATCATGACACATTGTGTTAAGATGATTGGCTATATTACCAAACTTTCTAGTATTGGATTCGCGATGGATAACGAACTAAGTGTAGACTTAATTCTTCAATCTCTCCCAAAGAGTTATTCATAGTTCATCATGAACTATCAGATGAATGACTTGCAAACCTCTCTTGAAGAGCTTGCAAATATGCTCAAGTCAGTTGAGCCCAATATTCAGAAAGGCAAGGCAATACCGACTATTGTCATAAAGGGATCATAGAAAAGGAAAGGGATTTTCCCAATCCTAAACATCCCAAGAAAGGTAAGAAAGATGTGCCCAAGGGAAAGGAAGTTAAGAAGCCCAAAGGAGAGTGCCACTATTATGGTGACATGGGGCATTGGAAGAGAAATTGTTCTTTGTACCGAGCTACCCTCCAGAAGGGAAAAGCCGGTACTCCAAACATCTGGTATGTTCTATATTTCGATAAAGAACAATAGTTGCAATTCTTATAAAGATTCGATCTTTTATTTTTCAGGAATATCACAAAATGGGATTTATGTGTTAGATGATAAAACTCCTGTTTTTGCAATTGATACCAAAAGACATAAGCTAGATAATTCGACTTACTTGTGGCATTGTCGTTTAGGCCATATAAACAAGAGACGCATGCTAAAACTTCATTCAGATGGGCTTATAGATTCAATTGATTCTGAATCATTGGAAACATGTGAAACATGTTTAAAAGGTAAAATGACAAAGACACCCTTTAGCAATAAAGGTGAGCGTGTATCAGACACTCTAGGTCTCATTCATTCGGATGTATGTGGTCCTATGTCAGTCCAAGCAAGAGGAGGATTCGGATACTTCATTAGCTTCATAAATGACCATACTCGATATGGCTACATCTACTTGATGAAGCACAAGTCAGAAGCTTTTGACAAGTTCAAATGCTTCAAGAATGAAGTGGAAAATCAATTAGGAAAGAAAATAAAGACGCTTCGATCCGATCGAGGTGGCGAATATCTTTTTGATGATTTTCTTAATTATCTAACTGAATGTGGGATATGCTCACAATGGACACCTCCCTATACACCACAACACAATGGTGTGTCCGAGAGGAGAAACCGTACCCTATTAGATATGGTACGATCCATGATGAGCATGGCCTTACTTCCAAAGACGTTCTGGGGCTATGCCTTAGAAACCACCCTCTTCACCCTAAATCGAGTACCAACTAAATCCGCCAGTTTCACACCATATGAATTATTCGTTGGTAGGAAACCCGTGTTCTCATTTATGAGAGTATGGGGTTGTTCGGCATATGTCAAACGCATTGCGTCCGACAAATTAGATTCTAAATCTGATAAATGTTTCTTCATTGGATATCCCAAAGAGACCGTAGGGTATTACTTCTATCATCCAGATGATCAGAAAGTAATAGTATCCAGATACGCAACCTTCTTAGAGAAAGAGTTTCTCGAAGAAACACAAAAGGGAAGCGTGATTGAACTCGACGAAGTTCAAGAGGAAGAGACGCCGGCTGAAACAACAGAAGAGGTTGAAGTACCCGAAGAAGTCCCATTAGATGAGACTCCAGTGGCACCTATTCGTAGATCACGAAGAGTTCGTGAACTCCCAGTTAGATATGGTTTTCTAGTGGGAGATGATGACGAGGTTCCCGTGTTAGACGACGAACCCAAAAACTACGAAGAGGCTCTTACTAGTCCAGATTCTAAAGCATGGCTTGAGGCCATGGATTCTGAAATGGATTCCATGTATACTAACCAAGTGTGGACTTTGGTTGATCCACCCGAAGGAATAAAACCCATCGGGTGCAGGTGGATCTTCAAAAGAAATACTGACATGGATGGAAAGGTTAGCACCTACAAAGCTAGGTTGGTAGCGAAAGGATATCGTCAAAAACAAGGCGTTGATTATGACGAAACCTTCTCTCCCGTTGCTATGTCCAAATCAATCAGAATCATGCTTGCAATTGCCGCTCATTTTGATTATGAGATTTGGCAAATGGATGTGAAAACAGCTTTCCTAAACGGAAACCTGCTTGAGGATGTATACATGATGCAACCTGAAGGTTTCATATCAAAGGATGCAAATAAAGTTTGCAAACTTCAGAGATCCATTTATGGACTCAAGCAAGCATCTAGAAGCTGGAATAAGCGTTTTGACGAAACCATAAAACAATTTGGTTTCGAACAAAATTGCGAGGAAGCTTGCATTTACAAGAAAGCAAGTGGGAGCTCTATAGCATTTCTCATACTATATGTGGATGATATACTGTTAATGGGAAATGACATTGCTCTATTACAATCGGTGAAAGTTTGGTTATCCGGTAACTTCTCAATGAAAGACCTTGGTGAAGCAGCCTATATACTTGGTATAAAGATCTATAGAGATAGATAGCGTAGACTGCTTGGTCTTTCACAGGCTACATACATTGAAAAGGTGCTAAATCGGTTTAGCATGCTTGAATCGAAACGAGGTAACTTACCCATGGTACATGGAGTGAAGTTAAACAATCATCAATGCCCTAAAACTGATGATGACAAACGACGCATGGCTGTAGTCCCGTATGCCAGTGCGATCGGTTCGATTATGTATGCTATGCTATGCACTAGACCTGGCGTAGCGTTCACGTTATCAGTAACGAGTCGTTACCAAGGGAATCCGAGAGACGAGCATTGGATTGCCGTCAAGAACATTCTTAAGTACTTGAGAAGGACTAAAGATATGTTCCTAGTGTACGGAGAAGGAGATCTGAAAATTGAAGGATTTTCAGACGCTAGTCATCTCACAGATGAGAATGATTTTAAATCCCAATCAGGATACCTGTTTATCTTGAATGGGGGCGCGGTCAGTTGGAAGAGTTCCAAGCAGGGAAGCGTGGCTTTCTCTACGACCGAGTCAGAGTACATCGCTGCTGCGGAAGCGGCAAAGGAAGCGGTTTGGATTAGAAAGTTCATTACAGAACTAGGAGTGGTGCCTGACATTGTCAATCCCATTACTCTGTACTGTGATAACAATGGAGCCATTACGCAAGTAAAGGAACCACGGTCTCATAATGCATCCAAACACTACCTAAAGCGATACCACATCATCAGAGAGATTGTGGCTAGAGGAGATGTGAGAATAGAAAGAGTACCTACCGAGGACAACGTTGCAGATCCGTTGACAAAGCCTTTAACCCAGAAAGTACATGATCGTCATTTAACTTCTACTGGGATAAGTTTTAGAAACAATTGGCTTTAGTCCAAGTGGGAGTATGTTGGGGTTTTGTGTCCTATAGTCAATTGTTGCAGGATACAAACTTATTGTAAATGAATTGTTCTTTATATCATTTGTTTTAATGAGATATATGTTTTATAACTATATAAAGGCAATCCCTTTTAAGCACTAAATAAAGTCTAATAAAAGGAAATCCGTAAGTTTGTTTAAAGTGATTATAAAGTGTTCATACAAGCATGAAGTGAGACAAAACTTTATAATAAACTAATAAACTTAAAACCACCCCAAGTCAAGTGATATATTTAGGATTGATATATCACAGTTGAGACTTGTATGTAACAATGTCTTCTGTCCGACAGAAAGCTGATCTCACAAGCTTCACATATATAGATATCTGGACAGTTACATAGATCCGGTGAAACGTTGTTCATTAGGATTGGGGATCCGACTTGAGATAACAGGATGGGTAGATTCATCCTTGTCACCTGTTCATCTCAATGGTATTAATAGGTATAACTAATCCTCAGACTCAAAGGAATGTTAATTGGTCATCCTGAATTACTGAATGTGAGACTTTGATCGCGTGGTCCCACGATCCTTAACAGAGATGACTCTGGGGTGTGAACTGCAAAGGTTGGGTGTCACAGGAGGTAATGTCAGGGTAGTTATACATTGGATTGAGCATTTATCACTCCCGATGAATGAGAGATACATCCAAGGATCGCTTGTGGAAGACTCGACTCTAAACCCTTGCAAGGTGATAGCTTAAGAGTAGAAATTCGGATTTCACTTAACCTATCTTTTGAGTTGACTCGGCCAATAACAAGTAAAATAAACGTCTCGCCATATGTGACTTGACATTACCCATAGTCATAAGATTCAGTTCAAGGATGTAGTTGATAAAGGATCGTATTATACCGTAACTAATACGGAAGGGTTAACGACAGAATCAACCTGTCTTCTTAACGGACTCTGGGGGAATGATTACGGACATGCCGATAACATGCTCTGTTCATCATTCCGTTATGCAAGGATTAAATATAATTCTTGAAGAAATTAATTTAATAGTTGCATACGGCCAGAAGTAGTAAGGACCTAATGGATCACACATAAGACTTGAAAACAAAAGAGAGATGGATCTGATTAATAGATGGAAGCCCAATTGAGCCCAGTAAGGCCCACATGGATAGGGGGGTCGAAATTTATATATATGATTAGGGAAGGAATTAATTTATTCCACTAATCCTAATTTGATTAGGATTATGAATTAAATTAATTAAGAGATAATTAAAGTAGGAGTTTTAATTAGATTAATATGCTCTTATTATTATCTAACTAGGTTACTTATTATTATCCTAATTATATTAGACATATAGTAAGATAATAATTAGAAATCTTATTCTGAATTGGATTCCTATTAAGTGACCTATTCCTATCTAACTAGGTTTAGATACAACCTAATATATATACCCCTACCCTAATGAATTTCGACACACGAATTCCTCCCCCCTACAAGTGATTTTCGAAATTGCTTCTGGAGAGAGAAAGAAAGAATTCCATTCCCAAGTTCGTGGACAAGAATTCATTCGGCATTCCATCGATTGATTAATCTAATTCATCCCTCTTTCTCCTTGATCTTGTGTTGGTTAATTAGAGGTAATCTATTTTGGTTACATCTCATAAGGGTTGATTCTAATTTAACCTCACCGTGTTCACGAAAGAAGAAAAACAATCAAAAGGGAGAAATTCGTTTTTCTTCGCCTACATCAGGTCAGTTCACTATTTCGAGGATTCCCGGAGATTGAACCGTCAGATCGTCGCGATTTTTGGACAGTAGCTTCTAGACACATTCGTCCACGTTTCCACCGAAGGGATTGTTGTTCGGAGGTTTGGAAGGTCTATTTCGAATAGGGGAAGATTGGTAAACAGTTTACATCTCCTTTGAAGTTGTGGGCACTTCGTTTGCAACGGTAGATTGATCATCGAAAGGTATATCTTCTTATCCATCTTTATATGAAATAACGATTAACGGATCCTATGGTTAAAAGGAAGTAGGCTAAAATTTTTATATTTCCGCTGTTATACCTTAGTCCTATTTCCAACACCCAGCACCTAGATTTCTCTACCACTGAAATGCTTATAGCCAAGCACTCAGCTTAACACTCTCAATATTCCTATTGATCACAGACTTGTTCTTTTTGAACTAAAGAACACTTTAGATGATTACAAATCAATCTAGCATTTACACATAGAATAGAAAAGTTGGTGTAAGATCTTTTTGTATTTGAGTGCTTTCTAGACTTTCTCTCTTGTATTTTTCTTTCAATGTTTCCGGCTAATAATCCAAGTTCATCGATTGTCCTTTTATAGAAGGAAATCTTTAGGTTTGATCGTTTTGAAATGTCTTAGCCGTTAACACCAAAACGGCTCTTTTGGGGAACAATTTCTAGACAGCTTCAGACTGCACCGCCATTCCCTTTCTCTGTTTTCTTCAGGCGTCAGGTTTGTCTTCTAGCGTCTGGTTTGTCTTTTTGTGCCAGTTGTCTGTTTCCAATAATCTAACGTCCCATGACTCTTGGAATTAGTAAAATTAAACAAAATAAAAATTATACTCAAATTAATAAAATAAAAATAACAAAATTTAACTAAATTAAATTAACAAAAAATAAATAAATAAATAAAACGGATTTCGTCACACGGGCGTATGAGCATCACGCCCTCACACAGGTGAGGGCGTGATGCTATCACGCCTCACCACAGGTGACGACGAACATCACCTCGTCACATGTGGTGAGGCACACAACTATCTGTTGGGCTTATGGAGACTAATATATATAGGGTTTCAGACGGTTTGGGTTTCAGACGGTTAGGGTTTCAAGAGTATAAATGTAACCTCTTTCTCTGTAATCCGTATCTCATTCATTATAGTAAATATCCTGGCTTGGTAGTGCCCCCAGACGTAGTCATTCATATTGAGTGGCGAACTGGGTAAACAATTCTTGTGTGTTTGCTTATTTTCGTTTATCATAATTTCAATTATTCCTAACAACTGGTATCAGAGCGAGGGTAATTACGATGGGAGACGGAAAAACCCCTGTGGAGAAATTCGATGGTTCGGATTTCGGTTTCTGGAAGATGCAGATCGAGGATTACCTGTACGGTAAAGATCTGTACCATCCTTTGGGTGAGCAGCCGGAGGATATGTATGATGAAGAGTGGAAGCTGTTGGACTGAAAAGCGATGAGCGTGATTCGCCTGTCGCTGTCCAGAAACGTGGTGCATCACACGGTGAAGGCAAAGACCACGAAGGAGATATTGAAGATCTTGAGTTCATTGTACGAGAAGCCTTCCACGGTAAATAAAGTTCATCTGATGCGGCGACTGTTTAATCTGCAGATGACGGAGAATATAGCAGTGGCGACGCACCTGAATGATTTTAATATGACAATCACTCAATTAAGTTCTGTAGATATTGATTTCGACGAAGAGGTATTAGCCCCAATTCTGTTATCTTCTTTACCAGAGAGTTGGAGCGGCACGGTTACTGCCCTAAGTGCTTCAGCAGGGAAAGAAAAACTTAGGTTTGATGATGTCAGAGACTTGATTATAAGCGAGGAGATTAGCAGAAAAGAGTCAGTTTCTCTAAGGGTGGCAGAACTTTGAAGAAAGAGAAGTTGGAGTTAGTTCACAGCGATCTATGGGGTCCTGCACCTGTGAAATCTCTTGGTGGAGCTTTGTATTACATGACCCTCATTGACGACTCCACTAGGAAAGTGTGGATCTATTTTCTGAGAAAGAAATCTGATGCTTTTGATTCCTTTCGAAAATGGAAGGCCCTAGTTGAGAATGAGACAGGTTTGAAGGTAAAGTGCTTGAGGCCTTTTGGGAAGGAGCCCAAAAACAAATCCGTGCGGGCTTGGCCCAAAGCGGACAATATCATACTAATGGTGGAGCTATTTGGATGTGATTCATATGTTCATATTGCTCCCCTTGAGAGAAGTAAGTTAGATGCGAAGTCTATTAAGTGCACGTTTATTGGATACGGTGGTGATGATTTCGGATATCGGTTCTGGGATAGTCAGAACAGGAAGATTACTCGCAGTCGGGATGTTGTTTTCAACGAGCAGATAATGTACAAGGATAGTCTGGGCGCATCTGATACTGGTGATGCAGGACTAGAGGTCGTGGACCTAGACATCACGAATTCTGGTGGGAGCAAGGAGGTAGTTGTGGAGGAGACAGTTGTGGAGGAGGCAGTTGTGGATGAGGTAGAAGTGTTGAAACACCTTTCCACAGGATTTTGATTTGACAAAATTAATTAAGTGAAATTAAATATTCTATAACACATTAAGTTTAAATGCTTTGATTTATTGTTACTAATGTGTTTGTTCAATGTTGAGTTTATAATTGTTATAAGACATAAAGATCATAAGGCTCAAGCCCTATAAGGAAGTCAAGGCCCAAGTCAAACAAGCCCAAGATTGCTCAGCCCGCGTATCTCCAAAACGCTACCGTTGAAGTAATGAAATGCATGCTGAGCAAAGAAGGATCGAGAAGATCCACGTAGACAACTTCGGTATGAAGCTGCTGAGCTGTCTCGACAAAACGTACAAGACAGCCGCTGACCACAAGACAGCTTCCAGACAAAGTATTTCCTCTTTGAGTAAAGATCAGAAGACACAGCAAGCTGTCTGGTTGACGTTACCCAAAATGGAGGAACATACTGTCACACTGACCGAAGAACAGAAGATGCTGGAATCTGATTGGCTAAGAGAACTGCTGATAGACTGAGTGAAAATGACCTGTAGCCGTTTCCCTCCAACGGTTATTTCGAAATTCGAAATAACCAGAAGCTCTCACAGCTCTCTATAAATAGAGCATTCAGAATCCACATTCGACAGAGAACTTTGAGCAAAAGCCGTTACGCTGATCAAACGTGTACAAAAGTTCTCCATCAAAAGCAAAGCAAATTCTTACACTACAAGCTTATTCATTTGTGTAAAAGTCTAGAGTGATTGATTCTCAATCATCTAAGGTGTTCTAGCAATTGTTGTTTAGGACAAATCTTAATCATTTTTAGGAATAGAAAGGAGAGGCTGAGTACTCGGTTTTAAGTACTCAGCGGAGAGATTAGGATTGAGTAGAAGTATAGAGGAAGGTACTCTTGTCATACTCAATTGCTGATATTGTAAAAGGTTTGAGGCTCTACCTTTAAAGAGCTCAGTAGAGGATTTGAAATCTCGGAAGTGTTCCGGGGACAGGACGTAGGCTTAGAAGAAGCCGAACCTGGATAAATCTGTTGAGTGAAGTATTTCTAAACCTTAACTCCTTATTTATATTGCTTGCTTAAAACAAACTAAAACTGACCAAGTAAAAGAGGTCAAGCTGAGTTGTGCGCTGCCAACGAATTAAGTTAGGAATAGACTCTGAGTGCTATTTTCTGACCTAAGCAACGAAACTGACCTAGTCACTAGCTGACTAAGCCAGTGTCTTGTCGATTGATCAGCGCCGCTGTCATATAATCTTTTCTAAAAGAAAAGAAATCTGCCCTAATCGTTTTAAAAGGTAGAATAGTTCCTAACCCCCCCCCCTTGGAACTATACTTGCAACCTTACAAGGGACCAACAAGTGGTATCAGAGCTTAAAAGCTCATTACTAAAGGTCTAACAACCTTGAGTTGATCCATACCATGGGCGAAAACAGCACTCGGTTTCTCCCTGGAAACCAGACAACTCAGATACTACCTGAGGGGCTGTCCATTACCAGGCCTCCCCTATTCTTCGGGTCAAACTATACATTTTGGAAGAATAGGATGAAGAACTTCATTCAAGCTACAAACATGAGTGCCTGACTATCTATAGTCCAAGGACCGTTTGTACCTGTGAAAGTTGTTGCTGGCCAGTCAGTTGTTAAAGCTGAGGTTGAATGGACAGAGGATGATCTTAAGAAGCTTCAAAACCATGCTTCGGCTATCAATATGCTTCACTGTGCGCTCGATGCTGCAGAATATAACAAAATCTCAGGTTGTGAGTCGGCACAAGAGATCTGGAAAAAGCTGGAAGTCACCTACGAGGGAACAAACAAAGTAAAAGAATCCAAGGTGAATCAGCAGATGAGACTGTACGAGCTGTTCGAGATGAACAATGATGAGGGCATTTCAGACATGAACGCAAGGTTCACCAACATCATTAATGAGCTCAAGAGACTTGGGAAAATCTTCACTGAGGAAGAACAAGTCAAAAAGATACTCAGGAGTCTTCCAAAAGACTGGCAAGCAAAGAAGACAGCAGTTGAGGAAGCTCAGGATTTAACCACCTACAAATATGACGAACTCATCGCTTCATTGCTGACCCATGAGATATCCATGAAAAACTTTAAGGTGAAGGAAAAATCTGATGACAAGAAGCAGAAGTCACTTGTCATGAATGCTGACTCCACTGACGGGAGTTCAACTGATGATGATGAGATGGCTATGTTCACAAGAAAGATGAAGAGGCTGTTCAGGAAGAACGACAAATATTCTAAAAAGCCTTACAAAAAGTTTGATAAGTATAAGGCTGACTCAAGTGGCAGCAAATACAGAAAGGACAGCTCAAAGCCCATTACATGCTTTGAGTGCCACCAAGATGGCCATATTAAGTCAAACTGCCCCACGCTGAGGAAAGATAAGAAAAGTGGGAAGAAGGCAATGGTGGCTACTTGGAGTGACAGTGATGAATCTTCATCAACAGAAACTGAGGCCACCGAGTCAGCGAAGATATGCTTTATGGTTGACGAACTTGCTGAGCCATGCATTTCTGAGCATGCTGACCAATCTGATGAGTCAGATAATGAAGAGCAATCTAATGAGGTAATCTCACTCTCTCAACTCAGAAATGAAATGGGTAACGCCCTGAGTGATCTCTATACACTTGTTAAAAAGTGTAACAGGAAGATTAAAGCACTCAGCCGGCGCTGTGATGAAGTAGAAGAGGTCAAACTGAGTGACCTCAGATACCTTCTTCAAGACAACTCAGTTTTGCATGAAAATATGAAAATCATTCATGAGTCTGTCTCTGAAGTCCAGTCAGTTTCAAAGAAACTGAGGAAGGATGTCACAACCATTCAGAACCAATTAAAGGTTCCAAACAAAAAAAATTTCCGCTGAGAACTCAGTATCAAGGTACACAGTACCAAGGTACTCAGCAGAGACGAAATCCCCAGCGAAAAGTCCAATGTGACTTTTGTGGGAAGTTAGGTCACACTACTAAAGTGTGCTGGCACGCTCAGCACTGGGGTGCTGACAAGTCAGTAAAAAATCCTAAACATAAGGTCAATTGTGACTTCTGTGGAAAGAATGGCCATACTGTCCATGTATGTCGCCATAAAATAAAATATGATGCTATACCTGTTGCACCTAACAAGTCAGGACCCAAAAAGAATTTGGTACCTAAAAGTAACTAGTTACAATGCAGGTAAGCCTGAGATGTGCCGAGAAGTCAAATATGTGGTATATTGACAGCGCATGCTCAAGGCATATGACGGGTGATGAAACTCAGTTCATCACGTTTGAACGTAAACGAGAAGGGAGTGTAAGTTTTGGAGACAACAAGAAGGGTAAGATAGTAGGCTCAGGAATCATCGTAGGTAACCCTACTATTGAATCTGTCTCCCTAGTCAGCGGACTCAAATATAACTTACTCAGCGTAGCTCAGCTATGTGACAATGGGAGAAAAGTTATATTTGATACTACTGGATGTAAAATATACGAGGGTAAAACTAATGAGTTAATTTTAACTGCCCTCGGATAGATAATGTCTTTATGCTAGACTTAGAGAAAAAGTTTTCAAAAACTGTGTGCTTAGTAACAAAGGAAGAAAATTCCTGGCTATGGCACAGGAGACTTGGTCATGTAAGCATGGACCTCCTGGCCAAATTAGCAAGAAAGCAATTGGTTGAGGGACTGCCTGAACTTAAATTTCAAAAAGATCAATTATGCCATGCTTGCCAAGCTGGAAAACAAACCAAGCAATCTTTTCACAATAAAAACATTGTCTCAACTAAGCGTCCGTTAGAAATGCTACACTTGGATCTCTTTGGTCCAGTCCAGCCGTTGAGTCTGGGTGGAAGAAGGTTTTCCTTGGTTATTGTAGATGATTTCTCTCGGTACACATGGGTTATCCTGCTGACCAGTAAGGACGAGACCTTTGAGACATTTTCAAACTTGGTTAGAAAAATTGAAAATGAGAAAGACCTAAAATTAGCTCATATCCGTAGTGATAACGGTGGAGAATTCAAAAACCAAAAGTTTGTTGAATTCTGTGAAGCCAGCGGCATTGACCACAATTTCTCTGCTCCTAGAACGCCTCAGCAAAATGGGGTTGTTGAAAGGAAGAACAAAACTCTGGTTGAGATTGCCAGGACAATGCTGGATGAGCATAGGCTTCCAAAGTATTTTTGGGGAGAAGCTGTTAACACAGCATGCTATATTCTGAATAGGGCTCTAGTTAGACCTATACTTAAGAAAACCCCTTATGAACTTTGGAAAGGACGAAAGCCCAACATTGGATACTTTCGTGCCTTTGGCTGTAGATGCTTTATTTTAAACACCAAAGATAGCTTAGCCAAATTTGATTCAAAAGCTGATGAGGCTATCTTTCTAGGCTACTCAACAAACAGCAAAGCATACAGAGTTTTTAATAAGAGAACTCAAGTATTAGAAGAATCTATACATGTGCAATTCGATGAAACTGACCCTGCAGGAAGATACCAGCCGCTGATAGAAGATGAACCAAACTCAGCACCTGCTGATCAAGAACCAGCTACTGAGTCCTTCACAAAACGGCTGACCAAGAGTAAGAGTGAACCTAAGATTACTTTCACTGACCAATCTACTTCTGCAGAGAATGTTGAAACACAGATAGAACAAGACATAAATCTACCCAAGGAGATAAGAGTCCCAAGAGGGCATTCAGAAAATACAATTCTTGACTCAGCTGGAAATACGCTGATGACAAGAAATCAACTAAGGAAGTATCTCGACAATGTAGCTTTTGTCTCAGTACAGGAGCCGAAGAACTTTGCCGAAGCTGAGGATGACGAATTCTGGATGAATGCCATGCAAGAGGAACTCAATCAGTTCAGGAGGAATAATGTGTGGGAACTAGTCACTAGCTGACTTAGCCAGTGTCTTGTCGATTGATCAGCGCCGCTGTCATATAATCTTTTCTAAAAGAAAAGAAATCTGCCCTAATCGTTTTAAAAGGTAGAATAGTTCCTAACCCCCCCCCCCCCCCTTGGAACTATACTTGCAACCTTACAAGGGACCAACAAGTGGTATCAGAGCTTAAAAGCTCATTACTAAAGGTCTAACAACCTTGAGTTGATCCATACCATGGGCGAAAACAGCACTCGGTTTCTCCCTGGAAACCAGACAACTCAGATACTACCTGAGGGGCTGTCCATTACCAGGCCTCCCCTATTCTTCGGGTCAAACTATACATTTTGGAAGAATAGGATGAAGAACTTCATTCAAGCTACAAACATGAGTGCCTGACTATCTATAGTCCAAGGACCGTTTGTACCTGTGAAAGTTGTTGCTGGCCAGTCAGTTGTTAAAGCTGAGGTTGAATGGACAGAGGATGATCTTAAGAAGCTTCAAAACCATGCTTCGGCCATCAATATGCTTCACTGTGCGCTCGATGCTGCAGAATATAACAAAATCTCAGGTTGTGAGTCGGCACAAGAGATCTGGAAAAAGCTGGAAGTCACCTACGAGGGAACAAACAAAGTAAAAGAATCCAAGGTGAATCAGCAGATGAGACTGTACGAGCTGTTCGAGATGAACAATGATGAGGGCATTTCAGACATGAACGCAAGGTTCACCAACATCATTAATGAGCTCAAGAGACTTGGGAAAATCTTCACTGAGGAAGAACAAGTCAAAAAGATACTCAGGAGTCTTCCAAAAGACTGGCAAGCAAAGAAGACAGCAGTTGAGGAAGCTCAGGATTTAACCACCTACAAATATGACGAACTCATCGCTTCATTGCTGACCCATGAGATATCCATGAAAAACTTTAAGGTGAAGGAAAAATCTGATGACAAGAAGCAGAAGTCACTTGTCATGAATGCTGACTCCACTGACGGGAGTTCAACTGATGATGATGAGATGGCTATGTTCACAAGAAAGATGAAGAGGCTGTTCAGGAAGAACGACAAATATTCTAAAAAGCCTTACAAAAAGTTTGATAAGTATAAGGCTGACTCAAGTGGCAGCAAATACAGAAAGGACAGCTCAAAGCCCATTACATGCTTTGAGTGCCACCAAGATGGCCATATTAAGTCAAACTGCCCCACGCTGAGGAAAGATAAGAAAAGTGGGAAGAAGGCAATGGTGGCTACTTGGAGTGACAGTGATGAATCTTCATCAACAGAAACTGAGGCCACCGAGTCAGCGAAGATATGCTTTATGGTTGACGAACTTGCTGAGCCATGCATTTCTGAGCATGCTGACCAATCTGATGAGTCAGATAATGAAGAGCAATCTAATGAGGTAATCTCACTCTCTCAACTCAGAAATGAAATGGGTAACGCCCTGAGTGATCTCTATACACTTGTTAAAAAGTGTAACAGGAAGATTAAAGCACTCAGCCGGCGCTGTGATGAAGTAGAAGAGGTCAAACTGAGTGACCTCAGATACCTTCTTCAAGACAACTCAGTTTTGCATGAAAATATGAAAATCATTCATGAGTCTGTCTCTGAAGTCCAGTCAGTTTCAAAGAAACTGAGGAAGGATGTCACAACCATTCAGAACCAATTAAAGGTTCCAAACAAAAAAAATTTCCGCTGAGAACTCAGTATCAAGGTACACAGTACCAAGGTACTCAGCAGAGACGAAATCCCCAGCGAAAAGTCCAATGTGACTTTTGTGGGAAGTTAGGTCACACTACTAAAGTGTGCTGGCACGCTCAGCACTGGGGTGCTGACAAGTCAGTAAAAAATCCTAAACATAAGGTCAATTGTGACTTCTGTGGAAAGAATGGCCATACTGTCCATGTATGTCGCCATAAAATAAAATATGATGCTATACCTGTTGCACCTAACAAGTCAGGACCCAAAAAGAATTTGGTACCTAAAAGTAACTAGTTACAATGCAGGTAAGCCTGAGATGTGCCGAGAAGTCAAATATGTGGTATATTGACAGCGCATGCTCAAGGCATATGACGGGTGATGAAACTCAGTTCATCACGTTTGAACGTAAACGAGAAGGGAGTGTAAGTTTTGGAGACAACAAGAAGGGTAAGATAGTAGGCTCAGGAATCATCGTAGGTAACCCTACTATTGAATCTGTCTCCCTAGTCAGCGGACTCAAATATAACTTACTCAGCGTAGCTCAGCTATGTGACAATGGGAGAAAAGTTATATTTGATACTACTGGATGTAAAATATACGAGGGTAAAACTAATGAGTTAATTTTAACTGCCCTCGGATAGATAATGTCTTTATGCTAGACTTAGAGAAAAAGTTTTCAAAAACTGTGTGCTTAGTAACAAAGGAAGAAAATTCCTGGCTATGGCACAGGAGACTTGGTCATGTAAGCATGGACCTCCTGGCCAAATTAGCAAGAAAGCAATTGGTTGAGGGACTGCCTGAACTTAAATTTCAAAAAGATCAATTATGCCATGCTTGCCAAGCTGGAAAACAAACCAAGCAATCTTTTCACAATAAAAACATTGTCTCAACTAAGCGTCCGTTAGAAATGCTACACTTGGATCTCTTTGGTCCAGTCCAGCCGTTGAGTCTGGGTGGAAGAAGGTTTTCCTTGGTTATTGTAGATGATTTCTCTCGGTACACATGGGTTATCCTGCTGACCAGTAAGGACGAGACCTTTGAGACATTTTCAAACTTGGTTAGAAAAATTGAAAATGAGAAAGACCTAAAATTAGCTCATATCCGTAGTGATAACGGTGGAGAATTCAAAAACCAAAAGTTTGTTGAATTCTGTGAAGCCAGCGGCATTGACCACAATTTCTCTGCTCCTAGAACGCCTCAGCAAAATGGGGTTGTTGAAAGGAAGAACAAAACTCTGGTTGAGATTGCCAGGACAATGCTGGATGAGCATAGGCTTCCAAAGTATTTTTGGGGAGAAGCTGTTAACACAGCATGCTATATTCTGAATAGGGCTCTAGTTAGACCTATACTTAAGAAAACCCCTTATGAACTTTGGAAAGGACGAAAGCCCAACATTGGATACTTTCGTGCCTTTGGCTGTAGATGCTTTATTTTAAACACCAAAGATAGCTTAGCCAAATTTGATTCAAAAGCTGATGAGGCTATCTTTCTAGGCTACTCAACAAACAGCAAAGCATACAGAGTTTTTAATAAGAGAACTCAAGTATTAGAAGAATCTATACATGTGCAATTCGATGAAACTGACCCTGCAGGAAGATACCAGCCGCTGATAGAAGATGAACCAAACTCAGCACCTGCTGATCAAGAACCAGCTACTGAGTCCTTCACAAAACGGCTGACCAAGAGTAAGAGTGAACCTAAGATTACTTTCACTGACCAATCTACTTCTGCAGAGAATGTTGAAACACAGATAGAACAAGACATAAATCTACCCAAGGAGATAAGAGTCCCAAGAGGGCATTCAGAAAATGCAATTCTTGACTCAGCTGGAAATACGCTGATGACAAGAAATCAACTAAGGAAGTATCTCGACAATGTAGCTTTTGTCTCAGTACAGGAGCCGAAGAACTTTGCCGAAGCTGAGGATGACGAATTCTGGATGAATGCCATGCAAGAGGAACTCAATCAGTTCAGGAGGAATAATGTGTGGGAACTAGTGCCACATCCTAGGAGCCAAAAGACCATTGGAACGAGATGGGTCTTCAGGAACAAGCTGGATGAACAAGGAAACGTAGTCAGAAACAAGGCAAGACTTGTAGCTCAGGGCTACAGTCAGCAAGAAGGTATTGACTACGGTGAGACCTTTGCCCCAGTGGCAAGGCTAGAAGCAATTAGGATTTTATGTGCATATGCATCGTATATGAATTTTAAACTGTTTCAAATGGATGTTAAAAGTGCATTTCTTAATGGAGTAATAAACGAGGAGGTCTATGTCAATCAGCCTCCAGGGTTTGAGGATTCTAAGTTCCCAAACCACGTTTACAAACTCAAAAAGGCTCTGTATGGCCTCAAGCAAGCACCACGTGCTTGGTATGAGAGGCTGACCAACTTCTTACTGACTAGAGATTATGTCAGGGGTCAAGCTGATACAACCTTATTCATTAAGAGAAAGGGTAAAGATACCCTGCTGGCACAAATATATGTAGATGACATTATATTTGGTGCTACTAATGAATCTATGTGCAAGGAATTTAGCGAACAAATGCAGACTGAATTCGAAATGTCAATGATGGGAGAACTCAACTTCTTCCTCGGACTTCAAATTAAACAAGGAAAGAATGGCATATTCATCAGTCAGGCTAAATATGCCAATGAGATATTAAAGAAATATGAACTTGAACATTGTAAGCCAATATCCACTCCTATGGGCACTGATACTGTCCTCTGTGCTGATGAAAATGGTAAGTCAGTAGACAGCAAGTTATACCGAGGTATGATTGGCTCTTTACTTTACTTAACAGCAAGTAGGCCAGATATTCAGTTCTCAGAATGTTATTGTGCTAGATATCAAGCTAACCCTAAGGAATCCCATTACATAGCTGTAAAAAGGATCCTTAGATATTTGCAAAGCTCAGTAAATGCAGGTTTGTGGTATCCAAATACTCATGACTTTACACTCATTGGATACACTGACGCTGACTATGGTCGAGACAAGCTGGAAAGAAAAAGCACCTCTGGAGGATGCCATTTCCTAGGAAGCTGTCTTGTATCTTGGTTCAGCAAGAAGCAGGCATCAGTAGCCCTGTCCACAACTGAAGCTGAGTACATTGCTGCTGGAAACTGTGTTGCTCAAGTCCTATGGATTAAGCAACAACTTGAAGATTATGGTGTTCAAACAAAGACAATTGAAGTCAAATGCGACAACAAGAGTGCAATTGACCTCTCAAAGAACCCAATCCAGCACAGCAGGATGAAGCATGTCAGCATAAGGCATCACTTCATCAGAGATCATGTACTCAAGAAAGAAATTAAGCTGACTTATGTGCCAACAGATGAGCAGCTGGCTGATATCTTTACAAAGCCTCTAGCACGAGAGCAATTTAGCATACTGAGAGAAGCCATTGGTATGTTTAATCCACTGTCCTAAATTCCTAAGTAAAAATGTGATATGATGCATGTTGAATGAATGTTAACATGCTGAGTATTTTAAAGAGTATCTGTCAAAATCACATGCCCAGAAATAAATGCACACTGAGTGAGTTATCTCATGCCGAGTAACTAAACCTCTATAACTATCCGTTGAACAAAACTGACTACTCAGAATACGAAACGTTTATATCATCAAACACTGAGTAAAAATAATTATTAGCATTTAATGCCACCACACGCGTAATGACACATGTACTGCGCATGCGCCGAAAACGTCTTAAAATGTCATAAATGTCAGATTTTCTGCCGATTGGACAACCCAAGGGCAAAACCAACCAAAATTCAAATGAAAATCCAAGTTAAAAATCTATAAATAGTGGATATTAACCCACTACCTTCTCTTCATGCGCACTGAACTTTAGAAAGCTTCAGAATTTTCCTTAAGCACTTAAGAGCTTCAGAACTTAAAAAAATGTCCTTAAACAAAAGTACTTTCTCTCCAACCCTCAAATCCACTCATCAGGCTGGTCCTTCAACTAGCATGGTAAGAAGGATGATCAAAGTACACTCTTGGGCCAAGAGTCAAGAAGTACTAAGGAGCCGATACTTTCCTTCTAGCTTCGTCTCTTCTGAGAAACCATTCAGTGAATGGATCAACAAGAACAAATGGAAAGGTCTCTTCTCTCTTTCCGGACAAACCTATCCCACGATAGTGAGAGAGTTCTACTCCAACCTGCACGTTGATGCAGATGACTCTGACTACTTAGAGACCACAGTTAATGGTCAAAAGATAGTGATAACTCCTGAATATCTAGCAACACTGCTAGATATACCAAATACAGGGATCCAGTTCAGGACAACAAAGGAGCCAATACCAAAAGCCATCGCAGAAAAGATGAAGGGGTTCTGTAAACCCAGAAACTACAAAGGAGAAGTACCCAGCACATGCATGGGCAAAAATCAGAAGATGGTCCACTTCATGCTGACCAACTTCATCTTTCCTAAACTCAGCTCTCCCTCATCCGCCTCCAACTTTGAACAATGCTTCATCTGGCACATGCTGACCAGCACTCCATTCAATCTTCCTGTCTTCTTGGTCGGAGCTTTTCAACGAAGTGGGAGGAAGCTCCGTTTGGGTTCTCTCATCACCAAGATAATACAGGACAAGAATATAGAGACTGTAGGTGAAATAAGTTCATCAGGAAGTGTTATCACTGCAGGTCTGCTGAATGGACTATCACATAGTCAACCCCTAAAAGGATATGACGGAAATGGAAGCACTGAGAAGGAGGATATTATGACTGAGACTGAGCAACCCATTGGAGAAATGGAAAATCTAACAGATCTGGATGATGTTATAGCTCATGTTATGGCTGAAACTGCTCAAACTAATGAGGGCACAGAACCAACAGATGAACCTCAAACTGAGAAGAAGAAGAAAAAGGGAACCTGCTCGAAGGATATTCGTACTGTCCCACGAAAGGTAAGGCTAATGGAAAGAAACAAGAAGAAAGCTGATCAGGACCTAGCTGAGTCAGCTCAGAAGAAAATGAGAACAGAAAACGAAACTGTCGCTGAGCCCAACATTACTCAAGGGAGGTCTTCACAAAAACAAGCCTCTGTTCCTCAAAGTGAGAAACAAGCCAAAACCCCTGCTAGTCCAAAAGAAGCTCAACTCCCACCTCACAGCAACTCAGCACCTGAAGTCAACACACCCCGTAGTCCTAGTGCTACTCAAGGCACTCAGTGCGAGCCCACTCCTGCCAAATTTGCACACCTAGGTGCTACTGAATCAGGACAGCGTGTCATTGCCTCAGCTAACAATCTGCTTCAAGAACAAGCTCATCCTCCACCAAACCATGACCAGTCCTCTCATCCACCTGTAACTCACCAAATTCTGCATGAAATCCATGACTTGATCAACCACTTCTCTTCGGTTCAGACGCAGCAACCAACACAAGCTCAGATGTCCAAGATGACCGCACTCATGTTGACTATGGTCAATCACATGAATTCGTTGGAGGGTCAAATTCGTCTGCTGCAAGAACAAGCCAAGTCTCCTGCCCCTACCGTCAATTTGCCTACTGCTGATGCTGGCAAAACGGGGGAGAAAAGTGGCAACTAAGGAGAAGGAACTCTAAGTTAGAAACTAGAGAGTTAGAAGTTAGGAAGAATAACTTTTTTTATGCCTTGTCCTTATCCTTTGTTTTTGTTTTTTTAAAAAAAAAATTTCAATATGCCTAACTTCTGTTACTTTTGAATACTTGCATTACTATTAGTTATCCATCCTTCAAATGCTAAGTATTATCTGAATGCATGCTGCATTTTAAAAAAATTAATGTTTGGACTTGTCAAATATAAACCATTGAACAAATAAAGCACTCAGCGCTCTGTCACTATACATTACTTCCGCTGAATACTGAGTAAAATAGAATATGTCCCATAAGCTGACCTATACCTGAAAACTGATCTTAGACTTATTCAATTAAACCTTAGAATGTTTAGAATAAAACTAAGTCAGTAGCTCAGCCCTTACGGGGGAGTTCACTTAATTAAAAAGGTCAACTATCATGGGGGAGCTCAAAGCTGAGTTCCTTGCTGATTAGTTTTGCCAACATCAAAATGGGGGAGTTTGTTGAAACACCTTTCCACAGGATTTTGATTTGACAAAATTAATTAAGTGAAATTAAATATTCTATAACACATTAAGTTTAAATGCTTTGATTTATTGTTACTAATGTGTTTGTTCAATGTTGAGTTTATAATTGTTATAAGACATAAAGATCATAAGGCTCAAGCCCTATAAGGAAGTCAAGGCCCAAGTCAAACAAGCCCAAGATTGCTCAGCCCGCGTATCTCCAAAACGCTGCCGTTGAAGTAATGAAACGCATGCTGAGCAAAGAAGGATCGAGAAGATCCACGTAGACAACTTCGGTATGAAGCTGCTGAGCTGTCTCGACAAAACGTACAAGACATCCGCTGACCACAAGACAGCTTCCAGACAAAGTATTTCCTCTTTGAGTAAAGATCAGAAGACACAGCAAGCTGTCTGGTTGATGTTACCCAAAATGGAGGAACATACTGTCACACTGACCGAAGAACAGAAGATGCTGGAATCTGATTGGCTAAGAGAACTGCTGACAGACTGAGTGAAAACGACCTGTAGCCGTTTCCCTCCAACGGTTATTTCGAAATTCGAAATAACCAGAAGCTCTCACAGCTCTCTATAAATAGAGCATTCAGAATCCACATTCGACAGAGAACTTTGAGCAAAAGCTGTTACGCTGATCAAACGTGTACAAAAGTTCTCCATCAAAAGCAAAGCAAATTCTTACACTACAAGCTTATTCATTTGTGTAAAAGTCTAGAGTGATTGATTCTCAATCATCTAAGGTGTTCTAGCAATTGTTGTTTAGGACAAATCTTAATCATTTCTAGGAATAGAAAGGAGAGGCTGAGTACTCGGTTTTAAGTACTCAACGGAGAGATTAGGATTGAGTAGAAGTATAGAGGAAGGTACTCTTGTCATACTCAATTGCTGATATTGTAAAAGGTTTGAGGCTCTACCTTTAAAGAGCTCAGTAGAGGATTTGAAATCTCGGAAGTGTTCCGGGGACAGGACGTAGGCTTAGAAGAAGCCGAGCCTGGATAAATCTGCTGAGTGAAGTATTTCTAAACCTTAACTCCTTATTTATATTGCTTGCTTAAAACAAACTAAAACTGACCAAGTAAAAGAGGCCAAGCTGAGTTGTGCGCTGCCAACGAATTAAGTTAGGAATAGACTCTGAGTGCTATTTCCTGACCTAAGCAACGAAACTGACCTAGTCACTAGCTGACTAAGCCAGTGTCTTGTCGATTGATCAGCGCCGCTGTCATATAATCTTTTCTAAAAGAAAAGAAATCTGCCCTAATCGTTTTAAAAGGTAGAATAGTTCCTAACCCCCCCCCCCCTTGGAACTATACTTGCAACCTTACAAGGGACCAACAAGAAGAACCCCAAACTCCACCAGTTACACTGCGCAGATCCACTAGAGAGCGTAGAGCACCTGACAGGTACACGCTTACAAGCAACTACATGCTGTTGACAGATAGTGGTGAACCAGAAAGCTACTTGGAAGCATCTCGTGGAGAGGATGCGAGCAAGTGGAGGCTTGCGATAGATGATGAGATGGATTCCTTGATGACCAATGGCACCTGGGAACTTGTTGAGCTTCCAAAGGGCAAGAAGGCTCTACAAAACAGGTGGATTTTCAGAATCAAAGAAGAGGCTGATGGTAGCAAACGCTACAAGGCAAGGCTGGTCGTGAAAGGCTTTCAGCAGAGGTACGGCATAGATTATACTAACGTTTTTACTCCAGTGGTGAAGCTGACTACTATTCGTTTAGTGTTGAGTATGGTAGCTGCAGAAGATTTGGAGCTACAGCAAATGGATGTAAAAACGGCATTTCTTCATGGGGACTTAGATGAAGACATCTATATGAAGCAACCTCAGGGCTATGAGTCTGATAACGCTGAGCTTGTGTGCAAGTTGAACAAGAGCTTGTATGGTCTGAAACAAGCTCCAAGACAATGGTACAAGAAATTTGACGGATTCATGCACGAAATTGAGTTCGTGAGGAGTGAAGCTGATCATTGTTGTTACTTCAGGAAATTGAATGAAGGCTACATAATTTTACTATTATATGTTGATGATATGCTGATTGCAGGGTCAAGTGCTCGAGAAGTGAGAAAACTGAAAAAGCAGTTATCTGAGCGGTTTGCCATGAAAGATCTCGGAGAAGCTAAGCAGATTCTGTGCATGAGGATTGAAAGAGATAGGAAGGCTGGAAAGTTGTATCTCTCACAAGCTGAGTATATCAAGAAGGTCTTGATTAGAATCGGCATGCAAGATGCCAAGCCAGCTACGGTTCCTTTGGGTAGCCATTTCAAGCTATCTAAACATGACTCACCCAAGAGCAGAGAAGAGTGAGTCCAGATGGAGAGAACTCCGTATGCCTCAGCAATTGGCAGCTTGATGTATGCAATGGTGTGCACAAGGCCGGATATTGCACATGTTGTGGGAGTTGTTAGTCGTTTCATGGGAGACCCTGGTAAGAAGCATTGGGAAGCAGTAAAGTGGATTTTGAGATACCTGAAGGGAACCACTGAATAGGCCCTATGTTTTGAGGGCAAGAAATTTATGTTGACAGGATATGTGGATGCAGATTTGGCATCTAGTGACCTTGACAAGAGAAGAAGTACAACCGGATATGTCTTCACATTGGGTGGTACTGCTGTCTCTTGGGCTTCAAAGCTGCAGAAGGTGGTGGCTTTGTCTACTGCAGAAGCTGAGTACGTTGCAGTGACTGAGGCTAGTAAGGAGATGGTATGGTTGCAGAATTTCTTGCGTGAGTTGGGAAAGGAGCAGAAGGATCCTATTCTGTACAGCGACAGTCAAAGTGCCATTCATTTGGCAAAGAATCCCGCCTTTCACTCAAGAACAAAGTACATAGAGTTGAAGTATCACTACATACGGCATCTCTTGGACAGGAAGATATTGCAGTTGATGAAGATTCCAGGCACAGAGAATCCTGCAGACATGTTGACTAAGGTTGTAACCTTAGAGAAGCTGAAGCTATGTATGGCTTCAGCTGGCCTTGGTAATTAAGTTAAAGGAATGACACTACCATCAGAGGACGGATTTAGTCTCCAGGTGGGAGATTGTTGGGCTTATGGAGACTAATATATATAGGCCCAACTGAAGCGATTAGGGTTTCAGACGGTTAGGGTTTCAGGAGTATAAATGTAACATCTTTCTCTGTAATCCGTATCTCATTCATTATAGTAAATATCCTGGCTTGGTAGTGCCCCCAGACATAGTCATTCATATTGAGTGGCGAACTTGGTAAACAATTCTTGTGTGTTTGCTTATTTTCGTTTATCGTAATTTCAATTATTCCTAACAACTATCACGCCGCTACTCATGGTGCAGCGTGATGTTCATACACCGACCACAGGTGACGTGTGATAGCCGTGTGCCCCAGTGCCGCGAAATCCGAATTCAAAAAACAGTAAAACGATTCAAAATTATGTATCAAAAGCATCCAAATCAGTCGAAAATACGTACTATAAGCCCCTTTTCTTTACCGTCCCTCTTTCAACCTATGTTTTTCGTTAATAAAATAGTCCATATTAGATTAAAGAAAATTTAAATTGTTTGGAAGGATTTGAGAAATTTGGTAAAAATATATTTTATTCTTTTTATAAGGCTAAGTATAGGATCGGTAATCACAAAATCTAATGTGGACATGATAGAAGCTGCAATTCCTTTTCGCATTTTTATTACCGCTGGCTCTTCCTGTCATTTGACCACAGCTTCTCCGTTCCCAGTTGACCAGCACCGAACGAAGCCCATGATATAAACTCTCCTTTGCCTCTTCCAAAGAAACAACTCATTAGCTAACAATTAATCAGTTCATTACACTATGGCCGACGAAGTGAGAAACCAGCAGGTGCTATTGAAGAACTATGTGACTGGATTTCCCAAAGAGTCCGACATGGAAATAGTCACATCCTCTTTTAAGCTCGATATCCCTGAATCTACTAAAGATGCTGTCTTGGTCAAGAATCTTTACTTGTCTTGTGATCCTTACATGCGTTCCTTCATGAACTCTAATACTAATTCTTCCCCGTATCCTTCATACCATCCTGGAAAGGTTAGTTTATGCTTTACTTGATTAATGATCTTGATCTTAATTCATTTATCTCATTTCTTGCTCTACTTATGTTATTAGTATCCATTCACTGACCAAACAAAATACTGAATTCAATTTCATTTAATCCTTTGATTAATTGAGAAATTAATCAAATTAAGATTTGATGTTTTGAATTATGCAGCCTATTAGGGGATTTGGTGTGGTAAAAATTGTGGAATCTACACATCCAAATTACAAGAAAGGAGATCTGGGATGGGGTTTTACAGAGTGGGAAGAGTACACTCTCATTCTATCACCAGAGCTTCTAATCAAAATAGACCATACTGATTTGCCTCTTTCCTACTACACTGGAATTCTAGGTCTGCTTTTTTTCCCCTTTACGCTTCTGGAAAACTGGATACTTTTTTAATTTCCAAAAATAGCTTGAGTATCATGAATTAAGATCCATTCTGCTGTCATATGTTTATATAGTTTTGTAGTTTCTTTGTTATAACTAAAATGATTCAAACTAATTTCAAATCCATAGCCTTTTTTAAGTTTCCAATATAGTAAGTTGTTGTATAATTTGTTGTAGGCATGCCTGGAATCACGGCCTATGGTGGATTTTATGAAGTATGTAGTCCAAAGGCAGGAGAAAAAGTGTATGTTTCAGCAGCAGCAGGTGCAGTGGGGCAGCTTGTTGGCCAATTCGCTAAATTGATGGGCTGCTATGTTGTTGGAAGTGCTGGAACTCAACAAAAGGTACTTACTTTCATTAATTGTTAATTCATCCTTCTAAATGAATCTCAATTCATTTTAGTTTATGTTGATCAGGTGGATTTATTGAAGAACAAATTTGGGTTTGATGAAGCATTCAATTACAAAGAAGAACCTGACTTGAATGCTGCTTTGAAAAGGTCTGTATCATATATTGTATTATCATATTATTCCATTCATATGCAAATGCTAAAAGTATGTGCTGAAATTGATGAAATATATGTTACAGATACTTCCCAGAAGGAATAGACATATATTTTGAAAATGTTGGGGGAAAAATGTTAGACGCAGTGCTTCTCAACATGAGAACACGTGGACGCATTGCTGTGTGCGGAATGATCTCTCAGTACAATACTGCCCAACCTGAAGGTATATGTAACTTGACCAGCATAATATATAAAAGGGTTCGGATACAAGGATTTGTAGCCTCTGACTATTTTTCAGAGTATGCAAAATTCATTGATATTGTGCTGCCTTACTTAAAAGAAGGAAAGATAGAATATGTGGAAGACATTGTGGAAGGTTTGGAGAAGGCGCCTGCTGCTCTTGTAGGTTTGTTCACTGGTCAAAATGTTGGAAAACAAGTGGTTGTAGTTTCCCACGAATAATCCGCAGCCTAGCTCAAAAATTCGGGATTTTACAGTACCGGATCCTCCAAGGACCGTTTATTCAATTGTTAATATGTGTTTCTTATATTATCATTTAGGACACGTCTCAACAATTGAGTAGAAGATCCGATTCTATTTTTTCAATAAAATTCCCTGAAATTCTCTTAGTATGTGATAGTGGGAGAAAATTTAGAATAGACGTACAAATGAATAATGGATGGACATATAAATTCTCTTGATCTTGTGGATAATGTTATATATATGTTGGTTTTCCTTTTGTATTGACATGATTCTAAAAGATTTAGGAAATATTTAATTGCTATTTATAATGAAAAAATTAATTATTAATTTAAAATAATTAAATAAAATAAATATTTAAATAAATAAATAAAAAGGTAAATGAAAAAAAAATGTTGATGAAAATTGACCACCAAATTTGTGGTTAATAAGGCAATTAATTGTGTCTGCATTATTGCTGGCACAATTAATTGAGAGGAATGTGCTCCTTGGTTTATAAAAGTCAAAGATGTTTAAACTCAAACATTTGAGAGCAAGAGAGCAAAAAAAAAAAATGTAAGAAAGGAGAAGAAAGATGTAGAGTAAGAGGAGGTAAATTATGCCTTTGAGAGTTTATTTTTATAGGGTAGTTTTATTATTTAGGGAGAGATAAAAATAGTAAGTAATTATTTTGGGTATTGTCGGGAAACACATGAGTGATACTATTTTTGGTTTTATATCATATTATTGTAACTCTGAAAAGTTTCTAGAAAACATCCTCTTGTAAATCTCCTAAATTCAATAAAATTGTATTCAAGTTTTAAACTATTATTTTTTAGGGAAAAGTACAAAAATAAACCTTGTGGTTTGGACATTTTCAATCATATACTATGTGGTTTAAAAGTTTACAAACTGGTACCATGTACTTCAATCCGTTAGCAAATATAGCCATTTCTATCTAACGGTGTTAAAAATGCCGAGGTGGCAGTCAAAGTCAAAAGGTCTTAAGGGTAATTTTGTCCTTTCAAATACTTTATATTTTATAATTTATTATATTTTAAAATTTTTAAAACCTCTTCCAATCCCCAATTGACAACTCAGCTCTCCTCTTTCTCTCCTCCTGAACCCCTCTTCCTCGTCTTCTCTTTCTCTTCTTCGTCCTCCTGCAACTGTAAAATAGTGAAATTCTTTCTTTCTCTCTTTTTTATTTTTTTTACTAACTCCATACTTGTCATTTGAGGACCTTCCTAATCTCTAATAATACTACTCCATAGCTATAAACATCCGCTCTTCTCTGTTTTCTAATGGTAAAGTAAAAGCTTAACATAAAGCATAAATATGGGGTTTTCACACATGATTTGAACCATTTAACGAAGGCCTAAGCCGGGAAAGAAAGCAGCAAGCTGCGGGAAACCTGAAAGCTGACCTAAAGGTTCCGAATGGAGGCTAAAAGGTTACGAATGGCGGCCTAATGGTTCTGATCGGTCAAAGGACTGCAAGTCAGTAACAGAAGCAAGAAATAGGCATAGGATAATCATAGTGAGCTGGTACAGAAAAGAACCTGTGTACGTACATAAATAAGAGGCTGGTTATGGCCTTTACTTAAGAGGGCTCCTTCCCATCTATCTTGACCGGGAAAAGAAGGGGGGGGGGGGGGACAGGCGAACGGGAACCGACCGAGAACCCGAATTGATTGACTGGCTAACCCTTTCATACTCGATTCATTAGGGTCGGAGATGGATGAAACCAATCAGAAGTGCAAATCGCGCAAGCGAAGCCGGAAAACGGACCGCAGCACAACGACAACTAACCTTGCAAATTCCCCATGTTTCCGATCTCATGAGGTATTTCGCCGGAGAAATTATTCACATTCAAGTACAAATCAGTAAGCTCCGTCAAATTAGCTAATTCATTGGGTATTCCTCTATAAATAGAGTTATAATACAAGTAGAGACCAGTCAAGTTCTTCAACCCAGAAATTGCAGGAGAAATTAGCTAATTCATTAGGTATTCCTCCATAAAGAGTGTGCAGAGAAACATCATAAAATCCATTTTTTTTATTTGAGCTCAAAAATGGTAGAAATTGCCACTGGTTTTGGGATAGCAGTTTTCTCTCTCTAGCTGTGAGAAAGTTATTTTTTCTGATTAGGAAGGTCCTCAAATAGCAAGGATGGAGTGGGTAAAAAAATAAAAAAGAAAGAAAGGAAGAATTTCACTACTTTACCATTACTGGAGGACGAAGAAGAGAAGGCGAGGAGGACGGTTCAGGAGAAGAGAGATAGGCGAGAAAGAGCAGAGGTGAGGTGTCAATTGGGGATTGGGGGTTCTAAAATTGTAAACATATAATTAAATTATAAAATATAAAATAAATGAATGGACAAAAATAACCTTTAGATTTTTTGACTTTGACTGCCACCTCAACTTTTTTAACACCGTTAGTCATTTTATACCCTATTTGCTAACGGAATCAACCTCAAGGTACCAGTTTGTAAACTTTTAAACCACATAGTATATGATTGAAAATGGCCCAAACCACAATGTTTATTTTTGTACTTTTCCCTATTTTTTATTAGTAATATATTGCTTATGCTTTGAGATTTATTACTTCCGCTAAATTGTCGCAATCCAGAAAATTCACAACAATTTGCTCCTACTTTTAAATGTTTGTGGTTGGTATTTGCTATTACATGATTAATTATAAGTGTTTGGTAAAATATAATTAATGTTGCTGTTAATAATATGTGAAATGACAAGAAAACATAAGGCTGCATAATGTATCCATAGGATATGGTGGGTGTTAAAGATAGTCAAACTCTTAAATTTGTGTTTGCTTTGTGTGTGTGAAATGAAACCGGAATAACAATAACACAATATAAAAATATTGTGATGACCCACGAAGCCAAACCGGGCCGAATTCATTACACGGGCCCAGCCCATACTTAGATCCATGGTCTAAGATGGGATGGGACCCGAATAAAGGAAGCGGGTGAAGTGAGTAACCGCCCCGAATTCTTAAATGGAGCACTAAAACTCCCACTCAGGACAAACGATACCACGTTTGTTGCCACGAAAGCCACGAGAGGGGGCATGACCTAAAAAGGAGTAACCGCCCTCGGAACATGGCCTGGAAGGGGTAACCGCCCTCGGCGGTTACTTAAGAACACTTATAAAAAGCCCTAAGGCCAAAGGGGGAAAGGTACATTCACATTTTTCCCACAATACTATTGTCAATTTACCAACCCTCCTACAAAAACTGACTTGATCGTCGGAGAGTATTCCCGGAGATCATGTCTCCGGTTCTGTTTTGCAGGTAACTACGGCGGAGATCATCAAATCGGATCCAGCAAGTTATCATTGGTGCGGTGAACGTGGACCTTTTTTTTACCAACATTTGGTTAAAGGTACACAAAGAACATGTCAGAACCATCGCGAACGACCGGCGTTACAACCAGATCCACTAGTATGAACTCAAGGGGTCCACGGATTGCGAATTCGCAACCTGCAAGTATGCAGCCTGTGGTGCCTAGCTCGTCAGGCCCTTCGGGACAATTGAGTCCCTTATTGGAGGTTCAAGTGCAAAATAAAATGGAGATGTCCAATAGCGATTTTGTACAAATGGCAGGACAAGTCTTGGCTTCAAATATGAGCCAAGCGGCGGGGGATCGAATGATTAGTTTGTTAACCGTAATGGCCGATCATAATACCGCCGTGGCGGCTCCTCCTTAACAACATGTTGTTGTCTCCACACAACCATCGACTACTGCCGCCATATTTGCGCTTCCGCAGCCATCTCGAGAGCTACCCCAGATAGGTCAGAGTAGTCACATGAACCCACGCAGCCATCCAAGCAACTACTCGTACCACGATCCTAGTATGACGATCCGTCCGACCTGGCAAACATCCCAACCGACATCGGGAATGCCAGGAATCCTTCCACTACAACACACGGAACCCTTGGTTAACGGGCATTCAGAATTAATGGCGTCTGGGGCGAATACGTTTGGGCAGGAGCACACCTGGAACTTTGATCCTATAACCGGACGACGGCTAGAACCACGGCGAGAACAAATCTCAACATCAATTGGCGGGTGGATGCCACCTAGAGTTCACTAGCAGCGGATGGAAGAGGTTCGGCGAATACCCAATCTTGAGTCGGAAGATCAACTACGGAACATGATGGAGCGAATGGGGTACACGCCTAGGGCGAGAGCAGAGGTGCAGAGTGATTCGCCTTTTGCTCCGTCGTTGCGAGAATTTATACCAGATCACAGGATAAAGGCCCCAGCGATACCTAAATACTATGGGGATCCTAATTCTGATCCTGAGGCTCATGTCAGGAACTACAGAGAATTAATGGATGTTGCGGGGGCGAGTGAAAGTATAATTTGCAGATTATTCTCGACCACTTTGGGCGGAGCGGCATCTGATTGGTTTCGGTCTTTACCTGCTGAATCTATTCACAACTGGAATCAATACAGTCGTGATTTCTGTGCCAAGTTCGTGGGCTGTAAAGCGGCAGATGTGACGGATAGGCAGCTGAAGGAGATCAAACAGAGGAACTATAATTCCCTAAGGGAATTTGTTGTCGCATTCAACGATATTCTGGTGCGGTTGCAGAACCCGGATATCGTGAGCATCCGCAACATCATGGCGGATGGAACCACGGATTGGAGCATGCGGGAGGAAATCATCTGCAACAAGCCGCGCACAGTGGCTGAACTCATGAAGATAGCAAAGGAATTCATGGAAGTGGACGATGTCAACAGAGAACATAGAGCTCAAACCCGGAGAGAGAGAGATGCTGCTAGATCCACTTCGGACAATCGACGCCAGACCCAGTCCAAGGGTAATTTTGTTCGCAGGGGCGATCACTCCTTTCAAGGGGGAGGATATCAAACACCATTGAATACGACTCGCCAGGAGGTGTTACTTTGGATCGAAAAGAACCCCCTGAAGAAGGATGTGCGGTTCCCCGAGGCGAAAGGTCGAACTAGTTTGGGGCGATATCCTAACAAATATTGCAGGTTCCACAGATTGAACGGCCATGACACGAACGATTGCTATGAACTGAAGAAGGAAATAGAAAAGCTGATTGAGAGGGGCAAGCTAGGCCAATTCGTAAGAAAAGAAACGGTTGATGAGAAAACAGCGCTCCCGCATGAGGGAGAAGCAAGGCCCGAAAAGAAACAAAAGAAAGGGGTGATAAACATAATAGCTGGCGGGATCTATGAGCCGCCAACAAAAAGGGCTCGCCGTGAACAGCGAAAAAGCAACACGCTGTAGACACCGAGTCGGAGGACCTGTGACAAAAAACTGAAACAAGACGGTCGAAGCGATTGATTCCGGAAGTTTTGAAAAATATATAGAGAATAATAAGCTGAGGAAAATTAACGGCACGACGCGGGCACACAACGGCATCCCGCACGCGGACGACGATGGTCGAACGCCCGCTTGACGGCTCGAGACGTGCGCGCAGCATCCGTCGGACGCACCGCGAGTGGCACACTCTCGACGCCCGAGCAATGCCTGGGACCGCTGGCGGTGCGCGCCCTCGTGGGCCGTTGAGCACACGTGCCTGGCAGCGCGGAGCGCGCGTTCGGCGGCCGCGACGTGCGAGCGTCTAGCTGCGCAGAACGCGCGCTCGGCGGCCACGGTGTGCACGCGTCCGACGGCGCGGGGCACGCCCCGAGGGTCACCGGGCGGGCACCCAACCGCGTCGGGCGAACGCCCAACGCATCGGGCGAACGCCCAACGCATCGGGCGGACGCCCGACCAGGGTTGGGCGCGGGCGCCCAACCTCGCGTTGGGCGCTCGCCCAACGCCGTTGGGCGATCGCCCAACAAGGTTGGGCGGTAGCCCAACACTAGGTTGGGCGACCGCCCAACCACAATGGGCGACGCCCAAATTTTTTTGGGCGTCGCCCATTGTTCCGGGATCCGTTTCCCTATATAAGGGCACGGATCCCAAGGCAAAAGGAGGGAGAAAAAAAAAGAAGGAGGCTTTTTGGGGGAAAACTTTCTCACTCTAAACATTTTTAGAGAGGGAGAGAGTGGATTTTTTTGAGAAAAATATTTTTTTTTCAAAAATTCCAAATTTCCTAAGTTCAATTTTTACTAAATTTTTATTAAAATCGGGAGCTCGCGGTTCGTGGAATCAATCGGCTTCGACTTTCAGATACCGAATCAAAGGTATTATCCGAGGACTAGACTCTTTATTTTATTTAATTTATTTCTCTCCTTCTATTTATTTTTTATCCTATAGTTTTTATTCCTTTAGTCATTTATTTATTTTGTCACGTTTTATTTAGTTAGCATATTTATTTAATTTTCGTTTCGTGTTAAATAAAATTCGGTTTTGTTTTAAAATAAAAACCTCGTTTTGACGTCCCAATACGAACCGTGATCCGATAAAAAGGTAGTTCGGGTGTCGAAAACGTTGTAATTATAAGTTTTTTAATTTAAAAGAAATTTCCAAATAATGTTTTAAAATAAAAACATCGTTTTAGGAACTTCCGTTTTCGACTATGATCCATTTTCGGTAGTTCGGAAGTCCAAAACGATTGAATTAGATTTAATTTAAGGCTTTTGAACAAATCTGGAAAATATTGGAGTGCTGCTGTAATTTGCCAATTCTGTCACTAAAGGCTGTTTACCGACGGATTTTCCGTCGGTTAATCTGCCAAAATGTAAAAAATATCATTTCGGTCCGTTTTTCTTAACTTTTAGACTTTCAATCCTTAGTATATATATATATAATTATGTAATATATTCTTTTCAAATTATTTTAGAATTTTAGCATCTATAATTATTTTAGGATATGTGTATATTATTATTTATCCCATTTCACTATATAAATATAAGTATATATATGTATTCTTTTTATTAATTTGGATTATGTTTTAAATATTAGTTATTTAGTATTTTGGGGGAAATAATTAATATATATTAGCATATGGTATTTGTGGTATTTAAAACTATATTAGTTATGTATATGTATAGTTTTGAAACATTTGGGTTATTTTGGTGATTATTGAATAAAACTATTTTTGGGTAAGAATTATTTCATTAATTATAGGATTTGTTTCCTATTTTCCTATTTTTAAAGTATATATATATATTGTACTCGTTATTTTTATATACATATAGTTCATTTTGTATTAGCTTTTATTCTCATATTCTATTTTTGATTTTAAATGTATATATGTATGCATAAATTACTTTCTTTATTCTTTTGGGCCTAATCTTATGTCCATATTTCAAGTGGGCTTTGTTTGAATATGGGTGGTGGTTTAAATGGGTTGTTAATATAATTATAATAGTTAGAGAGTCCATTAAATAAGTGGGGAAAATAAATCACAAAAAGAGAGTTTTCAATTAAATTATTTAAGCTAATGAGCTTTCTTAGATTTCTAATGTAGATAAATAGAGTCATTTTTGTTGATATTTCAAATCGTCTTCAAAACACCACGTTTTAAAACCTTAGTCCGTTCCAACGACGGATTAAGCGAACATTGTAATCAAAATCGTTTTCTTTGTTAATAATAAGAGTTTTGAACCATTTTCTTAAAGAATTTGTACAAAATAAAATTGACTTGTATGTTTAACCATGTTTTCTTATTGAAAGGCTTTTACTTTAACGTTTTCAATTACTCGAGTCGTTCCAACGGCGATTCGGGTAAGCTTCATCGAACGGGGTTTTAAAACGCACCTAAATCGTTCCAACGGCGATTAAGGTGCGAACCATGTAATAAACATCGTTTTGGAGAAATAAGTTAATAGACACACAACATAACATTTAAAAACGGTTGTAAATAAATTACTTCTTTCTTCCCCCTCTCTGTGTATGTATAAACATAAATGGGTGATTCTTTACTGATGTGGCTTTTCAATATCATATGCTCAAAATGATTTCCAAAAAGAGAAAAAAAAAGGGTTTCAAACGAATTTTAAACTTAAAGAAGTATACGATTAGTCCGTTATCGCCTAACATGCTGAGTAGGAGGCCGGTGGTTCATAACCGGGCGATGTCGGGGTGCCTAGTAGCCTTTCTTCGGAAAGGAGCTAGCCTTCTCGGCTCGTACCTAAGTTTCCTGAACCCACACCGGTCTCCCGCAAGGGATCGGTGTTCATTTTCCCATTCGTGGGTGGCGACTCTTCCATATCTCCGAGCTCCGGTCCTGCCGAGCAGCTTGATTCCACGATTGGTTGCTTTCGGCGCCAATCACCGCTTACGTCGCCATGAGGTTGTCCACCCCCCGGTCCGCCCGGGAGAATAGGCCACGGCACCTCGTCTAACAAGTGGCGACTCTGCTAGGGAAGCGAGAAATTTGATTCCGGAAGGCATGCACTAAGCCCTTAACGGGGACGGATCGTTTTACTTCTTTTCGTATGCATTCACGAGCATTATTGCAAACCCTTTGGGTAATTTCCGTGAAACCTCTAGCGAGAGTCCATTCGTCGCTCGAAAGAGGATAGCGTAAGTTCCCCCTTACAGTAAGGCGCCAGAGGGTCCCCATCCATTCGTTAGGGGCGAATCTGTGCGGTCCTGTGAGGTCCCGCGGTCAGCCGTGTCAGCATATAGTAGCCTTAGAAGTTTCCATAGGATTACCCGTTACTATTTTTGATGTGATAAATGAATCAGTTTGTGTTTTCAAACCGCCATGATACGTGTCTAATCCTAAACAATATAAAGAAAATGAGACGATGCGTTAATATATAATCATGAATCGACATACTAATTACCCTAAAATATCGAAATGATTTGAACTAAAGACAACTTAGTCATCTCATATGAATGAACATGTGCGACCCGCCTTGTCCCTTTCGGTGTCCCGACGAAGGCACGTGTTCAGGAAATACGTTATGACGTAAGCACGTATTAGTATGAATCAGTTCGGTATTAAGGATAGTTATATTTCGATACAAAAGACTATATTAACGGTAGCCGTTATTCACATTCTTTAAATAAATTGGGATAAAACGAGATCACGACGAAACGAAAACGAAGAACATTTCTGTTTCGAACGACCTTGTTGTAACGTGAAAAGTTTCGCACAAGTAGCCCATCCCTTCCGAATGAAAGACGAGCTTTTACGTTATGCCTTGTGTCATTCTTAAGAGAAATGGACGTGTCCGCAAAAGGTGACTAAGAAAATAAAGAAAAGAAAAATGAACTAAACGACCAAAATCATTCCGAATCTACGATATATATCAATACCGAGAGTAGTTAAAGAAAATAAACCAATGTCGTTGAATACGTGCCTCGGACGAGAGTATACCCCGTTTAAAATCTCGAAGCCGAATTAAGCCAAACCATATAATTGCGCCATATGGACGAGGCTGCGGGTTTTGACTAACGACTCGATCATTTCGACCGTTACCAAAACTGCAAGAAATATGGCCCGATATACGTGTTTGCTTAAATTCGCGCCTAAAGGAAGGAAAATGGTGATATCCTCGCTTCGAATAAACACGCGATTCAACGAAACGTTGATTTTCTATAACCACACTGAGATGATATATCCCGTGGATTGGGAGGAACAAAGAGTTGTAATTAGCCAAAAGATTATCGTGTGCTCAAAATAAGACTCGCCGTCTTTTCACGTAGCAAAATGAGCAATCGGATCCTCGACGCTAAGAACAAACGCGTTACGCGATGAGTCCGTTCCCTAAAATAAAATCCAAAAGTGATTCCATCACTAAATAAACACGTGGTTACGTCTCTCGATAGATCCAAAAGATCCCGTTGTAATCCAAAAATCGAGACACGAACCCACGCGAACAAAAGGACACGAGTCATTGACAATAACGAACAATTGGACTAGAAGAATAACTCAAACCACGTCTAAAAACTGAGATACGCTCAAAGGGAGTCAAAACCTGAATTAATGCGTCTCACGAAAGGATGAAAGACGAGTTATTCCGAAAGGACAATCCAACTTGGTCGATTTCTTAGTCACTGAACGTTGATACGTCAAAACAAACTGTATTGTCTGATGAATGATTTATTTTTCCGAAATAATCGACGGCATCACGCGTCCCTAGGACCGCAATGTGAGCCCCAAACCAAAATCCTAGGAAAGAGACCTGGACCAACGAGTGTGTGGAGGAATAAGGGTGGAAGAGAGATGTTGTGATACATGTAAATAGAACTAACGTTTGTTCTTCTTATCTTATAATCGTAAATAAATAAACGCACACACCACGAATCATGCATATGAAATCATGCATACATACTAATGGATACCGTTCGCGCAGACGTCATCATTAAGCGGTTGTGGTTTCGCGAGAGTAATCGGCTTGTCAGACAGTTTGATCAGCTGCGAGTAGACAGTTCCGAATCAGTAGTTGTGGCTCCTGAATCATCTTCATCCGAGTATACTCAGTCTTCCGTCAGTATGTCTGCAACCGACGAGAAGGTGGCTGAATTAGAGAATTCTGTGAACAATATCAACGACCAGCTGGCCGCAATCTTGGCCCAGCTAGCTGAGTTAGCACTGAAGGACAACAAGAGTGGTAGTAAGCGTGCTGAGAATGAGGTGAACGATGGCCCTCGCTTTGGGAATGAGGAGGATTATCAGGATTATATCCGAAAACAGTTAGAGAAGGAGAAAGCTAAGGAAGAGGAGTGGAGGCAACACATCACACAAGAAGTGCAGGACTTGCACGGAGGAAGCTCCGGGAGTCAAGATTTCTATAACTTGAAGAATTGCTTGACAGCAACAGCTTTGCCTCTGAAATTTCGGCTCCCTGACATGAAAAAGTTCGATGGAACTGGAGATCCCACTGCTCACATGAATCAGTACGTTGCGGTGATGAAGCACACGATCCTGACCGAGGATCAAGTCTTGGGGCTGTTTAACACTTACCTGGAGGGGGCTGCCCTCACATGGTTCCATGCGCTGCCAATGGTGACAAAGAAGGATTGGAAGGAGTTAGCGAAGTCATTCATCGCTCAGTATAGTTTTAACACCATGTTGGAAGTCACTTTGAAAGAGTTAGAGAGCACTAAGCAGCAAACTGGGGAATCCCTTTCAGACTTCGTGAAGAGATGGAGGGCTAAGGCCGCGGTCATGAAACAGAAGCCGCTTGAGCAAGATCAGATCCGGATGGTGATTGGCAATACGTTGCCGTATATTAAGAATGAGTTGAGATATATGCCGTTCACAGATTTCAATCAGATGTATAGTTGCGCCTTGACTGTCGAGGGCGATGGGGAGCCGAAGAAAGCTTATACCAAGTGGACGAAGTCGGGATATAGTGCCGGAGGGCCTAGCGCGAGTGCGGAATCTGCGACAGTGAAAGTGGTTGATCTTAATGCTATCGAAAAGAGGCGGTTCGCCAAATTCGATCAGACTTACGCAAAGGTTTTTGAACGTCTGCAGAAGAAGGGATTTTTGAAAGCCCTTACCCCGTATAACAAAGCTCAACCTACTCCGCAGATTCAGGCTAGAGGGTATTGTGAATTCCACAGCAGTTATGGACATACGATTGAGAATTGCGAGAGGCTGAAACACGAAATCCAAGATTTGATTGAGGAGAAGAAGATAGCTGATCCTTCATCAGCAAACCCTTCCGTTAGGCGCAATCCATTGCCTAATCATAGGGTGAGCATGATCGGAGTTGGTTTGACGGAAACTGTAGTGATGGAATCTTTTGAGGAAGATGTAGAGGAGTTGTTGGACTCCGTCGAAAGGAGCAGTGTGGGAAATGGTCTGTGTGTGTCCTTCTTGGGTGAGGAATAAGAGGATGAACCAATGGAGGAAGGATCAGATGGTGGAGCACCATATGACGAGGATAGTGCCGAAGAAACCGGTGAAGGGGCGTCTCAGACTATCGTGCCAAATTTGGGTTTGTTCAGTGGAGGAAGGGATCCCGAAGTGCACTTGCGTGAGTATATGCACGACATGTTTATTGAATCCTTCGGGGTAGATGAAATTGCTCAGTGGTTCCACCATTCGCTGGTAGGCGAGCCTTTGCAATGGTTCCATTCATTGCCCGACTCTTGCAAGCACGATTGGGATCAGTTGTCGGATTTGTTTCTTGAAAAGTATCAGAGAGCTGAGGATAGAACCGTAGAGCACTTTGCAATGCAGATTGGACCCATCAAGCGTCCATTGCCAAGGGTGAGCAAGTATAACGGCAATAAGGACCCTATGGAGCACCTTCACTTCTATTTGTCAGCTATGACAGCCTTGAGTTTCAAAGAGGAAGAGATCACTAGCTTGTTTTGTAATTCATTGATGGGTGAACCGCTGATGTGGTACATGTCGCTGCCGATGTATGTTAAGATCGATTGGGCAGCTATGACGAAGAGATTTATCAAGGAATATACGGTATGGATGCTAGCAGAGCAAACTCCTGATTCCCCATCTTACCAAACACCTGATGCGGTGTTAGCAATGCCTAGGTATGGTGGATACCGGGATCCTGTAGAGCATGCGAGGATATTCCGCGATCATATGTATAACGCTGGATTCCCACAGTGTGAGTTGCATGAACATTTTCCGGAAACCTTGATGGGTGAAGCCTTATTGTGGCATCAGGGTCTGTCAGAGGAAGAGATGTGTCATTGGATACCGCTCCGAAATGCCTTTGTGGCGAGATATGAAATGTACGTTCCATGGACGGGATCCCTGGATGATCTGGACAGGATTAGGCAATTCCCCGAGGAACATTTTGTAGATTATGCTAGAAGGTGGAGGCACCGTTATGAGCAGTGTAATGAGGCAATGGGCGATAAGGTGCAGCTTATGTGCATACAACGAGGCGCTATTCCATTGGCCGCGAGAAGGATGAGTAGAGTGTCCCTCCGTGACTATGATGAGTTGATAGGTTGGGCCTTGTATGGATCGGTGGATCCCTTTTTCCTGAATCCGAGTGTTCCTCACGTCATGGATTTAATGGTCGTAGACATCTGGGCGAGTTCCTCGGACGAGGAGGATGCCAATCAGAAGATCCCTATCAACATTTGGGACGAGTCGGATGATGAGCCGGAAGTTGCGGTGATGATGAGATCAGGTCGTGTGGCCGAGGGAAAGGCACCAATGGTAGAGACTGAGATTGGAGAAGGTTCGGCTCCTAAGCCCGACGACCAAGTTCTTGAACAGTTGAAGAAGACGCAAGCTAAGTTTTATGCCATTCTAAGTACCATCGTGAGAACCTGATGAAGGAGTTGCAGAATTTGGTGATCTCCACTGACACTGAGCCGGCAGCGTTAGTAGGGGCAATAATGGCCCGAAAGAAGACTGAGATTACATTTACCGACGAGGATCTCCCAGAAGAGGGGAAGGCTCACAACAAGCCATTGTATATCCGAGCGGAAATTAACGGGAAGAAGACTAGCTGTGTTATGGTCGATGATGGATCGGCCATTAATGTTTGTCCTTTGAAGCTCTTATCCAAGTTAGGAGTGGAGAGAGGAGATTTGACAGCTTCTGAAACAGTGATCAGAGCATACGATGACAGCCGTAGGCATATTGAAGGAGTTTTCAAGGCCAAGTTGAAAGTGGGGCCGCACGAGGAAGAAACTGAGTTCACAGTGTTGGATATCCCAGTAACTTTTGCTGTGTTGTTGGGACGCCCTTGGTTCCACAAGCTGGGAGGTGTGCCCTCCACGCTCCACCAAATGATTAAGTTCCCCTTCGGGGAGGAGATAGTTACAATTAGAGCTAAAAAGCTGAGCTCGGTGGCAGCATTGGGAATTGAGCCTCAACTTTTCTCCGGATTCCAAGTCTCTGGGATTTACGAGTCGAGCATGACCACCGATGTGGTGAAGATGATGAAAGGAGGTTTCATCCCGGGAATGGGCTTAGGAGCACACCATCAAGGGTTGTCGGAGTTTCCGAATTTTAAGAGTCAGAAAACCCGGAGGGGTTTGGGATATGAGCAGGGGAGTCCATCCAACATGAGTGCAGAAGGAAAAATAGGCTTGAGGAAGCATTTTGTAAGCGAGGGGCATGGAAGGCCATATTCGGGAACGTCCGAGTCGTGGACTAGCACGGAAGGAAAGATTCTGCCAGGGTTTGAAATCTTCAATGATGTCGCCGACTGGGGCAAAGGAAAGGCAAGTTGCTTTGTCGAGGAGATCATGATGCTGGATTCAAATGCCGAGGAGCAGGTCATTACCATTGAAGCGGCTACAGGAGCTGAAATTGAGCCTAGTACCTCGAGAGTATATGAGAAGTCCGAAGATATTGAGGATGAAAATTGTATTACTGCTTTGTTTGAGTCTAATGATGTAATCACCCACGCTATCAATGAAATGAATTCTGATTTTGCTTACTTGCTTGATGTTGATCATGATCATTCCATGCATTCTCATTCATATAACATGCCTACATTTGAAATCAATACAATAGAAATGTCAACTTTCAATCTTGGTACGGATGAAAATCCTAAACTTATACAAATTGCTCAAGAATTAACTATTGAAGAGAGAAAAGAATTTGAGAGAATAATTAAAAAATACGAAATTGTATTCGCGTGGACATACGAAGACATGCCTGGAATCGATCAATCAATCGTAACTCACCGTATTCCAACATATCCCGAGGTGAGGCCCGTAAAGCAGAAGCTCCGACGTATGAGACCCGAATGGGCAGATAAGATCAGAGAGGAGGTGAAGAAGCAGTTAGAAGCAGGATTCATCGAAGTGATCGACTATCCCCCTTGGGTCGCAAATGTAGTGCCCATCGCGAAAAAGGATGGAAAAGTGAGGATGTGCGTGGATTACAGAGATCTTAACAAGGCATGCCCCAAGGATGAGTTTGCCTTGCCTCATATCGATGTATTGATCGACAGTGCAGCATCAAGCGTCTTACACACAAATGTGGATGGTTTCATGGGCTACATGCAAGTTCAGATGGCCGAAAAGCACAAAGCGAAAACGTCGTTCATAACAGAGTGGGGAACATACTGTTACAGAGTGATGCCGTTTGGTTTGAAAAATGCCGGGGCAACCTACCAGCGAATGGCCACAGCCCTGTTCCATGACATGATACACAAGGAGGTAGAAGTCTACGTGGATGACATGATGGTCAAATCAGAGACAAGAGAAGGGCATTTTGCCGCCCTCGAGAAGTTTTTGGCCCGAATTGCAGAATTCAAGCTAAGGTTAAACCCGAAGAAGTGCTTTTTCGGCGTTTCATCGGGGAAAATCTTAGGCTATGTAATCGGAAATAAGGGAATTGAGGTGGATCCCGATAAAGTGAAGGCTATAAAGGAAATGCCGGCGCCGAGAAATGAGAAGGAAGTGAGGGGGTTTCTGGGGCAAGTTCAGTATATCAGTCGGTTCATAGCAAGACTCACCACAATCTGCGAGCCAATCTTTAAGTTGTTAAGGAAAGACCAACCCGTCGTTTGGAATGATAAGTGTCAACAGGCGTTGGAGAGTGTCCGAAGCTACTTGTCTAATCCGCCAGTGTTGAGACCGCCTAAACTGGGAAAGCCACTTCTCCTCTATGTAGCAATTGAGGAGCGATCTATCGGAGCAATGTTAGCTCAAGAGGGAGACACCGGTGTGGAACACGCGGTGTATTATTTGAGTAAGAAGTTCCTAGAGTATGAGCTCAAATACAACATGATCGAAAAGACATGTGTGGCAGTGGTGTGGTTGACGAAGAAACTGCGGCACTATTTCCAATCGTATAAAGTGATCATTATTTCTCGGATGGACCCCGTAAAGTATCTATACCGAACTCCATCCTTGACGGGGAAGTTAGCCAGATGGTTGTTGCTTTTGTCCGAGTTTGACATTGAATATGTGACGAAGAAGGTTATCAAAGGAAGGGCCGTGGCAGAGTTTCTGGCTAACCAACCCCTGAATACAGAAGAGGAAGAAGTAAGCTATGATTTCCCCGATGAACATTTGAACGCAATCGAAGTCATACCATGGAAAATGTTCTTCGACGGAGCAGTTAATTCGAGTGGAGCCGGAGTAGGAGTACTACTTATCTCACCAGAAGGAGAAAGAATCCCGATGGCGAAGAAGTTATCCTTCCCCCTTACCAACAATATGGCCGAATACGAAGCATGCATTTATGGTTTGGAGTCATTAGCAGCACTAGGAGCGTCATATGTCGAAATTTGGGGTGACTCCAAGTTGATCATCGAACAGGCACAAGGAAACTGGGAAGTGAGAGAAGAAAGGCTACGTCCGTACCTAGATCAGCTAGAAGGGTTGGCATTGAGATTCCAAGAATGTCGCTTCTATCACATTCCTCGAGCTCAGAATCAGGCCGCGGATGCCTTGGCCACTTTGGTGTCAGTTTGGGACAACCCCCGGAACCTTGCTTCGAAACCATTGGTATTGAAAAGATCTCACAAACCGTGCTACGAAGACGTAATGCTGTTAAGGGCAGATGAAAAACCGTGATATTTCGATATCATGAACTTCATGAAAGATGGAACATATCCGGCAGAGTCAGAACCTAGGGATCAAGCTGTGATTAGAAGGCTAGCTCGTCAGTTCGTCATCCATAACGACTCGCTTTACAAAAGGCACATTGACGGATTACAACTAAGATGCTTGGATGCGGGGGAAGCCCGCGAGGCGATGGAATCAGTACATTCGGGAATTTGTGGAGCCCATATGGGAGGAGCAGTACTAGCTAAGAAAATTATCAGACAAGGCTTCTATTGGCTCACCATGGAAAGAGATTGTAACGAGTATGTGAAGAAATGTCACGATTGCCAAATCCACGGCGATTGCAGTCATCTTCCGGCCATGGAACTACATGTGCTAGCACCTATTTGGCCATTCGCTGCCTGGGGCATTGACATCATCGGTGAAGTAAGGCCTAATGCTTCAAATGGACATAAGTTTATTGCAGTCGCCATCGATTATTTCACCAAGTGGGTAGAAGCAGAGTCGTTTAGCAAACTGGGATCCAAGCAGATGAGAAAGTTCATTGAAAAACACTTGATCACCAGGTACAGAGTGCCTCATCACATGATCACGGATAACGGAGTCCAGTTTCAGGGGGAAGTAAGGAATCTTTTCCGAGAATATGGCATTGAACATCACAGGTCTTCTCCGTACCGTCCACAGGCTAATGGGGCAGTAGAAGCAGCTAATAAGAACCTTAAAAGGATCCTCGTAAAGACGGTAGAATCACATCGGAACTGACATGAGCACCTCCCACTCGCGTTGTGGGCTTATCGCACGACAGTCAGAACCTCGACTGGGGCAACACCATTCTCTTTGGTATATGGCACAGAAGCAGTTTTGCCGATTGAGATCGAAAAGCGATCGTTGAGAATCGCAGTAGAAGCAGAAATTCCCGAAACGGAATGGGTGAAGAGGCGATGTGAGCAGTTGGCTTTAGTTGATGAAAAAAGGATGGAAGCCCTTTACCATGTACAGTTATATCAAAGAAGGATGGCTCGGGCTTTCAATAAAAAAGTCAAGACCAGCCCTATCAAAGAAGGAGATTTGGTGCTGAAACAGATCCGTGTGACGCACACCGACCCGAGGGGGAAGTTCAGGCCTAACTGGGAAGGACCATTCGTCGTAAAGAAGATACTAAGCAAAGGAGCGGTGAAGTTAACCACAATGGACGGCATGGAGTTCTCCGAACCTACCAATCTGGATAGGCTTAAGAAATACTTTTCGTAAAAAAAAAGAGAGAAAAAAATAAAGAAAAATTCCCGATAGGTTGAAAACCCGCAAAGGGCGACCTATGCAACAATAAGGGAAATCCCAGTGGGTGAAAACCCGAAAGGGCACTCACTTAAAAATTCCGGGATAGTAAAAGGAGAGGAGAAAAATCGCCGGGATCCGAAAACCGAAAGGCGGGTCCTGGTAACAATAGTTATAACTTGAGCAATTACAAAAACAATGTATAAGAGACTAAGTATTTCTGTTGTTTGTAAATAAATAAAGGCATGAATATATTTGACGAGAATGATTGGAATCATCATAATCTACTGAATGCATGGTAATATGAATCACGAGTGATACATTTCCTATCCTACTTTTCACAAAAAGCCTACCTACTATCCACCCCACTCCCTATACATCAGCTATACATCGGAGAAACCCTAATAGAAGCTACAAAGCAACAATGAAAGCTACGAGCCTAATACGGAGGGAAGTCCCAATAGTTCTCAAAATCTCTCAGGTGAGATGCCCGCTCCGCAGATAGTGTCTCCTCGGCAGCACGCGCTCTCTCATCAGAAGCTCGCGCTCTCTCATCAGAAACCCATGCTCTCTCATCAGCAGCTCGTGCTCTCTCCTCCGCAGCAAGGCGTCTGATCGACTCATCACATGCCCTCTCCTCGACGGCAAGGCGACCCTCAGTCTCCCGTCGCATCACCCCCGACCAGTGGTCGTTCCTCTCTTGATACACATGACTAACTCGGGCATCAGCTTCCCGCACTAGCTCACTCTGTCTTCGCTCATGGGCATGAAGATCACTCTACAAAAAAGAAATAAAAAAAAAAAAGATAAGAGGCAGCATAGGCAAAAACATAAATCATACATACATGCATACATTTCACTACACTAAAGTACAATGATGATACATACCAGGTGGTCGGTGCAGCGCAAGCTGAGGCAATCTCGTAGGAAGCCGGATAGATCCACGTAGTCTGTACATGTCTCCCTGGTGGTCAGTGAAGCGTCCGAGGGATCAAACGGGATCCTCGACGAGAAGATAAGAGGGGCCGCCTCAAATCCCGCATAAGGTGTCCCAGACTCGTCATAGCGGATCGTAGCATAATCTCTCCCGTAGCCTGGTATAGGCACGCCTATGGACGATCTCTCTGGTCGGGCTGCGTTGGAGGACTCGCCGACGAAGTAGGGCTGCTCGCGCGCTGGTTTCTGAGTCTGAGTGCCATCGAAAAAATCAGATAAGTGGGCACTCCTCCAAGATCCCTCCTGCAAAAAAAAAACACACAATAAAACCTCCGAGCATATCATGAATAAAATGAAAAGACGGCGGAATCACTTACCGGAACCTCCGCCTGACCAAAGACGGCCTCGACCGCCTCTCTCGAAAACACGTCCGCCACTGGATCTACCTCCATCGCTGCCGCCGGGGCATCCCTCGCGCTCAGTAAAGTAGACAAATAAGGCTCGCGGCCCCCGGCATGAACCCAGACCACTCTACCGACAAAATGGCGGGTCAGATCTCGACGAATAGTCGATAAGGGCAGAGTCCGTACAGCAAACATGGAAACGGGAATCTCCCCCGGTGTCCAGTGAACATCACTCACTCCGGTGATGCCTCGATCTCCCAAATACCACGCCCGCACACAAGGGCCGGTGAGCACGCACTGCTGCTCCTGGATCATCGATGCGTATGCATAATCAGGGCCGAAGTCAAGATCATCCCACCTGAACTTAATCTAAAGAAAAATGCACAAGGAGAAAGTCAGAGGGACTCAAACAAAAATCTAGCTTGATTAGGCAAAATCTACCTGTCCCAGGGTCAGTGAGTCGATCCAATCCAGAAGCCGCGACACTGTCCGACTCCTCTCAGCGCTCAAGTCGAAGTCCCTCCATCGAGTCATAAATGGCGGCCTCGGCACTCTCGGTCGAGGTCGAGACCGGCTAGGAAGGATGTGTCTCTCGTATGCCCACACCTGCGGTAAAAACAAGGACTAGGAGTGTGAAAAATGCGAAAAAGATAAGACGGATAAGTCAAGAAGGCGCCACGTACCCACAGGGCAAAGGTATAACCGCCGAAGTCATTGCGCTTCCGGCAAGTCAGATCCAAGAATTTGTAAAGAAAGGCTAAGCCTGCCCCTGCCCAATCATAAGAAGCCGCTGCATCCAGATCGCTAAGTGCCTGAATGAGACCTGCGTGTACCTTCCCGCCCTTCGTGCGGAAAATCGTCTCACTCAGAGCATATACTAAGAAACTACGAACCGCTAGGTCGGTAGCGTCAGTCTCGCAGAAATCACGTCTACTCAAGAGGCTCGCGGTAGAGACAAACTTCGCCGGAGTAGACTTGGCGCATAGACGAACTCCCGGTCCAATCAAGGCGGCAAGCGTAGCAGGGTCGGCCCGTGGTCGCATCATACCAAAGTGGAAAGGGACGGGAATGTTGCCCCCTCGCAATCCTGTCAACAGCGAAAAATCTCGAGGCGAGATGGTCATCTCCCCAAAGGAAAGGTGGAAGGTGTGGGTCGAGTCAACCCACCGCTCGCATAAGGCCCGTAGGCCAAAAGGATCACACACCCCGTTGGTGCGGGGCAGCACTGCAATAAAGGGCTCGAAGCCCAACTCGCGCACGCGGGCTCTCGCCGCGGCACCTAGCCTATCATACCATGAGAGAACCTCGGCGGTGGTCCCCGAAATCTCAATGAACTAAAAAGGAACAAGACAAGAAAATTTAAATACAACTCCTAAAGCCGGCAATTGAAAAGAACGCGTTAAGACTAGGTATTCTTCCATTATCTAACCTAGAGACATCCGGTCTGTTAGGACCAATTTTCGGTAAAATCTCTCCCGTAGGGTCATTCACGTAAGGCTTAGTCAATTCTTTAATCCACCATCGTCTGCGGTAACGAGGAGCGTAGATTAGGTTTTACTATTCACGTGCATTAGCTAAGTTTTTACTATTCACGTATCACTATTCACGTGCACTGTTCACGTTTTTACTATTCACGTGCACTATTCACGTCGTTTTCACTATTCACGTGCACTGTTCACGTTTTACTATTCACGTTCACTATTCACGTCGTTTTCACTATTCACGTGCATTAGCTAAGTTTTTACTATTCACGTTGTCACTATTCACGTGCATTAGCTAAGTTTTTACTATTCACGTGCACTATTCACGTTTTTACTATTCACATGCACTATTCACGTTTTTACTATTCACATTGTTTTTACTGTTAACATGCATAAATTCGTAGTGTACTATTCACATGCATATAGCGCGCATTCTTACAAAAACAAACAAGTGTTACGTGTAAATAAAGGAATTCACGTTTTCTAGCTAAAGTCCTCTAAGGCAGTCTAAGAGTTAGCATGCAAATCATGTTCGTATAGGAATGCTAAAGCCTAGAGTTCAAATCAAATAAAAGTGAGAAACCACTTACCTCGTTGCAGCGTGTCCTGTTCAAATGTGTCGTAGGGTCGTGGAAGGTATCCACTCTATCCAGGTTCACATAAACCTCGTCCATGCCTCTGGTGCCATCCCATTCGTCTAAATCCATCCCGAGAATAATCCAAATTGAAGTCTAGTGAGAGAAAGAGGAGAGAGAAGGTGTGGGGTTGAAATGAAACCCCACCACCTTATATAGGAAAAGGGAATGGCATTCCCGTAAATAGGAAAAAAGTACGATTTGACATAAAGGTAAAAAGTAAATAATTAATTACCAGGTGCACAGACCTCCGATTTGCAGTCCGTTTCAGCCTGCATTTCTCCCAGACAGCGACTAACATTGTCCAAACAACAATTCCAGACAACAGCTAATTTTTACAGAACAGTGACACCAGTCAAAATACAGACGACAGTCAATAGAAAAACAATTAGTAGTCTATTTCATTTCGGACTCAGACGTGTGCCCATCGAATCGTCGAGATGATAGCTCTAGTGAGAAAATACAGACAATCGTGTGGTAAGAAAATCCAGAAACAGAACCCGCTTTTGAGCCATTTGACTCTCGGTCGCAGACCGGAGTTGCTTTTGAGCCATTTGACTCTCGGTCGCAGACCGGAGTTGCTTTTGAGCCATTTGACTCTCGGTCGCAGACCGGAGTTGCTTTTGAGCCATTTGACTCTCGGTCGCAGACCGGAGTTGCTTTTGAGCCATTTGACTCTCGGTCGCAGACCGAAGTTGCTTTTGAGCCATTTGACTCTCGGTCGCAGACCGGAGTTGCTTTTGAGCCATTTGACTCTCGGTCGCAGACCAGAGTTGCTTTTGAGCCATTTGACTCTCGGTCGCAGACCGGAGTTGCTTTCGAGCCATTTGACTCTCGGTCGCAGACCGGAGTTGCTTTTGAGCCATTTGACTCTCGGTCGCAGGCCGAAGTTGCTTGTTAGCCATTTGACTCTCGGTCGCAGGCCGAAGTTGCTTGTTAGCCATTTGACTCTCGGTCGTGGACCGAAATTGCTTTTGAGCCATCTTCACCGCAATTTTGAAATAGGGTAGCTGTTTAGCCATTATCCCCGTAATCTTGAAATAGGGTAGCTGTTTAGCCATTATCCCCGCGATCTTGAAATAGGGTAGCTGTTTAGCCATCATCCCCGCAGTCGTAAACCAGGGTAGCTGTTTAGCCATCATCCCCGTGATCTTGAAATAGGGTAGCTATTTAGCCATTATCCCCGTGATCTTGAAATAGGATAGCTGTTTAGCCATTATCCCCGCAATCTTGAAATAGGGTAGCTGTTTAGCCATTATCCCCGTAATCTTGAAATAGGGTAGCTGTTTAGCCATTATCCCCGTGATCTTGAAATAGGGTAGCTGTTTAGCCATTATCCCCGCAACCTTGAAACCAGGGTAGCTGTTTAGCCATCATCCCCGCAGTCGTAAACCAGGGTAGCTGTTTAGCCATCATCCCCGCGATCTTGAAATAGGGTAGCTTTTTAGCCATTATCCCCGCGATCTTGAAATAGGATAGCTGTTTAGCCATTATCCCAGCAGTCGTAAATCAGGGTAGCTATTTAGCCATTATCCCCGCAATCTTGAAATAGGGTAGCTGTTTAGCCATTATCCCCGCGGTCGTAAACTAGGGTAGCTATTTAGCCATTATCCCCGAGGTCGTGAACCAGGGTGCAGCCCGAAGCAGAGTCTGATGCAGTCAGAGAGCAACGCCGGAGCGTGCAGCGCAAAGGTCAGGTATGTTTCCTCCTAATCGTTACGTGTCTTTTACTTTTATATGTTTTACATTGCATGTGTTACGTTAGCAAAAACGTTTTCGAACCACACACATCACTGTCAAAATAGAAAAGTAGGGGCAACTGTAGACACCGAGTCGGAGGACCTGTGATGAAAACCTGAAACAAGACGGTCGAAGCGATTGATTCCGGAAGTTTTGAAAAATATATAGAGAATAATAAGCTGAGGAAAATTAACGGCACGACGCGGGCACACAACGGCATCCCGCACGCGGACGACGATGGTCGAACGCCCGCTTGACGGCTCGAGACGTGCGCGCAGCATCCGTCGGACGCACCGCGAGTGGCACACTCTCGACGCCCGAACAATGCCTGGGACCGCTGGCGGTGCACGCCCTCGTGGGCCGTTGAGCACACGTGCCTGGGCGGCGGCCGCGACGTGCGAGCGTCTAGCTGCGCAGAACGCGCGCTCGGCGGCCACGGTGTGCACGCGTCCGACGGCGCGGGGCACGTCCCGAGGGTCACCGGGCGGGCACCCAACCGCGTCGGGCGAACGCCCAACGCATCGGGCGGACGCCCGACCAGGGTTGGGCGCCGGCGCCCAACCTCGCGTTGGGCGCTCGCTCAACGCCGTTGGGCGATCGCCCAACATTGTTGGGCGGCCGCCCAACTCATGTTGGGCGGCCGCCCAACAAGGTTGGGCGGTAGCCCAACACTAGGTTGGGCGACCGCCCAACCACAATGGGCGACGCCCAAATTTTTTTGGGCGTCGCCCATTGTTCCGGGATCCGTTTCCCTATATAAGGGCACGGATCCCAAGGCAAAAGGAGGGAGAAAAAAAAAGAAGGAGGCTTTTTGGGGGAAAAATTTCTCACTCTAAACATTTTTAGAGAGGGAGAGAGTGGATTTTTTTGAGAAAAATATTTTTTTTTCAAAAATTCCAAATTTCCTAAGTTCAATTTTTACTAAATTTTTATTAAAATCGGGAGCTCGCGATTCGTGGAATCAATCGGCTTCGACTGTCAGATACCGAATCAAAGGTATTATCCGAGGACTAGACTCTTTATTTTATTTAATTTATTTCTCTCCTTCTATTTATTTTTTATCCTATAGTTTTTATTCCTTTAGTCATTTATTTATTTTGTCACGTTTTATTTAGTTAGCATATTTATTTAATTTTCGTTTCGTGTTAAATAAAATTCGGTTTTGTTTTAAAATAAAAACCTCGTTTTGACATCCCAATACGAACCGTGATCCGATAAAAAGGTAGTTCGGGTGTCGAAAACGTTGTAATTATAAGTTTTTTAATTTAAAAGAAATTTCCAAATAATGTTTTAAAATAAAAACATCGTTTTAGGAACTTCCGTTTTCGACTATGATCCATTTTCGGTAGTTCGGAAGTCCAAAACGATTGAATTAGATTTAATTTAAGGCTTTTGAACAAATCTGGAAAATATTGGAGTGCTGCTGTAATTTGCCAATTCTGTCACTAAAGGCTGTTTACCGACGGATTTTCCGTCGGTTAATCTGCCAAAATGTAAAAAATATCATTTCGGTCCGTTTTTCTTAACTTTTAGACTTTCAATCCTTAGTATATATATATATAATTATGTAATATATTCTTTTCAAATTATTTTAGAATTTTAGCATCTATAATTATTTTAGGATATGTGTATATTATTATTTATCCCATTTCACTATATAAATATAAGTATATATATGTATTCTTTATATTAATTTGGATTATGTTTTAAATATTAGTTATTTAGTATTTTGGGGGAAATAATTAATATATATTAGCATATGGTATTTGTGGTATTTAAAACTATATTAGTTATGTATATGTATAGTTTTGAAACATTTGGGTTATTTTGGTGATTATTGAATAAAACTATTTTTGGGTAAGAATTATTTCATTAATTATAGGATTTGTTTCCTATTTTCCTATTTTTAAAGTATATATATATATTGTACTCGTTATTTTTATATACATATAGTTCATTTTGTATTAGCTTTTATTCTCATATTCTATTTTTGATTTTAAATGTATATATGTATGCATAAATTACTTTCTTTATTCTTTTGGGCCTAATCTTATGTCCATATTTCAACTGGGCTTTGTTTGAATATGGGTGGTGGTTTAAATGGGTTGTTAATATAATTATAATAGTTAGAGAGTCCATTAAATAAGTGGGGAAAATAAATCACAAAAAGAGAGTTTTCAATTAAATTATTTAAGCTAATGAGCTTTCTTAGATTTCTAATGTAGATAAATAGAGTCATTTTTGTTGATATTTCAAATCGTCTTCAAAACACCACGTTTTAAAACCTTAGTCCGTTCCAACGATGGATTAAGCGAACATTGTAATCAAAATCGTTTTCTTTGTTAATAATAAGAGTTTTGAACCATTTTCTTAAAGAATTTGTACAAAATAAAATTGACTTGTATGTTTAACCATGTTTTCTTATTGAAAGGCTTTTACTTTAACGTTTTCAATTACTCGAGTCGTTCCAATGGCGATTCGGGTAAGCTTCATCGAACGGGGTTTTAAAACGCACCTAAATCGTTCCAACGGCGATTAAGGTGCGAACCATGTAATAAACATCGTTTTGGAGAAATAAGTTAATAGACACACAGCATAACATTTAAAAACGGTTGTAAATAAATTACTTCTTTCTTCCCCCTCTCTGTGTATGTATAAACATAAATGGGTGATTCTTTACTGATGTGGCTTTTCAATATCATATGCTCAAAATGATTTCCAAAAAGAGAAAAAAAAAGGGTTTCAAACGAATTTTAAACTTAAAGAAGTATACGATTAGTCCGTTATCGCCTAACATGCTGAGTAGGAGGCCGGTGGTTCATAACCGGGCGATGTCGGGGTGCCTAGTAGCCTTTCTCCGGAAAGGAGCTAGCCTTCTCGGCTCGTACCTAAGTTTCCCGAACCCACACCGGTCTCCCGCAAGGGATCAGTGTTCATTTTCCCATTCGTGGGTGGCGACTCTTCCATATCTCCGAGCTCCGGTCCTGCCGAGCAGCTTGATTCCATGATTGGTTGCTTTCGGCGCCAATCACCGCTTACGTCGCCATGAGGTTGTCCACCCCCCGGTCCGCCCGGGAGAATAGGCCGCGGCACCTCATCTAACACACGCATAGGGGGGATGCCCTCAATTACTCATTTGCGCGAATCACGGAGCCGCTTGCGGATGCTTTGGTGATTACGATGGCTGTAGAAGGTTGGGACGTCAAGCGGGTCGTTATTGATACTGGCAGTTCTTGTAATGTTATTACTCGGACTGCATTCAACAAGTTGGGAATTAATGACGAGCGAGTGGAACATACATTCATGGATGTAACTGGTTTTGGAGGTCAATCCTCTCAAACAAGTGGACAAGTGGTGTTGGAAGCAGAAATGAGCGATAAGAATCTAAAATGGTGAGGTGATCTAGAATTCGCAATTGTTGGTCTCCCGTTAGCCTACAACATAATTCTGGGGCGTCCGTTCCTATCGGAAACGGAATCGCTCATCTCAATGAAGCACTTGACATTACATTTGCCAACACACCAAGGGCGAGTCATAGTTGAAGGTGATCAACTTGTATCTCAACAAGCCTATACATTGTCACTTGAACCAAAGCCAGGTGTAGAGGATAAAGTTGATGAGAAGTTGTCGGCAGAAGCATTAGGGGAAACAGAACTATTCGCCATCTCAAATGACAAGAATGTACGAATAGAGGCAGGACTCCCCGAGGAAACGAAGAAAGCCATTACCGAGGTGTTGATCCAATGCGAGTCGGCGTTCGCCGCTCCGAATGAAGTGCTGAAAGGAATAAGTCCAGATATAGCAACCCATCATTTGAATGTGGACAAAGTTGCAACCCCAGTGCGACAGAAAAAGAGAGGACACGCTCTAGAGCGGCAGAAGGCGATTGAAAAAGCTGTGGCGGATTTGCTAAAATCAGATGCAATTCGAGAAGTCACCTATCCGGAGTGGCTAGCCAATGTGGTGCTAGTCAAAAAGCCAAATGGAACGTACAGAATGTGTGTCGACTTCAAGGATCTGAATAAGGCTTGTCCGAAGGATATGTATCCGCTACCTAACATTGATATATTGGTAGATGGAACTGCAGGATTTGAAGCTTTATCGTTCACCGACGTGAAATCCAGTTACCACCAGATACCCATGGAGAAGGCGGATGAAATCAAAACATCATTCATAACTCATCAGGCGACTTATTGCTTCAAGGTGATGCCTTTCGGATTGAAAAACGCAGGAGCAACATACCAGAGGATGATGAACAAGATATTTTCAGACAAGTCAGGCGAGAACTTCTCAATCTACGTAGATGACATGATCATCAAAAGCAAGAAGATGCGAGACCACCCGCAGGATATCAAAGAAATCCTGGAGGTGCTAATCAAATATGGCCTCAAGTTGAACCCAGAAAAATGCACGTTCGGAGCAAGGGCAGGAAAATTCCTGGGTTTCATTGTTAGTGGCAAGGGAGTTGAGGCGAATCCTGAGAAGGTTAAAGCAGTAATGCAGATGAAAACTCCGAGGAACGTAAGAGAAGTACAAAGACTAAATGGGCGGTTGGTGGCATTAGGGCGATTCATATCATGCTCGGCTAGAAGATGTCTACCTTTCTACAATACCATCAAAAGATCTAAGTCCTTTGAATGGACGCCGGATTGTCAAGAGGCATTTGAGGGTATAAAGCGACTGCTATGCTATCCGCCCTTAATGAGCAGGCCGGAGGATGGAGAAGATTTATTTCTTTACGTATCCGTCACCAGTATGGCGATATGCACTGTAATGGTGCGAGAAGAAAAGGGCCAACAATATCCAGTGTACTATGTGAGCAAGGTCTTGAAGGATGCAGAACTTCGGTATTCGAAGTTGGACAAAATGGCTCTCGCGGTGATAACCACGGCGGCTAGGCTAAAACCATACTTTCAGGCGCATACTATCATTGTGAGAACCGGAATTCCAATGCGGAAGGTACTGCAGAAACCTGACGCATCCGGCCGATTAATGGAATGGTCAATTCGCTTGGGGGAATTCGATATTCGCTACGAAGGAAGACCAGCACTAAAGGGTCAAGTACTTGCCGATTTCGTGAATGAATTCACGTGGGATAAAGATGAACGTCCAAAGGCACAAAAAGAAGAGTGGAGCATGTTCACAGATGGGGCATTATCCACAGATGGGGCTGGACTGGGAGTCGTCATCAAAGGCCCGGAGGTTATTCGCCTGTACTATGCGGCAAAGTTAACTTTCAAAACTACCAATAATGCCGCAGAGTATGAAGCAATGATATGCGGATTGAAGCTGCTTAATGAACTTACGCCAGAAAGAGTGGTGATCTACAGCGATTCTAAACTCATGATAAATCAGATCACAAAAAACTATCTGGTGAAACAAGAAGATCTGGTCAAATACCATCAGATAGTCGGCAGATTGACGCAGGAGTTAACACACAAGGGAGTCGTCTGGGAAATGGTGCATGTTCCAAGAGGCCAAAACACAAAGGCTGATGAACTGGCAAAAGCAGCGGCGAGTAGAGAACCATGGAATCAAAAAGCATGCAATTTGGAGATAAGATCCGCACCGGCATTTGAAGTCGATCAGATTATGGTCATTGAAGAGCTGGAAGATGATGAAGATTGGCGGATACCTATCCGCCAATATCTGGAGCAGGGAGATTTGCCAGATGACAAAAGCCTAGCCAGAAAGCTAATTGGACAATCGGCGAGATACTCAATTCGAGATGGAACTTTGTATCGAAAATCATATACATGTCCATGGTTGAAATGTGTTAGCCGCAATGAAGGAGACTACGTACTGCGAGAACTCCATGAAGGAATGTGCGGCGCACATGAAGCATCCGCGGCGTTGGCAAGAAAGGTCAAGTTAATGGGATACTATTGGCCAAAGGTGATGGAGGATTCCTAGAAGATGGTAGCGGAATGTCACAGCTGTCAAATCCATGCGAATGAAAAGCACGTTCCCGGAGTCGAACAAATCTCTATAATGACGGCATGGCCATTCGCAACATGGGGAATCGATATAGTGGGTCCATTCCCAGAAACGACAAAGAAAAGGAAGTACTTGGTAGTCGCAGTTGACCACTTCAGCAAATGGGTAGAAGCGGAGGCAGTAACCACTCAAACACCCGAACGAATGATCGAGTTCTTACGAGAGAACATTATCATGCGATTTGGAATCCCGCAAAATCTTATAACTGACAACGGCACCCAGTTCAACTGTGTCAAGTTCAAAGCATACTGCGAAAGCATGGGGATCAAGAATCATTTTTCTTCCGTAAACCATCCCCAATCGAATGGTATGACAGAGGTTACCAACAGGGCCATGATTCAAGGTATCAAGAAGCGGCTAGGTGATAAAAAAACAGGTTGGGCGGATGAGATACCCCATATGTTATGGGCATACAGAACTTCTGTAAAAGCAGCAACTGGCGAAACACCTTTCTCGCTGGTTTATGAAGCCGAAGCAGTCCTACCTGTTGAAATCAAGTCGCCTACAGATCGAATAATTTATTATTGCGACACACAAAATCCTATCAACATTAGAGATGCATTGGATTCTGTTGAAGAACGAAGAGAAAAAGCTTACATGCGAATGGCAGTGTACCGCAATAGAATCAAGAAATATCATGACAGAAGGGTGCGAAAAGTGATAATCAACGAGAACGACTTGGTCTTGAAAAAAGCGGACAAAATACAATCCAGAGATGGCAAAGGCAAATTAGGCGTCAACTGGATCGGACCATACAGAGTATCCAAGAAGCTGGGACCATCAACTTTTGAAATAGAAGAAATGAGCGGAAAAAAGCTCCCGCGCACCTGGAATCTAGAAAATCTGCGCCTATATAAACGGGCCGGGTAGTCCAGGGAAATGACGAGTACTCTTTTTCCTTTTATGAGTTTTTTCCCACTGGGTTTTCTGATAAAAGGTTGTAATGAGGCTTTGATCCCGCACATTTCATATACCAATGTAACAAAAAGTCTTTTCTTTTATCAATAAAGATATTCAATTGTTGCATACGGCGTTTTGAGTGCGGATCCTTTTTAGGACAACCACTTCAGTGTGTTATCTACAAACAAAAGGCGGGTAAATCACGCAAAAACCTTATGGTTAAACTTAAAAACACATAAATGTGTTGCCTATTAAGAAAGGCGGATGCATGATTACGCATCACTCGCAAAACCTTATGATTAACCTTATGATTATATTATTTTCGAAAGAAAAATTATAAGATAAGGCATAAAATTAAGCGAATTAACGAGTACTCAAAAAATTGCAAAAAGGGTCTGGCCACCCTAGCGGAAACGAAACTAAACTACGAGGAAATACAAATATGGAGTCGGCAAAAGGGCAAGGGTCACGTATGAAAACAAAGGGCAATAAGGAATAAAGCAACAATCGCACATATAGGTAAAGCGGCAAGCAAAAGAAAATATATATATACGGGCAGTTTGTTACATACAACAGTCCAGATATAAATCAAACTATGCTACAGCTTCCTCTCCTTCACCCCTATGGCCCTCCTCGCCTTCAGCGGCTCCCTCATCTCCTCCAGTGGGCGGATCTGCTTCAAGCAAATCCTCAACCCTCGAATCAGTAACCGCTTCAGAGGGCGGTACCTCTTGCTCAGGCTGAGAAAGGTCTTGTGGTGCCTCTTTTTCCGCATTCTGAGTAGGGATCTCGCAGCTAATTGGAGGGTTCTGAAAACTCTGCCAATCTAAGAAGAGTTCCTCATCCATATCAGCATCCTCGGCTTCCAGCTTGTCCCACTTCTCAGTTAGATCCTTTTCGGGGATGGGAACCTTGGGGCGGCTAAGTACTCGATCTGGATGCCCATGCTCATAAGCAGCATGAATTCGCTCCCCATACCAATAGATGTGAGCACCATCTTCGGCTAGAATCTCCTCAGCTTTCTTCTTTTGCATCTCCAGAGCCTCCTTGGATGAATTTAGATCATCAAGGACCTTTTGCAGCTCGTCGGACTTAGCCTGGAGGGATCTGAGAGCTTCCTCCTTCTCACTCATAACCTTCTGACAAGCGCCTTCAAGAGCCTTTACCTTCCCTTGGACATCATCATAAAGCGACTTCTGAGTCGCCAATTCAGTACCAAGGTTCTCCAACTCTTTAGCGCGTTCAGCGTCACTTAGGAGAGCACCCTCCGCGAAGTTAATAATCTGCATAAAAGATGATTCGCGGATAGAAATGTGCGGTTACTACAAATGCAAGATCCTTGAAAGAGAATATCACAAGTAACAATATACCTCTATGGCCCGCTTCTCAATCCCCTCCATAGCAGTAGGAAGCGGCACTTGCTCTCGCACGCGGGAAGCAGAGGGGAGTCGCCCAAGGACATTGCATATGGAAGAAACAATGTCCCTACACGAGAAGCTCACAGCCATACCAAAAGTCCTAGTCCACCACCCGCTGATATCGGGAATTGGCTGCGAATGCATAAAGAGAAAGATCAGGAGAACAGCAAATAACTCATAAGGAAAAATTAACAACATAAAAAAGGGGAATAGATCAATATACCTCGTGGATTGGTGTACTGCTTTTTCCTTTGGACGAGGCGGATACAGGTGTACCGCCAACAGTGAGGGACACAGAAGCGTTTTTCTTTCTGGGACGAGAAGACTCTGTATCCGCAGTATTCTTCCGCTTCCTAGTTAAGGGAAGGTCCTCGGAAGCCGAAGCTGGACCTTGTGAAACGGAGGCCCTTGCGGGAGAAGCCGCCTCGATAGAAGTAATTGCCCCTCCAGGAGAATTCGCCCCTGCGACTGAAGTGTTTCCCTCCATTCGCCTCTTCCTTCTCGCTAGGACTTTAGCCTCCCGATCTGCAGCGAGTTGAGATAAAGGATCACCCCTGCAAAGGGTTAAAAGAAATCATCAACTTGGAAATAAAAAGTACCTTGTACAAAAACGCGATAAGGGATATAGACAACGTGATCCCCCTCGCGATAGGCAATCGCCACTCGGCTCCTTAGCATGTGGAAAGCCTGATCATATGTCCATACAAAGAGAGGAGTACCCTTCAAAAACTTGATCACAGCGGATTCTTCCTCGCTGGGGTAACCGAAGTTCAAACTCTTTACATTTGGTCGGCCCCAACGGCGAAGGAAGTTCGGATTCCCTTCGTGAAACTTGATGAAGAAATAAGATCGGTCCCACTCACGGATTTTGTTCAGCTTCTCGTCAAAACCATTGTAACCGCTCTGACGGATGAAAGTAAAATACCCCGCCGAACTTTTGAAATGATGAAGCTTGGAGAAAATTTTGAGCGAGAAGGGAACCTCCATACAATCCGCCAGAAATTTGTCCAGAGTTAAATCGGCCCATCCATTGGGATGCAACTGACCGGGTGCGATTCCGTAACCGCCAAGGACGGAGGCAACCTCATCCGCCAGCGGATACGTGAAGTCGCAGATGATCTGGGCGACGAAAATGGTGAAATACCCCTTTGGGCAGTCGCCCGGTCCTTTATCCTCCCCGAGAATAAGGGTTTCGAGGCCTTGGAGCCAAGGATACTGCTCCCATAAATCGTCAATTGTCTCTTGACAAACTAGACTTCCCGACCTGTCCTTCTTCGGTAATAAACGGGGGGTTGGGACAGGTGGCGGAATCAACTTTTTAGGGTCAAAACCTAGGCCCTCATCGGTTGTATTCGCCAGGTGGAGGAAGTCGACGGGATGAGAATCAGACCCAGGAGAGCTGGTTGAAGCTTCATCAACCATCTCCTCGACCTCATGGGAGACCTCGCGGACGTAATTTTCGTCGAATGGTGCGAAGTCGAAGTCAGGGTTCGACATATTGATGAAGGAAAATGAACAGAAGTAAAGAATCGAGCGAGGTACAAATTCTGGAAAGGAACACTTACATATGAAAGACGACACAGAGAAGAACGGACGCAAAAAGGTTGATGCCGGAAGAGAAACGACGCAAAAGGTGGATGCCGGAAAAGAAACGACGGGAAAGGGAAAGTCACAATTTTTGAATTTTGAAAATCCAGACAAAAACGAAGAGTCTCCTATAAAAAAGACCCTAAAGGGCTCTTGCCAAACTAAGGGGGAGGCATGTGATGACCCGCGAAGCCAAACCGGGCCGAATTCATTACTCGGGCCCAGCCCATACTTAGATCCATGGTCTAAGATGGGATGGGACCCGAATAAAGGAAGCGGGTGAAGTGAGTAACCGCCCCGAATTCTTAAATGGAGCACTAAAACTCCCACTCAGGACAAACGATACCACGTTTGTTGCCACGAAAGCCACGAGAGGGGGCATGACCTAAAAAGGAGTAACCGCCCTCGGAACATGGCCTGGAAGGGGTAACCACCCTCGGCGGTTACTTAAGAACACTTATAAAAAGCCCTAAGGCCAAAGGGGGAAAGGTACATTCACATTTTTCCCACAATACTATTGTCAATTTACCAACCCTCCTACAAAAACTGACTTGATCGTCGGTTTCCGGAGATCCTGTCTCCGGTTCTGTTTTGCAGGTAACTACGGCGGAGATCATCAAATCGGATCCAGCAAGTTATCATATTATTAAACTCAAATTGCAGTAATACAAACGAAATTAAGGTTCAGATGATTTCAAACGAATTCACATTGCAGGATTTGTGCTTACCAAGTGCCCAAAATATCTGGAATTGGTAATTCCATACATCAATTGTTTATATACTAGACATAGCAGAAGGTATTGAGAATGCTCCGGCTGATTTGGTAGGACGCTTCAAATGGTTACAGGATTACTTTGTCTGCAGTATATCAAAGTCCTTAAATACAGCAGTAATTACAAACTACCATTAACTCCACTTTGCATATAAGTGAAGTCGATGAAATTCAGAACAATTATCAATATTATATCAGCAGCAGCTGTTGATCCCAAATGTTGCTTTTGTCCTTTTGTAGGTTTTTTTTTGCTAGTTCCGAAAAAGAAAAAGGACGTATGTTGTTAGGTTCTGTAAATTAAATTGGTAATAATGTGATGTGCATAAATTAAAATGGAGTAATAATTATAACCATAAAAATAAAGTAATAAAGAGGGATACAGATTTACTTGGAAAATCCTTTTTAAGGGAAAACTACCCGAATACAAGAAGCAAGCCTCTTTCAATTACACTAAAACTTAAGGAATATAATCATTTAAGGGACTGTTGGAATATCCACATTGAACCCTTACACCCAGTATAGGTTTTCCTAAACCTCAACTCTCTGTATTTTTATCTCACTCTTTTTTGTAGGAAAATCTCTGCAATAGAAGGCTACTGTTTTGTAATTTTTGGATGATTAAATTGAGCACAATGAGGATGAATTTATAGCCTCTTAAAGCCAAAATATCCCCAACTCCCAACTACTATTTCTAATACATATAGTTGTTTGAATCATACAAGTCGTTCCACTCGTACTATTCGATTGGATTCATGAAGAATTCGAGTCGTATCTATAGTACGATTCGAAAGCTTCATGAATCAGCCATGAATCGCGAGTCACTCCATTCGGTCGATTCAGACTACTATTAAAAAAATGTTTTTCAATTTTTAACAATTCAAAAACGTATAGTACAAGAAGTTCTGAAGAAATGACTTTTGACTTTATAAAAACAAAAAACATACAGAAGTTATGAAATAGAAATAGTTTCAATTAGATGACTCTTCACTTTACAAATTCCAAAAATTTTCCTCTTTCTTTTCTATTTATTTGTTATTATCTTCTTCAACTCTCTATTCTTTCTATTTTCTACTTTTCTACGACCCGTCTGTCTTTTCTTTTGATAACTTGATATAATTTCTATTTAAATATTAAAATTGTATTTTTAGACCAATATTTAAAATTAAATATAGTTAATATTTTATTTTTTTATAGTCTTTTGAATTTGATCTGAATCTTATAATTCGATTCAATTCCCGATTCATAAAATGAGATTTCGAGTCGTCAAATCTCGATTTAACAACTATACTAATACACCCAATGACTTTTCTTTTTTCTTCAACCTTCTCAATAACTCCATTATGATTTTGGAATTGTGTCCGGACCTTACAAATGCTTCACCTGTAACCTTATTACCCTTGACATATCTTGTGCTTTAAAATGGTTCTCTCTCTTAGGATGCTTATCTCCTCTATAGCTCTTTAATAAACTAACCTGCAATTTCTGTAATATTTACATCATTAGATTAATCCTTTCAAAGAAAAACAAATGATATATGATAAGCTAGAAAATGCACACCTGTCATCTGATCTGATGGTGAAATTTTTAATCAATATTAATTAATTTTGATCACTTAAAAGACATTTTCAGGCATAACTAAGACACATCCACTTTCTGCATGTCTCTCCTACTCTTGGTACACGGAAATTTGAAGATGCTTCATCCGGCCTTCCTTCCACTTCCAAAAAAGAAAGACAAAAATGCCTTTGGATTGCTTCCATAAAAGAACACAAAAGACTAGTTGCTCCAAGAGAAGAAAGACAAAAACGTCTCGGGTAAAACTATGCAGACCAGGTTCTATATAAATTAATGCAATTTGTAGGCAGAAACTAGTTAGTTGCAGTCAAGGCAAACAATGGCTGAAGTTGTGAGCAATAAGCAGGTGATACTGAAGGAATACGTGACTGGTTTTCCTAAAGAGTCAGACCTTCAAGTGACCACTTCTACCATCCAACTTAACATTCCACAAGATTGTAATAATGGGCTTCTGGTTAAAAATCTCTACCTCTCTTGTGATCCTTATATGAGAACCAGAATGGCTAACCGCCAAATTCAAGGATATGTTGGTTCCTTCCAGCTTGGCTCGGTATACTAGTAATTTCTCATTTTTATCTGCAGTTTGATAGAGTCTTTGTTTACTATCCAAACTTTACAGGCAATAAAAATTGATTATTCCCAACTTTACAGGAAATAAGTGGCTATGGAGTCTCAAAAGTTATAGAATCAGCACATCCAAACTTCAAGACAGGAGACTTGATATGGGGAATAACTGGCTGGGAAGAGTACAGTCTCATTACAAAAACTGAGGCACTCTTTAAAATTGAAGACACGGACTTACCCCTTTCCTATTACACTGGGATTCTTGGTAATATATGACTGACTGCTTAATCAATCATTGAGTAATTAATATAGAAATCAGACTATAATGATAATCTTGCTGAAACTGGGAATTTGTAGGAATGCCTGGACTTACGGCTTATGGAGGGTTTTTTGAGCTATGTTCTCCTAAAGAGGGAGAGTATGTGTTTGTTTCAGCAGCATCTGGTGCAGTAGGTCAGCTTGTTGGGCAGTTTGCAAAGTTATCTGGCTGCTATGTTGTTGGGAGTGCAGGAACTCAAGAGAAAGTAATTAATCTCCTAGTCATTCCTCATCATATTCCTGCTTTAGATTGACAATATTCTTGATTCTATAGATTAATTTTAACTATCTTTAACATAAATTTGATATACAAAAAAGGCTTCATTGGTTAATGTTGTTATTCTTTTCTTTACCTGTATGCCTACTTTAATCCTCTGCTACCGTTCAGGTTGATTTGTTGAAGAACAAATTCGGATTCGATGAGGCTTTCAATTATAAAGAAGAAGAGGACCTCAATGCAGCTTTGAAAAGGTCAGTATATGTTTGGTTGGAATGATGAAAACAAGAAAGAACTGTTAATAAAGGAACTCCTAAATTCGTACCAGAATGAGAAAACTGAGTAGAAATTAATGTAAAATGCAGGTACTTTCCAAAAGGGATAGATATATACTTCGAAAATGTGGGTGGAAAAATGCTGGATGCAGTGCTACTAAACATGAGAAAGAATGGTAGAATAAGTGTATGTGGTCTGATATCTCAGTACAACCTTGAACAGCCCCAGGGAATATACTGTCTAGGGCAGCTTATTCTGAAGAGTATCAGAATGCAAGGATTCCTTGCTTTTGATTTCTATCATCTCTATCCAAAGTTCTTGGAAATGATTTTGCCTAAAATCAGACAAGGGAAAATAGTATATGTTGAAGACAAAGCTCAAGGGCTAGAAAATGGAGCAGCTGCCTTAGTTGGTTTGTTTTCTGGAAGAAATGTAGGCAAGCAATTGATTGTGATTGCCAATGCATGATTCTGTTTCATGCTTTGTTTTACAATGTTCAAATATACATCAAGTACTTATAAATAGATAGCTGTTCAAAATGCTTATTAACTGAAAAATGAGTAAGTATTAAGAAAATTTCGTTATGAATGCATAGTGAATCGAAAATAAACTAAGTTAAACTGTATGTCAACCATTTTAACTAGCATGATGTTGCTGTCATTGCCCTGTATACAACCTCAGATGAAGATTTGCTGAAAGTTCCTATTATTTTTTCTTCCAAGATACCAAAGAAACACCCAAAAAAGATGCAAACATTTGTCTGGCTTCTTGGTCTCCTTGCATCTTGCCCAATCTGAGCTACAATAGCTCTGAGATTGAAATTACATCTTGATGCATAGAACAATCTCATTTCGGCAATACCCTTTAATACTTTAGAACATGCAAAGCAGTATCTATGTGTAAGTCGGTTAGCTTTGTCGTGAACCGACTTAACTATTGTGTTGCATAAGAAATATCAGGCCTTGTGAAGCCTAAATACAAAAGCATGCATTTTAATTTTTTGTAATTTTCTAGATATGGGCAGAATTACCATGAGTCATCTCACTTAATACCACCAAGAAAAGGATTAAGAACTGGATTTTCATCAACTAAGACGGTGTTCTTAATTAAATCCATAATGTACTTGTGTTGTGATATAAAAATACTAGATCAAACCTTGCTGACACAATCCTTAAAAAAAAAATTTAGTCATGTCAATATTTTTTTTTTTTTTATAAAAGTCATGTCAATATCTTTAATTGTAAAAGTCTTATCTAGTGCATTTTTAACCTCTTGAATCAAAACATCAAATGTTCCACTTAAGAACATGATCTACATAAACTATGAGTGTCAAGAAACTAGTATCTGATTAAGTTTATTTCTCTGACGCCTCGTTTACTTTAATCCATACAAAGACTTGATAAAGACCATATACCTCATACAGCTGGAAAAAAAAAAAAAAGGAAGTGACATCCACAACTCTACATATCTAGAGTATTCAAATTAGTAGAATTATTTCTTAGATTCTAAATAGGCAAATACAAATATTTCTCCACCCCACAAATACTTACAGTCAAAATCTACACAATCAAAATTGCAAAGGTACAGACTTAGAACTTTTTACCCCAAAAGAAAAACATTCAAAAAGTATACCACAAAAACCTTCACACAGTCCTCATCAAACTCTAAATTAATATATATATAAACCTCCCTCCCTCATAATGAAACAAAAAAATTACTAAAACATGAATTACTAAACATGTTGAACTGCTCTTTATTTAATCTTGAAACATCTCAAATGTGTCAAAAGAAAAAGAAAAAAACAATTTGGAAAACAATTTCAACCATTTTCACACAATTTAAACTCGTTATCAAAAACCTACCGAAATTCATTAAAATCCATATTTGAATAACACAAACTATTCTAAAAAAACATTAAATGGAAATACATTTTATCTACGATCAATTTCATCCACTTTCACCTCAAATGAAAATGGCTGAAATTAACTCAATACAGAAGAAATTCATGTATATATGATTAAAAAAACAATGATTAATGAAATAAAAATTAACTTAAAATAAGTTTAAATGCTAATATACATTACATAAACCCAATTGCAAAACAATTTCACATCATTTCAACCAAATGCACACAATTTCATCCAATATCACATAATTTCATCGACTTTAATAAAATTTCAATCAATTTCACATACTTTCAACAAAATTCAACTAATTCCACAGATTTTAAACTCTCGCAACACTGAATCAGAATTCATAATACACAACCAAAAACAATAAAACAACACAAACACGGTACATCATTAAAAATATGGTTAATTTAAAAGAAAAAACTTGTACTTTCGCTAACATGCAGATAATAGGTGCATGTGGTTTGTTTTGTTAAAAATAGAGAACTGGGTTTTTTTTCCATTTATAAATTTAGGACTTTTAAGTTAACATTGTCAATTTGACCATTAGTGACCTCAAAATAGAAAATTCTAAGAATTAAATTTATTCAGTATTATATTTACCATGGAACTATGTTTTCTTTTTCAAAATCATTTTTGAAGTTTTTTATCTTCTAACCAAATAACAAGTAAGTGACATGAAAACTAAAACGTTGAATAATTAAAGTTGTTTAGAATATCATCAATTCTTTAAACTTTCTATTTTGAGGTTTGTCAACGGTCAAATTGGTAATTTCAACCTAAAAGTTATTGATTTGTAAATGGAAAAAAAACACATTCCTTTGTTTTTAACAAAACAAACCACAATCACTGCAAATTAGTGAAACCGTTGAGATTTTTTTAAAAATATTAACCCTTAAAAAAACATTAAAAATATAATCCAAAAACAACATATATTCAATTTACAACTCTACACATCATGTTCGCAATCATCTTTACTAGAACACTTAATCAATTCTTCTTTCATTATTTCTTATTGTTGATCTTTTTAATATTCTCATTCTCTTTCTTGTCTTCCATATGCAATTTCATCACGACTTTTTCTTATACTTCTTCACATAACTACCACTCTTAATACTATTAAGTTAATAGTTTTCATTCTCTTTCCAATAATAGAAAACAGTAAAGAAATATTCAAATCTTCCATCGTATTAACTAAAGTTTTTCTTTCCGAATCATCCAAAACAAGAAGAAGTGGATGCTTGTTATTAAAATGAAATGGAATCTAAAATCAAGTTCTTACTAGGTGTTTCCATTCGGAAAAAAAAAAAAAACTATAAAACCACAAAAATCAACTAATGAATAAAAAACAAAACAAACAATCACACAAAAGAAAGAAAAAAACATGATAAAAAATAAAGAAATTCTAAACGAAAATGATAGAAATTTGAGTACAGTAAAACCCAATCAAGCCAAACATTAAAAAAAAAAGTAACCAATCAACAAAAACAAAGCACCAAAAAGAATGTCATACAACACTTGAAATGAAGAGAATATACGAGTAAAATACTATAAAAACGGTAAATAAAAAATAAAAAAAAATAATAAAGAAAAAACATGCCAAAAGAAGTTTAGTTACACACTGAAGTGTGGTATTCGTATTCTCAATCCGCGAGCCCATGTAATCTCAAAATATGACATTTTTTTTTTTTGCAATTTTCTCTTGTACTTTGAAAAATATTTGGTAAGAAAAAATATGATATTGGATATAACTAAAAATTACAAAAAAAAATATGACATTTTTAGTTATACCTTATTTGTTTGTCGGAAAAATATTGTGCTTTGAAAAATATTTGGTAAGAAAAAAATTACTAGAAAATAAAATATTTTCTAGTATTTAGCTATAACATCGAAAAACGGAAAAAAGTAGTGAGTTACTAATATTTTTCAGACGCGTAATAAGGAATGAGGTAGAATTTCAAAAGTTAAGAAAATATTTTATTTTTTTATGCAAGACGGTAAAATATTTGATTCACTTTCTTTATATATTTTTCTGTTAATTAACGTAAAATAATATTTTCCGACAAATAAAAGATTCATTTGTTATTTCTTTGGGACAATGTACTAAAAAAGACTTATGATTCTTGAGGAATTATTAATTTAGGCTTAACGTTAAAAAAAGATGTCAATTTAAGTTTCGATAATGGAACGCGACACGTCATTCATATTATTCTGTTAAGTTCTATCAATTGTATGTGATGAGAGAAATCAAAACTTAATAGACTAATATAAATGATGTATCACGTTCCGTTGTCGATAGCTAATTGGTATAATATGATATTTCTCAAAAAAAACAAAAAACAAAAACAAAAACATAGGGGTGTTGTTAAACCCAGCCCCAAATTCCCACCCCTAGCCCCGTGAAAGGACGAAATTGCCCTTTCATGGGTTTTGGGGAGGGGAATTTCTGTTTTTTTTTTCCAATTCGACACGCGGGCGTGTGGCCATCACGCCTCACCGCGCGGTCGGGCGTATAGATATCACGCCTCACCGTGTGGTCGGGCGTGATAGCCCCACGTCTCACCGCAAGGTCGGGCAGGTGGCTGTCACGTCCGACCACACGGTGAGACGTGTGTCTATCACGTCCGATCACGCGGTGAGGCGTGATAGCCACACGCCCGCGTGTCGGATTGGCAAAAAAAATAGCTTTTTAACCCCGTAAATAGGCCGTTAAACCCGTAAATAGGCCGTTAAACCCGTAACTACAGAATTGTACTTAAAACCTAAAAATACCATACAATTTAGTCCTAAAATCAGTAAAAATAATATAAGTTAATTAATAAACATTATGGCATTTTAACTCGTATTACCCTTTAACAAATAAAATTTAAAAACATAAAAATTAAAATAAACATAAACATTTATAAACTTAAAAGAGTAAATATAATATCAAAAGTGTTAAAATGTATGAATTTCTACAACAAAAATTCAGCTCGCCCGACGCCACGCATCCATAAACTCATCCATCTCCCTCTTAATGTGTGGAGCATCCTCGTCAGATCGGTGGGTAGCCGATAGTTGGGTGACACGCCACAACCAGCTAACCCACTGCAAAAAAAAATTAATAAATAAATATTAAAAATTAAACACATATAAATTAATACTAAATAATAATATTAAATAATAATAAACTTACAAATTCGCTGTTGGCGCGAGCATGATGTACCGGTCCAGCCTGTGGTGCATGAAGGAGATGAGGATGCGAATATCGCCTATACCAGTCCATATAAGCAGGATCACAGGCAGTGGGATCGTATCCAACTGGTCGGCATCTCCTCCGATCAATGCCCCGAGCCGATGGAAATCTCCGCCAGGTATCCTCAACTGTGACTAAGGAATGCGTGAGCTTATACGCTACAGATCTCCATGGTCGTACTGCTTTATCAGGTCTAATACGCTCAGCTGGGATAGGCTGAGTATATCCGACCTATCGCAGCGCTCGATCGGGCATATACGGCTCGACGATGTCTCTACACCGTATCCAACCGGCGTATGACACTCGAAGCCGATCATCATCGGGGACAGGACCATAAGGCAACCACGTCACCTGAAAAAAAATAATACTCAATAAAAAATAATAATATACTATAAATAATACTTAAATTAATTCTAAAATTTTATAAAATACCTCTGCCGCCGTCATACGGTCCAGCTGCCCGCGTATGGTATCTAGTCGGACGGTCGTCTTGCATGGTACCCCGACCTCCCATCTTAGTGCACGGGCATGGTCAGCTGGGATCAAGTGAGCTCCTCTATGCAGCCGGAACACCGAAAAATACTCGTATATCCATGCTTGCAGTAGGGTCAAACATCCGCATATACCTGAACAGTCTCCTCTGCTCGCTATCCCCAGCTGTCGGTACAACATGGCAAGTGTAGCAGACCCCCATGATAGTCCAGCTGCCCCGCTGACACCGCTGTAAACCTCAGCAAGATGGACCGGCCTAATCCTATCTCCACTCTTATCAACAAACAGAGTGGATCCAAGCATAAGCCACATCCACGTTGTGGCCCGAGTAGCGTCATCCCTACCCTCGGTGACAAACCCGTGTACAGCCCCAACAAATACACCTCCACCACCCCATAAATGTCAGCCCCGCAACAGAAGCTCAGCCTGACTCACCCCAAACATCATCATGCACATGGCATGAAGCCCGTCAGTAGAGAGAGAATCGGACACCATCGGACCGTCGATCGGGATCCGAAGAATCTGCCACACATCATGCAGCTAGATAGTCATCTCCCCGAACGGCATGTGGAAGGAGTTCGTATCGGGCTGCCACCGCTCCACGAACGCAGTCAATAGCGGAGTGTCGAGGTTCTTAAACATGGCATGTGGAAGGTGAGACAAACCAGTCTTCTCGATCATCTCCCTCAGCTGTAAAATGACACATATACAATTTATACAATTACTGAATGTTTTTGTTATGTTTATAGTTAAAAATACAAATTACAATAAATGTTGACACACTATATTATTCTTACCTCGGGTGACGCACCAAAAAACCACTGACACAAATCTCGGCATGCTGATGATCTGTTGTAGCATGTCAGAAACGACCGAATCTCTCCTCCCAACATCCGTGAGGCAACATGTCCTAGAAAACTAGGAATCACGGAACCATCAACGGGGCCACCATCCACCGGTGCAGTAACTAGCCAGTTCTCGTCCTCACTAGCTTTGAGACGTTTGCTTGTCCCTGAAAGTTATAAAATTATACTAAGTTATACTAAAATACTAAAATTATACTAAATTATACTAAAATATACTAAAATTATACTAAAATATACTAATATACTAAAATTGTACTAAAATATACTAAAATTATACTAAAATTATATTAAAATTATACTAAAATATACTCAAATTATACTAAAATTATAAAAAAAATACATGTACTCGCAAAACGACCTCCTACGCGCTGGGTCGGCTGCTCATCGCTATCCTCAACCTCGCGATCACGTGCAACTGCAGACTGTCGCACTGCCCAGGCTGCCACATCCAGGTAGTCCTCAAAAGTATCGCTATCAGGCTCTCTGTCATCAAAATCTGTCGCCCCCTCCGATCCATCAATATCAGGCTGCTCCACAATCGGTCCCCTCCTCAACTGGTCCGTCGCAGCCCTTCTACACCTACGACCGGATATATCAATACCACGGAATCTCGTATGGCGTGGTGTATCATCCTCCCCGTCCATATCTAGACGACGAGCAGATGACGGGATGGATTTCCCACCCCTAGTAGGCCGCTCCGTCTACAAAAAAAATTACATTAAATTAATAAAATTGTAAATAATGTAATTTATACTAAATTTATAAAATTATGCTAAAATACTACTAAATTAATATAATTGTAAATAATTGTAATTATACTATAATTATAAAATTATAATAAATTATACTAAATTTATACTAAATTTATACTAAAATACTACTAAATTTATATAATTGTAAATAATTGTAATTATACTATAATTATAAAATTATAATAAATTATACTAAATTTATACTAAATTTATAAAATGGTAAAAATTATGCTAATATTATACTAAAATTAAACTAAAATTATAAAATTACACTAAATTACTAAAATTTTAAATAATGTAAATTTTTATAAAAAAAATATACTGGGCATAAGGGAATCACGCCCGAACACTGGTCGGGCGTATGAACATCACGCCCGATCAGTGGTGCGGGCGTATGAGAATCACGCCCGACCTGCGGTTCGGGCGTATGCGTATCACGCCCTACCATTGGTGCGGGCATGTGGCTATCACGCCCACACCACTGGTCGGGCGTGATACTCATACGCTCGAACCGCAGGTCGGGCGTGATTCTCATACGCCCAACTGCGATTCCGGTGAATACAAAAAAACCCCCACATATTTCAGTTCGATGTAAAAATCAACGAAATAAAACGGTAAATCTTACCACTTTAGCTTTTCCTTTACGGTTTCTGTCACCATCCATGATTCGGTTCACTAATTTGTCCGGATTTGAGCAAAAATCGTATAGGGTTCTTGAGAGGTTTTGGGTTTTTTCACATTTAGTGCAAAGAGTAGTTCGTTCTATTCACGGAGCTAGAAGTATAAATTAGTGGCTGGGTTTAGTAACCCACTATTTTAATACATCATGCCTATTTCTTTTGGTCCACATTACAGGTACTTCTTCTTTCATTTCCTTGTTTAGATTATGTCATCAAATGCGTCACTCTTCTTTATTTTCTCACTACTTCTAGACTATGTTTCATATTCATAACACATTATATTTACCAGAATTATGACATATACATGTCGACAAGCTTTTTTCCCGGTGATTTTATTTTTCCTAGCATATATAATTTGGAATTCACGAATAAAGGATTTTCCCAAACCAGTGTCTGTAATATACTAGAATCATCCATTCCATTGATCACCTTCCTAAATCGGTAAATCCAGTGAAACAAAAAGGGCAAACAATCTAATCTGAATATGATAGAGAACCTACAATTCGTTTTCACATTTTTATTGCCGCTCTTGATGCAATCCAATTTGACCAGAGCTCCTCCATTCCCACTTGACCAGCACCAATCCCTGAATCCATATAAACTCCCCTTTGCCTCTTCATCTCATTAGCTAACAATCAATCACTTCATTACACAATGGCCGACGAAATCAGAAACAAGCAGGTGCTATTGAAAAATTATGTCACTGGGTTTCCCAAAGAGTCGGACATGGAAATTGCCACATCTTCTTTTAAGCTCGAGATCCCTGAATCGACTCAAAATGCTGTCTTGGTCAAAAATCTTTACTTGTCTTGTGATCCTTACATGCGTGGCCGCATGTCCAAGCTTGACACTCCTTCCTTTGTTTCTGCCTTCAATCCTGGACAGGTTTGTGATTTCTGGGTTTTTTCGTGTTTATGTTTTCTAGGTTGGGTTTTGAGATTCCTTCAATGCAATTTCAGTACTGATCAAATTGATGTGAATTCAATTTCATTTCTTCAATTCCACCATGGTTAAACAGTTTCGGTGTTCTGATTATGATTGTTTCTAGTTGTTTATTTGGGATGTTTTGAATTATGCAGCCAATTAGTGGATATGGCGTCGTCAAAATTCTGGAGTCTACACATCCCAATTACAAGAAAGGAGATTTGGCATGGGGTTTTACGATGTGGGAAGAGTACAGTCTCATGGAATCACCACAGCTTTTGGTTAAAATAGAGAACACCGATTTGCCCCTTTCCTACTACACTGGAATTCTAGGTCAGTTCTATTTTTTTGTGTACATTTTGAATAATATATGTTGTTTAATACATTTAGAATGTATAAATTTTGTTTTGAGAAAATTAGAACTGAAAATGACTACTGAATCTGACTGCCAAAACTCATGATCTTGCTGTTTCATGGTTGGCAGGTATGCCTGGTATGACTGCGTACGCCGGTTTTCACGAGGTTTGCTCTCCTAAAAAGGGAGAATACGTCTATGTATCAGCAGCGTCTGGTGCAGTTGGTCAGATTGTTGGGCAATTGGCAAAATTATCTGGTTGCTATGTTGTTGGAAGTGCTGGCTCTAAAGAAAAGGTGAGCCAACCACCATATCCATTGCTTCTAATCTGAAGATTAATTGCAGTAGATTCTCTCTTCTAACTTTTGAAAATGATAGGAACATTACATTCCTTTGTTTTTTACTCTATTCTATCCTAACTGAAACTACATGTTAATTCGGGCATTCCTCGCTTCCTGAAAGATCTAAAATTTGAGTATATAAATACGCATCGATAAACAAGCTACTAGTTTCTAACAAACTATTCTCTTGCTAGTTTGTGGTAGAATGTTGTTTATCAAGGGAGCATTTTCCCCATTTCCTTAAGATTCTTGCTGATGGTGTTTTTCCTTTGATTATCTTCACAAAAGGTTGATCTGCTGAAGAACAAGTTTGGCTATGATGAGGCTTTCAATTACAAGGAAGAGCCTGACTTAAATGCAGCACTAAAAAGGTCTAAAATTTGAACCTTCATTCTCAAGCTCTACTTTATCTCACCTCAACTCTTTATCTGCATATTCAAAGAGCATGGTTCCCCCCTTTCCGATAGTGCTTAAATATCCAAAATTCATCAAAACGTTTTTGAACTTAATTCTGTCAATTTCCTGAAAACAAAATGGATGGTTTAACTAAGCTTTCATTTTTCCTTCTTCTAAGTTATGCTCTCGGCACTGTCAAGTTCGAAGAGTTCAATGTTTGAATCTAGTGATTGATAGCTTTGAGTGTCTTGTATTTGTATTGCAGGTGTTTTCCTGTAGGCATAGATATATACTTTGAGAATGTAGGGGGGAAAATGCTAGATGCAGTGCTCCTGAACATGAGGATTCGAGGTCGGATTGCGGTGTGTGGAATGATATCTCAGTACAATCTTGAAAACCCAGAAGGTATATACAATCTAACCTCTGTAATTGGGAAACGAATCCGCATGGAAGGATTCCTGGCTAGTGATTTCTATCACCTTTATCCGAAGTTCTTAGGATTGGTTGTCCCTAGCATCAAGGAGGGAAAGGTTGTGTACGTAGAAGATGTAGCACAAGGCCTCGAGGCGGCTCCGAAAGCTTTAGTAGGAATATTTTCGGGCCACAATGTTGGGAAACAGTTGGTGCTTGTAGCTCGTGAATGATTTGATATTATAAAAATTTACTGTAAATTGCAAATAGTCTAGACTCTCAAAGAGTTGATGAGAATGTATGTTGAGTCTTTAACCACTGCATTTTGAGGTTCTGTTATATTATTGATATAAAAGGCTTTTCTGTTTCAAAAAGGACTCTATGTGATACTGGAATAGGTGGCTCATATTCAATCTTTGGTTAGTGTGGTTAATCTTTTGAAATTATTAACATTATATAGCTCCTAAATTTTAAACCATGACATAGAAATTCTTAAATTTCGATAGGGATTTTGTTATGGTCCAAAGTCTGTGATTGAGTTATACAGGTCCATTGGTGAGTAGTTTTCCATTGGTGAGTAGTTTTCAATCTAAATTGGGTCTTTTTCGATTCTCCATAGCATAAAAACTCGTAAATTTCGATAGAGATTTAGGGATTTTGTTATCGATTGTTGAGTAGGTCTAATCTAAATTTGATTTATTCGTTTTCGATTTTCATATTTCCAATCTAAATTTGATCTATTCATTTTAGAATTTCTACTTTTGGTATCTATGTTTGTTAATAGATGAGTATCGTTGTAGAAAACTTTATATCTATATTTTTTGTTTATAAAAATCAACTTCAGCCATGTTCATATGCACCTTTGGTCTTTCGCCATTAGATCTAGATTTATTACATCTAAGCCTTAGGATGCTTTGAATCTCCACTCTGTGATTTTAATAAGCCTAAATCTAACAGTGAATGGTCAAATACTACATGGTCATTAAGGTCTATGTGATCAAAACCGAATCAACTTTAACTTCATTAGATAAAAATAGATAAAAGAAAACTGAATGCAACTGACAGTCTATGAAAGTGCCCAATAGATACATAAACTAAAACAAGCCACATTTAAAACATACTCAAAACAAACCACATGTCATACACAAAGGAAAATGAAATAAATAACATCTTTATGTGTAGGAAGTTTTTTTATTTCTTGATGTCGGGAGTGGAACGTTGTAAATTTGAAGAGGTTTAGGCTTTGGGTGTATAACATTACTTTTCCCTCAATATAGAGCTTGTACTCAAGCGAAAAAGTAAGGTGTTGCTGTATAAATGATATCCTTCCAAAATGCATGAGTTGGAGAAAGACCTTCCTAGTGGACTAGAACTTGATCAACACCATGAATGGAACATCGATTTAGAATTGCTCGTGGCAAAGAGCTAAGCTCTCCATTGTTGGTGGAAGGTAGAGAATGTGCTAGAATATCGACTGATTCGCCGTGATATTTCTTCAAATAAGAAATGTGAAAGAATTAATGAATGCGAGAATTAGATGGCAGATCCAATCTGTAAGCAACATAACCAATGCGTGCTGAAACTTTAAACGACCCATAAAATTTAGGACCCAACTTCCGATGAGTGTGAGCTTTGAGAGAAAGTTGGCGATTGATGCGCCTCAGGGCTGTCGCCCAATTGAGACTTACTAGGGATAAGTGTACCTCGTCGTTATCAAGTAATAATCTGGACAAGTCTAGATATCGAATCCACATGATTTACTCCTGCAAGTATCGAGCTACTCGGTTTCTAGTGTTATCTAGACTTTGGGGGGTTTGAGATTGAGTTTGTTTTTAGATTAATCTACTCCTAATTAAGTTATTCTACTCCAAAGTGATCTTTTACCAATGCAATTTGTCACGGACACAACCTCTTGACTATCTGTCGACCGTGTGGCACTAGTAACTTCACCCCCGATTACTAGTTCAGCCTTAACCTCGTTTGCTTAGCTCACACGCTAGGCAACGTTATGCAGCGGAAAAACAGGATCTTGCACAAATGCTAAGTGAGGAAAACACTCTTTATTAAGAAAAGAATGCTTTACAAAGGATAACTTACAAAATACACTCACACTTGCTCACAATTTTGTGTCTTGTCTAATGTGTTTTTACAAATGAGCACCTTCCACCTATTTATAGGCAACCTAGGAAGGTTCTAGAATACTTTACATATAAAAATCCTAGAATAATCTAGAGAAAGAACAAATAAGAAATAATAAGAAAGATTGGGACATTTCTAAGATGTCCCTAGAAGTTTCTTGGGCCATTCCCGCACATTCCGGAATATTTCCCGTACCTCCCGAACTATTCCGACACGTTCCGGCACATTTCGGCACACTCCGGACAAATCTGGCACGTTCCGGAAGTTTCTGGCCCGTTCTGGCACGCTCCGGGCCCGTCTGGAATTCTTTGGGCCCGTAGCTCGGCAAACAGAGGTTCAGTCGGGGAAGTCTCTCGCAGCTCCTGGCCGTCGCTCGCAGCTCCTGGCCGTCGCTCGCAGCTCCTTGCAGTCCCTGGGCCTGCTGCCTGCTTGCCCCGCACGAACAGAGGCTAAATGTGCCTGCTGGCACGCACACGGGCCCGACAGCTCCAGCTCGGGCCCGTACTTTTCCACCATGGCAATTTTTGCCATACTTGATATTTCCCCCGCACATCCTTGAGCACATAGCTCCATAAAGATCCCAAGGAACCATATACCAAATATGAAGACATTTGGAATCGTCTAGACATACCTTAGGAAAACTTGTGGTGTGTGGGGCTTGGCAATGTTCTCCGACAGTGTGTCCCAAGTTGGTATAAGACACACTATATGGGGGACCTTCTCTTGGCCAAATCCTCCCCCGGCAGGCACGGGCCCGCTGCCCGGCTGCCTTGTGCACACCTGCACATAATATTGGCCCGATGTCCTTGGTGTCCACCGGCATGTCCCGCAACGTCCCGATGAATAGGAAAATGACCGTTTTGCCCCTGGCTCCTTTCTCTTAGCCCTTTGGGCAGTTGGCTCGGGCCTTCCTTCGGATGACTTTAGGCGGGCCGTGACAAATTACCCTGAGAAAGCGTGATGATATGGTAATATAGAATTAAACCTAATTTGTTAATCAATTGATAACCTAATCTGAGTCGCTTTTACCTAAGGCGATTAACCCTACTTATCCTTCTGTGGTTCCTAGCACGTGATTCCCTTGTAAGGCCGATACTAGCTCTAAGGCTCAGAAATTTGGGTTTAATCTTCTATAGGTTCGTCAATCCTATAGGCTCTGACTAGGTTAGATTCAGCTCGTAATATGTGCCAAGTATATGTTTGGATTTATGAATGAGTTAAACCAATTAAGCAAGCGTAGGACAAAGATTAAACCATACAAACAATTGAACAAATAAGAAACTGAATTAATATTAAAGATGGAGAAATTGTCACGGAGATAGAATGAGTCTAGGATTCATAGACTGGATCAGAGATAAACAAAATATGAAAAGAGAATAAAATCCCTTTCAGGGAACCTGTCTACCAATGCAAGCGTCTTCCTATGACTTAAAGATGAAACCTTGAATAATTCTCGAGGAGTGAAGCTTCGATGTTCTTCAATAGTGGATGGAAGAGGTGGAGAGGATTCTTCAAGGAGGAGGCTTAGGGTTTTTACAAAAGATAAAAGATGATTTACAAATGTTATAAAGTCCTATTTATAGTTGTAGTTCGATTAATTGGATTTGTTTCCTGTTGCAGCTGGAGAAGTCGGGGGCAAAACGTGGAGTCGTGGGGTCAGGAATCAGTCAAAAGACTGATTCCTGAGGCGCAGCTCGTCGCACTGGTAGTGCCAGATCGCCGAGTTGGCCTATGATGGCCAGTTCGACGAGCGACAAACGCCCAAATGCACCGAGCGACTGCCGGGGGACCCCGAGACACGATTTTCACCCAAAATTGTTCCTGTTTTGACCTGCACACACACTAAAACTCCAAACGACGTTAGTTCAAAGGCTAAATTGACCCACCAATCGCTAGATTTGAGTAAAAACTCTGTTTAGTGCGACTATTGGTGGATCATTTAGCCATAATAAATAATTAAAAGTTAATATACGTGTTATTTTGGCAGTATTTGCCCAAAAACAATTAGAAAACGACCTCAAACTACAAAAGTAAAGAAAACATATACAGAATCTAACTAATACACACATACATAAAAGTGCGAGAATTGCTCGCTTATTGAAGGAAAACTAAACTAAACCGTACCTAAAGATAGGGGTTTTTACCCCTATCAGCGATAAGTTTGAAGTTTAAGAATGACCAAATCACCAACCTCAATTTCAGATTAGGATGGCATCAATCGTAAGAAGTCTTCATATGTTGTTGGACACAATGTACAATATATCTTGGAGATCAAATAAAATATCCTATCTATCTTTAACTGCACAATCCACGACTTCCAAATAAGATGAACTGTGACAATAAGTAAGCATCCTAGGAGAAGCCATTCCATACACGATTTCAAAGGGGTAGCATAAAGAGAGGTATGAAAGCTCATGGTGCAACAATATTCTGCCCATGAAAGCCAATTCAACCATTTGTTTGGTAAGTTACTTGTAAAACATCATAGCTACATTTTAATGATGCGGTTCACGACTTCAGTTTGATCGTCACTTTGAGAATGGTAGGCAGAGGAAAAAACACAAGTCGACCTATTCTAATTTGAACAACTTAGTCCAAAAATCACTAGTAAAACTGACATCCCTATCTGAGATAATAGTTTTAGACATCTTGTGAAGCTTAACAATATTATCAAAGAAGACTTTGGTCACAGTGACAGTCGTGTAAAGGTGAGATAGAGGAATAAATTGGGTATGTTTAGAAAGTCGATCAACCCCCACGAGGAGAATAGATTTACCATGAGAATGGGGTGAGTCGTCAATGAAATGCATTGAAATGTCTGACCAAATCTGATGAGGAATTGGAAGTGGTTGTAAGACTCCAACAGGGTGAAGATGTTCAACCTTATGACATTGACAAACAGTGCAAGAACAAACAAAAGTTTGAATATCATATTTCATTCCTGATGTGAATATTTAGCACGAGGTAATAACTTGATTATGCACAGGTCATCAATAACAGTATAAAATGGAAGTCCAAGTATTGATCCACAAATATAGGTTAAGTTCATTATATTTGTTCACATCTAAGAAAGTAGGGTAACCAGGGGGGTTTGTAAAGACTTTTGAGTAACAAACAGTAATATAAAGGAAAAAAGTAAAACACATAAGGAAAAAAGACACAAATCTAAATATTGTGTCAACTATAATGATAAATGGCACATGGAATAAGCTTCAGGCGGGAATATCATGGGGGTAAACTATAATCAGTTGGGTATTTTGATAAAAGCACAAGCAAAACATTCATAAGATATTCTTCCCACATTTCACATCTTTATGGCCAAAGAAATGAAATCAAACAATCAAAATCATATATCTATGCATTTCAATGTACGATTTCCAGAATTAGCACACTGAGTAATAGATCTATAATCTCTTATCAAATCAATTGTCTATTTAACATTTAAGTCAATATCTTTATTCAACTCAACACCAAACATCTCATATCTTACTCTAGATCAATTATCCTTTTCTTAAAGCAATAATTAAATAGCAAACAGTGTCATGGCCATTAACACAAACTATAACCACAGATCAAGAACACTTAATAAATTAATACCCAAACAAATGATCTTTACCCAGCTCTGCCTTCCTTATACATATTCCATGATGGATGCTCTACTCACTCTTCATAATGGCAAGATTAAGAAGAATAAGTAGGATGCATAAGCCCATAACAAAAGAATAAAGATAGAAATGAGCTAAAAGCTCTTTCATTCAACAATAACGAAAATGTATGATGAAATTAATCTAAAAAGTGATTACTAAGTGATGCCTCGAAGGATCAAACGGTTATCCTTATATAGACCATATTCATAATTTGGTAACTAATGATGATAAAAGACCATATTCCGATTGAAAAACGTTATATGATGAGTATTTTGTTGATGGACAACCTTAATTCTGCTACTCGAAGACTCACACGCAATGATAAATGGTTGTGTGAAATTTGGTAGAGAAATAACCGGAGTTGATGGCATAGCGTGTCTCAAATTATTGAATGCGGATGTGGCTGTCTCACCCCAACAAAAAGAATTTCTGCACAATAATGCAATAAAATGGGCTACAATTCTGTAATTCTGCACAAACTTGTGATATTATCTCGTCGTAGCTAGAAAACCTCGCAGAGCCTTTACTAATGTTGGTTGCATCCAATTAATCATAGCTGCAATTTTGTCTTTGTCTATCGAAACCCCTTTAACTGAAATAAGATGCCCTAGGTAAGAGATTTCATGTTGTGCCAACAAACATTTAAAACGTTTCAAAAATAATTGATGTTGTTGCAGCAAAGAAAAAATGATTCGAAGATGTTGGAGATGCTCAACCTAAGTCTTGTTGTAAATTAAAATATCATCGAAGAAGACTCGAATAAATTTCAATACATACGATCGAAAAACATCATCCATCAAATCCTAAAAGGTAGAAGGAGAATTCATTAGCCCGAAGGGCATGACCAAGAATTCAAAATGACCATAAAGAGTTCAAAAGTTTTTTTTGTTACAGGATCCATTTGAACTTGTCAATGCCCGGATCCTAAATCCAATTTAAAAAAATATTTTGCCCAGCCATGAAGCTCATCCAACAATTCATATATGAAAGGGATGAGAAATTTATCCTTCACATTTTTAGCATCCAATGCATGATCATCAACACAGAAACACCAAGTATTATCAACCTTTTTTTAACAAGCAACACTGGTGAAGAGAAAGGAGATTGACTTGGTTGAATGATTCCTTTTGCAAGCATACCATCACACTTTCTCTCAACTCATCCTTTTGCATATGAGGATATTCGTATGGTCGCACCATTATAGGATCAACGCCATGTTTCAGGACTATGTGATGGTCATTGTTACGAACATGAGGTAAGGATAAAAGCTCTTGAAAAATCTCATCATAATCGGGGATTAATTGTTCAATCTCCAATTCCCTATTTACGACCGTTAACATGGTAGTTCTAGGGACATTAGAAGCATGAAAGATCTTACCCCTTTTAATTCAATTGTGATCCCACTTGTTGAATTTCATAAAAAAGATCATTAAAAACCCAATTAATGGCCCTAAAGTTCGAAGCCCATTAATGCCCAACACTACTCCAATATTACCCAGCGTCAACAAGTATAAATCAATAGGGAAAGCGGTATTGGATAAGCACAAAGGAATAGCAAAACATGAACATGTACTTTTCTACTTTTCACTGTTTGCCACCATAACTGGAATTCTTTTTTTCTTATCTATCTACAAACTCAAATCAGCAACCAAACTTTCATTGAGGAGACTATGAGTGATGTCGCTATCAATAAGAACCAAAAGACCGATTATTGATCAAACCCATAATCTCCATAGTTTTATAAGTGGGACTTTCAATGATCGCATGGATAGAAACTCCAAGATCAACATCCTCAATCTACACCTCCTCTTTGTCTGAATTGAAATACTCTTCTAATCCTCATATCCAAAATAACTTCTTACAATGATGTCCCGGAGAGAATTATCATCATATTTAAAACACAAGTTCTTAGCATGATGCTCCTCCATCTCTGCCTTAAAAATCTTCTTGATGAGATGTTGTTTAGGGAAAACACGTTCAACTGAATTCTCCATCGAGGACCAGAAAATGATACTTCAACTCGAGGCTGCCAATATTTTTTCTCCTTTTATACAATCGAGCTTAATTCATTGTCGAGGTAAGGGTGGTTGGTTGATGCAATTCTACTTCCACTGCAATATAGTCTTATAACCCACGAGAAAAAAAATCAATTTCTTATGCAAGCGATAACCTTATGCAACAGGAAGATAACTACTCAAACTTGCGTTGGTACAGCTCAACTTAACCAATTTTCCGTAATTTAGATCATTCTCTCAAGTTTGTACCATATAAAACCAGTCCAAACCGTGAATGATAAATTGTTCTAAACTCATCCCACGTCAGATCAAGTTTATCTCTATCCAATTTCAATAACCATAGTTGTGCATCTCCATCAAGATGAGTATCCACCATGGGTAACTTTCTTGCTCCAAAATATGTTAATGAAGAAAAAAATAATCACATCGATTTAATCAAGGAAGAAAATCACAACTGCCGTCAAATTTGGAAAATTCAATCCGAGAATATCGCATACTCATTGTATATTCAATATGGAATCCTATAATCCATTGGTTCTGAATATCTTCTACCTTGATTGATAATGTCGTTTCTTTGGTTGCAAGTTTCTACGCGAGAATAGGAAATTTCACATGCCAAATCATGCATCTATCGAGTCAATTCTTACTTTCTAGCCTCCTGCTCAGTATAATTCCTAACCATGTCCTATCGATATAAGGTCATCACCCATAGTGTTAGGTTGTGATACCAAGTTGTGTTATGGCCCAAAGTATGTGATCGAGTTATGGGTCGATTGGTGAGTAGTTTCTAATCTAAATCATGTCTTTTCTTTTTCGATTTTCTACCTTTGGTACCTATATTTGCTAATAGATAGAGATTATCAAAGATAATTTCATATCTCTATATTATTTTTTATGAGAATGAACTTAACTATTGTCCCCTGAAACTTCATTAAATAAAAGAAAACTGAATACAACTGACAGCCTAGGACACTGCCTAATAACTAACTAAAACTACACAAATTAAAAGAAATCATACTTAAAACAAACCACACACTACACACAAAGAAATTAAACAAATAACAACTTTAGATCAAGTCTACGGGAAGTGTGTTATTTCCACTTGCCACCTATATAAAAACACAACTTATAAATAATATACCGTTGTGATTCTCTCTTAATTAATATACAATTAGTTATTTTTACCCAATAAAATATTTAATTCAATACTTATTATTAGTTTTATAAAAAAAAATTGTCCAATAAAATAATTAATCCAATATTTATTATTATTTTTATAAAATTTATTGAATGAATAAAATTGATTAATTTTTAAAACAATGTCGGTTTTTAACTCATAAAATATTTCTTCACTAATTTTTTAACTCGTAAAATTTAGATTGATTAATTTTTATACATAAAAAAATATTTATCAATCCCTTCAAAAAAAAATTATCAATCCACTTTTAAAAACAATTCGCCAATAACATCAGATCATCTATCAATTCATTTTCTAACTGATTTCTTTCCAAATGAATTTGTGTTTTAACACAAAACAATATATATAAACAAAACATTGGGGTCTGATTCAGTCAGATTTTTATCATTTTACGCGCCAAAGTCTGGCGCCTTGCGTGCTAGACACTTGCTCTTTGACGTTTTTATTCTCTGAATCAAAGATATATAAAGTTTATAACCAAAATGAGTAACATACATTCTAACGGTTGTTTAGAACTTATTTGCAAAAGTATGTACAAATTGAACCCAATAGATCGAGGAAGTTCTGAATGATTTGATACCGTGAGTGAAACAGCTATCAACTTAAAAAAATTTAGATTCTGAGGGTTCGTTTGGTATAACGTAATGCAAATTTTTTTTTAATGAAAGAATGCTTTATTGGCTGATATCAGCTGAAAAAATAGAAGACAAAAAAACCGGAGAATGATTCCATTCTCCACGAACAGACGAAGAATTGACTGCTCTAGCAAGGCTATGAGTTGCACAATTCGCTGATCGTTTAACAAAAGAGATAGCAATATTATCTAACTCTTGAACTAAGCCTATACAGTCACTAATAATATCTGAAAAATAAGAGCTGTTTAATGTTTGATGGTTTATTGCATGAACTACTACTGAACAGTCCGATCTGATTTCAACGTTTCTGTACCCTCCTTCCTTGATCCACGAGAGTGCTTCCTTGACAGCAATCGCCTCCGCCACAACAGGCTCTAAAAATCCCTCAATTGCCCCATGTTTTGCAAATAGGCAAAGACCGGTGTCGTCACGAATCAAGAATCCAAACGAACAATATCCCTCATCGCTGAAGATGCCAGCGTCAACGTTACAGGCCAAAAAACCAGCTCTTGGTCGTTTCCAACCAGCCGCCAGCCTATCCCCCGAGATTGCAACAGGCGAACGAAGTTCCTGAGCTGCTCTCCAATCCGAAGCTTCTTTAACAGCAAAGTTTATCAGGTCCTGAGATGTGTTTCTGGTTTTGTTCCATACCTGGCTGTTTCTATTTTTCCATATCCACCATACCATAAAACATATCTTACATTGTAGCTGCTGATCGGTAAGATTTATTACCTCGGCAATCCACTCTATAATTCCTGCAACATAATCCATTCTGTTATCTCTGAAAAACAACAGCCAAACCTGTTTCACATAAATGCAGCTAATTAACGCATGATTCGCATCTTCGTTCATCAGATCGCACATAGGACATATTGGAGAAAGGTTACTGTGACGTGTTTGAAGATTACTCATAACAGGGAGGCATCTAGATGCAAGCCTCCAAAGGAAGTTCCGGAGTTTTGGAGGAGCCTGCGCCTTCCATACCAATTTCCATAACCTTGTTGAGTTATTTTGCAAAGCTTCCTCTCTCCAAGTTAGTGCCCTGTAATTAGACCTTACAGAGTACTATCCGGATTTGTCAAGCCCCCAGTGCCAACAATCATCAATGTCAGTAACTCTCCTAGGAATAGAAAGAATTAGTTTCAAATCCCTTTCATTAAAAGTATCATTCAGCAATTGCCGATTCCAACGTCCGTCCACCTGCAGCAAATCCTGAACTTTCCCAGTAGGAAGTGTGATATCTTGAGGACTGGTAATATAAGGATTCGAAACCTCAGGTAGCCACGCATCACCCCATATTTGTGTTTCCTGGCCGTTACCAATTTTCCGCCTTAAGCCTTGAGTAATGAGTGACTGACAAGATCGAATACTTCTCCATACGTACGAGGGGTTATGACCAATATCTGCATCCAGAAAGTCTTTGTTAGGGAAGTAACGTGCTTTGAGGATCATTGCGACTAGAGAGGAAGGTTGTGTGACAATGCGCCATGCTTGTTTAGATAGTAGAGCTTTGTTAAACTCACATATACGACAGAATCCTAAACCACCCAGACATTTTGGTTCACACAACCTGTTATAATTCATCCAGTGTATACCTTTATCAGAATTGCTATCCGCTTTCCACCAAAATCGGTTTAGCATCCGTTGCACATCTTCACAGAATTGAACTGGAAAAAGAAAGATACTCATAATATAGGTAGGTATAGCCTGCAAGATCGATTTAATGAGAATTTCTTTTCCAGCTCGAGATAAAAACTTTTCTTTCCAGTTGTTTATCCTATTCCGAATCCTCTCTTTGATAAATGCAAAGGTTTGCATTTTACTACGACCAATCGCTGCCGGTGCGCCTAGATAAAAACCAAGATCCTGAACCTCCTGAACTCCCAGAATACTACTCGCCCTCACCTTATCAGCCAAACTTGTATTCGAACTGAAAAATAAAGCCGATTTATCAAGATTAATGCGCTGACCTGAGGCTTTCTCGTATGTTAGAAGACATTGCTGGATAATGGTAATTTCCGGTAAAGAAGCTTTGAAGAAAATATAGCTGTCATCAGCAAAAAATACGTGGGAAATCTGGGGAGCCGTTCTTGCTATCTGACAACCATGACTAAGCCCTGCACATTCCTTCAGCTGTAATAGGGAAGACAGCCCTTCTGAGCGGGTCCCCTTGTCTAAGGCCCCTCGAAGGAATAATTGGCCCCAGCTCTCTACCATCCTGAACAATCTTGTAAGAAACAGTTTCCACACACATTTTTAACCAGATAATCCAATTGTTTGAAAAACCCAGCTTGTGTAACATTGCCCATAAAAATGACCACTCCACTCGATCATATGCTTTGCTCATATCGAGTTTAAGCGCAGCAGAGCCTTCCTTACTTTGCCTTTTGTTTTTTAGATGGTGAATGACCTCGTACGCCATGATAACATTGTCCGATATCAACCTTTCACTGAGAAATGCGCTCTGATTAACCGATATCATGTAGGAAAATAGACAAGCCTAGGCATAGCGGAATAATAAAATTTTATCTATTTCCCTTTTCCAAGATCTGTTAATTGTTATTTCATATAGAGAGGGATAAATAGTAATACCTTTAGTGATGAACTATCAATATATCTGCTATCAATATATATATATATATATATATATATATATATATATTAAATATAAATATATATAATTGTTCTAAAACAGTTTCAAAACAATTTTCAGAATATTAAAACAGTTTTATCTTTTAGATTTAATAAAACAAAACGTTTTAATTATCTAACTATAAAAACTTTTAGATTTTGTTTAAAACCGATTATCAACCGAAATAATCAGGAACTATGCATAATCAGTTTTAATTAACAAGTAATCAAAACTTATTCATCATTAGGTTAATTGAACTAATGGATTAATTAATTTAACCTAACAATAAATCTATTCAATCTGATTGAAAAACTCTTTTATTTACATATATGAAATAACAGATTAACATAGGTTCTGATACCAATGTAGGAAAATAGACAAGCCTAGGCATAGCGGAATAATAAAATTTTATCTATTTTATCTATTTCCCTTTTCCAAGATCTGTTAATTGTTATTTCATATAAAGAGGGATAGATAGTAATACCTTTAGTGATGAACTATCTACCGTTGCAAACGAAGCGCCCACAACTTGTTATTATCAACTCGTGAACCACGAACGTTTGATTCAACACAAAACCAAAAGATAATCAGTGATCAACCTTCAATGAATAGCAATCGCAATGATTGCCTCTAACAGAAATCGATACGAGATCAAAGAGGGAGTAAGAAATAAAGTAAATTAGCCGAGACGAAAGACGGAACGATTCCTCCTCTCCCTTTTGTGTTGGTCGAATTTTAGCGGTTAGGGAGTCTATTTATAGACTTTTCTTAACCCTAATCCCAGTTGTGTTAGGTAATTAAATAATTGGAATCTTATTCGAAATAGGATTCCTCATTAGATAATTAAATAAACACTTTACTATTATCTAAATAATAACTAATTATATCTAGATAATTATTATTAATCAAATTAATAATTAATTAATGTTAGGGATAATTAATTAGAGTTTCAATCACATAAAAACTTCTAATTAATATTATCAGATAATCTTTTAATTTAATTGATAACCATAATCAAATTATAATTATTAATCAAATTAATTTATCCCTAAATTAATTCAAATTTCGGCCCATATGTGTATGTCCCACTAATTACATTTTCGTCCTCCGATTCCAAGTCCCATATGCGACCTACTAGGTTCTTTATTGCCACTAGCCGTATATATCATTTGAAATTATTCATTACGATTAATTCCAACATATATATAACAGAATACCGTCGAGAGCTGTTACTAGTAGAACCTAAGATATTCCCCCAGAGCAATTAAGAAGTCAGGTTGATAACTAGCATTAACCTTTCTGTATTAGGTACAGTATAATACGATCCTTCATCAACTATATCCTGTCGGTCAATTCCTTATAACCATGGAATGTGTCAAGGTTACATATAACGAAGAGTCTGGTTTTACTTGTACATGTTGAATTCACTCTGAAAGATAAGTTTGTTGGTCCCTTATAACGTTACAAGTATAGTTCCAAGGGGGGGTTAGGAACTATTTAAAAATTTTAATCTAGGGCAGACTTCTTTTTCGTGAGAAAAAGGTTTTAACAGCGGCGCTGAGTGAATAGCAAGATACTGGCTTAGTCAACTGGTGACTAGGTCAGTTTCTTTACTTGAGTCAGGAGATAGCACTTAGAGTCTATTCCTGAGCTCAGATATTCAATGCGCACAACTCAGCTTGACCTCTTTACTTGGTCAGTTTTTTTTTTGTTTAAGCAAGCAATAAGTATATAAAGGAGTTTAAGGTTAGAAATATGTTACTCAGCAGATTTATCCAGGTTCGGCCTCCAAGCCTACGTCCTGTCCCCGGAACACGTTCTGAGATTTCGAATTCTCTACTGAGCTCTTTAACGGTAGAGCATCAAACCTTTTACGATCTTAGCAACTGAGTATAACAAGAGTACCTTCCTCTATACCTCTACTCAATCCTAATCTCTCGCTGAGTACTATAACCGAGTACTCAGCCTCTCCTTTCTAATCTCTAGAAATGATAAGTGTTTGTCCTAAACAACGATTGCTAAGACACCTTAGATGATTGAATAATCACTCTAGACTTTTACACAAAAGATATGAAATTTAGTGTAAGATTGCTTTGCTTTTTCTTGCAGAACTTTGCGTAGAAATTTGGTCAGCGTAATGGCTTGATCAAGTTCTGTGTTGAATGAAGCAACTGAAAGGCTCTATTTATAGAGACGTCTGAGGTGCCGGTCATTTCGAATTTCGAAATAACCGTTGGAGGGAAACGGCTTCCTGTCGTTGTCATCCTGTCTTGCTCAGAGCTCTCGGCCAATCAGATTTGAGTATCTTCTGTCCTCGGTCAGCTTTTGGTCAGCTCGGCAGAATGTCTCTCCATTTATGGTAAGGTCAACTAGACAGCATTCTGTGTCTTCTGAACTTTACCCAAAGTGGAAACACTTTGTCTGGAAGTTGTTCTTGCTCATCTGCTGTCTTGTACTCTTTGTCGAATCAACTCAGCAGCTTCGTCCCGAAGTTGTTCCACGAAGGTCTTCTAGATCCTTCTTCCGCTGAGCTGCGTTTTGTACATAACGACAGCGTTTTGACATACGCGGGCCGAGTTGCCTTAAACTGTTTGACTTGGGCTTTGACTTCCATATTGGGCTTTGGGCCTTTTAATCTTTGTGTCTTATAAACAATTTAACTCAACATTGAACAAACACATTAGTAGAATAAATCAAAGCATTTAAACTTAGTGTGTTTAGAATATTTTTAATTACACTTAAACAATTTTGTCAAATCAAAATTATGTGGAAAGGTGTTTCAACAAACTCCCCCATTTTGATGTTGGCAAAACTATTCAGCAAAGAACTCAGTATTGAGCTCCCCCATGATAGTTGACCTAATATAACTTAGCAAACTCCCCCGTCAGGGTTGAGCCACTGACTTAGTTTTACTCTAAACATTTATAGGTTTAATCGAGTAAGTCTGAGGTCAGTTTTCAGATATAGGTCAGCTCATGAAACATATTCTATTTTACTCAGTGTTTAAGCGGAAGTTTTAACATTCAGAGGGCGCTGAGTAATTTGTTGTTCAATGAGTTTTATAAGACAATGTTTTATAAACATACAAGTCAATGTCAAACATGTTATCAGCATTAAACATAGTTGATGTATTTGAAGATACATACTAACTTAATACTCAGCATCGTATATAATAACTCATAACTCAGGTTTGGATAAAAAGATGCAAGTATTGATATTAATAGAAGTAGTCAGCGTATACAACAAAAAATAAACATAAACATAGAGACTACAAACTTAGCATAACTGAGCTAGCCTAATTTCTATTTCTTTTTCTTTTGTTTGGATTGACTATGCTTATGCTGTGTTCTAGCTTGTGAAGGAAATTAGGCTAAGGTATAGCAGCGGAAATATGAAAATTTTAGCCTACTTCCTTTTTAACCATAGGATCCGTTAATCGTTATTTCATATAAAGAGGGATAAGAAGGAATACCTTTCGATGATCAATCTACCGTTGCAAACGAAGTGCCCACAACTTCAAAAGAGATGGAAACTGTTTACCAATCTGTCCCTATCCGAAACAGACCTTCCAGACCTCCGAACGACAATCCCTTCGGTGGAAACGTGGAAGAATATGTCTAGAAGCTCCTGTCCAAAAATCGCGACGATCCGACGGTTCAATCTCCGGAAATCCGCGAAATAGTAAACTGACCTGATGTAGGTGAAGAAAAACGAAATTCTCCATTTTGTTTGTTTTTCTTGTTTCATGAACACAAATAAAACACAGAAAGATTAAGTTAGAATCAACCGTATGAGATGCAACCAAAATAGATTGCCTCTAATTAATCAACACAAGATCAAAGAGAAAAGGAGATGAATGAAATTAATCAATCGACGGAAGCCGCATGAATTCTTGTCCACGAACTAGGGGATGCGAATTCACTTTCTCTCTCTAAAGGAGTATTTCGAAAATCACCAAGAGGGGAGGGAGAAGGCTTAGTCGAAATTCATGTAGTAGGGGGTATATATAATAACTTGTATCTAAACCCTAGTTAGATAGGAATAGGTTACTTAATAGGAATTCAATTCGGAATAGGATTCCCAATTATTATCTTATAATACATCTAATATATCTAGGATAATAATAAATTACCTAATTTGATAATAATAGGAGTATATTAATCTAATTAAAACTCCTAACTTAATTATCTCTTAATTAATTTAATTCATAAACCTAATCAAATTAGGATTAATGGAATTAAAATAATTCCTTATTTATTATATATAAATTCCGGCCCCCCTCTATTTAAATGGGCCTTACTGGGCTCAATTGGGCTTCCATCTATTAATGACATCCATCTCTCTTTTGGTTCCAAGTCTTATGTGTGATCCATTAGGTTCTTACTACTTCTGGCCGTATGCCACTAGTACAAAAATGACATTTTGCCACGGCTTATTTGCCACGGTTCCTACATGAACCGTGGTAAATAAAGTTATTTGCCACGGTCGTATAAAGAACCGTGACAAATAAGGCGTTATTTGCTACGATTTCGTATAACCATGGTATAAAGTACCTTATTTACTATGGTTGTTATGAAACCGTGGCAAATAACATTATTTGTCACATTTCCTAACAGAACCGTAGTAAATAATATTAATTTAATAATACATCAATATTAAATATAATCAGATATTTATTTATCTAATCTAATTTATTTAATTGACTAATTTATTTAATAATTTGTGAATTTTATAACTTAAATCATATATAGTATACATATAAAAAGAATTTTCAAAATTTAACTTAAATATATATAATCATAATTTGTTTTTATCACATATAATCATAATTATATTTAATAGTTTTGATTTAATTTTTTTTATAATTTTATATATATATAACTTTTATAATAATTCATATTTTCATACTTTTATAATTAATTTGGAAATAAGTGATGAAATTAAAATAATTTAAATAAGTAGATACTGATTTGAAAATATGGAGGGACTTTGATTTGATATGTGAGGATGAATTGAAAGATGGAAGGATTTAATTGAATCAAATTTAAAGAATGGAGGGACTAAATGGAAAATCACAAAAATAGGGGATAAATTTAAACTTTCAGATTTTAGGGTTAGCCCACACCGCCTTCTCCTCTCTTACTGTATCCCTTCAAAAGCATTTGAGATATAAAAAAAACACAGCAGCCGTCGCCCGAGCTCCGTCGGTTCATGCCTTTTCCGAATTCGTTGCTGCCTTTCGGTGTGCTTCCTCATCTCCTACTGTTTTGTGTCTCCATCGTCAACTGTTAGCTGCTACATCGCCATCTATTCCGCCATCCGAGCTTGCTGTCGTTGGTCGGAGCTCCCGTTTTCCGCAGTCTACTCCAGTTGATGTAAGGTTTTATGATTCTGTACTATTACTTGTGCTTGCTTTTCAAGCTTATGCTGCTACCAGGTCTCTCTATTTTTCTATTCCTCCTGTGTTTTCGATTTCTTTTCTCTCTTTTTATTTACTTGCTTCACTTCCATCTGCTGTTTGTTTATGGTGCTCAATTCTTTTATCTTGAAACTCTGGGCTCTTCTTTTTTGTCTTCTTGATTTGTTATGAGCTCCATCGTCTGATTTCAGAAATGACTGTGTTGCTTTTATGGTGCGACTTTGTCATACTTCTCTTTCTCTAAAGTTTGGAATTTAATGTTATTTCAGTTTCATTCGCCTATTTGCATATATATCAAACATTTTTTGAGGCATATATGTCTTCAAACATTTTTTATTAGAAATAAAATGAGAGGCATTAACTGTGTGTATCATAATTGAACGTTTTGCTATCAGAAAATGTTTCCTGGACAGGTTCTTCTACCTCTCTTTCATGTGCTTGTACACAAGATAAACTCTGTAAATCAAATGAATGAAGTTTAGCTTAAATTAGATATGTTTTGTAAACTTTAAGCTTAAATTCGTATTATTTTGTAAGCGTTAAGCTTATATTGGTGCTATTTTGTATGTGAGGCCTAAATTGATGCTATATTGCAAACGTTAAGCCTAAATAGATATTAGGTTGTAAACGTTAAGCCTAAATTGATGCTATTTTGAAAGTTGAGCCTAAATTGGTACTTCCCCAAAAACCTTAGGTCTATTTTGGTACTTTATCAAAAATTGCTTTGCTCATCCTAACTAATCTATATTTATCCCCATGCTGTTGATCTTCTACCAAGTTGGTGTAATAAATCTGAAATGTCCAATAACAGTCTCTTTATCTCCTGGTAGCTACTCTTTTTTGGTATGTGTTCATCTCCTATTCTTTAGTTACTAGTTCTCCATTCTCAATGATGTCAAATGAGGGAACTTTGAGCATAGTTGATAAAGTTGAGTTGCTGGTAAAAAGAAGTAATTGGATTAAAGACTATTTTAATGATTAAGTTTGGCTGAAATGCTAATATAGAGTTTCCTAATGACATATCTGTTTTTGAAAACTATGTATTCTTGTGATGAAATCTGTGTATATATGCAGGTGTGAAATTTGCACCCATAGCGGAGCATTCCTGGTTCCACCACTGAGTGGTTGTATCTACGAACTTTAAAGTGGTAAAATTTGATTCACCGCCTTGTTAGCTCAAAGTTTCTGTTGCTCCATTTTGCTTTCTTCTTCATCCTTTTGTTATTTGTAGACAAATGAGTTCAATTTCTGGCAATCAAGTACTGATTTTTGTCTATGAAATTGTCCAATATAAAATTTGTCTCACCAGCTATCAACTTAAGAAGCACTTCTAGTTTCAAGATCACCTTCAAGCCAACCATATCTCTCACAATAGTGCAGATCTACTTTGGGCAGAATCTAGTTTGGAAGGATGATAATACTGAAGGAAGGAAGAAAGGGAACATAGTTAGAGAAACAAAAGGAAGTTCTGTTCCGTAGACATTAATTTAGGGCAGCCACACAATTCAACTAATGTTTAGGGTTGTAAATGTTGGTGTGTGATAGTTTTTATTTGACTGTGTCCTTGAAAAAAAATCATTTCATTGTGCACCTATTTATTAGTTGGTTCAACATTCATTATAGTATTTCAACGAAAATCTTTTGCCCACGATTACGTCGGATTTTATTGTTGTAATATTTACGCTTGATTATATTTCAATATCAGAGCTCCATTCAATCCAAAATATTTTATTTTATTTTTTTAATGAAAAACATATCATTGGCCACGGTTGTTAGAACAACCGACTCTAATGATCAGAGCATTAGAGTCGGTTGTTACAAACAACCGTGGCTAAAGACTCCTTTAGCCACGGTTGTTTTTAACAACCGTGGCAAAAACGCAAGACATTAGAGTCAGTTATTTGTAAAAACTGACTCTAATGCCTCTTTGGCCACGGTCGAACAACCGTGACTAAAGAATTCTAGCATTTGCCACGCCCCCTTTGGCCACGGTCGTATAACCGTGGCTAATGACGGTAAACGACCGTGGCCATAGCCCATTTCTGTACTAGTGTGCAACTATTAAATTAATTTCTTCAAGAATTATATTTAATCCTTGCATAACGGAATGATGTACTGAGTATGTTATTGGCAAGTCTGTAATCATTCCCCCAGAGTCCGTTAAGAAGACAGGTTGATTCTGTCGTTAACCCTTCCGTATTAGTTACAGTATAATTCGATCCTTTATCAACTACATCCTTGAACTGAATCTTATGACTATGGGCGATGTCAAGTCACATATAGCGAGACGTTCATTTTACTTGTATAGGCCGAGTCAACTCAAATAGATAGGTTAAGTGAAATCTGTATTTCTTACTCTTAAGCTATCACCTTGCAAGGATTTAGAGTCGAGTCTTCCACAAGCGATCCTTGGATGTATCTCCCATTAATCGGGAGTGATAAATGCTCAATCCAATGTATAACTACCCTGACATTACCTCTTGTGACACCCAACCTTTGCAGTTCACACCCCAGAGTCATCTCTGTTAAGGATCGTGGGACCGCAGGATCAAAGTCTCATATTCAGTAATTCAGGATGACCAATTAACATTCCTTTGAGTCTGAGGATTAGTTATACCTATTAATACCAATGAGATGAACAGGTGACAAAGATGAATCTACCCATCCTGTTATCTCAAATCGGATCCCCAATCCTAATGAACGACGTTTCATCGGATCTATGTAACTGTCCAGATATCTATATATATGAAGCTTGTGAGATCAGCTTTCTGTCGGACAGAAGACATTGTTACATACAAGTCTCAACAGTGATATATCAATCCTAAACATATCACTTGACTTGGGATGGTTTTAAGTTTATTAGTTTATTATAAAGTTTTGTCTCACTTCATGCTTGTATGAACACTTTATAATCACTTTAAACAAACTTACGGATTTCCTTTTATTAGACTTTATTTAGTGCTTAAAAGGGATTGCCTTTATATATAGTTATAAAACATATATCTCATTAAAACAAATGATATAAAGAACAATTCATTTATATTAAGTTTGTATCCTGCAACAATTGTCTATAGGACACTAAACCCCAACATACTCCCACTTGGACTAAAGCCAATTGTTTCTAAAACTTATCCCAGTAGAAGTTAAATGATGATCATGTACTTTCTGGGTTAAAGGCTTTGTCAACGGATCTGCAACGTTGTCCTCTGTAGGTACTCTTTCTATTCTCACATCTCCTCTAGCCACAATCTCTCTTATGATGTGGTATCGCTTTAGGTAGTGCTTGGATGCATTATGAGACCGTGGTTCCTTTGCTTGCGCAATGGCTCCATTGTTATCACAGTACAGAGTAATGGGATTGACAATGTCAGGCACCACACCTAGTTCTGTAATGAACTTTCTAATCCAAACTGCTTCCTTTGCTGCTTCCGCAGCAGCGATGTACTCTAGCTCGGTCATAGAGAAAGCTACGCTTCCCTGCTTGGAACTTTTCCAACTGACCGCGCCCCCATTCAAGATAAACAGGCATCCTAATTGGGATTTAAAATCATTCTCATCTGTGAGATGACTAGCGTCTGAAAATCTTTCAATTTTCAGATCTCCTTCTCCGTACACTAGGAACATATCTTTAGTGCTTCTCAAGTACTTAAGAATGTTCTTGACGGCAATCCAATGCTCGTCTCCCGGATTCCCTTGGTAACGACTCGTTACAGATAACGCGAACGCTACGTCAGGTCTAGTGCATAGCATAGCATACATAATCGAACCGATCGCGCTGGCGTACGGGACTACAGTCATGCGTCGTTTGTCATCATCAGTTTTAGGACATTGATGATTGTTTAACTTTATTTCATGTAGCATGGGTAAGTTACCTCGTTTCGATTCAAGCATGCTAAACCGATTTAGCACCTTTTCAATGTATGTAGCCTGTGAAAGACCAAGCAGTCTTCTCGATCTATCTCTATAGATCTTTATACCAAGTATATAAGCTGCTTCACCAAGGTCTTTCATTGAGAAGTTACCGGATAACCATACTTTTACCAACTGTAATAGAGCAATGTCATTTCCCATCAACAGTATATCGTCCACATATAGTATGAGAAATGCTATAGAGCTCCCACTTGCTTTCTTGTAAATGCAAGCTTCTTCGCAATTTTGTTCGAAACCAAATTGTTTTATGGTTTCGTCAAAACGCTTGTTCCAGCTTCTAGATGCTTGCTTGAGTCCATAAATGGATCTCTGAAGTTTGCAAACTTTATTTGCATCCTTTGATATGAAACCTTCAGGCTGCATCATGTGTACATCCTCAAGCAGGTTTCCATTTAGGAAAGTTGTTTTCACATCCATTTGCCAAATCTCATAATCGTAGTGAGCGGCAATAGCAAGCATGATTCTGATTGATTTGGACATAGCAACAGGAGAGAAGGTTTCGGCATAATCAACACCTTGTTTCTGACGATATCCTTTCGCTACCAGCCTAGCCTTGTAGGTGCTAACCTTTCCATCCATGTCAGTCTTCTTTTTGAAGATCCACCTGCACCCAATGGGAATTATCCCTTCGGGTGGATCAACCAAAGTCCACACTTGGTTAGTATACATGGAATCTATTTTAGAATCCATGGCCTCAAGCCATGCTTTAGAATCTGGACTAGTAAGAGCCTCTTCGTAGTTTTCGGGTTCGTCGTCCAACACGGGAACCTCGTTATCATCTCCCACTAGAAAACCATATCTAACTGGGAGTTCACGAACTCTTCGTGATCTACGAATAGGTGCCACTGGAGTCTCATCTAATGGGACTTCTTCGGGTACCTCAACCGCTTCTGTCGTTTCAGTCGGTGTTTCTTCCTCTTGAACTTCGTCGAGTTCAATCACGCTTCCCTTTTGTGTTTCTTCGAGAAACTCTTTCTCTAAGAAGGTTGCGTGCTTGGATACTATTACTTTCTGATCATCTGGATGATAGAAGTAATACCCTACGGTTTCCCTGGGATATCCAATGAAGAAACATTTATCAGATTTAGAATCTAGTTTGTCGGACGCTATGCGTTTGACATACGCTGAACAACCCCATACTCTCATAAATGAGAACACGGGTTTCCTACCAACGAACAATTCATATGGTGTGGAACTAGCGGATTTAGTTGGTACTCGGTTCAGGGTGAAGAGGGCAGTTTCTAAGGCATAGCCCCAGAACGTCTTTGGAAGTAAGGCCATGCTCATCATGGATCGTACCATATCTAATAGGGTACGGTTTCTCCTCTCGGATACACCATTGTGTTGTGGTGTATAGGGAGGTGTCCATTGTGAGCATATCCCACATTCAGTTAGATAATTCAGAAAATCATCAGAAAGATATTCGCCACCTCGATCGGATCGAAGCGTCTTTATTTTCTTTCCTAATTGATTTTCTACTTCATTCTTGAAGCATTTGAACTTGTCAAAAGCTTCTGATTTGTGCCTCGTCAAGTAGATGTAACCATATCGAGTATGGTCATCTATGAAGCTTATGAAGTATCTGAATCCTCCTCTTGCTTGGACCGACATAGGACCGCATACATCTGAATGAATGAGTCCTAGAGTGTCTGATATACGCTCACCTTTATTGCTAAAGGGTGTCTTTGTCATTTTACCTTTTAAACATGATTCGCATGTTTCCAATGATTCGGAATCGATTGGATCTATAAGCCCATCTGAATGTAGCTTTAGCATGCGTCTCTTGTTTATATGGCCTAAACGACAATGCCACAAGTAAGTTGAATTATCTAGCTTATGTCTTTTGGTATCAATTGCAAAAGCAGGAATTTTGTTATCTAACACATAAATCCCATTTTGTGAAATTCCAGAAAAATAAAAGATCGAATCTTTATAAATATTGCAACTCTTGTCTTTTATTGAAATATGAAAACCATCGTCAACAAGACGGCTAATAGAAATAATGTTACGAGACATCTCAGGAACGTACAAACAATTCCTTAATTCTATTACAAGCCCAGAGGGCAAAGGTAAAACATAATCTCCAATTGCGAGGGCAGCAACTCTTGCTCCATTTCCCACTCGCAAGTTTATGCTTCCTTTCTTTAGTTCCTTAGTCTGATTTAGCTCCTGCATATTCGTAAAAATATGAGATCCACATCCGGTATCAAGTACCCAAGATTCAGACAGTGAAACTGTATTTATTTCAATATAAAACATACCAGATGCTGAAGCACCGTTATTTTCCTTCTCGTGGAAGGTTAGGTACTCCATGCAGTTCCTCTTCCAATGCCCTGAGTCACCACAATAGTAGCACTTTCCTTTGGGCTTCTTTGGTTCCTTTCCCTTTGTTTCGGTGAGTACAGCCCCCTTGCATTTATCAAGATGGTTTGGATTGGGAGCAACCCCTTTCCTTTTTCTCGATCCTTCAATAGCAAGGGCCAGTATCTCCTCGTTTTCTTTTATAATGGGCTCGACTGACTCGAGCATATGTGCAAGCTCTACAAGAGAGGTTTGCAAGCCACTCATTTGGTAGTTCATTACGAACTGTGAGTAACTCTCGGGGAGGGACTGAAGAAGTAAGTTTTCACTTAGTTCATGGTCCATCGCATCTCCAATACTAGAAAACTTGGTGATAAGGCTGATCATCTTTGCACAATGTGCCATTACAGATGTGTCCATCTGCATCTTGCTTTTATATAACTCCTTGGTTATTTCGAAACGCTCGCACCGAGTTTCATTCACAAATAACTCTTTGAGGTGCTTGACCATGGAATAGGCATCCATATCTGAATGTAGTTGCCTTTTAACTTCCGGTGTCAAAGATGCAAGTATGATGTCCCCCGTTTGATCATCATCAGATTTATGCTTCAAGTAAGCATAAAATTCTTGGTAGGGAGCATCATCAGTTGGGTAAGGGGGTATCGGTGTATCAAGTACATACCCTTTCCTCTCGAACTTCAAAACAATTTTGAGGTTACGAAACCAGTCGGTGAAGTTTGAACCATTCAATTTGTTATCGGTAATGATGTAACGCAGATCGGTGTTAGTCATGATTTTAAGAGTGTGTTTAAACAAAACCTGAGAGTGAGAAAGAGTAAACGTATGTCATTCATTTGCTTTAAAGTATAACAATCTAAAATTATAGGTCTTTTAATTTATTTCAGATTGCTCCCACTATTTTGCCAAATTAATAGCCCTCCATATTAATTCGAAGAATTTCATAAATCCTTTAGTGAGCTAGGATCCTAACTCCTGAGATTTCGCCTTGACTTTGCTCAACAAGCTAGTCTCATTTGTTAGGTAGATTCATGTAATCAATCACATCTTGAATGTGACTCCTAGGTTATTGGGTTACTAACCACATTAGTAACTAATATGCTATTCACATTAATCCCAACCATATTGCCCATTAGTTTATGACAACATGAGTTTGCTCATCCAATTATCATAATCTAATTTAAGTATTACCCCATATTCATGAAAGAATGACTTTCGATAATTCAGGTGTTACCATAAGACCCCGAGCTTGAGTTTGCTCAACAACCCAAAGGCCCCCAGTACTGCCGGCTGAATTATAATATTAGGGAGGGGCAACCGATTTTAATAACTTGCTTATTTACTTAACTTTTTAACGAGGGATTTTATTTAGGTCTCATAATCTAACTTAGTCTTGATTTGCTTTAGCATACATCAGACACACATACATTCACATACATTGGCGTTGTGGATATATCATCTAAATTATTCCGTCGAGCCAGAGACGGAATAAAAGGGCAAACCTAAGGAAATACTAACTATTACATATTTCTCTTTAGGTCCTCCATCTTCTCCATGGCGCCTTGAAATTACATATTAATTTCTATACTACTATAAGAAAACTTCAATTGAATTGAAGGGAATCGGATGAGAGGAGAAATTACAATAGATAGTAGAAAGGCAGGACGCGCAGGCCCTATTTCAAAAATACCAAAAGACTAAAAGAGGGTCCAAATATGTCCATAACTCCAAACATGCATAGACTCAATTAAATAAATTTAATTGGTTGATTACATAACCGGCTTATGTAATATTTAGGTTAATCACATTAACTTGTCAAATTAACTTTCATCCAATTTTACTTCTAATCGTTTTGTATCTTTATATTAATCCTTAGATTAATATAACCATATAAAACGTCGATTATGCATGTCCCAATTATTTTGATTTCAATTCATTTAACACTTTGATTTACAACTTGGTGAAAACAAACTTTTAAATGAATTTTTCATTCGATAATCAAAACAGAAAATTATTAAGTTCCGAAACATATATTTATATATACAAATTATATTCAAGCCGATTTTAACAATTAAAATCAAGTGGGATTCGGGCCGGGGCCCGAAACTGGGCTGCTACCGTTTGGCAGCAGCCCCGCGGCTGCCGCCGTGAGGCAGCAGCCGCGCGACAGCGGCTGGTCGCGCCGTGAGGCGCGACCCAAGCCACTGTCGTATTTATTTTTTTTTATAAAACATATATATATATATATATATATATATATATATATATATATATATATATATATATATATATCAGATTTTAAAACGGTTTTAAAAACGATTTTCAGAAATAGGAAAAACTACAATAGATTTCCGTTTTATCTTTTAGAATTAATAAAACTAATTTTATTAACCTAACTATAAAACTAATAGATTTTGTTATAATGATTATCAACCGAAATAATTAGGAACATACGCATAATCTATTTTAATTAACAATTAACTAAAATTTATTTATCTTTAGAATTAATTAATCAAAATATTTGTTAATTAATCCTAACCATAAATATTTATTCAATCCTATTGAAAAACTTCTAAATTTTCATATATGAAATAACGGATTTAACGATGGCTCTGATACCACTGAAGGAAATTAGGCTAAGGTATAGCAGCGGAAATATGAAAATTTTAGCCTACTTCCTTTTTAACCATAGGATCTGTTAATCGTTATTTCATATAAAGAGGGATAAGAAGGAATACCTTTCGATGATCAATCTACCGTTGCAAACGAAGTGCCCACAACTTCAAAAGAGATGGAAACTGTTTACCAATCTGTCCATATCCGAAACAGACCTTCTAGACTCCGTACGACAATCCCTTCAGTGGAAACGTGGAAGAATATGTCTAGAAGCTCCTGTCTAAAAATCGCGACGATCCGACGGTTCAATCTTCGAGAATCCGCGAAATAGTGAACTGACCTGATGTAGGTGAAGAAAAACGAAATTCTCCCTTTTGTTTGTTTTTCTTGTTTCATGAACACAAATAAAACACGGAAAGATTAAGTTAGAATCAACCGTATGAGATGCAACTAAAATAGATTGCCTCTAATTAATCAACACAAGATCAAAGAGAAAAGGAGATGAATGAAATTAATCAATCGACGGAAGCCGCATGAATTCTTGTCCACGAACTAGGGGATGCGAATTCACTCTCTCTCTAAAGGAGTATTTCGAAAATCACCAAGAGGGGAGGGAGAAGGCTTAGTCGAAATTCATGTAGTAGGGGGGTATATATAATAACTTGTATCTAAACCCTAGTTAGATAGGAATAGGTTACTTAATAGGAATTCAATTCGGAATAGGATTCCCAATTATTATCTTATAATACATCTAATATATCTAGGATAATAATAAATAACCTAATTGGATAATAATAGGAGTATATTAATCTAATTAAAACTCCTAACTTAATTATCTCTTAATTAATTTAATTCATAAACCTAATCAAATTAGGATTAATGGAATTAAAATAATTCCTTATTTATTATATATAAATTTCGGCCCCCTCTATTTAAATGGGCCTTACTGGGCTCAATTGGGCTTCCATCTATTAATGACATCCATCTCTCTTTTGGTTCCAAGTCTTATGTGTGATCCATTAGGTTCTTACTACTTCTGGCCGTATGCAACTATTAAATTAATTTCTTCAAGAATTATATTTAATCCTTGCATAACGGAATGATGTACTGAGTATGTTATTGGCAAGTCTGTAATCATTCCCCCAGAGTCCGTTAAGAAGACAGGTTGATTCTGTCGTTAACCCTTCCGTATTAGTTACAGTATAATTCGATCCTTTATCAACAACATCATTGAACTGAATCTTATGACTATGGGCGATGTCAAGTCACATATAGCGAGACGTTCATTTTACTTGTATAGGCCGAGTCAACTCAAATAGGTAGGTTAAGTGAAATCTGTATTTCTTACTCTTAAGCTATCACCTTGCAAGGATTTAAAGTCGAGTCTTCCACAAGCGATCCTTGGATGTATCTCCCATTAATCGGGAGTGATAAATGCTCAATCCAATGTATAACTACCCTGACATTACCTCCTGTGACACCCAACCTTTGCAGTTCACACCCCAGAGTCATCTCTGTTAAGGATCGTGGGACCGCAGGGTCAAAGTCTCACATTCAGTAATTCAGGATGACCAATTAACATGACTTTGAGTCTGAGGATTAGTTATACCTATTAATACCAATGAGATGAACAAGTGACAAAGATGAATCTACCCATCCTGTTATCTCAAATCGGATCCCCAATCCTAATGAACGACGTTTCATCGGATCTATGTAACTGTCCAGATATCTATATATATGAAGCTTGTGAGATCAGCTTTCTGTCGGACAGAAGACATTGTTACATACAAGTCTCAACAGTGATATATCAATCCTAAACATATCACTTGACTTGGGGTGGTTTTAAGTTTATTAGTTTATTATAAAGTTTTGTCTCACTTCATGCTTGTATGAACACTTTATAATCACTTTAAACAAACTTACGGATTTCCTTTTATTAGACTTTATTTAGTGCTTAAAAGGGATTGCCTTTATATATAGTTATAAAACATATATCTCATTAAAACAAATGATATAAAGAACAATTCATTTACATTAAGTTTGTATCCTGCAACAATTGTCTATAGGACACTAAACCCCAACAGCTTGTTCTTTCTCTCCCGTTTTGTCAGCATCGGGAGGAGGAATCCTAAAGGCGTCGATTAAGACGGCTCTGGTCAGTTCTGTGGACAGTTCCTTAAGTCTATCGGCGCTTTCATTGACGCCGTCAAAGATAACAACTCCATCATCTGAAACCTCGGTGGGTATATTGAGTTCAGTAGCACTGATCGTGCTTACTATGAAAGCTTGAGATTTACCTATCCAGGTAAGTGCATCGGACAGACCAACAACGACTTGATGAAAAGTCTTCAGTAAGGATGTGTCGTAGTATTGACGATGAATGTTGTTGTGACGTACATGGTTGAAGGTTTGTCTTGTGACAGACAATATCTCATTTTGCTTCATGGCGTCAGTGTCCATCTCTTGTTTGTTCAAATTCAACAGTCGAACAGCCTCACCAATTTGCTCCACTGAGCATTGAGAATATGAGACCATTTGCTCATTGGTCTTGATTTGCTCGGTGTGAAGCTGAGCAAAGAGCATTTTGACTTCATCAGAAGTTGCATATCGCGTGTTCGCAGCTGACAAGGTCTGAACTTGACCTTGAAGAGTGTTGAGGTGTTGAACAATTATCAGCTGGAGCTCAGCCAGCTTTGTGATGGAATCCTGCTTAGGTTGCTGTGCTTGAATGGAAACTATGACACTCAGCACATCCTTGAATCCCTTAACTTCATTGAGAAGCTGAGTTACGTGGGAGAGCTGAGTTGTCTCAACAGTAGAAGACCCAGCAGCAGGTGGAGTGGTTTGATGAAGGTCTTTAATTAATGTTTGCACCGAGTCGATGATTCTTTTACCAGACTCGGTGGCATGCAAGTAGCTGAGAGAGCCTTCAGTAACTTGCCTAGATTCCTCAGTTTGACCGGTTGGAAGAGGAGTCAGTGGAATAACATGGTCAGTGACTGGAAGTGTGTTTTCAATCTGCACGTGAGTCTCGGGTAGAACTGATTGATCGGCAGAAGTGTTGATTGGAGAAGAAGTAATTCGAATGCTGTCTGTGCTGACTGGAGCAGGGATGTTCTGAGTCAGCACAATACTTGTAGTGACAGCATTGACGGGAATTTGCTCCATTTGGCTTGTAGAGTTAGCGGAAGCATTCAAGTCGGCGTGTTCCTTTGGTGAGAAACAGAGGCTTGCTTTTCAAGAGAAGCCGATGGAGTAGAAGATGGTTGTTTTCTGAAAAATTTCAGCTTGAGTGTAGAAGGGTCTTTGGTCGGCTTCTGGATAGCAAAGTCAGGGACAGTCGGTTTTTAAGTAGGAGGGTCAACGACAGACTTCTGACTTGCCTTAACTAATCTTTTTCTGGGAGGAGGAGTGTCAGCTTGGATAGACTCTCTTGAGTGAGAGGGAGAAGTTTCTTCTTGATCAGCATTAAGCTGGTCAGCTTGTTCTTGTTCTTGATCAACATTGGGTTGGTCAGGTTCTTGTTCATCTCCAGCAGCCAACTCAGTATTGGTTGGCTCAGCTTCAACCTCACTAGCTGTCTCCTCAGCGTCCTCAGCGTCATCCTGATCGCTTGCTTCTTCTTGTTCATCATCTTCTTCACTATCGCCATCTAACTCTTCCTCAACTTGTGCAATGAACTGATCGTCCAGATGTACATCATCTTCTTGATGCACAGCTTCGGTTCCTAGACACTGTGTGTAGTGAGAATCACCAGGAACAACGATGTCAGTGGGGATAGCATCAATAGGGGTCAGCTCTGAAGACTTATTCTTCTTCAGGGGATGCTCTTCTGTTTCAGGCTCATCTTGCCTGCTCCTCTTTTCAGCTGACTTAGGTCTTTCCTGACCTTGATCAGCAGCTGACTTGTGCTTCTTAGTCATAGGCTCAGCCTTCTTTGAAGGAGTCCCGACAGCTTTCCTCTTGCGGGCAGTTGGAGCCTTTGTCCTTTTGCCTTGCTTTGGAGCTGTTTCCTCAGCTTGTTGTTCAGCAGCAGCTTTTCCTTTCTTTATTGGCTGATTGAACTTCAAAGCCCTCAGCGAAGTAGCGGTTATCTCAGATCCTCTAACCTTAGTTTCCTCAAATAGATCAATTTGATGATCTAGGAGGATTCTGGTGATGAGCGATCCCAGCCTGAGAGTTCCAGTGCTCCTTTGGAAGCCAGCAATCAAGAATACTGGCATGTTGATCGGTTTGTATGTCAGCATATGCCATATGAAGCATTGCTCAAAATTCGTTGCTGAGGTGGTGCAGTTTATCTTGGGATAAATGAAGTAGGTCAACAGATAGTGAGCCATCTTTTGGTGCTGACCCATAGAGGTGCTGGAGATTTCTCCAGAGTGGCCAGCGAGCTTACAGAAGGTGGTATCGTACCCAGTTCCTTCGTGATCCCCAGATCTCCTCAGTTTTTTTCCCTCATTCTTTAACTTCAGCAGGTTAGCAAGATAGGTAGGGTTTATAAAGATGGTCTTTTCCTTTACCACAGTTACCAGATAGTCCTGGTTATCATTGGCAACTCGGAGGTTGTGGTAGAATTCCCTTACTAAGTCAGGGTAGGTGTGGTCTTTAATGGAGAACAGCTCGGTCCAGCCATTCTTCGATATCCATTCGCAGAAGAGTTGCTCGGATTTTACGAAGTCTTTTGAGACCCATCTAGAGAAGTCTACTTTCCATTCCCTAACGTCTTCGAATACCTTGGTATAGGTTCCGACCTTGGTCAGCTTTCCCTTAGAGGAGGTAGCTTGGCCAGCTTTCCCTTTGCTTGGCGTAGTGACCTTTGTGGTTTCAGGCGAAGTAGTTTGCCTGGAGGGTTCATCGGAACTGGTCTTAGGGTGACCGGCACCGGAGATGTTGACGGAAACTCTAGTCATAGTTTCAGAAAAAGATTGGGAAGCTTTGAGAGTCTTAGAGAGAGAGAGAATGCTTTGCCAGAAAAATTCAGTAAGTGTAGAGAAAATAAAAAATGGGGATTTACCCATTATTTATAGCGGTGAAGAGTGGATCTTATCGAATCCATGTGTCAGTTTTGCCTTGGGATTGTCAACCGACAAAGATCCTGGCTTTTATGACACATTCGGCGCATACATCATCCTAGGTGGCTATTCGCGTGCTTTTGCATTAATTACAACGGATCTTATACTCAGCGTTAAGAATATTAAACGTTTTAAATTCTAAGTGGTCAGTTTTATACATATGGATGATTTCTCAGTTTGAGATTACTACTCGGTGTGCACATTTACTCAGTATTGATATATATTGCGTTAAGTACTCAGCATAACAATTACTCAGCATGTATTTGCATAAATCATTCAGCGTAGTAATTCACTCAGCATAAGTTTACATTTAGAACAGGAATTTACTGAAGAGGATTAAACATACCAATGGCTTCTCTCAGTATGCTGAACTGTTCACGAGCCAGTGGCTTTGTGAAGATATCCGCAAGCTGCTCATCTGTTGGGACGTATGTCAGCTTTATCTCACCCTTGAGTACATGGTCTCTAATGAAGTGATGTCTTATGCTTACATGCTTCATTCTGCTGTGTTGAATTGGGTTCTTTGATAGATCAATTGCACTTTTGTTGTCACATTTGACCTCAATTGTCTTTGTTTGAACACCATAATCTTCAAGCTGTTGCTTAATCCATAGGACTTGAGCAACACAGTGACCAGCAGCAATGTACTCAGCTTCAGTGGTAGACAAGTCTACTGACGCCTGCTTCTTGCTGAACCAGGATACAAGACAGCTTCCTAAGAAGTGACATCCTCCAGATGTGCTTTTTCGTTCTAGCTTGTCTCGACCATAGTCAACGTCAGTGTATCCAACGAGTGTAAAGCCATGCACTACAAGAAAAAAATAGTTTACCTACGACGTAATGTCGTTGGTAATAATAAGATTTTCGTCGGTAATATCGATTACCGACGACATACAAACAAAACTCATGTCGTAGTCAGATTGCTTGTTGGGAAAATGGTTACCGACGACAAAATCATTGTCGTTTGCAATAGCGATGACATAGTCGTTGGTAAGTTGTAAGTGACCAACCACAAGAATTAATCGGTGTCGTTATTAGACACAACATAAGTCGTCGTTAAATCGTTGTTAATATATATATGGCCGGCATACCATCGGTAAATAGTATTTGGCGCCAATTTAGAAGCATATATATCGTTTGTAAGTCGTCGGTAATTCAGGCGTTGCTATGTCGTTGCTAACATGTGTTGTCAGGAAGTCGTTTGTACGTGGTTTTTAAATTCAATCATATGGATGTCGTTTGTAATATCGTCGTTGGCAATATATATAGTACCTCATAAATCATCAAATTTATATATTATATTAATTTTTAAATAATTCTGAAACTAATAAATAATATCACATACACCAATATAATAAAAATACTAATCAAGTAATCAAACTAATCAAATAATATATCCAAAATAATCACAAAATATATCCAAAATTAATCCAATGTTCTAGGTTTTGGAGTTTTGAAAGTGATATCCTTTCATAGGAAACAAGAAAAACTATTCTATAGGACCAAACCTATCCAACTGAAATCTCAAATGAGCTTCTGAAACACCAGGGGCTAGAGAACCCAACCAGAGCTGTCAAGAAGCATAGAAAATATTCATTGCAGCAGGCCAATCACATAACCAAACAGTTTGAGACATTGAGCCATATGGTGTCCCCACATGATGATGCTTAGAGCAAGCAAAAGGGTTACTAATGTTCCACTTGCAGACCTCATGGCAGGTGAACCAAATCCACATTTGAAGCTGAACTCTTGTCTATGTGGACATTAAGGTTTCTTCCTTCAAATGAATTACTCCTACAGTATAATGTTCTTTTGACAGGTGAAATCGTCTATTGGTTCGTAAAGTCCCTACGTACAGAAGACATGCCATACACAGTTGCAGGATCACTTGTCTTACAAACCATGGATCTTGACCCTTCACATTATCAATACTAATATCTGCATTTGAGAACAAATGAGTTGAGAGGAGAGATATTGCCCTGCATAACCTGGAAATTTTCCAGGAAAAAAACAATAATTGCAGGATAAATCTAGGACAATTGAGTGCTTCACTTACCATCACTATCAGGTAGTCCATTGGAGATTCACTTGAGTGGTTGAGTAATTCCCCCAGATAGTCATATTTGACACTTTATTATAAAAGACACCAGCTTTCAGGGCAAGCTGCAAGCAAACCATAACGAATTAATCTAGAGAGTTTTCTTTCAAACCATAACGAATTAATCTAGAAACCAATTTTGACCCAAAAGCTTAAGCCTATAGGCAAAGTTCAAGAATAGCTTTTATTATTATCTTTGATAAGCCCTATGTGCTAATGCTCCCTAAGATTGAAAAGTACAACAACACAAGCTCATCTTGCTATGTGTTGAAGTTCCATTACTAAATAGAATTTTCAACATTTGAACTCTCGACCACTTGATCTAAAAGAGGCTCTGATATCATTTCGAGGATCCAATTGACCCAAAAGCTAAACCTTATAGGTAAAGCTCAAGAATAACTTTTATTATTAACTAGACTTTTATTATCTTTGACAACAAGAAGCTTAAATCAAATCAACCACATTTTTCTGTAACCTTTCAAGGATGGCCTAGTCTATAATTAAAGAAAGACATAGCCCAAGCATTTAATAACAAATCAAATCAATGAATTACTACACTGAATAAATAATTTTATTAATAACAAAGCCTAAACAATACTAAGATAGCATTTTGAATCCAATTCATCTCATAGGATTATCAAAAAGTTTTCAATAAAGGATTTTTTTTATAAAATCTATAAGAAAAAATAAGTAAAACATGCTACAGTTGATAAAACAGCAACCACCAAAATTTTAACATCATCAGGAAATTGGCACCAAAGAAAGTTCTTACTTTAGTGCTCTAATATTAAAGACAACTTCAGCATAAAGGACATCATTTGTGAAAAGGTCATGTTGCAAGACTCTCACACCATTGATCTCCCCAATCTACAAAGAGCATACAAAAGCTCTATGAAGTTTTCAACCCAAAGCTATAATAAAGCAGACACCCAAAATACGAAACACTACCTTACTAACCTCTATCTGCACACATATAGGTTCTTTGGGAATGTCATGAAGAAAGAGGCTTGGCACAGTTTATATACTAAAACATAAACAACTTACCAGACTAAAACATAAATAGCTTACCCGCATTTCTACAGTTACATGATGAGGATTGTTCAAGATGAATTTCTCAATTAGAGGAGAAAAAAAATGGCCTTAGAACCTTCAGTTATTCGAGCTTTTAGGTCCATCAGAGGTTTCTCATATTTTAAAGGTCCAAAGGGGTCCCTATCATATATCCATTTTCCCTACAAAGAAAGAAATTGCATTGAGCATAAAATATGATTAACAGTAGTCGATAATTATCATCAAGACTCATAATATAGATGGAAAACAGAACCATTTCATATCATCAAGTTCCTATGTATTAACCTCTATATTATTATTACTATTACTATTATCATAGGAATGAATATGAGCAATAATATATTAGGTGGCTAAAACACCTGTTTCCCGTTAACCACTATAATTGCCAATATTGTTACACAATTCCTTGCATTATGTTGTTTGCTTACTCTGATCTTACTAAATCCTTTATATTTTTGTAAGATATAAGTAACAATCCAAGAAATTACCAATTAGACTCCTTAAACAAAGATCAATTTCTTCTAAGGTTTTTATCTGCTTAGATTTCCCATACACTCAATTATGGAAACCTATAGCACCACATAAAGGTAGCAGACAACCACGGTTTAAAACCTCAAAATGGAGTTCTGCATATCTCAATAATGCAAAACAGAGCTAGCAGTTCTGTAGTTTTGTTCTGTTTTCAGTTCTTTGGTAAACATGTCCAGTAACTGAAGAATTTCAGTAACATCTCTAGAAAAGAAAAGGTAGCAATATCTATTAAAGCAAAGTGAGGTCAAAGGAAAAGGGAACAAGTGAGGTTACAATCTAAGGGAATAAGGAAGGTAAAAGCCTAAACAAGGAAGCTAAAAAGGCAGGGTAGGAGGTTACAGTCTATGGTAAAAGAAAAAGGAGGTAGCAATCTCTATCAAAGAAACAGAGATGGTATACCTAGAAGAATTGTTCTATAACAATTTTCATTAACTGTGATTGCCTTTGGATCAAAATAACAAAATAGCATAGACTGGAAAAATGGGCATAAAAATATTTCATATCATCCAATCACTAACATATTTTACCATTATGATATGCTCCATTCTTAGGTATTTTTGATAATGTTAGTATAGATTCCTAACAACTAAAACTTCTAAAGAAAAAGACTTAAAGTTTCCAAAAAACGAGAAAGATTAACAACTAATCTCATTGGTATTCAAACATCATTTTATAGTACCTCACTTTCTTCCCTGCCTGTTTCTCATCTTAACACCAGATTAGAAACTTCAAGGCTCCTATGCACGGTGCTAAGTTATCCTCATCCTGAAAATAAGAACCGAGCAGCCAACTAAAGCACATGGATAAGGTCAATAACTTTTAAAGCAATGTAATAGAGCACAAGACACTGAACCATCAAGGAAAACATAAATACCTATCTGGCTTTTACCATGAATTAGCATATGGATAAGGTCAATAAGCAAAGCACCAGTAGAGTCTACCAAGCCCTTAACATATTATCCAACATTGTTGTCTCTATATGGCACTCTCAAATGTTGTTCTTATTAACGTTTCACCGCCAACACTACTCCAAAAGAATTAGTATGCTTCTTTCTAGCCTGGACAGTTGGTCCAGAAACCTGTTCAGTAATGAAATAAGTTTCAGAATATCAGTCCAAGAGGAATAAAAACTCTAAAAGGGAGCAATAAGCAACCATGGCTGAAGGATAAATGTAATTTCTATTCTACAGAGAGACATGGAGACTTACTTTGGAGAACTTTGAAACGTAACTACCAGACTCGACCCCATTTTCACCAAGACCCTTAAAGTCAAAGACAATGCATAAACCACCAAACATATAAGAGATGGGATGAGATATTGCAAAACATAGCCCTACCTCGAAGTTCAGACGAGCTCGCATATGTTAATTAGGGATTCAGAACAGCTCACGTAGGTGAATTAGGGTTTGAAAGCAGAGGACGAAGAGAGACCAGAAGAATGGTTGATTTGGATCAACTGCCAGAAGAATTAGGGCTTGAGAGTAGAGGGTAAGACATGGAAATCGAGACAATGATAGATTGGGGAAATAAGTCGCATAAATTTGAAGAGAGAAATTAGGGTAAGTACATGGAGGGAGTTTTTGGGGAAAAAGCGGGAGAAGGAAACGAGTGGGAGGGAATTAGGATTTTTTGTGATTTTTTTTTGTCATTGCCAAATGGTTTGTATTTTTATTTTCATAATTTCAGAATAAATATTCGCAAGTATGTTGTTGGTATGTTGTCTCTAATACCAACGACATGTCATGGACACATATTGGCATTACAATTGCAAACGACACAAGTTGTTGGTAATATATGTCGTTGGTAAGTTGTCAGCATTTTCTTTGTATATTCGTATATAACGTTGATTGCATAATTTTGCAAGTAAATCGTTGGTATGTCATTGCTAATAACTACGACATATATGTCGTCGGTAAAATGTCGTTGGTAAACTGTTATTTTCTTGTAGTGATGAGTGTTGGGATACCATAAACCTGCGTTCACTGAGCTTTGCAAATATCTAATGATTCTTTTTACATCTATGTAATGAGATTCCTTAGGGTTAGATTGATATCTAGCACAGTAGCATACTGAGAATTGAATGTCCGGTCTACTTGCTGTTAAGTAAAGTAGAGAGCCTATCATACCTTGATACAATTTGCTGTCTACCGACTTACCATTCTCGTCAGCGTAGAGGACAGTGTCAGTGCCCATAGGAGTGAATATTGGCTTGCAATTTTCAAGATCATATTTCTTCAATATCTCCTTGGCATATTTAGCTTGACTGATGAAGATGCCATTTTTCCCTTGTTTGATTTGAAGTCCAAGGAAGAAGTTGAGTTCTCCCATCATCGACATTTCAAACTCAGTCTGCATTTGCTTGCTAAATTCCTTGCACATTGACTCATTAGTAGCACCGAAAATAATATCATCAACGTATATTTGAGCCAGCAGGGTATCTTTACCCTTTCTCTTAATGAATAAGGTTGTATCAGCTTTGCCCCTGACATAGTTTCTAGTCAGCAGGAAACTGGTCAGCCTCTCATACCAAGCACGTGGTGCTTGCTTGAGGCCGTACAGAGCCTTTTTGAGTTTATAAACATGGTTTGGGAATTTAGGATCCTCAAACCCTGGAGGTTGATTAACATAAACTTCCTCGTTTATAACTCCATTAAGGAATTCACTCTTAACATCCATTTGAAACAATTTAAAGTTCATGTAAGATGCATATGCACATAAAATTCTAATAGCCTCTAGCCTTGCCACTGGGGCAAAGGTCTTACCGTAGTCAATACCTTCTTGCTGACTGTAGCCCTGAGCTATAAGCCTTGCTTTGTTCCTGACTACATTTCCTTGCTCATCCAGCTTGTTGCGGAAGACCCATCTTGTTCCAATGGTCTTCTGAAACCTTGGATGTGGCACTAGTTCCCATACATCGTTTCTTCTGAATTGGTCAAGTTCCTCTTGCATTGCGCTCATCCAGAATTCATCTTCCTCAGCATCAGCGAAGTTCTTAGGTTCCTGAACTGAGACAAAGGCCACGTTGCTGAGGTACCTCCTGAGTTGGTTTCTTGTCATCAGGGTATTCTCAGCAGCATCAAGGATTGCACTCTCTGAGTGCCCTCTTGGAATCCTTATCTCCTTGGGTAGATTGATGTCTTGTGCTGTCTGTGTTTCAACAATCTCTGTAGGTGTAGACTGGTCAGTGAAAACAATGTTTGGTTCACTTTTACCTTTGGTCAGCCCTTGAGGGAATGACTCAGCGGCTGTATCTTGATCAGCGGGTGCTGAGTGTGGATCATCCTCGGTCAGCGCCAGATATCTTCCTGCAGGGTTAGTTTCGTCGAACTCAACATGTACTGACTCTTCTAAAACTTGAGTTCGTTTATTGAAAACTCTGTATGCTTTGTTGTTTGTTGAGTAGCCTAAAAAGATAGCTTCATCAGCTTTTGAGTCAAATTTAGCTAGGCTATCCTTAGTGTTTAAAATAAAAAATTTACAACCAAAGGCACGAAAGTATCCAATGTTGGGCTTTCGTCCTCTCCAAAGCTCGTAGGGGGTTTTCTTTAGTATAGGTCTAACAAGAGCCCTATTAAGAATATAGCACGCTGTGTTAACAGCCTCTCCCCAAAAATACTTTGGAAGCCTATGCTCACTCAGCATTGTCCTGGCTATTTCAACCAGTCTTCTGTTCTTCCTTTCAACAACCCCATTTTGTTGAGGCGTTCTAGGAGCAGAAAAGTTATGGTCAATGCCGCTGGCTTCACAGAATTCAACAAACTGTTGGTTTTTGAATTCTCCACCATTATCACTTCGGGTGTGAGCCAGTTTTAGGTCTTTATCATTTTTAAGTTTTCTAACCAAATTTGAAAATGTCTCAAAGGTCTCATCCTTGCTACTCAGCAAGATGACCCAAGTGTACCGAGAGAAGTCATCTACAATGACCAAGGAAAATCTTTTTCCACCCAGACTCAGTGGCTGGACTGGACCGAAGAGATCCAAGTGTAGTAATTCTAACGGACGCTTAGTTGAGACAATGTTTTTGCTATGAAAAGATTGTTTGGTTTGTTTTCCAGCTTGGCAAGCGTGGCATAATTGATCTTTTTCAAATCTAAGTTCAGGCAGTCCCTCAACCAATTGCTTTCTTGCTAATTTGGCCAGGAGGTCCATGCTTACATGACCAAGTCTCCTGTGCCATAGCCAGGAATTTTCTTCCTTTGAAACTAAGCATACATTTTTTGAAAACTTTTTCTCTAAGTCTAGCATAAAGACATTATCAATCCGAGGGGCAGTTAAAATTAACTCATTTGTTTTTCCCTCGTATATTTTACATCCAGTAGCATCAAATATAACTTTTCTCCCATTGTCACATAGCTGAGCTACGCTGAGTAAGTTATATTTGAGTCCGCTGACTAGGGAGACTGACTCAATAGTAGGATTACCTCCGATGGTTCCTGACCCTACTATCTTACCCTTTTTGTTGTCTCCAAAACTTACGCTCCCTCCTCGTTTACGCTCAAACGTGATGAACTGAGTTTCATCACCAGTCATGTGCCTTGAGCATGTGCTGTCAATATACCACATCTTTGACTTCTCAGCACACCTCAGGCTTACCTGCATTGTAGCTAGTTACTTTTAGGTACCCAATTCTTTTTGGGTCCTTGCTTGTTAGGTTCAACAGGTAAAGCATCATATTTTATTTTATGGCGACATACTTGAACAGTATGGCCACTCTTTCCACAGAAGTCACAGCTGACTGGTCAGCACACCAGTGCTGAGCGTGCCAGCACACTTTTATGGTGTGTCCTTTCTTCCCACAGAAGTCACACTGGACATTCCGCTGGGGATTCCATCTCTGCTGACCAGTACTTCGGTACTGAGCGTTTAGAGGAATATTTCTTTTGTTTTGAATCTTTAGTTGGTTCTGGATATTTGTGATGTCCTTTCTCAGTTTCTTTGAATCTGATTGGACTTCAGAGACAGACTTATGTATGATCTCCATGTTATCATGCAAAGTTGAGTTGTCCTAAAGAAGGAATCTGAGGTCACTTAGCTTGACCTCTTCAACCTCATCACAGCGCCTGCTGAGTGCTCTAATTTTCTTATTACACTTTTTAACAAGTGTATAGAGGTCACTCAGGGCATTACCCATTTCGTTTCTGAGCTGGGAAAGTGATATTACCTCATTTGATTGCTCCTCATCATCAGATGCAATGGAGGGGTCAGCATGCTCAGAGACGCATGGCTCAGCAAGTTCGTTAGCCATGAAGCATATCTTCGCTGACTCGGTGGCCTCAGCTTCTGTTGATGAAGACTCATCACTGTCGCTCCATGTTGCCACCATTGCCTTTTTTCCGTTCTTCTTTTCTTTCCTCAGCGTGGGGCAGCTTGACTTGATATGGCCAGTTTGATGACATTCAAAGCATGTAATGGGCTTTGAGTTGTCCTTCTTGTATTTGCTGTCGCTGGACTCAGCTTTATACTTATCAAACTTTCTGTAAGGCTTCTTAGAGTATTTGTCATTCTTTCTGAATAGCCTTTTCATCTTCCTTGTGAACATAGCCATCTCCTCATCATCTGTTGAGCTCCCATCAGTGGAGTCAGCTTTCATGACAAGAGATTTTTGCTTCTTGTCTTCAGACTTTTCCTTCACCTCGAAATTCTTCATCGAGATCTCATGGGTCAGCAGCGAGCCGATGAGCTCATCATATTTGTAGGTGGTTAAGTCCTGAGCTTCCTCAACAGTGGTCTTCTTTGCTTGCCAGTCTTTGGGAAGGCTCCTGAGTATTTTCTTGACTTGTTCTTCCTCAGTGAAGATCTTCCCAAGTCTCTTGAGCTCATTGATGATGTTGGTAAACCTTGCATTCATGTCAGATATTCCCTCATCATTGTTCATTTCGAACAGCTCGTACAGTCTCATTTGCTGGTTCACCTTGGACTCCTTTACTTTATTTGTTCCTTCGTAGGTGACCTCCAGCTTCTTCCAGATCTCTTGCGCTGACTCACAACCTGAGATTTTATTATATTCTGCAGCATCGAGCGCATAGTGAAGCATGTTTATAGCCGAAGCATGATTTTTTAGCTTCTTGAGATCATCCTCTGTCCATTTGGCCTCAGCTTTAACAACTGTTTGGTCAGCCACAACTTCGACAGGTACAAATGGACCTTGGACTATGGATAGCCAGGCACTCATATTTGTAGCCTGAATGAAATTTTTCATCCTATTCTTCTAGAAGGTGTAGTTAGACCCGAAGAATAGGGGAGGCCGAGTAATGGATAACCCCTCAGGTAAGATCTGAGTTGTTTGGTTTCCTGGGAGAAACCGAGTGCTGTTTTCGCCCATAGTGGGGATCAGCTCAAGGTGGTTAAGCCTTTTACAGTGAGCTTTTAAGCTCTGATACCACTTGTTGGTCCCTTATAACATTACAAGTATAGTTCCAAGGGGGGGTTAGGAACTATTTAAAAATTTTAATCTAGGGCAGACTTCTTTTTCGTGAGAAAAAGGTTTTAACAGCGGCGCTGAGTGAATAGCAAGATACTGGCTTAGTCAACTGGTGACTAGGTCAGTTTCTTTACTTGAGTCAGGAGATAGCACTTAGAGTCTATTCCTGAGCTCAGATATTCAATGCGCACAACTCAGCTTGACCTCTTTACTTGGTCAGTTTTTTTTTGTTTAAGCAAGCAATAAGTATATAAAGGAGTTTAAGGTTAGAAATATGTTACTCAGCAGATTTATCCAGGTTCGGCCTCCAAGTCTATGTCCTGTCCCCGGAACACATTCCGAGCTTTCGAATTCTCTACTGAGCTCTTTAACGGTAGAGCATCAAACCTTTTACAATCTTAGCAACTGAGTATAACAAGAGTACCTTCCTCTATACCTCTACTCAATCCTAATCTCTCGCTGAGTACTATAACCGAGTACTCAGCCTCTCCTTTCTAATCTCTAGAAATGATAAGTGTTTGTCCTAAACAACGATTGCTAAGACACCTTAGATGATTGAATAATCACTCTAGACTTTTACACAAAAGATATGAAATTTAGTGTAATATTGCTTTGCTTTTTCTTGCAGAACTTTGCGTAGAAATTTGGTCAGCGTAATGGCTTGATCAAGTTCTGTGTTGAATGAAGCAACTGAAGGGCTCTATTTATAGAGACGTCTGAGGTGTCGGTCATTTCGAATTTCGAAATAACCGTTGGAGGGAAACGGCTTCCTGTCGTTGTCATCCTATCTTGCTCAGAGCTCTCGACCAATCAGATTTGAGTATCTTCTGTCCTCGATCAGCTTTTGGTCAGCTCGGCAGAATGTCTCTCCATTTATGGTAAGGTCAACTAGACAGCATTCTGTGTCTTCTGAACTTTACCCAAAGTGGAAACACTTTGTCTGGAAGTTGTTCTTACTCAGCTGCTGTCTTGTACTCTTTGTCGAATCAACTCAGCAGCTTTGTCCCGAAGTTGTTCCACGAAGGTCTTCTAGATCCTTCTTCCGCTGAGCTGCGTTTTGTACATAACGACAGCGTTTTGACATACGCGGGCCGAGTTGCCTTAAACTGTTTGACTTGGGCTTTGACTTCCATATTGGGCTTTGGGCCTTTTAATCTTTGTGTCTTATAAACAATTTAACTCAACATTGAACAAACACATTAGTAGAATAAATCAAAGCATTTAAACTTAGTGTGTTTAGAATATTTTTAATTACACTTAAACAATTTTGTCAAATCGAAATTATGTGGAAAGGTGTTTCAACAAAGTTAAGTGAAATGTTTATTTCTACTCTTAACTGTATCACCTTGCAAGGATTTCAGTCAATTCACCACAAGCAGCCCTTTGGATATATCTCCCATTTATCGGGAGTGACTGATAGGGGTCAAAAACCCCTATCTTTGGGTACGGTTTTAGGACGGGTTTTAGAGTTATTTGGTTAATAAGCGAGCAATTCTCGCATTTAAATACTTTTGTGTGAGTTAGTTAGGAATTGGAAACGTTCTATTTACTTTTCGTCGTTTAGGCTCGTTTTATGATCAATTTAGGCAAATACAGCCGAAATAGCATGCATAGTAGAATTCCGTTATCTTTTAAAGCTAATTGGTCCGTCAAAAGTCGCACCAAACGAAGCGTTTGCTCAAAATAGGCGATTGACGGATCAATTTGGCTTTTGGACTAATGTTTTCTGGAGTTTTTATGCGTGTGCAGGTGTAAGTTCGGACGAAAAAGGGCATAGAAGTCACTCGGCATGAATCGAGCACGCTTCGGGCGAAAACGCTCGGCGAGCAGGGCCCCACGGGCCATTTCTGCTCGCCGAGCAGGCCGCCAGAGGCCTGCTCGGCGAGCAGGAGCCTGCTCGCCGAGCAGGCCACCAGGCGCCTGCTCGGCGAGCAGGGGGCTGCTCGGCGCGAGCAGCCCTGCTCGCCGAGCAGCCTTCCCTGCTCGGCGAGCAGCCCTGCGGGAATTGGTCAAAAAGACCAATTCCGCCCCCACGAAGCCACGTTCGGCCCCACGTCTTCCTACACCAACTAGGACACGAAAATAGGTCAAAACGAGGCCCGAGACGCGTCTATAAATAGGATTTTTCCATTGTAATTAGATATCTTTCGTTTTTGTAAATTATTTTAGCTTTCCCCTTGTAATTCATCTCCATCTTCTCCATATCTTCTTCAACCTCCATTGAAGCTCCTTCAAAGCTTTTCCTCGAGGAATCATCAAGGTCCGTCCTTAAGATTAAGTCGCCGGCTGCAGAGTAAACAGGTTCCCTGAAAGGGATTTTTGTATCTCCTTTTATCTTTCCTTGTTTGTACTCTTTGATACAGTTGCCGAACTTGACTTATTGTATCTTGTGACAATTATCTTCGCCTTTAATAATAATTTAGCTCTTGTTTTGTTCTATGATTATTTGTTTAATCTCTGTCTTACGCTTTATTCAATTGGTTTAACTCATTCAAAAGCCCCAAAATCTAGTAGGCACATATTGCGAGCTGAATCTGACCTAGTCAGAGCCTAGGAGATTGACGACCTCTTAGTTGATTAAGCGCCAATTTACTGAGCCTTAGACCTAGTTTCGGCCTTAGGGAATCACGCGCTAGGAACCTCAGGAGGGTAAGTAGGGTTAATCACCTTGAATACAAGTGACTCAGATTAGGTTTTTATTCAATAGACTTGATAATCTATCTTTATTATTATCGTTCATACCATGTTCCTTCGAATAGTTTCATTAATGAAAGATCAATTAGGGGTAGAGTAACGTAGTTAGGCGTAGAATAACTTAGCTAGAATTAGATAACTTAGTTAGAATTAGATAACTTAGCTAGGATTAGCATAATTCAACCTAGAAGTAGATTAATTAAAACAAACAAACTCAAAACCCCCTAAGCCTAGATAACATCCGAGACCGAGTAGCTTGATACTTGCAGAAATAAATCCTGTGGACGATAACCTGGACTTAAACCAGAAATTTATTACTCGATAACGACGGGGTACACTTATCCCTTAGTGAGTTCTCATCTCGACCTAGGCGGGGACCCATCAGTGACGAATGCTCAATCTGACATTAACCATTCTGTAATTACTTCGCGTGATACCCAACCCTGCTCTCACACACCCTAGGCTCTCACCTATTGGATCGTGCTCGCACAGAATCAAAGTATCAGACTCCGCAATCCAGAATTACTAATTAATGAATGTTTGAGTCTGAGGATTAGTTATACCTACTAATACCGATGAGATGAACAGTTGACACATTAGATAAATCACTCCATTCTGTTATCTCAAGTCGGGTCCCAATCCTAATGAACTCCTTCATCAGATCCATGTAATTGTCTAGATATCAGAATATCTAAAGCTTGTGAGATCAGCTTTCTGTCTCGATAGAAAACACTGTTACATGCAAGTCTCAACAGCAATATGCCAATCCCTATAACATATTACTTGACTTGGGTTTACTTTAAGTCTATCAGTCTATTATAAAGTATAGTCTCACTTCATGCTTGTATGAACACTTTATAACTACTTGAATAAACTTAGGATTACTTCCTTTGCGAAAGATTTGTGCCTTTATATATAGTTACATATTAATGCTATATATCTAATTAAACAAATGACCAAATAAATAATTTATTCATTAATATTAATATCCAAAATAATTGTATTTAGGACACTAAATTCCAATATTCTCCCACTTGGACTAAAGCCAATTGTTTCTGAAACTAATACCGGAAGAAGTAAGATGTTTATCGTGAGCTCTTTGTGGTAATGGCTTGGTCAACGGATCTGCAACGTTGTCCTCAGTGGGCACCTTTTCTATTCTCACATCTCCTCTGGCTATAATCTCCCTAATGAGATGATATCGATTGAGATAATGTTTAGATGCATTATGAGACCGTGGTTCCTTTGCTTGTGCAATGGCTCCATTGTTATCACAGTACAGAGTAATGGGATTTACAATGTCAGGCACCACTCCTAGTGCTGTTATGAACTTTCTAATCCAAACAGCCTCCTTTGTCGCTTCTGCAGCTGCGATGTACTCTGATTCAGTCGACGAGAAAGCAACACTTCCTTGTTTGGAACTCTTCCAACTAACTGAACCTCCATTTAGGATAAACTGGTATCCTAATTGGGATCTGTAATCATTTTCATCAGTCAGATGACTAGCATCTGAATATCCTTCAATTTTCAATGCTCCTTATCCATATACGAGGAACATGTCTTTAGTTCTTCTAAGATACTTAAGAATGTTCTTGACAGCAATCCAGTGATAAAATCCTGGATTCCCTTGATATCGGCTCGTCATACTTAATGCGAATACCACATCAGGTCTAGTGCAAAGCATAGCATACATGATCGAACCAACCGCGCTGGAGTAAGGAATTACAGCCATATGATTCTTGTCACTATCTGTTTTAGGACACTGACCATTTGATAACTTGACACCATGGACCATTGGTAAGTTACCTCTTTTTGATTCATGCATGTCAAAAAGTTTTAGCACTTTGTCAATATATGTAGATTGGGATAGTCCGCTCAGTCTCCTTGATCTATCGCGATAGATCTTGATCCCTAAGATGTAGGTTGCTTCTCCCAAGTCTTTCATGGAGAAATTACCCGATAACCAAACTTTTACTGTTTGCAACATTTCCACATCGTTTCCCATAAGTAGTATATCATCAACATATAGTACTAAGAAAACGACTGAGCTCCCACTTGTCTTCTTGTAAACACAAGCCTCTTCTGAGTTTTGTTCGAACTTGTTCCAGCTCCTAGATGCTTGCTTGAGTCCATAAATGGACCTTTGAAGTTTGCAAACCTTGGTTGCATCCTTCGATGTGAAACCTTCAGGTTGCATTATGTATACATCCTCAAGTAGGTTTCCATTTAGGAAAGCTGTTTTCACATCCATTTGCCAAATCTCATAATCAAAATGAGCGGCAATTGCAAGCAATATTCTGATGGATTTGAACATGGCTACTGGAGAGAAAGTCTCGTCACAGTCAATACCTTATTTTTGACGATATCCTTTTGCTACTAACCTAGCTTTGTAGGTACTAACCTTTCCATCCATGTCAGTCTTCTTCTTGAAGATCCACCTGCACCCAATGGGTTTTATCCCTTCGGGTGGATCAACCAAAGTCCATACTTGGTTAGTATACATGGAGTCCATTTCAAAATTCATGGCTTCAAGCCATGCTTTAGATTCTGGACTAGCAAGAGCTTCTTCGTAGGTTTCAGGTTCATCGTCTAACATGGGAACCAGTTCGTTATCTCCCACTAAAAAACCATATCTAACTGGGAGTTCACGAATTCTCTAAGACCTACGTGTAGGATATGACACTTGTGTTTCATCTAGTGAAACGGGTTCGGGTTCAACTTCTTCCGTGTTTTCAACATGTGATTCCTTTGGGTATCCAATGAAGAAACACTTGTCAGATTTGGGATACTATTACCTTTTGGTCATCTGGATGATAAAAGTAATATCTTATAGTTTCCTTTGGGTATCCAATGAAGAAACACTTGTCAGATTTGGGATCTAATTTATCTGGCACAATACGTTTGACGTATGCTGAACATCCCCATATTCTTATGAAAGAGAAGATGGGTTTTCTACCAACGAACAGTTCGAATGCTGTGGAACTGGCGGATTTGGTTGGAACTCGGTTTAAGGTAAATAGGGCAGTTTCTAAGGCATAGCCCCAGAATGATTTTGGAAGAGCAGTGGTGCTCATCATGGATCGTACCATATCTAGTAAGGTGCGATTTCTCCTTTCTGATACAGCATTGTGTTGTGGTGTATAAGGAGGTGTCCATTGTGAGCATATTCCACATTCATTTAGATAACTCATAAATTCTTCAGAAAGATATTCTCCACCTCGATCAGATCGAAGTATTTTGATCGTCTTTCTTGTTTGATTCTCAACTTCATTCTTAAAGCATTTGAATTTCTCAAAAGCTTCTAACTTGTGTTTCATCAAATAGATATAACCATATCTAGTATGATCATCTATGAAACTAATGAAGTATCTGAATCCTCCTCTTGCTTGGACTGACATAGGACCACATACATCTAAATGTATTAATCCTAGAGTGTCTGATACATGCTGACCTTTATTGCTAAAGGGTGTCTTTGTCATTTTTCCTTTTAAACATGACTCACTCGTTCCCATCGATTCACAATCAATTGAGTCTATAAGCCCATCTTGATGTAGCTTAAGCATGCGTCTCTGGTTTATATGGCCTAAATGACAATGCCACAAGTAAGTTGAGTTATCTAATCTAAGTCTTTTGGTATCAATTGTGAAAGCAGAAACTTCATCATTCAAAACATAAATCCCATTCAATGATATTCCTGAAAAATAGAAAACTTTGTTTCTTTAAAATTCGCAATTATTGTTCTTAATTGAAACATGAAAGCCATCTTCTACTAGACAGCTAATAGAAATAATGTTACGAGACATATCCGGAACATACAAACAGTTCCTTAACACTACTACAAGTCCTGATGGTAGATGTAAATCATAGTTTCCAATTGCGAGTGCGGCAACCCTTGCACCATTTCCAACTCGCAAGTTTATGTCTCCTTTCTTCAATTCTCTAGTCTGTTTTAGTTCCTGCATATTCATACAAATATGAGATCCACATCCGGTATCTAATACCCAAGATTCAGACTGCGAAATTGAGTTAATTTCAATATAGAACATACCAGAAGTTGCAGCACCGTCCATTCCCTTCTTGAGAGAAGCTAGGTACTCCTTGCAATTTCTCCTCCAATGCCCATCTTCACCACAGAAGTAGCATTCCCTTTTGGGCTTCTTGACTTGCATCCCCTTTGTTTCGGTGGGCATGGCCCCCTTGCCATTATTGGGATAGTTAGGATTGGGAGGATTCCCTTTCCTCTTCTTTGATCCCTCAGTAGCAAGGGCCCAGTATTTCCTTGTTTTCTTTTATATTGGGCTTGACCGTCTCGAGCATATTTGCAAGCTCTTTAAGAGAGGTTTGCAAGCCACTCACTTGGTAGTTCATGATGAACTGTGAATAACTCTCGGGGAGGGATTGAAGAAGTAAGTCTACACTTAGTTCATGATCCATCGCATCTCCAATACTAGAAAACTTGGTAATAAGGCCAATCATCCTGACACAATGTGTCATAACAGACTTGCCCTCCTACATCTTGCATCTATATAGTTGCTTCGTTATTTCGTAGCGCTCGCACTGAATTTGATTCCCAAACAATTCTTTTAGGTGTGCGACCATGCAATAGGCATCCATCTCCTCATGTTGCCTTTTCAATTCCAGTGGCATAGATGCAAGTACAATGCTTCTTGCGTGATTATCATCAGCTTTATGCTTCAAGTAAGCTTTGATCTTTTCGATGGGTGCATTAAAAGTCGGGATAGAGGGTATCGGTGTATCAAGTACATACCCTACCTTATCGAACTTCAAAACGATTTTGAGGTTGCGATACCATTCGGTGAAGTTTGAACCATTCAACTTGTTATCGGTAAGGATATTTCTTAGATCGGTTTTCGACATGATTATTTTTAGAGTAAAATTAACCTAAGAGTGGAAAAAGTGACGGATGTTATTCATTTGTTTAATTCACTTACAATTTAAATACGTTGTTGGACTTTTATGTTTTTAAATTGCTCCCACTATTTTACCAAATTAATAACCCTCTATATTAATTTGAAGGATATTCACAATTCCTTTACTGAGCTAGAATCCTAACTCCTGAAATTTCACCTTGAATTTACTCAACAAGCTAGGTTCATTCATTAGGTAGATTCATGTAATCAATCACATCAAAAACATGTGATTTCTAGGTTGTTGGGTTACTAACCACATTAGTAACTGATATGTGTCGTTTATCAATCCCAACCATATTGCCCATTAGGTTAGAACAACATGAGTTTACTCATCCAATTATTCTATCCTAATTTAAGCATTACCCCATATTCGTGAAAAATAATTTTTCGATAATTCAGGTGTTACCATAAGACCCCGAGCTTGAGTTTACTCAACAACCCAAAAGGCCCCCAGTACTGCCGGCTGAATTATAATATTAGGGAGGGGCAACCGATTTTAATAACTTGCTTATTTACTTAACTTTTGATTAGTGAGGGATTTATTTAAGTCTCATAATCTAACCTAGTCTTGATTTGCTTTAGCATACATCAGACATTCATACATTCAACATTGACAATTATGGACATATCTCTAAGTTTATTCCATTGAGCCAGAAACGGAATAAAGGGTCACCATAGGGAAATACTAACTATTACATATTTCTCTTTGGGTCTTCCGTATTCTCCTTGGCGCCTTGAATTACAACAATATTCAATTTCAAGGAAAACTTCAATTTACTTGAAGGGATTTGGATGAGAAGAGAAATACAATAGAGAGTAAGAGAATGCAGGACACGCAGGTCCTATTTAAATAGCAAAAGACTAAATAACTATTAAAGAGGTTCTAATATGTCCATAATGCCAAACATGCATAGACTCAATTAAATTAAATTTAATTGGTTGATTACACAAACTATTTATGTAATATTTAAGTTAATCAAATTAACAACTTAAATTAATTTTCATCCAATTTCAATTATGCATATCCTAATTAGACCTGTTCATGAGCCCATTGGCCCGCCCAACCCGCTCAAGCCCGTCATTCATGGGATGGGCTTGGACATTCATATTTGATGTTTGGCCCGGCCCGGCCTAAGCCCGCTCAAGCCCGTACATAAAATGGGTTGGGCTTGGGATTCATCTCAAAATCCCAAGTGAGCCCGGCCCGGCCCGATTTTATAATATTTTTAACTCTATATATATATATATATATATATATATATATATATATATATGTTTTAATTATGTGTAATATATTAGAGTAATAGATAAAAAAAATAGAAAATTACAAATTAAGAATAAATTAATAATAATGTATCTTAGTTAATAACATAATTAGGTGGTGCATTCTAACAAAAAAAAAAATTTACTCCTCCTGCCATGTACTCTAACAAAAGAAAAAATGCTCTTACAAATTACATGATTTAAAAAAACTTAAAAAAATTAATATCAATAAAGACTAATAATAAATACATTAGATTTTTTTTAATATCAACATATTAGATGGGCAGGCCGGGTCGGGCTTGGGAATTACTTTTTATAGCCCAGCCCAGCCCGGCCCGAGCCCGATATAAATATAAGTGGGCTGGGTTGGGCTTGGACAAAGTAATTGTATGTAAAACCCGATTAGGCCCGGCCCGAGCCCGGCCCGGCCCAGCCCATGAACAGGTCTAATCCTAATTAATTCGAATAATTCATTTAATGCTTTGAATTACTTATATCAAATATTTAGGTAAAACAAACTTTTAAATAAATTGATTTTGATAATCAAAACAAATTATTATATTCTGAAACACACACACATATATATATATATATATATATATATATATATATATATATATATATATATTGAAAACGGGTTATTTTAAAACAATTTTAAAACCCGGTACCAACAATCGGGCCGGGCCGATTTAATCGGCCCGACCCTTTGGCATAGCTGCTGCCGTAGGGCAGCAGCTAGCGGACAGACGCTGCTGCCGCAAAGGCAGCGGTGTCCGCCGCTACTGGTTGCTGCAGCAACCAGCCGCAAATAGCGGTTCGGGGTTGCCGTCTCGCAGCAGCGACCCCGAACTGCTATCAATATATATATTTTTTTAAATATAAATATATATAATTGTTCTAAAACAGTTTCAAAACAATTTTCAGAATATTAAAACAGTTTTATCTTTTAGATTTAATAAAACAAAACGTTTTAATTATCTAACTATAAAACTTTTAGATTTTGTTTAAAACCGATTATCAACCGAAATAATCAGGAACTATGCATAATCAGTTTTAATTAACAAGTAATCAAAACTTATTTATCGTTAGGTTAATTGAACTAATCGATTAATTAATTTAACCTAACAATAAATCTATTCAATCTGATTGAAAAACTCATAGGCTCTGATACCAATGTAGGAAAATAGACAAGCCTAGGCATAGCGGAATAATAAAATTTTATCTATTTTCTTTTTCCAAGATCTGTTAATTGTTATTTCATATAAAGAGGGATAGATAGTAATACCTTTAGTAATGAACTATCTACCGTTGCAAACGAATCGCCCACAACTTGTTATTATCAACTCGTGAACCACGAACGTTTGATTCAACACAAAACCAAAAGATAATCAGTGATCAACCTTCAATGAATAGCAATCGCAATGATTGCCTCTAACAGAAATCGATACGAGATCAAAGAGGGAGTAAGAAATAAAGTAAATTAGCCGAGACGAAAGACGGAACGATTCCTCCTCTCCCTTTTGTGTTGGTCGAATTTTAGCGGTTAGGGAGTCTATTTATAGACTTTTCTTAACCCTAATCCCAGTTGTGTTAGGTAATTAAATAATTGGAATCTTATTTGGAATAGGATTCCTAATTAGATAATTAAATAAACACTTTACTATTATCTAAATAATAACTAATTATATCTAGATAATTATTATTAATCAAATTAATAATTAATTAATGTTAGGGATAATTAATTAGAGTTTCAATCACATAAAAACTTCTAATTAATATTATCAGATAATCTTTTAATTTAATTGATAACCATAATCTTTTTTTATTTTTTTATTAAAGGCTGGTTATCGAGGAGGAGCCGAAGACGGACATCCCAGCTATGCTGGCACCCCCGACCTCAACCCCATGACCCCCGAACCAATATTATTAAAAGAAAAAATAAAAAATCCGAATACAAAAGAATGAAAGCGAAGAGAAAAAAATACAGAACATGATTAAGAGAAACGGTAAGAGCACCATCCTCCCCTATTGTGAAGAAAAGCCGATTCACAGAAGCCCGGAATATCATCCCACCACATAAAACTAGTAGCCGTCCGTCCAAATTGATAATCATAATCAAATTATAATTATTAATCAAATTAATTTATCCCTAAATTAATACAAATTTCGGCCCATATGTGTATGTCCCACTAATTACATTTTCGTCCTCCGATTCCAAGTCCCATATGCGACCCATTAGGTTCTTTATTGCCACTAGCCGTATATATCATTTGAAATTATTCATTACGATTAATTCCAACATATATATAACGGAATACCGTCGAGAGCTGTTACTAGCAAAACCTATGATATTCCCCCAGAGCAATTAAGAAGTCAGGTTGATAACTGACATTAACCTTTCTGTATTAGGTACAGTATAATACGACCCTTCATCAACTATATCCTGTCGGTCAATTCCTTATAACCATGGAATGTGTCAATGTTACATATAACGAAGCGTCTGGTTTTACTTGTACAGGTTGAATTCACTCTGAAAGATAAGTTAAGTGAAATGTTTATTTCTACTCTTAATTGTATCACCTTGGAAGGATTTCAGTCAATTCACCACAAGCAGCCCTTTGGGTATATATCCCATTTATCGGGAGTGACGAATGCTCAATCTGACATTAACCATTCTGTAATTACTTCGCGTGATACCCAACCCTGCTCTCACATACCCTAGGCTCTCACCTATTGGATCGTGCTCGCACAGAATCAAAGTATCAGACTCCGTAATCCAGAATTACTAATTAATGAATGTTTGAGTCTGAGGATTAGTTATACCTACTAATACCGATGAGATGAACAGTTGACACATTAGATAAATCACTCCATTCTGTTATCTCAAGTCGGGTCCCAATCCCAATGAACTCCTTCATCAGATCCATGTAACTGTCTAGATATCAGAATATCTAAAGCTTGTGAGATCAGCTTTCTGTCTCGATAGAAAACACTATTACATGCAAGTCTCAACAGTAATATGCCAATCCCTATAACATATTACTTGACTTGGGTTTACTTTAAGTCTATCAGTCTATTATAAAGTATAGTCTCACTTCATGCTTGTATGAACACTTTATAACTACTTGAATAAACTTAGGATTACTTCCTTTGCGAAAGATTTGTGCCTTTATATATAGTTACATATTAATGTTATATATCTGATTAAACAAATGACCAAATAAACAATTTATTCATTAATATTAATATCCAAAACAATTGTATTTAGGACACTAAATTCCAACATATCACACTAGGTAGGATCTTCTTTAGACGGGTGGCCAACATTTTAGAAATGATCTTGAATAAAACGTTACACAAGGCAATCGATCTTAGATCTGTTACTTTTTCAGCGTTTACCTTTTTTGGGATGAGAATGAGAAGGGTGTCATTCAAGTGGTCAGGAAGCAACGAGTTGTCGAAAACAGTCAAGCAACTTACAGTGATATCGGAGCCAATGATTCCCCAAAACCGCTGGAAAAATACCGGGTTCAAGCCATCAGGACCCGGACTTTTATCTGGGTGCATAGAGAAGCACGCAGCACGGACTTCATCGTTCGTAAGCCTCTGTGTAAGAAATTCATCCTGGGCTGAGGTTATTCTTTATTGGATCGCATTAATGATTTCTGAAGATTCACTTCCGTTACTAGTAAAGATCCCTTGAAAGTAATCAATAAGAATTTCCTCCAGACCGTTACCCCAAGAACACCAATTATCGTTTCTATCTCGCAATTCAGTGATGGAGTTATTTCGTTTTCTCTCGGTTGCATAAGCATGAAAGTAACGAGAGTTCCTGTAGCCAATGCAACTTTGCTCGTTGCTTCCAGAAATCCTCCTCTTGTTGCATTGACTTTAGATATTCAGCTCTAGTGTGTAGGAATAATTCAGCCCCCCCTCGGTCAGTTCTAAGACGGTATTCATTCATTTGTGTACGTAGATTTGATATCCGCAATTGTAGGTTACCGTCTACCGATTTGCTCCATCTTTGTAGAGCTGTCGTACAATCAGAAATTTTAATCGTTATCGGGTTCCTTGCACTTGTCGACCATACCGTCTGAACCACTGATTGACAACTACCATCCCGAAGCCATTGGTTCTCAAATCTGAATCTCTTCACTTTTGGAGCTGAAATCCATGCTTTAAACTGCAGCATAAGAACAGAGTGATCAGAACAAGTAGCAGCTTGGTTTACAAGAACAGATTGCCCAAAATGTTGTTGCTATGCCGGATTTACAACCACTCGGTCAAGTCTTTCCTCAGTCCATCTATCTAATCCCCTTCCAACATCCCAAGTGAACTGATGCCCCTTTATTGGTAAACTTTGCAAATCACATTCATCTAGAGTAGATTGAAATCCCTCCAGTAACCAATTTGCACGATTCGGTCCTCCACGCTTTTCTCTCGGGCAAGTTATATCGTTGAAGTCGCCCACACAACACCATGCCTGCCCCCCTTCATTCAGCAGTGATCTGAGCAACTGCCACGATTCCCTCCTCCGGTTTCTCTCCGGATAACCATAGAAGCAAGTTAATCTCCAAGGCCGTAAAGCTCTGATTGATACCTGGCCATTAATATAGTTAGTGGAAGCAGACAGTATATCAATCGTAACTCCACTCCGCCATAGAAGGGCAATTCCCCCTCCATGACCTCTCCCATCAACAATATAATGATTCTCAAACCCTAATTTCCTACAAACCGTTAACACTTTAGCCTCTTTAATCATAGTTTCCATGAGGAATATGATCAAAGGCTTATGGGCACGAACAAGGTCCCGTAGGACATTTACTATACGGGAATTGCCCAATCCCCGACAGTTCCAGCTGATGAGACTCATAATCCTAGGCGGACCTGGCTCCCAGGTCTCGCCCCTCCTCCGATTTTAAGCTGATCGGATAAGCTTTTTTCTCCTTCCAACAGATCCTCAGAAGTGCGTTGCCTCTTCGGATCAAGAATCAGTATGTCATCGACATTCATTGCCACATGAGTTGGCATTCCAGGTGAAGTGTTCCGGTTGATTCCGCTTGAGGATTTTAGCTTACCCCCCTCTCCTTTTCGATCGTTAGCTTCCCCACTATTTGTACTCAAAGGGACTGATCCTTCCGGTGTTAGGTTCCCAAAACGTTTGGTATCACCTTCTGCCGAAGGGTCACGGAGCCACTCCTTGCCTCTTTGAATGCCTGTTTTGCGCATTGATGCTCTAAGCCAGCTTCCAAACTTCCTCTGGCTGGTATCCTCAGTACAGTCAAATAGAGCGGGGCAAAATTTATCAGCATGCCCAATTACACCACAGAAAAAACAGAACTGTGGGAGACGTTCATATCTAACATTCACCCAAAGCCATTCCCTGTTGGTCCCTAGTAATTAGTTCCAAGGGGGGGGGGGTTAGGAACTAATGTAACTTTTTCACTTTTAATTATGCTGATTTAATGTTATTTTAAGAGTTTGTTAACTCAGCGTGTTGGTCAGCACGGCCGATTGATTAGTCAGACAGTTTTAGTTCTATGCTGACTAAGACTGCTTGACCTGAGAGTTGGGAATTGACTCTTGAAAGGTCAGCTTCCAACTCAGCACTCAGATTTACTCAGTTTCAGTTTTAACAATTTATATGCTGAGTAAATATCACAAGCAACACATGCACATATATATATATATATATATATATATATATATATATATATTGAGAGAAAGAGTTTAGAAGTTACTCAGCACGACTTATCCTGGTTCGGCCTCTCTGCCTACGTCCAGTCCCCAGTTCCTCCTGGGATTTTCAATCCAATACTGAGCTCTTTCAAGGTAGAGCACAAACCCTTTACAAGGCAGTGAGTATGCAAGAGTACGTCCTCTATTCGTCTACTCAGCTCCTACTAAGTACTACAACCCAGCACTTAGATTTTTCTACCACTGAATGCTTACAACCAAGCACTCAGCATACACTTTCAATATTACAATTGATGAAAGATTGTTCTCTCTCAAATGAAGAACACTTTAGATGCTTACAAATAATCAATCTAGCATTTACACAAAGAATAGAAGATTTGGTGTAAGATCTTTTTGTATTTGAGTGCTTTGAAGATTTCTCACTTGTATTTTTCTTTTTGTGCTTCGGCCAATGTCCAAGTGAAATCCTTGTCCATTTTATAGATGAATTCTGGAGATTAGACCGTTTGAATTTGGTGTGTCCGTTGATGCCAAAACGGCTCTTTTAGTAGACAGCTTCTGGTCAGCTTCAGTTTTGCAGGCCAATCCTGTCATCTGTTTTCTTCAGGTGTCAGCCTTGTCTTCTTCCTACAGACTTTTCTTTTTGTGCCAGTTGTCTTTTACCAATAATCCATTGACCCATGTTTCTTGGAATTAGTCTTCTGTGTATTATCGAGGCTTCAATTATTGGTGCAGAAGATTGGCAGACTTTGTCCTTTAGTGAACGGATCCTTCATGTTGTCCTGACTGTCACTCAGCTCCATTCGTTATCTTCGAATGTTCAACTTCCATGCTGAGTTCCTTCTTAGTCAGCTCCGTTCTGTTTATACAATTCTGAAGGAGTCTTCTAATTTAGTCAGCTTCGTTCTGGCAACTTTGAAGGAGACTTCTGATACTGAGTTCTACTCCACTCAACTTCTATTCTTTCATGCTGAGTTCTGTTCAACTCAGCTTGGCTTATGCTGACTTTTGTCCTGTCTAACTTTATATATATATTTTTGCACTCAATATTGAACAAACACATTAGTACAATTAAATCAAAGCATTTAAATTTAATTGCCTCTTAATCATGGATGATTTTGTCAAATCAAAATCTTGTGGAAAGGTGTTTCACTCCTCTTAAGCTTCTGCCCTGTTTTCAGAGGTTTGCGAACATCCACGGTGACCTTAATCCTCAGGTAGCTTCGACGAAGTCCTGAGAAGTTTTTTGGATCTGCTTCCACATAGTGACCTAATTGATTACCAATTACTTTACATACAACCTCTGTTTGGAAGCCAATAGGTAAGTCAGAAATTTGCACCCACATAATTAGGTCCGTCAAAGTGGGCATCAGGGGTTGTTCATTGAGTCCCAGTTGTTTCACAATCAGCAGGTTCTGATTGAAAGTCCAAGGGCCATCATTGAGTACACGGAGCATATCAAGTTCATGGAAGAATTGAAATAGGTATCGCCCTTCCATATCTGTTTCTGTAATTGTTACACCTTTGACAGGTTGCCAAATTGTTGCTAAGGTTGTTTTCATCGATTCGAAATGTGTCGCCTTGATAGCAAGAAATTGTCCCACCACAAAATAGGTTTCTTTCAGTTCTTGGCTTTGCAGGCCGTCTTCGTTAATAACTAAACCTTCATCAATACTGTTGAGACAAAGAAGCGCATATTCCTCAGCCAATACTTTATTTTTCTCCATTGAGTCGATTTGCAGTGCCCCATGAATAATAAAACGGCAGACTCAGATTTAATACTGGTATGAACCAGGCTGCGACACTAAAAGGGTTTAAAGATTGTTGAAGGGCAAGAGATTTACCAATTGATCGTCAGGACACCAACAAGGGAAGGGATTATCGGAATTGCTTAGCAGAGGTTAACCGGATTGAGGGAGGAGAACGGCGATGCAGCGATAGGAAAAAATTAGGTTGATCGACGATGCAGCGAGAGGAGAATTAGGATGATCGACGGCTCAAACAGTGAAAGATTTGGTTTCTGATATGCTTAGCAGGGGAGGATTAGGGTAAAGATCGGTAAAGATCGACTTGCAAAGGGGTTTTAGGATCAAGAAACGGGGGTTAGGTTAAAACATCTCAGATGAGAAGACAAGAGGCACTCCAAGAGGAGAGACCAACAACAGCTGCTTAGTCATAGGTTGACGTAATGCAATTTAATGTAATAATGTAATCAAATTTTTAATAGAATGGAATGGAATAGTGATTCCATTACCAAATTGGTTGACAATTTAAAAAAATAATTATGAAATATAATTACAATTACAATACTTATATTTATTTAGAAATATAATTATAAAATTTTATTTAAACAATGAAAATCAACAAAAAAAAATATGAAAACATGAAAATGAGAAAAACACGAAAAATATGAATTGCAAGAGCTGTTGTTTTGTGTTTTCTCGTTATTAGTGTTTTTGCGTTTTTCAAATTTCATGTTTTTTCCCCATTTTTCATGTTTTTCTACTTTTTTTTTGTTTTATCATTTAATAAGAATTGTACATAATAAATATTAATAATAAAAATACAAGAGTTAGTTGTAATGAGGATTTATGGTTATTATTTATGTAATGATCATTACATCAATTTGTAAAGAAAAATTGAATGATGTATTTGTGATTCCATTGCAATAAAAGTAAATGGCTAATCCAAACATGGTAATGGGTCTCCATTGTAATGAGTATTCCATTACAACATTCATTACAGCGTACAAAACGGGGCCTTGAGTGTATAACATTGAGTTTGCATTATAATTCAAAGGGTAATTAATTTATTAGTCCCTATATTTTGATAAAACACATTGTTTAGTCCCTATATTTTCAAAAACACACGATAAGGTCCCTAACCTTTTTCTCGGTAAACTGTTTAGTCCTTCCGTCTGTTTTTTAGGGTTTTTTCCATTTATGAATTCGGAAATGACTAAATTACCCTTTATTATTTATCAGTCAAAAGCAATTCACACCTCTATGTCTTTCTCTTACAACTCGCGCTCACAAAAAAATGGAGAAAGGATTAAATCACTAACCCATAATCGAATCACTCATGCTCACTCTTCCCGTTTGAATTGAAGGTAGAAATCGACTCAAATCTCTCTCGCTTACCAGACCTAATGCTTACGAATTTGAATGATTAAGAAGAAAATCAAGAAGAAGAACACTCAAAGTTGATTTTAAATGCAGTAGAGTCTAAAGGAAAGGAAAATAAAGAAAAAGACGAACGCAAAGATGAGAAACAATGAATTTAATGGTTTTATATATTTGATTTTATGGTAAAGGGTAGTTAAGGCATTACATTTTTATATTAAATAGATTGTGACTCAAATCCAAATTGACTAATGGAATCTTCATGAGAGTCTAACGATAGGGACTAAACAGTTCACCGAGAGAAACATTAGGGACTAAACAGTTCATCGAGAAAAAGCTTAAGGACTTTACCATGTGTTTTTGAAAATATAAAGACTAAATAGTGTGTTTTGTCAAAATATATGGACTAATAAATTAATTAACCTAATTCAAATCTACCTCTATCCTTTTCATCTTCTTCCATTTCATCTTTACGGAATCATTCTTAGAAATTGTAAAGTTTTTAGTCTACTTCATCTTCTTTAGAATGTATCTCCATATTTATACAAACACATTTTTATAAATGGTGGAATATTTTAGCCTGCTCCATTTTCTTCTCCATCCGTACAAACTCATTCTTACAGAGCCATCTCTATCTAATACTTTAATTCGAGCCACCATTTCATTCATGGGCTGTCTCTCTCTCTCTTTTATTTTCAATACCCACCGTGGAATCGATTTCAAAGGGTTAGAATGGCATGGGTATTTCGAATCAATCCAACGGCTAGGGGTTTTTATATAATGATAGTTTTTGTTGGTCATTGTGATTTGAAGTCCAAACCATTGTAACTTAAAAGAAGATTGCTCTACTTTTATATATGTACCAATATGTTCATAACACAAAAAGGCAATTTAACTTGCTAAAAACAAAATTTGACAAACTGCAATGCTAATTAATCTATGCAGGAAAAAAAAAAAAAACAGGAGACGAACACAGGCACATCATCTGTTCATACACAGATATGCAGTTAATCAAAATCTGTGCATCACCCGAACAAATGTCGCCAAATCCTCATTATATAGGAAATGAATATCCACGGAGATATTTTGAATCCACACCCGACTCTCGGACTAATGCTATTCGCCCTGTTCTTGCCACCTATATAAGAGAAAATGGCAATGCTATTAGTGATGAATGCTAATTAATCTATGCATTGAATACCAGAAATGATTTAGCAGAAACAGACTCCCTTTTGGAGGAGAGCCTGTGTTAGTGAAGCTTATTTCATGATTAGCTAAGCTAATTAAAACACTATTGCGTCTAAGACTAAGTTGAAATGTATGTGAAGCCCTCAAACAAACCTCGCAAATGCCATACGGTTCCAACAACCTCTGTAGTGCAACCATCTTGTCCAGATCTCCTGTAAGCTGAATACAGAATTTCAAAGCAAAGTCATCAGCTAGGGATGAAAACTAAAATGAAAGATGGAACTTTAAACTAAGCATACAGAAGGACAGCCTTCCCACAAGACCATAGGCCATGGATGTTGACGTGAAGTAGACAAAAGTATGTGAAGGTTTACCTCAAGAGTTATTGTGTGGTCCGAAACATCAATGGCTCTAGCCCTGAATATGCTAGCAATGTCAAGGACATCACGTCGTGCAGCAGCATTCACGGCAATTTTAATCAACATTAATTCTCGTTCAGCAAATGGTAAGTGGGTAAGATCCTGAACCTGAAAGACACCACCGATTACAGATTGAAAACTTTAACATATGACGAAACCAAACCCAAATGCATTCGTGTCAACCAATTTATGTACTTCAAATATCTAGAGAACATAACTTTAAAAAAATGATTTTTTCTGCACAATGTGATTTATTAAAATACACTACATGATTCTACTTTTATCATGTGTTCTAATAGAAGAGTGAAACTTTGAGACATGGGATTGGTAACAACAGTTCTGTTTCAAAGACTATTCATTATTTTGTCATGAATAGCCTTCTCAAAACAAGAGAATATTAGAATAGGATACCAAAAAACTAAAATAAAATAGATGATGATGATGATGATATCATAGAAACATTATATACTTGTCCAGCATGTTAATGACACTTATTCGTGAAGGTTCTGACCTCGTGCAGGTCTATTAGCTTGTAAAGTTGCTGCGCCAACTTGCTAATTGATTCATCTGTACCAGGCACAACTGTTGTAATTCGTGAGCGTCCCTCTATTTCTGAATGTCCAACAGCCAAACTCTGCCACCAAAGAAGATACCAAGATGAGAAAATACTTTGTTTCTTCAGTGGTTGGGGAATTGAGAGAAACAAGGAGAAATATGAGAAGAAATGCGCTAGAAATACCTGGATATTATAGCCCCTTCGAGCAAATACCCCAGTAACAATGTTGAGAACTCCAGGAGAATCATTTACAATCATGGATAGAGTGTGAGATCGAAGTCCAGTTGTCTGAAATACTTAACAAATTAATATGCAATCTATAAGACAGGAAAAAGGAAATATATCTTCTCCAGCGCCTCTATCCCGATATTAAGTTATATTATATAGACTTCAAAAGTAAAATAGGTCTACTATTGAAAGTGCTAGCAGCAAGCACATAAGCATAGAAATGTAAACTACACACCAAAAGCAAGTATAGCTTTTAGCCAACCCTATCATATCAATCTTCACATCAGTTCAATATGGCAGCTCCATCGTCCCTTACCTTAGAATAAAAGTCTTAAAAGGAGAAGATGGATTGAAACAGAAACTACAAGCAGAAATAAGTACTCTTACGTCTTCCTCATTGAGAACACCCCAATGAGCATCAAGAACTTGAGTTACGGTAAAGCTGTCAGATGACTCCACTGGATAAACATCCCCCTGGATTTGCAGAAAAGGGAAGGTATAAATGCATAATGCATAATTCATACATACATATATATATATATACATATAGAACATAGAGCATAGTTTATACATATATAGACTGTTATTTGCATATATATCCAGCCTGTGGTTCTTAAATGGACAGTCGGAATTTTAAGAAACGAAAAAAGTTCAAAACTTCAAACAAAAAATACAAATTTTGAACAATTGCATACCCCTGCTGATGTGGTGTCTTCACCTATGACTGGTATAGGTTTAGATGCCAAAAGAGCATCATCAGCTCTTGTCTCTCCAAGATCAGGATATGAAGCAGCTGAAAATCGCCAAAAGGGAGCACAAGCACCCATTTTTTCCCTTCTCAATGCAATCTATTAAAAGTAACAGTTTCAAGAATTAGCATCTGCAAGCAGGCAGAAACCAACAATGCGGCCAATGAAAAGAAACACTAAACAACCTTTCCAGTTCTTGCAATTTCTTTGATTCCAAACTTGCTTAAGTTTCTCTCAACCGCAACCATCTTCCCTGGATCTCCAGTCACCTAAACCAATAACAATGAATTTGTTCTTTAGGGATTTCACTGCACGCAGACAATTGATTTGACAGTTCAACTACACTTTCAATCTACAAGAGCACGTCACATATAAATACAACTTACTACAACTGATCCAAAATGTTTCTGTGATGGGTAATATTTAGTCATGTAATATTGTCATTCTCAAAATCACAGTTCATAAACTAGAATTCTCTTCCACCGTTCAAAGTGTTCCACAATGCAATATGATTGGGCATCAGGAAAAACACTCACAACCCACAAACAAACAGGACAGGTTACTTGAAGGGAGATAACATATGGAGGTTCACCAAGCTAAACAAACTAATTATCTTGGACCCCCCTTTTTTCTTGAGAAGATCACAGTGCTAACTAGCAACAAACAACTGGAATTTATATACCCCAATTGGAATAATTGTGCACAACTTAGTCACCTCCTCCACATCCAAGAGCTCCAGTTGCTTAAAATAACTTTTGAGATATTATATTCCCATAAGCTGAATTCCTGAATTTTCAGTAAGAAGATGGACAATTTATTCTTCTGACCACAATTCATAACATTTAGGCAGTTAGCAGTCTACAACTTAAAGCTTCTATTTCCAACTGTAACTGGATAGGAACTGGGAAGTACAGATCCACATGATCATTCTGAGATTTAAAAATACCAGTTCCTACTGAAAGAAGACAGGAACATGGCAAACACCCTTAATATATTTCTTTAAGACTACCGCATTACATAATGCATATTGTTTAGGAAGCAAGACCATACAAATAAAGATTGGAGTAATTAAACAACCCAAGTTCAAAATGAATGATGAGAAAATTGAAGAGATGAAGTCAATATTATCAAATCTTTGGCTTGGTAAAAGTAAACATCACTGATTCCATAGCAACATTGAACCAAATACTAGACGCTAAAAGCCTGTAAACAATTGCACATATCATATAATACTATCATTTACAAGGAATTACCAGCTATCATGATAAACTAGGAAATTTAAAGAATACTTAAATCCATTTATTAATATGCACATCTACTTTGTTTCCACACAGATAAAGATGTTTGGAAACTTTCCAATAATAATATGTTTACTTCTGTAATTTCATTCACTTCTCAAGATGGCTTACAACCCCTACCAATCTTTAATGTTGAGTTATCTGCTAGATGTGCTATTTTCTCGTAGGGGTTATGAGTTCACAAATCATTTACCTCGATTGTTACTGAGTTCTCAGAGATATCCACTATTTTTGCTCTGAAAATGTCCACCAACCACATGATCTGAAGAAGAAAAAATGTAGCCAGAGAAAACAAGAATCTAACTTTATAACTCATAAGTCTTTATGGTCAACTAGGATAGCTACCTCAGCACGGTTATCAGCATCTGCATTTAGTTTGATAAGCATTAGTTCACGTTCTACCTGTGGCTCAGAAGATAGATCTTCAACCTGGATATCATAATAAAGAATAAGAAATGGAAGTAGAAATCTAAACAGATTACCAAAAGGCATAATGTGAAAAAGGAAAAAATAGAAAGTCAACATCAGAAACAATCATGGCAAGGTGGGAGATGCATAATCCTGTATTGGACTGTGTGACAAGGATTACACTTAGGCTAAAATTGGTGGATAAACACTCCATAGGAAGAAGTAGATAAAACCCAGCATGAATGGAGAAAGTGTAGAGATAAGATTACAACCTTCAAAACATTAACAAGTTTCTGCAGTTGCTCCACAACTTGTTGCAATACCCTTTCAGTTCCAGAGACAACTATAGTGAAAAGTGCCTTGTCCTTATTAAGACCAACAGCAAGGGACTCAATATTAAATCCCCTTCTTGCAAAAACCCCAGCAATGCGATTAATCATTCCACTTTCATCCCCAACAAACACAGAAATGGTATGTCGCCTCACCCTAAAATTACATTAGAAAAGGCAAGAAAACATGTAACAGTTTAATTTATCAATAATGAATCACTAACATGATAAATAAGGTAAAATACATGGGAAATTTTGCAATCCCTAAGATTAATTTAATCATTCCTCATCTTTATCAATTCAAGTTTGGCAGCAAAAAACCAAATTAGACCAGATGAAGCAGTATCCATATATGATCACATACGTAGAGAAAGAAACAAGCTTTAGGCAGAGAGAATTAGTGATTAACATACTTTGATACGGCCCTTGGAGATGCAGAGCCATTATTGGAGAAAGGAGTATGAGATAATTTGCTAACATTGTCAGCAGCTGTAGCAGAGACCTTAAGAAACCTTTTAGCAAGATAATGCTTACAAGTGAATTTTGAGATGGGTATAGTAATCGAGTTGCCTCCACCGCGAGAAACACTGAAAGCAGGAGATACAGAAGGAAAAGAAGACGATTTGAAGGTTTGAATTGTTGCGGCGGCCATGAGAGAATGCAAAGAGAGATTTGAGAGCTGCGCAAGAATGGAGATGATGTAACAAATAAATACAGGGTAAATTACATTCCTGGCCCCTAAACTTCACATCTACTTTCATTATGGCTATTCAACTTCAAAATCAAATATTATCATCTTCCAAATTTAACTTTACTAACATAATGATCCTTTTAATTAAGAATTTTTGTTCTATTTTGTCCGCTGTTATGCTCGTGATTAGCTGAAATTGATTGACATGTTGCCAAGACTATTTCATTTTTGCCACCATTTTACCAGTGACAAAGCTATATGATTAGTCATTGATTTTACGGTGGTATAAAAGTTAATTTACCACGATTATTATTTTCATGTGATAACTACCTAATTATGCTTACTTACGTCATGTGAAAATCTAATTTTAATTTTCGTGATTAAAATAGTATAGCTACATAAATATTACCATGATTTTTTTTTTTGAGGGAGTATTATTACCATGATTTTAATCGTGACAAAAGTGATAATTTATTGTAACGGTGAGAGTTACCTTTGATATTAAATATTTATTGCAATTAGTGGTCTTAACTGTTCTGAAAACATAGAATTATTGCAGGGAAAGGAAAGAGATCTGATTGCAATCTCTCATGCACGGGGGCAGGGACGGATCTACAGTGGGGGCAATGGGGGCACTTGCCCTCACTGAGATCTGTAAAAAAAATACCCTATATATATTTTTTCTGATTTCAAAGTCTTGCCCCCATTGAAGAACCTGTAAAAGCATCGCAGATTGGGAGGAAGAAGATAATAGGGCACAGCTGTAATTTTGTTTATTATTTCCTTTAAACAAAACGACGTCGTTCCGCTCTCAACTCACACTCCCGACATAACATAACCCAAATATCCCCAAATACATCATCTGAACCCTAACCTCTTCTCAAATACGATTAGGAAAAATTGGCGTTTGCCTGCTTGCTGCTGCTCTGCTCTTCGTCTGTTTCAACTCGACTTGTATCTCGAAGACTCGAACTGAACCGAAAGAAGGTTGTTTGCTGCTCTGCTCTGCTCTTCTTTGAATTTCTTGCTGCTTTTTTTTGTCTTGAAAAATTATGTTTTGCAGGGAAAAGTTTGAGTTGTTTGCAGCAGGGAAGGGCGATTTAATTGAATTTATCTTCTTGCTTTGCTGATTTGAGTTGTTTGCAGAAGGATTTGCGTTTTTTTTGTTTGCTCATGTATTTGTAAATTACATAATCTAAAACTATATCATCTAATCTAAGCCTTTGTTTGGGAGTTTGGAGGTTAACGGAAGTGAGAGTTAAATGAGGTAATGGAAAGGGAAGGGAAATGATGGAAAGGAAAGTTAAAAATTAACCTTTTTTGGGAGTTTATAGGATGTAAATGAGGTTAAATGTTTAACTTCGTTTGGGAGTTTAAATCTGGAGGGGAAGGAATGTTAAATTTACTCTGCAGAGACAAGAAATTTTAAAAAAGTTTACGTTACTCCCATTAACCCTCAATTTGGAGGTTAGAGAAAGTAAAGATTTAACCCCATTAACCTCCATTTACTCTCAAAAAATAACTCCCAAACAAGGTTAACTTAATACTTAACTTTCCATTACTTCCATTTACTCTCATTAACCTCCTCCCAAACAAGGGCTAAGGTTTTAGTTGTGTTCATTATTAGCTTTATTTCCAATTGTGGCCCAATTTGAATGAGCCCGAAATCAATTGTGTAAGAAACCTTATATAAGGTTGGGCCAATTTCTATATATGTAAAAGATATATATTCCTATACACATGGAACTTGAGTTGTTTGATTTGTTATATAATCTAGAATTAGTTGTTTTTTAATTGTTTTTTCCAGCACTTTAACTTTTTTTTTAGCACTTTATAATCTAAGACTTGAGTATTTGTAAGTTGTAGTTAACAATTAGCCATTAACAATTTACCATTAGCAATTAGTCGTGGACGATTTAGCCTTCCGATTTATCACTTAAGAATTCCAATTTACCAATTTAACTTTAAATTAACATTAGTAACTTAACATTAACTAAATTTGAGGGAATGAATGCATTATATCCTTAACTAAATTTGCACCGTATATATAGTTTGCCCCCACTATGTAAAAATCTTGGATCCGTCCCTGCACGGGGGCCCTTTTTTTATTTCCAAATCTGAAACTTTCAAAGAAGTTCCTTGGAATTCTCCTAAAAGTTTTTTTTAGTATACCTCTAAAACTTCCTTGGAATTACCTCATGCATCTTCTTCACTAGCTTTTGTACTTTTCTCATGCGGCTGCAACCTCTTTTTGCCCATTTTGGAAGTCAACTCTGAATTTCTTGAATTGTTGTGGCTTCTGTACACATGACTTTTAGAACATAGAGCTATCATCTTTCTCTCTACTTCCTCTTTAGCTAGAGTTTTGTAAATGGCGATAAGAGGAGCAGAAGTATACAAATAGCTTTTTTGTACAAATTCCAAATTTAAGAGGGTCTAATTTTTTTTATTATACAAATCTAAATAAATTTGATAAGGGCATCCATCCTCCGGAGGTGGACCGGGGACCTAAAGACGAGACCCGAAGAGAATTAACCAAGGAAGACGAAATCAAGCACGAGAAGCCGAGTACGCGGGGCGTACGTAAGGGGGCGCGAAGCGTGAAGGATCCACTATGGGGGAAACAGTCCAGCGGATCGTATACGCGGGGCGTACCCTTTGAGGCGCGGAGCGTGGAATAGGATTTCGAGGAGAGTTTAGTCCAGGAGGTCAAGAACGCGGGGCGTAATGCCGGGGACGCCACACGTATGAATGCCCAACGAGAGCCACTAAGTCCAGAGACTCAACCACGCGGGGCGTGAAAAAGGGGTACGCGGGGCATACCAGGTTTGAGGAATACTTCCTCCCCAAGTTCTTCTTGTTAGGAACAATATCTGCCACCTTCTATTTACTGTTTTGCCACTCAACTATTTACCACCTTGCCATTTAACTTAATTACCCTATTATTTATCTTTATGTAATTCCTACCTTACCTCTATGGTTCCTTAGTTGTTGGTAACCCTAGGGGGGGCCTTTAGTCTTTATCTTTTATTTGGGAGGAGTATATATTCTCTCCATTTTGTAATGTTTGCTAACTTTGATGAATATTGAATTTGAAGCCTCCATTGGAGCAAGGATATCATCCTTTTGGGTTTATTCAACCTTCTAGTTTAGCTAGAGAAGTTTGTAATCTTTGTGAGTTTACGATTAAAACTCTCAGATCGATTTAATCTACATCGGTTGGTATCAGAGCCGAGTCGTTTTCCTTACCGGAGACTTCTTCTCGGAGATGGTTCAACCACGTATCACCACCGAAGCCATTGGGACCAATGAGCAAAGGTTCGAAGAACTAGAAGCAAATATGAAGGCAATGAGCGACAAGATGATGGAGCTTGAAGAGAAGCAAGAAGCAGGTAGAAGAGAAATGCACCTTGCTATGAAGAGACTTGTTCTTGAGTTTCGGAATGCCCACACTCAACCCGCCGGAGACCCTCACCGGAAAAATGAAGATGCAATCTGGCGTCCAACGGATAGACACCCAACGCCACCTCCTTTGAGAAACCAAGCACCACAATGAGTGGACCCTCGGGTTCATGAGGTAAGGCATCCTAACGCCATGGTTATTAGAAATGTCGATAGTGATAGTGACGGCGATCTATTTGATGAATTCGACTTGAATAGGATTACTAGAAACATGGGTATTAGGCATGATGTCGGTATTGGGGATGTTAGGCATGTGAATGATATGAATATGCATGATGTTGTTGGTCCCGCGTATGTGCGTGCCGGGAATTTGGATATTTTGAATGTCGATGATGTAGGTGGTCACGGAAGGGGGAATTATGGAATGAATGACCCATATGGGGGTCATGATGTTAGTAGAGGCGGCTATAGGGAGGGAATGAATGGGAGAGTGGGGTATGGAGGACAATATGATAGGGATGATGCGTTCAAGCTAAAGGTTGATCTACCTTCATTCGGAGGGGAACTTGACATTGAGGGGTTCTTTGATTGGTTACTTGAGGTGGAAAGGTTCTTCGACTACGCGGGTATACCGGAAGATGAGAGAGTTTGGTTAGTGGCCTATAGGTTGAAAGGAGGAGCCTCGGTATGGTGGGATAATGTGAAGGAAGAGAGGAGAAGAGGAGGAAAGGAACCGATTAGGTCTTGTCGGAGGATGAAATCGATGATGAGAGAACGGTTTTTGCCACCCGACTACGAGCAGTATATCTACAGCTCCTACCGGAACTATTCGCAAGGGGCTAGGAGCGTGCACGAGTATACTTCGGAGTTCTTAAGGCTTTCGGCAAGGGCTAACTTGTTAGAAACCGAAAGCCAAAAGACTTCAAGGTATCTAGAGGGGCTACAGTATAACATTCAAGACCGAATTGGGACACAAATGGTAATCTGAATTCAAGATGCAAGGAATCTAGCTTTGAAGGTCGAGTCTCAATTGAATGTTAGAGTACGTGATGGGTACCGGAGGCCGAGGATTGAGGAAGCATGTGAGGAGGGAGAAGAGTCCAAAGGGGTGGACAATGAAACATGTGGCGCTAGTTCAAGTGGCACTAAAGTCTTGAGTGGGGGAAAATCACCTAGCGGAGATGTGCGACCCTTTAGGACAGCCACCCCTCCTAAGGGCAACAACCCATACACCAAATTGGCTCCTTTTAAGTGTTTCCGATGCAACGAATCGGGCCACCGCTTGAATGAATGTCCAAAGAGGAGGAGCGCTAATATGGTTGAGAGGTACGAGGGTGATGAGTATGGAGGAAACGATGGGGTGTATTGTGAACCCGTGGATAGCGGATCATCCGGAGATGACCGAGGAGTCCATGTAGTGAAGAGAGTTCTTATGACGGTAGAACAAGAACATGACCTGAGGCACCAATTGTTTAGGACTAGGGGTCTAATCCACGGATTGAAATGTGAGTTGATTGTTGATGGCGGAAGTCAAGAGAACATCCTTAGCAAAGCCGCTTTGAGCAAATTCAGTTTAGTGCCCGAGCCACATCCGAATCCGTATCGAGTGGGTTGGATTAAAGAGGGGGAGAAACTTAATGTCACTCACCGGTGCAAAGTTCCTATCTCTATTGGGGCCTATCACGATGAAGTTATGTGCGATGTGGTTGATATGGATGTGTAGCACTTACTTCTTGGGAGGTGATGCGGGGCATCTTTCCCTAGGATCGGGTCCGAACGAGGGAAGTCAGAGGAAGAATCTAGCACGAGCAACAAGCGAGCAAGGAGGCCAAACTGTGCCACATAACATGTGGGGCACGCTCCGTGTGGGTTGTTACACGCTCCGCGTACTTGAGGGTTTGATCCAAAGAGAAGTCCAGGAGGTCATCTACGTAGGGCTTGGATCGGGCACACTCCGCGTGTAAGAAGAAATGATCCAAAGAAGAGTTCAGCAGCCAAGGCACGCCCCGCGTGCCTTCAGTTTAAAAGCCTACGCTCCGCGTAGATTTGGGCACGCTCCGCGTAGAATGGGTACTGATCCGGAGAAGAGCTCAACAGCCAACCCATGCCCCGCGTGGAATTAGGCACACCCCGCGTGCCTTCAGCTTAAGGAACTTGCTCCTTACTCCAGCTTCCTCCTTATTTACAATCCTGCCACTCCCTATTTACACCTTTGCCACTCCCTTATTACAACTATGCCACTCCCTATTTACCATCCATGCCACCCCTTTATATTTCACCCATTTACCCCTTATCTTTATGTTTTAATTGGCTATGTAATTTACCCTTTATGTAATTAGGCAATTAGGGTTTTTGAGATGATATAAATTCATCTCTTTCTCATTGTAATAGTTAACTTTTTATCAATCTAATTAAAATCTTCTTCAAGAAGCTTGTTAGGGTTCTACCTTCAACAGTGGGGATTTTATTATTCCTATGGATTTAGTCCATGAAATTGGGATTCACTCCTTCTAGTTTAGCTACAGAAGAACATCTTTGTTAGTTTACGATTAAAACTAACACGTCACGATTTCAGTGAAATCCATGCTGTATCAGTTGGTATCAGAGCCGATCGTTTTCCTTGAACGGAGACTTCTTTCGACAATGATTCAACTGAGTTATTCACAAGCCTTAAAGGAACGTCTTGAAGCCGAGACAATGGAGATGGAGCTCCAATATGTTGAGATGATAAGAAAGATAAGAGAGAACTTGGAGCAAGAAGAGATGGAAAGACTCCAAAGGAGAACCCGAAGTAGCCGGAGGCGACAACGTCGAGCCCAATGGAAATGAGATGGAGGAAACCACTATCTCGCCTCCTAAGGATTCATCCCAAATCTGTCCTCTATTGCACAAGGAAAAGGTAAATCCAAAGCTTTCAATTCTTGATATGGAAGTTGTGGGTATGCCTACTCTTAGTGAGGATTTGGTTGTTTATGGTGTTGTTAGCAATTTAAATTCTCATTGTGGGGTTGTTGATAATGAATGTATGAATGAGGATTTAAATGTATGTGTTAATGAGGAGGAAGGGATGCTTGTGTGTGAGAATATGGGGAAGGTTGAATTTGTGTGTGGTAATATTGAGGAAACCCATGTTGCAAGGGATACTCCCCAAGTGTTTGATAAAATTCCCCTTGGGCCTAGCTATATAAGTATGCCTAAGGAAATTGATGGCATATGTCTTGAAGAAGGGGAGAAGGAGTTTGGGCTTGTTAATCTCTTTAGGAAGCATGATGAAATTAGTTTATGTGTGGAGATTGATGGCTATGGAGATGGGAGAGATGTTGGTGGTTCTACCATATTGGGTTGTAGCATGTCTTTTGAGTCGGGCGACTTGGCACGTGAATTAGTCGGTTTGAATTATGAAGAGGAGTGGGAGGAAACGAAAGGTCGTAGGAAAAGACGGATCGTGGATGAAGATGGAAATGAATTTGAATATTACCTTGAAGAAGAGGAGTTAGAAGAGGAGATTGATGAAGAGGAGAACCAATCCGAGAATGAGCTCGAAAGAAATGGGGAACATGATTATCGTGAAGGCGAATTCGAGGATGAGGTTGGAGAGAGAGAGAGCACGCTTCCGAGGATGAAATATGTGAAGATGGTGAACTTTGTCATAGTGCATATGAGTTTGATTATGATGAAGATGGTAGATTTTACCATGGGGAGGATGAACGTCGAAGCATTGAGTGGAACCAATATGGGGACGCTTATGGGGAAGACGAAGATGGGGTCTACTATGATGAGAGTGGGCATCGGTGTGTTGAGTGGGATCGACACGGGGCTCCTTATGAAGATAATGAAAGTAGATTCTATTGTGAAGATGAGTTGGAGGATGTTGAACGGAACTACAACGAAGATATCTATGAGTATGATGGAGGTAGATTCCATCATGATGATGAGTTGGAAAACGTAGAGTGGAACCGAAACGAAGAAGCTTATGATGATGAGGAAGATCGGTTCCGAGATGACTATGAGTCGGGAAATATTGGTTGGAACCGAAATAAAGACACTTATGAGTATAATGAAGTTCGGTTCCGAGATGACTATGAGTCGGGGAATGTTGGGTGGAACCGAAATGAAGATGCTTATGATGGTGAAGAAAATCGGTTCCAAGATGAGGATGAGTCAGGAAGTGTTGAGTATGAAGACACCTATGAAGTTGATGATGATGACAAGGAGCACAATGTGTATTTGGTGACTAGGGTGCTAATGCCTAGTGAAGAGGAGCCTAGCCAACGTCATCGATTATTTAGAACTTGATGCTTAGTTCTTGGGAAGAAGTGTGAGATGGTGATCGACGGAGGAAGCCAAGTGAATATCATTAGTCGGTCCGCCATGAGCAAGTTTGGGTTGGTTCCCGAGCCACATCCTAGACCTTACCGCTTTGGTTGGGTCAACGAAGTGGAGAAGCTTCAAGTTACTCATTGGTGTAAAGTTCCTTTCACTATTGGAGCTTATGGGGATGAAGCTATATGTGATGTTGTGGAGATGGGTGCTTATGATGTGCTACTTGGTAGGCCATGGCAATTTGTTTGTGATGCCTCACATACGGGAAGAAGCAACACCTACACCATACGCAAAGGCGGAATCCGATATGTCCTTACACCTTTGAAGAGTTCTCCTAGTAAGAAAATGGAGACCATTTTGGAAGATTGTCCAACTCGGGAGTTGAATGTGAATGGGTGCATTGGTGGAACAGTTGAGACATTAACTCATCTTGACTTGGGTTCCATGGATGAGCTAGCTAGCCACTCTCCTAGTGAAGTCAAATCCAAAGAGGAGAATGAGGTTGAGAAAGGAGGTAGCGAAGTTGGAAGTGAGGAAGTTGAGCCGATGTCCGAGGGTGACAAGCACATATCTTCCAACGAGCCACCTAAAGGGCTTCTTAAAGGGCTTCCACCTTTGAGAAGGCTACCACGAGACATAGCATAGGATCCGGGAGATAGTGCACCTAGCTCTACATATGGTGAGTTGAGCTCTAGAAAGGAGGAGGAAGGTTGCTCTATGAAGCCTGTTGATAGCACCGAGATGCCTAGTGTTGGTCCCATGTAACGTGACAAGATTAGTTCCAAGGGGGGGGATAGGAACTATTCACAATTTTTGTCCGTTAAGGCTGACGTCTTTTCTTTAAGAAAAGGTTTACATAGCAGTGCTGAGTAGTTTAAGACACAAGCTTAGTCAACTGGTGACTAAGTCTGTTTCTTTTCTTGAGTCAGGAGATAGCACTTGAGTCTATTCCTGAACTCAGCTTCTCAATGCACTTAACTCAGCGTGAGTTCGTTACTTAGTCAGTTTTATAGCAAGCAATACATAAAGGAGTTAAGGGTTAGAAATATGTTACTCAGCAGACATATCCTGGTTTGGCCTCTCCGCCTATGTCCAGTCCCCAGAACTCGTTCCGAGCTTTTTGAATCCTCTACTGAGCTCTTTAAAGGTAGAGCACGAAACCTTTTACAACAAAAGCTGAGTATACAAGAGTACCTTCCTCTATTCCTCTACTCACTCCTATTACTACTGCTGAGTACTATAACCGAGTACTCAGCTTCTCCTTTCTATACTTCTAGAAATGATAAGTGTTTGTCCTAAACAACAATTGCTAAGACACTTTAGATGAATAAAATCACTCTAGACTTTTACACAATATTGGAGTTGGTGTAAGATTTGCTTTGCTTTTCTCACAGAACTTCAAGTATCAATTTGGTCAGCGTTTCGACTTAATTGAAGATCTGCATCGAATGAAGCATTTGAGTGGCCTATCTATAGTGACACTTGAGGCACCGGTGATTTCGAATTTCGAAATAACCGTTGGAGTAAAACGGCTTCCTGTCGCTTTCACTCAGTACGTGCTCAGCGTCCTCGACCAATCACATTCTTGTATCTTCTATCTTCGCCAGTACTCAGCAGCTTTTCGTCAGATGAAACAGAATGTTCCCATATTTATGGCAAAGTCTTCCAGACAGCTTCCTGCGCCTTCTGAGCTTTACCCAAAATAGAAATACTTTGTCTCCAAGTTTATTCTGTTCTGCCGCTGACTTGTACTTCTTGTCGTTCAACTCAGCAGCTTCATCTTGAAGCTATTGGTAGAAGGCTTCTCGATCCTTCTTGTTGCTGGGCTTATGTCTTACTCAGTATGACGGCGTTTTGAGTCTACTTGGGCCGTGAGGCTTTGACTCTCTTTTATGGGCCTTGGGTCCATTTAGCTAATTGGCTTATTAATCAAATAACTCAACATTGAACAAACACATTAGTATGAATAAATCAAAGCATTTAAATTTAATGTGTTGGAATATTTTTATCATTCACATAAATAATTTTGTCAAATCAAAATCATGTGGAAAGGTGTTTCAACAAACTCCCCCATTTTGATGTTGGCAAAAATATTCAATAAGGAACTCAGTGTTGAGCTCCCACATGATGATTGACCTATTCTTAACTTCTTAAGATTCTCCCCCGTAAGGGTTGAGCCGCTGACTTAGTTTTACTTTAAACATTTTAAGGTTTAATCAAGTAAGTCTAAAGTCAGTGTTCAGAGTTAGGTCAGTTCTTGGACCAGGCTTATTTCACTCAGTTATAAAGTTAAGCGGAAGATTAAGTTTAAATATTGGAGTTAGCTTAATTCAATGTTGTCAAGCTTTAGTTACTTTGTTCAATTCAAATAAGAAGACATATGAGACAAGTCATGAATTTAGATCAACACAACAGATAGGCATTAAGTGACAAATAGATAACACAGATGATTTAATGAAGATACAATTATATTAAGCACAGAACATAACACAAGCAAGTACACAAGGTTACAAATATCTATCGCCTAATGTTGACAGACACTTGGTTAGAGTGCTAGGAGGGACAACTGAAGAAGTGGAACCAAGATGTTGTTTCTTTTGTTGAGTTCCAGCTGGATGTTTATCTTTCTCCCCCTTTTTGCCAGCATCAACGGGCTGAGGGACAGCTGCATAAAACTTCCCTTGTTTAACAGCACGAGTCAGTAGGGCGGAATACTGCTGGATTTGAGCCGTACTGTGCTTGAGCCCGTCAAAGACCTTGATCCCACCAGCCATGTTGGACGCCGGAATGTTCATATGAGAACTGATGACGCTGAGTATAAATTGAAGGGACTTGCCCATCCAGCTCATGGTGTCGGTCATGGCGTAAGACTGATGGTACATTTTGAGCAGGCCAGCGTCATAATGGTGGCGCTGGTTAGATTGATGTGTGACATGGTCATAAGTGGCCTTGGCAAGTTGAAAAATCTCAGATGTCTTGGCCTGTTCAGTTTGCATCTCTTCTCTTGACAAATTTAGCATGCGAAGGGATTCAGCAATTTGCTCGTTTGTGCATTGAGAGGAAGAGGCAACTAATTCTCGAGTTGTGGTCAACTCAGTTAAGACTGGAGTAAGTTGAGCTGACTTAGCCACATCAGAGTTGGCGGCAGTTAAGGCGTTGAGTTTCCCTTCAATTGTGTCCATATGTTGCACCATGTGCAAGTGAAGGTTTGCCATTTTGGTAGCGAACTCTTGCTTTGGCTGTTGAGCTACCATTTCAGTCAACACACATAAGAGCTCCTTGAGGCCTTTCAGTTCAGAGAGTAGTTGAGTGATGGTGCTCAGTTGTGTAGGCTCCGCTGAACTGCGCTCAGTTTCAGTTCCATGAGTGCTTTGAATTTCTGCGATGAGTTCTTGGGCAGCTTGTAAGATTCGTTTCCTAGACTGGGAAGAAGTCAAGAACTGCAGAGGATCAGTTTGAGAAGTTTCAGGAACTGAGTTTTGGTTGGCGGCAGGTGGTTGTTCATTTGAATGCACACCAGAATTAGAATTGCCCTTTGGATCAGGTGAGATTTGAGCAACTTGAGTTGCAAACTGAATGGTGTGATCCGCTGCAGGAATTGATATATTGTCTGACTGTTTTGGAAGAGAGTTGAGCGGTGCCGTAGCATTGTCTACCTGCTCAGTGTCAGTCGGGAGCTGAACATTGTCTTGAGGAGGAGTCAGCTCGAGATTGTCCTGAGCAGGAGATTTCTCTAGTGTATGTTCATTCTCTTGAACAGCGGGTTCATCGATCACTTGCTTTGATGAGCTGGTAGCAGCGGTGTCGGCAGACTTGGCATGTTCCTGACCATGAGGAACATAGGCTTGATTTTCCTTGACTGGCGAGGGCTTGGTAATAGGCTTAGAGAAAAAGTTGAAGTCCAAGTCAGTCAAATTTACGATAGGTTCATGGAGAGGTGAGTCATCCAGTATATCAAACACTGGAGGTTTGTTTGCCTTCTTCTTATATCGTTTGTCACTGCCGTCTTTAGAAGGGTTTGAAGATGGAAGTAGGTCAGATGACTCAGGCTGAGCTTGCTCAGTTTCTGTGGTAGTGGTGTCAACAGTTGACTCATCTCTTGGCTCAGTAGCTGGATTCTTTATCTGCTCAGCGGAGACAGATTGTTTTTGTTGATTGTTTGAAGGTTGAGTTCTTTCAGCAGATTCCTGAGTTCGCAGAAAGAAGGAATCCTTTGGAACGGATACACCCAGAGGAATTGCATCCAATGGTGTAACTCCAGAAACCCTCTTCCTCTTTAGGGGTGACTCAGTTTTCTCTTGTTCATCCTCAGTTTCTTGAACAATGGCAGGTCGTTTTTGGGCAGCTTTGGTAGGTTGAGGTTTCTTTTTGATTGACTCAGCGGGAGATGAGCTAGCCATAACAACTTTTAGGCATTTGACAGTTTGGAGTGTGGGTTCTGCCTTTCTCTTCTTTCCTTTACCGGTCAGCTCAGCTTCCTCTTCAGCTTCAATCACCGCATCCTTTCCTTTCTTTGATTTAAAGGGAAGACTGTGTGCAAGTTTAGTGAGATCTTCAATGGTGATTTCCGTACCTAATATGCTTTCCTCATTCTTAAAGCTGATTTTGTGATCCCTAAGAATTTCGGTAATGAGTGAGCCTATTTGAAGTGCTCTAGTGCTTCGTTGCATAGCTCCGATCAGGAACACAGGCATGTTCAGGGGTTTGTAGTTGAGCATGTTCCATAAGAAGCATTGCTTGAAGTTGGAGGCAGAGGATGTGGAGTTGACCTTTGGATAGATGTAGTTGGTCAGTAGGTAGTGGGCATGCCTCTGATGCTGAGTAAGCGAAGTGCAAGAGACTTCCCCTACATGCCCTTCAGGTTTACAAAAAGTAGCGGTGTACTTAATCTTTTTGTAGTCATTTGTTCTTCTCAGCTCAGCTCCCTCGTCCTTCAAGTTTAAAAGGATGGCTAGATATGAACGGTTGATGATGATTTACTTCTTGTTGACGTACGCGACCATAAAATCAATATCGTCCGTGGCAACCAGCAGGTTGGAGTAGAACTCAGTTACAAGCCTTGGGTAGGTCAGCCCATTTAAGGAGAATAGTTTGGTCCATTCGTTCTTGGATATCCAGTCACTGTAGAAGAGCTCAACAGCCAACCCACGCCCCGCGTGGAATTAGGCACACCCCGCGTGCCTTCAGCTTAAGGAACTTGCTCCTTACTCCAGCTTCCTCCTTATTTACAATCCTTCCACTCCCTATTTACACCTTTGCCACTCCCTTATTACAACCATGCCACTCCCTATTTACCATCCATGCCACCCCTTTATATTTCACCCATTTACCCCTTATCTTTATGTTTTAATTGGCTATGTAATTTACCCTTTATGTAATTAGGCAATTAGGGTTTTTGAGATGATATAAATTCATCTCTTTCTCATTGTAATAGTTAACTTTTTATCAATCTAATTAAAATCTTCTTCAAGAAGCTTGTTAGGGTTCTACCTTCAACAATAGGGATTTTATTATTCCTATGGATTTAGTCCATGAAATTGGGATTCACTCCTTCTAGTTTAGCTAGAGAAGAACATCTTTGTTAGTTTACGATTAAAACTAACACGTCACGATTTCAATGAAATCCACGCTGTATCAGGAGGCCTTGGCAATTCGACCGTGACGCCTCACATGCGGGAAGGGACAACACGTACACCGTATTCAAAGATGGGGCCAAGTACATTCTCACACCATTGGCGGGCCCTACTAAGGGAGAAAAGAAAGCCGCATTGATTGTGTGCCCTAGCCGAGAACCAACGCCGCCAGAAGATACAAGCGTTGGGCAGCCCGTCGGATTGCTAGTAACGGGTAACCCGAGCCAAGAGAAGAGTATTGCTAATGGGGTGAGCGGAACATCAACCTTGGGAGTGAGTCATCCTTGTTCTATCATTGAGTTGGGGTCCAACTCTTTAAAAGAAGGAGAGTATGATGAGGGCATCCGTCCTCCGGAGGTGGACCGGGGACCTAAAGACGAGACCCTGAGAGAATTAACCAAGGAAGACGAAATCAAGCACGAGAAGCCGAGTACGCGGGGCGTACGTAAGGGGGCGTGGAGCGTGAAGGATCCACTATCGGGGAAACAGTCCAGCGGATCGTATACGCGGGGTGTACCCTCTGAGGCGCGGAGCGTGGAACATGATTTCGAGGAGAGTTTAGTCCAGGAGGTCAAGAACGTGGGGCGTAATGCCGGGGACACCACGCGTATGAATGCCCAACGAGAGCCACTAAGTCCAGAGACTCAACCACGCGGGGCGTGAAAAAGGGGTACACAGGGCGTACCAAGGTTGAGGAATACTTCCTCCCCAAGTTCTTCTTGTTAGGAACAATATTTGCCACCTTCTATTTATTGTTTTGCCACTCAAGTATTTACCACCTTGCCATTTAACTTAATTACCCTATTATCTATCTTTATGTAATTCCTACCTTACCCCCATGGTTCCTTAGTTGTTAGTAACCCTAGGGGGGGCCTTTAGTCTTTATCTTTTATTTGAGAGGAGTATATATTCTCTCCATTTTGTAATGTTTGCTACCTTCTAGTTTAGCTAGAGAAGTTTGTAATCTTTGTGAGTTTACGATTAAAACTCTCAGATCGATTTAATCTACATCAAAATTATTGTTATTAATTATATGTGAAAAATTAAATGAATGTCAACTTATCCACAAAATTAACACTCTAAAAGTCTTGGGGGACAAATCTTTTTTATTATTATATGATATCTAATTTAATTATTTTTATTATATTTATTATATTAAAAATCAAGCTAAAAGTATTTTGGTGTTTCATTTTGTAGAAACATTATTATTATTATTATTATTATTATTATCATCATCATCATCATCATCATCATCATCATATGAAAGTATTAATTTTTTTTAATGAATAGGACCCAACTATTTTTCATTTAGCATAGTGCTCCAAAAATGTATAAGATCAACTCTAATGGTTGGAGGGTTGCACACCCTCCAACCATTTCACCTCACCCATTTCTAACAACTCCCTCTCCAAAACAACTCTATCAAAAATCATCTCTAATGGTTAGTCATCACTATTTAATGAGCCCCACATGTTATAAATTTTTTTATTTTCTTTATTTTTATTCAGTTAATATTTTTTGTATTTAGAAAATAGTTGATTAAAAAATAAATACTAATTAAATAAAAAATATTGATTATTAGTTTATTATTAATTAAATAAATATTAATGATACTTCAATTCGGGTATTAAAAAAATTGCAATTCAAAAACCAATTGAGGTATCATTAATATTTATCCAATTAAATTGAGGTATCATAAAAAAAATTGAGATATAATATAAAAAATAGTAAATTATTTACACTTTTACATCAAAGTTTCTTATTTTGTCTGTTTATATATTTATTTGTAATTAATTAAGGTATGAAAGAAAAAAAGAAAATTGTAGTTCAAAAGGCAATTGAGGTGTGGTCTCATTTAAAAACTCAACAAATCTTCATATGATGGAATTCACACGCGCCTTAAATGGCTTCTCCACTCACGCAACCTTTTATTAATGTCTTTCTTCCCAAAAGTGAATCACACACGCTCCTAATGGTGTGTCTTTTACTTAAACCAAGCTGAAGCCAAGCAAGTCGCCAGTATTGGCGACTCGCTAGAGTTTAGAGACTTCAAATGGATATCCTCTAGTGGGTAGCAGGTCTTTTACAATTTTTAGAAATTACAAATTGGTCCCTACCAATAACCACTAGAGATGCTCTAAGACGCCTTGGCGCTAAGTGTGGATTTTGAACTTTTTTTTGAACCGAACCAAATATTTGAATAAAAAGATCCATAATGGATTAAACCGTTGACTTTTTCTTTAGATACAAACTGAAATGTATCATTGACTGAATTAGGTACAATTCTGGAGGTTTTCAAATTTCTAATATTACTATAAATATGTTTGAGATTCTGGAGCAGGACAGAATATTCGGAAAAAAAAATCCAGAACCGGATTGAATCATTGACTTTTTCTTTATGAACAAACCGAATTATACCATTGACTTTGATAGATACAATTTTAGAGATTCTTAAATCCTTGAATTGTATCGAACCGTACTCACCCATCCTTGTTTTCCATGTCATTTTTTCTTTTTGAAAAAAAAAACTAAAACTAACAATAAGATACAATTAACCCTTTATTTTTCTCTCAATAAACTACTCACTAAATTTTTCATACAACATGATATTCATTAGTATTTGTCTAGTATAAATCGATAAAATATCATAAATAAGGTTTTAAATGTTATATGGTGTAGTTTTATTTAACCGGTAACTCGCACTTAAGGATGCTCCCTTCGAGTCAAATGAATATGTTGGCTTCTTCTTAGTGAGATCATCTTACTTCTCCTTGGAGAGATCACTTGTGAGAAATTTGTCCGATTTACACTTGGATTGACACCCCAAACCTGCTTACTCCCATGTGGCATGTGTTTCCATTAATCAACTCATTTTTTGGCAAAGAAATAGGATAACATTCCAACGATGAAGGACTATGGATTTCTCCAACATCTTTTTCTTCTTATGATTAGCTAGCTTTAGTAGCGTTTTCTTTTCTTTTAACGCAAGCTAATGAACTTTATCACCTTTAACGCAAGCTAATGAACTTTATCACCTTTCTCAAATCACGTCTAATTTCATATAAGATATCTCTCCATGTCATATCCATGGCATTGTGCATCATTTCCATGATGTAACAACTTGGCATGTGTTAAGAGGCACATTATTTGCATCTTGCTACACAATAAAGTTTCCTTCTTCCTTGTATCTTTTTTTCTTTGATGTTGTTAGTTCAAGGCCCCACTGAGTATGCGGAATTGTTTCTTACCTATTCGGATTGAATTGTTTCTTACCTATGAGGAATTGTCAGTAATTTTGTATGTAGTTTTACAAAAGTAAACATGTTTAACCCAACTGTCAAACAATTGTAAAATCTCTTAAAAAAAAACTAAATTTTTAATTAATATTGTAAAATATATGACTATATTAAAAGAAATGATGTCGAATAGATTCGAAATTGAAATTGGATTTGGAAGCTTAAAAGTTTAGAAAATTGAAATTACAGGATTTCATGAAAATTGTAAAGGAAGAAAGTTCCTAAAAGAAGCTAAGAGTTATCTAAATGAAAAACTAAGAATGAAAACTTAACATATAAGAAATTTGTGAGATTTGAACCCCAACTTTTTATTCTTCAACCATTGAGTAATACAATTAAACTATTTTATTCTTATTGATTAAGATTCAATTTTTAGATGGATGGTTTATTAAATTTGTACTTTGTTAAATTTGTAATATTTTTTGTTTTATTTATTGATTCTTAATGGGTAAGGGTACCTGCGAATTAAATGGGACGGGTATGAGATGCAAAAAGTATACCCGTTAGGGTAATTAAGAAACAAACGAATAAGGATTTGGGATTAATACTATCCGTGTGTATCTTACCCGTTGCCATCCCTAACCAAGCCACATATATGGTGGGCCTGTTTAGTTTACTTATTCTTATATCTTTTTGTTGTTGGTGATAGATAATAGATATTAGTTGATTGTTCTGTCAAAAGTAGATGTTTCGAAATTTTATTGAACACTTTTTATTTCTTACTTAAAAGTTAAAAAGCGGTTTCAAAAAATGGAAACAACCGAACATTGTTTCTAATAAATAGCAACTCCTTTACCCACGTTCTAAAATCAAACGCGTTCTCTTTGCAACAAATATATTATCTACATCCAAATTTGTTGCCTTACAAAACCGGCATGTACGTTATCCGTTAATTAAATTAATTATTTTTTATTAATTAAATTAATTAAATAAAAAAATAATAAAAAATATAATTAATTGATTTAGTTAGCTTAATTCATTATACCAAAAATATTCTTAATTGCTAATTGGGTCCTAATCAATTATAGACTAATCGGTTACTAGCATTTTTTTTAAAGACTAGCATTTAGTAGATGTTTAATGCCTTTTTTTAATCGGAATGTGAGCGTGCCAGAAAGTTTATTGAAAACTTACAAAAATGAGAAATCTCACATCTAAATCAAAAAGCTGAAAGGACATGAAAAAATGTTTAAAGATTCGCAATTATATCTACGGAATTGAGATTAATTGAAGGAAACGATGTCGAAATTAAAATTGAGAATAAAAATGCTTGAATAATCGAAATTGAGATTCTGAAATTGAAAGGATTACAGATATAAGAATTGAATTGAAAGAACTTGGAATTAAAAATTGAAATAAAGTGTAGAACTAAGAATCGAAAATTGAAAGAAATTGAGTCTAATTGTTGTAGAGATTTTTCTAAGATTGTTGAATCTTGTTGAGTTTGTTGTTGGGTTTGTTGCTGCTACCAAAACTTGTATTTATGCTGCAAAAATAAGTAACTGTCCAACAAGTAAGTTCCATGTTTCACCAAGGAAGTTCCAATAAGTTCTGTAACTGCTTTCCTCCACTAACTATTTTTTCTGCTGAATTATGTTTTTCTGCTGTAAAAACTATGTTGGAAACTGTCAAGCAAGAAAGTTCCACGTTTCAGCAAGGAAGATACACGTTTCAGAAAAGAAGCTCTGTAATTGCCCAACAAGGTAACTTCTCTGCCTCACTAACCCATGTTTCAGCTCCACTATCTCCTCATTATCTCCTATGCCAACTTCCACGAATTTGTTGCAGCTCCATCATTGATTTAATTGGCTGATTACGCAATTCAGTCAGAATAATTGGTAAATTATTAAATCGGCCCAATATTTCTAATTTCTCGCATATTTTGATGAGAAATGCATAATTGGTGAGATAATTCCGACTCCAAGCCAAATTAAATAGTACAATTTTCTAATTTCCCCCAATCCCATTAATTTTATCAATTTGGGCCAAATTAAGTAGATTAATTATGAAATTGGCCCAAATTAAAATATGGGAGAAACAATTGCCCCCCATGTGTTTCGTTAATGAAATTAATAAACAAATGTTGATCAAATGCAAAAAAATAGAACCTTAAGTGGCTGATTAGCATTTTGGCCATAAAATGGCTCAAACACACAATCATACGCCATTTCTTCTTCTTCTTTTTTACTTTCTGCTTCTTTTCCACCCAAAGCAATCTCCATTAAATCTCATCAATCTTCATCTTCATTTCAATTCTCCTCTCTTTTCTATAACTTTTTTTTGGTTTAGGGAAATAGAAAAACAAAGAAATAAAAACATAGGGCTAACAGAACTAACAGAGGGCTACTATTAGCCCTTTATTTCTTTCTACTCCAATATGCTTTTAAGTGATCTCCTTAAATAATAAAATAAATGTTGGTCTTTGCCTAGTCCAAATCGATACAGAATCATAAGCAGAAATCTAAATGCAGCACCTTAGAACCAAAAATATGCACCTCTGTTCAAATGGTTCAAGAATTCCCCCGAATAGATTAAATCCTTAGGCTTCTTTTTAATGGGATCTTTCTGCTTCTTCTTAGGGAGATTTTTTGTGGATAATTTCTCTTCAATTTTTTACACCAGGACTGACACCCCAAGCCTGCTTTCTCCCATGCTGCTTGTGTCTACATTGTCTGGCTCTTTCTTTGGTAAAGGAGTGGGATAACGTTTCAATGAGGAACTGCTATAAATTTTTGTAGCCTTTTTCCTTTGTTGTGGTGGGTTAAGCGCTAGTAGATGTACATATTCTTCTAACACAATTCTGAATCGTTTCAGGCTTAGGTTAAAGCCATCCCAACCCTCCAAATCATGTTTAAAGCAATCTGACATCTTGCTTATAATCTCCTCAAAGTTCCATTTGTGTCGAATTCATGGCATTGTCCGCCATGGCCTTGACTAGAAAGATTTTCCCTGTGTTAACTGGCGCTTTTTCTGCATCCTGAGACACATTAAAACTGAGATTCACCATTGAATCCATGATTGAGTGTTGGCATCGTAATTTAGTCCCACTGGACATGCCATTTTGTTTAACGCTTTTTTTGAATCGGAATGCGAGCGTGCTAGAAAGTTTGTTGAAAACTTACAAAAATGGAAAATCTGAATTCTAAATCAAAAGATTGTTGAAAACTTAAAGGACATGAAAAAAAGCTTAAAGGTTCACAATTATATCTACGGGATTGAGATTAATTGAAGGAAACGATGCCGAAATTGAAATTGAGAATAAAAATGCTTGAATAATCGAAATTGAGATTCTGAAATTGAAAGGATTTACAGATATATGAATTGAATTGAAAGAACTTGAAATTGAAAGAAAGTGTAGAACTAAGAATTGAAAATTGAAAGAAATTGAGTCTAATTGTTGTAGAGATTTTTCTAAGATTGTTGAATATTGTTGAGATTTGTTGTTGGTTTGTTGGGGTTGTTACTGCTGCCAAAACTTGTATTTATGCTACAAAAATAAGTAAGTAACTGTCCAGCAAGTAAGTTCTGTTGAAACATCTTTCCACATGATTTTGATTTGACAAAATTATTTAAGATAATCCCATGATTAAAAAAAATTAAATTTAAGTGCTTTGATTTAATTATACTAATGTGTTTGTTCAATGTTGAGTATATTAACTAACAAGAACATGAACTTAAAGTCTCTAAAAGAAAGACAAAACAAAGTCAGCATGAGCGAGTCACACAGCAGAGCTGAGTAGAATGCACCTCAGCCTTACGAAAGAAATGTCTTCTTCAGGAAAGCTTGAAGGCGAAGCTACGAAGTCAAGCTGAGCAAGATTCAAGAACGCCGCTAAGTCAAGCTGAGTGATAATCAAGTCAGCGTCCAATTATCCGTCAACTTGTGAGACAAAGTCTGACACATTATAGAAGCCTTGGAAATCCGTTTCAAGGACCTTTTCGAGACGTATGGACCATCTGGTGTTTGGCAAGAAGACAAACCTGGCGTTAGAAGACGAACCTGGCGCAAGAAGACGAAACTGGCAAGCCTTCCTCCTGTGCATATCAAAAGACATGATTGGCATGCGATTCTGGAAGCTGACCACATGATGACGAAGAAGACCGTTCTTCTCAACGGCTATGTCGGATTTTCAAATCATTGAAGCTTCAGAATTCACTATAAATGGACAAGTTCATCACTTGGATCATTGTCGAACACATACGAGAAAAACAGACAAGCATAATCTTCACTAAGTCAAAAATCCAAAAGAGAAGCTGTCTGAATAGAAAAAACAAGTTCTTACACCCAATTCCAATCATTGTGTAAAAGTCTAGAGTGCATTGTATTCATCTAAAGTGTTCTTTGTTTTGTGAGAACAATTTTGTATCAATTGTAAAGGTTAGAAGAGTGAAGTTGAGTACTCGGTTATAGTACTCAGTGGTAGAGAAAATCTGAATACTCGGTTATAGTGTTTAGTGGCTGATAAGATTGAGTAGACGAATAGAGAACGGTACTCTTGCATACTCAGTTGCTATTGTAAACGGTTTTTGCTCTACCTTTAAAGAGCTCAGTAGTGGATTGAAAAAGCCCGGAGGGATTCTGGGGACTGGACGTAGGCGGTGAGGCCGAACCAGGATAAGTCTGCTGAGTAATCTCTAACCCTTTCGCTTGAGATATATATATATATATATATATATATATATATATGTATGTATATGTATGTGTTGCTTGCTTAAATTGCTCAGGAAATAAATTGTATAAGCCGACACTGAGTAATCAGAGTGCTGAGTTGGAAGCTGACCTAAAGTGTTACTTCCCAACTCACAATCGAAACAGCTCTAGTCAGTATCTGATTAAAGCTGTCTCACATCTCACTCAGCCTTGCTGACCTAAAGTTGAGTTAAATTGTCAAACATTTAATTAAGTGAGCATTATTAAGCGAAAAAGTTACATTAGTTCCTAACCCCCCTGGAACTAATCATACTACGTTACACGGGACCAACAAGTGGTATCAGAACTCAATAGCTCACTATTCATGATAAAACTATCTTGAGCTGATCCCTGTAATGGCTGAGAACAGCACTCGTTTCCTTCTAGGAAATCAAACAACACAGATACTCCCCGAGGGATTATCTATTAGTCGGCCTCCACTGTTCTTCGGGTCAAATTATACATTCTGGAAGAACAGGATGAAAAACTTTATTCAGGCAACAAACATGAGTGCATGGCTAGCTATAGTCCAAGGCCCGTTTGTTCCCTATGAAACTATTGATGGTGTAAAGTCCGTCAAAAGTGAGGATAAATGGTCAGATGATGACCTTAAAAAATTACAAAATAATGCTTCGGCTATCAATATGCTTCACTGTGAGTTAGATGCTGCAGAATATAATAAGATTTCAGGTTGCGAGCCAGCACAAGAAATCTGGAAGAAGCTAGAGGTGACCTATGAAGGAACTAGCAAGGTCAAGGAGTCCAAAGTGAATCAGCATATGCGGCTATACGAGCTGTTCGAGATGAATGATAATGAAGACATCTCCGAGATGAATGCAAGATTCACTAACATCATAAATGAGCTTAAGAGACTCGGCAAGAACTTCACAGAAGAAGAACAGGTGAAGAAAATCTTGAGAAGTCTCCCCAAGAGCTGGCAAGCTAAGAAGACAGCTGTGGAAGAAGCTCAGGACCTAACCACGTACAAATATGATGAGCTCATCGGATCTCTGCTGACCCATGAGATCTCCATGAAAAAATTTAAGGCCAAAGAAAAGACTGAGGACAAGAAGCAAAAATCTCTTGTCATGAAAGCTGACTCATCAGATGATGAGGAGATGGCCATGTTCAAGAAAGATGAAGAAGCTGTTTAAGAAAAATGACAAATACAGCAAAAAGCCATTCAAAAGAAGTGATAAACATAAGGCTGAGTCTAGCAACAGCAGATACAAGAAGGACAAGCAGAAAGGCAATGGTGGCCACATAGAGTGATAGTGATGAGTCAACCTCGTCAAAAGCTTATGCCACCAAGTCAACAAACATCTGTTTCATGGCTGATGAATCTGCTGACCTATGCCATTCTGAGCAAGCTGACCTCTCTGACGAGTCTGATCATGAGGAACATACAACTGAGGTAACATCTCTACCCATGCTTAGAAATGAAATGATTAATGCCCTGAGTGATCTCTATACACTGATCAAAAAGTTAATAAAAAAGTAAGAGCACTCAGCAGGCAATGTGATGAGATTGAGGAGGTCAAACTCAGTAACCTTCGACATCTCTTTCAGGACAACACTAGGCAAGATGAGAATCTAAAAATCATGCATAGGTTTGTCTCTAAAGTCCGATCAGATTCCAAGAAACTGAGGAAGGACATCACATCAATACAGAATCTGCTGAATACATCGGCTAAGAAGAGGTTCCATTCAAAAGCTGTGTACTCAGGTACCAGTCAGCAAAGGTGGAATACTCAGCGGAATGTCCAATGTGACTTCTGCGGAAAGAAAGGACATACCACAAAGGTATACTGGCATGCTCAGCACAATCGTGCTGACCAAAAATGAAAATACCCTCAAAGGGTAGTTTGTTGTGACTTTTGTGGGAAAGATGGCCACACCATAAATGTATGCCGTCACAAAATCAAATATGATGCATCACTTGCTGACTCTAATAAACGAGGACCCAAAAAGAATTGGGTACCTAACGATAACTAGTTACATTGCAGCTGAGCCTGAGGTGCGCGAAGAAGTCAAAGCTATGGTACATTGACAGCGCATGCTCGAGGCATATGACTGGTGATGAAACTCAGTTCATCACACTTGTGCATAAACGAGGAGGAAATGTAAGCTTTGGAGACAACAAAAAGGGTAAGATAGTAGGGTCCCATTGGTGGTAATCCTACTATTGAGTCAGTCTCCCTAGTTAGCGGTCTTAAATATAACCTATTGAGTGTAGCTCAGCTGTGTGACAGCGGTAGAAAGGTTGTATTTGATGCCACTGAGTGTAGGATACTCGAGGGAAAAACAAATAAATTGATTTTAACTACCCCTCGTGTTGAAAACGTTTTTATGCTTAACCTGGAAAAGAAGTTTTCAAAGAATATATGCTTAGTGTCAAAGGAAGATAATTCCTGGCTATGGCATAGGAGACTTGGTCATGGGACCTCCTAGCCAAACTAGCAAGAAAGCAATTAGTTGAGGGTTTGCCCAAACTTAGATTTGAGAAGGATCAATTATGCAATGCTTGTCAGCAAGGTAAACAAACTAAAAAGTCTTTTCAAAGTAAAAATGTAGTCTCAACCAAGCGCCCATTAGAGTTACTACACTTGGATCTTTTCGGATCAGTCCATCCGTTGAGCTTGGGTGGTAAGAAATTTTCCTTGGTCATTGTAGATGACTTTTCTCGGTATACTTGGGTCATCTTGCTGAGTAGCAAGGATGAAGCTTTTGAGATGTTCTCAACACTGATTAGAAAACTTGAAAATGACAAAGACCTAAAATTAGCTCACATCCGAAGTGATAACGACGGAGAATTCAAAAACCAACAGTTCGATGAATTCTGTGAAGTCAGCGGCATTGACCACAATTTTTCTGCTCCTAGAACTCCTCAACAAAATGGGGTAGTTGAAAGGAAGAACAGAACTTGAGTTGAGATAGCTAGGACAATGCTGAGTGAGAATACGCTTCCAAAGTATTTCTGGGGTGAAGCTGTCAACACAGCTTGTTATATACTCAATAGGGCTTTAGTTAGACCTATACTTAAGAAAACCCCCTATGAACTTTGGAAAGGATGAAAACTCAACATTGGATATTTCTGTGCCTTTGGTTGCAAGTGCTTTATTTTAAATACTAAAGACAACCTTGCTAAGTTTGATTCTAAAGCTGATGAAGCTATCTTCTTAGGGTACTCAACAAACAGCAAAGCATATAGGGTGTTTAATAAACGAACTCAGGTCGTAAAAGAGTCTGTACATATTGAGTTCGATGAAACTGACCCTGCAGGGAAGATAAGTCAGCTTGCCGAAGATGACCCATGCTCAGCTTCCGTTGACCAAAATGGAGCCACTGAGTCACAACCTCAAGGGCTGACCAAAGGTAAAAACGAACCTGGAATTATCTTTGCTGACCAATATAATCCTGCAGAGATTGTTGAAACACCGACTCCTGAAAACTCAACACTGCCAAAAGAGATCAAGATTCCAAGAGGAAACTCAGAGAAGTCCATTCTTGATGCTGCTGAGAACACCCTGATGACCAGAAATCAACTCAGGAGATATCTCAGTAATGTTGCGTTCGTCTCAGTTCATGAACCGAGAAACTTCTCAGAAGTTGAGCACGATGAATTCTGGATTAATACTATGCAAGAGGAACTTGATCAATTCAAGAGAAACGAAGTATGGGATTTAGTGCCTAAACCGAAGAATCAAAAGACCATAGGAACAAAATGGGTATTCCGGAACAAGCTAGATGAACAGGGAAACATAGTCAGGAACAAAGCCAGACTTGTAGCTCAAGGTTACAGTCAGCAGGAAGGTATTAACTATGGTGAGACCTTTGCACCCGTAGCTAGATTAGAAGCAATAAGAATCTTGTGTGCATATGCTAGTTTCATGAACTTTAAATTGTTCCAAATGGATGTTAAAAGTGCATTTCTTAATGGAGTTATAAATGAAAAGGTTTATGTTAGTCAGCCTCCAGGGTTTGAGGATCCAAAATTTCCAAACCACGTTTATAAACTCAAAAGGCTCTGTACGGCCTAAAGCAAGCACCACGTGCTTGGTATGAAAGGCTGACCAGTTTTCTACTGACCAGAAACTATGTCAGAGGAAAAGCTGACACAAACCTTATTCATTAAGAAAAAGGGTAAAGATACCCTGTTGGCACAAATATATGTAGATGATATTATCTTTGGTGCTACTAATGAATCTATGTGCAAGGAATTTAACAAACAGATGCAAACCGAGTTTGAAATGTCAATGATGGGAGAACTCAACTTCTTCCTTGGACTTCAAATCAAACAAGGCAAGAATGGCATCTTCATTAGTCAAACTAAGTATGCTAAGGAGATATTGAAGAAATTTGATATGGAAAATAGTAAGCCAATATCTACCCCAATGGGTACTGACACGGTGCTCTGTGCTGATGAAAAAGGTAAGTCAGTAGATAGCAAATTGTATCGAGGTATGATCGGTTCTCTACTCTATCTAACGGCAAGTAGGCCAGATATTCAGTACTCAGTATGTTACTGCGCAAGATATCAAGCTGACCCTAAGGAATCTCATTACATAGCTGTAAAAAGAATCCTTAGATATTTGCAAAGCTCAGTGAATGTAGGTTTATGGTATCCAAACACAAATGATTTCACACTCATTGGATACACTGACACTGACTATAGACGAGACAAGCTTGAGCAGAAAAGCACTTCAGGAGGATGTCAATTCCTTGGAAGCTGTCTAGTGTCTTGGTTCAGTAAGAAGCAGTCATCAGTTGCCCTGTCAACAACTGAAGCTGAGTACATTGCTGCTGGAAGCTGTGTTGCACAAATCCTATGGATCAAGCAATAGCTGGATGATTATGGAGTTGAAACCAAAACGATTGAAGTCAAATGTGACAACAAAAGTGTCATTGACTTATCTAAAAATCCAATCCAACACAGCAGGATGAAGCATGTCAGCATAAGGCATCACTTCATCAGAGATCATGTACTCAAGGGTGAGATCAAGCTGACCTATGTTCCAACAGGTGAACAGCTTGCAGATATCTTCACGAAGCCATTGGCTCGTGAACAGTTCAGCATACTAAGGGAAGCTATCGGTATGTCTAATCCTCTCCAATAAATATCTGAGCTAAATGAATATTGAGTGATTATAATATGCCGAGTGATCATTACATGTTGAGTAACTATCATATGCTGAGCAAAACTAAATGCTATAAAATCACTGTATGCTGAGTTGCTATATACATTGAATGATTGCTAAATGCTGAGTTACTCCATATACTATGTATCCCTTCTACGCTAAATTGAGCATTCAGAACACCAAACGTTTAGTATCCTAGATGCAGAGTAGAACAACTTGCGTAGTTAATGCTTGCATGCGTATTTAAGTAGCTACCTAGGATGACATAAGCATAATGATTAGAAACCCATGCGCCGAACTTGTCATAAATGTCAGAATTTAAAGTCGTTAAACGATTCAAAACCAAACCGCCATTCTGACCTATCAGATCGATGCGCTCCGACTATAAATAGTGGATGAATTCCCACTAACTTCTCTTTACGCTTGAATCTTATCGCACTCGATCTCTCTCTCTCTCTCTCTCTCTCTCTTAATTCCCTAATCTTCTACATTTCTCAAATCCTCAAGAACATCATGTCGAGCGATTCCCAGAACAACTCCAGCGAAAACTATGATGACAACCGCTCAGACATTAACCCAGCCTCTCTTGTTGAGCAGGAATATAACGAGATGCCTTCAGAGTCTCAAGAACAGTTGCATGGTCAGCATGACCAAGCTATGCCCGAGGTCAGCATCCTCGGTGAAAACCCTCACACTGACCAAACGACTCCTTCGAAGAAGAAGAAGAAAAACAAGAAACCTAAATGTTAAGCCTAAAATATACCTAAAATATCATACATAAATACATTAAATTTACATTGAAATCGTGCTAATTATATTCATTTGGAATACTTTTACGTCTTTATTTATTTCTTTGATGCAAGGTACTTAATTATTTGGTTAAATCCAAATAGGAGCGAAAACGAAGCTAAAACAGAGCTAAAATGGAGGAAAAACCTAAAAAACATACCAAGAATGCATATCAGTCAGAAGAACGCTCAAGGAGGACGAAAAGCAGTCGAGAGACAGGGAAACATCTCTCTGTCGCGACTGAGATTTTGAGAATCTCAGTCGCGACTTGCGGAGGCCAGCTCGGGAGAAAAATGAAGTTTTCACTCGCCCCTGTACCCCATGTCGCGACTGAGATTTTCAGAATCTCAGTCGCGACAGCGAACCCTTCTGCACACAAAACACATGTTTAAATCGGAAAAATGCGTCTGTTCGTTCGGATAAAAGCAACCCTTCACCAGCGGACACGACCCGTCATTTACAACCCTTCAACAACTATAAATAAGTGATCCATTTCAAGAAATCAAGGTTGGAAAAAGTTAGAGAAATTAGAGAAGAAAGTTGTTATGTTGAGTTTCTGACTCAGAAATGAGTCAGAAAGTTAGATTACATTTCTGTAAACAATCGTGTTGTACACGAATTGTTCTTAGATTAGTTATAAAAATAGTATTAGTTTAGTTTTCATTCTGGTAGTGGACGAGATCAGTCTCTATTCCGAAGATCCAGCGAGAAGAATTGACGGCTGAAGCGCATGAGGTTTGACGCACCTACGGAGTTTGAGAGAAAGATTGACGACCCGGATCTCAAAGTTTTCGTTGCAATGCTATCCAAGTTTCTACTTCTCTGTTAACTTGTGAAAATTCACATTTCATTAATGATATACCTATTTATTCAATATATTCTTACTGTTGATTATTTTGATATTGTTCTGACAAAATGATTTTCAAAATGATAAACTGGTGTTTTTATTAAAACGTTCTATTCCATCTTATTTATATAAGAACTTTGTTGAACACTTGACAGATTCAGTTTTTATGGATGACATGATCGCTGATCGCGGCTTATCAGACATAAAATACTAGTTTGATTAAGGTAGGAATCACCTCAACATCAGGGGGATTTCTACGGTTCAAAGCCATTTAATTGAATAAATCCTTATATTATTACATGTCTATAATCTTTACAAAGTTAAAGTTGCTTTCTTTGCTTTATGAAAATAAGTTTTATACCTATTATTTATTCCAATTACGGTAGTATCTGTCTTGTAATCAAAATCCCAAGACAGAACTGTTCTCTAAACTCGATATAATACTTCTATCTAATCCTAATTTATCCGAACCAATACAATCAATTAAACGATTTTCTTTTTGTTAAACCTAAAGACGTGAATAAAACTGAATTAAATAAGTTTTTAGTTAAAAAGCGTTCCCTGTGGGTTCGATATCTTTTATTACTACAAGCGTATACCGTGCACTTGCAGAAATTGCTCAACAAGTTTTTGGCGCCGTTGTCGGGGAACGCCAAATTTTTAACAAAAATTTATATTTTTCGTGTTTTATTCCGAATCTTGGTTTATAACAATATATTTATTTATCTTTATAGTTTTTTTTTGTTTTTTTTAGGATGGTCACTAGGACTAAATCCTCGTTGTTATTTAACGTTTGCAATTAGATGTTTGCAGATAAAAAAATTCAAGTTTTCTCAAAAGATAAACTGGAGATTTGATCATCAATATAAATTCACAGAAGGAGTCTACAGAAAAGAAATTTGGCCGACAGATACATCAGAAGGAAAAGAAAATATTATGAAACAGGATGTCAGACGTGACAGATGATTTTTCCAGAAAATTTACCTCTTTCCAAAACATATTTACCTCTTTTCTATACACTATCCCTTCACCAAAACATCATTTCTCTTTGTAAACAAATTATTCAAATCCTACATTACATCTAAATAATTTCTTCTTTTATCATATCATTTCCTTAAACACCTACATTTATCTCTCTAAGAAACGGCCGATTAACTCTTCTCAGACAGATATATCAGAAAGTAGGAATGGGGAATACAGTCAATGAAATTACCTTATCCGCCAGGAAGGAATTGTATACTTTTAATATAGTTTTGAAAGTTTCGGTTCATGTGCGTAGTTCCAGTTCGTGCACAAAACTAGAAGTTTGGGCATTCAACCGCAAATCAGTAGATCCTTAAATTGAGAAAAAGTAAAAAAAAAAAAAACACACATCTATTCCCAGGTAAGTTAGAATGGACAGGACCATTATTTTAAATCGGTCCAGGTAATTAATTTTGTCCATAATTTTGATTCTCCTTGAGAATTCTTAAGGTTTATCACATTTTTTTTAGTTCTTTTTAGTTTTTGTATTTTAATCTTTACATTTTCATTTTTAGTTAAAGTTATATATTCATTTTTAGTTTAGTAATAATGATTAGATTAGAAATAAAAAAATTTCGTTGAAAGATATTGAAAATATGCTATGTATCTTAAATATTTGTAATTTATGAGGAAGGTATCTTTAGATTTAAAGAAATCTCAATTGAATTAAAATCACACATAATTTAAGTTTCTGATTGTATAGAGATTTTTAAACAAATCTCTACAGTGATTTTTATTTGACGTTTTTATAAAATTCTGAACTTACTGAGAATTTTTAATTCTCAATTGAGATTTTAAAATTCTCTATAGAACTAGGGAGGACCAATGCAAAGCATTCCTTGCCAATGGGCAAGATGTGTCGCGATCGATATTCTAATTTCTCGACCATGACACGCATAATTTTCAATAAGATATCTTTTGTTCTATGAAAATTAATTTATTTAGTTTTCATATTTTTAATCTTTAGTTTTTCTTATCTTATCTTATGTTCATGATTTTTATTTTTCTTTTTAATTTATATATTTTTATTTTTGTTTCTATTTTCATTTTTATTTTGTGTACAACTAAGTTTGTCAACATTAAAATTTTAATCTAGTCATGTTTTGAAAATGATTTCATTAAGTGTTAAGTGATCTTGAGGAATTACAAAATGCAAAAATCTCAGTTGAGATTTTCCATGTTTCAGGATTTGGAAATCTCAGTTGAGATTCCGAAAATCTCGGTTGAGATTTTCTGTCTTTTTACAATTGAAATAACTGTAAGGGATTACAGCCATCTGATTTTTAAAATTTCTGTCAGTTGATTCGAAGAGGTATCACTTTTTGCATCTTTTCTTTTTAACAGACACAACCTTTCACTTAAATGTCTTATATATTCCTGTAGGATCAGACTTATTCCATTTCATTTCATCTTCCTGAATTTCTTTCTGAAATTCTCAATCCTACAGACATCATTTTCTTCTCTCTCACAGACATGACTAAGTCTTTGAAAAATATTCGAAAACACACTTCTGCTCATAGCAAGCGTGTTGACATTTCTTCACGCTATGGAGCATGGTTTCCAATTTACAATCATGATGAGGGGAAACGTTATTTATAGTTTAGATATGCACAGTTTTGTGGAATGTTGTATATGAGTTCCTGAACGAAGAACTCGGGATAAGCGATGACATGAATCGCTATCTGACAAACTTAGGATGGGCCAAGTTTGCATCAATGAAGTTTCCTATTATTGGAAACTGGGTATTAGAGTTTTTGTCTACTATTCGTTTCGTCAATAAGAGGCGTGTTCGTCTCAGTTTTCGTTGTGAAGGGAAGATATTCACTTTTGGATATCCTGAACTTCATACTTGGTTTGGTTTTCCACCACGGGACACCACTCCATATCATCCTGGCAGAGATATGACTTCTAGAGATATATGGAGGATGTTAACAGGATTTTGGCGATTCAATCCACGTCTTGCCTTCAACAAATCCATCAATTCTAATTCCATGCTATATCTACACAAATTCCTCTGTCATAGCCTTTTTGGTCGAGTCAGTAGCAATGTTGTGAAAGATACTGATCTCTATGTGTTGGGCGACATTTTCCAAGGCAACTCAGTGAACTCCTCGAAGATTCTAATGGAGGGGTTAGTTGCCGCTTCCCGTTCGAAGAAACAGAAGATTGGGTTCGCCAACATCATTTGTGGAATCATATTAGGAGCCAAGGGAACAATTTCTGTCCCTTGGACTGATACAGAACCATTCCCTATTCTAGACTACGAGTTCTTGGAGAACGAGGGGCTTGTCAAACGAGTTTTTCGTTCTGGTCCAACATTCCTTTCTGCACCAGAGAGGCAAATCTTCATTCAAACGAAAATTAACAGGGCCAACGCACGTCGTTTGTCAACTACTTAGGGATATAATTTGAGTTTCTGTTTTGTTTTATTATATATATGAGTGTTTATATTTTTGTGTTTATATGAGTAAGATGTTTTTTATGTAATATATAATATGGTATTGTTTCTATTTTAGATTATAATAAATAAAGGTGCATTAATTCTTTAGTTTATTTCTTTTATTTAAAGAACAACCCTTGGTTTTGCTTTAATTTAATGTTTCCGTTTTATTTATCTCAGTTTCAGGAATTAATATTCACATTAATGTCACTTAATTATAAGAGGAATTGGGTTCGTCATGTTAAAATTGTAAAAAACAGTCCCATTTTTACCCAGAAATTCCAGAATCTCAGTTGAGATTCTGAATGCTCAGTTGAGACAGCAAGAGGACCACTTTCAGCAAAAAATTTGACCCCCTACATACTTGCTGTCGTGACTGAGATTTTGAAAATCTTAGTCGCGACTTGCGCCTTACAGTCACGGGATTTGGGCGAAATTTTGGTTCTTTTCCTATTCCTACACTAATTACTTACCTATTCATCTATCCTAATCAATACCTATTACTTACACCTATTTAAATCACCTCTTTTTACACCAATCAATCATCTTTTCTCTTCCCAATACCAAGATTCACTCATCTTCCCCATAAATCTTTACCCTATTCATCTTCTTCTTCCCTAATTCACCACCATTATCTTTTACTCTTCCTTTCATCCTTTCATATTTTCTTTACCCCATTCACCAAAATGCCTAGACAAAAGACCGTTGCTAACAAAGCTAAGGCCACCATTCGATATTGCGACGGAGGGCGAAGGACGCAAATATCGCCGATTTTCTAATGTCCAAATAGATTTCGTCGACATGCTTTTTCTTGACACCGACACGGTAAACACACTTTCTTTTACCGAGCGTATTGATGAATTTCTTACCGTTCTTGGTTGGAAACGATTTGCTAGTATGCGTTTTCATAGTCTTAAATCGCATATTATTGAGTTTTTGGTTACTTTAACCTATGACAAAAAGAAAGGAGTTATCTCTTTTCGGAATGATGGAGTTCGTTTTGAGGTTGGGTATGCGGCCATGAACCGTTGGTTTGGTTTTCCTACTCGGAATTTTTATTCCAAGCCAAAGCCTTTTAATTCACACACGGTTTGGAAATCTTTAACCGGTTTAGATGTTTTTAATCCAAAGAATATATCTAGTAAGCTACTTAAGGATGATTGTATCTTCTTCTTTCACAAGTTTTTATCATTCTCCTTATTTGGTCGGGTTGAGAGTTCAAAAGTGCAAGTTCGTGATTTGGTTGTGTTAGATGCTATTTTTAAAGGTTTGACCATTAATAGTATCGAGATGATATTTACTAATTTAGTTCGAGCTTCCAAGTCCCGTAATAAGCAAGTGCCTATGGGTAATTTAATTACCTGCATTGTTTTGGGTGCTCGAGGTGAATTAGCGGATTATCAAAATATGCCTCATGTTGGTTTACCTTTCTTGGATCTCACGGCACTTCAAAGGGCCAATTTATTGAAGAAAATGGGACCCCCCACCTTTATATCTTATGCAGATCGCACAAGACGTGTTTTTGCTACCATGAGTAGTGAAGCCTCGGGTTCTCAAGGTTTAGGTGCCCAAGATGATGATGAGGAAGATGAAGAGGAGTTTGATGACGAAGAGGAGGAGAATGTTAATGCCAACGAGCAAGCAAATGTAATACCGAATGTTGATGAACAAGTTGGATGGCAACATGTTTTGACACAAATGAACGAGCATAACCGTCACATGAATTTGCGGTTAGATGAAGTCGTTGCCAACAATACTGAAATGAGTTCAAGGATCACTACGTTGAGTCGTGAGCACAAATCTACTCGTCGCCGGTTGCTCTCTTTCTTCCGACGCCAAGGAGTTGAGACCACGCCTTCTCCACCATCTTCACCTTGATAGGTTTTATCTTTTCTATCTTTAACTCATTTCCATTCTTCTTATTATGTCTTGTTCAATTTGGTACAATATTTAAAATTATGTTTGGTACAATTTTCTTTATTATTATTATGTTTGAATGTTATTGTACTATATTTTTCATTTCTAATTCGTATGGTTTATTTCGTACTATTTTTCGTGTTTTATCGCTTTTTGCACCAATGAGTACATGGTCCAAATTAAGTGTGGGAGGAGATATTTCATATTCATTTTATTTTTTAAGTACGAATAAATGCAACGAATGAGAATGAATGCTATATTTAAGTATAAATGCATGTTGTTATTCATTTTAAGTAAAGTATAATATGCAACATTTTCAAAACCAAATGCAACATTTTTATAATAAATGCAACACTTTTAAAAATAATGGCAATTTTTCATAAACGTAAATTTTTTTCGTTAAGTATATATTTCATATGTTTTCAAACACTTTAACTTTCAAAATAATGTTAAGCATATTTTAAGGTTATCATTATTGATAGAAATAATATTTCTATACGGGCAATATTTTTTACAAATATTTTTACAAATCTCCGATACGATTTTATCAAAAACGTCTCGAGTAAATGTATATAAGTAAAATTTCTTTAGTTTCAAATCTCTACTTTATATCATGAATTCATGATAAATATAAATCTTATTTTCAATTTTCAATTAGGTTTATAGGCATAAATCAAACTAACAACTTTAGCTTTTTAGCTCGATATGATTTTTCGTCTTACATTAAAAACCAATTGAAGTTTTTAAGGAAACTTTAGCCATAATACATGTTGAATTTCAAGTCAATATAGGATGAATGTGCTATTTTTCTTTCCCAATTTATAATTTTTATTTTATAACTCGTATTCTTAACTTTTGGCCACGATTGAGACCAACCTTATCACAATCGAGGTATGAAAGGGAAGAACATAAAGTACCGTTTACTTTTGGCCACGATTGCGACCACTCTTATCACGGTCGAGGTATGAAAGGAACGTTAGAAATTAAAGCAAAATTAAACGTGTTTAAAGTTTTAAGTAACGATTGCGTCCACCCATGGCATGGTCGGTACCTCTTAAACGAACACGAAAGCAAATAAAATGCGTATAAAGTTACGATCGAGACCACCCTTATCTTGGGCGTAACTAAGCAAATATATTAAACCTAAGTCCTTAATAAATCTATATTTGTAATAGTTTAGGTTTGGGAAAGGAAATTTTGTGCTTAGAAATACCTTGAGACGAAAGATTCGTAAACATGCGTGCTTACACCATCCCGAATACTTCAATATAAAAATTGAAATACAAGACGAGTAATATATCTCTTTTACACTAGCTAGTTTGATACTTTGCGTATAAATTTACCATGAAAAGTTTATCTTTTGGTTTAACTAATTCAAAGAGCAATATATGGATATATGTTTTATTTATAAAGAGATTGATTAAAGAATAAATTCAGTGAAATTTTGCTCGGGACTAGCAAAAGCTTAAGTGTGGGAATTTGTTAATCCCAAAATATACCTAAAATATCATACATAAATACATTAAATTTACATTGAAATCGTGCTAATTATATTCATTTGGAATACTTTTACGTCTTTATTTACTTCTTTGATGCAAGGTACTTAATTATTTGGTTAAATCCAAATAGGAGCGAAAACGAAGCTAAAACAGAGCTAAAATGGAGGAAAAACCTAAAAAACGTACCAAAAATGCATATCAGTCAGAAGAACGCTCAAGGAGGACGAAAATCAATCGAGAGACAGGGAAACATCTCTCTGTCGCGACTGAGATTTTGAGAATCTCAGTCGCGACTTGCGGAGGCCAGCTCGGGAGAAAAACGAAGTTTTCACTCGCCCCTGTACCCCCTGTCGCGACTGAGATTTTCAGAATCTCAGTCGCGACAGCGAACCCTTCTGCACACAAAACACATGTTTAAATCGGAAAAACGCGTCTGTTCGTTCGGATAAAAGCAACCCTTCACCAGCGGACACGAACCGTCATTTACAACCCTTCAACAACTATAAATAAGTGATCCATTTCAAGAAATCAAGGTTGGAAAAAGTTAGAGAAATTAGAGAAGAAAGTTGTTATGTTGAGTTTCTGACTCAGAAATGAGTCAGAAAGTTAGATTACATTTCTGTAAACAATCGTGTTGTACACGAATTGTTATTAGATTAGTTATAAAAACAGTATTAGTTTAGTTTTCATTCTGGTAGTGGACGAGATCAGTCTCTATTCCGAAGATCCAGCGAGAAGAATTGACGGCTGAAGCGCATGAGGTTTGACGCACCTACGGAGTTTGAGAGAAAGATTGACGACCCGGATCTCAAAGTTTTCGTTGCAATGCTATCCAAGTTTCTACTTCTCTGTTAACTTGTGAAAATTCACATTTCATTAATGATATACCTATTTATTCAATATATTCTTACTGTTGATTATTTTGATATTGTTCTGACAAAATGATTTTCAAAATGATAAACTGGTGTTTTTATTAAAACGTTCTATTCCATCTTATTTATATAAGAACTTTGTTGAACACTTGACGGATTCAGTTTTTATGGATGACATGATCGCTGATCGCGGCTTATCAGACATAAAATACTAGTTTGATTAAGGTAGGAATCACCTCAACATCAGGGGGATTTCTACGGTTCAAAGCCATTTAATTGAATAAATCCTTATATTATTACATGTCTATAATCTTTACAAAGTTAAAGTTGCTTTCTTTGCTTTATGAAAATAATTTTTATACCTATTATTTATTCCAATTACGGTAGTATCTGTCTTGTAATCAAAATCCCAAGACAGAACTGTTCTCTAAACTCGATATAATACTTCTATCTAATCCTAATTTATCCGAACCAATACAATCAATTAAACGATTTTCTTTTGTTAAACCTAAAGACGTGAATAAAACTGAATTAAATAAGTTTTTAGTTAAAAAGCGTTCCCTGTGGGTTCGATATCTTTTATTACTACAAGCGTATACCGTGCACTTGCGGAAATCGCTCAACACTAAAGAAAGGAAGTTTTTCCAAGTCTTCAATAGCATAAAAGGCCTAAACGTGTATCATTCCCGATGGTTTTCCGGGAGCTTCATCAATGAAGAAAAACCCTTCTGTGACTGGATTTCTAAGAATGGGTGGACCGACCTCTTTTCTCTACCTACAACTACTTACCTGTAACTGGTGAAGGAGTTCTACGCAAATCTAACGGTCGCTGAGGACGATGATGACTATTTGGTCACCAGGGTCAAGAATAAGGAAATCACCATCACCCCCTCTTACCTTGCTATCCTGCTAAAGCTTAAAGCAGAAGGTGCTGAGTTGCGATGCACGAATGATTATAAGCGGGTTAAATACGTTGTTGAGTTCTGTAAACCCAAGAACCACAAAGGAGAGATTGCCAGTACTAGTATGGGTCAGCCTCAGAAACAAGCCCACTATATCCTGACCAATTTCTTGTTTCCTAAGGTCAACTCCTCCTCCTTAGCTTCCAACTTTGAGCAGTGCTTCATTTGGCACATGCTGAACTACAAGCCGCTCAATATGCCCGTCATTCTTATTGGGGCTTTTCTACACAGCACCGGGATCCTTCGGATGGGTTCTCTCATCACCAAAATTCTTCAGGATCATCAGGTCAGCTTCAAAGGAGAAATTGACATCGAGGGAACCGAGATCACCTCAGCGATTCTATTTGGCTTAGCTCACAGCCTTCCCATCAAACCTAAGAAGGGTAAGGGACCCTTGGTCGAAGAAGCTCCTGCTGAGGAAGATGTGGTTGAAGAGACAACTGCTGAGTTGTCAAAGAAAGGAAAGAAAGTTGTGATTGACACAACACCTGCTGAGCGAACTAGGCAGGAAAGAAAAAGAAAAGCTGACCAATCCTCAACCCCACTGGCTAGGGATATTAATAAGACTGCCAAGAAAATCAGGGTGGTAGTTGGTGGAAAGAAAGCTGCTCCTGTTGAGCCAGCGCAAGAAAAGCCAGAGTCAGCTGAGAAGAAACAGAAGAGAGCTGATCCTGAGGAAAGTGAGGAGACTCTTGAGCAACCCCTAAAGAGAAAGAAGACCTCTGGGATGACACCGTTGGAAGCCAACCCCATTGACTTCGTCATTCCCAAAGAATCTCACTTTCTGCGAGCTCAGGAGATCGACCTGGAAAAGACACCTTGTGATCAGGAGGAAGAACAAGGTTGTACTGAGGAACTAGCTCGAGCTGACAAGGTACATTCTACTGAGCCGAGTAAAACAGCTGCTACTGAGCAGAATGATGAGCAAGGAGTTAAGTCTCCAGTAAAGGACAAGGTTGAAGAGAACCTTTACGTTGACTTAGGACTCAACTTCACTTCTGAGTCACCAGACTCTCCTGCCGCTGACCCGTCTCCTCCAACCAAAACTCAAAAGGGCAGTGCGGACAAGCATTTCAAACGCAAAGCTCAGAAACCCAACATCATCGATCTGTTGGATGAATCACCACTAAGGGACCCAATCACAGACTTGACTGGGCTCCAGTTCCAATTCTTCGCCACCATCACTGAGTCAACTCCGGACCAAGTAAAGGAAAAACAAGCCTCTATTTCTCAAGTTGAGGAACAAGCCACTAAGGGTCCTATTTCTACCGACACCTCTGCTCAACCTTCCACTGAACAAGTGCTCGAAGTTCCTACTGCTCAACATAAAGAGTTAGCAAAGGAAACTCCACCTGCTAAAGACAGTGTTGAGTTGCCTCCACCTCAAAGTTCTACTCAACTTCAGACTGACCCTGAGCAGGTAAATAAGACTGCCGAGCAACCACTTCCATCCTTCACTGAGCAGCTCATCAATCAGTCAGCTCCTGATGCTGACCTTACCAATAAAAGTGCAGCTACTGACAAAGTTGGCACTTCTACTTCTAGACAGCACCAAAATTCTCCACCACATGTTGTTAACCAGAAAACGGCCTCTGAGCACAACACTGATGACTCTTATACTTATCTGGATGCGTCTGAGTCAGGACGATGAATCATCCACTCTGCTCAAACTCTACTTCAAGAGATTCAACAGTTTCAAGCCGATGCTACTGGGTCCATTCCTGCTGAGCCAACTCAATTTTCCTCCGTCACGCAACTTCTGACCGAACTCAAAAGTCTCAAGGAGCTGATGAGTGTCATGACTTCTCTAGTCTCTCAACAGCCCAAACAGGAATTCATGGTCAAGCTGGCCGAACTTCAGCTGATGATGGTCAATCATATGAACTCAATGGAAGGGAAAATCAATGCCCTAACTGCTGCGACCTCATCATCCGCAACTTCTGCTGAGGTCACTCAGCATTTTACCCAGCTGACTGCCGAGCTAACTAGGGCTCGTGAACTTATCTCCTCCTCTTCTCAGTGCTCCATTGAACAGATTGGTGAAGCCATTCGCCTACTCAACTTGAGCAAAGAAGAAATAGATACTGACCAAGTAAAGACTAATGACATTTTGCACTGCACCAGGTCAACACTTGCGCATGTCCGGCACATCAATGCTCAATGTCAGTCGTATGATACTGCGATGCTCAGGATGTACCATCAATCCTATGCACGTATGACAAACTCTATTACTTGGATTGGGAAATCTCTTGAGTATCTACTCAGTATGCTTAGCGCAAACATTAAAATCCCTGCTTCGAGTATGGCCGATGGTGTGCAAGTCTTTAAAGGTCTTAGGGAGAGTACGGGTCATATGCAACACTATTCATCCATACTGACTTGTGCTGTTCAACAAGGGCAGTTCCTTGCTCCTCCCTTTCAATCAAATGATGCTGGCAAAATGGGGGAGAAAGATCAAGCTAAGCAAGCTGCTGGAACTCAGCAGAAGCCGGGGGAGAAAGGTAAAGCTAAACAGCCAACTACCGGAACTCAGCAGAAGCCTCCTGGCTCAACTTCTGTTGTCCCGAGCACCCACACTCAGCAACAACGAATAGCCGAAACCAAACCTAAGTCAAATCAAGTTCAAGCCAATATCAAGAAATAGAACTAGCAATAGTCTATAGCCTTTGCTTGTAACTTATGTTTTATGGCATGTTCTTGTTGAGCTGGGTAATTCAATATATAAGCATCTTTTATCCAAACTGTCTTTATATATGCGATGCTTACTTGCTGTGTTTATATGCTGATCTGTCTCATTCAAACTCATTGAACAATAACTTAAAACTTGTGAACATAAAAATTTATCAAGGTAAAATACACTCAGTATACCCAGCTCTGATATTTAAATCTAACTCTGGTACCAGAACCCAACTCTAATACCGAATGAAACTGAGTATCAAAACTGAGTAAATGTCTAAATGTTCCAAGTATTGACCTTCTTCGAAAGCTGACCTTAGGCTCTTTTCGATTAAATCTTAGAAGGTTTAGAATCGAACTAAGTCAATGACTTAAGTCTTAGATTCACTCAATTAGATCTTAGAAGGTTTAGAGTTGAACTAAGTCAACAGATGCAACCCTTACGGGGGAGTAATCTCAGAAGAATAAAAAGGTCAAAAATCATGAGGGATGCTCAACACTGAGTTCATTAATTAAATACTTTTGCCAACATCAAAATGGGGGAGTTTGTTGAAACACCTTTCCACATGATTTTGATTTGACAAAATTATTTAAGATAATCCCATGATTAAAACAATTAAATTTAAGTGCTTTGATTTAATTGTACTAATGTCTTTGTTCAATGTTGAGTATATTAACTAACAAGAACATGAACTTAAAGTCTCTAAAAGAAAGACAGAACAAAGTCAGCATGAGCAAGTCACACAGCAGAGCTGAGTAAAATGCAACTCAGCCTTACGAAAGAAATGTCTTCTTCAGGAAAGCTTGAAGGCGAAGCTACGAAGTCAAGATGAGCAAGATTCAAGAACGCCGCTAAGTCAAGCTGAGTGATAATCAAGTCAGCGTCCAATTATCCGTCAACTTGTGAGACAAAGTCTGACACATTACAGAAGCCTTGAAAATCCGTTTCAAGGACCTTTTCGAGACGTATGGACCATCTGGCGTTTGACAAGAAGACAAACCTGGCGCTAGAAGACGAACCTGGCGCAAGAAGATGAAACTAGAAAGCCTGCCTCCTGCGCAAATCAGAAGACAGGATTGGCCTGCGATTCTGAAAGCTGACCACATGATGACGAAGAAGACTGCTCTTCTCAACGGCTATGTCGGATTTTCAAATCATTGAAGCTTCAGAATTCACTATAAATGGACAAGTTCATCACTTGGATCATTGCCGAACACATACGAGAAAAACAGACAATCAGAATCTTCATTAAGTCAAAAATCCAAAAGAGAAGCTGTCTGAATAGAAAAAGCAAGTTCTTACACCCAATTCCAATCATTGTGTAAAAGTCTAGAGTGAATTGTATTCATCTAAAGTGTTCTTCATTTTGTGAGAACAATTTTGTGTCAATTGTAAAGGTTAGAAAAGTGAAGCTGAGTACTCGGTTATAGTACTCAGTGGTAGAGAAAATCTGAATACTCGGTTATAGTGTTCAGTGGCTGATAGGATTGAGTAGACGAATAGAGGACGGTACTCTTGCATACTTAGTTGCTATTGTAAACGGTTTGTGCTCTACCTTTAAAGAGCTCAGTAGTGGATTGAAAAAGCCCGGAGGGATTTTGGGGACTGGACGTAGGCGGTGAGGCCGAACCAGGATAAGTCTGCTGAGTAATCTCTAATCCTTTCTCTTGATATATATATATATATATATATATATATGTATGTATGTGTTGCTTGCTTAAATTGCTCAGAAAATAAATTGTATAAGCCAACACTGAGTAATCAGAGTGCCGAGTTGGAAGCTGACCTAAAGTGTTACTTCTCAACTCACAATCGAAACAGCTCTAGTCAGTATCTGATTAAAGCTGTCTCACATCTCACTTAGCCTTGCTGACCTAAAGTTGAGTTAAATTGTCAAACATTTAATTAAGTCAACATTATTAAGCGAAAAAGTTACATTAGTTCCTAACCCCCCCTTGGAACTAATCATACTATGTTACACTGGACCAACAAGTTCCACGTTTCAGCAAGGAAGTTCCAATAAGTTCTGTAACTGCTTTCCTCCACTAACTATTTTTCTTGTAAAAAAAAATATGTTGGAAACTGCCCAACAAGAAAGTTTCACGTTTCAGCAAGGAAAATCTACGTTTTTGTAAGGAAGATTTGTAACTGTCCATCAAGGAAGTTCCATAACTGCTCTCCCCACTAACTCATGTTTCAGCTTCATTATCTCCTCATTATCTCTTATGTCAACTTCCACGAATTTGTTGCAGCTCCATCATTGGTTTAATTAGCTAATTACTCAATTCAGCCAGAATAATTGGTAAATTATCAAATCAGTCAAATACTTCTAATTTCTCGCATATTTTGACGAGAAATACACAATTGGTGAGATAATTCCGAATCCAAGCCAAATTAAATAGTCAAATTTCCCAATTGCCTCCAATCCCATTAATTTTACCAATTTGGGCCAAATTAAGTATATTAATTATGAAATTGGTCCAAATTAAAATATGGTTGAAACAGTAGCATATACAATTACCGGTTTTGATTACATACACCTTAATGATCATGTAGAATTTGGTCATTCACCGTTAAATCTAAGCTTATTAGAATCATAAAGTGGAGTTTCAAAGCATTCTAAAGTTTAGATTTAATAAACTCATTTCTAATGGTGAATGACCAAATTTATTTGGTCATTAAAGTGCATACGAACATTGATCTAAAACTGGTTCGCACAAATGAGCTTATTAATAGTTCTTTCAAATAATTAGACATTGACCCTTAATTAAAACAATACAGCATAATCCACTAATTAATTATTAATGATTAGATTGATTACTGCTTATACTGTAAATCTTATCCGGAATAGGAAAAAAATACAAAAATACAAAATATTTGTTTTCCTGAAAACGGGAAGAGCCACTGTATACTAGTGCGGCATATAATAGTAATACTTGCAAATAAATAAGGGTAGTGGTTTGTATTTAAAAAAAATATATTGTAATGGTAGAGTGGAATGCAAAACTTTAGTCTACGTGTTGTCTATATATATATATACAGGGGAGTAGGAGAAGGGTGTACAAGAAGCTCTTTCGCACATGGCTTCATATTTAAGGGGAGTCCAATTATTTTATTATACAAATCCAAATAAATTATTGCTATTAATTATTATGTGAAAAATTAAGTGAATGTTAATTTATCTAGAAATTTAACGCTCTAAGAGTTTGAAGGGCCTAATTTTTTTTATTGTTATTATATATTATCTAATTTAATTATATTTATAATGCTAAAAATCAAGTTAAAAGTATTTTGGTGTTTCATTTTGTAGAAACATTATTATTATATGAAAGTATTAATTTTTTTTTAATGAATATGGTCCATTTTTTTTCATTTAGCACAGGGCCACAAAAATGTTTAAAACGACCTATATATATATTTTTTTTTAAAGGTCTGTATATTTATTTATTCATGCATACAAATACAAACTACTTTTTTTTTTGCTCTTGAGTTGAGACTAAATAAATAGTACTACTTGCTTATTTTGTACTTCTAAACAGATAAGTTTAAGCTGTGAATTAATTAACTTAATCAGTATTATTGAATCAAGTCATGCATTAAATAAATTATACAACAATTTTTTACTAACAAGAACAGTAATTATAATTATGTCGGTCTTGCTATAATAAATTTACTAATATATTTAATTATGTCGGTTTGCTATTAGTACTTTTTATACTCCACTATTATTGTTAAATATTCATCCATATATGATAAATGAAGTGTGGCAATTGCCTTGCTGATGCGTGGGGCACTATCATATCCTCTTAAATTTCCAGTTGTCCATATTTATTATATCATATGCACTACTGGCGTTGGTTGCATGGCCTAATTTTCGTATATAAATATTATATTTTGACCCAATTGGAAGCTTACACGTAAATGATTTTATCATTCAAATATTTTTACTCAACTTTTTTTCACCTTTTTGAGGAAAACTTTTTTTCACCTTAAGGCTTATATATAAGTTTTCCGAAAAAAATTCCAAAAAAGTTTTCAAACATTTTCCATTTTAAGTTTTCAAACATTTTCCATTTTAATTTAATTATAAGTGGCTATGAATACCTGCAAAATTTATCCTCCTCAAATATAATTAAAATTTAAATGCATTGTGATATATAGTATAGAATAAGGGCTTACCATCTTATGCCTAAGACATGAAGCATAATTAATTAATTGGACACTTATATTGGCGTTGCGCCGTAAAATATGAAAAATAAAAGTTCGTGATACATAAATCAATCATTTACTTTATGTGGAAAGGTTATTCATTAACATGTATATTTCGGCTGTCTATAAATAGCTCATCTTGAGATATCATAAGGTACGTAGCTATTCACCAAACACTTTGCTTTCAAGTATCACTACTTTCTTTAAGTAACTTACTAACTTGAACATTGGAGATAGGGCAGAGACATGAGGGAGTTCGGGCCCCTCCGGTCACAGAAACCACCATGACCACGAGTAGTTTCGACCCCCTGTCTCTAGGGACGGATCCACAGTGGAGGCAATGGGAGCACTTGCCCCCACTAAGATCTACAAATGTGTAAAACTCAATATATAATTTTTGAGTTTGCCCCCATCAATCCTCCATTGTTGCGGCTGTTGAAGGTTTTTTTAGGGTTCCTGCAAGCTGTTGTCGAATGGTTGAAGATGATGCAAAGTAATTGAGTTTTTTTTCCGATCCCTACTTAACAAAACAACATCGTTCCATTTAAGTTGAACGACGTCGTTTTGTTAATTAGAAATAAATAAAAATTAAAACAAATATCTTATTTAGTCTTTCTACCGCTCAATACAAAGATGCTTCTTTAGCTTTCGACATGGTTTAGGAATACATGGCCCTAAATTCCTGAATTTCAAATTCCCCAAATATGCTTTCTAATTAACTCTCTCACTCAATAGAAGGTCGAAGAAGTCTGCTTCATCTCTCTCACTCGGTCCGTCCTCTGAACCAGAAACAAAGGTTTAAGTCTCTGCTTATTCGGCTCCCTGTTTTCAAGAAATAATAATCGAGTGTTGCATTAACACCCCAAAATCAAGTCTTGTTAGACCATCTCTAAATCCAAAATTCCAATTTTTATTTTTAAATCCAAAATTCTAATTTTTTGGTCTATTATACCCTCTTTGAATCCAAATTACTAATTTTTTTTTTCATGTTAGACCATTTTTAAATCAAAATTTCTAATTTTTTTACCCTATTAGGCTGTCTCTAAATCCAACTTTTTTATTAGACACAATTTTTTTACATGTTAAAAATCTTAAACACAATTTATCTTAATTTTGAAAAGTTTTACTTTACTTAAAAATTAGTTCATGACCACTCTGATTATAACACGTATATATACGAAAAAAATTTAAACAAGTTCAATTTAGAAAAAAAAAAATTACACACCACGTGTAAAATTGCCCCCCAAACCAACAATCATGTATTCACCATTGATTGGAAAGGATACGTAATTGTGATATGTAAAAATAAAAAACTAATGATTTATTGAACCAAAAGACAAAAGATTAATAGCCACAAAATGCCTTTTGCCTTTTAAAATCATTAAAAAAGTTTATCAAAAGTTCAATAATTTTTGTTTACTTGAAAGATGCATGCAGTTCATTTAAACAATAGATGATATACAAGTTCAACATTTTAAAATAGTATGGTAACAAAATAAAAATGTATAAGATAATTTAAAATAAAAATCAGAAATACTCAATATATAAATATAAAAAGTTTTAAAATATTTCACATAATTCAAAACCTTAGCGTGGATTGAAATTGAAAATATACAGCCAATTGTATGAAAATAAACATGCTGATCAACGTGGCACTGGATTATTCTTTTAGAAATTGAAGTGTTTGATTTATTTTGTCTCATGGGTGTAATCTTGTATTTTTTGATACTTTGTTGATACTTTGGAAATATCTTTTTCGATTTGATATTTTAGATGTATGATTAAACAATTTATTGGTTCAAAAAAAAAAAAAACAATTTATTAGTTCACAAATATATTTTAAAATTATTAAGTTTGGTCTTAATTAAATTTTTTAATCCTTCTAGTACATTCTTACATGCAAAAGTAATAAATTGTAATTAACTATATAAATAAAAAAGTATCTTTTTAGTTTTTAAATTTAATCAATATATTTATAAAACAATTTATAATATATATACATCAATATTTATACTTGTGAAAATATTCTTGTTATTTATTCTCTTAAATTTTATTCTCACTTTTTATTTAATATAATATTTTCAAATTAATACTTAAACATTAATATGAATATCAATAACTATTGTATTTTTTAATTTTTATTTATAAAATTTATTAAAGATAAAAAAGAAGTTAATGTTTACAATGTTAGTAATTTTTTTTTGAAGAATACAATGTTATATAGTTAAATGCTGATTTTTATAACTTTCGATATAGTTTTTATTTATTTTTATTAAAGAGCAGGAACAACGAAAGAGCTTTGCACAGACATCCCAACTATGTTGGCATCCCTGTCCACCGCTTCAACTCCGAAGCCCAATTTATTAAAAGAATAAAGAATAAAAGTACAAGAATGAAAACTAGAACGTTTATCGAAAGCGAAAAACAGTGCGGCCTCCTAAATTGCTAAGGAAAGCCGAATTGCAAAAGTGAGGAAGCTCGTTCCACCATTCATCTTTAGCCGAAAGTCTACCATAATTTGCAAGAATGTCTACAACATATATGGGAAAAAGCGATCGTCATGGAAGCCATATTTTATAGGTATTGCAGTCAATCTTGCTTGAGCATCCACGACACCATTAAAGACTGAGATTTTAAAGTTTGCACCACATAGCTCGAGTCGCTCTCCACCCAGAGATTGTTCCAACCTCGCGCAAAAGCCATGTTAATAGCAGTAATTGCAGCAGACAGTTCCACAATATAGGAGTGGTGACAGTCCAATTGAAAAGCAAAGGCTCCAGCAAAGTCCCCGTGCTGGGTTCTGAAAACTCCCCCGCAACCGGCTGTAATTGGAGAACCGGCTACTAACGCGTCGGTGTTAACTTTCCACCACCCCGAAGGAGGGTCGTGCCAACGAACCGGTATAATTCTCTGCGCGCGGTGAGGGTTCCTCTTGAGACCAAGCTCGTTTAGGATTTTGCATTCAACTGTGGAGTTCCACATTGAGCCATTCGACAACCCTCCCAACTCACGAACCAGGCTCCAAAGCCGACGGAAAACTAACGTGATGTTTGGCTTTTCTCCCTCAAAGATGATTTGGTTCCGTGTATACAAAAGAACCCAAACACCATTAACGATTGCAGAGTTCCACAGCGCAGAGATTTGCGGACTAAACTTCTGTTAAGCCGTCTCTAGTATCAGATCCGTCACAGTACCGTCAGTGTAAACCGTTCGACCAAACAGGTTGCCCACTCCTCTCCAGAACTGGACTGAGTACCTGCAAGTGATGAAAAGGTGCTCAGCGGTTTCAGAATCCTCCGCACAGAAACAACATCTCGAAACAATTTGACAACCTTTCCTTATCAGCCTGTCATGAGTTGGTAAGGCTCCCATAATCTCCTTCCAACAAATTAAAGAGTGCGATGGTAAAATATACTGTTTCCAAACCATACGGCACCAATCCGGCTTTAACAGATCTGGTCCGAGCCAATCATGAAACAACTTGGTCGAGAATTGACTAGAAGCCGCGCAGACAACTTGGTCGATATAGTTTTTATTTATTTTTTAGTGAAATAACTTCTATGTCGATAGACTAAAATTTCTATAATTATATAAAAGTTAATAAATCAATTATAGATTAGATTATATAGGAAATAAAATAAAAATAAAAATTTAAAATAAAAAATAAATGATTTATTATTATAAAAATATATTATTTTAAAGTTTATTTAATTTTATTAAAAAAATTATTTAGTCCAGTTTGATTATTGAATCTAACAAAAGAATCAATAGTTAAACAAATAAAAAATTTAAAAATTATTTAATTATTTTTTTAAAATAAAAATTATTTAATTACTTTTAAAAACATAAAAACCGACTAATATAATATGTAAAAATAAAAAACTAATAAATTATTTATATCTTGCATTTTAGTAAAAAAAAAGGGTTAAGGTGCAAAAATACCCCTAACGTTTTGGGCTAGAAGCAATTTTACCCCTAACGTCTAAAATGGTGCAATTTTACCCCTAACGTTGGAAGATAAGAGCAATTTTACCCCTAACGTTAATAAATTGGGTCAATTTAAGAAATAATTCATCAAACTGTCTTCTCGGTCATGAATCTTGTTATCTACAATTCATACGTGTGTTATTTTATCAGTAACAAATCACAAACATTCGTTGAGATGTGAAAAAAAAAATATACTATCTTTTTGTACGGATTAGACAAAAAAAATTCAAAAAATCCACCGAATTTATAAATATTAATCTCAAATTCTATTATTAAATTATAAAAAACATGAAATCTTTTTTTAGAACGAATTGTTATGCAATTGGTGCAGAATAATGAACAAAAATATCTGTGTTTTATAATACTGTCTGAAATTGACCAAATTTATCAACGTTAGGGGTGAAATTGCTCTTGGTTTCCAACGTTAGGGGTAAAATTGCACTATTTTAGACGTTAAGGGTAAAATTGCTCCTGATCCAAAACGTTAGGGGTATTTTTGCACCTTAACCCAAAAAAAAAAATAATCTTATTTTATGTTTGATTCAATAAAAAAAAAAAAATCCCTTTCATACCATATGTTAGTTGAGATTGTGTAAGATTTTAATGGGTTTGACATTGCATGTTTTTTTGTTACTGCATAATTTTTTTTTTTTTTGAGAAAAAAAGCTACTATCTTTTAGCAACTCTATCAATTAAAAGTTTATATATGTACCAGAAATTAAATTCAACTCTAATTAGCTTAGAAATTTTATACTTAAGTCCAAACTTAATTAATTGCTAAATTTGAGGTATATAATGGATGGAAATCCGTAAATATCTTATACTACAGACAGTGTAGCAACTAGCAAGTGTTTAATGTTAATTTATAAAAATACAACTTGCATTTGTATTATTATTATTTTTTTTTTGACAACTTGCATTTGTATTATTTAGTTGACTTTGACTCTTCAGAAATAAACTCATTCATCTACTGCAGAATAGCGAACCGTATAGAAAATAAAAAACAAAAATAAAATTTAAAACATAACGGCTTTTTCTCGCATTCCTGTCTTTCAGTTTGTGTCTCACCATTTTTTGGCATGCGATTCGCTCGGATCTAAAAACCCATCCATCCATTCATTCTCTTTCTATTTTTGTATCTCCGTTTTCTCTTTTCTTTCCCTTTCCTTTCCCTCCTTCTCTCTTTCCATCGCTCGAAATCGAGAGCTCAGTTTTCCACTCTGTAGCCTCTCGATCCCTCGAGCCAAGGTGGAGGGAGAGAGATTGGAGAATCTTTGTTATCAAAATTACTCTCATTCAACAATAGATTTCTCCGTCTAATGCACCACAATTCTAAACAAAAACGACAATTCGGTGCTTCCTCCAGCAGAAAGGAAGAAGATCGATCGTAACATTAACAAGAATTTTTAATATTTTTTTATAAGCTAAACAAGGGAAATGGACGGAATCACGTCGCAGTTGAAGCGAGGAATTTCTCGCCAATTCTCCACAGGTTCGTTGAGGAGAACCTTGAGCAAGCAATTCTCAAGGCAGTCATCTCTCGATCCAAGGAGGAATAATCTCAGATTCAGCTTCGGCAGGCAATCTTCGCTCGATCCTATTCGGAGGAGCCCCATACAGGGGGAACAATCCATGGTGCCGGATAATCTTGATTGCACGATGCAGCTTTTGTTTATGGCGAGTACTGGCGAAGTTAAAGGCGTTGATGATTTGTTAAATGAAGGAATTGATGTTAATAGTATTGATTTGGATGGAAGGACTGCGTTGCATATTGCAGCTTGTGAAGGGCACGTGGACGTCGTCAAATTATTGTTGAGTAGAAGAGCTAATATGGATGCTCGTGATCGCTGGGGAAGTACGGTAATTTACTTTCCCTTTTGAAATACGAGGAAATTATTGATTCCTTTCTGTCTTTTTCTTCCTAATAATTAACTGAGATCCATTTCCATACATAAATCAAGAGCCAATTCCTGCAATTCATAACTCCATGCCTCTTTTGATCAGGCATGTGCTGACGCTAAGTACTACGGAAATATAGAAGTTTACAATATTTTGAAGGCGCGAGGAGCAAGAGTACCGGTACATAATGAAATTTTCTTGTCTTTCTTCGTTTGTAGCATTAATTGCTTTCTTGACTCTTTCCCTTTTTGGTTGAAGGCAAGAAGATTGTTGAAATTTACGTACTTTTTTTCCGTTATTTTAGAAAACCAGGAAGACTCCAATGGTTGTTACGAATCCTCGAGAAGTCCCAGAATATGAGCTTAATCCATTGGAGCTGCAAGTTCGAAAATGCGACGGCATCTCAAAGGCAGGCTCCTAATATTCCCCTCAATTTTGATTTCACTGACACATCCTTTCGCTTCAATTCATAATAGAATAATATCAAGTTGTCTTTATTTTTGATCTATTAGCTAATGCTCTTTCCGGGAGGCAGAAAGCTTCTAGAACAATGACATTGTAATGAATACGACTTTTTGTTTCCAGGACTCGTAGTTACAGATGAGGGTTGTTTGTTCGTCTTTCCTCCGTCAGACATTACTCTTTTTTCTGTTTAACATTAGCTTTGATATGCTATATATTTTCACACGCCATCTTGGGCTCTTGAAAATTGGCTCTCAATAGCTTTATACTGATTTAAAGGATATCTAGTTTTTTGCTGTTAGGCTTGGTAAAATTGAGATTACAGTGACTAGTCCATTCTGCTATACGTTCAAATTTATAGTTATTGTATACTTTTTGGAAAAGAGTTACTGTGTACTTATTTTCCACTGAATCTGTGGTATTCTTTCTTTTCTTTGAAACTTATACTAGCCGTGCAGCATGAACTTCTAGGATTAAGCTGTGCTTTAGAAACTTGTTCTAGGATTCCCAGTTTTGTAATTAATTTTTATGGAAATGCGGGATCACATTTTCTTAAAATTCTGCAGTTTTCTACTGCTAATCTTTTTCATATTGCCTGCTGTTCCTTGTCATTTTTTATTATGCATTTGACCATTTTATTTCCTGGCTGTGCTTTAATTGTTACAGTTAGAGTAAAACCAATCAACTTAGTACTTATTATTTTGTTTTCTTAAAGCCACGATCTATTTTGTTAGCATAGGAGAATGGAAGCTATCTGGTGTTTCAGCCATTTTAGAACAATTCTTAAGTCCCAAGAACACATCATAAATGGAATTTGTTGTAGCTGGTATTGGCTTTGTTATTTTTCATGCTACCCTATCAGAATTATTATTTATTAATGGATATTTTCCATAGCAGGGTTCATATCAAGTGGCCAAATGGAATGGCACCAAGGTGACCGTGAAGATTCTTGATAAGGATACCTATGCAGACCCAGAAAGCATGTATGTAGCAAAAAATTGAAAAAAAATAAAATTATCCGCAATAATTTTTATTAGGTTTGAATAACCATGTGAGCTTGTCATTTCTGAAATTAGTTAAGTTTATCTGAGTCTTTCTACTTCTTTTGTTGTTTTGCCTAGATCCTAGTTGTTCAGATCCCAACGCATTTATATCTTATTTTTGTCAAAAGCAGACCTATGAATCATTTTTGTTCTGTTGAAAGGCCTTCATTCTAGGCTCTGTTTCATGTATGTAGATGTCATGATTCAATTTTGTTAATTTCTTCCGTTATTAGCATATTTATCATTATCATCATTTGTGTGCTAGTATTCTATTAAACATCCGCATAATTTTTTCCTTTTCACAATCCACATATTTATATATCCACTAAATGATGCCCAGTGTTGTGTTCCTTAGTTGCTCCACATGATCAACAACTTGATTATCTATATTTTCACAATTTTGGAGTTTTATTTGTACTTCTTTCTTTACAACGTAGTGGGAAATTCATTCTAGACTCTTTTTTTCAGCTTAACTAGCACACCGAGTTATTTTTTTGGCTTTTCTAAAGATTCTACTACTTATTGATCCTAATGATTATGCTTACTGGTAGATGTGGATTTACCGGGTTACATTCTTAGAGAAATGGAGCTCAGTTTTTATATTTATATCTCTAAAGAAAATATTTCCAGATGACTTGTCAGCAGTTGAAATCATTTCAATTTATCTATGTTGCTGCCTTATTCAATGTTGCTCTTCCCAGAGTTTCTATGCAGCCTCTTAATTCAGATATTCTGTTTAAAGTTGTAGAATTCATTGTTCATGATTCCAACATTATATATCTGATCTCATTATTCTCCATCTGTCTCCTACTTGTCTCTTATATTTTCTTCTTTTCCATCTTTTTTTAATTTACTTTTTTATTCTTATATGACAGAAATTCTTTCAAACATGAGCTAACCTTATTAGAGAAGGTCAGGCATCCGAATGTGGTTCAGTTTGTTGGAGCCGTTACCCAAAATGTACCCATGATGATTGTTTCAGAGTATCATCCAAAAGTAAGACACATGCACTATCTTTCAACACATTATTGTTCTATAATGTCGTGTATTGCTAGCAATATAGAAGGTAATCTCATTGCATGCCCAGGTTTTCCAGGAAAAAAGAGAAAATAACAGATATGACTATAATACTGTAAAGAACTAAATGCTCCAAATTGAAAGCACTAAACAGCCAATATATCCCTATCAAACTTAGTACATGATTTCTGACATTGATGTGCATATAGTTACTTAACGTTAATGGAAAATGGAATTCAGAACCGTTATAAAACTTGATGTCATCCAAAAGTGAACCAAATCAATATTTTTTGGTAACCTCAGTAGAAATGTAATTCTTGTATTATATTTTTGAGATGTATGTTTTTTATTTCATAATTGCGTTGTATAGTCCTATAAATTTGAATTCTTAAACTCTATTTGATAATTCGTTATGAAAATTGAAGCATTCTCGTACTATAACTTCTGGTGTCTTCATCTGAGTAATAGTATAGAACTAAGTTGGGTGTTGCAATTTGCTGGAATCAATCACCACAATGGAACATGTTCTTAAGAAACCAATGGCATAAGAGATATGTTTGGTATTCCAATTTTAATATCTGTAATTAAATCAGGAATTCTTTTTAATGGCTGTTTTTATGTTAGGAGTTGTGTACTTTTGGAACCTTCATGTGAGGGATAATTCTGTAGGAAGAACAGTATATTACTTTGGTTCAGTGGATTTCAAACCAGAAATTTAAATGTAAAATTTGCATATTTCAGGGTGACTTGGGATATTATCTTCAGAAGAAGGGGAGGCGTCTATCTCCATCAAAAGCCTTGAGATTTTCTATTGATATTGCTAGGTGCGTGCAACTTTTTGGAATAAAATAAATGATGCTTTTCTGAATTATTGAATTCAGATTAATCTAGGTAATGTACGCAACCCGCACACAGAACAACTAAGGATGCCATAAAATTGTTCAGTCCGTTTTATCTCGTATAATTTTCCAGGTTGCAATTTTTAAGATAGCTTCATATCTTTTTTATCAGGGGCATGAACTATCTCCATGAATGCAAACCAGATCCAATCATCCATTGCGATTTAAAGCCAAAGTAAGGCAAAGAGATGCAGAAATTAATGAAAAGCAAAATCTATTGCAAATCAACTTTGATGTTACCTATTTGGTGTACGGTTCTTTAATTTTTGAAATTTTTGTAAGGTGCCAGAAATATTTTGCTGGATAGTGGTGGTCAGTTGAAGGTTTCTGGGTTTGGTTTGATAAAGTTGTCAAAGATCTCGCATGACAAAGCCAAAGTTGTACCTGGTGCTCTCATCGACCCTTTAAGTAAGTTCTTGCTAGTTCTATCTATAATTTTACTGGATTTTTCTTGTACCTTGGACCATAACATCAAAATATTTATAAATTTAAAAGCACATCTAACATACTTACTGCAGTTTTGATTAGTTAGGAAACCTTCTACGCATCCAAACTTAAGCATATTGAGTTGTTATTTAAAAAAGAAGAGAAAATCACTTATTTTCTTGACTTGAATAGAAGTAATAGTGTTGCTTTATTGATTTGTAGATATATATTTGGCACCCGAAGTTTTTAAAGGTGAAATATTTGATAGGACTGTGGACATATACTCTTTTGGTGTTATTCTATATGAGGTAAATTTCTTTTCTAAAATATCTTTTATACGGGATTAGTGACAGGGTTCAGATGTACCAAGTTAAATTGGCTTAACAAATTCTAACTTGGAGTAATATATTGTGTCCTGATCTATTCTGCAGACATTATACTTTCTTTTTAGTGTTAAGCATTTGTTTTTTGGTTTCACCCTAGATGGTTGAAGGAATACAGCCTTTCCATCTGAAGTCTCCTGAAGATGCCATGAATATGATGTGTGTGGAACAAAAGAGACCGCATTTTAAGTCCAAATTAAGAAGCTACCCTCCAGATCTAAAAGAGTAAGTTTGAGTCAATCAGCATTTCAGTACGAATCTTTTTTTCCATCAGATTGGATAGATGTTTGTAGGATTACAAAATTGTTTTGTATTGCAGAGGCTAGTAATGTTTCTAGTATTATTATTTCTCCGGTTTATGTCAGATATTGTTTGTGTTTGTTTTTTATTTTTGAGTTTGTTGCTGCTCCTTAACTAGAAATAGGGTGGTGAGCATCACAACTAGTTTGTTATATATTTTATAGAGTCAATGACATTGGTGGTTTTTTGACAACACATGTCCTTCTTAGAAGAATGTATTAGTTTTATGGCCGTCTATTTATTAGATTTCTTAAATCATATAGTTATTCTTTTGGTACTTTTTTTTTCTTAATGAAACTGAGTAAAGCGAGAAGAACTAAGGCACGCAATCCTTGATCCACATGCAGGTTGATTGATGAATGTTGGAATCCAGATGCTGTTGGTAGGCCAACCTTCTCAGAGATCATCGTAAGATTGGACAGAATCGTGGCGCAATGTGCTAAACAAGGATGGTGGAAAGACACCTTTAAGCTTCCCTGGTAGGCATTTTCCCCAAAACTTTGTTCATTGCAGTTTCAATTTGATTCGTTTTATATTTTGTGAAGAAGTTTGAATTTTGTGTCAAAAATATTGGTCGGAATTAGTAGAGCTTGTATATGATCTTGTGCAGGCTATAAGAGGAGGCATTGCCATTTGAATGATGAATATAGGAGAAAGATAGGAGGAAAATCTCCATAGGCGTAGCAGATTTAGAGCTTCACGCACGTGCACCTTCCTAACAAAAGAAATCTATTTTGGGGGATGAATAGTTGAAAAGAAAATGAAAATGAGTTTTATTATCCCTTGTTTTTTGTTCCTTTTCTCGATTAATGTGCACAAGCTTGTGCCTTTTTTTTTTTTTTTTTGTATAGTTCATTTCCACATGTATATAGCAAATGGAAAGAGAATAGGTGGAATGTACTATTAATATGCAATGTGGGATACTCTTAATTTATTACTACTTCAAATGGGGGAAACAGTTGATGACAGTTAAGAATTTGTCAATTGTTTACTCCCAATATAATTGAAGAGCCTTTCATTTTTGTCATTGCCAGTTTTTTTTTTGGAATTTATTTATTCTAGTAGGTTTGTACTGTTCAGTTATCCAATCCCTTTTAACAAAGATATCCTAAAAATAGAACAAAATCAGAATCTCAATGATTGAACCATTGATTATCGAGAGCACTATTATTGAGATCTTGATGATAATCACACGTGTCCTTTTCTAACTAATAATAACATCAACAAAATTAAATACTCTCTCTTTCTAAAAAAAAAAATTAAATACTTTGATAACCATGTATCTGAACCGTATAATTGTTGAATTCTTTCCATGCTGACTTGTAAAATAGAACCAAAGTCGGAGAGGGCTAGAGTCCGTCGAATCCGCTCTGATATGTAAGTCAGTCAAGTGCTTAGGAATTGTTGAAGAGTATGAACTAGTTGTGAGATAATAGTTAACGTACCATAATTTGTAACTATACATGTCTATGTATAGGGTTTAACCTGAATCATTCGTTAACTAGAAATTCTTTCGGACTTAGGATTTCCTTCTCCTGTTAAGAGTCTTGTCTTAGGAAAAATCCTTTTCCATGTAGAGTTCTAGTTATTCTCGAACATTCTCTTATAGGAAAACAGAAGCTTCTAAGGGTTTTGAAAGCCTATTTCATCACACCTGGTGTATTTGAAAGCCTATTTCATCACACATGGTGTAATAGCGTACAGGGTTGTGATGATGTCACGTATGATGTATGATATCATATGCTCCCTTTTAACTTCTAAATTCTTTCAGGATTAAATTCCCCACACGAGGGATGCAAAAAAGGACCTTTTTGGCTCTTAAGTTGCTTTGTCCCGGATCTTTTTTATTTATTTGGACATGTGTCATTTTACACAATCTTCAGAATTTGGCTGCTCTTCTCAATACGTCTTGCCAACGTGTCTTCCTTTTAACTGGTCTGAGGATCTATGTAGGCCGTATTTTCTCTAGAATGATGGTTGCTCTTAATGATTAGCAACATTTATGGGTAAATTACATACATGGTGTACAACTTTTACCTATTTTTACACTTTAATGTACAATTTTAAATTTTGCACACTAAAATATACAATCTTCAGGTGACCTTCCATTAAAGTGTACAACCGGTAATTGTGACCGATCAGCGCTAGTGAAACTGCCACATCATCACTTTTCAACTCCTAAATAATTAATTGTGGGACCTACAAATTAATAATTACTTTGATTCCATTTAAATATTTTTTACCATTAATCAATTCTCTCTTTTACCTTTGGTCTTCTTTCTCATACATTTCTCTCTCTTTAATCATTCTTCTTTCTCTCTCTCTCTTCCACCCAAATGAAACCATATCTTTTCAAGCTTCCCAAACCAAAGATTTCTTCAATTTAGGTTTTTAATTCTCTCAAAGCCATAAACATTTCAAGTTCCTTATTAATTAATAGGTATCAAAATGGGTATTTTCTTCTTCATGTTTTCCTTGAATGTGACCTTCAAAATGTCGAGGACCCAAATGGTACCGAAAGTTTTCCGTGTTCGGCGCAAAATTGGAAATAACTTCACTTTCTCCCATCAGATTCAAAATCACTTCATGAAGATAAAGGGTATTTTGGGGTTTTTTTATCATTTCATTATTTAATTTCACTGTTTTCATAACCGCACTCATTTTTTGAGACTTGAACACGAAGAACAAGAAGAAGAGGGAGCAATCTTAGCGACGGCGGAGGCAGGGGAAAGCAGCAATACATGGAGATGCTGAGACTTGATCTTAAGTTGGATTCAACTTATGTTGAACAAAAGATGGAATTGATTTTGAAATTAGGGCTTGTTTGTTTTATGGTAGCCAGAATTGATTTTGAAGCTAGGTTGGATTGAACTTCCATGGCAGTCAAAGAGATTGAGGAGAGAAAGAGGTTTTAGGAGAGAGAGATATTAGTAGGAGAGAATAAAAGTAATAAAAGTAAAAAATTTGAAAAGATAGAATCGGATAATTGTTTTTTTTTTATTAAAGGTATAAAAGTAATTTAATAATATATAGGAACCACATTTAATTTTTAAGTAGTGAAAATTGATGAGGTGTCATTTTAACCAAGTGGTTAATAGGGTTGACCGATCATTTTTACCTGCTGTACACTTTAGTGCGAAGTCAACAGAAGGTTGTATACTTTTAGTGTGCAAAATTAAAAGTTATACACTAAAATGTGAAAATTGGTAAAGATTGTACACCACGTATGTAATTTACCTCAACATTTACTCTTCTCATTTTCTTGCTTTTATCGATTTTCTCATTGTCGTTTCCACTTCTTCTACTTTCATTCAAGTCTCCTAATGTCATTTCCACCTCTTCCGTTTTTATGAATGTATATTTTTTCTCCATTATTTCCATCTTTTCATCATTTTCTACTTGTGAGAGCAAGAGGCTTCTTTGGTTCATAGATCCTAGGGCTGCACAAAACTAACCGGAAAACCGAAAAACCGGTTTCCGAAACCGAAACCAAACCGAAAAATAGATTAACCGTAACCGATGGACTAGTTTACGGGTTTTTATTTAAAAACCGATGGTTAACCGAAACCGAAAAATAAACCGATTGTGTATTAATACATATAAAACTAGTATAAATATATGTAGAAATTTAATTATCAATCTATTTATATTTTATTTGGAAGTGAAAAATATCAAAATAACATAAAACTTATTTATTTTGGCCATTTTGTTGATTAAGTTTGAAGTTACATATTTTTATTTAATATTTAAATAATTATATATTACTTTAAAGTGAACAATTATAGATGTAAAGTGATTTTTGCTACGAAAAGTCACTAATGGTTAACCGACCGAAATATAGGTTAACCGACCGAAATTTATATTAACCGAAATATGGTTAACCGAATTAAATGGACTGGTTAATGATTTTTGTTAATGGACTGGTTAACCGACCATGTGCACCCCTAATAGATCCTCATACTCTGCCTTTTTGCCATTTTGATCTTTGAGAGCAATTGGCTTCTTTGATTCCTAAACCCTTATACTTCTGTCTTTTTGCTATTTCAATCTTTGAGAGTAGGAAGGCTTTTTTATTCCCAGGCTCATATATTTCTATCTTTTCGCCATTCCGATTTTTGAGAGTGATAGGCTTCTTTGATTCCAACATTCTTTTTTCTTCATAGTAAGTTTTCCTTTGATTTTTGCTTGTTTCGTTTTGCTTGGTTCTGTTTTTTCTTTGTTTTATCTCTTGTGATGGGTCGTAAAAAGACACAAACTTTGAGGGAGCATTAGTGAGACAAAAAAGGCATCACAATAAATTCATAATGCCCCATATGTCCTAAAAGTAGTTTTGTGTATGTCTAGAGGGTGCATGCTGATTTGGTAATACCCTAAAGTAAGGTCTATTTTGGTAAAAACAGATGCAATGTACAAGTCATCTAGTAATTCCTCAATATTAAGGATATGAAATCTATCCTTAACATTATTGCTATTAGCTCTATATAGTTAATACACATCCTCCAAGTATTGCCTTTTTTTTCTTAACTAAGACCACTGGAAAGTAATATGGACTCACACTGTGTTGAATAGTACCATTCCCTAATAGTTCTCATACCATCTTCTCAATTATATCTTTTTGCAAAGATGAATTATATGGTCTAACATTAACTAGGGAGGTTCATTCTAACAATGAAATTCTATGATCATGTGTTCTTTAAGGGGGAAAGAGTTGCGATCTTGTTATATCAAATTGCTCCAACAAATGTTCTAGCTCACTATGAGGTTTTGTTTTGTATGCAATTAGAGGTGCAACCAATTGAATTTGAGGTATGTAGTATAACCATCAGGGCCGGCCCTGGGCATAGGCCCGGGGTGCACCAGCCTAGGGCTCAGGATTGGAGGGGGCCAAAAAAAAAATTTAGCCTTTATATGTATATATAAAATTTAATTTTTATAAATATAAATAGTGATAAAATTATATAAGAGAGCTTGTTTCTTTTCGAAACCCATTGATAAAAAAATTTAAAAGACCTATTTTATTATGTATAAATTTTTTATTATTAAAAAGCTCTTATTACTTATTTTGTATAGGACTAAATTCTCAGGACCGGCCCTGATAACCATAATCCAACATTCTAAACATATTACTTTCTATTATGACCGTGACTGAAGTATTAGATAGTCATACAAACAATGCTCAATAGTTCCCAATTTAAAGGTCATACTCAAGGAATTAAAGTTACATGTGATGTCTAGTGTAATTAACATTCCACACCTAAGACCATTTGACAACCCTTTAAGGACATAACTAGGAAATGTTAACCTTGAACCACCTAATTGAAGTTTTCACAAACATAGAGCAAACTACTTCTTGTCCACTAGCCTGCTGTAAACCCTAAGCTCTTATTGAATAGTAATGTTAATGAAATTATGAGTGCTACCTGAATTAACTAGAATCTGTAAGGGTTTTTTTTTTTTTTTTTTTGTCTAAATTTCTTTCTAAATTGGACCAAATAATTTCTAACATCACGAGTCAATGTCATAAAATAACAGTTAAGTGGTCATAAATGTTTTTAGTAGGTCAAGATCAATATCACAAAATAATTTATCAAAAGAGAAATGTAAATTTTTCGAAAGAAAATATAAAAATAAATCATGTGGTTCGATCGATTTGAAAAAGATAATCACGTAGTTTAAAAGTTTACAAATAGTGATATATGGTTTGTGCATTTTGCAAACTCATGCACTCTTTAAAACATTGTTATTGTGACTATTTACTACAAAAGGGATCGGATTGTAGTAATTAAAAAAAAATGATTTGTAAATTACTCCACATAAAAGAACGTTTTTACAAATTACCTAAACCATTTATTGGTTGACTACTTGCAGATTTGTTGAACTCCAAACTTCACACCTTTGTTTGTAAGTTGGACAAACCATAAATAAATAAATAAATAAATAAATAAATATATATATTTATTTATTTATTTATTTATTGTTTATTTACCTTTTTCTTTAAAGTGAGAGGCTAAATAAATAAGTAAATAGTGGTTTAAACCCCACAAATTTGGTGATGCAACTACTTGCAGAACCATAATAGCACAATATTTGCTGAACGACGGTTTATAACACATCATCATCATCAGGGCTCCATAGCAGAGGAATTCTATGTTTATCGGACGGTCTATAACAGAGTATTATCACGCGCTTTACTACAGATAAACCCTGTTCTTCCCCGTCCCCTTCTAAAACCCATTGCCATTTGTATTTTCTTTCTTTTCTCCAAGTAGACTGCCGGTCAAGAATTCCATTCTTTACATCTCCCAATTCCATTTAACTTCAATCCATTGTTCAGTTCTGGTTAGAACTGTAAGTATGTCATTTCAATTTCTTATTATTTTTGGTTTCAATTTCTTAGTATGTCATTTCAATTCCATTTAACTTCAATCCATAATTCAGTTCTGCTGTTTTAGATTTTCTTTGTTGTCATTTTACATTTGCTGGCTCTCTTGGTCCGTTTTTTGTTCGTCATTATATGATTTTCTCGCCTTTTTCTTTTCTTCCCCCATCTAATTTTGTCGAATTAGTGCTGATATGGTATTTTCTTATTGTTGTTTCATTGCTTCTATATTTTTCTTTAATTCTGTTTTCACAAGAATCTGCCTTGAGTTGAAGCTATTGCAGTTGCTTTTGATTTTTGATTTTCGATTTTCTTGCTGCATTTGATCAAGCGAGGTGTAACGCTGTCTGTATCTATTGTGTATTTTGAGAAATTAGTTAGTAACAACATATGGCGAAACTGCGTATTTGCTTGGTGTTGTTTGAATACAGAAATCGACATAATGAAATAAAAATGGTTCTATATGAAATATTCAGTAGCTACAGTCCATTCCATTGTTTTGTTCCTTGTATCTGTATATTTTTTTTTTCTGTTTTTGATGAATTCTTTGGTGAATCTCCTCTTTGCCAGCATTTTGGGGCAGGTGTTTAGGAAGTGTCAATGCCAATCTCCTTGTGAGGAGGGAAATATCTGAAAAATGGCTTCCAGGGCAATCTTGAGACGGAAAAGATTCATTTCCGATTATCTGAGTGCCTCCACTCGTTCAATTCAGACCTTTCGTTGTCTTGGGCATGGAGCTCAGTATTTGTATCTAGACAGCTATAGCTATGCCACAAAACAATTCTCCTCAGATTTTAATAATTGGAAGGAACCAGAAAAAAATTTAGTGGCTAGAGCAGAATTACTTGGCTCTTCAGGTGTAGGTCAGATTGCGAACAGATTTTACAGCACTGCAGGTTTGGGTCTCAGACATGCTCGATCCGAGTTTGTCAATCCAACGAGGTTTGTGCCATTTCATGTGCACTATGCATCCACAGCTACAGCTAGGCAACCTGACTTGGGCGGTGATGATGAGGACAAAGCAGAAATTGTTGCTAAAAAGAGAAAAGAAGCATCTCCTGAAGAATGTGATCAAGCTGTTGAAGGTTTAAGTACTGCAAAAGCTAAAGCAAAAGCCAAACGGTTGCATGAATCTCAAAATGTTGCAAAATCCATTTTGCGAAAAACATGGACCATGCTTCTGGGGATTGGTCCTGCTTTGAGGGCTGTAGCTTCTATGAGCAAGTTAAAAACTTTACATTTACACTGCTCTGGTTATAATAACAAGCTTCAAGCGCAATGCTTTCCCATGAATTGCTTATTTACAACCTATTTTTTTTTTTCTCCAGGGAGGACTGGGCCAAGAAACTTGCTCACTGGAAGCATGAATTTGTCTCAACATTAAAACATTACTGGTTAGGTTTTAAACTTCTGTGGGCTGATGTGAGGATCAGTTCAAGAATGCTATTAAAACTTGCAGGTGGGAAGAGTCTGTCCAGAAGAGAGAGGCAACAGCTAACTCGAACCACGGCAGACATTTTTAGGCTAGTCCCTGTTGCAGTTTTTCTAATTGTACCATTCATGGAATTTCTGCTACCAGTATTCCTGAAATTGTTCCCCAACATGTTGCCATCTACATTTCAAGATAAAATGAAAGAGCAGGTACATTTTGATTGTAGTTGCTTTTTTTGTTTGACATGAGTTGCTTTTGTTCTTAATTTGTGTAATCATGAATTATCTTTTATTAGTAATTTTATGCATTGCATAACATTTGTTTTCTTGACCTATTAAAGTATGTTATCATAATCGTATGTTAATTTATAACTCTAATCTTGCAAAGTATCCAACATATATGGAAATTAAGGTTAGAAATTATAGTTTTAATCTTGTATTAAGTGCAATTATGTTTTTATCTGTTCAACATATATATATATATATATTTTCCCATCCATTCTCCAAAATTCTATTATGTGATTGAATTGATTTTTTATTTTTTAAAAAATAAAGAAATAAATTTTATTACTATATTAATTAATGTTCTAACGTTTAGGTGCATATTATGTGTGTTGTGTGTGTGTATTTAAACTGACTAGTAGCATTCCAATATTAATAAATTTGTGTTTTTATGTCCAATTTTGTATTGGACCTACAATATTATGCATTTTATATTTTTTATTAGATAATATGATTTACATAAATAAATTTATCAAGTCAAAATGGCATTAAGTAAGATGAAGTTGAAGAAAGCAGTAGGACCTGATGGCATCCCTATTGAGATTTGGAGATGTTTGGGAGAAAGAGGAATCGAATGGTTGACGACGTTCTTCAACAAAATTTGGAGAAATAATAAGATGCCATCAGAATGGAGGAAAAGTATCTTAATCCCTTTGTATAGGAACAAAGGCGATGTCCAAAATTGTGCCAACTATCGGGGAATCAAATTAATGAGTCACACTATGAAACTTTGGGAGCGAGTGATCGAACAAAGGCTAAGGAGGACGGTGAAGATCTCGGAAAACCAGTTTGGCTTTATGCCGGGAAGATCAACTATGGAAGCCATCCATCTAATGAGACAATTAATAGAGCAATATCGAAATAAGAAGAAAGACTTGCATATGGTTTTCATTGACTTGGAGAAAGCATATGATAAGGTACCAAGGGAAGTACTTTGGTGGGCCTTGATAAGGAAAGGCATTTCGCGGAAATATATTGACATCATAAAGGACATGTATGAGGGAGCATGCACGAGTGTACGTACTAGTGTTGGGAAGTCTGAAGAGTTTCCTATTACGATTGGAGTGGGTTCCGCACTAAGCCCATTTCTTTTTGCCATCGTTATGGATGAACTAACAAGTTCACTTCAAGATGGTATACCATGGTGCATGTTGTTTGCAGATGATATTGTGTTGGTTGATGAGACGAAAGAAGGAGTGGAGAGGAAGTTGGAACTATGGAGACAAACTCTAGAATCTAGAGGCTTTAAGTTGAGCCGAAGTAAAGTGTAAGTTTAGCGGCCATAGGAGTAGGGAGGCAGGGACAATCACCCTAGATGGGAGAGTTGTTCAGGCCTCGGATTGCTTCCGGTATTTAGGATCTATTATCCAAACGGATGGAGAAGTAGATGGAGATGTTGCTCATAGGATTAAAGCTGGTTGGTCGAAGTGGAAGAGTGCTACGGGTTTCCTCTGTGACTCCGGCATGCCTAATAGATTGAAGGGAAAATTCTACCGCACGGCAATCAGACCAGCATTGTTATATGGTATGGAGTGTTGGGCAGTGAAACACTGCCACATCCATAAGATGTCTGTGGCGGAGATGCGTATGTTGAGATGGATGTATGGTCATACGAGAAAGGATCGGGTGAGTAATGAAATAATTAGGACAAAAGTAGGGGTCACATCTATTGAGAATAAAATGAGAGAAAACCGACTAAGGTGGTTTGGCCATGTGAGACGTAGAGCGCTTGATGCGCCGGTTAGGAGAACCGAAGAGTGGCAAAGGGATGTAGTGGTGAGGGGTAGGGGAAGACCTAAGCAAACTTGGAGGAGGGTGATCGAGAGTGATATGAGTTTACTGGGACTTGAGGAAAATATGGTAGTGGATAGGACGAAGTGGAGGGAGCGAATTTGTGTCGCTGACACGACTTGATTTCACGGTTTTATATGATGGTTCATGTTAGCCGACCCCGAATCATTTCGGGACTAAGGCTTTGTTGTTGTTGTTGTATTATAGTAATATACTAATGCTCTTTGTATTTGAACAGAATACATTATGATTGGAATAGGTCAGAGGGTTACAGTCTATGTTAAATAATGAAATTTTGCATTCTTCAGTCTAATATTGTAAAATTTATTAAAATGATCGAGTTTACTCTTGTCTTGTCTGTTCAAATAATTGTCTATCTATCTATTAATATATTGTACATTATAGATTTGTTTGAGTCTGAAAATTTTCTTATATGACTTCAATGCAGTAATGAAATCAAGTTGTTTATTTAAAATAAAATAAAATCAAGTTGTTTTATAGCTGGCTTGCATAAAAAAATGACTCTTATATAGCCTTGTGCATGGAACCTCCAATGCAGGGACATCATTTATTTTTAAAAAAAAAAAGGTGTGTGGACAATGCTATCTATGCATGCTTGTCTCTGATGACAATGTATGCTTAAACTGGTGCTAAAGAAAAAAATCATCTTTTAAGTGAGGACAATTTTGGTAAATAATCTCAAGTTTGATATCTACCTTTTCGCTTAACAATCCAATCTGAAAAAGAATTGTTTAGGCAAGAATGAACTTGAGATGATTCTTGAACACAATTTATCAGATTTGTCTGATTCATTAATTTTTTCTAATACAAATATTCTTACTTGGAACTTGAAGTTTGTACTCCTTATTTTTCTGGATTTTGCTACTGAGTTGGATATTAATTGTATGATGGTGCGAAATTTGTGTTTTAGCCTTATATTTATTTATTTATTTATTAATCGTTTTGGGCAGTATTTCACTCCTGTAATAACGACTTCAGTTGGTTTTTAGCCTGGTAACATAAGCTAAGGCATGTTCAAGCTCACTTCGGGCTGGAAATTCCAAGTCAAGGCTGAAACATGTAGAAATTTGCTTGGTTTGGTTTCAATTGTTTGTTAATGTGTTCAATATGCACAATACATCGTGTGGCTCGGAGTTTTCTTTGTTGGCTTGGCTCTGTTGATATAAATTGTTGTTTCGTGTGAATTGTTCAATAAGTAGGAAGCACTGAAAAGGAGGTTGAATGCAAGAATAGAATATGCTAAGTTCCTTCAAGATACAGTGAAAGAAATGGCCAAGGAAGTCCAGAACACGCGGAGTGGAGAAATGAAGAAAACTGCTGAGGACCTTGATGGGTTTTTGAACAGGGTTAGAATTAGCTTTCAAACTCTTATATTTTAATTTGCTGAATCTTTTTTACTTTTGTTTTTATTTCTCTCCATGTGAGATGCAATACTTGTGCAGGTTAGAAGAGGCGCTGGAGTCTCTAATGAAGAGATTTTGGGCTTTGCTAAGCTGTTCAATGATGAACTAACTTTGGATAACATTGGCAGGTTGGTGTAGGTTTGTGCTTGATTTTCTGTCCAAAGGCAGACTGCTTTTCTTAATACTATTATGTCTGTTAAGCAACATTTTTTTTTTCCAGGTCTAGGTTAGTCAGCATGTGCAAGTATATGGGTATAAGTCAATTTGGAACAGATGCGTACTTGCGTTTTATGCTTCGTAAGAGACTCCAAAGGTGAGATTGCCTTTTCATCTGGCATGCATAATGATATTTTGAATTCTGTATGGTTAAGATGGTAGGGATGGCATTTCACGTTTGGATGTATAAAACTTCCCACTATAATCTTTGTTTGGAGAGAGCTCCCAAATTTCTTTCATCATACCGCTTCCATAGTATAGTGGGATTTCTAATTGGTTCTTGGAATGGCTTGGTCTTCAATGTGATGAAAAGAATATTAATTAATTTGTATAATTGAATGAATTCCACTCAATTAAGTGGTATGATCTGCTTCTCATTTGTGAGGGTACCTTATTGTCTAGGCTTGTTTCCTTTTTCTTTTCCCCACTGATCTGATTTCTTTCTATTTTGTTAAATAATTTGACCACAACAGACATCAGAATTGAGGCTTACACGAAATTCCTAATCTCTATTTTTTGTGGGGCGGAATCATGTAATTGGCTATTATTCATTCCCCTATTTTGCTTTCAGTATCAAGAATGATGATAAGTTAATTCAAGCAGAGGGTGTGGAGTCTCTTTCAGAGGCTGAGCTTCGGGAAGATTGTAGGGAACGTGGCATGCTTGGTTTGTTATCTGTTGAAGAAATGCGGCAGCAGGTTCTCAGATTAGCCTTTTGTGTATATTTTTGCTTCTGTAGATGAATTTCCACGTTGGTGTCTACTAATGTTGATCTATTACTGGTTAATATGAAGTTCAATATGTTAATTTGTCAGCTTCCTGAATCTTAACTGCAGCTTCGTGACTGGCTGGATCTCTCTCTCAATCACTCTGTTCCATCTTCTCTTTTGATCCTTTCAAGGTAATCTGGAGCACCCTAGTTATCCTTTTTTTTACTCCTTTTTCTGCCAGATAAATGCATCACATGTATATGCTAAATTTCAATTGCATGTGAATCTTCTGGTTTGAAACCTTATGCAGGGCCTTTACTGTGTCTGGTAAGTTGAAACCAGAGGAAGCTGTTCAAGCAACACTGTCTTCTCTGCCTGATGAGGTTGTAGATACTGTTGGTGTTACATCTTTACCATCGGAAGATTCTATTTCTGAAAGGAGGAGGAAATTGGAGTACCTTGAGATGCAGGAAGAGCTTATCAAGGTTATTATTGTTTTTATTCTTGTTCTTGGAAACGTGATATCCTTTTTAACCGCTCTCTTAATTTAAGAGAATACACTTTGTGATGAGTTTTCAAGATTGTTTTGGTCTATGTTAGACATTTTTGTTTTTATCTTGTTGCATTAGTGTGAGACAAACCGGTGATGATTTCATTATGTCAATATAACCTTAATTTAGTTAAATAAGAAATTTGAAACCTTTTGCATCAAGTTGTGACCTACACATAGGGATGTAAACGGGGCGGGGCGGGGATTTGGTTTCCCATCCCCGTCCCCGCCTAAACGGGGATTCCCCGTCCCCACCAGCTAAACGGGGACAAAAACTGTCCCCGTCCCCGCCCCACGGGAAAACCGCGGGTACGGGGAATCCCTGTTTACCCATTTGGTACAAAATTGCCCACTCTATATCCTTTGCTTAACAATCTGAATAATGCTTAAAGTATGAAACAAAATTAATAAATGATGATGTCTAACAGAGCATATCCAAAAGAAAATAGATGTGCAATATATGAGCAGTTCTATGCAATACTGTCCCCTAAAAATATCCCAGTATTCTGGCAGGCATTAGAGTTTTCATCGTGCTCAGGAAATGCTCTTGTTGCTGCATTGGTATTTAATAGTTCACTACCTTCATCAAAGACCAAATTACAAAGGCTAAATAACTTCTGGTCAGCACATTGGATGCAAGCTCAATCCATTTCTCATCCTTAACATCTGCAAAACCAATCATAAAGAATACTAATAATTTCATTTCCTCTTTTCCTGTTTCTTAATCAACAAAACTAAGTAGAAAACTTCTTGGAATGAACACTCAATAGAAGGCACTGCAAGATGAACTATTAAATTTAAGGGATGCACATAAATTTAAGGCACTGCAAGATGAACTATTTTTTAATTTATTTATATATAAACGGGGATTACCCATCGGGGCTTTACGGGGACGGGTACGGGGATCCCCGCGGGGCGGGGATACCATTTCCCGTACCCGCCTACGGGGACCATATTGGTCCCCGTCCCTGCCAAAAAACGGGGCGGGGAATCCCCGCCCCGTAGGGGCGGGGCCCCGACGGGTACGGGTATTCCCCGTCCCAGTTGCATCCCTACCTACACACTTCTCTCTTTCAGAAGGAACTTTGTCATTTTTCGTTTGCTAAGTCAGTTTGAAATTGATAATTTTTAGGAGGAAGAAGAGAAAGAGGAAGAAGAGCTTGCCAAGATGAAGGAATCTAAAAGCAGTGAAGAGGATGTGGCATTGAAAGAGATGACCACACCAGGAGCACATGAGGCACAAGAACTAGCTAGAGCAAGAACATTAGATAAACAAGAGCAGCTCTGTGAACTTAGTCGTGCACTTGCAGTTTTAGCTTCAGCATCTGTAAGTACTGGAATTTTAAGTTTTTAATGGTAATTTTTTTTTGTTAATTTTTGAAGGCTGCTTTGGGCAAAGCCTTTCATTCCTTGACCATGCTGATTACCTGGGATTTCGGTGGTATAAACCCTGCTTCCCATGGTTTACAAACGAAAGCCAATAAGTTTTTCTGGTTAGAGGTTGTTTTGTAGAACCAAAAAAGAAAAAAAAAAAAAGAAGAAGAAATAAAGGGGCTTTGTTGATTGTGCAATTTTAAAAACAATAGTTTTGATATTCTCTATAAGTTGATTCTTATTTTTTTTACTGCATCTTGCAGTCGGTCAGCAGGGAACGTGAAGCGTTTTTAAGCCTTGTCAATAAGGAGGTATCATGAAGCTTGAATTATCAATTCTGTGCAGATTTTATTCTATTTTTCTTACCATAAGGAAATGTCCCTTCATATGTGCTAAGACTGACTGTTTTTTTTTTTTTCGAAACTAAGACTGACTGTTAATTTGCTCAGGAAGTCATCTGAACTGTTTTTTAGGGAATAGGTAGTACCTTTAGTCTTGAAAAGCTTGTTAGGCATCTAATGGAGAAGTATGTTTTCAGATAGAGCTTTACAATAGCATGGTAGAGAAGGAAGGCACAGATGGTGAACAAGAGGCCATTAAAGCATATAGAGCTGCCCGAGAGGACAGTGATCGTGCTTCTGAAGTAGATGATCATAATGATGTTTCTTCGGCTCTAATAGAAAGGGTAACAATTAGAATATACTATTCCCATCTCAGCTTGAACATTCCCTTACCTTTAAGCTCCCATTTGCAAATTGGGCACTTACCTGCTATACTATGGGTCGCTGATTGTACTCCAGGTTGATGCAATGCTCCAAAATCTTGAGAAGGAAATTGATCATGTTGATGCTGAAATTGGTGATCGCTGGCGAATACTAGACAGGTGGATCATTCTATTCATAGATAATACTTTTCTGATTGTCCTTCTGTTATTCTAGTACTACTTTGCCATGCTTCCATATCATTTACTGAAGTAAAAGATATGCACATACATATTCTCTATATATGTATCGTGGTCTATAATTAACCATCAATTGGAAGAGATACTTTTTCTAGTTTTAGAACTTAAGGTTACTCTTTGTACCCTGAGACATTTTGCTATTGATTTCAGTGTTTCAAAAAAATCGATTGTGTATAGCCCTGTTACATAACTAGATTGTGGCTATGCAATTTGATACAGTGTTATAGGCTTTGGAAATAAAAATTGAAATGGCTGAAGCTTGCCTTTATAGTATGTTTGTACTAGCAATGACTGTTGCTGCTTGTCTAAAGCTTTTATCATTGGTTGTTGTCCGTTTCTTGATAGTCAAGTTGATCCTTGAAGCTTTTCTATTTTTTTTCTAAATTTTGTTCTTTTACATTACCTAGTGGCATTATTTGCTAAGCCTTAAACCATCTGAAATTCTACTTTGTTCTGTAAGACATACTGTTTTAATGCACGCTCAAGAAACTCCTAAACCTCTCTTGTAGGTTCTTAAAATTAACTTTTCTGTGCATCGCAAAACTAAATCCTTGCTCAGAAATAAGACTTTCTTTTCTTCCCTCAGAAACAAGACTCTCTTTGCATGTTTAGAAGTACTACTATTGTAGGTTTCATTTTTATTTTATTTTTGTATATAAATATGTTTTTGCATGTGCGTAGTGGCCATGCCTGTTATTGAAATTCTTGCAGCCAAATTCCTGTAGCCAAATTCTTGCAGATCTTGTTATTGAAAGGTCACTGATGCAAAGTGGCCATGCCTGTTATGTGCAAATTTTTATATGTTATGTTGTTTGACTATAAGTTCAGGGGTTAATACACCCTTGTAGCCCTTTTCTTCATGCAACTGGATCTGCAAATTTACATTAATTTATGTTCATTGCTGGCAGGGATTATGATGGCAAAGTTACACCTGAAGAAGTTGCTGCTGCTGCTATTTACTTGAAGGATACGTTAGGCAAGGATGGTGTTCAAGAACTCATCAGCAATCTTTCCAAAGATGGAGGTCAGCTAATTAGTCTATGCTCTCTCTCTCACTCAAGTCTAATCATGTATTGCTAATGTTTATATGTGGGCATGAATTGAATACACTTGCATTCTGAAGGTAATTTTTCAGTCTTTCATTGTGATTTGTGTCACAGCCACAGTTTGTTACTCCCTAATGAGTTTGCCACTATGTTTCTGATAAGAATAAACAAAATATGAAACAGAAATAGAGGATCAGAGCAATAGAAAGTGTCCAGCCTACACTAGACCATAACTACCTTTTACCCCTATACATAGCAAACTGCCTAGCTGTAATAGCAGAATATCCTATCAATTCCCATCTTTGCCTTTGTCCTGTTGCATTACGTACATAAACTTTCAATTCCTATGGCCCAACTGAAGTATGGTCCAGAATTTCTCCATCACCAGCAAATTTTGTCAGTTTCTTCCACGGAAAAGGATATGGTATTGAGTGCCATTCTTTATATATATATATATATATATATATATATTTAAATAACTGGTTAATTATTATGTCTAGAAAATTTTCATGAGATGGTGAAAGATAATTGATTATGGAAAAGTAAAGTAGAAATTGACAGGGCAAAGGGTTTGAAACACTTGCAATCTTTGCATAATCTGGCACTACAAGTTTCTTGGGTGTTTATTATTATTATTATTATTTTTATGATACTTGTTCTGTCAAACCCACTGATTGATGAGTCATTATATTTTTCTACCCAATGTCAATGAACAGATGGGAAGATTCTTGTTGAAGACATTGTCCGACTGGGCAGTCGGATAGAAGATACCAATACAGCCGAGTAAGGGAAACGTTAAAGATCCCTGATTTAACTTCCATTCATTTAATATATACCTAATCAGTGATTGACAGGAAGTATGGTTTGGCAAGTATTCTTCCAATGAGTTCCAATTGTCAAATTTTGGGATGTTGGTCTCAGTACTTGGTTATTATAGTGTCATAGATTCAACTTTAGGTTCTCTTAGCATTCTACTGATAACGCACCAGTTTTTACTGGTGCTGTAAAAATTAATTCTGATAGGCAAGAAAAAAAATATGTATACAGACAATGACACTGAAGCCATTGTCTCGAACTTTCTACTTACATATAATGTAATTATGGAAATTTTGTCCCATACAATCTTTTTGAATCTAGTTGAATTTACTGCTATTGAAAGAAAATATATAGGGCACATCTCTTGAAGTTTTGTTATTACTTCCTGAATCTCTTGGTCACATCTTTTGACCTTCACCTTTATTGCAAATCCAAGTTTAATGCCATAATATCATGTTACATCTTGAGTACAAATCTGATTTCTAGCTGTTTTTATTTGGTAACTTTTATAGGGGTTTTAGTTGCTCTAACTGGAACTGCGTATTGCAGTAATAAACTTGTCTATGTTTTTATCAGAACTTCCACCTTTAACCGCTGCTTCAATTGCCAATTTCTTCCATTTCTCTGAATTCTTTCTGATGTGACTTCTTTTTTCTCCTACCATGATTTCATTTATACAAAGCTCTACTTCTTGTTTTGTTACCAAACCCTTTTCATCAGTTTTTGCGCTGATCCCTATCTGCCAAACATCAGCAATGAACTTAGCATTGGTTGTCTGATCTGCCCACTGTGGAATTGCTATCAATGGCACACCCAAGCTAATTGCCTCTGTAGTTGAGTTCCACCCGCAATGTGTGATGAAGCACCCAATAGACTTGTGAGCCAGAACATCCAACTGACGGCACCAACTCACTATCAATCCTTTCTCTGCTGTCTCTTCCACAAAGTTCCTGGGCAACTTTTCCCTTTCTTCTTCTCTTACTACCCACAAGAAGTAGCTGTTGCTCCCCTTTAGACCCCAAGCTATTTCTTCCATCTGCTCTTCCCTCAGAGCAGCCAAGCTTCCAAATGATACATAAACTACGGATCCATTTTCCTTCGAGTCTAGCCACTTGATGCAACTGTCAACTTCAGGTCTAAAAAGGCTGACTCCATATTCACTGTTATCCTCTACCTGTTTAAGAGACGGAGTTGTCGGTCCTATCAGTGTGATCTTCATACCTTGGCTCGTCAGCCAGTTGATTACCTGATGTAGAAAATTTACAATTCATATAATTGGCTGGCTAAGTAGCTATTTCAGTTTGTAAAGGGTGTCAAGTGTTGGTACCTCTTCCTCCAGGGCAGTGAAGCTGTTAAAGAAAATCCAATCAACATCTTTGAAGTTAGAGAACTGATTGACCGCTAAGGTTGTGAGGGATGGATAACTTAGGATGTCATAGACATATGAAGGGAGTTCAGAAGCTCGTAAAAGCGGCAACCCCGGGAGTAAAACAGTCTGATCCTCTACAGGAAGCTTGAGGTAGGCTTGGTGGACATGATAATAGACTGTACAAACTGCACATGGTTGAGTGAAAAATGAAGCTCCAGCTATCCCAAACTGTCTAGCTATGTCTAGAGCCCAAGGCATGACTGAATCATATACAAGACAACTTACATGAGTTTGCTGCTTAGCCAGGAGTTGTGTCAATTCCTTTGACACCAGAGCTTGGATGAGTTGAAGGTAGTGGGGAGAGTTATGGTCAAGATTATGAAAAATGGTGTGTATATTCAGTGAGGAATTAGAGTTTGTTTGATAGATGGGTTTGTTGGAGAAGATGAGTAGTGTGATTTTGAGTCCTTTGAATGCTAAGCGTTTGCAGAATTGGAGAAGTGGATTAATGTGGCCTTGGACAGGAAATGGAATTGCTATTACATCACTCTTGTTCATTGTTCTTTCTAAATTCTCCATTTCACTCTCTTATCTATCTGGATAGATATTGAAAAGCTGTCGGTATAGTGACCTTATATACACCTCAATTCCCATTCCAATTATTATAGCTATGCTTGTTTTAGCTGAGCCAAATCATGACAAAAACCATTATGACAACAATAACAATAATGAGTGGGTTTAGCCATTAATCTTTTACTTCAATATGTTAAGTTAACGATTTTTTTTTTTTTTCATACAATAGTATTGTTTATTTCATGTGTTCGAAATTTACATTTTTAATTTTTTTTATTATGTATAATGTACAACAACAACAAAGCCTTAGTCCCGAAATGATTCGGGGTCAGCTAACATGAACCATCATATAAAACCGTGAAATCAAGTCGTGTCAGCGACACAAATTCGCTCCCTCCACTCCGTCCTATTCACTACCATATTTTCCTCAATTCCCAGTAAACTCATATCACTCTCCTCCAAGTTTGCTTAGGTCTTCCCCTATCCCTCACCACTACATCCATTTGCCACTCTTCGGTCCTCCTAACCGGCGCATCAAGCGCTCTACTGTTGGTCCCTTGTTTAGTTGCAAGTATAGTTCCAAGGGGGGTTAGGAACTATTTAAACTTTTTTCGCAATTTAGGCAGACTTCTTTTTCTAAAGAAAAAGGTTTGAACAGCGGCGCTGAGTAAACAGCAAGATACTGGCTTAGTCAACAGGTGACTAGGTCAGTTCCTCAGCTTGAGTCAGGAGATAGCACTTGGAGTCTATTCCTGAACTCAGACGTTCAACGCGCACAACTCAACTTGACCTCTTTACTTGGTCAGTTTTGATTATTTATAGCAAGCAATATAAATTAGGAGTTAAGGTTTAGAAATACTTCACTCAGCAGATTTATCCAGGTTCGGCTTCTTCTAAGCCTACGTCCTGTCCCCGGAACACTTCCGAGATTTCAAATCCTCTACTGAGCTCTTTAAAGGTAGAGCCTCAAACCTTTTACAATATCAGCAATTGAGTATGACAAGAGTACCTTGCTCTATACTTCTACTCAATCCTAATCTCTCCGCTGAGTACTTAAAACCGAGTACTCAGCCTCTCCTTTCTACTTCTAGAAATGATAAAGATTTTTGTCCTAAACAACAATTGCTAGAACACCATAGATGATTGAAAAACAACCACTCTAGACTTTTACACAGATATGAAAATGTAGTGTAAGAATTTTGCTTTGCTTCTTGCTTGCAGAACTTGTAGAGATTTGGACAGCGTAATGGCTTGATCAAGTTCTGTGTGTTGTGAAGCTTGTGATGGCACTATTTATAGAGACGTCTGGTCATTCGGTCATTTCGAATTTCGAAATAACCGTTGGAGGGAAACGGCTATATGTCGTTGTCATCCTGACTTGCACAGAGCTCTCGGCCAATCATAATCGTGTATCTTCTGTCCTCGGTCAGCACAGCAGATGGTCTCTCCTTTTATGGTAAAGTCAACTGGACAGCATACTGTGTCGTCTGAACTTTGCCAAAAGAGGAAACACTTTGTCTGGAAGTTTTCCTTTGCCAGCTGCTGTCTTGTACGCTTTGTCGAGACTACTCAGCGGCTTCATCTTGAAGTTGTTCCCGAAGGTCTTCTAGATCCTTCCGATTGCTGAGTTGCGTTTTGAACAAAAACGGCAGCGTCTTGACATACGCGGGCCGAGTGTACTGAGTTGTTTAACTTGGGCCTTGGTTTCCGTATTGGGCTTGGGCCTTCCAATCCTTATGACTTATAACATTTATACTCAACATTGAACAAACACATTAGTAGAATAAATCAAAGCATTTAAACTTAGTGTGTTTAGGATATGTGTTATAATTTATATTTAAACAATTTTGTCAAATCAAAATTATGTGGAAAGGTATTTCAACAAACTCCCCCATTTTGATGTTGGCAAAACTATTCAGCAAGGCATTCAGTATGAGCTCCCCCATGATAGTTGACCTTATATCATTCAGCAAACTCCCCCGTAAGGGTTGCACTACTGACTTAGTTTTAATTGCATCATTTAAGAATTTAAATGAGTGAGTCTAAGGTCAGTTTTTAGGTGTAGGTCAGCTATGTTACATATTCTATTTACTCAGTGTTAAGCGGAAGTTTTAGATATACAGAGCGCGCTGAGCAAATTATTGTTCAATGAGTTCTTTATCAGAATGTTTCATAAGATCATAGTATGATGTCAAACATGTTATCAGCATATCATTTAGTCAATAAATATTATAAGTGTTAAGTATGGCTGATGAAGATACAAAGTAACTCAGTACTATAAAAGCATATATCATAACTCAGTATTGAAATCAGGAAATAAAGTATGATATATATATTGAGAGAAGTCAGCAAGTATATAGACAAAAGAAGTAAACTAGACAAAATGGGTTAAGCATGCTAGTCTATCTATTTCTTTTTCTTGCCCTATGACTGACTTCGCTCGTACTGACGTCGCTCATGCTAAGCTCTGGCAGCTTGCGCTTTCTCCCCCGTTTTGTCAACGTCAGGGAGCTTGAACGCATCGGTTAAGACAGCACGAGAAAGTTCTTGTGAAAGCTCTTTTAGTTTGTCAGCACTTTCGTTCACGCCATCAAAAATGGCAACCCCATCAGCTGAGACTTCTGCTTCTTCTTCTCAGCTGACTTTCCAGCTGACCTCTGCCTCTTTGCTGGAGACACAGCATTAGGTGCCTCAGCAGATTTTCTCTTGCGAGAAACTGGGGCCTTAGTTCTTCGCCCTTTCTTAGGCTCAGCAATAGTCTCCTCAGTCTGATCAGCTTGGCCAGCAGCAGCAGCAGCTTTTCCTTTCTTCAAGGGCTGTCCAAATTTAAGTGCCCTTAGCGAGGCAGCTGTGATTTCAGTTCCTCTAAAAGATTCCTCACCTTCGAGGTCAATCTTGTGGTCGATGAGGATCCTGGTGATGATTGATCCCAACCTCATTGTACCCGTGCTGCGTAGGAACCCAGCAACTAAGAAAACTGGCATGTTGATGGGGGTGTACGTCAGCATGTGCCATATGAAGCACTGTTCAAAGTTGGTTGCTGATGTAGTGCAGTTGATCTTTTGGTAAATGAAATAGCTCAGCAGGTAGTGAGCCATCTTCTGATGCTGTCCCATTGAAGATGCTGAGATCTCTCCTGAGTGACCCTCAGGTTTGCAGAAGGTATGGACGTAGTCGGTCTTGTCCTGATCTCCTGACTTTCTCAGCCTTACTCCCTCAGTTTTGAGCTGGAGGAGATTTCCTATGTACAGAGGGTTGATGAAGATGGTTTTCCCTTTTACTTCAGTGCTCAGGTAGTCGGCGGAGTCACTGGCAACCTTGAGGTTGTGGTAAAATTCCCTCACTAGGTCAGGATATGTCTCATCCCTGACCGAGAACAGCCCAGTCCATTCATTCTTGGAAATCCACTCAGCAAATGGCTGTTCGTTCTGTACAAAGTGCTCCGAAACCCATCTAGAGGGTTCTACCTTCCATTCACGTACATTGTCGAAGACCTTTGAGTAGGTCCTGATCTTAACAGCTTTCCTTTGGCCAGAGGTTTGGCCAGTTTTACCCTTGCTCGGTGTAGAGGGGTTTCGTGAAGGTTCATCGGAGCTGGACTTTTGGTGGCCGGCACCGGAGACGTTGAAGGATAGCTTAGTCATTCTTTTAAGATGGAGAGAATAGATGTATTTGAGAGAGAGAAATTTGAGTAATTTCTTAGCCTTAAGAATTTGTTAAGCGTAAAGAGTAAAAAATGGGAAAATGCCCATAATTTATAGACAAGTTGAACGGTGTGGATCTTAACCAAATCCATGTGTCAGTTTTGCCTTGGGATTATGTACCGACAAGGATCGTGGCATTTATGACACATTACGGCGAATACGTCATCCTAGGTTATACGCGTGCTTGGCATTTATGCTAACAGATTAATCACTCAGTATTTAGAATGTCAAGCGTTTGATATTCTGAGTGGTTAGTGCATTATTTAAGGATGATTTTTAGTTCAAGTTCGAAAACTAATTTACTCAGTGTGCAAGATTACTCAGTATTGTATATTCAGTCAGTTTCAATGACATACTCAGCAAACAATAAATCATTCAGCATGTAATTCATTCAGCATTCAATAATCATTTATGCACATAAATTTACTGAAGAGGATTAAACATACCAATTGCTTCTCTCAGTATGCTAAATTGCTCTCGTGCTAGAGGCTTTGTAAAGATATCAGCAAGCTGCTCGTCTATTGGCACATAAGTCAGCTTGATTTCTTTCTTGAGTACATGATCTCTGATGAAGTGATGTCTTATGCTGACATGTTTCATCCTGCTGTGTTGAACTGGGTTCTTTGAGAGGTCAATTGCACTTTTGTTGTCGCATTTGACTTCAATTGTCTTTGTTTGAACACCATAATCTTCAAGCTGTTGCTTAATCCAAAGGACCTGAGCAACACAGCTTCCAGCAGCAATGTACTCAGCTTCAGTTGTGGACAGGGCTACTGACGCCTGCTTCTTGCTGAACCAAGATACAAGACAGCTTCCTAGGAATTGGCATCCTCCAGAGGTGCTTTTTCTTTCCAGCTTGTCTCGTCCATAGTCAGCGTCAGTGTATCCGATGAGTGTAAAGTCATGAGTATTTGGATACCACAGACCTGCATTTACTGAGCTTTGCAAATATCTAAGGATCCTTTTTACAACTATGTAATGGGATTCCTTAGGGTTAGCTTGATATCTAGCACAATAACATACTGAGAACTGAATGTCCGGTCTACTTGCTGTTAAGTAAAGTAAAGAGCCAATCATACCTCGGTATAACTTGCTGTCTACTGGCTTACCATTCTCATCAGCGCAGAGGACAGTGTCAGTGCCCATAGGAGTGGATATTGGCTTGCAATTTTCCAAGTCATATTTCTTTAAGATCTCCTTGGCATATTTTGCTTGACTGATGAAGATGCCATTGTTTCCTTGTTTAATTTGAAGACCGAGGAAGAAGTTGAGTTCTCCCATCATAGACATTTCAAACTCAGTCTGCATTTGTTTGCTAAACTCCTTGCACATTGATTCGTTAGTTGCACCAAATATTATATCATCAACATAAATTTGGGCCAGCAGGGTATCTTTACCCTTTTTCTTAATGAATAAGGTTGTATCAGCTTTGCCCCTGACGTAATTTCTAGTCAGCAGGAAACTGGTCAGCCTCTCGTACCAAGCACGTGGTGCTTGCTTGAGGCCGTACAGAGCCTTTTTGAGTTTGTAAACATGGTTTGGGAACTTAGGGTCCTCAAAACCTGGAGGTTGATTTACATAAACCTCCTCGTTTATAACTCCATTAAGAAATGCACTTTTGACATCCATTTGGAATAATTTAAAATTCATGTAAGATGCATATGCACATAATATTCTAATTGCCTCCAGCCTTGCCACTGGGGCAAAGGTCTCACCGTAGTCTATACCTTCTTGCTGACTGTAGCCCTGAGCTACAAGCCTTGCTTTGTTCCTGACTACGTTTCCTTGTTCGTCCATCTTGTTCCTGAAGACCCATCTTGTTCCGATGGTCTTTTGACTCTTTGGATGAGGCACTAACTCCCATACATCATTTCTTCGAAATTGATCGAGCTCCTCTTGCATTGCGTTCATCCAGAATTCATCGTACTCAGCTTCAGCGAAATTCTTCGGTTCTTGTACTGAGACGAAAGCAACATTGCTGAGGTATTTCCTGAGTTGATTCCTCGTCATCAGGGTATTCCCAGCAGAATCAAGGATTGCACTTTCGGAGTGCCCTTTAGGAATCCTTATTTCTTTGGGTAGATTCATGTCTTGTGCTGTTCCTGTTTCAACAATCTCTGCAGAAGTAGATGGGTCAGTAAAAGTAATCTTAGGTTCACTCTTACTCTTGGTCAGCCTTTTCGTGAATGACTCAGTAGCTGGTTCTGAGTCAGCGATGGTTACTGAGTTTGGATCATCTTCGGTCAGCGGCTGGTATCTACCTGCAGGGTCAGTTTCATCGAACTCTACATGTATTGACTCTTCTAAAACTTGAGTTCGCTTATTAAAAACTCTGTATGCTTTGCTGTTTGTTGAGTAGCCCAGAAAGATAGCTTCATCAGCTTTTGAATCAAACTTTGCTAAGCTATCTTTGGTATTTAAAATAAAACATCTACAGCCAAAGGCACGAAAGTATCCAATATTGGGCTTTCGTCCTTTCCAAAGTTCATAGGGGTTTTTCTTGAGTATAGGTCTAACTAGAGCCCTATTAAGAATGTAGCATGCTGTGTTAACAGCCTCACCCCAAAAATACTTTGGAAGCCTATGCTCATCCAGCATTGTCCTGGCTATTTCAACCAGAGTTCTATTCTTCCTTTCTACAACCCCATTTTGCTGAGGTGTTCTAGGAGCAGAAAAATTGTGGTCAATGCCGCTGGCTTCACAGAATTCAACAAACTTTTGGTTTTTGAATTCTCCACCGTTATCACTACGGATATGAGCTAATTTTAGGTCTTTTTCATTTTCAATTTTTCTAACCAAATTTGAAAATGTCTCAAAGGTCTCATCCTTGCTGGTCAGCAAGATAACCCACGTATACCGAGAGAAATCATCTACAATGACCAAGGAAAATCTTCTTCCACCCAGACTCAGCGGCTGGACTGGACCAAAGAGATCCAAGTGTAGTAATTCTAACGGACGTTTAGTTGAGACAATGTTTTTACTGTGAAAAGATTGTTTGGTTTGTTTTCCAGCTTGGCAAGCGTGGCATAATTGATCTTTTTGGAATTTAAGTTCAGGCAGTCCCTCAACCAATTGCTTTCTTGCTAGTTTGGCCAGGAGGTCCATGCTTACATGACCAAGTCTCCTGTGCCATAGCCAGGAATTTTCTGCCTTTGTTACTAAACACACAGTTTTTGAAAACTTTTTCTCTAAGTCTAGCATAAAGACATTATCTATCCGAGGGGCAGTTAAAATTAACTCATTAGTTTTACCCTCGTATATTTTACATCCAGTAGCATCAAATATAACTTTTCTCCCATTGTCACATAGCTGAGCTACGCTGAGTAAGTTATATTTGAGTCCGCTGACTAGGGAGACAGATTCACTTATAGGATTACCTCCGATGGTTCCTGAGCCTACTATCTTACCCTTCTTGTTGTCTCCAAAACTTACGCTTCCTCCTCGTTTACGTTCGAACGTGATGAATTGAGTTTCATCACCCGTCATATGCCTTGAGCATGCGCTGTTAATATACCACATTTTTGACTTCTCGGCACATCTCAGGCTTACCTGCATTGTAATCAGTTTCCTTTAGGTACCCAATTCTTTTTGGGTCCTGACTTGTTAGGTTCAACAGGTAAAGCATCATATTTTATTTTATGGCGACATATATTAATAGTGTGGCCACTTTTTCCACAGAAGTCACAACTGACTTTCTGTTTAGGACTCTTTACTGACTTGTCAGCACCCCAGTGCTGAGCGTGCCAGCACACCTTAGTGGTGTGTCCTAACTTCCCACAAAAGTCACACTGGACTCTTCGTTGGGGATTTCGTCTCTGCTGAGTACCTTGGTACTGAGTACCTTGATACTTAGTTCTCAGAGGAAAATTATTTTTGTTTGGAACCTTTAGTTGGTTCTGAATGGTTGTGACATCCTTCCTCAGTTTCTTGGAAACTGACTGGACTTCAACTACAGACTCATGAATGGTTTTCATATTTTCATGAAAAACTGAGTTGTCTTGAAGAAGGTATCTGAGGTCACTCAGTTTGACCTCTTCCACCTCATCACAGCGCCGGCTGAGTGTTTTAATCTTTTTGTTACACTTTTTGACAAGTGTGTAAAGATCACTCAGGGCATTACCCATTTCATTTCTGAGTTGAGAGAGTGAGACTACCTCATTGGATTGCTCTTCATTGTCTGACTTATCAGATTGGTCAGCATGCTCAGAAATGCATGGCTCAGCAAGTTCGTCAGTCATGAAGCATATCTTCGCTGACTCGGTGGCCTCAGTTTCTGTTGATGAAGATTCATCACTGTTACTCCAAGTAGCCACCATTGCCTTCTTCCCACTTTTCTTGTCTTTCCTCAGCGTGGGGCAGTTTGACTTAATATGGCCATCTTGGTGGCACTCAAAGCATGTAATGGGCTTTGAGCTGTCCTTTCTGTATTTGCTGTCGCTTGAGTCAGCCTTATACTTATCAAACTTTTTGTAAGGCTTTTTGGAATATTTGTCGTTCTTCCTGAACAGCCTCTTCATCTTTCTTGTGAACATAGCCATCTCCTCATCATCAGTTGAACTCCCGTCAGTGGAGTCAGCCTTCATGACAAGTGACTTCTGCTTCTTGTCATCAGATTTTTCCTTCACCTCAAAGTTCTTCATTGATATCTCATGGGTCAGCAATGAACCGATGAGTTCGTCATATTTGTAGGTGGTTAAATCCTGAGCTTCCTCAACTGCTGTCTTCTTTGCTTGCCAGTCTTTTGGAAGACTCCTGAGTATCTTTTTGACTTGTTCTTCCTCAGTGAAGATTTTCCCAAGTCTCTTGAGCTCATTAATGATGTTGGTGAACCTTGCGTTCATGTCTGAAATGCCCTCATCATTGTTCATCTCGAACAGCTCGTACAGTCTCATCTGCTGATTCACCTTGGATTCTTTTACTTTGTTTGTTCCCTCGTAGGTGACTTCCAGCTTTTTCCAGATCTCTTGTGCCGACTCACAACCTGAGATTTTGTTATATTCTGCAGCATCGAGCGCACAGTGAAGCATATTAATAGCCGAAGCATGGTTTTGAAGCTTCTTAAGATCATCCTCTGTCCATTCAACCTCAGCTTTAACAACTGACTGGCCAGCAACAACTTTCACAGGTACAAACGGGCCTTTGACTATAGATAGCCAGGCACTCATGTTTGTAGCTTGAATGAAGTTTTTCATCCTATTCTTCCAAAAGGTATAGTTTGACCCGAAGAATAGGGGAGGCCTGGTAATGGACAGCCCCTCAGGTAATATCTGAGTTGTCTGGTTTCCAGGGAGAAACCGAGTGCTGTTTTCGCCCATGGTATGGATCAACTCAAGGTTGTTAGACCTTTAGTAATGAGCTTTTAGGCTCTGATACCACTTGTTGGTCCCTTGTTTAGTTGCAAGTATAGTTCCAAGGGGGGGTTAGGAACTATTTAAACTTTTTTCGCAATTTAGGCAGACTTCTTTTTCTAAAGAAAAAGGTTTGAACAACGGCGCTGAGTAAGCAGCAAGATACTGGCTTAGTCAACAGGTGACTAGGTCAGTTCCTCAAATTAGACAGTCCAGGAAGAACAAAGGAATTGACACAAAAATCATCTAAATTTGGAACCCATGGGTCATCCCATACTTTAATACTTTCACCATTTCCCACCCTCCATCTCATTCCTTGTTTAAGGATACTCAGGTCACTCCAAATACCTCTCCAAACCATACTAGGATTATTGCCTAATTTGGAGAGTAACAGGTCCTCCCTTGGAAAATATTTAGCTTTAAACATTCGACTCACTAAAATATTTGGAGTATTAATTAACTTCCACCATTGTTTCCCTAATAAGGCTAAATTGAACACATGTAGGTTCTTAAAACCCATCCCTCCCAAATCTTTTGAATTACATAATTTAGCCCAGTCAAACCAATGGATTCCCCTTTTCCCATTAGGTTTCATTCCCCACCAAAAGGAATTTATTAATTTTTGCAATTCATCACAGGTAGAAAGAGGAATAAGAAACGTACTCATACAGAATGTAGGTAGCGCCTGGGCCACTGACTTCAGCAACACCTCTTTCCCAGCTTGCGATAAGAAACGGAAGCCCCAACTTCCAAACTTTTTCCTCAGCCTGTCAACAAGAAATGCAAAAATATGCCTCTTTGATCTACCAATAAGTGATGGTAAACCCAAATATCGACCCGTATCAAGTGGGGTTTGGACCCTTAACATTTCCTTTATCTCATCCTTCAGTTCCATATTAACATTCGAACTAAAGAAAATCCCAGATTTTTGCAAGTTCACTGCCTGCCCTGAGGCCACTTCATATTCCGTCAAAATCCGCATAACTTCACTAGCCTCCCTAGACGAAGCTCCAAAGAACAAGAAACTGTCATCAGCAAAAAATAAATGTGTTACTGCAGGTGCTTGTCTGCAGATTCTACACCTTGAAATCAAATTCTGACTCTCAGCCCTTCTTATTAGTTTAGATAAGACTTCGGCGCACAGTATAAATAGGTACGGGGAAAGCGGGTCTCCCTGTCTTAATTCCCTCCTCGGCTTAATCGGATCAGAATATTCTCCATTCACTACCACCCTGTAATTCACAGTTGTGATGTAGAGCATAATCCACTTAACCCATTTGTCACTAAATCCCATGCGAATCATGACCAGTTTCAAGAAGTTCCAATCCACCCTATCATAGGCCTTGCTAATATCAATCTTCAGGGCAACATGTCCAGAGTTGCCTCTGTTTTTCCTTTTCATAAAGTGTATTGACTCAAAAGCCACCTGCACATTATCAATTATAGACCTTCCACGGACAAAAACAGATTGTGTTTCTTTAATAATAGCAGGGAGCACACTCTTTAGCCGGTTAGCTAAGGCCTTTGCAATTATTTTATACAAAACATTGCATAGGGAGATAGGGCGAAAATCCTTAAGTAAGGATGGCTTGTCAATTTTCGGAATCAAAACAATTGTGGTATCATTCAAATTCGGAGGGAACTCACCCTGATCCAACCAATGCTTACAAGCTGCTCCCACCTCACTTCCAATTGTATCCCAAAAGGCTTGATAAAATCCTGGATTAAGCCCATCAGGTCCAGGGGATTTGTTCGGACTCATAGAGAATAGAGCGTTCTTAAAATCAATTACCTCGAACGGGGCCGTGAGCCTCTCATTTGTGAGTGTGTCAATCACAGCTTTAATAACATTGACCGTTTCTGACTCAGTTTGACCATTTGAAGAGTACACTGATTGAAAATACCTCTGTGACATATCCAATATAGCTTCTTGGTTACCAGTCTCCCCACCTGAATCGTCTTTTAGAGTTACAATTTGATTCTGTTGTCGTCTGGCCTTTACATTAGCATGAAAAAACTTAGTATTTCTATCCCCTCAGTCAACCAGAATACCTTAGCCCTCTGCTTCCAAAACCTCTCCTCAGCTTCCAGCACCTCATTAAGTTTTCTCTTCACAAAGAAAAATTGAGCAATGGAATCCCTGTCTCTCCTACCATGTAATCGCTCCATTTTCCTTTGCCATTTCCGAATTTGGCTTTTAAAACGGATATTGAACTTTTTTCCCCATTCTTCCATTGACCTTATACATGCTCTCAATTTGTCAGGCACATGCCTTCTCCCCTGACTTCTCCAATTCCCCTTTACCAATTCACTAAATTCCCTCTCATTCAGCAAGCTATCTTCAAAGTAAAATTTCCTTGCCCTCCTCCTTCTATCTGCATACTCTAGAAATTTGGGAAAAAGAGATTTGTAAATAAAGTTTTGAAAGAAAAATGGAAGAATCAGATGCCTTTCAGAAGGGAAATTGAAAAATGACGTCCATGTGAAAATGACAAATTAAAGTAATACTCTTTCAATTTTATTAATGGGATAATCACCCATATTTATATTACGGGTTAATTATAAAAATGGGTCAAATGGGAGGCTCATTTACATATTTAACCTATTTACTCAACCTACTACATATCTAGGCTGATTTTGTGTGACTTTCCTATAATACCCTCAATATTTAAGCGCGGCTGTCTTCCTCCCGTCTGACTTCGCAGAGGTTAGCATATGCGAAGCCTGCGAAGCTAAATATGCGAAGCCTGCGAAGCTAATGTTTGGTTTAGTTGATGATTTTAGTTAGCATATGCGAAGCTTGCGAAGCTAATGTTTGGTTTAGTTGATGATTTTAGTTAGCATATGCGAAATCTGTGAAGCTAGTGTTTGGTTTAGTTGATGATTTTATTTAGCATATGCGAAGCCTGCGAAACTAATGTTTGGTTTAGTTGATGATTTTAATTAGCATATGCGAAGCATGCGAAGCGAATGTTTGGTTTAGTTGATGATTTTAGTTAGCATATGCGAAGTCTGGATGTGTTTTTAACAAAATTCGCTAAGTGGTATATAACAAAAAATGACAAACAACAACGGATTCTAACATTATTTAACAAAAAAATCAGAACATAAATGAATACACCAACAATAATTCAATGAGATTTATAGAATTTGGCATTTTCTCTGCGTTTCCCAATCTTCCGCCTCACGGAATGAGGTTGCCGTTCGCTCTAAAATCGCCATCTTTCTTCCCTTTTCTCTGCTGTTCGCCTTCTTCCTCGTCTTTTCTCTCACTGTTCACTTTCTTCTACCGTCTGTTCGCATTCTTCCTCTTCTTTGCTCTCACTGTTCACATTCTTCTACCGTCGTTCACCTTCTCTCACCGTCGTTCGTCCTAAAATCGCTCTCTCGTTTTTCCTCTACTGCCGTTCGCTTCCCTTTTCTCTCACCGGAGTAGGAGTTGCTGGAGAACGCCGTCAAACAACAACGGATTTTGCAGGTTAGATCCCTGTGGAAGGAGGAGGAGCCATTTTGGGTGAAGAGGAAACCGTAAGGAAGAGGAAGAGGAAGATGAAAGATTGGGGGTATTATGGAAAAGTCACACAAAAACAGTCTAGATATATAGTATATTGACTAAATGGGTTAAATATATAAATGAGCTTCCCATTTGACCCATTTTTGTAATTAACCCTTATATTACAGTGAGTAAATAACTCATTACAATTAACTCTACTACTGTAACTATAATATTTACAACATTACCTTTAATATAATATACTCGATTATTGAACCCAATCTATTATTTTTTTTAATAGAGTAGGAAGTTTGATAGTAAATTTCACTTTTAGTTGCAAGCCTCTAACAACATTGGCTTACTGAGTAAAATTTTGTCTAAAATCTTAGGTTTGAATTTGTTCTTGATGTAGGCAGTGGAGAGATGGGCAGTAGAGAGAGGGACAGAAAAGTAAAAAAGAAATGATGTTGTTATTATTTTTTTCTATATTCTTAGTTTTGTCTTACTTTTGACGAGACTACGCTATACTTTTTTATGCTGTCTTTAATATTCTTAGTTTTTCTTATACACGAGTAAAAATATACATTTAGTTTTTTGTTTTCAAATTTACTTCTTAAACTTTATCTAATTAAATTAATTTTAGATTTTAGTTAAATTTGTTAATTTGGTGTTTAATTTTAGTTTATAATTATTAAAAAATTGATTGATTAGTTAACACTTAAGAGCATCTCCAATGGCCTCCTAAATTGGCTCTTAAGTTAAAATTTGAGGAGGGAGAATAAAAAATCAACTACAACAGCCTCTTAGTGGCTCCTCAAATCACTAAGAGCATCTCCATCCTCTCTCCACCTCTTAGTACCTCCTAACTCATTTTTTATTAATAATTTATTATTGAAGATTCTCTCTCATTTCACTATTGGTAAATATCATAACAATTCATAATTTTAATAATAAAATAATAAATAAATAGTGAATATAAGGAGTATTGTTGGAGATGATATGTCTTAGTCACTCTTAAATCACTAAGAGTCAATTATTTATATTATTTTTAGGGAGTGCACTAAGAGTCTCTTGGAGATGCTCTAATACACTGGAAAAAAATTCCAAACCAAATTTTGTATAAAATATATTTTAAGTACGAAGTAAAGCACAATATATCGTCAGAAAGATCTCATGCCATAAAATGCATTAATGTATTTTAAGTATCACTTGCTTTCTCCTTGGAATTAGAAGGAGAGCTTGGTTAGACTTAATTGATTGCACTTTTATTTCCAAGTACTTTATAGTTTTTAAGTTATTTCAATTCAAAACATGATGATCTAGGGTGAGAATTAATCGACGGGTTAAGTCTTTGACCAGGTACGAAGCATGAAAATGGGAGCAAAACAAAGGAATGCCCAATAGAAAAGAAAATGAAAATGAGTTAACCAATGTTGATTTAAAAGGGAATTTGGAGTTCTTTCATCTCCGCTGCTGTTCAACGGATATGAGTTTTGTCATCTGACAAGTTTGGTTTTGTCTTGTCATTTGACAAGTTTTTTCTTTTCTTTTCAATTCTTGCATTAAAAATTCTTTTTCCATCTATGACATCATCAAGTAATCATCCTGGAGAATGCATTCTAGCTAAGATGAGGGTTTGTCAAGGAAATCTCAGCCTTCAGCTAGCCGAGGCCATGACTATCAAAGAAGCTTTAAGTTGGATTAAAATGCATTGCCCCAGTGAGAAAATTCAAATTCAGTCGGATTGACTCGTCATAGTCATGACAATTCAAATGGGTTTAGAAGGTCCTTCATATTTAGTTGATATTATTTTTGATTGAATTCATTTATTACGAGATTTAGAGTTGTTTAAGCGTTCATCGGATTCGGCTGCCCATGCTCTAGCAAAAGCGGTCAATTCTGTGTCAGTTCGGGGCGAATGGGCATGTCCACCACCATTTCTTAGTAATATTCTTTCATCTAATTTAAGTTAATAAAACTTGACATTATTAAAAAAAAAATGAAGTAAAGCCTTGAATCGTAAAGAAATATTAATAATCTTGTGTTCTGCCGAATTCTTTGTCATATGTGTCATTAACTCTTAACATGTAAAGTGCATTTTTTTTCTTCTTGAAGATTTTCTTTTTCCTTCTTGTATTTTTTCATTTGTTCATCATTTTCTTTCCTCAAACATCTTTTCTGTTTAAATAACTTCTGGCTCTTTACTATTTATGTTGTTCAGTCATGTGATTTTGGTTTGTGCTATTGACGAATATTTAAAGGACCGACGCAAATGGTTTAATCATTTGCATCGGCCAACGGCCGATGCAAACACATTTGCATCGAGGGCTTTTGCATCGGCCAATGACCGATGCAAATAGCCCTAAATGGCCGATGCAAATGGTTTTTTTCCACTAGTGTAGGTTTCTACTTTGATCCGTTCATGACTAATTTTATGATGAATCTCGTACCATTGCTCAAATGATTTTTCGGTCAACTCAGGTCGGGTCTTTCCGCTTATGTTTGGCATCGATCCATCGTTTTTAGTCTCTATTTCGTCAACATTGGAGCCTTGAACTTTCGAGCATTCCGTTTCTTTTCTTAATGACAATTTTCCATTTTTTCTTTCTTAATGACAAATTTTTCGTTTCTTTTTCTTATTGACAATTGCTGGCCCTCAAAATAAAATTTTATTTCTCAAGTATATGTAAATAAAAACTATATAACAAATTCTAAAATATAGTCCAAGGAAAACGGTTCACACACAGCGTGGCTAAACCCACACGCCGTGTGAACCATGTGAGCCTGCCACCAAGCAGGCGAAGCCACTCACACAACATGTGGAACAGCCACACACTGTGTGGGTGTGAATTTGAAGTCCATGTCTAAAATTTGCTAATTCACACGTCGTGTGGCATAGCTCACATGCCGTGTGAAGCATAAAACGTTACAAAAGAAGTGCGTAAAAGAGAGCCACACACTGCGTGGTGTGAATTTCCAACAGCCTATCTACAGAAGGTACAATGATTTTGGATCACGAAACGCACCCTAACGAGCCAGCAATCGGATGAAAGACTAACCACTCCAGCATGATATATCTTTGGTACATGTGCAAAAAGCCATCCACTACCTGTTGGTCCCTCTGTGACCCAAGGATTAGTTCCAAAGGGGGGATAAGGAACTATTTAAAATTTTTATCCTTTAAGGCTGACTTAGTTCTTATATCAGTTAAGATATTTCTTTTAATGCTTAGCACATATATTGAGCGAGGTTAGAGGCATCGTTAGTGAATCAAAGACTAATGCTGCTTCTACCGTTGAGTCAGGAGATAGCACTAAGAAGTCTATTCCTGAGCTCGACGTCAATACGCACAACTCAGTGTTATGTCAGTTAAGCGTTTTATTAGGAACAATATAAAGCAAGCATATAAGAAGTTGAGGGTTCGAAAATAACCCAGGAAGAAGAAGGTGACGCTGGGTGATTATTGGTAATGATGATGCCGAGGTGCAACCAAAACCGCCTAGTTGGGGGCTCGTCGGTCGATTCCTTATAGATCGAGGAATAAAAATTCCTACAATGAAGAATATTATGGAAGATTTATGGCATCGTATGTGCATAAAACTAGGGTCTAACAGATTTGTCTTTGAGTTCTTCCATCCTCTAGAATGTGAACGGGTGGTGAAAGGTGGACCTTGGACGTTCGAGCAAAAACTCCTGATTTCTGCTAAAATACAAGAAGCTCAAAACCTAATGACAACTCTCAATGACAGATTTTTGGATTTAGAGTTGTCAATCAGATTTATGTCGGAGAAGGTAGCAGTTCATATTGAAAATTATACGGATAAGTTTATAGAAGCGGATGCCAATAATTAACAAGCTGATAATTCATGTTAATGTTTCTAGAGAAAACTGTGGACATTAACTATTCCTCATAGAGTTAAAGATTTAATTTGGTGCTCTATCTCTTTTTTCCTTCCAACTAGAACAACTCTTAAAGCCCGATGCGTTCCAGTCCTGGAGCTTTGCCCTCTATTTGCTCTCTTTGATGGAAATGTTTATCATGTTCTTGTTGAGCATACAACTCCAAACAAGTTTGGAGTTTCTCTAACATTGGGAATATCAGCTCACTTTTTACCAATTTAGCTGATTTTTGCTAATAAATCTACCTCGGACTCTCCTATTGCAGCGATTATGTGTTGGGGTCATTGGCATAATCAGAATTAGCTTGTATGGGGTAACTCTTCATCGTCGACGGGAGTATTTTTTTTAGCGTAACCACCGTTTTTTTTATCTCGCTGAAACCAATGTCATACCATTAACCTATTGCTTCTACTTAACCAAGCTCGAAAGCTCGTTGATTACCCCCTGCCCCTGGTTCACTTATTTGTAATGTCGATGCTGTTGTGTTTCTGTTATCTCAACATGTTGGATATGGTTTCATCTTGAGGAACTTTGTTGGTTCTGTGTTGTTGGAAATGATAGGCTTCCTTACACTTCTAATGTGTTGATTGCCGAAGGACTTAGTGCAAGGGAAGCTTTAAGCTGGCTGAAGGCAAATGAGTTTCAAGATGTCGCGCTTTAATTATATTCTCAACTTTTTATTCAAGCTATCAATAATCAGGAGGATTCCATCTCTTGTAAGGACTATCAATAATTGTGGTGTCCAATTTGTTAGTTGATCTGCTAATCATGTAGCTCATACTTTAGCTAGAGTCAGATTTGTTGGGCTTATGGAGACTAAAATATATAGGCCCAACTGAAGCGATGGGCCCAACTGCAGCGATTAGGGTTTCAGACGGTTAGGGTTTCAGGAGTATAAATGTAACCTCTTTCTCTGTAATCCGTATCTTATTCATTATAGTGAAATATCCTGGCTTGGTAGTGCCCCCAGACGTAATCATTCTAATTGAGTGGCGAACTGGGTTAACAATTCTTGTGTGTTTGCTTATCTTTCGTTTATCGTAATTTCAATTATTCCTAACAACTGGTATCAGAGCGAGGTTAATTACGATGGGAGGCGGAAAAACCCCTGTGGAGAAATTCGATGGTTCGGATTTCGGTTTCTGGAAGATGCAGATCGAGGATTACCTGTACGGTAAAGATCTGTACCAGCCTCTGGGTGAGCAGCCGGAGGATATGTATGATGAAGAGTGGAAGCTGTTGGACAGAAAAGCGATGAGCGTGATTCGTCTGTCGCTGTCCAGAAATGTGGCGCATCACACGGTGAAGGCAAAGACCACGAAGGAGATGTTGGAGATCTTGAGTTCGTTGTACGAGAAGCCTTCCACGGCAAATAAAGTTCATCTGATGCGGAGACTGTTTAATCTGCAGATGATAGAGAATGTAGCAGTGGCGGCGCACCTGAATGATTTTAATATGACAATCACTCAATTAAGTTCTGTAGATATTGATTTCGACGAAGAGGTATTAGCCCTAATTATGTTATCTTCTTTACCAGAGAGTTGGAGCGGCACGGTTACTGCCCTAAGTGCTTCAGCAGGGAAAGAAAAACTTAGGTTTGATGATGTCAGAGACTTGATTATAAGCGAGGAGATTCGCAGGAAAGAGTGAGGTTCCACATCTGGATCAGCCTTGAATGCAGAGAATCGGGGCAGGTCAGATCGCAGGTCAAAACAGAATCGTGGCAGGTCTAAGTCCAAAGGGAGAGTGAAACCTGTGAAGGACAAAAGCCACATCAAGTGCTGAAATTGTAATGAGAATGGTGATAGGGGTCAAAAAACCCCTATCTTTGGGTACGGTTTTAGGACGGGTTTTAGCATTATTTAGTTAATAAGCGAACATTTCTCGCATTTAAATGCTTTTGTGTGAGTTAATTAGGAATTGGAAACGTTTTATTTATTTTTCGTTGTTTAGGCTCGTTTTATGACCAATCTAGGCAATTATGGCCAAAATAGCATGCATAGTGTAATTCCGTTATCTTTTGAAGCTAATTGGTCCGTCAAAAGTCGCACCAAACGAAGCGTTTGCTCAAAATAAGCGATTGACGGATCAATTTAGCTTTTGGACTAATGTTATCTGGAGTTTCTGTACGTGCGCAGGTGTAAGTTCGGGCGAAAAAGGACATCGACGACATTCGGCAAGCATCGAGAACATGCCGGGCGAAAACGCTCGATGAGCGGGCATCCGTGGGCCATTTCTGCTCGCCGAGCAGGCCCCTGGAGGCCTACTCGCCGAGCAGGCCCCTGGAGGCCTACTCGCCGAGCAGGCCCCTGGAGGCCTGCTCGCCGAGCAGGCCATCCTTGCTCGTTGAGCAGGCCAGGCGCCTGCTCGGCGAGCAGGGGGCTGCTCGGCGCGAGTAGTCCTGCTCGCCGAGCAGCTCGCCCTACTCGGCGAGCAGGCCTGCGGGAATTGGTCAAAAAGACCAATTCCGCCCCCACGAAGCCACGATGGACCCCACGTCTTCCTACACCAATAAGGACACGAAAATATGTCAAAAAGAGGGCCGAGCCACGCCTATAAATAAAGTTTTTCCAATGTAATTTAGATATCTTTCAATTTTGTAAATTATCTTAGCTTTCCCCTTGTAATTCCTCTCCATCTCCTCCATCTTCTTCAACTTCCATTGAAGCTCCTTCAAAGCTTTTTCTCGAGGAATTATCAAGGTCCGTCCTTAAGATAGATTAGGTTTTTATTCAATAGACCTAATAATCTATCTTCATTATTATCGTCCACAGGATTTATTTAGTTAAAACCCCTATCTTTGGGTACAGTTTTAGGACGGGTTTTAGCGTTATTTAGTTAATAAGCGAGCAATTCTCGCATTTAAATGCTTTTGTGTGAGTTAATTAGAAATTGGAAACGTTTTATTTAATTTTCGTTGTTTAGGCTTGTTTTATGATCAATTTAGGCAAATACGGCCAAAATGGCATGCATATTATAATTCCGTTATCTTTTGAAGCTAATTGATCCGTCAAAAGTCGGACCAAACGAAGCGTTTGCTCAAATAAGCGATTGGCGGGTCAATTTAGCCCTTGGACTAATGTTGTTTGGAGTTTATGTGCGTGTGCAGGATAAAACATGATCAATTTCAGGCAAAAATCGTGTCTCGGGTACCCCCGGCAGTCGCTCGGCGAATTGAGCATCGGCGCGCAGCCCGGACGCTGCTCGGCGAGCAGCCCAGGCACTGCCCAGACACTGCCCAGGCACCGCCCAGGCACTGCCCAGGCACTACCCAGGCACTGTGCCTGCTCGCCGAGCAGGGCGCTGCTCGTCGCGAGTAGCGCCTGCTCGCCCTGCTCGGCGAGCAGACCTGCGGGAATTGGTCAAAAACTTGATGCGCCCTCACCTAAGTTAAAGATGAGAACTCACTAAGGGATAAGTGTACCCCGTCGTTATCAAGTAATAAATTTCTGGAAAGTCCAGGTTATCGTCCACAGGATTTATTTCTGCAAGTATCGAGCTATCGGTTTCAGGTGTTATCTAGGCTTAGGGGGGTTTTGAGTTTGTTTTGCTAAGTTAATCTACTCCTAGGTTGAATTATACTAGTCCTAGCTAAGTTATCTGATCCTAACTAAGTTATTCTATGCCTAATTAAGCTACTCTACCCCTAATTAAGTTAAACTACTCCTAATTGATCTTTCACTAATGCAATTATCCGAAGGAACATGGTATGAACGATAATAATGAAGATAGATTATTAGGTCTATTGAATAAAAACCTAATCTGTTCAAGGCGATTAACCCTACTTACCCTCCTGCAGTTCCTAGCGTGTGATTCCCTAAGGCCGAAACTAGGTCTAAGGCTCAGTAAATTGGCGCTTAATTAACTAAGAGGTCATCAATCTCCTAGGCTCTGACTAGGTCAGATTCAACTCGCAATATGAGCCTACTAGATTTTGGGGCTTTTGAATGAGTTAAACCAATTGAATAAAGCGTAAGACAGAGATTAAACAAATAATCATAGAACAAAATAAGAGCTAAATTATTATTAAAGGCGAAGATAAATGTCACAAGATACAATAAGTCAAGTTCGGCAACTGTATCAAAGAGTACAAACAAGGAAAGATAAAAGGAGATACGAAAATCTCTTTCAGGGAACCTGTTTACTCTGCAGCCGGCGACTTAATCTTAAGGACGAACCTTAATAATTCCTCGAGAAAAAGATTTGAAGGAGCTTCAATGGAAGTCGAAGAAGATGGAGGAGATGGAGAGGAATTACAAGGGGAAAGCTAAGATAATTTACAAAATTGAAAGATATTTAAATTACATTGGAAAAACTCTATTTATAGGCGTGGCTCGGCCCTCTTTTTGACCTATTTTCGTGTCCTTATTGGTGTAGGAAGACGTGGGGTCCATCGTGGCTTCGTGGGGGGCGGAATTGGTCTTTTTGACCAATTCCCGCAGGCCTGCTCGCCGAGCAGGGCTACTCGCGCCGAGCAGCCCCCTGCTCGCCGAGCAGGCGCCTGGTGGCCTGCTCGGCGAGCAGGCTCCTGCTCGCCCGAGCAGGCGCCTGGCGGCCTGCTCGGCGAGTAGGCCTCCAGGGGCTTGCTCGGCGAGCAGAAATGGCCCACGGATGCCCGCTCGTCGAGCGTTTTCGCCCGGCATGTTCTCGATGCTTGCCGAATGTCGTCGATGTCCTTTTTCGCCCGAACTTACACCTGCGCACGTACAGAAACTCCAGATAACATTAGTCCAAAAGCTAAATTGATCCGTCAATCGCTTATTTTGAGTAAACGCTTCGTTTGGTGCGACTTTTGATGGACCAATTAGCTTTAAAAGATAACGGAATTACACTATGCATGCTATTTTGGCCATAATTGCCTAGATTGGTCATAAAACGAGCCTAAACAACGAAAAATAAATAAAACGTTTCCAATTCCTAATTAACTCACACAAAAGCATTTAAATGCGAGAAATGCTCGCTTATTAACTAAATAATGCTAAAACCCGTCCTAAAACCGTACCCAAAGATAGGGGTTTTTTGACCCCTATCAAATGGTCATTACAAGAGTGAATGTAAGGCACCGCAGAAGGAGAAGTCAGTGAATTCAGCCAGCGAGGATTTTGGTGATGCGTTGATTCTGAGTAATTCAACTGCAAAAACAACAGCAGAAGCCCTGGTATTGAGTGTAAGAAATCCTTTGGAGTCTTGGGTATTAGACTGAGGAGCTTCGTTTCATTCATGTAGTAGTGCAGATTTGATGGAAAACTATACCCCTGGGAAATTCGGAAAGGTTTATCTTGCTGATGATGAGCCTTTGGAGATTGTAGGGAAGGGAGATGTTTCGATCAAATCTCCGAATGGATCTGTGATAAAGCTGTCTGGAGTAAAGCATGTTCCTAGCCTAAAGAGAAATCTGTTGTCAATTGGGCAAATGGATGATGAAGGTTATTGTGTAATCTTTGCAGGTGGTGCTTGGAAAATGACCAAAGGAGCCATGGTGGTTGCCCGTGGTGAGAAGGTTGGATCGTTGTACTTAACAGACAACGTTTTCAATAGCATTGATGTCGTGAGGGAGAATGTCAATGCAGATTTGTGGCACTGTCGTCTTGGTCACATGAGTGAAAAGGGGATGAAAGTGCTGTATTCAAAGGGTCTGTTGCCGGGCTTGAAATCTGCTGATCTTGGGCTGTGTGAGGATTGCATCTTTGGGAAGCAGAAAAGAGTCAGTTTCTCTAAAGGTGGCAGAACTTTGAAGAAAGAAAGGTTGGAGTTAATTCACAGCGATCTATGGGGTCCTGCACCTGTGAAATCTCTTGGTGGAGCTTTGTATTACATGGCCCTTATTGACGACTCCACTAGGAAAGTGTGGATCTATTTTCTGAGAAAGAAATCTGATGCTTTTGATTCCTTTCGAAAATGGAAGGCCCTAGTTGAGAATGAGACAGGTTTGAAAGTAAAGTGTTTGAGGTCTGACAATGGTGGGGAGTATGAGCTTAAGGAATTCAAGGAATTCTGTGCTGAGAATGGAATTCGCATGGAGAAGACTTTGAAAGGAACTCCTCAGGAGAATGGAGTTGCAGAACGAATGAACATAACTCTGTGTGAGCGTGCTAGAAGCATGAGGCTGAAGTGTGGACTTCCGAAGATGTTCTGGGCAGAAGCAGTTAACACTGCAGCATTCTTGATCAACAGAGGGCTATCGGCTCCCTTGCAGAGCGGCATTCCAGAAGAGGCTTGGAGTGGTAAGCAGGTAAATTTGTCTTTTCTGCGAGTATTTGGATGTGATTCATATGTTCATATTGCTCCCCTTGAGAGAAGTAAGTTAGATGCGAAGTCTGTTAAATGTACGTTCATTGGATACGGTGGTGATGATTTCGGATATCGGTTCTGGGATAGTCAGAACAGGAAGATTATCCGCAGTCGGGATGTTGTTTTCAATGAGCAGATGATGTACAAGGATGGTCTGGGAGCATCTGATCGAGTGGCGAACTGGGTTAACCTCCCAGTTAAAAAATTTTTTGGGCTTTTTTGGGCGATTAGGGTTTCACACGGTTAGGGTTTCAGGAGTATAAATGTAACCTCTTTCTCTGTAATCCGTATCTTATTCATTATAGTGAAATATCTTGGCTTGGTAGTGCCTCCAGACGTAATCATTCTAATCGAGTGGCGAACTGGGTTAACAATTCTTGTGTGTTTGCTTATCTTTCGTTTATCGTAATTTCAATTATTCCTAACAAGATTCTGGAGTTTAGGTGTTATCCCTCCTCATTTTCTTGTTTTTGTTTTGAGAGCTGATCCATAATATCCTTTCATCTTTTCTAATTTTTTTTTCTACATGTAATGGAGCCCTCTGAACTTTCAATCTTGGCTCTACCACTGGGTCCGTTTTTCTACAATCACCTTGAATAGCATTAAAATCACCAAGCACAACTCAACTGGAAGGACTTCAAATCAAAATAGAGAGCAATCCTATTAATTAAGAACTGTCTTAATTAAAAAAAATAGTTAAATCGCTATTATTAATTTGCTCTTTTTTAAATTTTATTGGGTCTTATCGAGTGGAGGTACTACTTAGTAGTTAGATGTTCTCCCACACAAAATTAGCAGCCATAAATCAAATTTTTGTGGTCTTAAAACTCAAGTGATCAAAATAACAACGAAGTCTGGCAGCCCACTTGGGTTGAAAATAGAACTAATAATTGAGAGAAACAAAAATAAAGATAACTATGCAGATATAATAAACTAATATAATAAGGGTCAAAATATGTGCATATTGAAAGCAAATTTAGTTAGCTATAAATAAGAGAGCATTCAGTTAAAGATTTCTCAACCTTATAGCTTTGTGTTAATTAGCAAAAAGCAATCAATATTCCAATTATAATGAAAGTTTCCATTAGTTTCTTAGTTTTTGTTGCTGTCTTGGCTCTGGCATCCACATTTGGCATTGCCTATGATCCTAGCCCTCTTCAAGACTTCTGTGTTGCCACAAATGACACTAATTTCTCTTGTAAGTACTTAATTTGTTAAGTCCTTAATTTTATCATAGAATATATAATTGATGAAATTTGTTACTTTTGCAGTGTTTGTGAATGGAATGTTTTGCAAGGATCCAGAGAAAGTGACAGTGGAAGACTTCAGTTTCTCAGGATTTAATATTCCAAGAAACACATCCGAGCAACTAGGAGTTTACGTGACACTTTTGGATGTGAGCATTATACCAGGACTCAACACAAATGGCATTTCTTTAGCTCGTATTGATTTTTCACCAAATGGGGGATTAAACCCACCTCATACTCACCCTCGAGCAGCTGAAATTCTAACAGTTTTAGAAGGTACTGTTTATGCTGGTTTTGTTGGTACTAATCCAGATCATCGCCTTTTCGCCAAAGTTCTTCATCCTGGAGATGTTATTATCTTCCCATTTGGACTCATTCATTTCCAGATGAATATTGGAAAAACTCCAGCAGTTGCTATTGCTGCTTTGACAAGCCAAGATCCTGGAGTTATCACTATTGCTAATGCTGCTTTCGGTTCTGAACCAGCTATGGACCCTCGTGTTCTTGCTAAAGCTTTCCATCTTGACCAACATTTAGTCACCAAACTTCAGAAAGAGGAATGGATCAATCCAACATATTAGTTTTCTTTACCTTTACCTGCATAATAAAATCTAATGCCTCTTCGTTATTAATTTTCTTTTTATTTGGAAATCTTTGTATGCCTTTCACCAAAATAAAATTACCTGTTCATTGTTTGTTTAGCACTTCAGTCCCTTATTGAATTAATAACAAATTTAACAGATCTAATCCGTTTTCCCTCATTAATACATGACACAGTCCACTAATTACCTAACAATGGAAAAAGTTACAAAATAAAAAAGAACTGATTTATGGAATTAATTCTCTATACGAAGACTAAAAGATGAGTTAAAATGCATTCATACATTTTGTTCAAAATCTCAGTACAGTAGCATTTATCAAATGTATGTAGTGTACTTTAGTTTAGTTGGAAGATAATTAAAGGCTTAATACATTACCAGCTCCCTGAACTCCCTGAACTTTGCAAGTGTCTCACCAGCTCCATAAACTTGTTTATTTCCTATCACCAGTTCCCTAAACTTGTCCATAAAAATAGATTAGTTCCTTGAACTTTGCAAGTGTCTCACCAACTCTCTAAACTTATTAAACCTAAATTCTAAAAATACGTCTTCATCTATTCGAGAGGTAATTTACTTTTATGGAAGTTTAAGCAAGTTTGAGGAGTTGGTGAGACACTTGCAAAGTTGAGGGAGTTAATCTACTTTTATGGAAAAGTTTAAGGAGCTAGTGATACGAAATAAGCAAGTTTAGGGAGTTGGTGAGATACTTGCAAAATTCAAGGAGTCAATCTACTATTTTGGATAAGTTCAGAGAGCTGGTCATATATTAGGCCATAATTAAAGTGGATTACTATTCATAGCTCTAATTTCCCACATTTAGCCTTTAACAAAGATGAAAATACAGTTTAGTCAAAATCTCAAATCCTCTCAACTCTTCGAATCCTTTCAAATTCTAAACTCAAATCCGGACAAAAAGTATGGATCGGGGGAGGGGCGGCAAAGGAAAGGGAGTAATGTTACGTGACTCGAACGGTTGTTTTTTTTTTTTTTACGGTTTTTGAATTGAAATTTCTGTTTTTTAAAACTCGGTTTCGGGACTTCGGGCTTATGAGTATCACCAACATGTGAGGCGTATGAACATCACGCCCTCACACAGGTGAGGGTGTAATGCTATTACGCCTCACCTGTGGTGAAGGCGTGAGACTCATACGCCCTCACCACAGGAAGGGCGTAATAGCATCACGCCCTCACCTGTGTGAGGGCGTGATGCTATTACGCCCTGGGGTGATAAATTTTTTAAAATTTTTTATTTATACATATATATAAATTGTAAGTACTTAATTTGTTAAGTCCTTAATTTTATCATAGAATATAATTGATGAAATTTGTTATACTTTTGCTATATATGCAGTGTTTGTGAATGGAATGTTTTGCAAGGATCCAGAGAAAGTGACAGTGGAAGACTTCAGTTTCTCAGGATTCAATATTCCAAGAAACACATCAGAGCAGCTAGGAGTTTACGTGACACTTTTGGATGTGAGCATTATACCAGGACTCAACACAAATGGCATATCTTTAGCTCGTATTGATTTCTCACCAAATGGGGGATTAAACCCACCTCATACCCACCCTCGAGCAGCTGAAATTCTAACAGTTTTAGAAGGTACTGTTTATGCTGGTTTTGTTGGTACTAATCCAGATCATCGCCTTTTCGCCAAAGTTCTTCATCCTGGAGATGTTATTATCTTCCCATTTGGACTCATTCATTTCCAGATGAATATTGGAAAAACTCCAGCAGTTGCTATTGCTGCTTTGACAAGCCAAGATCCTGGAGTTATCACTATTGCTAATGCTGCTTTCGGTTCTGAACCAGCTATGGACCCTCGTGTTCTTGCTAAAGCTTTCCATCTTGACCAACATTTAGTCACCAAACTTCAGAAAGAGGAATGGATCAATCCAACATATTAGTTTTCTTTACCTTTACCTGCATAATAAAATCTAATGCCTCTTCGTTATTAATTTTCTTTTTATTTGGAAATCTTTGTATGCCTTTCACCAAAATAAAATTACCTGTTCATTGTTTGTTTAGCACTTCAGTCCCTTATTGAATTAATAACAAATTTAACAGATCTAATCCGTTTTCCCTCATTAATACATGACACAGCCCACTAATTACCTAACAATTGAAAAAGTTACAAAATAAAAAAGAACTGATTTATGGAATTAATCCTCTATAAGAAGACTAAAAGAAGAGTTATTCATACATTTTTGCTCAAAATATACGAGTACAGTAGCATTTATCAAATCTATATAGTATACTTTTTTTTTTTTTTTTGAAAGCAGTGTATATAGTATACTTTGGTTGGAAGAAAATTCATAGTACCCATATTTTAGTGTACTTCTGAAACCTAGACTTTATATTTCAAAATTTCTAATTCTGAAACCTTGATGAATTGTACCCTATTATATATTACAAAATATTTTGTGGTTATTATTGGAAGTTAATTCTGAAATCTCTAAGTTAAAGATTTTTTTTTTATTTATCTAAATATACTTCAATGGTCAAGGAACCCAAAAGTACAAATCGATAGGTAAAATTCAAGGAATTAGCTTAAAGCGTGTACAAGACAGGTTTAGCCATATGTTAAAATTTCATTAACAAATGGACTTGTCAAGACAAGAATCTTTAACCATTTGATCTAAGCGTCTCTAGCTAATAGGTAAGTTTTGGTTCGGGAGCCATGGGGTTGAGGTCGGGAGTGCTAGCATAGCTGGGATGTCCGTCTCCGGTTCCTCCTCGATAACCAGCCTTTAATAAAAAAAAAAAGCTAATAGGTAAGTTAATAGTAATACACTATGTCACGGAACCATTTGATTTAAAAGTTTCAAGCTAATAGATAAAACTAAAAAATAGCTATTATTATTATTAGGGGTGCACAAAATTAATTAATCCACTAAATATAACCAAATCAGCCAATCTAACCTATATAATTTTGTTCTATGGATTTAGTTGAACCCAACCCTTATAAGGGATTGGTAGACTGGATTGAGTTGTTTTTTAATTCAAATATTTAAATGTATTTTTTTTATTTTTTTATTTTCAATTAAAAAAAGATATTATAAAATATTATTATAATTCACATATTAATTAGAAAAACGCGAAAAATCACAAAAAAAAGGAAAAAAAATGTGAAAAACCATATATTCTGCCTAGCTTTTATAGAATCTGCCCAACCTTTTCATTTGCATGTTCCCGATCATTTAAAGTTCGTTTATGTTCCCAATTTTTATATAACCACATTCTTGATTTCCTAAACTTCATTCTAGACTTTTTATTTACTCAATTATGTATCCGAAAGCTCTTATACGAGTCATCCAAAGTTTAGTCCAAATCAGTCCTTGAATTTATGTACTTGTGCCTCTTTCAATCCACCCAAATATTGTTCGAACCAGAAATCTACAAGCGAAGTTCACTAAAGTCACTTTTTTTGTCCAGTACCTTTCCATCACCATTTTGGGCTTTTTAAAGTCTTCTTTTGCTCTCAACTTCTTATAAATACTTGTTCCTGACATTCTAAATTTCACTCTAGCCTTTCGTTTTGTCTGATTCTGTGTCCGGAAACCCATTTTACAAGCCTTTCGTTTAGCTTTTATACAATATGCCTAACTTTTTCATTTGCATGTTCCCGATCATTTAAAGTTCGTTTATGTCCCCAATTTTTACATAAACACATTCTTGACTTCCTAGACTTCATTCTAGCCTTTTGATTTACTCAATTCTGTGTCTGGAAGCTCTCATACGAGTCATCTAAAGTTTAGTCCAAATGAGCCCCTGCATTTAAGTACTTGTTGTTGGTGTGCCCTAGTTCATAGGCATTGGTTCTTATAAAATGTATTTGTGTCACATTAATAAAGGCATTAATCTAGTTTATTGATATCTTGTGCTATAATATGAATAGAGAATCCATTGATTGATAATCGTAAAACCATATCCCAAGTCTATTCTATCATGGGAATGATTAGGACCACAGACTTGTATATTCGACAACTGTATGGTAGTAATTGATACTAGCCATAGCACTTGATAAGTCAGTTGTGAATATGGGTACATGTTGTATACATGTGACTGGATCGATCCGCCCGAGAAAACTACATGGTGGTTGTGTCATTAGTTTTCTTAAGTAGGTCTCTAACTGTCCTCAGACCAGATTTCATTATAATATCAATGTGGGATCAGGTTCACTTTGACATGCGCCTAACAGGTCTGTAACAGGATGCCAAATACGGGTATGATTGGGTGAACAGGTGAACACATTAGTATTGATAGTGAAGTGATGGAATTACCACTCACATAACAGTGAGATGATATCACAGGCCACTTGATAAGTGAGATTGATAAGTGTGTGGCCACACCCTGATAAGTAGTTTACTTATCTGATTCATTAATCTACTTAAGATCAAGAAATATCATAAACATCAGAGAAGATGACATCCGCCATGCCTCTAATTTATAATATCGATGTCAAATGGTAAAAGAAGTTAAGAGATAATTACAGGGTCTCTGCATCTTTAGACTGCTGAAACTCTGTCTTAGTTAGGGGCAATAATGGTTTGCTAGAACCCACTTACTGTCTGTGAGCCATAAGCCCACTGCTAGCTAAGGACAGACCCATAGGATCGTGCACATCGAACATTTGAGTTAGAACTTATAGAACGGTACATTGGAGAGATATAATTTATTAATTGATTGACAATAAAATGTCAAGGTAATTAATTAGTGGTTAATTAATTGATTAATTGATACTTTGTATCAATGTAATTAATTAATGGTTTTAGGAGTTGAGTATTTAATTGATTAATTAATTTGGGAAATGTAATTAATTAATTTGTAAATTAATGAAATTGCATTCGGTGAATAATTAATTAATTGATACGTCAATTTATTAATTAGTGTTGTTTATTTAATTGGGATAGTTAAATTTAATCTAATCATAATTAATTGCATAGAATAAATACTATTGGTATTTATTTATGTAATTAGATTATGATTGGATTAGTTTTGTAATTAACCAATTAACGCTAAACCAATTAGGTTTAGAAATAAACACACTATATATATAAAATTAACCTAATAACCTAATCACTAATTCATATGATTTTCGGCCACAATTCTATTGCTTGGGAAGCAATAAGTTAGGCGGCCACCACATGATCAAAGGTGAGGAATCTTTGTAAAATTACTCAATCTCTCCAGATCTTCCTCCGTTCTTCGGCTAGCACCGGTTCTGGCTCAATAGCTGTTCGTGCACCTGACTACAGAGATCTTACTACCTTGTGGATTCTTCAGCCGTCTCTAGAAGAGACAGTCCGGGCATGTTTATATCCTTAAACGGATCAAAAGGTTTTATTCAATCAATGGTTAACGGACAAAGATCAAGCTATAAGGGATTAGAAATAAATTTTAAACCGCAATTCCGCTGCGCTACAGTTGATTAACTGGCAATAATCCTTAATAGTGGTATCACATCCATGGTTTAGTCCATTTTGATTGATTGAAATATTAAATAAGATTTGGTTTTTACTATTTTTCCAAATCGGTTTTAAAATTCCTATTAATTCCTATATTTAGTAATTAGTTTAGGAAGTCATGTTTATATTTTTCTATTTCGTTTTTGATCTGTTTGTGCTAATATTTTATTAAAACAATAAATAAAACAAAGTGCAGAAAATATATATATATATATATATATATATAAACAGTTTAAGAGAAAAAAAATATAACGGACTCTTAATAGCAGTCGCGGGACTGCTGTCCGCGAACAGCAGCCCCGCGGCTGCTGTTGGGCGGACAGCAGCACTACTGCTGTTCGCCAGACAGTAGCCACGGGGCTGCTGTCCGCGGACAGCAACCCCGTTGCTATCTCGGGTCCGTTTTGGGTCTAAATTTAGTCTAAATTTAGATTGTAGGGACTGGTTTTAAGTTTTAAAATTTTTCAGGGGTATTTTATTAAAATCAGGACCCTAATACCGTTTAATTTATTAAACGTGTTTTGAATAAAAATTAATTGGTAGTAAAACGTTTTTGATTGGCATGCATATTTAATTTTTGATCGAATTGATAATTTGTATAAAATTAAATATGGTTAATTTGTGAAATTGGCCCAATAGACCGTGACACCGGTTTAAATTGGGAGAGCTAAATTTTAGATATGTGACCACCCTAAAATTCAGTGGGAGCAAAATTGTAATTTTGTGTTTAAATGGATGTTAACCGTTTGGGCCTTTATGAGCCTTAGTCACATATGGTAAAATTGGTGATTTCACCCTAAGTAACTCGGCTTAACTTTATTAGATGATTTTGGAATGCCATGATCATTCATTATATTTGTATGTCTTACTGTGCAGCAACGTGTTATAGAGTTCTATGGGCCCTAAATTAAAGTCGGTTTGTAATTTAATTTATTTTGGGAAATATGGCTTGCGTGCCATTCTTTCATTAATGTAATTTTAGAATAGGTTCTATTTTATAAAATTGTAATTGGTCGTGAAGAAGCCCAGATGGTCCAAGCCCATGGTGGGAGCCCAAGGAGACTTGAAGCAAGCCCGTGGAGATTAGATAGTATATCTAGTTTCACTAGGATGTATTATAAGGCCCATAGAGTCTCTATGTTTATTTTGATTATACAATTGCTTAGTATAACATGAAATATAAGTAGCAACGATCACCAGATCATCACCCGCGATAATTATATGTTAAAGCCGTATCACTTAATTAATCCGGATAATGAAATATTGAGTCGTTTAAAAGTGCTTTCCAGATTCACACCTCTTCCTCCCAGGTAGTGCTACAGTGTATGACGTGCCCTAGCAGGTATGCTGTAGTAATTAGTGGGCCGTCGAGGGTTAGGATACTTCGGTATGGGTAACATGTGTATGGTGGTTGGACTCAACGTGGGTAGCATTAGCTCAGAGCGGGCCCTAAGCACAGATGGGCTAAGTGTCACAAAACCCATCAAACCAAGAGTCCTTGTGGAGGATTGGATAGTCTATCTTACCAAATCGTCAATGGTCGACGGCGGAGCCCTAGCTCGGTCGATTATTGATGGATTGTGGATCTTGGTCAAGACAGCCAAATAAATATCACCAATAACAAATTAAAATGGATTATTAATTTGATCTTTTGGCTTAAGCCCTTTATTCTAACTCTAATGTAATTTTTCCACGTAGATTAAACTCCACATCAGAATTACACAAAAAGAAAATTAAATGGCTGCAACAAGCAACAACTCACTCAGACCACTCCTGGAAAAGGAAAAGCTTTCAGGGACTAATTTTCTTGACTGGTCCAGGAACTTGCAAATAGTTCTTAGACACGAGTCGAAGGAATATGTGCTGACTGCTGCCTTACCAGCAGCTCGTCCTACAGGTCGGGGCGTAACCGCTGATCAAATGGCGGAGTACGACCGACATGTTAAGGATGACAGAGATGTGTCATGCATTATGCTGGGTACCATGGTTCCTGATCTTCAGAAACAGTTCATGGAGCATCACACCTTTGAGATCATGGATCAACTCAAAAGGATGTTCCAAGATCAAGCTCGTCAGGAAATATACTTGACAACAAAGGCGCTATACAGCACTGCGATGCAAGCCAGGACTTCTGTTAGCACACATGTGCTAAAGTTGAAGGGTTTTATTGACACACTGTCAAGGCTTGGCTCACCAGTGCCTGCACAACTAGCAGTCGACATCATTCTTGGATCACTTCCGGCATCCTACAATCAGTTTATCATGCACTACCACATGCAGGGCGTTGATAAGTCTGTAGTAGAATTGCATGACATGTTGAAACTTGCTGAGCAATCCTGCAAGAGGACTCCAGAAGTGTTGCTGGTTAACAAAGGGAACGTACCTAAGGGAAAGGCCAAGTATAAGTCCAAAGCGAAGGCCCAAAAGGCCAAGCCCAAGGCTAGGAAGGCGGCAGCTTCTAAAGGTAGGTTGGCCTCAGCAAATGATATCTGCCATGAGTGTAATGAGAAGGGACACTGGAAAAATGCGTGTCCAAAGCTAAGGGAGAAACAAAAGGACGAAGCTTCTGGTTCAGGTATTTATGTTGTTGAATTTAATCTGGCTATTTCTACATCTTGGGTTGTAAACACTAGATGTGGTACTCACATTTGCTCAAATGTGTAGGGACAAAGAAATAGGAGATTGCTGGGATCTGGTGAAGTGGATCTTCGAGTCGACAATGGCGCTCATGTAGAGGCCTTAAAGATCGAAGATTATTCTTAGAGATACCTAGTGGATTAGTTTTAGAAATTAGAAATTGCTATCTTGTACCTGCAATGCGTAGGAATATTATTTCAGTTTCTATGTTGGATATTTATGGTTTTAATTTTTAATATTGGACGTGGTATGATTTCTATACATTGTGACAATATTGTTTATAGAACTGCATTTCTAGAAAATGGTTTGTATGTCCTTGATCTAAAACATAGTGAATCAATCTATAACATAAAAGCTAAAAGGATTAAGACTAATGAACTGAATCCTACATATATCTGGCACTGTCGTCTTAGCCACATAAATGAGAAACGCATAACTAGGCTTCACTTTAGTGGAGCGCTAGGGTCATTTGACATGCAGTCTTATGACACATGTGAATCTTGTTTAAGAGGGAAGATGACAAAGGCGCCTTTCACCAAAACTGGTGTAAGGGCCACGAAGCTGTTGGAGCTGATACACTCAGATGTATGCGGGCCAATGAGCACCAGTGCTAGATCTGGTTTTCTGTACTTTGTTACCTTCACATATGACTATAGCCGGTATGGGTGTGTGTATCTGATGAAACATAAATCTGAAACTCTTCTTAGATTCAAAGATTTCAAAAATGAAGTAGAAAATCAACTTGGCAAGAAAGTAAAAGCGCTCCGGTTTGATAGAGGGGGCGAATACTTGAGCCAAGAGTTTGTCTCATTCTTGAGAGAGTGTGTGATTATATCCCAACTCACTCCTCCTGGTACACCCCAATGGAATGGAGTGTCAGAAAAGAGGAATAGGACCTTGCTCGACATGGCCCGCTCAATGATGAGTCAAGCTTCTCTCCCTATCTCCTTTTGGGGATTTGCTTTGGAAACTACTGCTCATATAATTAACAATACACTGAGCAAGGTAGTTGAAGGAACACCATATGAATTATGGACAGGCAGAAAGCCCAACGTTTCCTTCATGAAGATTTGGGCCTGTGATGCACATGTCAAGAAATTGATAAGTGGCAAACTAAAGTCCAGATCTGTTAAATGCCAGTTCATGGGTTACCCTAAGGAAACTAAGGGTTATTACTTCTACAACCCAGCCGAGAATACAATGTTCGTGGCTAGGTTTGCACTCTTTTTGGAAAAGGAATTTCTTTCCAAAGTAGACAGTGGGAGCAATATTGATCTCACTGAGATTCAAGACTCACCAACTCCCACAGCAGATGCTGAGGATGCTCAGGTAACCGATTTAGGTCCTCAAGAAATTGAGGAGGTTGAACCAGTTACACAGGAACCTAGAAGGTCTAATAGGACACGTCATCAACCCGAAAGGTACGGCTTTATCGTGACTGATGACGGGGACTTTATGGTCGTTGACCAGGAGGAACCCAAGACTTATCAGGAGCCTATTGAAATCTCGCATTCAGATCAATGGCATAAAGTCATAGAGGCTGAAATGCAGTCTATACATGATAACCAAGTGTAGAACTTGGTGGATCCACCTCTGGATGTTAAAATGAAAGGCTGTAGGTGGTGTTTTCAAGTAGATTCATACAGAATTCTGATGAACCCAGTGTGTATATGAAATTCAGTGGGAGCATATCCACTTTCCTAATATTGTATGTCGATGACATATTACTCATTGGAGGCAATATATTAACACTGCAAGATCCAGCAGTGGTTGAGTAAATGCTTCACAATGAAAGACTTAGGAGAAGCCGATCAAGATCTACAAGGTTAGATCCAACCGACTTCTAGGCTTGAGTCAAGCATCGTACATAGACAAGAATCCATCATGTACTCTATGATGTGATATTGGTTATGAAAGAGAAATAATAACCAAATCAACAAGTTTTCCCGATCTATCTTAAGGAATTAATATCATCAAATAACAAGCATAAATTAGTGATAACAAACCAATCCCAAAGAATTAAAGACAATGAAAGGAGATTTAACCTTACACATTCGAATAATTAAATTGGAACCTGAGTGTTTGGTGATTCACAAGTACCTTACCAAAATACTTGTTCACGATCAAGATAATATTGCAAGAATGATGACCCGGTCTCTCAAGCTCACAATAAAGAATTCAATCCCGGATTGAAAATAATTCCCAAAGGAAAAGAAGAACTTTTGTTCATAAAAATATTGATGTTTGATTGATGAAAATAATGAAGAATACAAGCCTTTATATAGGCTACAAAATAAACCTAAACCTAAACTAAAAAGGAAGTTGAATCTTAGTGCACCAAGGTAAAAGAAATCCTAATTAGACAAGGAAAAACATTAAATTCGTTTTTGTCCTTTAGAGCCCAATTTCAGCCCACTAATTAACATTATTTGGGCCTTTTAATTAGCTAGAAATAAGCCCAATCAAACCTATAAGGTTATAGCATTAATTTTAATGAGTCCCAATGGGTTTTGCACATGCCAAACACATGCAAGTCCAAAGCTTCTCTTAAAACATGATCAACCTTTTTACATATCACTATTATGGGCTTGGGCTTGGATACAACACAAAAACACACCATCTTTAATGACTTTGCTAGAATTCATTCGTTGCTTAAAGAAGCTCAAGATGAGTCCATTAAGCATTTGTTGGTCTTTCTTTGCACGATTCTTCGTCATAGGTCCAATTGACAGCTCCAATGGATCCCTCATGCTTCTACTGGGCTCCTTAACTCCAAGCTCCTTTGTTCCATGCTCTTGTGCTTTTGATATCACATCATTCCCTCTCTCTTGAAAAGGATTTGTCCTCAAATCTTCATCTCCTACATCAAACAAAGATAAATCAGCCAAATTAAAAGTTAGTAGATGAATGTATAGCCCTATTATAAGCGAACTCAATAAATGGTAGGCATTCTTCCCATGACTTAAGATTCTTTTGAATGACTGCCCTAAGAAGTTGTCCTAAAGTTCTATTTACTACTTCGGTTTGACCATCAGTTTGAGGGTGACAAGAAGTAGAAAACAACAGTTTAGTCCCCAATTTATTCCACAAAGTCTTCCAAAAATAGCTTAAAAACTTAGGATCTCTATCACCAACTATACTCTTTGGCATCCTATGCAGACGAACAACCTCTCTAAAGAACAAGTTAGCAATATTAATAGCATCATCAGTTTTATGGCATGGTATGAAATGTGCCATCTTAGAAAAGCGATCTACAACCACAAATATGGAATCATTACCTCTCTTAGACCTAGGTAAAGCCATCACAAAATCCATAGATATAGCAGTCCAAGGTTCATTCAGCACAGGTAATGGAGTGTATAAACCATGAGGCATAACTCTAGACTTAGCTTTCTTACAATTAATACAACTAGCACATATTCTTTCCACATCACGTTTCATATGAGGCCAAAAGAAATGTTCAAAAATCATGTCCAAAGTCTTAGCAACCCCAAAATGCCCCATCAAGCCTCCACCGTGGGCTTCCCTCATAAGAAATTCTCTATGTGAATATTTAGGCATGCATAATCGATTATCTCTAAATAAGTAGCCCTCATGTCTATAAAATTTTCCAAAAGCAGTAAGTTCACAAGCTTTATAAATAGATGCAAAGTCTAGATCATCAACATATAATTCTTTGATATACTCAAATCCTAAACACTTAGCATGCATCACATTCAATAAGCTAACTCTCCTACTTAATGCATCAGCAACTACGTTTTCCTTCCCTTGCTTATACTTAATCACATAAGGAAACGTCTCTATAAATTCCACCCACTTGGCATGTCTTCGGTTCAATTTTTGTTAACCTTTAAGATGTTTCAAGGATTCATGATCGGTGTGGATCACAAACTCTTTAGGCCATAAATAATGTTGCCACATTTGCAAAGTCCTAACTAATGCATAAAGTTCTTTATCATAAGTGGGATAGTTTAAGGTTGCACCACTAAGTTTTTCACTAAAGAAGGCTATAGGTCGACCCTCTTGCATTAAAACAGCACCAATCCCTACTCCCGACGCATCACACTCAATTTCAAACGATTTATCAAAGTTTGGAAGTGCTAAAACGGGGGCAGAAGTTAGTCTTGCTTTAAGAATCTCAAAAGCATCCTCTTGTTCTTTACCCCACTTAAACCCAACATTCTTTTTTATTACCTCGGTTAGTGGTGCGGCAATGGTACTGAAGTTCTTCACAAACCTCCTATAGAAACTCGCCAAGCCATGAAAGCTCCTCACCTCGGTAACTGAATTTGGCGTTGGCCACTCTTGAATGGCTTTCACCTTTTCAACATCAACAGAAACTCCTTGTGCTGAAACAATAAAACCCAAAAACACAACTTTCTCCATGCAAAATGAGCACTTAGAAAGGCTAGCGTATAATTTCTGTTCTCTCAAAACATTTAATACAGCCTTAACATGTTTTATGTGTTCTGTAATGACCCGGTCCGGAGTGGGTGGCGCCGGGGTAAGAAGGCCTGAGCAAGGAGCGGCCCTAAGGGATGTCGATGGGGACAGGAATGAACTGAATCCCACATCGGAAATGGAGAGGGAGTGATTGGGGCTTATTAGTAAGATGTGAATCCAATACATGCAGATGCGTTTTAAAGCCGTGAGGCCCAATGTGTTGGAATTGGGCCAGAGCGGACAGTATCTACATGGTATTGGACCAGGGTGTTACAATTGGTATCAGAGCCGACTCTCCACGTACGATGGGTGGTTCGGGGACAAACCAGGCGGAAGCTGGTGGGCCTGTAACGACCCGGTCCGGAGTGGGTGGCGCCGGGGTAAGAAGGCCTGAGCAAGGAGCGGCCCTAAGGGATGGCGATGGGGACAGGAATGAACTGAATCCCACATCGGAAATGGAGAGGGAGTGATTGGGGCTTATTAGTAAGATGTGAATCCAATACATGCAGACGCGTTTTAAAGCCGTGAGTCCCAATGTGTTGGAATTGGGCCAGAGCGGACAGTATCTACATGGTATTGGACCAGGGTGTTACATGTTCTGCCTCAGATTTAGAATAGATAAGAATGTCATCAAAATAAACAACAACAAATTTACCTATAAACTCTCTCAAAACATGATTCATTAATCTCATGAAAGTACTAGGTGCATTCGTTAAACCAAAAGGCATAACTAACCACTCATATAAACCATGCTTAGTCTTAAAAGCCGTTTTCCATTCATCTCCTAATGACATGCGAATCTGATGGTAACCACTCTTAAGATCTATTTTAGTGAAAACAACATCCCCATTTAGTTCATCCAACATATCATCTAACCTAGGGATAGGATGACGATACTTTACCGTGATTTTATTGACGGCTCTACAATCGATGCACATCCGCCAAGTTCCATCTTTCTTTGGTACTAGGATGACTGGTACAGCACATGGACTCATAGATTCACGAATCAACCCTTTTGCCATTAGCTCCTCCACTTGCCTTTGAAGTTCTTTTGTCTCCTCAGGGTTACTTCTATAGGCTGGTCGATTTGGAATTTGTGCTCCGGGAACAAAGTCAATTTAATGCTCAATTCCTCGAATCGGGGGTAACTTATCAGGCATCTCTTCGGGGAATAAATCCTTAAACTCCTGCAAAAGAGGGGAAATACTACAAGGAAGGTTAGACTGACTTATAGAAGATAAACAAAAACTCTTATAATAAAATAATAATAAATTTTTGTTTTCAAAATCAGCTTGCTTTACATCCCTCAATTTAGCATATAAAGATAGATTTTGGCTTTTGTTAATGCTCCTCCCTTTTTCTCTCATCTCACCCTCATTTCTCGGCCTCACTAATGCCTTTTCACTCACCTCTTCTCTCTTCACACCCTCACTGATTTTATCACTCTCATTTTCTCTCGCCTTAACCGTTTCCCTTCTCACAGATTGTTCTTGTAACATTCTTTGCATGTAGAGCCGATCTTCAAACACTTCAGCAGGTGACAAAGGTGGCAAAATATACTTCTTTCCATCTTTAGCAATAGTAAATTTATTTGTTCGACCATGGTGTAGTGCTGATCGATCGAATTGCCAAGGCCTCCCCAATAACACATGACATGCTTGCATGGGTACTACATCACATAATACCTCATCAGAAAAAGAACCAATAGAAAAGTTCAGAAGCACTTGTTTAGTAACTTTGAGTTCGTTACTATCATTCAACCATTGTAACCGATAAGGATTGGGATGTGGAATTGTTGATATCCCCAATCGGCTTGCTAACATGTTGCTCACCACGTTGCAACAACTTCCTCCATCAATAATTAGTAAGCATGTCTTTCCAAGTACCTTGCAATGAGCATGAAATATGTGCTCCCGTTGCTCAATGTCACTACTCACTCCCATCTTCAATGTTCTACGAGTGACTAAGTTAACTCCATGTCCTCCTTTACTATCCACCTCTTCTATATCACTACAATCTTCCAAGACGGGCATATCATCTGATTCATGTTCAGACTCACGTTCGGATATTAACTCCCCATGCTTCATAACCATCACCTTTTGATTCGAACACTCTCTTGCATAGTGCCCTCTCCCTCGGCACTTAAAACAGACAATTTCACGAGTTCTCGTGGGTTTTTCAGTACTTTGGTGTTTTGGAGTAGTTCCACCAATTTGCAACTTTCCAAATGCTTTTGAATCAACCTGAGGCTTTTGATCACTTTTAGAGCTAAATTCTGATTTTGTTTTGAAATTACCTCTTGGATCTGACTTCCATGGAGTGGAAGTAGTGCATTTGAACTTTGATCTCCCTTTCTCAACCTCTTGAAGTTGTCTCTCAATTTTTATCGCTTTATGGAGCATCTCCTCCATGTGGAAATAAGTTTGTAGCTCAAGAGGGTTGCGAATCTCCCTCTTCATTCCCATGAGAAATCTAACCATGGTAGCTTCCTCATCCTCTTGTATATCTTCTCGGATTAGTGCCATCTCCAATTGTTTGTGATAATCTTCAACAGATTGGTTACCTTGAGACATAGATTGGAGTTCTTTCAACAGCTCCTTATAATAGTGAGCCGGCACAAATCTCTTTTTCATGACCTTCTTCAATTCCCCCCATGTTCTTATGGGTTCATCACCATCTCTTTTTCTTGTGCGCTTTAATTGGTCCCACCAAACAGCCGCATATTCAGTTAGTTCAGATACTACAAGTTTCACATTCTTCTCCTCGGAATACTCATGTATGTCAAAGATTGTTTCAACCTTTCGTACCCAATCAAGATACGCCTCCGGTTCACTAGCTCCTCGAAAAGTAGGCATTTTAAGTTTGATAGCATTGAGATTACTATCTTTTCGATCATTACCCATTTTTCGGTATCCAAACTGCTCCTCCTCTTCAGACTCTGATAGTTCATCATCAAAATTCAATCTCCCCCGTCCTCCTTTCTTTTGGCTTGATTTCTTTTGGTTTGAAACCAAATCAGCCACAATAGCCCCTAACCTCTTCATCTCACCTACAATAGCCTGTTGCCATTCTTTAGAATCAACGTCGTTAACGTTGTCCTCTTTAGGTCCGTTAGACATAACAAAATATATAAAGAATGAAAGAGAAGTGAAATCTAGTCTAAAGCAAGAAAAGAAAAAAAAGAAAGTAAAAAAAGTACCTCACAATCGGTTCAATCACTCTTTTATATTATCTTGATAGATCACAAGGATTATCTCGGGTAATATAAATGCCAATAAAGCAAAAGAATGACAAAATAAAGTAGGGCAGAAAATAGAAGCAAAGAAGACTAATATTGTAACGATAACCAAAGTTTAGCACACTAAGAATAGAATAAAAGACGATTTTCGAAGAAGAGACAAAGGTTTGAAAGAAATTTTAAGAATGTGTGTTTAGCATGCAAATTCTAGAAAACTTGTAACTTTAGTACAAACAATGAGCCGGTTTTTTTTTCCTTTTTTTTAAACTAGGCTGAAATTGATTAACAAATTAAACTTGTACTAATGATTTAGCATGCAAAAATTTGAATAAATTCACACACATAAATAGGTTTGGCTAGTAAGAATAGAATCCAAAAATCAATTCGCTACAACTAAGAACCTAAATAACTAGATGCAACGGTATAAGGAACTCGATCAATAATTAAAGACTCTAGATTAAGGTTTTTTTTTTTTGATTTCGACAAACAAAATAAAAACAACAAATTCCTTAAGAGCCAAAGCTCTGATACCAATTGATGTGATATTGGTTATGAAAGAGAAATAATAACCAAATCAACAAGTTTTCCCGATCTATCTTAAGGAATTAATATCATCAAATAACAAGCATAAATTGGTGATAACAAACCAATCCCAAAGAATTAAAGACAATGAAAAGAGATCTAACCTTACACCTTCGAATAATTAAATTGGAACCTGAGTGTTTGGCGATTCACAAGTACCTTACCAAAATACTTGTTCACGATCAAGATAATATTGCAAGAATGATGACCCGGTCTCTCAAGCTCACAATAAAGAATTCAATCCCGGATTGAAAATAATTCCCAAAGAAAAAGAAGAACTTTTATTCATAAAAATATTGATGTCTGATTGATGAAAATAATGAAGAATACAAGCCTTTATATAGGCTACAAAATAAACCTAAACCTAAACTAAAAAGGAAGTTGAATCCTAGTGCACCAAGGTAAAAGAAATCCTAATTAGACAAGGAAAAACATTAAATTCGTTTTTGTCCTTTAGAGCCCAATTTCAGCCCACTAATTAACATTATTTGGGCCTTTTAATTAGCTAGAAATAAGCCCAATCAAACCTATAAGGTTATAGCATTAATTTTAATGAGTCCCAATGGGTTTTGCACATGCCAAACACATGCAAGTCCAAAGCTTCTCTTAAAATATGATCAACCTTTTTACATATCACTATTATGGGCTTGGGCTTGGATACAACACAAAAACACACCATCTTTAATGACTTTGCTAGAATTCATTCGTTGCTTAAAGAAGCTCAAGATGAGTCCATTAAGCATTTGTTGGTCTTTCTTTGCACGATTCTTCGTCATAGGTCCAATTGACAGCTCCAATGGATCCCTCATGCTTCTACTGGGCTCCTTAACTCCAAGCTCCTTTGTTCCATGCTCTTGTGCTTTTGATATCACATCACTCTATGTTATGTACAAGGCCAAATGTTGCGAGTTGCACCAAATATGACTAGTCGGTGCCAGTCAGATCCTGATAAGGAACACTGGAAGATAGTCAAGGCAATCCTGAAGTACCTCAACCGTACCAAGGATGTTTTTCTTAGTATTTGATGATTAGGAGGAATGGCAATATCAGGTTACACTGACCGAGGTTTTAAGGATGATAACCAGTCACATACTGGGTATGGATTTCTCCTGAATGGCGATGCCATTAGTTGGAGATCCTTAAAGTAGCCAACCATTGCCGGTTCTATGACGGAAGCTAAGTACATCGTTGCATGCGATGATGCAGAGGAAGAAGTTTGGATTAAGAAGTTCATAACTGATTTAGGAGTAGGTGAAACTCTCCTAAGATCAGTTGATGTTTTCTGTGACAATAATGGGACAATAGCACACGCACTGGATCCCATGTCACATAAGAGATCCAAACGCGTACTTAAATAGTAACACCTTACCCGATGACATTACATTGTAGAGGGTTGACACTGAGAACAATGTCACTGATCAGTTTACCAAGGCAATTGGTAGTAATAGATCTATAGTGTTTAGGGCAATATCCGTTTGGAACTAGTTCAAGTGGGAGACTGTTGGTGTGCCCTAGTTCATAGGCATTAGTTCTAATAAAATGTATTTGTGTCACATTAATAAAGGCATTAATCTAGTTCATTTATATCTTGTGCTATAATATGAATAGAGAATCTATTGATTGATAATCGTAAAACCATATCCCAAGTCTATTCTATCATGGGAATGATTAGGACCACAAACTTGTATATTCAACGACTGTATGGTAGTAATTGATACTAGCCATAGCACTTGATAAGTTAGTTGTGAATATGGGTACATGTTGTATACACGTGACTGGATCGATCCGCCCGAGAAAACTACATGGTGGTTGTGTCATTAGTTTTCTTAAGTAGGTCTCTAATTGTCCTCAGACCAGATTTCATTATAATATCAATGTGGGATCCGGTTCACTTTGACATACGCCTAACAGGTCTGTAACAGGATGCCAAATACGGATATGATTGGGTGAACAGGTGAACACATTAGTATTGATAGTGAAGTGATGGAATTACCACTCACATAACAGTGAGATGATATCACAGGCCACTTGATAAGTGAGATTGATAAGTGTGTGGCCACACCCTGATAAGTAGTTTACTTATCTGATTCATTAATCTACTTAAGATCAAGAAATATCATAAACATCAGAGAGGATGACATCCGCCATGCCTCTAGTTTATAATATCGATGTCAAATGGTAAAAGAAGTTAAGAGATAACTACAGGGTCTCTGCATCTTTAGACTGCTGAAACTCTGTCTTAGTTAGGGGCAATAATGGTTTGCTAGAACCCACTTACTGTCTGTGAGCCATAAGCCCACTGCTAGCTAAGGACAGACCCATAGCATCGTGCACATCGAACATCTGAGTTAGAACTTATAGAACGGTACATTGGAGAGATATAATTTATTAATTGATTGACAATAAAATGTCAAGGTAATTAATTAGTGGTTAATTAATTGATTAATTAATACTTTGTATCAATGTAATTAATTAATGGTTTTAGGAGTTGAGTATTTAATTGATTAATTAATTTGGGGAATGTAATTATTTTTTTTTTTTGGTAGAAACAGGAAAGGAAAAAACAAAACAACAAGAAACTTAACATGGGATCAGCCTAGGGAAGCTAACCCCAATCCTATCTTCTAAAAGAAGAGAAGAGAGAAACAGAGGAGGATCAGAAAGGGTTGTGACGCCCAACATCTCCTCATGACCAGCCGCCGCCAAGCAATCAGCAACCTGGTTCTGCTCTCTGAAAATGTGACTGAACTTTATGAACTCGAATGAAGAGCCGAGCCTTTTAATAGCTCTGATAAGGTTACGGCTATTAAGACAAATAACATGATTATCAGAAATCATATTAATGGCCTCCAGGTTATCAGACTCAACAGATAACATCTTCAAACCCAGACTCTTGGCAAGCTTAATACCAGGGAGAATACCCCAAAGCTCCGCTGAAAAGGAAGAGCCCAACCCCAGATTCTGGGTGAACCCAGACAGCCAGGCACCCCCAGCATCTCTAAGAACACCTCCAGCATCAATCTTCCCATTATTGAGGCAAGAGCCATCCGTATTCAATTTCACCACCCCTTCTCTCGGCCTGCTCCAACCAAGGAGGTGGACATCTCTCTTTTGGGTAGCCCTAGCAAGGGAATCCCCTTTGAAACTCTCAGTAATATAAGAGAGTTTTTTCGAGAAGAACTTAACTAAGTTAGGAATATAAACAGTTTTATCACCAAAAATCTCCTCGTTCCTCCACTTCCAAATTTGGTGACAGATGATAGCAAAGAAAATATCACCATGCTCCAGGTTAGCCAGTTACTTCCCACTAACTCCATCAGAGAACCAGTCACGCTCAGAGTGGGCAAGGAAAGATGGAAGAAAGTGGTGGGGGAGAATTTTCTTCCACACCTCTTTACTCTTAGAGCAGTCCCTAAGAGCATGGCACAAAGTTTCATCATGGCCTCTGCATCTACTGTAAGCTGCAGAATCCACCAGATGCCGTCTATGCCTATCCGAATTAGTAAGCAACCTGTCCTTAACCCCCAGCCATAGGAAACTCCTAATGCGGTAAGGGATTTTAAGAGCCCAAATGGTTTTCCAGGTATCAGAGAGAGAACCGGGCCTATTGAGGTTAAAGGCTTCAAAGGCAGATTTGCAGGAGTAAGCTCCATTATTAGTCAAGGCCCAGCAATGACTGTCCTTATGTTCCTCTTTATTACTTATCTTCACTCCTCTAATTCTAAGGAGAGTATCCAGGCTAAAAAAGGTGTCAAACTTAGACCAATTCCAGTCCCCCTCAGAATCAACCACATCGGCGATCTTCCAATTACAGATATTACTAGGCGGAGGGAAGCTACAAACTTCTAATAATGGTTTGTCTCCGATCCAGATATCATCCCAGAAGCTGATGGATTTGCCATTACCCACCTCCCAACTAATCCCCGAGTAGAACTCTGCAAAAACAGCACTAAGCCCTTTCCAGAGAAAAGAACAGTTGGCAACTCTCTCCTTAGGGCCCCTAAAATTTTTGTCTTTTCGTTACTTTCCACAAAGAAGACGAACCCAAAGAGAGGAGGGGCATTGCCACATTCTCCAGAGGAGCTTCATTAATAAGACTTTGTTATTATCCTTAGCTTGTCTTATCCCAAGACCTCCCATACTTTTCGGCTGGCAAACCTCCTTCCAAGGGACGAGGTGGATCTTTTTCCCCTCTCTAGACTCTCCCCAAAGGAAACGCCGGTTAATTTTGTCAAGTTCATTAAGAACAGGCTCAGGCAATCTACAGGCTTGCATGATATGATTAGGAGCCGCGCAATTGACCGACTGAATTAATGTAAGACGGCCTGCCAGGGAAAGAGAATTAGCTTTCCAACTAGCACACAACCCATTTGTTTTGTCCAGAGTCTCTTTAAAAGAGGCTTTGGAAACTCTATCACTATGGAGGGGGACCCCCAGATACTTACCCAAAGAATGAGTAAGAGGAATACCAGATAAATCACTAAGCCTTTTACAAACACCTTTATCCATGTTTTTAGAGCACAGCATCCGAGACTTTTGGATGTTGATCTTCTGGCCAGAAGCAGCGCAGGAACAATTGAGGATATCCATAACCACACCAACTTGCTCCTCGTTCCCTTCCACAAAGATCATCACATTGTCAGCGAAGAACAAATGGCTAATAGGAGGGCAGAATTTGTTGATGGACACAGGATGGAAATTCCTATTGCTCACAGCCTCTTGGATCAGGTGCGATAACCTCTCCATTGCAATAACAAAAAGGAAATGGCTCATAGGGTCCCCTTGACGGATCCCCCTGGAGGGAGAGAACTCATCTGACATACCTCCATTGATCAAAACCTGAAAAATAGGAGAAGAGATGCATCCTCAATCAATCTCCTCCAGCTCTCCGGGATACCAGCTCTCTTTAAACTATCCAGAAGAAAACTCCAGTTTAAACGGTCATAAGCTTTCTCCAGATCCAGTTTGAGAGCCATAAAACCTTGCTTACCCTTCTTCATCTTCATGGAGTGCACCATCTCCTGGGCAATAACCACATTATCCATCATTTGTCTGCCCGGAACAAAACTACCTTAATTCTGGCTAATAATCTTAGGGAGAATACACCAGAGTCTATTAGCCACAATTTTAGTAATAGCTTTGTACAAAACATTGCAAAGACTAATCAGCCTCATTTGCAAAAAGGAGGAAGGCTTCTCAACTTTAGGAATCAGAACCAGAAGGGTTTTATTTACCAGCCTGATATCGTTGGAACCACCGAAAACACCTTTAACAAAATTGTAAATGCCTTCCTTCACAGAAGCCCAGTGTTTGTGATAAAAGCTAGCAGGAATACCATCAATCCCAGGAGCCTTAGTAGCTCCAATACTAGAGAAAGCCAAATCAATTTCTTTTTGGTCAATGGGATGGAAAGCTTCCATAATAGTTTCCTCCTCCAACCGAGGAAAAAAGATCCCAGAACAGGCTTTGTCCAGCTCCACATAATCCTCTTTAAATAAGTCTTTATAAAAATCAAGGGCCAAACGACGAATATCTTCGTCCTCGTAAACCCAATCACCATTAGAATCTTTAATAGCATCGATCTGATTCCTCTTCCTTCTAATAATAGTAGAAAGGTGGAAAAACCTGGTATTTCGGTCTCCATCCTTAATCCAAGCCTTCCTTGATTTTTGAAACCAAAGAAGCTCTTCCTGTCTAAGCACAACTTCCAACTCATTCTGGAGAGATCTAAGGTGACAATTCAGACTATGATCAAAACGGACCTCCAAACAGCGTTGAATGCCTTCAATTCTTCTTAAGAGTTTATTCTTTCTTCTGATAATGTGACCAAAGATGTTTTTATTCCATCCCACCACATTCCTTCTAAACCCCTCAGCGGCAAGGAGAACATTGGAATGAGGCTGCCAATTATCCTTGACAAAATTTTTAAACTCAGGATGGGACTCCCAGGCAACCTGGTACCTAAAAGGTCTATCCCCTTTGAGTCGATGAATTTTTACCAGCTTAACGAGGATAGGACAATGGTCAGAATGGCGGAAAGGGAGATTCAGCACATTCACTTTGGGAAATCTACAAATCGCGGTAACATTCGCATAAACTTTGTCCAAACGAACAAACACGCTATTACGTTTCCAAGTAAACTTATGACCAGCGGCTCCCAGATCAGACAGCCCGCACAAATCCATATTTTGCTTGTGATTAAGACACCGGTTCACATAATGATTACCCCCCCTTTCTGATCACTCATAAGGGCAATATCATTAAAGTCCCCAGCCACCAACCAAGCATCCACCATACTTGTACTTATAGAATACAGGATCTCCCACAACCTTTTGCGGTTAGCCAAAACATGATCGGCATAAACAAAGGTGAGAAGGAAGGGTTTATTACCAGGGTAACAAACCTTACTATGAATAAATTGTTTATCCATACTAATAATATCCATATTAACACGATCTGGCTTCCAGAAAAGCCAAATCCCCCCGGCCTGACCAGTAGCCTCAGATCTGATACAACTCCAATTCTTAAACTTTCTAACCACCTCATCTACTTTGCAACCACTAACCTTGGTTTCAAGAAGAGCAAAACAAAAAGGATTAAATTGTTTAATTAAGTCTTTAACATAGATGCGGGTAGCCTTACTAGCCGCACCTCTAACATTCCAAACAAAAAAGTCCATCAGAAAGGAAGACTACTAACCACAGGCCCAAACCCTAGACCATGTATTTATTCGGGGCTCCTGAGAGCCTTGAAGAGGTGCCAGCAGGCCCCCTTTTATCCCAAGAGTCTAAAGAACTATGGTTTTTTTTAGGGTTAGCCTTAGGTTTCTTCATATTCAACTTATTGACTCCCATAGCCTTTCCATTTGAGACATCAACATAAGTTTTCAAATTACTAACCTCATTGGTCATCAATTTTCCAGTTGAGCCAATATTCTGGGAGCTCCCCTTGGCAACAGCATTGGTGTCGAACAGAGGATTAATAGAGTCACCTAGGATGGTAGCTGGATCGGCAGATTCAAGGCGTGGCATGCTTAACTCCATATGCTCATTAGATAAATCCGAATCCTGTCCATCCTCAATAGACAGGACCCCGAATCTTGACCCTGAACCGGATGCTGATTCAACACCAGCACCAATCTTGATGTCGGGGGGCCTGACCTTGATCTCAGGAGCAATTTGGAGAGAATTCATCTCTTTACTGATATCAGGAGATTGATTTCGAACAACATTTGCCCGTGGCTTCCTTCTAACCGATCTTTTGGCCAGCATCCAAGGGCCAAAATTCCTCCCTTCACCTTGACTCTCCTCAGCTCTACCTTTATTAGTCACCATCACCTCCTCAACCACCTTCCTTCTCTTAGGACAACCATCATAAGTATGGCCAAACATACCACACTCATAGCAGATATTGTGAATACCTTCGTATTCAATATGATAGACCGTATTCTGAACACAAAATTTAGATAGAAGAGGCTTAGCAAGATCAATGTCGATACAAACCCTGGCAAACTTGCCTCTCACTGCCCCAACGGTAGTTTTGTCCACATGGTGAACTTTCCCAACAAGGCCTCCAATTTTATTAAGAAATCTCTCGTTATAGTATTCAATAGGCAAGCCTGGAAATCTAACCCAAGTAAGGATCCTATTCACAGAGCAGTCATGAGGATTAAAATTTGGAACCCATGGCCTTAAAGACAAAACATGATTGGATATGATATAAGGGCCACCATTAACAACTGCATTAAAATCCTCCGCCCTTGTAAATTTAATGACATAATAGTCATTCTCTAGGTCCATAATGGTAACCTTCCCTTTCTTCGCCCATTGTGCCTGGATCCTCTGAGCAAAGTAATTAAAGCTAATCCTTTTCCCAAGCACAGTGACAATTAAGGCTAATTTCCACTTGGATCTGAGGGCGCGCTTGTCTTCAGAGGAAAGTCGGATCACAGGACACAGTGGGTCCTCTTGTTCACCATCCTCAACATCAGAGTCGGAAAAGACTTCCTCAGACTCATCCTCGATAATGTCTTCCTCCATCATGGGTTCCTCCTCGACCACCCCCATCACCTTATATCTCTAGGAAGATTTCCCCAAGCCTTTCTCAAAAGTGAAATTATCAACTGTATCCACAATTTGTCGTGGGCTCGGATTAGCACTAGAGTATATAACATTTTGTCCCTCCGCCCCCTGGGCCAACGACCCACCCATCGGGACTGCCTCAACCACCTTTGCTGCCCTAGAACCAGGGGACACAGCCAGATCCCTCGCCTGGGCAGCCACCACCACTGTCGGCACTCCCGCAACATCAATGCCCACCTCCGCACCAGCACCAGGGCACTGCTTGCCAAAATCCCCAGCCGAAACAATGCCCTCTTCTGCACAGGGTGCCTCCATTCTAGATCCAGGACGTCGCTCGCCCAACACCCCAGATCCGGAGCCCCATGTCGGCACCCTCGTGGCATGCGCCGGCGCCCCAAACAGATCTGCTACAACCTTCCCGCCCCCCTCAAATCCTTGCGCCGCAGCCGGATCCATCCAATCCCTAGCCCTGCGCCATCCATGCTAACTGCCGGATCCAGCCCCTCGCCCTCTTTACGAGCCGTCCAATCCCGCTCCCTCGAACGATCCCTAACCCGCTCGCCGCTCACACGCCTATCCCTCGAATAAACTGCCGATCTCCCATCACCCCCCGCCATCTCCCTGTCCGGCACTGGATCCTTATCCAGCTCCTTCCCAGGCGCCCGATCCACCACTCCCTGCTCAGATCGGCCGCCCGCACCGCCCAGCGCCATGGTCGTCCTCGCCCTTGCTTTCTCTCGTTCTTTCGCCATAGGGATTTTTTGCGGGGGAATGTAATTAATTAATTTGTAAATTAATGAAATTGCATTCGGTGAATAATTAATTAATTGATACGTCAATTTATTAATTAGTGTTGTTTATTTAATTGGGGTAATTAAATTTAATCTAATTATAATTAATTGCATAGAATAAATACTATTGGTATTTATTTATGTAATTAGATTAGGATTGGATTAGTTTTGTAATTAACCAATTAACCCTAAACCAATTAGGTTTAGAAATAAACACATTATATATATAAAATTAACCTAATAACCTAATCACTAATTCATATGATTTTCGGCCACAATTCTATTGCTTGGGAAGCAATAAGTTAGGCGGCCACCACATGATCAAAGGTGAGGAATCTTTGTAAAATTACTCAATCTCTCTAGATCTTCATCCGTTCTTCGGCTAGCACCGGTTCTGGCTCAATAGCTGTTCGTGCACCTGACTACGGAGATCTTACTACCTTGTGGATTCTTCAGCCGTCTCTAGAAGAGACAGTCCGGGTATGTTTATATCCTTAAATGGATCAAAAGGTTTTATTCAATCAATGGTTAACGGACAAAGATCAAGCTATAAGGGATTAGAAATAAATTTTAAACCGCAATTCCGCTGCGCTACAGTTGATTAACTAGCAATAATCCCTAACACTTGTGCCTCTTTCAATCCGCCCAAATATCGTTGGAACCAGAAATATGCAAACGAAGGCAACTCCGTTCTTTGCTGATCGATCATGGTGCTCGTGAATCCCAAGCCGACATTAAATATGTACTTGTGTGTTGTGTTGCTTGAGAACAAGCAAGAGTTCAGGTTGGGGGTAATTTGATACGAGTAATATGGATAAGATTACGAGGCTAAACGTTCATGGAAAAGAGCTTTAATGATCTAGTTTTCAACCAAAATTAGGAGAAACAACTAGAAATGACAGTTCAAGAAGGATTCCTCTCGAACGGCTAGGATGAGGAACATAACAGCATAAATAATAACAGAAATGGATCAAAAATGGCGGGTTACAGATTAATGCGCGGGTCAAGCAAGACAAATGATAGAAGAGAATGGGGATTGCAAGGCGGCATCCATCTTGTGCCAAGTGGAGGGTGTTGATTTCATTGTCCTTGTAATAATTGTTTTAGTACCTTTTTGCCCTTTGTTTTAGGGTTCATTTTGTTGCCTATCATGTAGCTTAAAGTTGGCACCTCATTTTCAGCCACCTTTTAATTCTTTGCACTTTTACTTTTGTCAGAAGGAATATTTCAGTTGGAACAAGCTGTTCACTCATGAAAATGAGTGAGTAGTTCCTTTTTTGCAGGCCTAGCCAGCCATAAACGGCGACTGTAAGTTTATTGTTTTATCAATGAAGTATTTCCATTCATGATTGATTGTCCATAGTATGCTAAATGTGTAGATTAGGATCAAATCTATGTTTTAGTTATTAAGGATGGCATGACAGTGCTCCAAAGTAACATAACCAGCTATGTGGCTTACGTCGTTGTGGACGGACACGAAAACAACCATGTATTGAGGTTTCATCTTATGAATGCTTTATGGGTCTTAATGTTTGCATATGCTTAACATAAGGACACTTGGTTAATTTACATGCTTAGAATCTTTGAAAATGGGACACTGGACCTTAGTGAATCTAGAGAAAGAGACTCAAATTAGGAATATGAATTTACTTCGTTGTATGGAATAATATGTTTGCAGTTGCCCGTGGGCGTAGTGTTAGGCCTGTCCCTGTTTAATCTGATATTTCCCTGTTATTTTGTTATTTTGCTTGTTCATGCTAGTAGTATTAAAATCAACTCAACCAATTATTTGTTTCTAACAGTTAAGGTAACTCATTTTATCAATTTAATTCAATCCCTGTGGAATACGACACTTGGTCTTACCAAAACTATATCCGATCTAGGACGCTTACTAGCGTTCATATATAATACACCAAGTTTTTGGAACCGTTGCCGAGGATTGTTTAATTAAAAATGAAAGAATTTGTATACTTAACTTGTTACCTGTTAACCACCTGTTTGTTCAGTATCTTTGGTTTCGAGTTTTAGCTATTTATGCGAAGAGCAGGTGTTCCCATTCTACCTGTAGATCTTGAAATAGAGAGAACTTGCAGCAGAAAAAGGAGACTATTCAGACAAGCTCGACTTGCAAGGATGAACAATGAAATCCCGATACTAGAGGCTAAAGGACTAAAGAACCATGAGGAGGGTTATGGTGAAAACAATGGAAATAATAATAAAAATCGCAACAACAATGGGAATCAGATATTGCGGATGAAGGACTACTCCAAACAATCTACTGAAGGCCATTCGTCATGCATTGTTCTACCTAATGAAGGAAACCACATGTTTGAAATTAAAGCTTCGATGATTCAGATGTTACAAACAGCTGTGCAGTTTTGTTAATACCCAAACGAAGATCCAAATGCCCACATTCAAGACTTCATCACTATGTGCAATACCTTCCGAACAAACAGGAATGAGAGTGATGATGTTATAAGATTAAAGCTGTTTCCGTTCTCTTTGAAGGATAAGGCGAAGAACTGGTTAAAGAACTTACAACCAGGTTCAATCACCACTTGGGAGGAGATGGCTAGCCTGTTTCTGATGAAATGTTTTCCTCAAAGGCAAGCAATCAAGCTTAGAAATGAGGTCTCTCATTTCTTTCAAGAAGAAGATGAGTCGTTATCAGAAGCTTGGGAGAGGTACAAGGAGCTGCTAAGAAGAGTTCCCAACCATGGAATACCTATATGGATGCAAGTTCAAAATTTCTACAATAGGGTGATTAATGCTTACAAGATCCAAATTGAGTCAGTTGCAAATGGAAATCCAGAAGAGCTTGAACCCCAAGCCTTATACGAGCTGATTGAGAAAGTAGTAAATACAAGTTACAATTGGCACTTAGTGAGGAGTGATGGAAAGAGAGTCTTAACCGATTCAAACAATGAAGCCATCACCAGACTATCTGCTCAAATGGAACAGCTAGTCAAAACCATGGGAAAAATGAATGTGTCCGTTATTCACACGCAAGCACCTGTTCCAACTGAAATTTTATCATCTGAAGGATGTGACTTCTACAAGAATCAAACCAGGTGTATCCATGAAAGAACAGTGCGATTTCATTGCTAGACAACCACCTAACCCCTATTCCAATATATATAACCCTGGTTGGAGAAATCATCCCAACTTTTTATGGCAGAACAACCAGAGACAACCAGCCGCTTAACCACCATACATGCAAGAGAACTAGAGGCTGACTTATAAGTCACAGCAAGCTACCACCTCCAACCAACAGTACCTGAGACAACCAGCTGTTCAGCAGGAAGGAAAGCCTAATCTGGAGTCAATGATGATGCAATTCATGAAGCAAACACAATCATCCATCAAAAGTCTTGAGACTCAGATGCAATAGTTTGCGACTATCATTGCTTCAAAAGAAAAAAGGCGCTATACCAAGCAACACCGTAACCAAGCCAAAAGAGGAGGTCAATGCAATCATACTGAGAGGGGGGTAAGGAAATTTCAAAACCTTTTGAAAATAATCGTCTGTCAAATGATGCAGGAGAAGGAAGCCAACCCATCAAACCACCAGAATAGAGGACGCCAACAATCGAGTCATGATAGAAAAAAAGATAAGCAACCAATCAATGAGGAAACAAATGTGCCTTCATATGAAACAATAGTACCCTATCCTGACCGATTGAAGCAGCAAAATAGTGAGAAGAGACATAAGAGCTTCTTAGAACAGCCGACGAAGCTGCACATAAACATACCTTTCATCGAAGCATTATCAAAGATGCCAATGTACGTAAAATTTCTGAAGGATTTACTCACCAACAAGAAGAAGCTTGAAAGTGTGGCAATGGTACAACTAAACAGAGATAGCTCATCAATCCTACAAGCCAAACAACAACTTTCCAAGAAGCTGAAAGATCCAGGGAGTTTCTTTATACCCTGTTCGATAGGAATTTTAACTATTCAGAATGCCTTGTGTGATTTAGGAGCTAGCATCAACCTAATGCCATATTCCATCTATATGCAATTAGGCTTAGGGGATCCTAGACCTACAAAGGTCACTATTCAGTTAGCTGACCGATCCATTCGGTATCCCAAGGGAATAGTGGAAGACGTGCTAGTTAAGGTTGGAAATTCCATTTTGCCTGTTGACTTTGTAATCATGGACATAACTGAAGATCTGGAAGTCCCAATCATCTTGGGATGAACCTTTCTAGCTACTGGTAGGGCAGTAATAGATGTACATAGTGGGCATCTAATTTTGAAAATCAATAATGAAGAAGTTGTGTTTAAAATGCACGAAGCTGTTCGTTATGCTTCTGCTCCTGATGATGCATGCTATTTTTTGGATACGCGAGATGAACAATCTGCTTTGCAGGAATAGTATAAAATTGGCAAAGCTACAGAGCTCGAACAACTGCTCGAGGTTAAACCAGCCGAAGAAACAGCTGATAACTTCCTAGAAGTATAAGAAGAAGAGATTCTGCCAGAACAGCGCCCCGAAGAAGAAGAAGAGTTAAGGTGCCCCAGAGCTAAAGCCTTTGCCAGATCATTTGGAGTATGCCTTCCTTGATCCACCAAACAGACGACCTGCCATTATCTCGGCCACACTAATGAAGGATATCAAAAAGAATAACTGCTCAACATTTTGAGGCGCAATGAAGAAGCATTAGCATGGAGGATAGAAGATATAAAAGGAATCAGCCGCACGATCTGCATACACAAGATCCTAATGGAGGAAGATCATCGACCAACTATCCAACCATAACAAAGACTCAACCCGCATATGAAAGAGGTGGTCAAAGTAGAAGTTATTGATAGGGGCGTTTCGTCCCTATCTTTTAGCGTGATTTACGGTTTAATTTTAGAAGAAATAAATAAGTTTAATTACAAAAATAAAGCGTTTTGATAAAATAAAGAAATAAGAATAAATTTCGTACTTTCAGTTAATTTTCAGTGTTTTTGATTAGTTTAGGAAATAAAAACGTCAAGCTAACTCGGCTCTTAAGATTTGTATTTCAGGTACGAGCAAGGAGCAAAAATCTACTCAAATACGCGGGGCGTATCATCCTTTACGCGGGGCGTATCATCCCTTACGCGGGGCGTAAAATATGGTGTCAGCAATAATTGCCTTATCCGCAGACACCATGTGGAATTGACTCAGCATACGCGGGGCGTATGCCACCCTATGTGGGGCGTATGCCACCCTATGCGGGGCGTATGCCACCCTACGCGGGGCGTATGACACATGTCGGAAATAATTGGCCTAATCCTGAAAGTCAGACTGCATTGTCTCCCGGAGTCAACTCTCCATACGCGGGGCGTATCATCTTTTACGCGGGGCGTATCATCTTTTACGCGGGGCGTATCATCCTTTACGCGGGGCGTACTTCAGCTACGCACGGCGTAAAAGCTCCAATTCAAGCTATAAAATCTCATAAACTCATTTACGCGGGGCGTACTTCAGCTACGCAGGGCGTGTTTGAGACAACAAGACATAGAATTGGTCCACATGCAGGAGATTTCTGACGGAATGGGCATATACGCGGGGCGTGCCTCACCATACGCGGGGCGTATTATGGGATTTCTGCACTCAATGATGTTGATCCATACTTGCACCTTGTGAAGTTACATTTTTGCCCCTAGCTTGATGTATAAATAAGAGTGACTAGCACTCAATTAGACATCTCTTGACACCTTGTACATAGCTACATCTTATTTCTTTTGATAGAATTCTTGTTGTTTTAGATTCAGTTTTATGTAATAAAACTCTACCACCTCGAGAGCTTGTTCATTTGATCCGTCATTTCCTCGAAGTTCCGTTCCACCTTCGTTCACCAAGCTCGAGAGTTCCACCTCCAAGTCCTAAGAGACGGCCTTGAGTCTGGTTAGCTAGTCCCGAGGGCCGATTCTTCCCTTTTTACTTGCTAATTAGCTTGATCTCATCCTATGTACTAGGCTTGGTTGTGTTCTATATTTTTATCCTCCATATTTATAATTTATGATTTGCAATTTCCGTTTCTATATACGTGTTGATGTTTATTGCTTGTTTTGATATCATAATTGACTATTGTGTAGGAGAACGCGATTTTCGACGCCATTCGGGCTATCCTTAGGGAGTTATATAGGTGTTGCCCTACCGGAAGTGACAAACCGGAAACCGTAGGAATTGACAAGCCACGGAACTTACGGGCCCTAGTTTCTGATCCCCAGCATTAGACACGCCTTGACTAGGAACCACGTAGTCTAAGTACTTCACGGGTCGGTCGAACTACACGTAGTCATCTTTGCAAGAGTAAATCGTCAACCGAATATATTCGGAGTTATTGCATATTATATTTATAACTTATCGTCACCCATATCACTCCGTGGAGTTTTCCATTACATAAATCTGTGTCACCAATAGGTTAGGAGTAGTTTGTAGTTGTGTCTCACACCAACTCAAAGTATTCACCGCTTAGATAACGTATAAAACCGAGTCATCTAATACTTGCAGTTATAAATCCCGTGGATTCGATACCCGGTCTTAACCGGATTATTACTTGATACGACGGGGTACACTTGCCCCTAAGTAGTCATAGCGTCTAGTAGAGTTAAGAGCAATTTATAAAGATCACATCCATAGATATAGAGTCCGCACTCATAATATATATATTTCGTCATAGAAACACTACACTAGGCGCCGCGCCCATCAGTTATAAAGTTGATTGATGCTGGAATAATATACTTCAACTGATGTCTACTACATTTACCATGGCCGAAGTCTCATCTCCTCGCATACCAAGAAGCAACCAATTATTGTCAGGTCTTCCACTAAAAGCGAATACAAAGCCGTTGCAAATGCCACTACAGAATAATTATGGCTTCGCTGTCTCCTTCAAGACTTAGGACATCCAATCTCTCGCCATGTTACTCTCTGGTGTGACAATGTTCGGGCCATCTACCTCATAATTAATCCAACGTTTCATGGTCGCACAAAACACATTGAGTTAGACTATCACTTTGTGCATGAACAAGTCCAATCTGGTTACATTGACAAACGTTTTATCTCCACAGATGACCAAGTGGCTGATATCTTAACCTCTCCAGACATCTTGTTTTCAGTGGTTATGCAAACACTCATGTCTCTCCTCTCGGCATCGAGTTGTGGTTGGATATCAATGATAATTATTTACACGAATAATTATCTCCTAATTATCTCAACAACTATTTTACTTAGTCAAATTAAGTTGTTGAGATAATTAAGAAATTCAAATTTCATGCCTGATTCTCATTTTATGTATATGAGCCAGTTAACGATACTGTATTTATATACTAACTATATTATCCTGTAACTAACTAATAGAAAAATATACCAATACAATTTTACCACAAATATACTCCAACAGTTAGATGTTCCGACACAAAAGTAGCCATAAATAAAAAATTTCTGGTCATAAAACTCAAGTGATCAAAATTACTCTTTGCTCTCAACGTTAGGGGTCAAATTGTACCAATTTAAACAACAAAATTACTCCTACTATTGATGTTGGGGTATTTTTGCAAGTTAATAGTTAACAAGTTAAATCATATAAATGGTTAAGTTTGACGCATATTTTATTACCAAAACCATTAAAACTAATTGAGAATTAATTTTCCTCGCATCAAATTTATTGAAATAAGCATATCTGTAAAATAGCGCCAACAAACGAAACAGTTAAATGGTATTATTAATTTGTTGGTTGATATCCAATGGAGGTACTAGTTACTTAGTAGTTAGATGTTCTCCCACACAAAAGCAGCCATAAATCAAATTATTCTGGTCTTAAAACTCAAGTGATCAAACTAACAATGAAGTCTGCTGCCCACTTGGGTTGAAAATAGAACTAATAATTGAGAGAAACAAAAATAAAGATAAACTATGCAGATATAATAAACTAATATAAAGGGTCAAAATATGTGCATATTGAAAGCAAATTTAGTTAGCCATAAATAAGAGAGCATTCAGTTAAAGATTTCTCAACCTTATAGCTTTGTGTTAATTAGCAAAAAGCAATCAATATTCCAATTATAATGAAAGTTTCCATTAGTTTCTTAGTTTTTGTTGCTGTCTTGGCTCTGGCATCCACATTTGGCATTGCCTATGATCCTAGCCCTCTTCAAGACTTCTGTGTTGCCACAAATGACACTAATTTCTCTTGTAAGTACTTAATTTGTTAAGTCCTTAATTTTATCATAGAATATATAATTGATGAAATTTGTTACTTTTGCAGTGTTTGTGAATGGAATGTTTTGCAAGGATCCAGAGAAAGTGACAGTGGAAGACTTCAGTTTCTCAGGATTTAATATTCCAAGAAACACATCCGAGCAACTAGGAGTTTACGTGACACTTTTGGATGTGAGCATTATACCAGGACTCAACACAAATGGCATTTCTTTAGCTCGTATTGATTTTTCACCAAATGGGGGATTAAACCCACCTCATACTCACCCTCGAGCAGCTGAAATTCTAACAGTTTTAGAAGGTACTGTTTATGCTGGTTTTGTTGGTACTAATCCAGATCATCGCCTTTTCGCCAAAGTTCTTCATCCTGGAGATGTTATTATCTTCCCATTTGGACTCATTCATTTCCAGATGAATATTGGAAAAACTCCAGCAGTTGCTATTGCTGCTTTGACAAGCCAAGATCCTGGAGTTATCACTATTGCTAATGCTGCTTTCGGTTCTGAACCAGCTATGGACCCTCGTGTTCTTGCTAAAGCTTTCCATCTTGACCAACATTTAGTCACCAAACTTCAGAAAGAGGAATGGATCAATCCAACATATTAGTTTTCTTTACCTTTACCTGCATAATAAAATCTAATGCCTCTTCGTTATTAATTTTCTTTTTATTTGGAAATCTTTGTATGCCTTTCACCAAAATAAAATTACCTGTTCATTGTTTGTTTAGCACTTCAGTCCCTTATTGAATTAATAACAAATTTAACAGATCTAATCCGTTTTCCCTCATTAATACATGACACAGTCCACTAATTACCTAACAATGGAAAAAGTTACAAAATAAAAAAGAACTGATTTATGGAATTAATTCTCTATACGAAGACTAAAAGATGAGTTAAAATGCATTCATACATTTTGTTCAAAATCTCAGTACAGTAGCATTTATCAAATGTATGTAGTGTACTTTAGTTTAGTTGGAAGATAATTAAAGGCTTAATACATTACCAGCTCCCTGAACTCCCTGAACTTTGCAAGTGTCTCACCAGCTCCATAAACTTGTTTATTTCCTATCACCAGTTCCCTAAACTTGTCCATAAAAATAGATTAGTTCCTTGAACTTTGCAAGTGTCTCACCAACTCTCTAAACTTATTAAACCTAAATTCTAAAAATACGTCTTCATCTATTCGAGAGGTAATTTACTTTTATGGAAGTTTAAGCAAGTTTGAGGAGTTGGCGAGACACTTGCAAAGTTGAGGGAGTTAATCTACTTTTATGGAAAAGTTTAAGGAGCTAGTGATACGAAATAAGCAAGTTTAGGGAGTTGGTGAGATACTTGCAAAATTCAAGGAGTCAATCTACTATTTTGGATAAGTTCAGAGAGCTGGTCATATATTAGGCCATAATTAAAGTGGATTACTATTCATAGCTCTAATTTCCCACATTTAGCCTTTAACAAAGATGAAAATACAGTTTAGTCAAAATCTCAAATCCTCTCAACTCTTCGAATCCTTTCAAATTCTAAACTCAAATCCGGACAAAAAGTATGGATCGGGGGAGGGGCGGCAAAGGAAAGGGAGTAATGTTACGTGACTCGAACGGTTGTTTTTTTTTTTTTACGGTTTTTGAATTGAAATTTCTGTTTTTTAAAACTCGGTTTCGGGACTTCGGGCTTATGAGTATCACCAACATGTGAGGCGTATGAACATCACGCCCTCACACAGGTGAGGGTGTAATGCTATTACGCCTCACCTGTGGTGAAGGCGTGAGACTCATACGCCCTCACCACAGGAAGGGCATAATAGCATCACGCCCTCACCTGTGTGAGGGCGTGATGCTATTACGCCCTGGGGTGATAAATTTTTTAAAATTTTTTTTTTATACATATATATAAATTGTTAATTTTTTTTTATTTTGTATTTTAAATTATTTGTATATTTTTTTGGAATATAGATGCAAGACTAGAAGGAGTTGAAATATAGGATATGAATTTACCAGTTTGACTTATACAATCGAAGCAATGCAATGATCCATGTACGGGTTTCAAGATCAGTTTGATAGTTTGTGTCAGTAAACAAGAGAAACATCTCTCAATGGAAGATGATTATCAACAGGGAAGGTCCATAAGGGTGGAAGCGAGTTTGAATAGGTCATTAAACCACTCGTGCCCCAAGAATGCAAGTTGAAATAGGGCATGATACTCCAACTAAACAAGTGGGCTAAGAAGTAGAAACAAATTCTAATGATGGAGAAGATGGAGGTGCTTGATAAATTGAGAGAAAAATATTGAATGAAGGGAAGAAGATTGAATTCTCATTAACCAAACAAGTCACAACGATTACACTATATAGAGGAGGAAACAGACAAAAGAGCAATTGGCAAGCACGTGTGAGGTGCATGCTCATAACAATCAAAGGCAAATAACCACAAGGGTCCTTATACAAAATAAACTGAAATAACAAAATAACAACTAAATCCTTCAGTCTCCCCTCAAGATGAAACACTTTTCATCTTGCACAAACCAAACAAAATCAGCAATGAAAACCATCAATCTCCTTGAAACTCTGCATCTCCCACCATGCTGATATTAGTGAAATTCATTTGTGCCAAAGAACCTGCCATCTGCTTTCCAGAAAGTGGCTTAGTGAATAAATCTGCCAACTGATTAGAAGAATTGACATAAGGTGTATGAATAAACCACTTTCCATATCACCAAGTGACAATCGATCTCAACATGTTTCATCTTTTCATGAAACACATGATTGGCAGCCTGATTATCACAGTATAACGAAATATGAAGGTTAGGCTGAAATTTGAACTCAGCAAGCAAATAATCAAGCCATTTCAATTCACATGAGGCTATAGACATAGCTCTGTACTCTGCTTCAGCTGAGCTTTTGCTCACCACATTCTGCTTCTTAGACTTCCATGAAACCAGACAATCACCAATAAACACGCAGTATCCAGTTATAGATTTCCTCGTGATTTTACACCTTCCCCAATCAGAATCGTAAAAAGCGCGCATATGAGACAGATCTGTCCCTGCTCCATAAAACAAACCATTATTCAATGTACCTTTGAGATACCTGACCACATGTTCAGCAGCTTCCATTTGGATCTTAGTAGGCTTGCTCATATACTGACTAAGCTGTTGAGTTGCAAAAGCTATGTCTGGCCTAGTAAACCCCAAATAGAGTAGTCGGCCCACTATTCTTCGATACTTTTCTGGATTAGGAATCTCTGCAGAAACTGCATCCAACTCTGCCTCACTTAAAAAAGGACTAGTCACTGCAACTGAGTCATTCAAATCTGCATCAGTAATTAAGTCTCGAATATATTTGGATTGGGAAATAATCAACCCTCGATCATATCTTGCTAACTCTATCCCCAAAAAATACTTTGCTTCTCCCATGTCTTTGATTGTAAAACTTTCATCTAAGGCCTTCTTCACATCATTAATCATTTTGATTGAAGTTCCTGTTATTAGAACATCATCAACATACACAATAAGGGCCAAAAAATGATCTATGCCAGATTTGATGAACAAACAATAGTCGTGTATAGACTTAACAAAACCCAGCTCAAGCAATTTTGCTGTGAAAGCTTTGTTCCACTGCCTTCCTGCCTGCTTAAGGCCATACAAGGATTTTTCTAACTTGCACACCATTCCTGGTTTAGCTTTACTATACCCTTTAGGTGGTTCCATGTATAATTCTTCATCAATGCTCCCATGCAAGTATGCATTATTAATGTCAATCTGTTGTATAGTCCATCCTTTGCTAACCGCTACAGCCAAAAATACTCGGACTGTGGTAACTTTTGTAACTGGGGAGTAACTATCGTGGTAGTCAATACCATACCTCTGATCATATCCTCTAGCCACAAGTCGTGCTTTATATCTAACTATAGATTCATATGCAGCTCTTTTAATCTTAAACAACCACTTAGACATTATTGCATGTTTCCCTTCTGGCAATTCAGTCAATTTCCAGGTGTTGTTCTTCTCTAAAGCTTCAATTTCTTGTGCCATTGCTGCTTCCCACTGTGGTTGCCCTTTAGCCTCTGCATAATGCTGAGGTTCTTGTTCTTTGATCAAAGCAACTAAAAAGGCTTTATGACCTGCACTATGCTCAAAAACAGATCCATAAGAACACTCCTCTTCATCTTGAACTGTATTAATCACAAAATCATGCAACCACTGCGGCTGTTGTGTTTGTCTTTGTGATCTCCTTGCCTGAGGAGCCACAATAGTTCTCTGATCTGCAGTATCAACAGCTTCTACATCTGCAGGTGTTGCTTCTACACAATCTGTATGCACTAAGGGAATGATCACTTCAACTGCAGAATGGATGTCTTCATTATGTTTCCCTGCAGTATTAGTAGCAAATGGGAAAATATGCTCTGCAAAAGTTACATCTCGAGAGACAATGAGTTGCTTTTTAACCCGATCATACATTTTCCATCCTTTCTGATTTCCTGCACTGCCAAGGTGAACACATTTAATAGATCTATCACCAAACTTCCCTCGAGAAGGAGTATTATCAAGTACATAACCCTGGCAACCAAATACTTTTAATGCATTCAACTGTGGTTGAACACCATATAATAACATATGTGGACTTTTCCATCCCAAACCCTTAGTCGGAGACAGATTCAGCAAAATTGTGGCATGTGCCATAGCTTCCCTCCAAAACAATATAGGCAATTGCCCTTGCTTTAGTAAAGCCCTAGCAATACTAGTGAGACTTCTATGCCTCCTTTCCACTACTCCATTCTGCTGGGGAGTGTAGACACATGTCCTTTAGTGTATTACTCCATATTTCTTAAACATAATTTGAGTAATATGCCCTACAAATTCTGTTCCATTGTCTATTCTAATCCCCTTAACTATAGCATCAAATTGAGTTTTCACCAACAAGAAAAATTGCTCAAGTAAACCAGACACCTGATCTTTAGATTTAAACAAAACAGTCCACGTGCATCTTGTAAAATCATCCACTATAGTAAGCATGTACCTATCTCCACTTAATGAACATGTTTTGTAAGGCCCCCAACAATCAACATGTATCAACTCAAAAGCTGTAGAAGCTTTAATACTGCTAAGGGGAAAAGGTTTCTTAATTTGCTTTGATTCAAGACAAACTTCACAGTATTTAAAACTATCTATAGGCACATTAGTCACACAATCAGTATAAACTAACTTAGTTTGAGACATATGACCTAGCCTCTTATGCCACACCATAACTTCACTATCATCATGAGCATTTAAAACTACATCTGGACAACCAAAAGAACCAGTATCAAGGTAATATAACCCTTGCTTCAAATTCCCAAGGGTAATTTTCTTCTTAAATTGATGGTCCTGTAAAACACAACATACTCCTGAAAACTGGACTGAGATATCTTGATCTTGTAGCAACTTGCTCACAGACATCAGATTGTAGTTGAAGTTTTTAACTAACAAAACATCTGTTAGTTTAAAAGCTGCATTAAAAACTTTGTCTCCTTTAAACATCACTAACACAGCTTCTCCAGTTGGAAGATATATTTTCTTGGGTGCAATTTTGGTGACATTGCTCAATGACTTGTGATCAAAAGTCATATGTGTTGTTGCCCCGGAGTCAGTAATCCATTCACTGTTTTCAGTAGTATCAGATTGATAGGAATCATTACCTGCACAAGCTCCAGCAAATGCAGAAAATTCATGAGAGCTGTTACTCTCTTGAGACATCTTTTGCTTCCATGCTCTTTGAACCTCCTTCTGAATCATTTCCTGCATGTTTTCTGATTTATTTTGCTGCTCCACCTCTATACCAAACTCATCCATAGGCGAATTAAACTCAGATTACTCTTGAGTAAAATTAGCTTGATGTGCCACTGGCCCCATAACTCTTTTGCCTTTGAACCACTCCGGATAACCTCGAATTCTAGAGCACTCTTGTTTCTCATGACCTCCCTTTCTACAATATGTGCAGAACTTATCTGCCTTATTCTTTCCTCCATTTGAATTACCTCCTCTATTGACATTACTACCAGCAGTAGCATTATAACCAGTAAAACCACCAGTATTAGAAGATCCTGCTCTATAATTGTTGCTATTATTTGAACGTTGAAAATTATCAGATCTATTTCCTGGAGATCTGTTGCTCATAGTCATATTCACAAAATCACTTTGCACCGATTCAATCATACTGTGCTGCCTATCTATTTTGATCAACATAGAATAGGCCTTATTTATATCTGGTAATGGATCCATCAAAAGAATTTGATCCCTAACATGATCGAATTCAGTATTTAATCTAGATAAAAATTGCATAAGTTGTTCTTCTTCTAACAAATCCTGTGCAATTTTTCCAGATTCACCACAAGTACATACACGAGCAGGCTTCATCACAACATATTCATCCCACATTCTTTTCATTTTGCTAAAAAATTCGGTTAGAGACATACCTCCCTGAGTTAAACTGCAGATTTCTCTACGCAGGTGGAAAATCAAAGGGCCATTACTCTGGCCATACCTCAATGCCAATTCATTCCATAATCCTTTAGCCATTGGCGCATACATGATTTTCTCTGCTATTTCCCTCGATAGAGCATTCAAAATCCATGAGTAAACCAGATCGTCCGTCTCCTTCCATTTGATATACGCATCTGACTTCTTGTTCTCTGGAGCTTCATCTTTAAGAATGAAACTAGATTTCCTCTTAGCATTTACTGCTAACAACATCGATCTCTTCCATGGAAGATAATTCCGTCCATTCAACACTACACTTACAAGTATCAATCACGGATTATCTAGGTTTTGATTTTGATTCACATTCATTGTTTCTTCTTCGTTGTGATTCAGATCTGAGATTGAATCTGAATTTGAGAATTCTTGTTCGCTTTCTTCTTCTTGCCGTTCGCTTTTTTCTTCTCCTGTAATTTCTTCCTCTTCCTCTGTTTCTCTACTCTGAATATTTTCTACTACTTCAGAGTATGATCTTCTTCTTCGAGTCATCTGTCATCTTCTTTGCATTTCCGGATCTATCCATGATGCTCTGATACCATGATAAATTGAGAGAAAAATATTGAAGAAGGGAAGAAGATTGAATTCTCATTAACCAAACAAGTCACAACGATTACACTATATAGAGGAGGAAACAGACAAAAGAGCAATTGGCAAGCACGTGCCAGGTGCATGCTCATAACAATCAAAGGCAAATAACCACAAGGGTCCTTATACAAAATAAACTGAAATAACAAAATAACAACTAAATCCTTCAGTGCTGAAACTAGATTTGTTGCTGGACATGATGACAAACTTGTTGTTTTCTTGGAGTTAGCTGGGAAGAAATTAGATTGGCCTAACTAAAAGGAGGAGGAATTTTCAAATGAGACCGTGAAGGATTTATGGCCATCCGCGACAAATTTCTCATTCCAACAAAGTCCTAAGGTAGAAAATGAACCTTAGAAGAAATAATTTATAGTGGAAGTCGTTCTACCTTCTGGGAAGATCTCATAAGGTGGAGTTGATAAAGTTATAGCTGACTTAATTTGGCATTTTTCAGATGCCATCAAATTCTAAGAGGGCACTTCGGAAGAGACAAGACCTACGTATTAGACTATATATCCATTTATTATTTATCTGTATTATTGACACAGTCTGTTCCTCATCTCTAGCCTAGAATATAGGTTCAGTTGTTGACTATAGTTGTTCACTATAGAGTGAACTGTATTCTGTATATATATACTAAACTACACATCAATAACAATCACTGAGAATCATATTATTACATGGTATCAGAGACCTAACCCTAACCCTAATCTTCCCTTTCTCTTCCTACTCTCACCGAAACACATATCTCCCTCCCTCCCATCTACGGCCGCCGCCACCGTCACCGACTCCGGCCTCCTCCCTCCTCCGATCCAAAAAAGCCGAAACACCACCCCTCTCTTCCCGTCGCCGCCATGAGCACCAACACAAAAAATTCCACCACCGGAACACCGCCCAACACAAACTCGAACATTAATAGCACAGACACAAACCCTAATCACCATCCTTCCCTCACCGTATCCAACATATCTACCTTCATCAAAATAACCCTCGACATAGAAAAAGGGCATTACCCTACTTGGGCCGCCCTATTCAAACTACATGCCAAGGCATTCCAAGTCCTGGACCATATCCATCCTACCTCACCCACAAACCCTTCCGTCAATTCTCTACACCAATCAAACCCCGACCTCTGGTCTCCTATTGATGCCGTTGTTCTTCAATGGATCTACAACACCATATCCCTAGATCTCCTGCATACTATCATTGAAGCCGACTCCACCACCGCCAGGGCCTGGAGTCGTCTACAGGAGATTTTCTCAGACAACAAAAATTCTCGCACGCTATTTCTTCAGCAAGAGTTCTTAAAAACCAAATTCGGTGACTTTTCTGACATCTCCACCTACTGTCAGCACCTCAAATCCCTGTCTGGCCAATTATCCAATGTGGATTGTGAAGGAAAATAGACAAGCCTAGGCGCAACGGAATTATAAAATTTTATCTATTTTATCTATTTCCCTTTTCCAAGATCTGTTAATTGTTATTTCATATAAAGAAGGATAAAGTGAAATACCTTTTCTAAAGAACTATCTACAGTTGCAAACGAAGTGCCCACAACTCTTAATCCGTGTATCACGAACAACAAAAGAAACAACACAGAAAAGAAAGACGATTAGTAATCAACCTTAATAAATAGCAATCGCAATGACTGCCTCTAACAGAATCGATACGAGATCAAAGAGAGAGTAAAAAAGATTGTAATTAGCCGAGACGGAGACGAAACGGTTCCTCTTGCTCTAGTAATCTGTGTTAGTCAAAATTTAGGGGGTTAGGGTGTTTATTTATAGACTTCTCAAAACCCCAATCCCTATTGTGTTAGGTAATTAATTAATTAGAATCTTATTCGGAATAGGATTACTAATTAGATAATTAAATAAACACTTTATTATTATCTAAATAATAACTAATTATATCTAGATAATATTACTAATCAAATTAATAATTTAATTATTGTTAGGGATAATTAATTAGAGTTTCAATCACATTAAAATCTCTAATTAATATTATCAGATAATCCTTTAATTTAATTTATAATCATAATCTAATTATAATTATTAAATCAAATTAATTATCCCTTTTTAACTAATAAATTCCAGCCCATGTAGTGTGTCCCGCTAATTACATTTTCGTCCTCTGGTTCCAAGTCTCATATGCGACCCATTAGGTTCTTTATTGCCACTAGCCGTATATATCCTTTGAAATTTATTCATCCTGATTAATTCCAACATGTATATAACGGAATACCGTCACGAGCTGTTACTAGCAGAACCTATGATATTCCCCCAGAGCAATTAAGAAGTCAGGTTGATAACTGTCGTTAACCTTTCAGCATTAGGTGCAGTATAATACGATCCTTCATCAACTATATCCCGTCGGTCAATTCCTTATAACCATGAAACGTGTCAAGGTTACATATAACGAAGAGTCCGGTTTTACTTGTACAGGTTGAATTCACTCTGAAAAGATAAGTTAAGTGAAATGTTTATTTCTACTCTTAACTCTATCACCTTGCAAGGATTTCAATCAATTCACCACAAGCGGCCATTTTGATATATCTCCCACTTATCGGGAGTGACGAATGCTCAATCTGACATTAACTATTCTGCAATTACTTTGTGTGATACCCAACCCTGCTCTCACACACCCCAGGCTCTCACCTGTTGGATCGTGCTCGCACAGAATCAAAGTACCAGACTCCATAATCCAGAATCACTAATTAACGAATGTTTGAGTCTGAGGATTAGTTATACCTACTAATACAAATGAGATGAACAGTTGACACTTTTAGATAAATTAATCCATGCTGTTATCTCAAGTCGGGTCCCAATCCTAATGAACTCCTTCACCGGATCCATGTAACTGTCTAGATATCTAAATATCTAAAGCTTGTGAGACCAGCTTTCTGTCTCGACAGAAAACAATGTTACATGCAAGTCTCAACAGTAATATGCCAACCCCTATAACATATTACTTGACTTGGGTTGATTTTAAGTCTATTGGTCTATTATAAAGTATAGTCTCACTTCATGCTTGTATGAATACTTTATAACTACGTAAATAAACTTAGGATTACTTTCTTTATGAAAGATTTGTGCCTTTATATATAGTTACATTTTAATGCTATATATCTTATTAAACAAATGACTAAATAAATAATTTATTCATTAATATTTATATCCTAAAACAATTGTCTTTAGGACACTAAACTCCAACATTCTCCCACTTGGACTAAAGCCAATTGTTTCTAAAAACATTCCCATAAGCGTTCGCATGACGATCATGAACCTTTTGGGGTAAGGCATTCTTTTAAATGGATCTATAAGATTGTGCCTTGGTGGGCACTTTTTTAATTCTCACATCTACTCTTGTTATTATCTCTCGGAAGAGATGGTAATGACTGAGGTAGTGTTTGAACGTATTATGAGACTGCGGGCCCTTAGCAAGAGCAACAGCCCTATTGTTAATCTCATTAACAATGTCAGGTACCACGCCTAGTTCATTAATGAACTTGCATTCCAGACTTCCTTTTAGCTGCTTCCGAAGCTGCTACATATATATATATATATACACACACACACACACACACACACACACACACACACACACACACACTGATTTAATTTACTGGCTCGGTCACGATTTCCTGCTCAGAACTATTCCAGCTAATCGTACCTCTTTCAGAATAAACTTGTATTCTGTAAGATCATCTTTATCTGTTTGATGACTTGCATATGAAAGTCTCCAACTTTCAAATTTCATCTCCATATATCCGAAACATATGTTCAGTCATTTTAAGTACTTAAGAATGTTCTTGACAACAATCCAGTGACCATCACTCAGATTGACCTATAATCAACTTTGTCATGCTTAAAGCAAAAGTGATGTTAGGTCTAGTGTAAAATGCTTTGAGCACTTTGTCAATGTATTTAGACTGGGAGGGGTCAAGCAGTCTTCTCAATCTATCTCCATAGATTTTAATCCTTAAGATGTAAGCTGCTTCTCCTAAGTCTATTATGGAGGATTTTATCCGATAACCAAAATTTTCACCGATTGCAGTATAGCTATGTCGTTCCCATTAGTAGAATATTATAGACATATAATACTAAGTAAACGACCAAGCACCCACTAGTTTACATGTAAAGGCTCATACGAGCTCCTACTAGTTTACATGTATAGGTTTACAAGAGCCTTCTCATAAGTCGTGGGTTCATCGTCTGACACATGAACCTCTTCGTCGTCTCCCACTAGAAATCCAAATCTCTTTGGGATTTCATCGGCTCCCACTAGAAATCCAAATCTCTTCCGCTAGTGTTTATCATCTAACACATAACTCGACCAGACCTATGAGTTAGTAGTGTCACTAGTGTCTCATCCTGTGAGACAGATTTGGGTTCCACCATCTCTTCCGCTATTTCAACCAATCATTGTTCTTGAACTTCTTCAAGTTCAATCACGCTTTCTACTTGTGTTTCTAGAAGAAACTCTTTCTCTAGAAATACTGCGTGTTTGGATACTATTACTTTCGATCATCCGAATGATAGAAGTAATAGCCTACTGTTTATTTCGGAATTCCAATGAAGAAATATTTATCAGATTTAGGGTCTAACTTAATCTGATGCTATGTATTTAACATATGCTGAACACCCTTAAATTCTCATGAAAGAGAAACTGGGTTTCTTTTCCAATGAACAATTCAAATGGAATAGAACTTGGCGGTTTTGTGGATACTCGGTTCAAGGTAAATAAGGCGGTTTCTAGGGCGTGGCCTTAGAACATCTTTGGAAGAGAGGTTGTGCTCATCATGGATCGCACTATATCTAATAGAGTACACTTTCTCCTTTCAGATACATCGTGGTGTATACAGAGGAGTCCATTATGAGTGAATCCTATATTTAATTTAGATAATTCAGAAAAATCTTTAGAAAGATATTCTCCACGACGATCTAATCGAAGCACTATAATATTCTTTCTTGTTTGTTTTTCTTACTTCATTCTTGAAGCATTTGAACTTTCTCAAAATCTTCTGACTCATGCTTCATCAAGTAGATGAATCAATATCTGGTATGATAATCTTATGAAGCTAATGAAGTGATTGAACCTTTCTCTTGCTTGTGTTTGACGTATGACTACATACATCTGAATGTACTAGTCTTAGAGTGTCTGATACACATTCTCCTTTATTGCTAAAGGGTGTCTTTGTCATCTTTCCTTTAAACAAGACTTACATGTGCCCATTGATTCAAAATCAACCGAGTCTATAAGCCCATCTTAATGCAGCTTAGACATGTGTTTCTTGCTTACATGGCCTAGGTGACTATCACAAGTAAGTTGAATTATCTATCCTTTAGTTCTAAAAGTAAAAGCACCATCATGACCCTTCTTCTAGAGAGAGTCTAAGTACTTCTTACAGTTCCTCTTCCAATTCCATTCTTTACCATATTGGTGGCATTCCCTTCTTGCTTTTATTGACTTGGGTTTAATGCATTTGTTCTTCTTGGAATCTTTAGAATTGGGAAACTTCCCTTTCTCTCGTGAGATCCCTCAATAACAAGTGCTGACATCACTTTCTTAAAATTTGGGCTCAACTGACTTGAGCATATTCAAGAGCTCTTCTAGAGAGGTCTCTGAGTTTATTCATCTGACAGTTCGAGATGAACTTATGAATAAATCTCTAGGAGGGATTGTAGAACTAAGTCGACACTTAATTCATTATCCATAAAAAATCTAATACTAGAAAGCTTTGGGGATGCAGTCAATCATCTTGACACAAAGTGCCATAACAGAAGAACCTTCTTACATCTTGGAGCGAAACATTCATCGCTATTTCATAGCGTCCGCATTTGAGTATGTTTCCCAAAACACCTCTTCCAAGTGTATAACCATGGAATACGTATCCATGTTCTCATGTTGCTTTTGTAGCTCTAATGCCATAACTGCAAGTATGATACATCCTGTACATTCGTCATCTGATTGGTGCTTCCGGTAAACATCAATCCTCTTAATAGGAGCATCATCAACAAGGACATTGGGTATTGACGTATTTTAATACATACCCAATCTTTTCGAACTTCAAAACAATTTTGATGATGGGTATCATTGTATCTTAATACATACCCAATCATTTTGAATCCTCAAAACAATTTTGAGTTCGCCAAAATAGTTGGTGAATTTTGAACTATTCAATTTGTTATCGGTTAAAATATTACGTAGATCCATTTTAGATATGATGATTCAGACTATTTACTTGAGAGTGAGATAGAGTGACAGATGTTATTCATTTGCTTAATTCATTTACAATTTAAATACGTTGGTCTTTTATGTTTTTAAATTGCTCCCACTATTTTACCAAATTAATAACCCTCAATATTAATCCGAAGAATTACTCAAATTCTTTAATGGGCTAGGACCATATCTAGCGAAGTTTCACATTGAGTGACTCAACAAGCTAGCCCCATTCGATAGGTAGATTCGTGTAATCAATCATATCAACAATATGACTCCTAGGTTATTGGGTTACTAACCACATTAGTAACTAATATATATTTGATTATTAATCCCAACCATATTGCCTACTAGCTTTGAACAACATGAGTGACTCAACCAGCTCTCTTGGGTCTGATTCTCATCCCGCCGACTTCCTCCACCTAGCGAATACATCCGATGAGGGTTTAGGTTTTGACCTTAAAAAGTTGATTCCGCCACCTGTCCCAACCCCTCGTTTGCTATCGAAGAAGGACAGATCGGGAAGCCTAGTTTGTCAGGAGACAATTGATGACTTGCGGGAGCAGTATTCTTGGCTTCAAGGTCTCGAAGCCCTCATTCCCGGGGAGGATAGAGGACCGGGCGACTACCCAAAGGGGTATTTCACCATTTTCGTCGCCCAGATTATCTGCGGTTTCACGTATCCGCTGGCGGATGAGATTGCCTCCGTCCTTGGCGGTTACGGAATCGCACCTGGTCAATTGCATCCCAACGGATGGGCCGACTTAACTCTGGACAAATTTCTGGCGGATTGTCTGGAGGTTCCCTTCTCGCTCAAAATTTTCTCCAAGCTTCATCATTTCAAAAGTTCGGCGGGGTATTTCACTTTCATCCGTCAGAGCGGTTACTATGGTTTCGACGAGAAGCTGAACAAGATCCGCGAGTGGGACCGATCTTACTTCTTTATCAAGTTTAATGAAGGGAATCCAAACTTCCTTCGCTGCTGGGGCCGGCCCAATGTAAAGAGTTTGAACTTCGGTTACCCCAGTGAGGAAGAATCCGCTGTTATAAAGTTCTTAAAGAGTACGCCTCCTTTCATATGGACATATTATCAGGCCTTCCATATGCTAAGGAGTCGAGTAGTGATTGCCTACCGCGAGGGAGATCGCGTTGTCTATATCCCTTATCGCGTTTTTGTTCAAGGTATTTTTTTATTTCCAAGTTGATGATTTCTTTTAACCCTTTGCAGGGGTGATCCTTTATCTCAACTCGCTGCAGATCGGGAGGCGAAAGCCCTAGCGAGAAGGAAGAGGCGGATGGCGGGGACCACTTCCATTGTAGGGGCGAATTCTCCTGGAGGGGCGATTACTTCTATTGAGGCGGCTTCTCCCGTAAGGGCCTCCGTTTCACAAGGTCCAGCTTCTGCTTCCGAGGACCTTCCCTTAACTAGGAAGCGGAAGCATAATGCGGATACAGAGTCTTCTCGTCCCAGAAAGAAAAACACCTCTATGTCCCTCACTGTTGGCGGCACACCCGTATCCGCCCCGTCCAAAGGAAAGAGCAGTACTCCAATTCACAAGGTATCTCAATCCATTCCCCCCTTTTTTTATGTTGTTAACTTTTCCTCATGAGTTATCTGCTGTTCTCCTGATCTTTCTCCTTATGCATTCGCAGCCGATTCCCGACATCAGCGGGTGGTGGACTAGGACCTTCGGTATGGCCGTGAGCTTTTCTTGTAAGGACATTGTCTCTTCCATATGCAATGTCCTTGGGCGGCTCCCCTCTGCTTCCCGTGTGCGAGAACAAGTACCGCTTCCTACTGCAATGGAGGGGATTGAGAAGCGTGCCATAGAGGTATATTGTTGTTTTGGGGGTAGAGGCTTGTCATTCCCTTTCAAGGATCTTGTGTCCATAGTAATCGAATGTTTCTATTCGCCCTTTTTATTCACGAGCCGTCTTATATGCAGATTATCAATTTCGCGGAGGGCGCTCTCCAAAGGGATGCTGAACGAGCCAAAGAGTTGGAGAACCTTGGTACTGAATTGGCGACTCAGAAGTCACTTTATGATGATGTCCAAGGGAAGGTAAAGGCTCTTGAAGGCGCTTGTCAGAAGGTTATGAGCGAGAAGGAGGAAGCTCTCAGATCCCTCCAGGATAAGTCCGACGAGCTGCAAAAGGTCCTTGATGATCTAAATTCATCCAAGGAGGCTCTGGAGATGCAAAAGAAGAAAGCTGAGGAGATTCTAGCCGAAGATGGTGCTCGCATCTATTGGTATGGGGAGCGAATTCATGCCTCTTATGAGCATGGGCATCCAGATCGAGTACTTAGCCGCCCCAAGGTTCCCATCCCCGAAAAGGATCTAACTGAGAAGTGGGACAAGCTGGAAGCCGAGGATGCTGATATGGATGAGGTACTCTTCTTAGATTGGCAGAGTTTTCAGAACTCTCTAATTAGCTGCGAGATCCCTACTCAGAATGCGGAAAAAGAGGCACCACAAGACCTTTCTCAGCTTGAGCAAGAGGTACCGCCCTCTGAAGCGGTTACTGATTCGAGGGTTGAGGATTCGCTTGAAGCAGATCCGCCCACTGGAGGAGATGAGGGAGCCGCTGAAGGCGAGGGGGGCCATAGGGGTGAAGGAGAGGAAGCTGTAGCATAGTTTGATTTATATCTGGACTGTTGTATGTAACAAACTGCCCGTATATATATATTTTCTTTTGCTTGCCGCTTTACCTATACGTGCGATTGTTGTTTTATTCCTTATTGCCCTTTGTTTTCATACGTGACCCTTGCCTTTTGCCGACTCCATATTTGTATTTCCTCGTAGTTTAGTTTCGTTTCCGCTAGGGTGGCCAGACCCTTTTTGCAATTTTTTGAGTACTCGTTAATTCGCTTAATTTTATGCCTTATCTTATAATTTTTCTTTTGAAAATAATCATAAGGTTAATCATAAGGTTTTGCGAGTGATGCGTAATCATGCATCCGCCTTTCTTTAAGAGGCAACACATTTATGTGTTTTTAAGTTTAACCATAAGGTTTTTACGAGTGATGCGTAATCATGCATCCGCCTTTCTTAATAGGCAACACAGTTATGTGTTTTTAAGTTTAACCATAAGGTTTTTGCGCGATTTACCCGCCTTTTGTTTGTAGATAACACACTGAAGTGGTTGTCCTAAAAAGGATCCGTACTCAGACGCTGTATGCAACAATTGAATATCTTTATTGATAAAAGAAAAGACTTTTTGTTACATTGGTATATGAAATGTGTGGGATCAAAGCCTCATTAAAACCTTTTATCAGAAAACCCAGTGGGAAAAAACTCATAAAAGGAAAAAGAGTACTCGTCATTTCCCTGAACTACCCGGCCCGTTTATATAGGCGCAGATTTTCTAGATTCCAGGTGCGCGGGAGCTTTTTTCCGCTCATTTCTTCTATTTCAAAAGTTGATGGTCCCAGCTTCTTGGATACTCTGTATGGTCCGATCCAGTTGACGCCTAATTTGCCTTTGCCATCTCTGGATTGTATTTTATCCGCTTTTTTCAAGACCAAGTCATTCTCGTTGATTATCACTTTTCGCACCCTTCTGTCATGATATTTCTTGACCCTATTGCGGTATACTGCCATTTGCATGTAAGCTTTTTCTCTTCGTTCTTCAACAGAATCCAATGCATCTCTAATGTTGATAGGATTTTGTGTGTCGCAATAATAAATTATTCGATCTGTAGGCGACTTGATTTCAACAGGTAGGACTGCTTCGGCTCCATAAACCAGCGAGAAAGGTGTTTCGCCAGTTGCTGCTTTTACAGAAGTTCTGTATGCCCATAACATATGGGGTATCTCATCCGCCCAACCTGTTTTTTTATCGCCTAGCCGCTTCTTGATCCCTTGAATCATGGCCCTGTTGGTAACCTCTATCATACCATTCGATTGGGGATGGTTTACGGAAGAAAAATGATTCTTGATCCCCATGCTTTCGCAGTATGCTTTGAACTTGACACAGTTGAACTGGGTGCCGTTGTCAGTTATAAGCTTTTGCGGGATTCCAAATCGCATGATAATGTTCTCTCGTAAGAACTCGATCATTCGTTCAGGTGTTTGAGCGGTTACTGCCTCCGCTTCTACCCATTTGCTGAAGTGGTCAACTGCGACTACCAAGTACTTCCTTTTCTTTGTCGTTTCTGGGAATGGACCCACTATATCGATTCCCCATGTTGCGAATGGCCATACCGTCATTATAGAGATTTGTTTGGCTCCGGGAACGTGCTTTTCATTCGCATGGATTTGACAGCTGTGACATTCCGCTACCATCTTCTGGGAATCCTCCATCACCTTTGGCCAATAGTATCGCATTAGCTTGACTTTTCTTACCAACGCCGTGGATGCTTCATGTGCGCCGCACATTCCTTCATGGAGTTCTCGCAGTACGTAGTCTCCTTCATTGCGGCTAACACATTTCAACCATGGACATGTATATGATTTTCGATACAAAGTTCCATCTCGAATTGAGTATCTCGCTGATTGTCCAATTAGCTTTCTGGCTAGGCTTTTGTCATCCGGCAAATCTCCCTGCTCCAGATATTGGCGGATGGGTATCCGCCAATCTTCATCATCTTCCAGCTCTTCAATGACCATAATCTGATCGACTTCAAATGCCGGTGCGGATCTTATCTCCAAATTGCATGCTTTTTGATTCCATGGTTCTCTACTCGCCGCTGCTTTTGCCAGTTCATCAGCCTTTGTGTTTTGGCCTCTTGGAACATGCACCATTTCCCAGATGACTCCCTTGTGTGTTAACTCCTGCGTCAATCTGCCTACTACCTGATGGTATTTGACCAGATCTTCTTGTTTCACCAGATAGTTTTTTGTGATCTGATTTATCATTAGTTTAGAATCGCTGTAGATCACCACTCTTTCTGGCGTAAGTTCATTAAGCAGCTTCAATCCGCATATCATTGCTTCATACTCTGCGGCATTATTGGTAGTTTCGAATGTTAACTTTGCCGCATAGTACAGGCGAATAACCTCCGGACCTTTGATGACGACTCCTAGTCCAGCTCCATCCGTGGACAATGCCCCATCTGTGAACATGCTCCACTCTTCTTTTTGTGCCTTTGGACGTTCATCTTCATCCCACGTGAATTCATTCACGAAATCGGCAAGTACTTGACCCTTTAGTGCTGGTCTTCCTTCGTAGCGAATATCGAATTCCCCCAGGCGAATTGACCATTCCATTAATCGGCCGGATGCGTCAGGTTTCTGTAGTACCTTCCGCATTGGAATTCCGGTTCTCACAATGATAGTATGCGCCTGAAAGTATGGTTTTAGCCTAGCCGCCGTGGTTATCACCGCGAGAGCCATTTTGTCCAACTTCGAATACCGAACTTCTGCATCCTTCAAGACTTTGCTCACATAGTACACTGGATATTGTTGGCCCTCTTCTTCTCGCACCATCACAGTGCATATCGCCATACTGGTGATGGATACGTAAAGAAATAAATCTTCTCCATCCTCCGACCTGCTCATTAAGGGCGGATAGCATAGCAGTCGCTTTATCCCTTCGAATGCTTCTTGGCAATCCGCCGTCCATTCAAAGGACTTAGACTTTTTGATGGCGTTGTAAAAAGGTAGACATCTCCTAGCTGAGCATGATATGAATCGCCCTAATGCCACCAGCCGCCCGTTCAGTCTCTGTACTTCCCTTATGTTCCTCGGTGTCTTCATCTCCATTACCGCTTTAACTTTCTCGGGATTCGCCTCGACTCCTTTGCCACTAACAATGAAACCCAGGAATTTTTCCGCTCTTGCCCCAAATGTGCATTTCTCTGGATTCAATTTGAGGCCATATTTGATTAGCACTTCCAGGATTTCCTTAATGTCCTTCGGGTGGTTCTGCATCTTCTTGCTTTTAATGATCATGTCATCCACATAGATCGAGAAGTTCTCGCCCGATTTGTCTGAAAATATTTTGTTCATCATTCGTTGATATGTTGCTCCCGCATTTTTCAGTCCAAAGGGCATCACCTTGAAGCAGTAAGTTGCCTGATGAGTTATGAATGATGTCTTGATTTTATCCGCCTTCTCCATGGGTATCTGGTGGTAGCTGGATTTCACATCGGTGAACGATAAAGCCTCAAATCCTGCAGTTCCATCTACTAATATATCAATGTTAGGCAGCGGATACATATCCTTCGGGCATGCTTTATTCAGATCTTTGAAGTCGATGCACATTCTGTACGTTCCATTTGGCTTTTTGACTAGCACCACATTGGCTAGCCACTCCGGATACGTGACTTCTCGAATCGCATCCGATTTTAGCAAATCTGCCACTGCTTTTTCAATCGCCTTCTGCCGCTCTGGAGCGTGTCCTCTCTTTTTCTGTCGCACTGGGGTTGCACCTTTGTCCACATTCAACCGATGGGTTGCTATATCTGGACTTATTCCTTTCAGCACTTCATTCGGAGTGGCGAATGCCGACTCGCATTGGATCAACACCTCAGTAATGGCTTTCTTCGTTTCCTCGGGGAGTCCTGCCGCTATTCGTACATTCTTGTCATTTGAGATGGCGAATAGTTCTGTTTCTCCTAATGCTTCTACCGGCAACTTCTCATCAACTTTATCCTCTTCATCTGGCTTTGGTTCAAGTGACAATGTATAGGCTTGTTGAGACACAAGTTGATCTCCTTCAACTATGACTCGCCCTTGGTGTGTTGGCAAATGCAATGTCAAATGCTTCATTGAGATGAGCGACTCCGTTTCCGATAGGAACGGACGCCCTAGAATTATGTTGTAGGCCAACGGGAGATCAACAATTGCGAATTCTAGATCACCTCGCCATTTTAGATTCTTATCGCCCATTTCTGCTTCCAACACCACCTGTCCACTTGTTTGAGATGATTGACCCCCAAAACCAGTTACATCCATGAATGTATATTCCACTCGCTCGTCATTAATTCCCAACTTGTTGAATGCAGTCCGAGTAATAACATTACAAGAACTGCCGGTATCAATAAGGACCCGCTTAACGTCCCATCCTTCTACGGCCATCGTAATCACCAAGGCATCCGCATGCGGCTCCGTGATTCGCGCAAATGAGTAATTGAGGGCATCCCCCCTATGCGTGTTGCTTTTTCGCTGTTCACGGCGAGCCCTTTTTGTTGGCGGCTCATAGATCCCACCAGCTATCACGTTTATCACCCCTTTCTTCTGTTTCTTTTCGGGCCTTGCTTCTCCCTCATGCAGGAGCGTTGTTTTCTCATCAATCGTTTCTTTTCTTATGAATTGGCTTAGCTTGCCCCTCTCAATCAGCTTTTCTATTTCCTTCTTCAGTTCATAGCAATCGTTCGTGTCATGGCCGTTCAATCTGTGGAACCTGCAATATTTGTTAGGATATCGCCCCAAACTAGTTCGGCCTTTTGCCTCGGGGAACCGCACATCCTTCTTCAGGGGGTTCTTTTCGATCCAAAGTAACACCTCCTGGCGAGTCGTATTCAATGGTGTTTGTTATCCTCCCCCTTGAAAGGAGCGATCGCTTCTGCGAACAAAATTACCCTTGGACTGGGTCTGGCGCCGATTGTCCGAAGTGGATCTAGCAGCATCTCTCTCTCTCCGGGTTTGAGCTCTATGTTCTCTGTTGACATCGTCCACTTCCATGAATTCCTTAGCTATCTTCATGAGTTCGGCCACTGTGCGCGGCTTGTTGCGGATGATTTCCTCCCGCATGCTCCAATTCGTGGTTCCATCCGCCATGATGTTGCGAATGCTCACGATATCCGGGTTCTGCAACCGCACCAGAATATCGTTGAATGCGACAACAAATTCCCTTAGGGAATTATAGTTCCTCTGTTTGATCTCCTTCAGCTGCCTATCCGTCACATCCGCTGCTTTATATCCCACGAACTTTGCACAGAAATCACGACTGTATTGATTCCAGTTGTGAATAGATTCAGCAGGTAAAGACCGAAACCAATCAGATGCCGCTCCGCCCAAAGTGGTCGAGAATAATCTGCAAATTATGCTTTCACTCGCTCCGGCAACATCCATTAATTCTCTGTAGTTCCTGACATGAGCCTCAGGATCAGAATTTGGATCCTCATAGTATTTAGGTATCGCCGGCGCCTTTATCCTGTGATCTGGTATAAATTCCCGCAACGACGGAGCAAAAGGCGAATCACTCTGCACCTCTGCTCTCGCCCTAGGCGTGTACCCCATTCGCTCCATCATGTTCCGTAGTTGATCTTCCAACCCAGGATAGGGTATTCACCGAATCTCCTCCATCCGCTACTGGTGAACTCTGGGTGACATCCACCCGCCAATTGATGTTGAGATTTGTTCTCGCTGTGGTTCTAGCCGCCATCCGGTTATAGGATCAAAGTTCCAAGTGTGCCCCTGCCCAGACGTCATTAACTCTGAATGCCCGCAAACCAAAGGCTCCGTGTGTTGTAGTGGAAGGATTCCTGGTATTCCCGACGTCGGTTGGGATGTTTGCCAGGTCGAATGGATCGTCATACTAGGATCGTGATACGAGTAGTTGCCTGGGTGGCTGTGTGGGTTCATGCAACTACTCTGACCTATCTGATTTGGCTCTCGAGATGGCTGCGGAAGCGCAGATATGGTGGCAGTAGTCGATGGTTGTGTGGAGATGACAATAGGTTGTTGAGGAGCAGCCGCCACGGCGTTATTGTGATCAACGATTGCGGTTAGTAAACCAATCATCCGATCCCCCGCCGCTTGGCTCATATTTGAAGCCAAGACTTGTCCTGCCATTTGGACGAAATCGCTATTGGACATCTCCATCTCAGTTTGCACTTGGACTTCCAATTAATGGACTCAATTGTCCCGAAGGGTTCGTCGAGCTAGGCACCACAGGTTGTGTACTCGCAGGCTGCGAATTCGCAGTCCGTGGACCCCTTGAGTTCATACTAGTTGATCTGGTTGTAATGCCGGTCGTTCGTGATGGTTCTGACATGTTCTTTGTGTACCTTTAACCAAATGTTGGTAAAAAAGTTCCACGTTCACCGCACCAATGATAACTTGCTGAATCCGATTTGACGATCTCCGCCGGAGTTACCTGCAAAACAGAACCGGAGACGGGATCTCCGGGAAAACTCTCCGACGATCTAGTCAGTTCTTTGTATGAAGGTTGGTAATAATAGCATTACGGGGAAAAATGTGAACGTACCTCTCCCCTTTGGCCTTATGGCTTTTTATAAGTGTTCTTAAGTAACCGCCGAGGGCGGTTACTCCTTCCAGGCCACGTTCCGAGGGCGGTTACTCCTTTTTAGGCCATGTCCCTTTCGTGGCTTTCGTGGCAACAAACGTGGTATCGTTTGTTCTGAGTGGGAGTTTTGATGCTCCATTTAGGAATTCGGGGCAGTTACTTACTTCACCCGCTTCCTCTATTCGGGCTCTATTCGGGTCCCATCCGATCCTAGACCATGGGTCTAAGTATGGGCTGGGCCCGGTTTGGCTTCGCGGGTCATCAAGGTGTTACCATAAGACCCCGAGCTTGAGTGACTCAACAACCTAAAGGCCCCCAGTACTGTCGGCTGAATTATAATATTAGGGAGGCAACTATTTTATAACTTGCTTATTGACTTAACTTTTAATTAGTGAGGGATTTTATTTTAAAAGTCTCATAATCTAATCTAGTCTTGATTTGCTTTAGCATACACCAGACACATACAATTTACATTGGTGGTTATGGACATATTATCTAAATTATTCCGCCGAGCCAGAAACGGAATAAAAGGCCACCCTAGGGTAAATACTAACTATTACATATTTATCCTTCAGGTCCTCCGTCTTTTCTTGGCGCCTTGATTTACAACAATATTTAATTTCTATACTACTTTAGAATACTTCAACTAATTTAAAGGGATTTAGGTGAGAAGAGAAATACAACAGAGAGTAGATAAGGCAGGACTCGCAGGCCCTATTTTTCAAAAATACCAAAAGACTAAATAACAATTATAGAGGGGTCTAAATATGTCCATAACACCAAACATGCAAAGACTCAATTAAATAAATTTAATTGGTTGATTACATAAACAGTTTATGTAATATTTTAGTTAATCAAATTAACCCTTAAATTAATTATACTTTCAATTTAGTCCTTTAATTAACTTTACTATCAAATTTTTTTAATAAAAGGCTGGGACGAACGGGGAAAGCTCGGGCATCCCAGCTAGGCTGGCACCCCCGAGGCAGACCTCAAACCCAAATAATATAAAAAGAATAAAAGGAGAGTTAATTACAAGAGAGAAGCCAAAGAAAGAAAGAAAAAGAAAGACGAAAATAGAATCAAGAAAACCTAAAGTGAGGAAAATTACAGATATCTTCCATGATGAAATCATGACAGAAGCTAGGTGCTATATTCCACCTTAGTACCTTCGGATAGAGCTCCGAATTTGGCTAGCGCGTCTGCCGCCCTGTTTCCTTCCCTGAATATATGAGTAACTGCAATCTCCATAGATGAACATTGGAAGAGGCACTTCAGCCAGCTGCTACGTTCCTGCCAAGGAACCTCCGCATTCCGGCGCTGCAGTAGATTTACCACATTATTCGAATCCGACTCGATCCACAGGCGGTTCCAACCTTTCTCCCAGGCGAAATTAACAGCTAGAGCAATCGCGTTCACTTCAGCAGTGAAGGCATCTGAGACATCGAGGTGACAAGCAAAACAGCCTCGGACAAGACCACGAAAGTTTCTAAAAATGCCTCCAGCCCCGGACGCTCCAGAAGCTAAGAAGGACCCGTCTATATTCACCTTCAGCCAGTTCAGCGACGGCGGAAGCCAGCAGACACAGATGATGTTTGGAGCTGGCGGAGGACGCGGGGGAATGCAAAGGGAGCTAAGAATACGACCTTCCGTCGGACTAGAGCAGCAGCCAAGACGAATGCCGTTTGACTCTCTGATGCAAGCCTTTAGCCGGATGCCGTAAGTTTGGATTGAAGGGAGTTCATCATCAAAGGTTGCATAGTTGCGAGCCCGCTAGATTAGCCAAAGACAGCTAATAACCGCAGTTTGCTATAGATACCAGACCTGATTGCTAAAACGGAAGCTCATGAGATTTGTAAAAAAATCCAGAAAACTACCTGAGGGGCTGATGATCACCCCAAATGTGATCTCAAGGTAATGCCACAGCCCTTTGGAAAAAGCACAGTACATGAACAAATGATCTATGTTCTCCGAGGCTGCCTTGCAAAGAATACATCTAGAAACCATCGACACGCCCCTTTTCTTCAGATTATCATGCATAGCCAGCCGATTGTGCAAAACCCTCCAACACGTGAAGGACCGGGACGGAGGCAACTATTTTCCCCAAATGAAACGGGGCCAAGAAGGAGGAGGCCCATATGAGGGCTGCTGCTGCCTGTAATAGCCTCTAACAGTGAATTTCCCGGATTTATCAGGCTCCCAGATGCAAATATCCGAGTCATTGCAGACCCTCTCCACCTCCCTGATCTGGTTTTGAATGTTCTGAGGCAAGCTGTGGATATTCGTCCAATCATTATCCACGAGAAATTCTTCAACCGAATTCACCAAGCCTCTTTGCGCAGCAGAAGTCATTAAAATGAGATTCACGGGGTTCGAAATTACTATCAAATTAACCTTTAATTAATTTTGTATCCTTTATATATTATTCTAATTAAAATATATCAAATATAAACTTAATTAGACACTCAGAATATAACTATACAAAATATTAATTATTTGTGTTCAATTATTTCACCAAAATTATTTAACATGTTTAATTCAACCGTATCACATACAAATAATTAAACATCAAATAACTTTGCAAAATCAATTCCAAAAAACAAAACTTTTAAGACCAGAAAATTATCGTGTTTAATTATTTTACCAAAACCGTTTAACGTGATTAACTAATACATCAAACATGATTATTAAACACAAAACCGGTTTGCAAAATCAAATTAAAACACACATAATTGTCATATCCTTTTATTAATTATAACAATTATATATCAATAAACTTATATGAGTTGATTCGTTGTTCCAAAATTTTAATTTTGTATCAATGAAATAGTTCGCCTAATTAACTGTATCAAATAACTTTAATTAGACAACTCAATTTAATCTATACAATGTTAAAATAGACAACGATCAAATTCATGTGGATCAATTAATTCTCTCTCTATATATATATTAATTTTAGTTTTCTGAAAACTAAATATTTTAAAAATTCGAAAGTCGAAATAGGGGACGAAAACCGAATTCGTCCCCGTTGCGGATCATATCTGCGAGTTGGAGCAATACCGCCCAAAGAATAGTTGTGTTGTGTGCGAACTCAGCGGCTGTTATGATACTGTTGTTCGACCGCAACACATAACTATTTATCTATTCATTGATTTAATTTTAGATTTCAATTAAAACTTTATTTTAATTTAATAAAAAACTTTAAGTTATAAAGTTGATGTTCAACTTTTTTTTAACCACCAATGAAGCATTTATTAAGAATCAAGAAGAAGCATATTACAAATAAAATCAGGGGGTACAGAAAACCACTCACCCCGATGTAAAGGTAAAATACTACTTCTAGCTAACAAATGAGCAACAGAGTTTGCAGAACGACAGACAAATCGAATAGAGCAATTACAAAACTCGTTCAATGAAAAATGACAATCATTGGCTAAGGCGTTAAAAGGAGATGAAACCTCTAACGGGCGGGCCATAGACTGTACCATGATCAAAGAATCTGATTCAATGATTACATCCTTCCATCCGCGGTCTTTGATCCAACTGAGAGCTTCACGGACCGATAGCGCTTCAATGAACGATGCATCTTGATAATTCTGCAAGGTACCATTTTTTGCCGCAACAAACCGGCCCAACTCGTCCCAAACGATACACCCCAACCCAGCCACATTCTCGTCCGCAAATGATACACCATCCACATTCAGTTTTAGAAAACCTGTTGGAGGACGCTGCCACACCATCGGGCTTGGCACAGCCGGACTGCCTGAAGGAGAAACCGACGCTTGCGCTTTCTTCCAGGCTTGTAGAAAGGAACCGGCCGAATGGTACAGGATCGAGGCTTGTGAATCCTTCCGATTCCACACAATGTCATTTCTATAACACCAAATAATCCACCATAAAACCGCTACAAGCTCAACAAGCTCCACCGGTTTAGAGAAGATCCAGCCCCAATAATAAAAAATATTATGAAATTGGGTTCCCACATCCCCAATAGGCGAAAGAGTCCAAATAGCTCGAGCCATAGTACATTTGAGAAAAATATGATAAGAATCTTCCACCGCCCCATGACAGAGCTCACATAAATCTGAGATAGGAACCCTCCGGGTTTTCAGCGCGACTTTAGAAGGGAAACAGTTAGCAAGAACCTGCCAAAGAAGGTTCTTAACTTTAGGGGGCACTTTAAGATTCCAAACTTTATTCCATACTAGAGAATCAATGAACCAATTTGTTCCAAATCCAGACATAAGCTTTCGGTACCCACTTTTAACTGTATAGTTGCCCCGTCGGTCATCCTTACAGTACCACACATCATGATCAATCCGATTAGATAAGGGGATACAGAGAATAAGTTCCATCCCGAGGAACAAAAATTCCCAAAACTAACCCAACATCCCATGACCGCCGACCCTCCTCCATAAGATCAGCCGCCACTTCCACCCCTAAACCATCCAATTTTTCACTTTCAATATATGGAAAATGATCGTCAGGGAGCCACGGGTCTTCCCAAATCCGGACCTCACCACCCGCCCCTACAAACCTGCGAATACCTGACTTTAACAACTCTTGAGCACCCATAATACTACGCCAGATAAAGCTAGGCCCATCAGATAACGATGCATCAAGAAAAGAGCTATTCAGATAATAAAGAGCCTTAAAAACTCGTGCCACAAGAGACTCAGGATTTGAGCTAAGTCGCCAACCTTGTTTAGCCAATAAAGCTAAGTTGAAATTATGCAACTTTCTGAACCCCATTCCACCAAATTTTTTAGGGCAACACAGCTTATCCCACGATTTCCAGTGTAAACTACCTTTACCCGAACCATCCGATCCGCACCAAAAAGAATTCATCAAAGTTTTAGTGAAATTAAACTCTTTTAATCAAAAACCATTTTAGACTAAAACCCTTTTAATTTAAAACTCTTAAATAAAACTTTTATATATAATATATAAACTAATTTATAATTATATATAACCTTTTAACACTAGTACGGAAATGGCCTATGGCCACGGTCGTTTACCATCATTAGCCATGGTTATATAACCGTGACCATAGAAGGCGTGGCAAATGCTTTGTGTCTTTAGCCACGGTAGTTCGACCGTGGCCAAAGGGGCATTAGAGTCGGTTTTTACAAATAACCAACTCTAATGCCTTACGTTTTTGCCACGGTTGTTATAAACAACCGTGGCTAAAGGGGTTTTTAGCCACGGTTGTTTGTAATAACCGACTCTAATGCTCTGACCATAAGAGTCGGTTCTTATAACAACCATGGCTAAAGATAATAACATTAAAGTCAGTTGTTACGAACAACCGACTCTAATTTTATTGTTTTTAGCAATTTTACAGCAGCAGGTTTAAATTGAACATGCTTTATTTTTTTTCCTACTCTTTAATTAATAGTAAACGACATTAGTTACCCCAGAGCACATTAAGAAACAAAAAATTCTAGCAAATTCCATACTGATCGCAACAAAATCAAACAATTTAACAATCACCAAAATAGCCAAACACGAATAAGTCTCAAATATAGCAATTCCTGAAGTTCACATTGAATAACAACACAAGTCTAAAAGAGAGATTTAAACCCTCAACTTTTTCTATGAAGGCCTTGCAACTATTCAATACACTTGATAAAAATTTCAACAAAACTGCGAGCTACTTAGTTACTCACTACAGCTTTGATACATAACTGAAGCTAGTAGCTCAAGTTGGGAACCAATCTTCTCTTCTGCAACCTTCTCAGCTTTCACCCTAAGTTTTTTCAATTGCTTCTTCCTCCCCATGTACTATTTTAGAGTTTTCCTTTTTCTTCTTCTCCAGCTTCGGCGATCCATTGCCTACTGCGAATGGCAAGCATAACTAAATAATACACATCAATAAAATAAAAGATGTAAAGCAAATAGAAAAAATGCACCAAATAAGACAATCTCAGAAAAGGAGACAATGTTGTCCACACTATATCTAAAATCATGTAATTTCCTGTTTATCACTATACAACATTTGTATTAAGTCAAACTACCTTCAAGAGTGTAACAACACGATGAAGGAGAAAACCAGAAACTTCATTAATATACACACAAATATTTGGACTAAAAAAACATTTAAAATAACCTAATAAACCAGCATTTAAAATGTTTCAGGCAAACTGATTTTTGATTTGATTATAGGTATTGTATAAATGTTTCAGGCAAACTGATTTTTGATTTGATTATTGAATTAATATTATTTGTCACGGTTCTGTTAGGAACCGTGGCAAATAAAGTGTTATTTGCCACGGTTTCATAACAACCGTGGCAAATAAGGTAATTTTGCCATGGTTGTATGAAATCGTGGAAAATAACACCTTATTTGCGACGGTCCCTACAGGAACCGTGGAAAATAAGCTGTTATTTGCCACGGTTCCAGGAACCGTGGCAAATAACAGCTTATTTTCCACGGTTCCTTGTATGACCGTGACAAATAACATTATTTGCCACGGTTTTTAACAGAACCGTGGCAAATAAGTCGTGGCTATAGGCCATTTCTGTACTAGTGAAATATATATCAATAATTAATCGATTCTAACCGTTTCGTTTAAATCGTTTAACAAAATCAAAATTTCAAATATTAATCTAATTAATTCTTTTAACGATTCAAACAGTTCAAATCCACAAAACACGTATATCACATATACAAACATCGTTTTAATCAACCGTTTAATTCTACAAACACCTTTGTTAATTAACCGAATCATAAAACATCTTAATATCATCTTAACCATTTATCTTTAGATTAATTAACTAAATCAAATTTATTAACTAACCTAACAATAAATCTATTCAATCTGATTGAAAACCCTTTTATTTACATATATGAAATAACAAATCAACATAGGCTCTGATACCAATGAAGGAAAATAGACAAGCCTAGGCGCAACGGAATTATAAAATTTTATCTATTTTATCTATTTCCCTTTTCCAAGATCTGTTAATTGTTATTTCATATAAAGAGGGATAGAGTGAAATACCTTTTCTGAAGAACTATCTACAGTTGCAAACGAAGTGCCCACAACTCTTAATCCGTGTATCACGAACAACAAAAGAAACAACACAGAAAAGAAAGACGATTAGTAATCAACCTTAATAAATAGCAATCGCAATGACTGCCTCTAACAGAATCGATACGAGATCAAAGAGAGAGTAAGAAAGATTGTAATTAGCCGAGACGGAGACGGAACGGTTCCTCTTGCTCAAGTAATCTGTGTTAGTCGAAATTTAGGGGGTTCAGGTGTCTATTTATAGACTTCTCAAAACCCTAATCCCTATTGTGTTAGGTAATTAATTAATTAGAATCTTATTCGGAATAGGATTACTAATTAGATAATTAAATAAACACTTTATTATTATCTAAATAATAACTAATTATATCTAGATAATATTACTAATCAAATTAATAATTTAATTATTGTTAGGGATAATTAATTAAAGTTTCAATCACATTAAAACCTCTAATTAATATTATCAGATAATCCTTTAATTTAATTTATAATCATAATCTAATTATAATTATTAAATCAAATTAATTATCCCTTTTTAACTAATAAATTTCGGCCCATGTAGTGTGTCCCGCTAATTACATTTTCGTCCTCTGGTTCCAAGTCCCATATGCGACCCATTAGGTTCTTTATTGCCACTAGCCGTATATATCCTTTGAAATTAATTCATCCTGATTAATTCCAACATATATATAATGGAATACCGTCGCGAGCTGTTACTAGTAGAACCTATGATATTCCCCCAGAGCAATTAAGAAGTCAGGTTGATAACTGACGTTAACCTTTCAGCATTAGGTGCAGTATAATATGATCCTTCATCAATTATATCCTGTCAGTCAATTCCTTATAATTATGGAACGTGTCAAGGTTAAATATAACGAAGAGTCCGGTTTTACTTGTACAGGTTGAATTCACTCTGAAAAGATAAGTTAAGTGAAATGTTCATTTCTACTCTTAACTCTATCACCTTGCAAGGATTTCAGTCAATTCACCACAAGCGACTATTTGGATATATCTCCCACTTATCGGGAGTGACGAATGCTCAATTTGACATTAACTATTCTGCAATTATTGTGTGTGATACCCAACCCTGCTCTCACACACCCCAGGCTCTCACCTGTTGGATCGTGCTCGCACAGAATCAAAGTACCAGACTCCATAATCCAGAATCACTAATTAACGAATGTTTGAGTCTGAGGATTAGTTATACCTACTAATACAAATGAGATGAATAGTTGACACTTTTAGATAAATTAATCCATGCTGTTATCTCAAGCCGGGTCCTAATCCTAATGAACTCTTTCACCGGATCCATGTAACTGTCTAGATATCTAAATATCTAAAGCTTGTGAGATCAGCTTTCTGTCTCGACAGAAAACACTGTTACATGCAAGTCTCAACAGTAATATGCCAACCCCTATAACATATTACTTGACTTGGGTTGATTTTAAGTCTATTGGTCTATTATAAAGTATAGTCTCACTTCATGCTTGTATGAACACTTTATAACTACTTAAATAAACTTAGGATTACTTTCTTTATGAAAGATTTGTGCCTTTATATATAGTTACATTTTATTGCTATATATCTGATTAAACAAATGACTAAATAAACAATTTATTCATTAATATTTATATCCTAAAACAATTGTCTTTAGGACACTAAACTCCAACAGATTGTCCGGTTACCAATGATAAAATGGTATTACAACTCATATCTGGTCTGGCTAATGCGTGTGATACTGTTGGCACTCAAATCAGACATGGGGTCCCCCTTCCCTCTTTTCAGAAAGCTCGCTCTATGCTGATTCTGGAGGAAACAGCCCGTGCTCGCAAAAATCCACCTTCATCTGATTCCGTCACCTTGATTGCATCCTCCATCGACTCTGCCGTTGCGCCATCGCATCACCCCCCAACACGGCCCGTGCATCACCATGGATCTTCATCGTATTGCGGCGGCAGACACAGCGGGCGTCCATACCGCGGCGGAGGCGGTCGCCACCACTACCGGCTGTCGCAGGTGTCGCACTACCGTCCTACTGTCCTTCCGCCTTAGGGATACACCTACCCTTGGGCGCCACCACAACCATGGGCGACTCCTATGTGCCCTTATCATACATCAGGCCAGTAGCCGTCTCAATCCGGCATTCTAGGACCTCACCCTCAAATGCCGCAAGCACATCTTCATATGGAATCACCGTCTTATGTGCCAACTTATATTGCAGAGGCTATACACACCATGACACTTGCACCATCTCCTGATCAATGGCACATGGACACAGGAGTGACATCTCACATGACAACCAACAAAGGTACACTCACTTCTTATTTTAATTCGAGCCTCAATGCATAATGGTCATTGTATGTCTGTTTGTGGATCTGATAATGCATATTTAGCCACAAAAGATCACCCTTTAAAATTAACCAACGTTTTGCATGCACCTCACCTCATCAAAAATCTTATTTCCGTCCGTCAATTTACTAAAGATAACCAAGTTTCTGTGGAATTTGATCCTTTGGGTTTTTTTGTGAAGGATTTATAGACGGGCACTATTATCATGAGATGTAAAAGTACCAGCGCCCTATATCCAGTCACCTCTAGCTCCCACACCTCACCGTCGTCTCATTCTATTTTTACTGCTTTGTCTTCAGCTGTTTGGCATAATAGATTAGGACATCCAGGGCCTCTTGTTTTGAACGCCCTGTAAATAAAAATTTGATCTCTTGTAATAAAGTTAAGGATGTTTCTGTTTGTTCTTCATGTATTGATGGAAAACAAGTAAAATTACCTTTGTAGTCCTCTAATAATTTTGCTTATATGCCGTTTGATTTAATTCATAGTGATATCTGGACATCACCCGTTCTTAGTTCAGGTGGTCATCGTTATTATGTGTTATTTCTAGATTCTTACACAAACTTTCTGTGGACTTTGCCATTAGCCTATAAATCATAAGTCTATTCCGCGTTTCTTATTTTTCGTTCATATATTTGCACTCAATTTGAACGGGAAATTAAAGTTTTTCAGTGCGACAATGGGGGTGAATTCAATAATAATTCCTTTCGTCAATTTTGTCAAACTCACGGAATGAAATTTCATTTCTCATGTCTTTACACTTCCCCTCAAAATGGAAAATCAGAATGCACAATTCGCACCATTAATAATCTAATTCGAACAGTAATGCATCATGCATCCATTCCTTTTAAATTCTGGCAACATGCTCTTGAATTAGCAACTTATCTCCTCAATATATATCCTTACAAATTATTAGGATATCAATCTCTAACCAAAATTCTATATCAACAGGACCCTACCTATTCTCACTTACGTGTCTTCGGGTGCCTTTGTTTTCCTCTAATTCCATCCCAAACACGACAGAAACTCGAGTCTCGATCTTATCCATGTGTATTCTTAGGCTACCCATCTAATCATAGAGGATATAAGTGTCTGGACACGTCTAGGAATAAAATAATCATCTCACGTCATGTCATTTTAGACGAATCGACATTTCCCTTTTCCACCACACCTATCAATTACGCATTTCCCACTCCGATTCCTGCCGCGGCGGACGACAATCTGTTCCCCACTGTCCATTCACGTCATCCCATTCCCCCTAAAAATTTTGTCCACCCCGAGTCTGCCGCGTCTCCCCTATCCATCACCTCTTCATCCCATGTTGTGTCAAACTCTATAACATCGTCCGTGTCATCTGCTATTCAGTCGAGTCCAAACAATCCGTTCATGTCGTCTCCTGTTCAGTCGCGTCAAATCAGTCCATCTGCGTTGTCTGCTGTCTCGTTGAGTCCAAATAGTCTATCCGTGTCGTCTCCTATTCCGTCGCATCAACTCAGTCCGTCCGTGTCATCGTCTACACGCACAACGCTAACACCCTCTTCCGCATCAGTCTCGTCTTCACCGTCTTCGTCCACTGCCTCCCCGCTATCTTTTGATAATTCTGCCCCTTCCTTATCGACCCATACAGCAACCGCTGTCGAATCATCTCTAGCACCTTCCCCTCAATTACCCATTCTTAACACTCATAAAATGACTACACGGGCCCAACATGGCATACACAAACCCCATTGCATGCTAAATCTCTCCACCTTAACACACCCTACCATATCTCCGATCCCAAAAACACCTTCCCTTGCATTAAATGATCCAAATTGGGTACAAGCCATGACTGATGAATTTGAGGCTCTTATTCAAAATAAGACGTGGGTACTCGTACCCCTACCAAAATGTGCTAATTTTATTCGTAGTTGGTGGATTTTCAGGCACAAAACAAAGTTAGATGGATCATTTGAGAGGTATAAAGCAAGATTGGTTGGAAACGGGTTCGAACAGCTGGTAGGTGTTGATTATGGTGAAACATTTATCCCAGTGGTTAAACCAGCCACCATTCATGCTGTCCTCAGCATAGCCTTGTCTAAAAATTGGAAAATTCGACAGTTGGACGTCAAAAATGCCTGCTTGCATGGGGCTCTTCATGAAACAGTATACATGCACCAACCATTGGGGTTCTGGGATTCTAGGTATCTTGATCATGTCTGTCTATTCCAGAAATTATTGTATGGCCTCAACCAGGCACCTCGGGCCTGGTATCAGCGGTTCGCCAATTTTGTCCTCAAGATGGGTTTTTCAAACAGCATTTCTGACAACTCATTATTCGTCTACAGACAAGGCTCTGACACAACCTACATCCTCCTGTATGTTGATGATATTGTGCTAGTAACCTCTTCTGACAAGCTTCAGGCTTCCGTAATGTCTCAATTGAACTCTGAAATTGTAATGAAAGACTTGGGACCTCTGCATTATTTTTTGGGCATATCATTAACTCAGTCTTCTGGCTCTCTATTCCTATCTCAGGGAAGTATGCATCAGAAATAATTGAAAAAGTCGCATCGGAACATGCAACTATACTGCTACTCCGGTTGACACCAAGCAAAAGCTCAGCATCTCTTTTGGTTCTGCTTATCACGACCCCGCCGAATACAGACAATTGGCCGGTGCCCTTTAATATCTCACTCTCACCCGCCCTGACATATCATATGCGGTTCAACAAATATGCTTATTCATGCACGACCCTAAGACTACACACATGAATGCACTTAAATGCATCCTCAGGTATGTTCAGGGTACTATTGATCTTGGCCTAACACTGCTAGCATCCTCTCCCAGTCAATTAATTTCATACACGGATACCGATTGGGCGGGCTGTCCCGATACTTGCCGATCAACCTCAGGCTATTGTGTTTTTCTCGAGGACAATCTCAGATCTTAGTCAGCAAAATGTCAGCCAACACTGTCCCGATCCAGCGTAGAGGCTGAGTATCGTGGCGTTGCAAACATCATATCTGAAACTTGATGGATCCATAATCTGCTTCTGGAACTTGGCTGTCCGATTCAGAAATCCTCAATAGTGTACTGCGATAATGTCAGCGTAGTGTATCTTGCAAGCAATCCAGTTCAGCACCACCGCACCAAGCATGTGGAAATGGATATTCATTTTGTCTGAGAAAGAGTTGCCAAAGGAGAAGTGCGTGTTCTTCACGTTCCTTCTCGCTATCAAATCGCTGACATCTTCATAAAGGCCTACCCTCACCACTATTTGAAGATTTTAGAAATAGTCTCAATGTTCGACCTCCGAACCTTTCGACTACGGGGTGTATTAGACTATATATTCATTTATTATTTATCTGTATTATTGACACAGTTTGTTCCTCATCTCTAGCCTAGAATATAGGTTCAGTTGTTGACTATAGTTGTTCACTACAGAGTGAACTCTATTATGTATATATACTAAACTACACATCAATAACAATCACTGGGAATCATATTATTACACTACGAGGTAGTGAGCTCTCTGTACTTTTGGCCTAAGACGAGAAAGGATCTCACATACCTGGTTGAGCAGTGTTATATCGACCAAACCGCCAAGGGACATGCGACCAACACCTCCCACTATCTATGCCAAAGACAATATGGGAAAATTTATCCATGAATTTCATCCTTGGATTATCCAAAACACAAAGGGGCATGGATTCCATTTTTGTTGTGGTTGACAGTTTTTCCAAGATGGCCCATTTCATCCCATGCCGAAAGACGAATGATGCCTCAGTGATCGCCAAACTGTTCTTCAAAGAGGTAGTAAGACTACATGGGGTACCAAAGAGTATTGTTTCGGATCGAGATATGAATTTTCTGAGCCACTTTTGCTGGACGTTGTGGGCTCTCTTTGATATGACCTTAAAGTTCAGTAGTACCGCACATCCACAAACTGATGGTCAGTCAGAAGTGGTTAATCGGACCCTAAGGAACTTGCTAAGAAGCAAGCGTAAGGACAAGCCTAGGATGTGGGACTTGGTTCTAGCTCAGGCAGAGTTTGCTTATAGCCAATCAATACGTTTCAGAACTGGGAAGCCACCATTTGAAATTGTATATACAAAGATCCCCAATCACACTATAGATGTAGCAAACCTTTTAAAAGGGGATAAGGGGAATGTGACCGCCCACCAGCTGGCGAATGAGTATCTGCGGATGCATCAAGAGGTGAAGGAGACTCTTGAGGAGCGGAACTAGAAGTTGAAGGCCAAGGTAGATCAGCACCTAAGGGATCTAATTTAGTTCGAAGTAGGGGACGAAGTGATGGTTTACCTAAACAAGGATAGGTTCACTAGTGCCCCGAGCAGCGAACTTCGGCCAAGAAGATACGATCTATATAAAGTGACCAAGAGGATCAATGACAATGCTTATCACGTGGCCCTACCAAATTGGATAGGCAAGATATCACGAGCCTTCAACATATATGATCTTAGTTCGTGGAAACCAGATGGACCCCTTGAAGCTACTAAAGGCGAGTCTGGATTCAACCCTTTAAAAGAAATAGGGAATGATGAGAACATCCTTTCTAGGTCCTCTATTCAAGCCTTACCTGGCAAATGCTCCAGTTAGTGCAATAAGAATCACCGGGCGAATCAATGAACCTTAAAGGAGAATGAAACCTTAGCGAAGCTTACCCAGGTGAATCCTTCCTAAGCGTATCCAATGAGATTACTTCCTCACCAAGGAGACTAGTATTACTTCCTCTCCAAGGAGACAAGTCTGACGACTAGCTGGTTTCATCCTAATTACTGCCTCTATCATTTAGTCTTATATTTCTTTATGCCATTTTCCATGCTCCTCCCCCCCCATGGTACCCATATTACTGTCTATGTTGTAACCCTAGTAAGGGCATTTGCGTCTGTTGTCTTTACTTTAAGTGAAGTATTTATACCTCACCATTTGTAAGGATAATTAATGTTTTTTATCAATCAAACACAATATTTCTATTTGAAAGCAAGGTTTCATACCTATATCTTGGGATTTTCTCTTATTAGTTTTAGCTAGTGAAGAAACTCTTTGTTAATTTACAATCAAAATCATCACGTTCGTCTTTATTCTGTATCACAATTTATACTTTTGGGTTCCTTGACAGTTAAAGTGTTGGATCAAATAAATAAACTTTCACAGGTAACAGAGCAAGAGTATAATTGCTGGAAGAAAATTTTCTTTCCTTACTACTTTAATTCATAGGTATTTATAGATTACAGACATGACTATTGGTGAACACAATGACTCTGTACAAATAAAGATGACTCTTTGTGAAACAATACAATTCTTGATAAATACAGAAATGACTCTTGGACAATAAACTGAACCAAATTAAAGACTATTAATTATAAGTTTATTATTTCAACATAAAGTATATTTGGATAAAAAAAAGTCTTTAACTTAAACATTTCATAGTTAACTTTCAATTAACGTCTTAGACCAGACAGAGGTGGCCCTATAAGACAGAGGTGGCCCGCTAGGGCTTAGAACAGTAACCTCCCTAAATGTCTTACACCAGAAGAAGAACCAGAGGGGACTCATGAGCTTACACAGACCCTAACGTAACGCGTAGTAACCATCATTATAGCCTAGGCCAGCCAGACAAGTACTATAGGGCTGGCTTATACAAGTACTCTATTGGCTTAGACAATTACTATTTATTTGGCTTAGACCAGAACTAACGTAAGGCTTACAATAGGGTACAATTCATCAAGGTTTCAGAATAGAAATGTTGAAATATAAAGATTAGGTTCAAAAGTATAGTATATATGGGTACTATGAAGTTTCCCCTCCATTTTTGCATATTAGAGAATTTCATGATGTGTGTGTAAACAGTTTATCTATAATTTTATTTACTCATTTTGCTTTCAATTGTGGATGAAGCCCCATACATGAAACGGAATTGCTATTTTTATGTTTTTAACATCTTTACTACTTTTTTTGACTTAGTTAAGGAAAATATTTAATTACAATACTTCCAAAATACATTTAACCAAATAAAGAATATAGCATGATATATATATATATATATATATATATATATAACTCAAGTAGCATGGAGAATATAATCTATTGATGATCATGTGTTCTTTAGATGGTACATACATTTGATAAATGCTACTGTGACATTTTGAACAAAATGTATGAATGCGTTTTAACTCTTCTTTTAGTCTTCTTATAGAGGATTAATTCCATAAATCAGTTCTTTTTTATTTTGTAACTTTTTCAATTGTTAGGTAATTAGTGGGCTGTGTCATGTATTAATGAGGGAAAACGGATTAGATCTGTTAAATTTGTTATTAATTCAATAAGGGACTGAAGTGCTAAACAAACAATGAACAGGTAATTTTATTTTGGTGAAAGGCATACAAAGATTTCCAAATAAAAAGAAAATTAATAACGAAGAGGCATTAGATTTTATTATGCAGGTAAAGGTAAAGAAAACTAATATGTTGGATTGATCCATTCCTCTTTCTGAAGTTTGGTGACTAAATGTTGGTCAAGATGGAAAGCTTTAGCAAGAACACGAGGGTCCATAGCTGGTTCAGAACCTAAAGCAGCATTAGCAATAGTCATAACTCCAGGATCTTGGCTTGTCAAAGCAGCAATAGCAACTGCTGGAGTTTTTCCAATATTCATCTGGAAATGAATGAGTCCAAATGGGAAGATAATAACATCTCCAGGATGAAGAACTTTGGCGAAAAGGCGATGATCTGGATTAGTACCAACAAAACCAGCATAAACAGTACCTTCTAAAACTGTTAGAATTTCAGATGCTCGAGGGTGGGTATGAGGTGGGTTTAATCCCCCATTTGGTGAGAAATCAATACGAGCTAAAGATATGCCATTTGTGTTGAGTCCTGGTATAATGCTCACATCCAAAAGTGTCACGTAAACTCCTAGCTGCTCTGATGTGTTTCTTGGAATATTGAATCCTGAGAAACTGAAGTCTTCCACTGTCACTTTCTCTGGATCCTTGCAAAACATTCCATTCACAAACACTGCATATATAGCAAAAGTATAACAAATTTCATCAATTATATTCTATGATAAAATTAAGGACTTAACAAATTAAGTACTTACAATTTATATATATGTATAAATAAAAAATTTTAAAAAATTTATCACCCCAGGGCGTAATAGCATCACGCCCTCACACAGGTGAGGGCGTGATGCTATTACGCCCTTCCTGTGGTGAGGGCGTATGAGTCTCACGCCTTCACCACAGGTGAGGCGTAATAGCATTACACCCTCACCTGTGTGAGGGCGTGATGTTCATACGCCTCACATGTTGGTGATACTCATAAGCCCGAAGTCCCGAAACCGAGTTTTAAAAAACAGAAATTTCAATTCAAAAACCGTAAAAAAAAAAAAAACAACCGTTCGAGTCACGTAACATTACTCCCTTTCCTTTGCCGCCCCTCCCCCGATCCATACTTTTTGTCCGGATTTGAGTTTAGAATTTGAAAGGATTCGAAGAGTTGAGAGGATTTGAGATTTTGACTAAACTGTATTTTCATCTTTGTTAAAGGCTAAATGTGGGAAATTAGAGCTATGAATAGTAATCCACTTTAATTATGGCCTAATATATGACCAGCTCTCTGAACTTATCCAAAATAGTAGATTGACTCCTTGAATTTTGCAAGTATCTCACCAACTCCCTAAACTTGCTTATTTCGTATCACTAGCTCCTTAAACTTTTCCATAAAAGTAGATTAACTCCCTCAACTTTGCAAGTGTCTCACCAACTCCTCAAACTTGCTTAAACTTCCATAAAAGTAAATTACCTCTCGAATAGATGAAGACGTATTTTTAGAATTTAGGTTTAATAAGTTTAGAGAGTTGGTGAGACACTTGCAAAGTTCAAGGAACTAATCTATTTTTATGGACAAGTTTAGGGAACTGGTGATAGGAAATAAACAAGTTTATGGAGCTGGTGAGACACTTGCAAAGTTCAGGGAGTTCAGGGAGCTGGTAATGTATTAAGCCTTTAATTATCTTCCAACTAAACTAAAGTACACTACATACATTTGATAAATGCTACTGTACTGAGATTTTGAACAAAATGTATGAATGCATTTTAACTCATCTTTTAGTCTTCGTATAGAGAATTAATTCCATAAATCAGTTCTTTTTTATTTTGTAACTTTTTCCATTGTTAGGTAATTAGTGGACTGTGTCATGTATTAATGAGGGAAAACGGATTAGATCTGTTAAATTTGTTATTAATTCAATAAGGGACTGAAGTGCTAAACAAACAATGAACAGGTAATTTTATTTTGGTGAAAGGCATACAAAGATTTCCAAATAAAAAGAAAATTAATAACGAAGAGGCATTAGATTTTATTATGCAGGTAAAGGTAAAGAAAACTAATATGTTGGATTGATCCATTCCTCTTTCTGAAGTTTGGTGACTAAATGTTGGTCAAGATGGAAAGCTTTAGCAAGAACACGAGGGTCCATAGCTGGTTCAGAACCGAAAGCAGCATTAGCAATAGTGATAACTCCAGGATCTTGGCTTGTCAAAGCAGCAATAGCAACTGCTGGAGTTTTTCCAATATTCATCTGGAAATGAATGAGTCCAAATGGGAAGATAATAACATCTCCAGGATGAAGAACTTTGGCGAAAAGGCGATGATCTGGATTAGTACCAACAAAACCAGCATAAACAGTACCTTCTAAAACTGTTAGAATTTCAGCTGCTCGAGGGTGAGTATGAGGTGGGTTTAATCCCCCATTTGGTGAAAAATCAATACGAGCTAAAGAAATGCCATTTGTGTTGAGTCCTGGTATAATGCTCACATCCAAAAGTGTCACGTAAACTCCTAGTTGCTCGGATGTGTTTCTTGGAATATTAAATCCTGAGAAACTGAAGTCTTCCACTGTCACTTTCTCTGGATCCTTGCAAAACATTCCATTCACAAACACTGCAAAAGTAACAAATTTCATCAATTATATATTCTATGATAAAATTAAGGACTTAACAAATTAAGTACTTACAAGAGAAATTAGTGTCATTTGTGGCAACACAGAAGTCTTGAAGAGGGCTAGGATCATAGGCAATGCCAAATGTGGATGCCAGAGCCAAGACAGCAACAAAAACTAAGAAACTAATGGAAACTTTCATTATAATTGGAATATTGATTGCTTTTTGCTAATTAACACAAAGCTATAAGGTTGAGAAATCTTTAACTGAATGCTCTCTTATTTATAGCTAACTAAATTTGCTTTCAATATGCACATATTTTGACCCTTATTATATTAGTTTATTATATCTGCATAGTTATCTTTATTTTTGTTTCTCTCAATTATTAGTTCTATTTTCAACCCAAGTGGGCTGCCAGACTTCGTTGTTATTTTGATCACTTGAGTTTTAAGACCACAAAAATTTGATTTATGGCTGCTAATTTTGTGTGGGAGAACATCTAACTACTAAGTAGTACCTCCACTCGATAAGACCCAATAAAATTTAAAAAAGAGCAAATTAATAATAGCGATTTAACTATTTTTTTTAATTAAGACAGTTCTTAATTAATAGGATTGCTCTCTATTTTGATTTGAAGTCCTTCCAGTTGAGTTGTGCTTGGTGATTTTAATGCTATTCAAGGTGATTGTAGAAAAACGGACCCAGTGGTAGAGCCAAGATTGAAAGTTCAGAGGGCTCCATTACATGTAGAAAAAAAAATTAGAAAAGATGAAAGGATATTATGGATCAGCTCTCAAAACAAAAACAAGAAAATGAGGAGGGATAACACCTAAACTCCAGAATCTTGTTAGGAATAATTGAAATTACGATAAACGAAAGATAAGCAAACACACAAGAATTGTTAACCCAGTTCGCCACTCGATTAGAATGATTACGTCTGGAGGCACTACCAAGCCAAGATATTTCACTATAATGAATAAGATACGGATTACAGAGAAAGAGGTTACATTTATACTCCTGAAACCCTAACCGTGTGAAACCCTAATCGCCCAAAAAAGCCCAAAAAATTTTTTAACTGGGAGGTTAACCCAGTTCGCCACTCGATCAGATGCTCCCAGACCATCCTTGTACATCATCTGCTCATTGAAAACAACATCCCGACTGCGGATAATCTTCCTGTTCTGACTATCCCAGAACCGATATCCGAAATCATCACCACCGTATCCAATGAACGTACATTTAACAGACTTCGCATCTAACTTACTTCTCTCAAGGGGAGCAATATGAACATATGAATCACATCCAAATACTCGCAGAAAAGACAAATTTACCTGCTTACCACTCCAAGCCTCTTCTGGAATGCCGCTCTGCAAGGGAGCCGATAGCCCTCTGTTGATCAAGAATGCTGCAGTGTTAACTGCTTCTGCCCAGAACATCTTCGGAAGTCCACACTTCAGCCTCATGCTTCTAGCACGCTCACACAGAGTTATGTTCATTCGTTCTGCAACTCCATTCTCCTGAGGAGTTCCTTTCAAAGTCTTCTCCATGCGAATTCCATTCTCAGCACAGAATTCCTTGAATTCCTTAAGCTCATACTCCCCACCATTGTCAGACCTCAAACACTTTACTTTCAAACCTGTCTCATTCTCAACTAGGGCCTTCCATTTTCGAAAGGAATCAAAAGCATCAGATTTCTTTCTCAGAAAATAGATCCACACTTTCCTAGTGGAGTCGTCAATAAGGGTCATGTAATACAAAGCTCCACCAAGAGATTTCACAGGTGCAGGACCCCATAGATCGCTGTGAATTAACTCCAACCTTTCTTTCTTCAAAGTTCTGCCACCTTTAGAGAAACTGACTCTTTTCTGCTTCCCAAAGATGCAATCCTCACACAGCCCAAGATCAGCAGATTTCAAGCCCGGCAACAGACCCTTTGAATACAGCACTTTCATCCCCTTTTCACTCATGTGACCAAGACGACAGTGCCACAAATCTGCATTGACATTCTCCCTCACGACATCAATGCTATTGAAAACGTTGTCTGTTAAGTACAACGATCCAACCTTCTCACCACGGGCAACCACCATGGCTCCTTTGGTCATTTTCCAAGCACCACCTGCAAAGATTACACAATAACCTTCATCATCCATTTGCCCAATTGACAACAGATTTCTCTTTAGGCTAGGAACATGCTTTACTCCAGACAGCTTTATCACAGATCCATTCGGAGATTTGATCGAAACATCTCCCTTCCCTACAATCTCCAAAGGCTCATCATCAGCAAGATAAACCTTTCCGAATTTCCCAGGGGTATAGTTTTCCATCAAATCTGCACTACTACATGAATGAAACGAAGCTCCTCAGTCTAATACCCAAGACTCCAAAGGATTTCTTACACTCAATACCAGGGCTTCTGCTGTTGTTTTTGCAGTTGAATTACTCAGAATCAACGCATCACCAAAATCCTCGCTGGCTGAATTCACTGACTTCTCCTTCTGCGGTGCCTTACATTCACTCTTGTAATGACCATTTGATAGGGGTCAAAAAACCCCTATCTTTGGGTACGGTTTTAGGACGGGTTTTAGCATTATTTAGTTAATAAGCGAGCATTTCTCGCATTTAAATGCTTTTGTGTGAGTTAATTAGGAATTGGAAACGTTTTATTTATTTTTCGTTGTTTAGGCTCGTTTTATGACCAATCTAGGCAATTATGGCCAAAATAGCATGCATAGTGTAATTCCGTTATCTTTTAAAGCTAATTGGTCCATCAAAAGTCGCACCAAACGAAGCGTTTACTCAAAATAAGCGATTGACGGATCAATTTAGCTTTTGGACTAATGTTATCTGGAGTTTCTGTACGTGCGCAGGTGTAAGTTCGGGCGAAAAAGGACATCGACGACATTCGGCAAGCATCGAGAACATGCCGGGCGAAAACGCTCGACGAGCGGGCATCCGTGGGCCATTTCTGCTCGCCGAGCAAGCCCCTGGAGGCCTACTCGCCGAGCAGGCCATGCCTGCTCGCCGAGCAGGCCAGGCGCCTGCTCGCCGAGCAGGGGGCTGCTCGGCGCGAGTAGCCCTGCTCGGCGAGCAGGCCTACGGGAATTGGTCAAAAAGACCAATTCCGCCCCCCACGAAGCCACGATGGACCCCACGTCTTCCTACACCAATAAGGACACGAAAATAGGTCAAAAAGAGGGCCGAGCCACGCCTATAAATAGAGTTTTTCCAATGTAATTTAAATATCTTTCAATTTTGTAAATTATCTTAGCTTTCCCCTTGTAATTCCTCTCCATCTTCTTCGACTTCCATTGAAGCTCCTTCAAAGCTTTTTCTCGAGGAATTATTAAGGTTCGTCCTTAAGATTAAGTCGCCGGCTGCAGAGTAAACAGGTTCCCTGAAAGAGATTTTCGTATCTCCTTTTATCTTTCCTTGTTTGTACTCTTTGATACAGTTGCCGAACTTGACTTATTGTATCTTGTGACATTTATCTTCGCCTTTAATAATAATTTAGCTCTTATTTTGTTCTATGATTATTTGTTTAATCTCTGTCTTACGCTTTATTCAATTGGTTTAACTCATTCAAAAGCCCCAAAATCTAGTAGGCACATATTGCGAGTTGAATCTGACCTAGTCAGAGCCTAGGAGATTGACGACCTCTTAGTTAATTAAGCGCCAATTTACTGAGCCTTAGACCTAGTTTCGGCCTTAGGGAATCACACGCTAGGAACTTCAGGAGGGTAAGTAGGGTTAATCGCCTTGAACAGATTAGGTTTTTATTCAATAGACCTAATAATCTATCTTCATTATTATCGTTCATACCATGTTCCTTCGGATAATTGCATTAGTGAAAGATCAATTAGGAGTAGTTTAACTTAATTAGGGGTAGAGTAGCTTAATTAGGCATAGAATAACTTAGTTAGGATCAGATAACTTAGCTAGGACTAGTATAATTCAACCTAGGAGTAGATTAACTTAGCAAAACAAACTCAAAACCCCCCTAAGCCTAGATAACACCTGAAACCGATAGCTCGATACTTGCAGAAATAAATCCTGTGGACGATAACCTGGACTTTCCAGAAATTTATTACTTGATAACGACGGGGTACACTTATCCCTTAGTGAGTTCTCATCTTTAACTTAAGTGAGGACGCATCAAGTTTTTGACCAATTCCCGCAGGTCTGCTCGCCGAGCAGGGCGAGCAGGCGCTACTCGCGACGAGCAGCGCCCTGCTCGGCGAGCAGGCCTCTGGTGGCCTGCTCGGCGAGCAGGCACAGTGCCTGGGCGGTGCCTGGGCAGTGTCTGGGCAGTGCCTGGGCTGCTCGCCGAGCAGCGTCCGGGCTGCGCGCCGATGCTCAATTCGCCGAGCAACTGCCGGGGGTACCCGAGACACGATTTTTGCCTGAAATTGATCATGTTTTATCCTGCACACGCACATAAACTCCAAACAACATTAGTCCAAGGGCTAAATTGACCCGCCAATCGCTTATTTGAGCAAACGCTTCGTTTGGTCCGACTTTTGACGGATCAATTAGCTTCAAAAGATAACGGAATTATAATATGCATGCCATTTTGGCCGTATTTGCCTAAATTGATCATAAAACAAGCCTAAACAACGAAAAGTAAATAAAACGTTTCCAATTTCTAATTAACTCACACAAAAGCATTTAAATGCGAGAATTGCTCGCTTATTAACTAAATAACGCTAAAACCCGTCCTAAAACTGTACCCAAAGATAGGGGTTTTAACTAAATAAATCCTGTGGACGATAATAATGAAGATAGATTATTAGGTCTATTGAATAAAAACCTAATCTATCTTAAGGACGGACCTTGATAATTCCTCGAGAAAAAGCTTTGAAGGAGCTTCAATGGAAGTTGAAGAAGATGGAGGAGATGGAGAGGAATTACAAGGGGAAAGCTAAGATAATTTACAAAATTGAAAGATATCTAAATTACATTGGAAAAACTTTATTTATAGGCGTGGCTCGGCCCTCTTTTTGACATATTTTCGTGTCCTTATTGGTGTAGGAAGACGTGGGGTCCATCGTGGCTTCGTGGGGGCGGAATTGGTCTTTTTGACCAATTCCCGCAGGCCTGCTCGCCGAGTAGGGCGAGCTGCTCGGCGAGCAGGACTACTCGCGCCGAGCAGCCCCCTGCTCGCCGAGCAGGCGCCTGGCCTGCTCAACGAGCAAGGATGGCCTGCTCGGCGAGCAGGCCTCCAGGGGCCTGCTCGGCGAGCAGAAATGGCCCACGGATGCCCGCTCATCGAGCGTTTTCGCCCGGCATGTTCTCGATGCTTGCCGAATGTCGTCGATGTCCTTTTTCGCCCGAACTTACACCTGCGCACGTACAGAAACTCCAGATAACATTAGTCCAAAAGCTAAATTGATCCGTCAATCGCTTATTTTGAGCAAACGCTTCGTTTGGTGCGACTTTTGACGGACCAATTAGCTTCAAAAGATAACGGAATTACACTATGCATGCTATTTTGGCCATAATTGCCTAGATTGGTCATAAAACGAGCCTAAACAACGAAAAATAAATAAAACGTTTCCAATTCCTAATTAACTCACACAAAAGCATTTAAATGCGAGAAATATTCGCTTATTAACTAAATAATGCTAAAACCCGTCCTAAAACCGTACCCAAAGATAAGGGTTTTTTGACCCCTATCACCATTCTCATTACAATTTCAGCACTTGATGTGGCTTTTGTCCTTCACAGGTTTCCCTCTCCCTTTGGACTTAGACCTGCCACGATTCTGTTTTGACCTGCGATCTGACCTGCCTCGATTCTCTGCATTCAAGGTTGATCCAGATGTGGAACCTCACTCTTTCCTGCGAATCTCCTCGCTTATAATCAAGTCTCTGACATCATCAAACCTAAGTTTTTCTTTCCCTGCTGAAGCACTTAGGGCAGTAACCGTGCCGCTCCAACTCTCTGGTAAAGAAGATAACATAATTAGGGCTAATACCTCTTCGTCGAAATCAATATCTACAGAACTTAATTGAGTGATTGTCATATTAAAATCATTCAGGTGCGCCGCCACTGCTACATTCTCTGTCATCTGCAGATTAAACAGTCTCCGCATCAGATGAACTTTATTTGCCGTGGAAGGCTTCTCGTACAACGAACTCAAGATCTCCAACATCTCCTTCGTGGTCTTTGCCTTCACCGTGTGATGCGCCACATTTCTGGACAGCGACAGACCAATCATATGGTATATACTTCAATTTCACCAAGAACTGTAATTTTCAGAGAACGGTAATTTTACCAATCATATAGCATATACTTTACAAATGAACTGTAAATTTCAGAGAAGTTTCCCGATGGTGCAAACCAGGAACTTAGTGCCTAAATCTAAATATATAACTCAACTTACCACTTAAGTTATCATATGCAAAAATTATCACTCAAGTTAGAATTTAAATCTAAATATATATATCCTTACACTTATTTCCTAAATACATCTAACAATGTCTAAGAACTAAAATAAAAAAACCAAACTACAGAACAACTCATTTGTCGTTGCTGTTCAACCTGAAAATCCTTAATTTGCAATTGTTGTTTAACCTTAAAATAAAATCCAATTTTTGAATAGCAATTTTAGCCTAAAAACCATAACGATGCCTAAAGATGCCAAAATATCATTGCAAATTATAGTTGTAGATATAAACAAAGCTTATTATTGTAATTGAAGAAAGAATGGGTATCATATGGAGTGGAGTGCTTCAGCTTTTTCATGTGAATAGATGCGGCCTGACAAAGCAAAAGATTGAATACTCCTAAAATCCAATTTACCTGTGCTTAAGCTTTTGCAGTTTCTGTTCAACCTTAAAATCAAATCTTTGAATAGCAATTTCAACCTAAAAATCATACAAAAAAAAAAAATCAAAACGATACCTAAAGATGCTATTTTAATTATATCATTGACTTACAAGTTTGTCTGCAGTTGAATTGTCTTCATTTTTATATTGATGGCCTTCCTTTCTCTTCCGAGTTGCTACAAAAAGTTCTGCCTTCGACGGTTCCACTTAATCGGGTTTCTCAACAAATGCATACTTGGCAAATGACTTTATTCCATAATATACTCCTCACTGTATTTAGGATTTTCCAACCAAATTTTATCATCTCGACCCATTACAAACAAAAACCATCCTATAAAAAAATAAACTAGGAAATTAATTGAAACGAGTAGTTGGTGACCGTTTCTACATAATACCTTGTTTCCATTCATCATTGGTATAATAGTAGGTGCCTGCAAGTCTAGATTTTGTTAAATTACTTCAAGATTTCTGACTTCTCATAATTTTTTCACATCTTGTACTGACAGTGAACAATCTTGTGTGTTTTATGCTTTCCGGAGTGAGTTGGGTTATATAAAATATAATTTCAGGGATAAGATTAAAAAATAATCATAAGACAAGAACAATTTTATCACTAACGTCATAAATAGTGCAATTAAGAGCCTTGCACAAATTGGGTCAATTCCATACACCATTAAGGAAATCCTCTCCTCAGTCACAGATCTTGTTATCCCCATTGTAGATCTATATCATGTTATCACTCATCACTAACAAATCAATTAAAAAAACTATCCCGGTGTTTTGCACGTATTGGACAAAAAAAATTAAAAACCAAATCTTTCGTCGAGCTTAAAGGATTCCATCTGTTATCAGGTTGCCCTTGGAGATGGGTGCTAACCACTAAGTCAGAGTTCATTGCAAGTTAATGTTTTATTGCATAAACACTATTTGTTTGTATGGCAGCATGAAGTGCCAAAGTGCCTTCATCTACGATGCACTAATTCATGCTTTGAAATCCAGATTCCTGGTATGACTTCTCACTTATAACCTTGTCAGAATTGATAAACAAAGCTACTAATTTTCAACTTATAATTAGAAATATATGATTGAATGCAGATGTTTTCAGATGATTGATGCTGAATCTTCTCTAGCCTGCTCAGTTACGTTGAAATAAGCTAAGTGAAAGGAAATGGAGCTGCTAATAAGCTAAGTGAAAGGAAATGGTGCTGAGGTTAACTTGGTGTAAAAATGGTGTTATCTCGTATGAATAGTAGAAAAATGATAATCGCATAACTATTGAATAAATACCATAATTACTGCTAAATTTTACATGTGTGGCAAACCTGTAAAAAAAGAAATTTCACCTTGGGGTAGGATTCGAGCCTCTCATAGGCTTGGCTGGGTACTTGATAAGCTGTTATTAGCAACATCATTGGCATCCAACCATAAAATATCAGTACGGGCTAACGCACAATGAGGATGATGATATCACTCATTATCTAGACAAATTTCACAGCCATTGCCCATTCCTGCAAAAAAGAATTAATAATGTTAACATTTCAACCTTTCAACAATCCATCACTCATTATTTGCTAGCCTCTCGTTACACACCAAATCTATAAGACACATCTTACTCTTAGTGCAATTTCCCTTAATCAAATTATTTGATCTCACTGATGAGCAAAGCATGCTGAAGATACTGAAAATATATGATTAACTTAGCTAATAATATATCCACCACGCCTGATAGAACAAGTTGCCAATTACAATATAATGAAAGTTCAGCACATTATATCATTGTTGGTGGTGGTATTGCTACCATTCTATACACTTGTATGGACATTATCTTTTAATTATCTTGTTCTTTCTTTTTGTTTGTATATGGGTCAAATGGAGTGTTTGGTTTTAATTGTTTTTATTTTTATCTTTTATTATTTCTAAACATTAAAGTTGACATGGTTGACATGCATTTCTTTTGTTTCTATTTAACAAAAAATTAAAGGCTTTTGTCTTTTTTGAATTATGTATAATTTTGGCAATTCATAGAATCATAATTGAGCAAATAAATATCAGGCTTAAGCATGAGGAACATCAAGATATTGGCGAACCAATAAGATCGGCTACTGTGTTCATTCACATTAATTGTTTTCATATTAAACATAAACGTATCCTCTAAAACACCAGACATCTCCCTTATTCAAGGCAATGACAATAGTTTTCATATTAAACATAAACTTATCCTCTAAAACATCTGACATCTCCCTTATTCAAGTACTGGAGCTAATCATTATGTCTTCTCTACTATTTATATATTGGCTAATCTGATCATTCAGCAATCACCAAACCTCATGCTTTACAACTTCAATGTCATTCTCAAAATTCAACTCTTTTCCCCCTAATTACCAATGTCATAATGAAAGCAGATAAACGACTTTCATGAACAACTTCAAATATAAATTAGCAAGAGACATAACCCAAACAGCCATTAGAAAGAATCCCGAAACATATACAAATGAATTGCAATTCAAAGACTGAAAAATAAGAAAATGTAAATATAAAACCAAAAAACCTCGACATTTCAACGATGACACTCAAAATACCCAAATGCTAAAGCTACAACAATAAAACCAGAATCCCTAAATTGTGAAAATGTAACCCTAGTTCCAGCAACACCTTTGATTTCAAACCCAAGAATAATCAAATCCGAAAGACTGAACAAAAACGCAAAGTACAAAGTTGGAATTTAAACTAAACTAATAAACTAACCTGAACTGATTTACTGATGAGGAAAGATCGAAATACTGAAATCACAATCCTGAATGGGTGAAGGGAATTTTCAATCAAATCTGAACTAGCAAAATTAGAAGCCTCGACAGCTAGTGAAGGTCGACCTTCAGACAATGGATGAGTGGAAGGGGGAGGCCCAAGGACAGTAACGGTGGCTGCCTGCGTCGTGATGCTAGGTTAGGGAGGAAACGCAAAAGAGAGTGTTTGTGAATGTTAGAAAGAAAGTGCGGAGGAGAGAGAGTCTGTCAATAAGGGATTTTTGGAAAGAAAAGGAGGGAAATTTTCGAGCCAAAAAGGTAAATGAAATTTTAGAGTTAAAAAATTAGGGGGAAATGAGGTTAACGAAATTTTACTAGAGTTAAAAAATTGGGGGGAAATGATAACTAATTAATATGAAATTTTGAAGCCAAATTAATTTGTGAGAAACATTTTTTTTACTGAAATTTTGATATTTCACAAAAACAATGCATAGAACAATGGTGGCATTTATTTTAGTTCGTATTTTGAATCCAAAATTTTGGAAAACATTAATAACATTATTTTTTGAGTTGTTTTATTTTTATTTTGGAATGAATATTTGGATCCAAATTTTAGGAAAATATTAGTAATAATATATATATATTAGCTTTTTTATTTTATTTCGATGGGAATATTTAGAGCTAAAATTTTGAGAAATATTAATAATATTTTTTTTGGTAGGAATTAATAATATTTTTTTAGTTGTTTAATTTTGTTTAATTTTTTTATTACTAACACTATACTTAGTTGTTATAGATATATTTAGTCCTCAACATATAGTTTTTATTATTTACTAAAATTTTTTAGAAACTCTTATTTAAAGCATAAATATTCATCACAAGTCCATAGACTTTTAGCTATATTTTTGCTTACTCACATTATCTTTATAGTTTTGTTATTCTCTCATTATTATTTATTTTTCTTGTAGTGTGGAGGGATAATTACATTTACAAAATTATGTATATTTATTCTATTTTTATCAAATGCAACACTTGAATTATATTTTACATTGTATAGTGTTGCTTTAGCTGTAAATATTACCTTACCTCAAATAAAAACAACTAAAAAAATATTTGAAGCAACACTTTGTAAAGAATTGTTGCATTTGGCATACATGAATAGTAGCAGTCAAATAAATTTAGCTATTGCAACATTTATAGGCAACATTTTTTTAAAGATAGTTGCAATAGGCAATCTATGGTGTAGTGTTGAACACGTTATGATTTAATGATTTAATATCCATCGAGAGTTATCCAGATCGGTGGTTTTATATTTGAAGACCATGTTCAGTGAGGGACATGGCCTGTGTACACAGTCTGAAGACCTATTGGGTATGGCGGCGAAGTGTTGGGTAAGACCATATGGGATAGGCAATGTTAAGAGACGTCTCGACTATATATGTGGTTATGGATTGATACTTAAGGGGAGAAACTCAAGGATGGATACAATGTTTTAAGTTCATTTGGATTATGTTTTCGGTTATGATTGATTTTGATATAAGGTTTTTGAACTCAAGAATGGATACAATATTATATATTTTTGGTTTTTGGTTTAGTACTTTGACTATATTATGAACTTAAGTTTTGAGTATATTTTATAAGGTTTTGATTAAATCCCTTTATAAATGTATATATACAACTATGTTAAGTAAAGTTGGTTTTTATAGCTGATAGTTTCTTACTGAGATTTTTGTCTCACGTTTTTAAATGTTTTAATGTTTTTAGGTGATAAAGTACAGGATATAGAGAAAGTTACCGACCGATTAGGCGAGGTTTGGAAGTTGTCTGCTTATTGTTAGAATTATGGTTAGAACGTTGGTATTGCAATTGTAATATAATGATATTTGGTTAAATTGGAGACTCCTAAGTATTGATTATGATCTTTCTATTTCACGCCCGATGCCGATTGAGGTCGTTTAGGGTCGGGTGTGACAGTTTGGTATCAGAGCTCTAGGTTAAATTCTTCGGACCTAAGGTTGATAGTAATTGAGGAATATGAATATTTGGTGATAGCTAAGACATAATCGATAAGAATTACGGAATATGGATATTTGGTGCAAGCGAAGAAATAATTTGAAATTTTTCGAGGATTTAGTGAATAGCTAATGAGGTGTAAAAATGAGATTTGATGGTTAGCAATATCTAGGTGTATGAAAAATAGGAAATTATTTGATATTTGGGTGATATGGGTTATGAGTAAGTCATAACTTTGAGCTAGAGATGTAGAGAATTGTCTATCTAGGTGCTGTGGGAGAATCAGATTTGTATCTAAATCTTATGATGCATTTTTCGACCAGATATAGGCTGAATCTGTCATGGAGTCCTAAATGAAAGTTCTTTATTTTTGTCTTATGTTTCCAGGGGTTTTTGGATCGCCTTAATCGGACTCCGTATGAAAAAGTTAAGCTAGAAACAATATATGTTGGTCATTTTAGCTCTAAACCAGAATTTGGTTTCTGTTTTGATTTCTCCTTATTTGAGAGACACTGCTACTGGTTTATAAAATATACGTATCTTAGATGTGAAGTAAGGTTAGGAGACTTTGAAATGATATGATGGGTTTTGAAGTTAATATATATGTGATTAAGAAAGCGAAAATGTGGAGATTTCAATTAATTATTTTGGAGGTTGATTATAAATTTGAGATTATGATAGGAGTTTAACAAGTTATGGAATCTTAATTTGATTAAATGATATCCGAATTCAAAGTGCAGATCTATTGTTGAACTTTATCGGGTTGAGGTTTAGAATTACTGAGAGTTATATAAATGATGTTTAGAGAGATACCGATGTTAGTGATCAATGAGAAATAAAGTGGGAGAAAATCGTAAAGTTCATGATTTGATGCTTAATATGAAAATAAATATTGTTTGAGGAAATAATTAGGATATGAATATTGAGGATAAAATTCTTTGATCTTAAGCACATTTGAGGATACATATATTGACATTGAAATTTATATAGTACTTTTATCATAGTCATGTTATTTTAGTTGAAAGTTGGAGGATTATAGTGTAAGTTTATATAATGAGGATATTATAAAATATATATATATATATAGCATATTAGCCCAATTGATTTAAGGAGTCAAATGGAGAATGGAGAATTATAAGAGTAATGTTGATATTAAGAGTTTATGAAATGACTCTTATTGATAGGAAATTGTATCATAATAATGAGGTATATGTATATATTTGATTGATGATAATGATTGAAGATTATAATATAAATAATGATTGGAGTGAAAAATTATAAATTTAAGTATTATTATGATGAAGGTGTATGACGTTTATAGAAAACATATAATATCATACATATTAGCGGTTCAAAAGTGATATTTTTGAAGTTTATAGAACTTGGAGATAGGTGAAATATATTTGATACATATACAATTGATGGAATCTATTGTGATTTAACTTTATTAAAGTGAGATTTGGTGTATGTTAGGAAGATATAAATGATATTTGAAGTTTTATTGTGGATTATGGTGATCGAATTAATTAGGTTGAAATTGAGAGTTATTACAGTGATGTGGATATGGATAAATGATGAAGTTAATGGAAGAAAACATTAGAATTTGTGGTCTTATGATGATTATAAGGAATCTTGATAATTTGAAATAACTTCGTAATCTTGAAAGTTTCGGAAGGAAATTAAGATAGATTAGAGAATATGAATTTCGTGGACAAATTTGTTTAAAGGTGGAGAGCATTGTCACGTCCTGATAACAAGCAGAGAAATTCTGATCAACTTGCGTCCCTGTGGGGGCGTCGTTGGGTTCGACGGGGGGAAGCTCCGATGCCAAAGTCAGTAAGGTGAATCAAGGGACAAACTGAATTGACAAAGGATGTGAGAATGTGTCCCTTGATAGCCTAGGGATGTAGGCTATATATAGCTAGGAAGTCGTAACCTTCAGCCACTAGAAAGTCTCCATTAATGCTCCATTAATGGCGGTTACAGGTTATCTTTAACCTGGCGGTTAGCTAATTGATAGCTCATTAATGGTCTTTATGGCCGAGTCGGCGGTTAGCCGTTGCTGTGGTGAATCAGGTGAAGGAGGAGATTCGCCTCATAGGTTCGCCAGCGGATCCCTTCAAGCTGGATCAAGGAGATGCGCCCGCCGGATCTTCTTTGGGGATCTGTACACGGCGTTTCTCCAGGTGAATATCACTTTCGGTCCTTGGGATAATATCTCAATGTTATCAGAAGCCCCCCAAAAGTCCCTTAAAGTCCTTTAGGGCTTTTGAGCTTCCGCGCGCCGTCATGAACACATGTATTAATGCGCACTCTGTTCGATGCCAATCGAGGAGTGACACGTGTAACGGGCGCACTGTCCTAGGAAAGAGAAGACGTCCTTCTTTCTCCCTTGCTTTCTCTCTCTTCTCCATTTCGTCTTCACTTTCTTCTTTCCTGCTCGAAGCTTTTCTTGGGAATTTCAGAGTTCAAAGCTTTTCGATTTCATGTAAGTTCATCTTTTCTTACTTGATTTGTTCTGAATGTTTAGGAGTTCTTCTTCATCTTCTAGATCAACTTCAGAGCTTTTTAATTCGACCCCTTCCCCTGAAATAGTAGTTGATTTTAGTTGGACCACTTCGTCATCGGAGAACTCATCTTCCTCCGAGGACTCCATTAGCTCTGAGTTAGCTGGGTTTTATAACTCGGCGTGTAATCGCTACCAAACTCGTTCCACTAGGAATCAAGTTCTTTCTACTTCTGTCTCCGGTACCGCTCCGGTCGTTAAGTCCAGGTGTTTTCCGGGGACAATGGCCTCTTCTTCAATCCAACCTAGGAAAAAGAACCCTCGAGCGGAGTCTACTCCGTCTCGTATGAGTGCCGCGGATCTAGTGGATCTGGCGAATCGCTTCCCTTGGATCAATAATTATGAGACTCAGTTAGCCGCAGCCCATCAATGACCCTCCTGTCCGCCTAGCGGTTTTCTAACAGTATATTGCAGTCATGTGGAGAGAGGGTTCCGACTTCCTCTCCCAAAGATGATGGCGGACATCCTTTCCTACTTTGATATTACGGCCAGCCAACTGCATCCCAACGGTTGGTTGGATATTGCTTTAGACTGCTACCTCGCCTCAAATTTAGGAGTGGTATATACGGGTCGTATCTTTAGAGCTTTCCATAAACCCTCGAAACGGAAGTACGAATCCTATCTCATTTTCGCCAAATTCGGAGTATATTCGCCATTCAGTGACAAAATGTCCAATGTCCATTGCTGGGATGAGAAATTCTTCTATGTGAAGATAAAAGAGGGCGAATCACTGGGATTTCCCTCGTTTTGGAATCCCAAGCCTTTACACATGGCGGGCGATATGCGAATATTGACCGATAGTGATGAAGAGGTGGCGGAGCTCATGAAGAAGATCAAGGTGGATGCATGGACATACGCAGACGCTTTAGCCTTCATGATGAGCGATATTCCGTTGATTCGCCGAGAGGGGGAACAGTTCATTTACTCGAAGATTACGCAATTTGATCAAGGTAACCTTTATTTCGTCTTGAACCTTGATTACTTTACTGTTTTCTTTGGCAGGGGTTTATCTAAGGCCAATCACACTATTGCAGAGAAACGTAGGAAGTTCCTAGAGGCTGAGGCGCGTAGGAAAGATCAAGCGGCAAATCCTCAAAAGGATACTGGAAAACGCCCTGCAGAAACAGTGGTTGAGCCGCCACTAAAAAGGAGGAAACCTGCAGCTTCTGGAGGTTTTAAGCTTATGGCGGATGCCATGAAGTCTGCCATGCCTGTAGGGGAGATGGAACAGGTAAGTTGCCTTTTATTTTTATCTGTTCATCAAGTTTTGGACTTGAGTTTTGACCCTTGAATGTTTGTGCAGATGGCGAAGCCTGATATGGGCGGATACTGGTCCACTAAATATGGCGCTCAAGGATCTTTTGAGAATGAATCCATCATAAACGACTTGGATGAGGCCCTGGGTCAGGTGGGCGAAGTGCAAAGGAATCAGAACCAAATTCCTGGTTCCATTCATGCGCAAAAGGGGAAAACGGAGCTCCTTATGGTGAGTCCCCTAGAAAGGATTTCTTTTTGTAGAAAAAGTTGTTCCTTTGCTCTTTTCTTTTAACGAAACTGTTTGTTTTTGACAGATGTATACTCGTATACGTGCTATGGAGGCCGAGCTCCTTCAAGGTGTGGCGGATAAGGCAACCATTGAAAAGTTGGAGAAAGAGGTAACGGAAGCCAATGCGAACATCGCTTCTGCTAATGCGAACCTTGCCTCTGCCACAGCCGCCTTAGTCCTTAGAGATGCGGAAATCGAGAAGCTAAAGGAAAAGATTGTGACAGACGCCAAGAACCATGAGGACGCCCTAGGAGAAGCTGAATATATGGCGGGCGAACAAGCCTTATATTATGGCGAACTGCTCATGGCGTACTTTTTCCTGGCGCATCTCGAGATTAATTTTATAGATCCGCAGTTCGCCGTCCCCGACCCAGAGGATGTAGCCAAATATGACAAAATGTCAGACGCTAAGGAATACCTCCGCGAATATGTTCGGAGATGGATGAAGGGACCCATGGAAGAAAGCAAGCCTTCCACTAATGTCACGCTAGTGGAGCTTGAGGAAGTGCCCCCCAAGGCGGGTGAAGAACCGATCACTGATAACGCCCTTCCTCTTGGTCCCACATCTTCCGTAGAGAAGGAGGTACCTTTGGCTGGCGTATCCGAGGCTTTGGAGAAGGAGGTTTCCCAGGCAAGTGTCGTAGGCAAAGATAATGTAAAGGAGGATGCTCCCATTATTACTTAGTTGTTTACTTTTTGTAAAAAATCCTTTAAGTACAATTTGTTTAATCCTTTATGGCAGCTATTTATTTTACTATTACGTTTGCGTAAGTAAATATATAGGCATGTAGGATTTATTTTGGAGTAGGTGGCCAGCCATACTCCATTGCATGGACCTTTGTGAAGGTTAGAAGCTGTTTTATTCCATTGAAGGAAGTAAAGCTGCCTAGGGGATCAATTTGCTACCTGTCTTTGAGGTGAAGTGATCCGCCCGTAGGACTTGTGAATCCTTTTTTAGGAAGGATATGTAAGAGAGTGTAAAGACCTTGCGTCCAAGGATCGTTTTAACTCTATCAGAGATTGGGATCCTCTCAGAGATGGATCCGCCCATAAGATAGATTCTCTTATGTCTAAGGAGAAAAAGTAGCTATGAGATAGCGATACTTTGTTAATGCGGAGAGCGTTGGATGCCCCCCTTCTTTTTAAGACTGGAATATTGATATTGCTGCAATAAACTTTAAAAAGAACACAGATAATAGAACAAATGATGTTTATTAATGGGAGAAATGCTTTATTACAGCAAGCAGGTCTTATAGGTGAGCCTCGTTAAAACCTTTAGTAAGAAAAACCACGTGGGAAAAAGCTTACTAAAAGAAAAAGAGTACTCAAGACCGTGTGTACACCTCATTTTCTGACCAAATATTTGTGGAGATTTTGGAGGTTCCATGTGCGCGACAATGTGTTGCCCTCCATGTCCTGAATTTTAAATGTGGCGGATCCAATCTTGTCCACTATCTGATACGGACCCGTCCAGTTGAGCCCTAACTTGCCCTTGCCTTCTCAAGACTGGATTTTGTCGGCCTTTCGGAGCACAAGATCACCTACATTCAGATCCACAAGCTTGGCATTTTTATCATGGTAAGCGGCGATCCGTTGTTTATACGCCGCCATGCGTACATAGGTTTGGTCTCTTCGATCTCTTACCTGATCCAGACTTTCCTTTAGCCTTTTGCCGTTGTCCTCCTCACAATAAAAGGCCACTCTATCACTTGGGACCTTATTTCGACTGGGATCACAGCCTCTACACCATGAGAGAGGGTGAATGGTGTTTCTCCTGTGGCCGTCCTAGGAGTGGTGCGATAAGCCCATAAAACGCTCGTCAGCTGATCCGCCCACTTCTTATCATGTTCTCCCAATCTCTTCTTTATCCCTTTTACGATCGTCTGGTTCGTGACTTCGGTCATTCCGTTGGACTGGGGATAATAAACGGAGGCAAATCTGTTCAGAATGCCCAACTCTTCATAGAAAGTTTTGAACTCGCTACAGTTGAACTGTGTTCCATTATCAGTGATGATGGTATGCGGAACACCGTATCTTCCCACGATGTTGTCTTTGACGAATTCCACCATTCGTTCTGCAGTGATGGAGGAGACAGCTTCGGCTTCTACCCACTTGGTGAAATGATCCACTGCCACTACCACGTACTTCCTCTGTCGGCGAGTTGGAGGGTATGGCCCGACGATGTCTATTCCCTAGAGGGCGAATGGCCGTCCTTCTATGATGGGCCTTTGGAGATGTTTGGCAGTATGTGATTCATTCGCATGAATCTGGCAATTATGACAAGATTCTACCAATTTTTGTGCATCCAGTTCGGCCGTGGGCCAGTAGAAACCTGCTAACCTGGATTTCTTCAAAATGGTGGCGGATGCTTCATGGGCCCCACATGACCCCTCATGTAGCTCCTTGAGGACTTGTTGTCCCTCCTCCGACAGAATACACTTTAACCAAGGGTGGCTAAAAGATTTTCTATAAAGGCCATTGTTGATCATGGAGAAATAAGCCGCTCTTCTAACTATCCGTCGTGCCTCTTCCTTATCCTCAGGTAAAGTTCCACATAGCAGATATTGGCGAATGGCCGATCTCCAGTCATCTTCTACTGTTGTGAGTAGGGATACTTCCTCTGAGGCGAAGGCTGGAGCTATTTTAACTTCGAAGGGACATTGTGGGTCTGTCCAGTTCTCCTCACTAGAGGCCGTTTTGGCTAAATGATCCGCCTCAGTGTTGGACCCCCGGGGTACATGAATCAGTTCCCATTTGGTTTCTTTTGCCTCAAGGTGATCTAGCAATTTTTTGACTTCTGCTACGTATTTAGCCAAAACATCATCTTTCACCTCGTAATTCTTGATTACTTGATTGACCATTAGTTTGGAGTCACTATAGATCACAATCCGCTCGGGAGTGATTTCTTTGAGTAGACGTAATCCCAATATCAGAGCTTCATATTCAGCAGCATTATTAGTTGCATGAAAATTCAATTTTGCTGCGTACCGTAACTTTATGTATTGGGGACCCTTGATCACAACGCCTATGCCCGCTCCATTCGCCGAGGAGGCGCCGTCGGTGTACATTGTCCACTCTTCCATTGGAGGTTTGGGATGATCTATCCCTTCCTCAGTGAATTCATTCACAAAGTCTGCCAAGACCTGACTTTTCAAAGCTGACCTGCTTTCATATATCACATCGAATTCACCAAGGCGGATTGCCCATTCCATCAATCTTCCAGAAGTGTCCGGCTTCTGCAACACCTTTCTCATCGGTATATTCGTTCGAACCACCACAGTATGAGCCTGAAAATATGGCCTAAGGCGGATTTCTGTGGTGACAACAGCCATCGCCATTTTATCAAGTTTAGAATATCTGGTTTCGACATCTTTCAGAACCTTGCTCACATAATAAATAGGAAACTGATGGCCGTCTTTCTCTCGTATCATGACCGTGCACACGGCTTTATCCATAACCGATACGTACATGTAGAGGTCCTCTCCTTTCATCGGCCGACTCATCATGGGCGGCTCCGTGAGAAACCGTTTGATCCCTTCAAAGGCCTTTTTACAATCCTCGTCCCATTCGAACGCCTTTTGCTTCTTGATAACCTCGTAAAAGGGCTGACATCTGCGTGCTGAACATGAGATAAACCTGCTCAGGGCTATGATCCGCCCGTTAAGGCGTTGCACTTCTCTGATGTTCCGTGGTGCCTGCATTTCTAGGACAGCCTTAACCTTGTTAGGATTTGGGCTAACTCCTTTTTCGCTGATCATGAACCCTAAGAATTTTCCATACGTCACACCAAAAGTACACTTCTCTAGGTTCAGCTTAATATTGTGGCGTCGGAGTACGTCCAGTACTTCTTTTACATCATCCGCATGCCTTTCTATGGTTGTGCTTTTAATGATCATGTCATCCACATAGACTGAGTAGTTATCACCTTTGCTTTCTGCGAATATTTTGTTCATCATCCGCTGATAAGTGGCTCCTGCGTTCTTAAGCCCAAAGGGCATGACTTTGAAGCAATAAGTGGCTTGGTGAGTCACGAACGAGGTTTTGATTCTATCTGAAGGCTCCATGGGAATTTGATGATAACTCGACTTCACGTCTGTAAAGGAGTACATCGCATGTCCGGCAGTTCCATCCACGAGTATGTCAATACATGGCAAAGGGTAGTTGTCTTTGGGACAAGCCTTGTTAAGATCTGTAAAGTCGATACACATGCGGTAAGATCCGCCTACTTTCTTCACCAGAACGACGTTCACCAACCATTGAGTGTAAAGTACCTCCTCAATGGCGTCCGCTCGTTGAAGCTTGGTGATCTCCTCCTCTATCACCTTTTGTCTTTCAAACCCATGGTTCCTTCGCTTCTGAGCTACGGGAATTGCATCTTTGTCAATGTTGAGCTTGTGAGCTTACAGACGATGATCAGGTCTGGAAAGGTGATTTGGAATTTTTTGTCTTGGATGGTGTGTCCCGTCACTCCTAGGATATCAACCACAGTTGGCTCTACTTGGACTAGATCAATCATGAGTTTGGCGAAAGCTCCTCTGGTGATGACATTGCACGAACTCCCAGTATCAATCATCACTCTTTTCATCTCCCAGCCTTCCACCATCATAGTGACGACCAATGCATCCGCATGGGGAGAGATTTTAGGACCTACATCGGCAAAGGGGCGATTTAACGATGTTCTGTCAAGAGCGGTGGTCTTTGCCTTTTTCAGCATTGGTTGATATCCAGGTCCGCCTGCTATGACATTAATGGTACCCTTTCCCTTATTCTTTGGGTCCTTTTTGGATCTATCGCCATCTCCTTTCTTGCCATCACTTTGGATGAACCGATCCAATTTGCCTCTCTCAATGAGACGCTCGATTTCCCGAGCTAACTCCCAACATGCATCGGTGTCATGGCCATTTTTCCTGTGATATTTACAATAGTTTTTAGGATTTTTACGAGTATTGGTGTACTCCCCCCCTTTTGGTTCGGGGTATGAAATGCTCCGTTTGTGTTGACTGTTCTCGATCCACATAAGGACTTCACTTTTAGAAGCGTTGAGAGGTGTGAAAGAGGTGACAAACGTTGATTTGTTCTTAGAACCTCTTTGCCTTCTTCTAGATGAAGAATCCTGATGCTTGTCTTTGTCTCTATCTCGATGGCGAGATTCGCCCTTGTCCCTTTTAGGCGATGACAGTGATCCTCGGCGAATGTCATCCACCTCGATAAAGTCTTTACAACGCTCCATCAATTCTGCCATGCTGGTGGGTTTCTTTCGAATTAGATCTTCTTGCAAGCTCTTACAAGTGGTGTTTCTCAAAAAATATTCCACTGCTACGGAGATATCCACATCAACGATTTGTATGCACAATTGGTTAAAAGTGTCCACGTACTCCCGAAGGGATTCGTTCGCCTTCTGCTTTAACTCAAAAAGCTTCCCTGATTTAACCACTGGAGGAATACAGCTGGCGAATTTAGCGCAAAATTCCATGCTCAATTGATCAAAACTGTTTATCGAGCCCGGAGGTAGAGACTGAAACCACCCATAGGCTGGACCCCCTAGCGTGGTGACAAACATTTTGCAGAGCACCGGCTCGGTGGCACGATTGAGTTTAAGCAGTATTCGGTATTTTCTGACGTGAGCTTCCGGATTGTCAACACCTGTGTATATAGCGAGATTAGGTATTTTAAAAGCTCTATCTATTTCCTCCGCCTCAATCCAAGCTGCGAAAGGTGAATCTCTATTGGTGAACGGATTATGCCTAGCATTTTCCTCATTCATACGGAGTACCAGAGCTTTAACTCTATCATTAAAATTCTCCGGATCCGCCCTTGGGCGACCCCTTCGTGGAGATCTGTTGGAGAGGAAGAAGAGCTTGACCCAGATGATGGATCTGATGGCGAACGCCCTCCTCCGCTTTTGCGTCCGCCTCTTCCTCCGTTACTACCTCCTCCGCCCTCCCCACCTGGGGGAGCCTGCCCACTACCCCCTCCATGGCCTCCCGACGGATTGTGCTCAACAGTTCCTAGGGGTGGCGGCGGCGGTGGTCCACTCAAATGGGGTGTCTTCCTTGGCCTTTTACTCCGTCTACGACCAGTAGATGGGGGCGATCGGCCACGACGGGAGGATTTCGGTCGTCGAGGCGAAGGTGATTTAGACCGCCTACCTTTCTCCTTTCTAAGTTTTTTGTGCGTTCGCCCTTCGGATCCGCCAAGGGAGAGATTTGTCCGTGGGCGCCTCGGGATTTTGGACCCACTCAGATTTAACCCAGGATCCGTAGATCCGCTCGGAAGGGTTGAATCGTTTCTTTGACTTCCTTCTACACCATTAGGGAATAACTCCCGATTGATTTGACGTTCTCCACCTGATGACGTGGTAGTTACCATAGAATCCGTGTTGTGAGCTTGGAGAAATGAAGAACTTTGGGCGCCCGGTCCAAAGTTTAATAAGGGCCAAGATGATACAGCCGATGTGGACGCCATGCTCCAATGCGGAGGAAGGGTCATAAATGACCGCAGGTGATTCCCCGTCTTGGGCTCAAACCGTTCTCCGATTGCTTATGCACACATGTTGATGAAAGCATCTGGGTTCATACTACTTTCGACGTGCGTTGCATGAGTAGTTGAATCTGTGCGGCCAGCACTAGATGGTGTAACTAATGGTGTTTCAATCCCTGAAGAGGGATTCTAATCTCCAGTTGTCATAGATTTTTAATGTGAACGAAAAACCCTTTGTTCGATTAAGGATTCCACCTTCACCGCACCAATTGATAACAAGCAGAGAAATTTTGATCAACTTCCGTCCCTGTGGGGGCGTCGTTGGGTTCGACGGGGGGAAGCTCCGATGCCAAAGTCAGTAAGGTGAATCAAGGGACAAACTGAATTGACAAAGGATGTGAGAATGTGTCCCTTGATAGCCTAGGGATGTAGGCTATATATAGCTAGGAAGTCGTAACCTTCAGCCACTAGAAAGTCTCCATTAATGCTCCATTAATGGCGGTTACAGGTTATCTTTAACCTGGCGGTTAGCTAATTGATAGCTCATTAATGGTCTTTATGGCCGAGTCGGCGGTTAGCCGTTACTGTGGTGAATCAGGTGAAGGAGGAGATTCGCCTCATAGGTTCGCCAGCGGATCCCTTCAAGCTGGATCAAGGAGATCCGCCCGTCGGATCTTCTTTGGGGATCTGTACACGGCGTTTCTCCAGGTGAATATCCCTTTCGGTCCTTGGGATAATATCTCAATGTTATCACGTCCGTATCTAAATTTTTAGAATTGATATCTTGATATTAGTATATATTATAATTATTGGGTATGTGATATTAATTTGGTACTATAGGAAAAGTTTGGAGTTAATTTGATGGTTTTAGGCGTAAATTAAAAGTTTAGAGTAATTTTTAAAAGATTATATAAAGATGGAGGACCAAACTGGATATTTTTCAGGTTTGGATATATATCCAAAATCATTCGCAGATGATGATCATCTTCTTTGGTTTTTTTTCTTTTTATTTTCTTTCTCTGCCTTTTCATCATTTTCATCGTTCCTGAACCGTTTCTCCACCGTTTCTTCGATTTACGGAGATTCGACCGTCCGAATCACTCGAAATTGGAACCATAGCATCCTTATATATAGATCTAAGTCCTAACCGAAGAGTTTTTGAGTTTCGACAGTGTTTGGAGGGAAACGTCTCAGACAGAATTTAGACGAGAATCGATCGGGTGTATTTTCTTCAATTAGTGACCAAGGTAAGTAACTATCAACTATATTTTGAGTTTTATGTATATAGATATATATACAATTAAAGAGTTTCAGATAGTGATATTTTAAGGTTATGTAGGAATTTTGTAAAATTGGAATTTTTCACGATTTTGCTTTTTATTGAATTTTGGATTGAAGTCCAAATATGATTTTTATGATACAAAAGGACTAATTGAAGCCAAATGATTTATGGTTGTGAAATAGTTTGGAATTTGATTGTGAAAGGAAATTTGAACACGTTATGATTTAATGATTTAATATCCATCGAAAGTTATCCGGATCGGTGGTTTTATATTTGAAGACCATGTTCAGTGAGGGACATGGCCTGTGTACACAGTCTGAAGACCTATTGGGTATGGCAGCGAAGTGTTGGGTAAAACCATATGGGATAGGCAATGTTAAGAGACGTCTCGACTATATATGTGGTTATGGATTGATACTTAAGGGGAGAAACTCGAGGATGGATACAATGTTTTAAGTTCATTTGGATTATGTTTTCGGTTATGATTGATTTTGATATAAGGTTTTGAACTCAAGAATAGATACAATATTATATATTTTTGGTTTTTGGTTTAGTACTTTGACTATATTATGAACTTAAGTTTTGAGTATATTTTATAAGGTTTTGATTAAATCCCTTTATAAATGTATATATACAACTATGTTAAGTAAAGTTGGTTTTTATAGCTGATAGTTTCTTACTGAGATTTTTGTCTCACGTTTTTAAATGTTTTAATGTTTTTAGGTGATAAAGTACAGGATATAGAGAAAGTTACCGACCGATTAGGCGAGGTTTGGAAGTTGGTTGCTTATTGTTAGAATTATGGTTAGAACGTTGGTATTGCAATTGTAATATAATGATATTTGGTTAAATTGGAGACTCCTAAGTATTGATTATGATCTTTCTATTTCACGCCCGATGCCGATTGAGGTCGTTTAGGGTCGGGTGTGACATCACACATAAGACTTGGAGCCCAAAAGAGAAATAGATGTTAATTAATTGATGGAAGCCCAACTGAGTCCACTAAGGCCTAGTAAATAGGGGGGCGATTTTATGTATAATAAATACATAAATAATTAATTTGATTTTTAACAATTCTAATTAGATTATGATTGTGAATTAAATTAATTAAAGGATAAATAAGTTAGGAGGTTTAATGAGATTAAATTGCTCCTATTATTATCCTATAAGGTTATTATTATTATCTTTATATTTAGATATAATTATAGATAATAAATAAGAATTTGATTCCGAATTAAATTCCTATTCGGTAACCTAATTCTATCTAACTAGGGTTTAGATACAAGAGAGTTTATATACCCCCCTTACATGTAAATTTCGGCCAAGCTATTGTCTACCGAAGAGAGAAATTTTGACCCCTAGTTGAGGACGAGATCATTCACCGCTTCCTTCTGTTTCAATTGATTATTAATCTCTTTCTCTATTCCTTGATCTTGTGTTGATTAATTAGAGGCAATCTATTCTTGATTGCTTTCATACGGTTGAATTCTAACTTGGTTTTGAATTGTGCTTTTGTCTTGTGCTCGGGAACTCGAAGTAAGAGTTGTGGGAACTTCGATTGCAATGGTAGATAGAACATCAAAAGGTATTTCCTTCTATCCCTCTTTATATGAAATAACGATTAACGGATCTTGGGTTAATGGAAAAAGGTTAAAATTTTTATATTTCCGCTGCCAAACGTTTGCCTATTTTCCTTCATAGCTAACATAACGTTGGTGAACCACGTCAATCTGTGTTTTTTGATTGTTTATTATTTATCTTTCGTTAATTCCGAACAACAAACTGGTATCAGAGCTTTCGGTTTCCGATCGAGGTTTTGTTTTCTGGAGTGAAAGATGTATGCGATGAATGTGAAAATCGAAAAGTTTACTGGGAGAAATAGTTTCACTCTATGCCAGATTAAAATACGGGCTTTGTTAAAACAACAAGGTCTGTGGACGCCATTGAAGAAGACAACAGGAGAGGTCACTGCTGAGATGGAGATTCTAGAAGAAAAGGCACATTCGACAATTATATTGTGCCTCGCAGATGACGTCATCATTGAGGTCTCAGACGAAGAGACTGCTGCCGGTCTGTGGATGAAGTTGGAGAGCTTATACATGACGAAATCTCTAACAAACAAACTTCTTCTGAAACAACTTCTGTTTGGCCTGCGAATGCAGGAAGGTACGCAACTCAGGGATCATTTAGATCAACTGAGCACATTATTACTAGAGTTATGTAATATTGATGTGAAAATTGAAGATGAAGATGCTGCTTTGATTCTGTTGGTGTCTTTACCGCTTTCATATGAGAATTTTGTTCAATCATTTATTGTTGGCAAAGATTCTGTGACTCTGGAAGAAGTTGGGTCGTCTCTTCATAGCAGGGAGTTGCACCATAAGGCGAACAATACAGGTACAGATAATCAGGCATCTGGACTGTTTTCTAGTGGCAGTAAGGGAAAGGGTAACGGTGGAAAAAAAAAGTCTAAGAAGCCGTTCTCAAAGGGTCCCAAGCAAGACGGCACATCTAACTACTATAAGGAGAAAGGACATTGGAAAATTGATTGTCTAAAGAAGAAGAAGAAATCAGAAAATCAACCAGGTTCTGCTGCTGACACCAGCTCTGAAAACGACATTGCTCTAGTTGCTGATGGACACACTCATCACTCTAATGTGTGGGTTCTTGATTCTGGAGCATCTTATCATATTTGTCCAATGAGAGAGTGGTTTTCAACTTATAAGCATGTAGATGGAGGTAACATTTCAATGGCTAATAGTCATGTCTGCAAGGCAGTTGGAATAGGCTCAATCAAGTTGAGGACACATGATGGTAAGTTCTGCACGTTGAACGAAGTTAGGCATATTCCGTTGATGACAAAGAATCTGATATCTCTGAGTCTGCTAGACATCAGGGGTCTCAGCTGGTCAGGAAAAGATGGAGTTCTGCATGTTTGTAAAGGTTCTGATATGATTCTGAAAGGTGTGAAGTACGGTACTTTGTATTTCCTGTAATGTTCCACTGTTACAGGTTCAGCTAATGCTGCATCGTCAGAGATTGACCAAGAAGATATGACAAAGCTATGGCATATAAGACTTGGTCGTATGGGTGAAAGAGGGATGTAGATTCTATCAAAGGATGATCTTCTTGGTGGTCATAAAATCAAGAGTCTGGAGTTTTGTGAACATTGTGTCTTTGGGAAACTATATCAAAGCAAGTTTCCCAAAGCTATTCACATAACAAAAGGCACACCTGATTACATCCACTTTGATTGTTAGGGTCCATCTCGAGTTGAGTCTTTGGGAGGTCACATATATTTTGTGTCTCTGATTGATGATTATTCAAGGATGACTTGGGTCATCACGATGAAGCATAAAAGTGAAGCTTTCAAGAATTTCAAGCAGTGGAAACCATTGGTGGAAAACCAAACAGGAAATAAGATAAAGAGGCTGCGAACTGGTAATGGTCTGGAATTCTGCTCGTCTGAGTTTGATCGGTTCTTTAAGGATGAATGGATTTCTCGGCATCACACATTCAGGAACAAGGTTTTAAAAAGCGCTAGGCGCTAGTCGGGCGGACAGGGGCCTTAGAGATTAATCGGCGATTAATCGGTTTTGAATTTTTGAATTTTTTTAAATAAATTATTATATAAATACAATTAAAATATAAATTATACTATCTAAATAATAATAATAATTATTATTTAAGATAAAAAAAATAAATATTGTAATATTTTGTTAGGTCTTCGTCTTCGTCAGTCTCTGGTTTTCGTCTTCGTCAGGAGGAAGCGGCGTATGGAGATGATTAGGTTACGATTTGGGATTTAGGAATAGATAGTATAGAATAATATTTTGAGGGTTCACATTTTAATTGAATTAAGTGTTTTGATTGGTTAGCTAATAAGACAAAAAAGAAGAAGAAGAATATTTTAGTATATTTTATTTTGTACTTTTGTTTGAGGGTTCACATTATAATTAAATTGAGTGTTTTGATTGGTTAGAACTTAGGTAATAGGACAAAAAAAAATATAATTGTGCAAAAAGTTAGGCGCTTATTTGCGATTTGCACCGCTTTGCTCCGCCTTGCAATGCCTCGCTCCGTCTTGCAGTGCCTTGATCCGCCTAGGCGGTAATAAAGCGGCCGGCCGATTTGTTTTGTCCTATTAATGAAAGTTGGAGCGGTGTTATGAAAATCTCTGCCTAGGCGCCCGCCTGGCCCGATTTTTAGAACACTGGTCAGGAATACACCACAACAGAATGGTGTAGCTGAACGAATGAACCAGACATTACTGGAGAGGGCGAGGTGCATGCTCTCTAACGCTGGGTTAGATACAAGATTTTGGGCTGAAGCGATGAACACATCATGTTATCTGATTAACCACGGACCACACACCGGCATACAGCTCAAGATGCCTACAGAAATTTGGTCAGGAAAGGTTGCTGATTACTCAAATTTGAAAGCTTTTAGGTGCACAGTTTACTATCATGTTAATGAGGGTAAGCTAGAGCCAAGAGCCAAGAAGGGAGTGTTCGTAGGCTATGGAGATGGAGTTAAAGGCTTTAGGATATGGTCTCCATAAGAGAAATGGGTCATTCTGAGCAGAAATGTAGTCTTTGACGAAAAATTTGTGCTTAGACCCATTATGAAGCCTACAACTACAACAGAAACTGATAGCATTGATAAACAGGTGGAGCTTCAGGTCATACAGAGTGAGAGTGGCTTGAAGGAACAAGAGTCAGAAGCAGAAATTGAGCTACCAGAACTTACACAATCAGTTTCTCAACCATCTGAATCTACACATCGTAGCTTAGCTCAAGATCGACCAAGGAGGGTTGGAGTTGGGCCACCTAAGAGGTATGGTTTTAAGGACATGGTGGGCTATGCACTACAGGTTGCTGAAGAGGTGGACACTCGTGAACCATCAATTTACAAAGAAGCTATTTCAGGCACCGATTCTGAGAAATGGCTTACTGCTATGGGAGATGAGATGGAGTCCCTTCATAAGAATCAAACATGAGATTTAGTCATACCACCTCCAGGGAGAAAGATTATTACTTGCAAGTGGATTCTCAAGATGAAAGAAGGGATATCAACTGCAGAGGGAGTCAAGTATAAAGCTAGAGTTATTGCTGAAGGTTTCAATCAGAGCGAGGGAGTGGATTATAATGAGATATTCTCACCAGTAGTCAGACACACCTCTATTAGAATGTTGCTAGCTATAGTTACACATCAGGATTTGGAGCTTGAGCAACTTGATGTAAAGACAACCTTTCTACATGGAGATTTGGAGGAAAAGATATACATGACCCAACCAGATGGTTTCCAGATTCCTGGAAAGGAGAATTATGTTTGCAAGTTGAAGAAGTCCTTGTATGGACTTAAGCAGTCTCCTAGGCAGTGGTATAAGAGGTTTGATAGCTACATGATGCAGCTGAGCTACACCAAGAGCCCATATGATTGTTGTGTCTATTACAATAAACTAGAAGATGAGTCTTTTATCTATCTGGTGTTGTATATAGATGACATGTTGATAGTTGCAAGGAAGAAGCACGACATTCAGAAGTTGAAGGGTCTTATCAGTGCAGAGTTTGAGATGAAAGATTTGGGTGCAGCTCGGAAAATTCTGGGAATAGAGATTTACAGGGACAGAAGCAAAATGAAACTTTTTCTATCACAGAAGGGCTATATTCATAAGATCTTGTCAAGATTTGGCATGTCTACTTCAAAGCCCATAGATACTCCTAGTGCTGCAAGTGCACATATGTCTATTGCTTTTGCAGCTAAGTGGGCTGAAGAGAAGGAGTACATGTCTCGAGTTCCCTATGCTAGTGCGGTAGGAAGCTTGATGTATGCAATAGTATGCACTAGACCTGATCTTGCATAGTTTGTTAGTGTTGTTAGCAAGTTTATGGGTCAACCTAGCAAGGAGCATTGGCAAGCTATGAAGAGGATCTTTCGGTACCTAAAAGTACATCTGACGTTGGTCTCATTTATGGAGGTGATACAGAGTGTTTGGTGACAGGTTTTTCAGACTCTGATTATGCTGTAGATGTTGACAGTAGAAGATCTATGACTGGTTATGTTTTCACTCTTGGCGGTTCAGTTGTCAGTTGGAAAGCTACTTTGCAGCCTACAGTGACTTTGTCTACTACGGAAGCAGAGTATATGGCACTGACTGAAGCTGCTAAAGAGGGGATTTGGCTTAAAGGACTGGTTAGTGATCTTGGTCTACATCATGATCAGGCTACAGTGTATTGTGACAGCTTGAGTGCAATATGTTTAGCCAAGGATTAGGTTCATCGTGAGAGGACCAAGCATATAGATGTGAGGTATCATTTTCTGAGAAGTGAGAAGAGGGTCAAGGTGAAAAAGGTAGGCACTGCTGACAATCCAGCTGACATGTTTACCAAGCCTGTTCCACAGAGCAAGTTTCAACACTGTTTGAACTTGCTTAACGTCAGAGATTATTAGTTGCCCTGTGGGGGCGACTCTGAGGCAGAGGGAGAAGTCTGTTAATCTGGCGTTGTCATGGGTGCATCTGTTATGTTTTCAGGAGGATTTGTCGTAATGCCTTGAATTAGTATATCCTGTTTTCCTATTCGGATTAGTATTGTGTTTCGGATTTCTACTTGGATTCGGAATCGTGGGATCATGGGTTCCTAGTTAGATTAGGATCATGGGTTCCTAGTTGGATTAGGTTAGATTGGGTATTATAAATACATCATTATGTAAACCTAATCATGTAATCTGATTTTTTGCCTCCTAATAATACTATTCTCCTTTTTCCAGTGGACTAGCCAACATAACGTTGGTTAACCACGTAAATCTGTGTTTTTCGATTGTTTATTATTTATCTTTCGTTAATTCCACACAACAGTAAATGTCCAAATTTATATATAAAAAAATAAACTATTACACTCTAGATATTAAGAGTCTTACTTCATTTTGAATTTATCCCTACATCCACAAATTGATAAATTATTCCAATTAAGATTCGCTCTCCATGGTCAAAGCATCATATTTGTCACAAATTCTTGAATGCTCCTATCAGAAGTCCCACCTTCATCAATGGCTTCTTTAGCCAGTTTCTTCCATTTCTCAGAATTCATTCTGAAATACTTGGCCTTCTCACCTTCCATAACTTCCTTTATACACCTTTCAATTTCTTCCTTTTTAACCATTCTTTCTTCACCATCTGTCTTAACCCTGACCCCAACCTCCCACACATCAGCAATAAATTTAGCATGAGTTGTTTGATCAACCCATTGTGGCATTCCCACCATTGGCACTCCCAAACTCAATGCCTCCATTGTTGAATTCCACCCACAGTGAGTCACAAAACAACCTATAGATTTATGGGACAGAACCTCTAGCTGATGACACCAACTCACAACTAGACCTTTTTCTGATGTCTCTTCCACAAAATTGTTTGGAAGTGTTTTTAATTCTGATTCTCTTACTACCCATAAGAAATAATAATTGCTGCTTTTTAGACCGTTTGCTATTTCCTCCATTTGTTTTTCTGACATTACTGTTAAACTCCCATAAGAAACATAAACAACCGAGCAAGTTTCTCTTGAGTCCAGCCACTTCTTGCAACTTTCTATTTCAGGCTTAAAGAGGCTTAGACCATAGTCTTTGTTGTTCTCTATTCTTTTGTCTAAATATACTGATGGAATAATTGGCCCTATTGTTGTAATTTTGCATTGGCTTTCCATTAACTTCAATACCTGATAATGAAATTCAACAAAGTTCTTGATTAATTTTCTATTTTGTAATAAGGCAAAATGAGTTTTGGAAATATTTAACTAAATCATGGGATAATGTATAAATCCATTCCTACTGTTATTGGGAGGGAGTGATAATGCAAAATTTTACTCTCTGTTACATTATGCGTACGGTTTTCAGAAAACATTATAAAAAGATATAGTTTTACCTCTTTCTCCAAGCTGTTGAAGGTGTTGAAAAAAACCCAATCAGCATCAGAAATATTCATGAACTGATTAAGCAGGAACTCTAAGGAGTTTGGGTAAGTCGCTAAGTCGAAAAAGAAAGTGGGTAGATCAAAGATGTCAAGTGGGGGCAAACCATCTATTAATACAGGTGTCTGCTCAACGGGAACATTAAGCATCCCTTGGTATGCTGTTTCGAATATCTTACTAACAGAACAAGACATTGTGAAAAGCGGAGCTCCACCAATCCCAAGCTTTTTAGCTATCTCTAAAACCCCAGGCAACAACGAGTCATAAACCACATAACTAACTCGGTAGCCGGAGTTACTGAGTTTTGCAACAATTTCAGGTAATTTTCTCAAAACAGTATCAACGAATTTCTGAAAAGATTCTGCATTATTTTCTACAGCTTGAGAAATGAACTCGACATTGACAGAGGTATTATTTGGGGATTTTGTCATCTCAGTCTGAGAGATGACAAGTAGAGTAACTTTGAATCCTTTGGAAGCAAGTCTATTTGAGAGTTGAAGCATAGGGCTGAAGTGGCCTTGGAAAGGCAAAGGGATTGCTATTATTTGAGTTTCTGATGCTCTTTCCTCACTCCCCATTTTCAGTTCTATCTTTCTGATCTGTAACATGTATTCATTTGTTTTATACTTTAGATGGATATTCTTATAATAATTGTTTTCACTATCTAATAATTCATTAATAATGTAATCTGTGTGGATACGTAATGCACATGACAACCTCTTGTTTGTGATCATAAGTTTATCTAGAAGGGACAGAATCTGTGCTGTAAATGGACAGAGCCGCTCATGAGCGGCTCGGTGATCGGCTCGATAAAAGCTCGGCTCGACTCGGCTTGATTTGTAAACGAGCTGCTCGTGAACACGATTTACTGGCTCGGTTCGTAAACGAGCCAAGCTTGAACAGATCAAAGCTCGGCTCGAAAGCTCGCGAGCAGACTCAATTAGAACATTTATAAACAAATTTTAGTTTTGTAGAAAACTATATAGTTTTGTGTTAGTTCACAAATATCTAAACTTAATATTATTTCATTTGCTATGAGATGAGTTGGTTCGCAAACATAATAAATGAGTAATAAACGAACTATTTGTAAGAATCTTGTTTATTTATTCACGAACTTTGCTTGTGAGCATGTACACAATTAAAGAGTTATTTGCAAGCAAACTTTACAAATATAATTAATAATTTACTCACAAACAATTCATGGTTAGATAATTTTCTTTAATGAACCAAGTCCAAAAGAGGATTTTGGGCTCGAAACAAGCTCGAAGCTCGGCTCAAGCTCGTTGAGTAAGTCAAAACTCGGCTCGGGCTCGGCTCGTTAATTTTATAGCAAGCTCGGCTCGGACTCGAGCTCGTTAATTTTATAGCGTGCCGAGTTTGAACATGCCAAAGCTCGGCTCGGCTCGGCTCGACTACAGCCCTAGGAAAGAGAGTATATAGGAAAAGGACAATTACGTCGTGAAAAAGCTAAATAGGTACAATGAAAATGACACCAGGGTCCTAGATGATTAACAAGCAACCATAAATCATCATTCACATGATACAGTAAGGACAAAGTTTTTGGTCCCAAAATATGATTACACCCTGAATTTAAATGATGGTTCATTGGCTGTCTTAAATGTGACATAATTAAGCCTTTATTATTACGTGTCAAGCATATAAGAAATTAAGTATCGTTTTCAAGGGTTAATAATTTATTTTAGGGAAAATTACAAAACTGGGTCAAATGGGAGGCCCATTTACATATTAAACTCATTTACTAATTCTACTACATATCTAGACTGATTTTGTGTGACTTTCCAAAAATACACCTGACCTTCCCACTTCCACCACTTGCGAATTGCCGCTCCCTCTATCTCATTGGTTATGCGAAAAGTTGCTCCAGCATTAATGATTTCAAGACTTTTGATCTTCCTTTCTTCATTTAAATTGCACGAAATCTGCACCATTTAGTCAAAATCATAATGAATTTCTCTTTTTCATCTCTTCATCTCTTGATTCTGCAACTTCCCAACCCTAGAAAACGAGTAAATGGTTTTTCATCTTCCTGTTCGTTGCTTGGTTTCTTTCTTCTTGTTACCATCAAAGAAATGGTTTTTCTACGTTATTTCCTTCGTTCTTCCCATGTTATCATATTGTTATTGTCGCTTTTGGGGATGAAAGGGGCGAAAAATGTAAGTATCTGTTTGTTTTTTCTGCGTTTTTTCATGAATTCACTTCGCAATCGATGGTTTCGCTAAGCTTTGCGAAGAGAACGAGCCTGGAAAGTGATGATCTACTTCGTGAATTGATGATTTCGCGAAGTTCTGCGAAGAGAAAGAGTCTGAAACGTATGGATCTACCTCGCGAATCGATTAGTTCGCGAAGTCTGCGAATAGATCCTCACGTTTCAGACCTCGCAGACTTCGCGAAAGCAGCGATATGCGATGTAGATAGTTACATTTCAGACCTCGCAGACTTCGCGAAAAAATTGATATGCGAAGTAAAATCACCTCTTCCCCTGCACATTTACATTCGCATGCTTCGCTAATTTTCATTTCGTGAAGCCAAAATCGTCTTTTTTCCTAACTAACACGGTTAATTTTTTCTGTAGATGGTTGAATACGTAACATCCCTTTCTGGAAGGCGGCGTACTGGGCTGCAGGGGAGATGATTTTCCTTCCTGTATAGGGATGAACTTCCCCAAGATTGACACATTCACTCCTGAAATGATTCGTTAGGAGAGGTTGTGTCAATCTCGGGGTGCACCATGGGACACGTCCATCCTATGGTGCCAATCTTCAAAGTGGACCTAACTTAATCCGGTGCCAATTTTGAAGCGGATGCGTAATCTTGGTACCGGATTAGTTAGTTTCACTTTGAAATGATTAGTTAGTAGAATTCATTGTGGCAATCTTGTTGTAAATTTTGATAATGTTATGATTTGAATGTTGTTATTGTGGCAATCTTGTTGTAAATTTTGATAATGTTATGATTTTAATGTTCGAATCCGTTGTTGTTTGCCAATTTTTGTTATATACCACTTCGCGTATTAGCTTCAAATCATATCCAGCATTCGCATATGCGAACTAAATTCATCAAGCAAAACAAACTTCAGCTTTGCAGGCTTCGCATATGCGAACTAAATTCATTAAGTAAATTAAAACATTAACTTCGCAGGCTTCGCATATGGGTGAATATGCGAAGTCAGACGGGATGGGGCGAGCTCCGCGTAAATATTGAGGGTATTTTTGGAAAGTCGCACAAAATCAGTCTAGATATGTAGTAGAATTAGTAAATGGGTTTAATATGTAAATGGGCCTCCCATTTGACCCAGTTTTGTAATTTTCCCTTTATTTTAAGCACATTCATAGGCTAATAGATTATTTAAGTAAGTTTGGGGTCAATATAGTATATTAAGTAAGCGTAAAAAAGCTAATGAGACATTTCTAAAGTTCACAAAACAATTAAATTTTGGGAAAATACACACATGGCCATTGAACATTACACTTTTTAATACTGGTGGCCACTTAATGTTTCAAAACGACCGTTGACAGCCTCAAAATAAAAAATTCGAAGAGTTAATGATATTTTAAGGAAGTTTAATTCTTAAAAAAATCGTTTTGAGACCATTTAGGTGTTTTTTTTTGTTAGGAGAGAGAGTGAATTTGTAGAGAGAGAAAGCTCCAAAAAAGGTGATTTTGAAAAATAAAAAATATGGTTTCATAGTAAATGTCGTTCTGAACTACTTTAATTCTTGAATATTTTCATTTTAAGGTCGTTACCGGTCATTTTGAGGAATTAGTTAAAGTTTAATGGTCACCGGTGTTAAAAAGAATAAAGTTCAGTGGCCATACAATTAAGAATTGAAGTTTAGTGGCCATAATGATAAAATAAGTAAAATTCAATGGCCATGGATATAATTTACCCATCAAATTTTTATACCAAATTAATGTTACATGACTCACTTGATATCTGAATCCCTTAAAAAAAACACATTGGAAAATGGTCACTAGTGACACTTCAATAGCGCAACCTCTTGTAATGTACGTCACTAATGACTACCAATAGAGATAGTAAATATATCGGGCATCACAAGTGAGTGTGGATAGCAACGACCATATATATGTACATTATTGATGGTTCAATAGTGACACACGTAATTAACCCATGTTGTTATTGAACCTTTAATGAATTTAATAATAGCGACTCTCATAGATAACGTGCATCATTATTAATTGGATAATAACGATGCCTATAAATATCGTGCATCGCTATTGATCTTTATATTTGTTAATCGAAATGAATTTATCAATATGACACTCATAAGGTAACACATGTTGCTATTGATGCTTGTATTAATTTTTCTAATAGCGACGTGCTTGGGGAGAATGCGTCGTTATTGATCTAGTCAATAGCGGCCGCGTTACGAACATGCATCGATATTGGTGTTAAAATTCAACTGGAAATTTCCTATGTTTTCACATGCGGTGTGGATGCCTAAAGGATGATAATGTCTCCCCAAATACAACTTTTTCCCTTCCCTATACAGGTTTTCCACTTCCCAATACGTTTTTAACTTCCCAAAACAATTAATTCCCACTAAATCCTTATTTATCACCCATAACCCCTTCATGTTCTTCCATCTCTTAAAACCCTTCTCCAAATAGCCTCCATTTTTAGACCTTCAAGCTTTCATTTTTATATATCTTTGTTTGTGATTTGTGTTTTTGCGTGTTCTAATTCTATTGAAAGTGCAAAAGGAGTGTAAAAGAAAATTGAGTTAAGCCAACCACTATGGACATCGAATGACATAATAGAAAAGTTGCTCAGAATCCACCGCCACCACTACCATAACCAAGATTTTCCAACTTTATCAATTACTTACGGTTGTCCCTCTTTGATTCACATAGTGGAGGAAGGTAAATGGTTTCAAAACATTTCTACTACACGATGCACACTATTTTCGGTGTTTGATTTTCTTGCGCAATGGGGATGACATGTAGAATTTGAGGAAAATTTGAAGTCTATGGGTTGGGATTATTTTTCAAAAATCTAATTTAAAGTTTACTTATCCATGGTGACTGAATGTTATAATACCATAGATTAAGTACCCGTAAAAAATAAATATGTCTTTCAATTTTGATTGTTCGGAGAATCATTCACAGTAAGTACAGATTGGTTACAACTAAATTAGGTTGTTGGATGAGTAAATACCCACTAACAAAATAGCATGTGTGGCTGAGTGCCAAAATATACTAGAAACCTATAACAGGGGCAACTGATTATAACATTTTGAATTTACAATCTAAACACATAGAATATCCTATTTTGAACCTTTTACATAAATTCACCACTCCGAGACTAATCGAGTCGATGAGCAGGAACTTTTCTACTTTACTGTAGAGAGAATGGCTTCGGGACTAATGTCGTGTGTTGAGCGATTTCCGCAAGTGCACGGTATACGCTTGTAGTAATAAAAGATATCGAACCCACAGGGAACGCTTTTTAACTAAAACTTTATTTAATTCGGTTTTAATCATGTGTTTAGGTTTAATAAAAGAAATACGTTTAATTGATTGTATTGGTTTTGGTAAATTAGGATTAGATAGAAGGATTATATCGAGTTTAGAGAACAGTTCTGTTTTGGAATTTTGATTACAAAACAGATACTTCCGTAATTGGAATAAATAATAGGTATAAAACTTATTTTCATAAAGCAAAGAAAACAACTTTAACTTTGTAAGATTATGGACATGTAACAATATAGCGATTTATTCAATTAAATGGCTTTGAACTGTAGAAATCCCCCTGATGTTGAGGTGATTTCTACCTTAATCAAACTAGTATTTTATGTCTGATAAGCCGCGATCAGCGATCATGTCATCCATAAAAACTAAATCTGTCAAGTGTTCAACAAAGTTCTTATATGAATAAGATGGAATAGAACGTTTTAATAAAAACACCAATTTATCATTTTGAAAATCATTTTGTCAGAACAATATCAAAATAATCAACAGTAAGAATATATTGAATAAATAGGTATATCATTAATGAAATGTGAACTTTCACAAGTTAACAGAGAAGTAGAAACTTGGATAGCATTGTAATGAAAACTTTGAGATTCGGGTTGTCAATCTTTCTCTCAAACTCCGTAGGTGCGTCAAACCTCATGCGCTTCAGCCGTCAATTCTTCTCGCTGGATCTTCGGAATAGAGACTGATCTCGTCTACTACTAGAATGAAAACTCGTCTCTGATCAACCTTTGAAACTAAACTAATACTATGTTTATAACTAATCTAATAACAACTTGTGTATAGCAAGTTTGTTTACACATAAATGAAATCTAACTTTCTGACTCATTTCTGAGTCAGAGACTCAACATAATAACTTTCTTCTCTAATTTCTCTAACTTTTTCCAACCTTTTCAATTCTAAAATGGATCACTTATTTATAGTTGTTGAAGGGTTGTAAATGATGGGTCGTGTCCGCTAGTGAAGGGTTGCTTTTATCCAAACGAACAGTCGCGTTTCTCGGATTAAAACATGTGATTTATGTGCAGAATACTTCGCTGTCTCATATGAGATTCCGAGAATCTCAGTCGCGACAGGGGGTGCAGGAAAAGGCTGAAAACTTCGACTTTTGCGTTTGAGATTTAGAAAGTCGCGACTGAGATTTTGAGAATCTCAGTGGCGACAGGGGCTTTTCTCCCCGTCTCTCGACTGCTTCTTGTCTTCCTCGTGCGTTCTTCTGACTGATATGCATTCTTGGTACGTTTTTTAGGTTTTTCCTCCATTTTAGCTCCGTTTTCGCTCCTATTTGGATTTAACCAAATAATTAAGTACATTGCATCAAAGAAGTAAATAAAGACGTAAAAGTATTCCAAATGAATATAATTAGCACGATTTCAATGTAAATTTAATGTATTTATGTATGATATTTTAGGTATATTTTGGGCTTAACATCGTGAGACTCGCGGATGACTCACTGAGGGCAATGAATAAAAAAACGAAGAGATTTCAGGTTCGGGCATGTGATTACCATATTTGGTAGGGAGTTGCTTGGACCTCATTGTTTTGTAGGTTTAGTATCAGTGAAGATAATAGAGGCTGCCTTTCTCAAGACCGTCGGTATAAGCACAAAGGATGGTCCATCGCACACTGTATCGGTGAAAGTGAAGATAATAGAGCAATTTTACCCCTAACGTTGACTAGTTAGGTCAATTTAAGAAATAATTCATCAAACTCTCTTCTCAACCATGAATCTTGTCATTTTCACTTTACATATATGTCATTTTATCACTAATTAGTAACAGATCATAAATATATGATTAGACATGAAAACAAATTAAAAAAATATATTGTATTTTATACTAGCTGGACGAAAAAAAATTCAAATATTTCACCGGATTTAAAAATATTAATCTTCAAATCGATTATTAAATCATAAAAAATATAATCTTTTTTTAAAACTAATTGATATACAATTGGTGCAGAATACAAAATAAAATATATGTATTTTGTAATTCTGCTTGGTTGTCAATGTTAGGGTAAAATTGCACCATTTTAGATGTTAGTTGTAAAATTACTTCTGTCCGTAAACAGTATGAGTATTTTTACATCTTATCCATTTATATTAAAGGTGTTTGATCATTTCAATTCTTCAACCACTTAAAAAGTTCAATTAAGTTAACAATAACTTATTGTGACAAGTCAGAATATTTAAGTTAAGTTGAACATTTTCAACTATTACTTTTCAAGTACTTATTTTTATTTTTAGTATTTATCAAAAAGTTAACGTTGTACCATTTAATACTTTCAACACTCATAATATTAAGGGAAAAATACAAAAATAAACCTTGTGGTTATACTCATTTTCGAACAACATCCATGTGGTTTAAAAGTTTGCAAAATGGTACCATGTACTTCATTCCGTTAGCAAACACATACCAAATTGATTAACGGTGTTAAAAGTTAAAGGAAAAAGAGTTAATTTGGTCCTTATATTTATTTATTTTTATAAATTAACCCCCTTATTATCTAATTATTATAAACAAACCCCAAAATAAAAATTAAAAATCAAATACACTATCTTTTCCATCTCTTTTTACTTTTTAATTTTTCTTCTTTTTTTCTCTCTCTTCTCTCTCCTCTTTGTTAATTTCTCTCTCTAAAATCAATTGAATTTTTTTCTCTCTCTTCTCTCTCCTATGTGGAGTATGCGTGGCACTACTCCAAGCACCCTCCACCACCGAGCACTAATGCAAGCACTCCCCTTAGATTATCTTGAAGGAGAGCCTTGGCACTCCTATAGTTTAGATGGTTGGTCTGGTTGAGGAATTAATATTAAATGTTACATGGTATATAATGCTAATTGCTAATTTACTCTTCATAATAGCGTATTTTTTTTTACTCAGTTGTCTTTCTTAGGATTGTTGATGCTGAAGAAAACTTAGGTGAAAGTGAAGTTCGAGAAGCTCATTTGGCCAAATCTCTGTTATACATCCGGATTGCTGACTAGGTGATTAAGAGCAATAAATTGCAGAACAAAATTTTTCTGTCTGTCGCATCTATCTCTGCTCACTTGTAAATCTCTTCACTTTAATTGCAGGAAAAAGCATTGGAACAACTAAAGCTTACAGAAAGCAAAACAGTTGCAGTTGAGGAGAAGATGTACTTGGTATTCTTTACTTTACAGCTTGGGATGACAAAATTCAAGATATTAAGAAGGTGGAGTTCATTGATGTGTAAGTTATTGAATTCACGGGTTCAACCCACTGGTTTTGCTCTTCTTTCACTTTGAAACTTCTGCATTTTGAGATGACAAAATTTTACACTAAGTCAAGCTTATCTATTTTTCAGGGAATTATCACGTTTTATTGCAGCAGGTAAGCTTCATTGCAAGATTGATAAGGTTGCAGGTGCCGGATTCAGAAGCTTTCCGGTGTCATTGATCTGTGAAGTTCATAGGTGTTTTTTCTTCCAGTTACGAATGATACCAATATTTGAGGTGCTTAAAGAAAAAATGGACTTAACGTTGTATGTTTCTAATGGTATCAAATCTGATACTAGAGAAGTTGTTGCATCACGGAGCCCAGACTTCATGTTGGATATCTTTGATTCATTTGATTTGATACTGCAAATGTATTAAGATTTAAAGATTTGATTCATTCAATTTTTTTTTAGAAAGAGATGAAAATTAGAGAGAAATTAACAAAGAGACGAGAGAGAAAAAAGAAGAAAAATTAAAAATTAAAGAGAGATGGAGAAGATGGTGTATTTGATTTTTAATTTTTATTTTGAGGTTTGTTTGTGATAATTAGATAATAAGGAAGTTAATTTATAAAAATAAATAAATATAAAGACCAAATTAACTCTTTTCCCTTTGACTTTTAACACCGTTAGTCAATTTGGTATGTGTTTGCTAACGGAATGAAGTACATGGTACCACTTTGCAAACTTTTAAACCACATGGGTGTTGTTCGAAAATGAGTGTAACCACAAGGTTTATTTTTGTACTTTTCCCTAATATTAAACACTTAAAATTAAGTATTTAACACTTAATTTTCAGTTTTATAAAGAAGCACCGAAAATTATATACTTTAAGTTAGTGATATGAATATGATAAACAAAAATCGGAAAATGTTTTATGATATTGTAGTTAAATACACAAAAAAAAATTCCTTAGTCACAAAATATTTTTCTTCAAGTAAACGGTAGCTTAAAATCAAAAAATGATTTGATTTGAATTAGTAAGAACTTAAATTTAAGAAGCCCAAACATTATTCGTTTTTTAATTTGAAAATTTAGTGAGAAAATATAATTTGTTACAATATAGTATATATTTAAGAATATAAAAAATATAAGCACATAAGTATATGTATCAAGGATATTATTATATATAAGCATCTAATAAGCATACAAGTATATCTCATTCCTTTTGTGGCGTTAAAAAAAAAGAGAAGATATCTCTTAGTTTATACAGAATAAGGATTTTTTTGCTCCTCTTGAGAACGTTCCCTATGCCTATTAGGGTTTATTAGGGTTTTGGCAGTTTTTGCAGCTTGTGCGGCAGTCAATCTCATTACGTTTTGATGGAGAACCAAATGAAATCCCTCTCATTGATCGATGGTGGCTTCGAGTTTCCTGACGTGGGACTCGGTATTACGGATACGCAATATGAACATTGCCTCGCGGGGCTACTGTTAACCGATCGCAAGTACAACTTTAAAATCTTCAAGCACCGTTGTTAGACGAGGTGCCGCGGCCTAATCTCCCGGGCGGACCGGGGGGTGGACAACCTCATGGCGACGTAAGCGGTGATTGGCGCCGAAAGCAACCAATCGTGGAATCAAGCTGCTCGGCAGGACCGGAGCTCGGAGATATGGAAGAGTCGCCACCCACGAATGGAAAAATGAACACCGATCCCTTGTGGGAGACCGGTGTGGGTTCGAGAAACTTAGGTACGAGCCGAGAAAGCTAGCTCCTTTCCGGAGAAAGGCTACTAGGCACCCCGACATCGCCCGGTTATGAATCACCGGCCTCCTACTCAGCATGTTAGGTGATAACGGACTAATCGTATACTTCTTTAAGTTTAAAATTCATTTGAAACCTTTTCTTTCTTTTTTCAGAAACCGTTTTGAGCATATATTATTGGAAAGCCATATTAGTAAAGAATCACCCATTTATATTATACATACACAGAGAAGGGGGAAGAAAGAAGTGATTTATTTACAACTTTATTTAAATGTCATGCCGTGTGTTTATTCTACACTAACTTATTTCCCCAAAATGAGTTTATTTACATGGTTCGCACCTTAATCACCGTTGGAACGATTTAGGTGCGTTTTAAAACCCCGATTAGTGAAGTTTACTCGAGTCGCCGTTGGAACGACTCAAGTGCTTTGGAAACGTTTGAGACAAAAACCTTTAGTTAAGAAAACGTGGTTAAACATACAAGTCAATTTTATTTTGTACAAATCCTTTAAGAAAATGATTCAAAAACTCTATTATTCACAAAGAAAGCGATTTTAATTACAATGTTCACTTAATCCGCCTTTGGAACGGATTAAGGTTTTAAAACGTGGTGTTTTGGAAACGATTTGAAATATTAACAAAAAACAACTCCATTTATTTACATTAGGAACCTCTAAAAATTCATTAGTTTAAATAATCAAATTGAAAACTCTCTTTCTTTTGATTTATTTTCCCCTCTTATTTAATGGACTCTCTCTACCTATTATAATTACAATAATAAACCCATTTAAAGCAAGATTCATAATCAAATAAAGCCCATTTGAAACATGGACCCATGAATGATCCATTGAATAAAGAAAGTAATTCTAGCATATATATATATACATTTAAATCAAAAAGAGAATATGAAAATAAAAGTTAATAAAAGGAAACTATATAATACATATATGAAAATATTAGATAAAATACATTTATACTTTAAAGATGTGAAAATAGTAAATAAATATCATAAATAAGAACATAACATTTACTCAAAATAATTTCATTCAATAACCAATAAAATAACCCAAATATCCCAAAACTACATATATACATAACTATTATAGTTTTAAATATCAAAAAATAACATATACTAATATCTATTTATTATTTCCCAAAATGCCCAAGTAGATACCCTTCAAAATAGAATCTAATATAACTCAAATGAATAAAATAAAAGAAAACATATATATACATATACTTATGTTTAAAAATTGAATAAAGAATGATATACAAACATCCTAAATAATTATATACACTAAATATCTAAAATAGTTTGAAAAAACATAAATTACATAACTATACATATATATATTAAGGATTAAAAGCTCAAAAGTTGAGAAAAAGGGACTGAAATGGTATTTTTTACGTTTTGGCAGATTTACCGACGGAAAATCCGTCGGTAAACAGCAATTAGTGACAGAAATGGCAAATTACAGCAGCACTCTAATTGTTTCCAGATTTATTCAAAAGCTTTAAATTAAATCTAATTCAATCGTTTTGGATTTCCGAACTACCAAAAATGGATCATAGTCAATAACGGAAGTTCCTAAAACCATGTTTTTATTTTAAAACATTATTTGGAAATTTCTTTTAAATTAGAAACTTATAATTTCAACGTTTTTTCGATACCCGAACTACCTTTTTATCGGATCACGGTTCGTATTGGGATATCAAAACGAGGTTTTCTATTTTAAAACAAAACTGAATTTTATTCAACACGAAACGAAAATTAAATAAATACGCTAATTAAATAAAACGTGATAAAATAAATAACTAATCAAATAAAGAAACTATAACATAAAAAATAAATAGAAGAAGAGAATAAATAAAATAAAATAAAAGAGTCTAGTCCTCGGATAATACCTTAAATTCGGTATCTGACAGTCGAAGCCGATCGATTCCACGAGTCGCGATCTTCCTTTTTTATATTTTTTAGTAAAAGTTTAACTTTAGGAAACTCGGAATTTTTGAGAAAAAAAAATATTTTTCTCAAAAAAATTCACTTTCTCTCTCTAAAAATGTTTAGAGCGAGAAAGGCTCTAAGAAATCCCTCCCCTCCCTTTGCATTGGGATCCGTGCCCCTTATATAGGGAAACGGGTCCCGGAAACTTTGGGCGACGCCCGAGCAAAATAGGGCGTCGCCCAAAGCCGTTGGGCGGCCGCCCAATGCTAGTTGGGCGGCCGCCCAACATCACGTTGGGCTACCACCCAACATTGTTGGGCGGTCGCCCAACGCGCGGTTGGGCGGTCGCCCAACGCGCGGTTGGGCGCACGCGCCCAACTGCCGTTGGGCGTCCGCCCGACGCGGTTGGGCGCTCGCGCCCCCCTACCTTTGGGCTTCCCCCCAACGCGATTGGGCACTTGCTCAACGGCCACCGGGGCGCGCCTCGCGCCGTCGGGCGTGCACGTCCCGCGGCCGTCGAACTCGCGTTCCGCGTCGTCGGGCGTTCATGCGTCGTGACCGCCGAACACGTGTTCCACGCTGCCGGTTGCACACGTCCCGTGGCCGACGAGCGCGCGTCCCGTGCCGCCAAGCTCGTGCCTTGCTCAGACACCGAGCGCGTACTATTCATGGTTGGGTGCATGCGTCCGACAGACGTCGAGCGCGTGCTTCGTGTCGTCGAGCGTGCGTCCGACTGTCATCGAATGCGCGCCGGCCGCCGCTAAGCACTCGCACCGTGCCGTTAAGCATTCGCGAGCTATCCGATCGACAACAGCGACCGACTGTAACTTATTTATTTTATTATTTTTGAAACTTTCGGAATCAATCGCTTCAACCGTGTTGTTTTCAGGTTTTCGTCACAGGTCCTCCGACTCGGTGTCTACAGTTGCCCCTACTTTTCTATTTTGACAGAGATGTGTGTGTTTTGAAAACGTTTTTTGCTAACATAACACATGCAATGTAAAACATATAAAAGTAAAAGACACGTAAAGAGTAGGAGGGAGCATACCTGACCTTCGCGCTGCGCGCTCCGGTGTCGTTCTCTGATTCCTTCCATCGTCACCTTTGGAGTGGCCGTCGATGAATGTTCTTTCCTCAGAATCTAGCATACATTGGTTATGGGTAAGAATGGCTCAAAAGCAATTTCGGTCTACGACCGTTAATGGGATGGCTCAAAAGCAACTCAGGTCTGCGACCGCAAGTAAGATGGCTCAAAAGCGACCCTGGTCCACGACCGCGGGTAAAATGGCTCAAAAGCAACTCCGGTCTGCGACCGTGAGTCAGATGGCTCAAAAGAAACTCTGGTCTGCGATCGTGAGTAAGATGGCTCAAAAGCAACCCTGGTCCACGACCGCGGGTAATATGGCTCAAAAGCGACCCTGGTCCACGACCGCGGGTGATATGGCTCAAAAGCAACTCCGGTCTGCGACCGCGAGTCAGATGGCTCAAAAGCAACTCCGGTCTGCGACCGTGAGTCAGATGGCTCAAAAGCGACCCTGGTCCACGACCGCGGGTAATATGGCTCAAAAGCGACCCTGGTCCACGACCGTGGGTAATATGGCTCAAAAGCAATTCAGGTCTGCGACCATGAGTCATATGGCTCAAAAGCGGGGATTGTTTTCGGATTTTCGTACAACACTGTTGTCTGTATTTTCTCACTAGAGCTATCATCTCGGAGGTTCAATGGGAACGTGTTTTAGTCTGAAATGATATAGACTAATGATTGTTTTTCTATTGACTGTCGTCTGTACTTTGACTGGTGTCACTGTTCTATAAAAATTGACTGTTGTCTGGAGTTCATGTCTTGATAATATTGGTCGCTGTCTGGGAGAAATGCAAGCTAAAACGGACGGCAAATCGGAGGTCTGTGCACCTAGTAATTAATTATTTACTTTTTACCTTTATGTCAAATCGTACCTTTTTCACTATCTACGGGAATGCCATTCCCTCTCCCTATATAAAGTGGTGGGGTTTCATTTCAACCCCACACCTTCTCTCTCTTATTTCTCTCTCTAGACTTCGATTTGGATTATTCTCGGGATGGATTTAGATGAATGGGATGGCACTAGAGGCATGGACGAGGTTTACGTAAACCTAGATAGAGTGGAGCCCTTCCACGACCCTACGACGCATCTGAGCCGGACACGCTGCAACGAGGTAAGTAATTTCTCACTTTTATTTGATTCAAACTCTAGGCTTTAGTATTCCTATCCGAACATGATTTGCATGCTAACCTTTAGACTGCCTTAGAGGACTTTAGCTAGAAAATATGAATTCCTTGACTTACAAGTAACACCTATTTATTTCTGCGTGAGGATGCGCGCTATATGCATGTGAATAGTGACACTACGAATTTATGCATGCTAACAGTAAAAAACAATGTGAATAGTAAAAACGTGAATAGTGCACGTGAATAGTAAAAACTTAACTAATGCACGTGAATAGTAAAACTTAACTAATGCGTGTGGATAGTAAAACTTAACTAATGCACGTGAATAGTAAAAACGTGAATAGTAAAGACTTAACTAATGCACGTGAATAGTAAAAAATGTGAATAGTAAAAACTTAGCTAATGCACGTGAATAGTAAAAACGTGAATAGCAAAAACTTCACTAATTCACGTGAATAGTAAAAACGTGAATAGCAAAAACTTCACTAATGCACGTGAGTAGTAAAAAAAACGCGAATAGTAAAAACTTAACTAATGCACGTGAATAGTAAAACCTAATCTATGCTTCTTGTCAATGCAGACGAGAGTGGATTAGAGAATTGACTAAACCTTACATGAATGACCCTAAAGGAGAGATTTTTACAGCAAGTTGGTCCTAACTGACCGGATGTCTTTAGGTTAGATAATGAAAGAATACCTAGTCTTAACGCGTTCTCATTAATTGCATGCTTTAGGAACTGTATTTAAATTTTTTTGTCTCGTTCTTTTTAGTTTATTGAGATTTCCGGGACGACCGCCGAGATTCACTCGTGGTATGCTAGGCTGGGTGCCGCGGCGAGAGCCCGCATGCGCGAGTTGGGCTTCGAGCCTTTTATTGCAGCGTTGCCCCGCACCAATGGGGTATGTGATCGTTTTGGCCTACGGGCCTTATGTGAGCGGTGGGTTGACTCGACCCACACCTTCCACCTTTCTTTTGGGGAGATGACCATCTCGCCCAGAGATTTTTCACTGCTGACAGGGTTACGAGGGAGCAGCACTCCCGTTCCCTTTCATTTTGATATGATGCGACCACGGGTCGACCTTGCTAGGCTTGCTGCCTTGATTGGACCGGGAGTTCGCCCATGCGCCAAATCTACTCCGGCGAATTTTGTTTCCACCGCGAGCCTCTTGAGTCGGCGAGATTTCTGCGAGACCGACGATACCGACTTGGTGGTTCATAGTTTCTTGGTATATACCCTGAGTGAGACGATTTTCCGCACGAAGGGCGGAAAGGTACACGCGGGTCTCATTCAGGCACTCAGTGATTTGGATGCGGCGGCTTCCTATGATTGGGCGGGGGCAGGCTTAGCCTTTCTCTACAAATTTTTGGATCTGACTTGCCGGAAGCGCAAGGATTTCGGTGGTTACACCTTTGCTCTGCTGGTACGTGACGCCTTCTTGACTTGCCCGTCTTATCTTCTTCGCATTTTTCACACCCCTAGTCCTTGTTTTTACCGCAGGTGTGGGCGTATGAGAGGCACATCCTTCCCAGCTGATCTCGACCTCGACCGAGAGTACCGAGGCCGCCTTTCATGACCCGATGGAGAGATTTTGACTTGGGCACCGAGAGGAGTCGGATGGTGCCGCGGCTCCTAGATTGGATCGACTCGCTGACCCTCAGACAGGTAGATTTTGCCTAGTCGTGCTAGATTTTTGTTTGAGTCTTTTTGACTTTCTCTTTGTGCATTTTTTAGATTAAGTTCAGGTGGGACGACCTCGACTTCGGTCCCGATTATACGTATGTATCTATGATCCAGGAGCAGCAGTGTGTGCTCACCGGCCCTTGCGTGCGGGCATGGTATTTGGGGGACCGAGGCATCACCGGAGTTAGTGACGCCCACTGGACACCGGGTGAGATTCCCGTTTCTATGTTCGCGGTGCGGACCATGCCCCTATCGACCATTCGTCAGGACCTGACCCGTCGGTTTGTTGGTAGAGCAGTGTGGATTCACGCCGGGGGCCGCGAGCTTTACTTATCTACTATGCTGAGCGCGAGGGATGCCCCGGCGGCAGCGATGGAGGTGGATCCGGTGGCAGATGTATTTTCGAGGGAGGCTATCGCGGCAGTCTTTGGTCAGGAGGAGGTCCCGGTAAGTGGTTCTGCCCCCTTCTCATTTTACCATTTCATTCATGAGATGTTTAGAGGTTTTTATTGTGTGTTTTTTTTTTGCAAGAGGGATCCTGGAGGAGTGCCCATTTATCCGATTTCTTTGACGGCACTCGAGCTCAGACGCCTGTGTGCGAGCAGCCCTACTATGTCGGCGAGTCCTCCAGCACTGCCCGACCGGAGAGGTCTTCCCTAGGTGTGCCCCTACCAAACTACGGGAGAGACTTTGCCACGATTTGTTATGACGATTTCGGGGCCGCTTATGCGGGATTCGAGGCGGCTCCTCCCATCTTCTCCTCGAGGGTCCCATTTGATCCCTCAGACGCTTCGCTGACTACGAGGGAGACTTGTACGGATTACATGGGGCTGTCTGGTTATCTCCGAGACCGCCTCAGCTTGCGCTGCACCGATCACCTGGTATGTATCATTACTTTACTTTAGTGTAGTGGAATGTATGCATGTATGTATGATTTATGTTCTTGCTTATGCTGCTTCTTATTTTTATCCGCTTTTTCCTTCTTTTTCTTTAGAGTGATCTGCATGCCCATGAGCGGAGACAGAGCGAGTTAGTGTGGGAGGCCGATGCCCGAGTTGGTCAGGTGTATCAAGAGAGGAACGACCACTGGTCGGGGGTGATGCGACGGGAGACTGAGGGTCGCCTTGCCGTCGAGGAGAGGGCGCGTGATGAGTCGATCGGACGCCTTGCTGCCGAGGAGAGAGCGCGAGTTGCAGATGAGAGAGCACGAGTTGCTGATGAGAGAGCACGAGTTGCTGATGAGAGAGCACGAGCTGCTGAGGAGACACTATCTGCGGAGCGGGCGTCACATTTGAGGGAGTTTGAGGACTATTGGGACTTCCCTCCGTATTAGGCTCTTTATGTATTGCTTTGTAGTTTTTTATTAGAGTTTCCCCGATGTATAGCTGATGTATAGGGAGTGGGGTGGATATCAGGTAGGCTTTTTATGAAAAGTAAGATAGGAAATGTATAACTCATGATTCATATTACCATGCATTTAGTAGATTATGATGATTCCAATCATTCTCGTCAAATATATTCATGCCCTTTATTTATTTACAAACAACAGAAATACTTAGTCTCTTATACATCATTTTTGTAACTGCTCAAGTAATAACTATTGTTACCAGGACCCGCCTTTCGGTTTTCGGATCCCGGCGATTTTTCTCCTCTCCTTTTACTATCCCGGAATTTTTAAATGAGTGCCCTTTCGGGTTTTCACCCATTGGGATTTCCCTCGTTGTTGCATAGGTCGCCCTTTGTGGGTTTTCAACCTATCAGGAATTTTTCTTTCTTTTTCTCTTTTTTTTTTTTTACGAAAAGTATTTCTTAAGCCTATCCAGGTTGGTAGGTTCGGAGAATTCCATGCCGTCCATGGTAGTTAACTTCACCGCTCCTTTGCTTAGTATCTTCTTCACGACGAATGGCCCTTCCCAGTTAGGTTTAAACTTGCCCCTAGGGTCGGTGTGCGTCACACGAATCTGTTTCAGCACCAAATCTCCTTCTTTGATAGGACTGGTCTTGACCTTTTTATTGAAAGCTCGAGCCATCCTTCTTTGATATAACTGTACATGGTAAAGGGCTTCCATCCTTTTCTCGTCAACCAAAGCCAACTGCTCATATCGCTTCTTCACCCATTCCGTCTCGGGGATTTCTGCTTCCATTGCGATTCTCAACGATCGCTTTTCGATCTCAATCGGCAGGACTGCTTCTGTTCCGTATACCAAGGAGAATGGCGTTGCCCCAGTCGAGGTTCTGACTGTCGTGCGATAAGCCCATAATGCGATTGGGAGCTGCTCATGCCAATTCTGATGTGATTCCACCATTTTTACGAGAATCCTCTTAAGATTCTTATTAGCTGCTTCTACTGCCCCATTAGCTTATGGACGGTACGGAGAAGATCTGTGATGTTCAATTCCATATTCTCGGAAAAGATTCCTTACTTCCCTCTGAAACTGGACCCCGTTATCCGTAATCATGTGATGAGGCACTCCAAACCTAGTGATCAAGTGTTTTTCAATGAACTTTCTCATCTGCTTGGATCCCAGTTTGCTAAACGACTCTGCTTCTACCCACTTGGTGAAATAATCGATGGCGACAGCAATAAACTTATGTCCATTTGAAGCGTTAGGCCTTACTTCGCCGATGATGTCAATGCCCCAAGCAGCGAATGGCCAAATAGGTGCTAGCACATGTAGTTCCATGGCCGGAAGATGACTGCAATCGCCGTGGATTTGACAATCATGGCATTTCTTTGCATACTCGTTACAATCTCTTTCCATGGTGAGCCAGTAGAAGCCTTGCCTAATAATTTTCTTAGCTAGTACTGCTCCCCCTATATGGGCTCTACAAATTCCTGAATGTACTGATTCCATTGCTTCGCGGGCTTCTTCCGCATCCAAGCACCTCAGTTGTAACCCATCGGTGTGCCTTTTATAAAGTAAATCGTTGTGGATGACGAACTGCCGGGCTAACCTTCTAATCACAGCTTGATCCCTCGGTTCTGACTCTGCCGGATATGTTCCATGCTTCATGAAGTTCACGATATCGAAATACCACGGTTTTTCATCTGCCCCTAACATCATTACGTCCTCGTAGCATGGTTTGTGAGATCTCCTCAATACCAACGGTTTCGAGGCAAGGTTCCGGGGGTTGTCCCAAACTGACACCAAAGTGGCCAAGGCATCCGCCGCCTGGTTCTGTGCTCGAGGAATATGATAGAAACGCCATTCTTTAAATCTTTGTGCCAACCCTTCTAGCTGATCGAGGTACGGACGTAGTCTTTCTTCTCTTACCTCCCAGTTTCCTTGTGCCTGTTCGATGATCAACTTTGAGTCACCCCAAATTTCGACATATGACGCTCCCAGTGCCGCTAATGACTCTAAACCATAAATGCACGCTTCATACTCGGCCATATTATTGGTGAGAGGGAAGGATAACTTCTTGGCCATCGGGATCCTTTCTCCTTCCGGTGAGGTAAGTAGTACTCCTACTTCGGCTCCATTCGAATTAACTGCTCCGTCGAAGAACATTTTCCATGGTATAACTTCGATTGCGGTCAAGTGCTCATCGGGAAAATCATAGCTTATCTCTTCTTCCTCTGCATTCAGGGGTTGGTTGGCCAGAAATTCTGCCACGGCCCTCCCTTTGATAACCTTCTTCGTCACATATTCAATGTCAAACTCGGACAAAAGCAACAACCATCTGGCTAACTTCCCCGTCAAGGATGGAGTTCGGTATAGATACTTTACGGGGTCCATCCGAGAAATAATGATCACTTTATACGATTGGAAATAGTGCCGCAGTTTCTTTGTCAACCATACTACTGCCACACATGTCTTTTTGATCATGTTGTACTTGAGCTCGTACTCCTGGAATTTCTTACTCAAATAATACACCGCGTGCTCCACACCGGTGTCTCCCTCTTGAGCCAACATTGCCCCAATAGATCGCTCTTCAATTGCTACATAGAGGAGAAGCGGCTTTCCCAGTTTAGGCGATCTCAGCACTGGCGGATTAGACAAATAGTTCCGGACGCTCTCCAAAGCTTGCTGACACTTATCATTCCAAGTAGCGGGTTGGTCTTTCCTTAGCAACTTAAAGATTGGCTCGCAGATTGCGGTGAGTCTCGCTATGAACCGACTGATATACTGAACCTGCCCCAGAAACCCTCTCACTTCCTTCTCATTTCTCGGCGCCGGCATCTCCTGTATAGCCTTCACTTTATCAGGATCCACCTCGATTCCCTTATTTCCGATTACATAGCCTAAGATTTTCCCCGATGAAACGCCGAAAAAGCACTTCTTCGGGTTTAACCTTAGCTTGAATTCTGCAATTCGGGCCAAAAACTTTTCGAGCGCGGTAAAATGCCCTTCTCTTGTCTCTGATTTGACCATCATATCGTCCACGTAGACTTCTACCTCCTTGTGTATCATATCATGGAACAGTGTTGTGGCCATTCGCTGGTAAGTTGCCCCGGCATTTTTCAAACCAAACGGCATTACTCTGTAACAGTATCTCCCCCACTCGGTTGTGATCGAGGTTTTTGCTTTGTGCTTTTCGGCCATCTAAACTTGCATGTAGCCCATGAAACCATCCACATTCGTGTGTAAGACGCTTGACGTTGCACTGTCGATCAATACGTCGATATGAGGCAATGCGAACTCATCCTTGGGGCATGCCTTGTTAAGATCTCTGTAATCAACGCACATCCTCACTTTGCCGTCCTTTTTTGCGATTGGCACCACATTTGCGACCCAAGGGGGATAGTCGATCACTTCGATGAATCCTGCTTCTAACTGCTTCTTCACCTCCTCTCTGATCTTATCTGCCCATTGTGGTCTCATACGTCGGAGCTTCTGCTTTACGGGCTTTGCTTCGGGGTAAGTTGGAATGCGGTGAGTTACGATAGATTGATCAATTCCAGGCATGTCTTCGTATGTCCATGCGAATACAATTTCGTATTTTTTAATTATTCTCTCGAATTCTTTTCTCTCTTCAATAGTTAATTCTTGAGCAATTTGTATAAGTTTAGGATTTTCATCCGTACCAAGATTGAAAGTTGACATTTCTATTGCATTGATTTCAAATGTAGGCATGTTATATGAATGAGAATGCATGGAATGATCATGATCAACATCAAGCAAGTAAGCAAAATCAGAATTCATTTCATTGATAGCATGGGTGATTACATCATCTGATTCAAACAAAGCAGTAATACAATTTTCATCATCAGGGTCTTCGGACTTCTCATGAATTTTGGAGGTACTAGGCTCATCTCCCGCTCCTGCAGTTGCTTCAATGGTGATGACTTGCTCCTCGGCATTCAAATCCAGCATCATAATCTCCTCGACAAAGCAGCTCGCCTTTCCTTTGCCCCAGTCGGCAACATCATTGAAGATTTCGAACCCCGGCAGAATCTTCCCTTCTGTGCTAGTCCATGCCTCGGGGGTCCCTGAATACGCCTTTCCATGCCCCTCGTTCACGAAGTACTTCCTTAGGCCCACTTTTCCTTCACCACTCACATTGGACGGACCTCCCTGCTTATATCCCAAACCCCTCCGGGTTTTCTGACTCTTAAAGTCCAAAAATTCTGGCAACCCCTGATGGTGTGCTCCTAAACCCATTCCTGGGATGAAACCTCCCTTCATCATCTTCACCACATCGGTGGTCATGCTTGATTCGTAAATCCCGGAGACTTGGAATCCGGAGAAAAGTTGAGGCTCAATTCCCAATGGTGCCACCGAGCTTAATTTCTCAGCTCTAATTGTCACTATCTCCTCCCCGAAGGGGAATTTAATCATTTGGTGGAGCGTGGAGGGCACACCTCCCAACTTATGGAACCAAGGGCGTCCCAACAGTACGGCAAAGGTTACCGGGATATCCAGCACCGTGAACTCAGTTTCTTCCTCATGCGGCCCCACTTTCAACTTGGCCTTGAAGACTCCTTCAATGTGCCTACGGCTATCGTCATATGCTCTAATCACAGTTTCAGAAGCTGTCAAATCTCCTCTCTCCACTCCCAACTTCGACAAGAGTTTCAATGGGCAAACATTAATGGCCGATCCATCATCGACCATCACACAGCTAGTCTTCTTTCCGTTGATTTCCGCTCGGATGTACAAAGGCTTATTGTGAGCCTTCCCCTCTTCTGGGAGATCCTCGTCAGTAAATGTGATTTCAGCCTTCTTTCGGGCCATAATTGCTCCCACTAGCGCTGCCGGCTCAGTATCGGTGGAAATAACCAGATTCTGCAACTCTTTCATCAGGTTCTCACGATGGTACTTAGAATGGCATAAGACTTCCCAGACTGTGGACTTAGCTTGCATCTTCTTCAACTGCTCAAGAACTTGGTCATCGGGCTTAGGAGCCGACCCTTCTCCAATCTCGGTTTCTATCATAGGTGCCTTCCCCTCGGCCACACGGCCTGATCTCGTCATTACCGCAATTTCCGGCTCATCATCCGATTCGTCCTAAATGTTAATAGGAACCCTCCGATTGGCATCTTCCTCGTTCGAAGAACTCTCCTAAATGTCCACAACCATTAAATCCATGACGTGAGGAACATTCGGATTCAAGTAAAAGGGATCCGCCGATCCGTACAAGGCCCAACCTATCAACTCATCATAATCCCAGAGGGACACTCTGCTCATCCTTCTGGCGGCCAACGGAATAGCACCTCGTTGTATGCACATAAGCTGCACCTTATCGCTCATTGTTTCATGACACTGCTCATAACGGTGCCTCCACCTTCTAGCATAATCCACAAACGGTTCCTCGGGGAATTGCCTAATCCTATCTAGATCGTCTAGGGATCCCGTCCATGGAACATACATCTCATATCTCGCCACAAAAGCACTTCTAAGCGGTGCCCAATGACCCATTTCTTCCTCTGATAGACCTTGATGCCATAATAAGGCTTCACCCATCAAGGTTTCCGGAAAATGTTCATGCAACTCACATTGTGGAAATCCGGCGTCATACATATGATTGCGGAATAACCTCGCGTGCTCAACAGGATCCTGGTATCCACCATACCTAGGCATCGCTAACACCGCATCAGGCGTTTGGTAAGACGAGGAATCAGGGGTTTGCTCCGTCAGCATCCATACTGTATACTCCTTGATAAATCTTTTCGTCATTGCCGCCTAATCGGACTTAACATACATTGGCAACGACATGTACCACATTAACGGTTCACCCATCAACGAATTACAAAACAAGCTAGTGATCTCTTCCTCTTTAAAACCCAAGGGTGCCGTAGCCGACAAGTAGAAGTGAAGGTGCTCCATAGGGTCCTTATTGTCGTTATACTTACTAACCCTCGGTAGCGGACGTTTGATGGGTCCGATCTGCATCGCAAAGCGCTCCGCAGTTCTATCTTCAGCTCTTTGGTACTTTTCTAGAAACAAATCCGACAACCGATCCCAATCATGCTTGCAAGAGTCGGGTAATGAATGGAACCATTCCAGAGGCTCGCCTACCAGCGAATGGTGGAACCACTGGGCAATTTCATCTACTCCGAAGGATTCAATAAACATGTCGTGCATATATTCATGCAAGTGCGCCTCGGGATCCCTTCCTCCACTAAACAAACCCAAATCTGGCACAATAGTCCGAGACGACCCTTCTCCGGTCTCTTCAGCACTATCCTCATCATACGGTGCTCCACCATCTGACCCTTCCCCCATCGGTTCATCCTCTTGTTCTTCACCCAGGAAGGACACATACAGCCCCTTTCCCACATTGCTCTTTTCATCGGAGTCCAACAACTCCTCTACATTCTCCTCGAAGGATTCCATCACTACAGTTTCTGTCAAACCAACTCCGATCGTACTCACTCTATGATTAGGCAATGGATTGTGCCTAACGAAAGGGTTCGCTGACGAAGGATCAGCTATCTTCTTCTCCTCAATTAAATCTTGGATTTCATGTTTCAGCCTCTCACAATTCTCAATTGTATGCCCATAACTGCTATGGAATTCACAATACCCTCTAGCCTGTATCTGCGGAGTAGGTTGAGCTTTGTTATACGGGGTAAGGGCTTTCAACAATCCCTTTTTCTGCAGACGCTTGAAAACTTTCGTGTAGGTCTGATCGAACTTGGCGAACCGCCTCTTTTCAATAGCATTAAGATCAACCACTTTCACTGCTGCGGATTCCGTACTCGCGCTAGGCCCTCCGGCACTATATCCAGACTTCGTCCACTTGGTATAAGCTTTCTTCGGCTCTCCATCCCCTTCAACAGTCAAGGCACAACTATACATCTGATTGAAATCCGTAAATGGCATATACCGCAACTCATTTTTGATATACGGCAACGTGTTGCCAACCACCATTCGGATCTGATCCTGCTCGAGCGGCTTTTGTTTCATCACTGCGGCCTTAGCCCTCCATCTTTTCACAAAATCGGAAAAGGATTCCCCAGCCTGTTGCTTAGTGCTCTCTAACTCTTTCAAAGTGACCTCCAGCATGGTGTTAAAGCTATACTGAGCGATGAATGACTTCGCTAATTCCTTCCAATCCTTCTTTGTCACCATTGGTAACGCATGAAACCATGTGAGGGCAGCCCCCTCTAGGTAGGTGTTAAACAGCCCTAGGACCTGATCCTCCGTCAGGATCGTGTGCTTCATCACCGCAACATACTGATTCATGTGAGCGGTGGGATCTCCCGTTCCATCGAACTTTTTCATATCAGGGAGCCGAAATTTCAAAGGCAAAGCTGTTGCCGACAAACAATTCTTCAAGTTATAGAAATCCTGACTTCTGGAGCTTCCTCCGCGCAAGTCCTGCACTTCCTGTGTGATGTGTTGCTTCCACTCCTCTTCTTTAGCTTTCTCTTTCTCTAACTGTTTTCGGATATAATCCTGATAATCCTCCTCATTCCCAAAGCGAGGGTCATCGTTCACCTCATTCTTAGCACGCTTGCTACCACTCTTGTTGTCCTTCAGTGCTAACTCAGCTAGCTGGGCCAAGATTGCGGCCAGCTGATCATTGATATTGTTCACAGAATTTTCCAATTCAGCCACTTTCTCGTCGGTCGTAGACATATTGACGGAAGACTGAGTATACCCGGATGAAGATGTTTCAGAAGCCACAACTACTGATTCGGAACTGTCTACTCGTAGCTGATCAAACTGTCTGACAAGCCGATTACTCTCGCGAAACCACAACCGCTTAATGATGACGTCTGCGCGAACGGTATCCATTAGTATGTATGCATGATTTTATATGCATGATTTGTGGTGTGTGCGTTTATTTATTTACGATTATAAGATAAGAAGAACAAACGTTAGTTCTATTTACACGTATCACAACATCTCTCTTCCACCCTTATTCCTCCACACACTCGTCGGTCCAGGTCTCTTTTCTAGGATTTTGGTTTTTAGCTCACATTGCGGTCCAGGGGATGCGTGATGCCGTCGATTATTGCGGAAAAGTAAATCACCCATCAGACAATACAGTTCGTTTTTGACGTATCCACGTTCAGTGACTAAGAAATCGACCAAGTTGGATTGTCCTTTCAGAATAACTCGTCTTTTGTCCTTTCGCGAGACGCATTAATTCGGGTTTTGACTCCCTTTGAGCGCATCTCGGTTTTTAAACGTGGTACGAGTTATTCTTCTATTCCAATCGTTTGTTATTGCAAATGACTCGTTCCCTTTTTATTCACGTGGATTCGTGTCTCGATTTTTGGATTACAACGGGATCTTTTTGGATCTATCGAGAGACGTAACCATGCGTTTATTTAGTGATGGAATCACTTTTGGATTTTATTTTAGGGAACGGACTCATCGCGTAACGTGTTTATTCTTAGCGTCGAGGATTCGTTTGCTCATTTTGCTACACGAAAAGACGGCGAGTCTTATTTGAGCGCACGGTAATCTTTCGGCTAACAACAATCTCTTATTCTTTCCGATCTACGGGATATATCACTTTAGTGTGGTTATAGAAAATCAACGTTTCGTTGAATCGCATGTTTATTCGAGGCGAGGATATCACCGTTCTCTTTCCTTTAGGCGTGAATTAAGCAAACACGTATATCGGGCCATATTTCTTGCAGTTTTGGTAACGGTTGAAATGATCGAGTCGTTAGTCAAAACCCGCAGTCTCGTCCATATGGCGCAATTATATGTTTTGGTTTAATTCGGCTTCAAAGTTCTAAACGGGGTATATACTTGTTCGAGACACGTATTCAACGGCATTGGTTTATTTTCTTTAACTACTCTCGGGATTGAAATATATCGTAGACTCGGAATGATTTTGGTCGTTTAGTTTTTTCTTTTCTTTTATTTTCTTAGTCACCTTTGCGGACACATCCATTTCTCTTAAGAACGACATGAGACATAACGTAAAAAAGCTCGTCTTTTATTCGGAAGGGACGGGCTACTTGTGCGAAACTTTTCACGTTACGACAGGGTCATTCAAGACAGAAATGTTCTTCATTTTCGTTTCGTCATGATCTCGTTTTATCCCAACTTATTTAAAGAATGTGAATAACGGCTACTGTTAATATAGTCTTTTGTATCGAGATGTAACTATCCTTAACACCGAACTGATTCATACTAATACGTGCTTACGTCATAACACATTTCTTGAACATGTGCCTTCGTCGGGACACCGAAAGGGACAAGGCGGGTCGCACATGTTCATTCATATGAGATGACTAAGTCGTCTTTAGTTCAAATTGTTTCGATGTTTTAGGGTAATTAGTATGTCGATTCACGAGTATATATTAACACATCGTCTCATTTTCTTTACCTACTTTAGGATTAGACACGTATCGTGGCGGTTTGAAAACACGAATTGATTCATTTATCACATCAAAAATAGTAACGGGTAATCCTATGGAAACTTCTAAGGCTACTATATGCTGACACGGCTGACCGCAGGACCTCACAGGACCGCACAAATTCGCCCCTAACGAATGGATGGGGACCCTTTGGCGCCTTACTGTAAGGGGGAACTTACACTAGCCTCTTTCGAGCGACGAATGGACTCTCGCTAGAGGTTTCGCGAAAATTACCCAAAGGGTTTGCAATAATGCACATGAATGCATACGAAAAGAAGTAAAACGATCCGTCCCCGTTAAGGGCTTAATACACGCCTTCCGGAATCAAATTTCTCGCTTCCCCAGCGGAGTCGCCACTTGTTAGACGAGGTGCCGCGGCCTAATCTCTTGGGCGGACCGGGGGGTGGACAACCTCATGGCGACGTAAGCGGTGATTGGCGCCGAAAGCAACCAATCATGGAATCAAGCTGCTCGGCAGGACCGGAGCTCGGAGATATGGAAGAGTCGCCACCCACGAATGGGAAAATGAACACCGATCCCTTGCGGGAGACCGATGTGGGTTCGGGAAACTTAAGTACGAGCCGAGAAGGCTAGCTCCTTTCCGGAGAAAGGCTACTAGGCACCCCGACATCGCCCGGTTATGAACCACCGGCCTCCTACTCAGCATGTTAGGCGATAACGGACTAATCGTATACTTCTTTAAGTTTAAAATTCATTTGAAACCTTTTCTTTCTTTTTTCAGAAACCGTTTTGAGCATATATTATTGGAAAGCCATATTAGTAAAGAATCACCCATTTATATTATACATACACAGAGAAGGGGGAAGAAAGAAGTGATTTATTTACAACTTTATTTAAATGTCATGCCGTGTGTTTATTCTACACTAACTTATTTCCCCAAAACGAGTTTATTTACATGGTTCGCACCTTAATCACCGTTGGAACGATTTAGGTGCGTTTTAAAATCCCGATTAGTGAAGTTTACTCGAGTCGCCGTTGGAACGACTCAAGTGCTTTGTAAACGTTTGAGACAAAAACCTTTAGTTAAGAAAACGTGGTTAAACATACAAGTCAATTTTATTTTGTACAAATCCTTTAAGAAAATGATTCAAAAACTCTATTATTCACAAAGAAAGCGATTTTAATTACAATGTTCACTTAATCCGCCTTTGGAACGGATTAAGGTTTTAAAACGTGGTGTTTTGGAAAGAATTTGAAATATTAACAAAAAAACAACTCCATTTATTTACATTAGGAACTTCTAAAAATTCATTAGTTTAAATAATCAAATTGAAAACTCTCTTTCTTTTGATTTATTTTCCCCTCTTATTTAATGGACTCTCTCTACCTATTATAATTACAATAATAAACCCATTTAAAGCAAGATTCATAATCAAATAAAGCCCATTTGAAACATGGACCCATGAATGATCCAAAAGAATAAAGAAAGTAATTCTAGCATATATATATACATTTAAATAAAAAAGAGAATATGAAAATAAAAGTTAATAAAAGGAAACTATATAATACATATATGAAAATATTAGATAAAATACATTTATACTTTAAAGATGTGAAAATAGTAAATAAATATCATAAATAAGAACATAACATTTACTCAAAATAATTTCATTCAATAACCAATAAAATAACCCAAATATCCCAAAACTACATATATACATAACTATTATAGTTTTAAATATCAAAAAATAACATATACTAATATCTATTTATTATTTCCCAAAATGCCCAAGTAGATACCCTTCAAAATAGAATCTAATATAACTCAAATGAATAAAATAAAAGAAAACATATATATACATATACTTATGTTTAAAAATTGAATAAAGAATGATATACAAACATCCTAAATAATTATATACACTAAATATCTAAAATAGTTTGAAAAAACATAAATTACATAACTATACATATATATATTAAGGATTAAAAGCTCAAAAGTTGAGAAAAAGGGACTGAAATGGCATTTTTTACGTTTTGGCAGATTTACCGACGGAAAATCCGTCGGTAAACAGCAATTAGTGACAGAAATGGCAAATTACAGCAGCACTCTAATTGTTTCCAGATTTATTCAAAAGCTTTAAATTAAATCTAATTCAATCGTTTTGGATTTCCGAACTACCAAAAATGGATCATAGTCAATAACGGAAGTTCCTAAAACGATGTTTTTATTTTAAAACATTATTTGGAAATTTCTTTTAAATTAGAAACTTATAATTTCAACGTTTTTTCGATACCCGAACTACCTTTTTATCGAATCACGGTTCGTATTGGGATATCAAAACGAGGTTTTCTATTTTAAAACAAAACCGAATTTTATTCAACACGAAATGAAAATTAAATAAATACGCTAATTAAATAAAACGTGATAAAATAAATAACTAATCAAATAAAGAAACTATAACATAAAAAATAAATAGAAGAAGAGAATAAATAAAATAAAATAAAAGAGTCTAGTCCTCGGATAATACCTTAAATTCGGTATCTGACAGTCGAAGCCGATCGATTCCACGAGTCGCGATCTTCCTTTTTTATATTTTTTAGTAAAAGTTTAACTATAGAAAACTCGGAATTTTTGAGAAAAAAAAATATTTTTCTCAAAAAAATTCACTTTCTCTCTCTAAAAATGTTTAGAGTGAGAAAGGCTCCAAGAAATCCCTCCCCTCCCTTTGCATTGGGATCCGTGCCCCTTATATAGGGAAACGGGTCCCGGAAACTTTGGGCGACGACCGAGCAAAATTGGGCGTCGCCCAAAGCCGTTGGGCGGCCGCCCAAGGCTAGTTGGGCGGCCGCCCAACATCACGTTGGGCTACCGCCCAACGATTGTTGGGCGATCGCCCAACGATTGTTGGGCGACCGCCCAACGATTGTTGGGCGGTCGCCCAACAGCGTTGGGCGAGCGCCCAACGCGCGGTTGGGCGCACGCGCCCAACTGCCGTTGGGCGTCCGCCCGACGCGGTTGGGCGCTCGCGCCCCCCTACCTTTGGGCTTCCGCCCAACGCGGCACTCGCTCAACGGCCACTGGGGCGCGCCTCGCGCCATCGGGCGTGCACGCCCCGCGGCCGTCGAACTCGCATTTCGCGTCGTCGGGCGTTCACGCGTCGTGACCGCCGAACGCGTGTTCCGCGCTGCCGGTTGCACACGTCCCGTGGCCGACGAGCGCGCGTCCCATGCCGCCAAGCTCGTGCCTTGCTCGGACACCGAGCGCGTACTATTCATGGTTGGGTGCGTGCGTCCGACAGACGTCGAGCGCGTGCTTCGCGTCGTCGAGCGTGCGTCCGACTGTCGTCGAATGCGCATCGGCCGCCGCTAAGCACTCGCACCGTGCCGTTAAGCATTCGCGAGCTATCCGATCGACAACAGCGACCGACTGTAACTTATTTATTTTATTATTTTTGAAACTTTCGGAATCAATCGCTTCAACCGTCTTGTTTTCAGGTTTTCGTCACAGGTCCTCCGACTCGGTGTCTACAACCGTATGGCGGAGATTTGGAGTCCCGGGAAAGGTATGACGATGACAGAATTGGGTGGGGGCCTATTGCTGATTAGGTTTTATCACCCACACGACCTTAAGTGGGTCCTGGAAGGAAAACCATGGACGTTCGATAATAGCTTGCTTCTGCTCCACGAAATAAAAAAAATGAGGACCCGATCAACATATCATTACACAAAGCCACTTTCTGGATTCAAATACATGGGCTACCTGCTAGGTTATTCTCTGAAGTAGTAGCAGAAGCACTAGGAAACTATGCCGGGGAGTTTCTGTTGCTTGATCAGAAAACAAACGCCACAGCAGATCGCACATGTATGCGAATTCGTGTTCGACTGGATATTCGGCAACCGCTGAAAAGAGAGAAAAAAGTCCGTATAGCAGGTGGAGAATGGTCTACATGTCTATTCCGGTACGAAAAACTTCCCACCTTTTGTTTTATATGTGGTTTGATTGGTCATCTGGACCGACATTGTGAGAAATTTTTTAAAGCTGAGGAAGAGGAGATTTTACGTGCCTGGGATGTATCCCTACGGGCACCCCCGCGTAGGCAGGGGATGTTAGTAGGGGAGCGCTGGCTCCGGGAAGACTTACCTAGCTTAAATAATTTAAGCAAACCCAGTGATACACAGAATCGACAAATGTCTGCAGTTCAATCTAGAGTTCAGAATGAACAGGTCACAAACACGCTGATAAGTAATCTGGGCATCCGAATGGGAGAGCAGGGAAGTAGCTCAAACATGAATGAAAGGCCGTTTGAACCACCGGAAGGGTTAGAGATAGTAGACGAAAGAAAGAGACGCAGAGGGGAAGCCATTTCGAAACCGTCAGCTCAGATTGTACCATTACCAAAAAATGCTGAGATGGAAGTTGATAACTACATGACACCGAACACCCTGATTGACGATAAAACAGCATCAGATGTTACTAAAACACATCAGCAGGAAGCCGGCCTTCTAAACGGCAACTTGGCAGGCCTAGAGAAGTGGGCTTGCCCTGAGATATGAAAATCCTGAGCTGGAACTGCCGCGGGTTAGGCAATACCAGAGCAGTTCCTATTCTTCGCGAGCTCATTTGAGCTCAAAAGCCTGATGTTATTTTTCTTTTTGAGACATTAATATGTAATTCTCGCATTGAATTTATTCGTAATAAAATTGGTTTTGATTGTTGCTTCTCGGTTGACTGTATTGGACATAGTGGAGGCTTGTGTATTTTCTGGAAACATAGTAACATGTGCTCGTTATTATCATTTTCAGTTAATCATATTGACATGCTTGTAAATGATTTGGAAAATGGAAGCTGGAGGTTAACGAGATACTATGGATGCCCTGAGAGAAATCGAAGGAAAACTTCTTGGGATAATCTCAGATAATTAAAAGATGCTTCAACGATCCCATGGGTAATACTTGGAGATTTTAATGATTTACTATCTCATGATGATAAAAAGGGAGCAGTACCACACCCGGAGTGGTGTTTACAGGGGTTCAGAAAGGCAATCACTGACTGCAATCTGACAGAATGTATGTTAAACGGGTATCCCTTTACTTGGATCAGACATAGAGGGAAAGCAAATGAAGTGCAGGAGCGACTGGATCGTGCATTTAGTTCACCGGATTGGAGAGGTCTTTTTCCGCATCATACGTTGAGTAATACGATGGCCCCTAGCTCGGATCACTCACCGATTGTTCTTCAAACAAAAGAACAGATGGGTAATTCAAAGGGGCGTGGCTTCCGTTTTGAAAATAAATGGATGAGGGAGGAGGGCTTGCGCGAGCTAGTACAATCCGTTTGGATGGGAAATGGTAATGAAGCTGTAGAAAGTCGCCTGTCACGGCTGGCGAGAAGGTTGACGGGCTGGAGCAGCAATCGGATAGTGCAATTTCGAGCAGAAATAAAACAGTGCAAACAGAATATAGAACAGCTCAGATACCGGTCAAATATGGCAGCAGCAGATGAATATGAAGTGCAACGAAAATGCCTTGTTCAATTATTGGTACAGGAGGAGGATCATTGGCGTCAAAGAGCAAAGCTAACTTGGCTCCAAGAAGGAGATGGTAACACACGTTTCTTTCATGCCTATGCAACGGGACGACGGAAGCACAACATAGTTACAAAATTGCAAGATAATTCTGGTAAGTGGATTTCTGATGAGACGGGGCTGAAACTGTTAGCCATGGATTATTTTAAGGATGTTTTTGCAGGAACAAATAGCAATTGGCAGCCTGTGGTGAATTTGATTTTGCCATCTATATCAGCGGAGGATAATGCATCATTATTAGCACCACTGTCCAAAATTGAATTTCACAAGGCTCTATTCTCAATGCATCCTGACAAAGCACCCGGACCGGATGGTTTTAACCCGGGTTTCTTTCAGAAGTTTTGGGACGTCATTGGCAATGATGTTTTTAAGGCAGGTTGCTCCTGGATGGAACAGGGACGCCTCCCCGTTGGCCTAAACGATACTATCATCACGCTAATCCCCAAATGTGAGTCCCCTGCGAATATGAAGGAACTACGCCCTATAGCTTTATGTAATGTACTGTTCAGGATCTTCGCCAAAGTACTGGCAAACCGATTACGTACTATCCTTCCCAAGCTAATTTTTGAAACACAATCTGCATTTCTCAAAGGCCGTTCGATACAGGATAATGTGCTTATTGCTTTCGAACTTATTCATAGTATGAAAAGAAATGGTTGCAGGAAAACAGGAGATGTGGCTTTGAAGATTGATATTAGCAAAGCCTATGATCGGGTTGATTGGAGGTATCTGGAAGAGATTATGTTGAAAATGGGCTTTGATAGCAGATGGGTACAACTTATTATGACATGTATCAGCACGGTTCAATATGAGGTGAGGATGAATGCTACATTAACAGATCCGATTGTACCACATAGAGGCCTTCGACAAGGAGATCCGCACTCCCCTTTTTTATTTCTAACATGTGTTGAGGGGCTGTCAGCTCTATTAAAAAACGCAGAACAAAAAGGCCAAATCCATGGATGCCGGGTTGGCAGAGGAGCACCGGCAGTTACACACCTATTATTCGCCGACGACGCATTTTTGTTTATTCGGGCATCTATTGATGAGTGTCGGGAGTTGAAGCAGCTTCTAGTCACCTATGAGCAAGCGTCAGGCCAAGCAATAAACTTCAGTAAGTCCGGAATTATGTGCAGTAACAATGTCGCTCCAGAATTATTCACAGCGGTCTCATCAATTTTAGGTGTTTCGACACCAATTGCTACTGGACGGTATCTTGGCTTACCTTCACTGGTGGGACGATCTAAAAAGGGTATATTCGCACATTTTCGGGACAGACTATGGCAAAAGTTGCAAAGATGGAGGGGTAAAACATTATCCAAAGCAGGCCGCACAACACTGATTCGATCAGCAGGTCAGGCGATTCCAATTTATTTCATGAGCGTCTTCCTTTTGCCTATCTCGACTGTTGACGAGCTACAGAGAATGCTGAATTCATTCTGGTGGGGTAATAAACAGTCAGGAGCAAGGAGTATTAACTGGATGGCCTGGAGTAAATTGTGTGTAAATAAGGGGGCAGGAGGTTTGAGTTTCAGAAATTTTACAGCTTTCAATCTAGCTATGTTGGGAAAACAAGGGTGGCGGCTTCTAAAAAACCCCACCTCTCTCGCCAGTAGAGTTTTCAAAGTTAAATACTACCCAAAGGGGGACTTCATGAATGCACGATTGGGGCATTCGCCTAGTTTTATATGGAGGAGCATTTGGAGTTCTCAACTAGTTATGAAGGAATGTCTTAGATGGAAGATCGGAAATGGACATACCGTAAATGTTTGGAAAGATCCGTGGCTGCGAGATATAACAAATCGGCATATTCAGACGCCTATTATTGCCGAATTAGAAAATTTGAAAGTATGTGATCTCTTCATTCCGCATTCTACAGATTGGGATCAGGAATTACTGGAGGAGCTGTTCAGTGAGCGGGATATCAGGGAAATAACGAGTATTAAGGTTGCCGCAACAGCGGGAGAGGACACGATCCTATGGCATGCGGAGTCCCGGGGAAATTACACTGTGCGCAGTGCATATAGAATTGCGCAACAGCTTGACGAAATGGACCAGTACGTAGTGGGAGGGACGTGGGCGGACGTTTGGAAACGGGATATACCAATGAAAGTGAAATATTTCTTATGGAGCATTTTACGAAATGTGATACCCACCCGTGCTAACCTGTGTAGTAAAGGAATCCCTGTAGAAAATTTATGTGTTTGCTGTGCAGGTGAGCTTGAAGATTGCTGGCATCTCTTCTTTGAATGTCCACTAGCGAAGCTCATATGGCGCGAAGTGGGGTTGATGGACGAAATCCAACAGCAAACGCAGAGAGCAGATGATTTCAGGGATGTAATATTCAGCGTGCTAGGTACTGTCGACAAACAAAAAGGGGACTTAATGGTTATGCTGTGTTGGGCTCTATGGAAGGCGAGAAACGATAAGTTATGGCGTAATGTGGCTCCGACGTCAAGCCAAATTATTGTAATTGCGCGAACCGTCCTCTACGATTGGCTGCAGGCACAGCAATTGCGGCGGATGACACAGGTTCGAACAGCCACACAGCAACAACAGTGCAGCTTATGGCACCGGCCGCCTGAATATTTTTACACCTGCAACTCGGATGCAGCAACATTCAGTCAGCAAGGAAAAACGGGGCTGGGAGCCGTATTACGGAACTCAGCGGGCATTTCTATGGAGGCAGAACTGAGGAAATTGATGGAATTCCACCAGTTCGGGAAAGTGAAGCTTTAAGCTTATTTTACGCCCTCCAATGGTTGCATGATCGTGCTCTAGAACGTGTTATCTTCCAAACCGACGCAAAACTGGTGGTTGATGCTCTTAACTCCACCGAAGATGATATATCTGAGTTCGGGGATATCATTGGAAAATGCCGACAACTTCTTCAACAACATGACAATTACTCAGTCATCTACATCCCGAGACAAGCTAACGCTCTGACTCACGCTTTTGCAAGTCAGTACAGTTTGAGTCTAGTCTCACCTTTTATCAGATTATTCCGAGTTTTGTTTCTTCTGTAATGCTACATTTTTGCCACTTAGTGGTTCATTAATGCAAAGTTCGTTTCCCTCAAAAAAAAAAAAAAAAAAAAAAAAAAAGATATGCAAGAAAAGCGTCTAATTGAAATCCGAGAAGGCGTGGGTGTTGTCTTGTGTTTCATCCTAGCTCTAATTCGAATCCGAGCAGCTCTTCTTTTCCAACTCTATAAAAAGCCACTGCGGTTTGTTTTTTTAAGTAAGTAAACTTGAGAAATATTGTGTTTGAGCAGAAAAGTAAAAGAAGGAAGGAAAGGATGCAAATATTGGTGAAAATTCCGGCCGAAAAAACCATAAGTGTTGATGTGTCGGTGTTAGACACCATCGGCGATCTGAAGATGAAGATCGAAAAGAATCAAGGGTTTCCAGCTGATCATCAACGCCTAATATTTGCTGTCGACAAACTTGAGGATGATCGGACCCTGGTCGACTACAATATCAAAGACAAATCAATTATATACCTCTTGCTAAAGCTCACATCCAGAGATGCTCAAGATGCGTCGAGTTGCGGTTTCTCCCCAAAATCGAAGAACCAGGAGAGCAATGGAACTGGATAAAGCAGAGGCGTAGAGATTGGGAAACCATTGGATTTGAATCTAAACCACTTTTCTAATTTTCAGGAATTATGTATTCTACAATGGAGTTGGAGTTTCGGAGAAGAAGAGAAGAGAAAGGAGAGATGAAGAGAAAAAGGAGAAGAGAGACTTTGTCTTTTTGACTGATTTTGTTTTTGTTGTTGTTTTTTATTTTTTTTTTTGTTATGTTTGTCAATGAAGTGTGCTTTTTAATTATTAATTTTGATTTTTATGTTTTTCTGTAATATTTTTATTTTGTTGATTTTTTTTTATATAGAAATGTCATATCTCATTATTTCATTAATTTAAAAGGTACAAAATATAGCACGAAAATAAACCCATACAGGCTATAGCCAGTATAAGATCCACAAAGGGAAGAAAAATGACTACAAAGAGCAATAAAAGACTACAACGAGCAATAATAACCAATAAAAAGTACAAATACAACAAACATAGAAATCATATTCTTCTCGTAAATCAAATCCCGTTGAAAAACCGCTATTATCCATGTTTCATCATTTAGGCTCCTCCGGACGTTCGGATCTGAGTCATTTCTGTTTTTGCAACCACACAGATCTATGGATCTACGGACAAGATGAAGCTTTTCAGCTCTTGCTAAGACCGAAAAAAGACTAAAAGAAAGAAGTATAGCGAACAGTTGTAGATCTGACGGAAATAGAAGTTCAAGAAGATATATAGATTTCAAACTAACAAGAAAAAGTAATTTGAAACTAAAACGAAGACTAAAACATAAATTGGAGGAAGAATGAAGATTCCTTCTTGCTCCTCTAACTAGACCTTTTTAGAGAGCTACAATGAAGAAAGTGACGTGACGACAACGGTAAGGACGGGATCTGAGAAGAAAAAAAGAAAAATGAGAAGAAAGGTAGAGAGAAGGAGGAGAGTCTCTCTGTAAAAAATTATCTCTAAAAAATTTGTTGATTTCAAATTTAAAAGATTACATTAAAATGATATATTCATATTTTTAAAATCACATTAAAATTATTAAAACAACATATTAAAAAATCTATTAAATACTTCAATAAAAATCTATTAAAAATGTGCTTTCTATGCTTACTTTGTTTTTAACAAACTAAGTCTTATTTTATTTTTTCACCATTAGATGATGTAATGTAAAATTCATAAAATATTAAAAATTTAAAAATCTAATGTAGAATCCTTGCCTTTCCATTCATTGATAATGTGATATATATACACAAGATATATGTGTGAACATGATAATTACAAATCAATTATATTCCTAAATTACAGCAGAAATATCCATATCTAATACTAAAAACAAACTAGAAAAATACATGACATGTGAATATTTAAATCTAATTTTTAGAAACATTTACCAAGCCTCCTATTGATCAGCTCGTGGCTTGGCATAAAATTCATACTTTCATAGGAATAATGGTGTCTTCTTCATACTCGTCCATGTTTCTTGAATAGGCTACAGCTACATATATGACTGCATTGTAAGTGAGATCTCATTCTTCTCGCAATATTCATCTTATATTCCATAGAAAAATTATTCTATGAAGTGTCTCCTTTATTTATTGGTCAATTTCATCCTGGAAGGTAATCGTTCTTCGTAGTGTTGATACTTGTAGTACTCCAAACTCTAATTTATAGTCATCCCAGATTTGCAGATCAAGTAAGAATAAGTGTGATGAATCTCATGAGACGTTGCATACTCCGTCCATCTTAAAACGATGAGGGAGTTGAAATTTTTTCTAGGGATGATTCCCTTCTGATTTTTGCATAATCACCCGAGGACCAAAGCTTTCCATTCATCAGTAAGCATAAACCATTTTAGAAATGTTTGGATATGTATATCCCTCAATCGAATCATTCTACCGTTCCTCTTGAGCAAATTCAAATGGAATATAATGCATAGAGCATAAGAACGATAACACTATAGAAGCTTGTATCATAATACATAATATGATTGTCAAATATGAGCAACACCACTACTCTATAACATTGTTAATCATAATTATTACTTTGGTCTATATGTGTTGGGAGCGATCCCTGGGAACACTGCCACGCCCAAGTAATAATGTAATAAGAAGGCAATGTAACTATAAAGAGAGAGAAAGTAAGTAAGAGAGATAATGAGAGAGAGAGAGAATGTGACCCTTTACTTGTGGAGTTGCTTGCCTTATATGTAGGAATTTGAGTGTGGATCGAGTCTGGCCGGACCTTTACAATTTATGTTCGCCAGGCCTCATGCTTGGTGGTTTCAGCCCATCTGTCTCATTAATTAGTCCCTTCTTTTTTGCTCGGGTGTTCCGAACCATTTTATGGGAGGTTGCCGAATGGAAAATCGGGTGTGTTTATTGCAGGGTGTTGAAGAATTGGATATGAGGTCGTCAGGGAACGGACAAGTTGAGACAGTTGTGAAGTGTTGAAGAAACTTCTGAAGGGTGTCAATGGAAAGCTTTGGTGAGTGGATGCTAGCTGCCTAGCATCTAAGGGGTTGCTTCTTCATCCTTGAGCATAATGATGACCTGAGAGTCATTCATGGTGTGTTGATGGGTTGGCAGTCGCGTGAGTCATAAATGACGATCCTTAGGCTGTCACATCTTGGTGTCGTTTGGCCTATTTGCTGGCCTCTATAAATAGTTTCCATTTTTAAAGGTGTAAAAACTTTTGGCAAAACATTTCTGCTTCCTTTCAACTTTGAAGGGTTCTTCCTGCTTAGCTGCTAAATGTTGTGTTCTCTCTTGCCTGTGTGACCATGTGCCGTAGCTGGTAAGCGTGCATGTCATATCGGAGGTCAGTATTTTATGGTTGAACGTAGAGATCAGTTCTTCTCTCGCTATTCTTTCAAGATATTTTGTTCTCGCGTGAAAGTTGTAAGCATTTCTAGTATGAAGCTTACAAATTCTATGCTAGTGGATACAAGCCATGTGAGGCATGGAAACATAAGACTGTTCGGGTAGTATTGAGGGAGAGGAGGATAGGCAGAGCGTGAGGAAACCCCATATGCAAAAAGCGTTGGTGGTAAAATATATGAGTCGTTAGTTCACCATCTGGAGGGTGGTGTTAGGCCGGGTGTCCTGGATGTGGTGGTGTAGGTGCCTGCCTACCTAGTTAATGAAGGGTTGAGCCTGGTCGATATGTATGAAAGAATGCGGAAGAGAGTGTTGATGCATGGGGCTGGGGGAGCTAGGTTCGAACTAGCTGAGAGGTGTAAAGCACCAGAGTGCAAATGCTTAGAGGAAGCTTGGATGATAATTGTCTAGAAAGATCTAGGCAAAATATCAACCGCTCATATGTTTAGGGAGCCGTATGAGCTATACACGCTTCTAGGAGAAGTGAGAGTGAACAACCTAGTGTCGGCTAATGAGATGATTGTCTATAAAGAGTAGCTTGAAGCCATGATGAGGCTACCTCTGCTCCTTTTTTGTCGAGTTTTTGAGGGAGTTCGACCTCTGCCTAAGGCAGATACAATCGAATGGTTAGTGGATGATGGTTGTATTTATTCACTATGTTGGGTAGTAGGCTTCCGAATGATGGGCCTCGTCTTCTGAAAAAATTTCAAGCCATCGAAGTGAGCAAGATCGGAGCACATAAGTTTATCTTAGTCCAAGTTCAACGTGATTAGTGGATTGTTGGTATGACTAGATCGTATATGTCGGCTAAGAGTAAGTGAACTCTATCGCATCAAGTAGTAAATGTTCTTGCGAACATTATCGATCCTACAGAGACTAGCTTCCAATTCCCTACCCGTACTAAAACTCTATATTATCTAAGGATTGAATTATTTGATTTGGTTTTGTCACTTTAATTTCGAGAGTGATATGAGTTTATTGGGGATTGAGGAAAATATGGTAGTGGATAGGACAGAGTGGGGGGAGAGAATTTGTGTCGCTGACACGACTTGATTTCACAGTTTTATATGATGGTTCATGTTAGCCGACCCCGAATCATTTCGGGACTAAGGCTTTGTTGTTGTTGTTTTGTCACTTTAATTGCTAAATTAAACTAGAAATCAAAGAAGAACATATTTGATTGACTATGTATGAGTGAGAAAGCCTGAGATTTTGGATCCCCGTGTTGACTTATATGGATTAATTTGTTTATGTTGCATGTAACGAAGATAACTCGAGAGGGTAACTTCCCATATAAAGATAATAATCTAGGCATAGAACTGTTAACTCTATTTTTAACACCCTTAGACCAATGCTTGGTTAGGCAAAATCCTTAAGTCTGCTAGGAAGCGTTAATTATGTTGATAGTTAAAGCTAAGTCATAACCTAGACTACGAAGCTGAACTATCCTATTAAGGTATATGAATAGTTAAATTATTCGTTTGAATCATTTACTTGATTAGGTTGCACAATTCAACCTCTCTTACTAATTACTTGATTAGGTTTCTTAGTTCGAGGTGAGTAAGTATGTTTTAACTAATTCTCTCATTATACTTATCACAACATCGTAAGGGGCTGACACCCCCACCATATGGAGTTAAGATTTTAAAAGATCATTCGAAGAAATTGTTGGCTTTCTCCCAACAGACTTATATTAACAAGTGTTGTCTCCAAAATGGAGTGACACTAGCAAGTGCACTAGGTCCCAAGTAATAAAGTTAAAGTATATTATTGTCTCCTAAGGGATAGGAAGGTTAGAAATTATAAAGTTCTTTTATAGAACAATCAGGTTCTTAGAACAAAGGATCAGTTATAATTGCAGGTATGGGGGAAGTGACTAAGGCTTTAACTCAAGTAGGTGATTTAGTCTAAACAGTAGCTACGCATGCAACTTAAAGCAAGATTGATTCAAGAATTAATAGAACATGCAGGAAGCACAACTAGACGGCTGGTGAACAAGCAGATTTTCCCCTATTAAGCAATATTATGTACGTAGACCCCAGATGACTTTCACTAATCTCATTAAGGCCAGGTCTCCCATGTTCGAGAGATTCTTCTAAGAGCACGCAAACTAGTATAAACCATGGGCTCACAAAAACTGTTATACATTAAGAACAAGAAAGTAATGAACGTTAAAGCTAAAAACCTTGGGCATATCAATTGATCGTGTCTTCATCCTCAACTAGTGTGTTGCATTTTCTTTTTATCTGACCCGAGTCTCCTTCGCGGTCATCCAACTAAAGGATAGGCTAGCTAGACCTATCATGAATTTAGCACCCAACCTAACAATCATCTAAAAATACTCTTGCATACAATAGGGGCGGGCTACTACCTGCATCAACCAGCCTTAGGCCAGCTTCGGCCCATAGAGTGACTACTCACTCATGCTCATACTTGAAATAAAAAGAAGATGTAGTGAAAGAATAAGATAAGAACTAGATTAAAAGGTGTGAGATCACTAAGGATCTCACTTCAAAAGTACAACACTTAAACTTAAAGAAAAGTACTAAAAGATAGATTCAATTGTGTCCCCTAACTTCCCATAAGAAGCTATATAAAGGGACACAAAATAACAAAATGAAAATACAAACAAAATGTAGGAAATCCGCAAAGAACAGTCTGATGCCTGTAGGAACAGTCTGGCAGAACAGACAAGTGTTTCAGAAAAAAACAATCTTGTTGAGTCAGGAAAAATTAGCACAAGTAGACAAAACTGTCCATAAAAAGACAAAGTTCCACTTTTCTAAAACCACTAGAATTGCATGCAAAGACTTTTCCAACATAGAGACTTGTGGATTCAGCATTGGAAATCTTGTTTCTCCTTCCCCAAGCCTGGTCACGTGATCTTTCCTCTCTCTATCAGTTTGACTGCTCATTGACTCCTATAGAGCAAGTAGATGCAACCGAGACTAATCTGCACAGATAAGGCAAATTATAAAGATTTTTGGCTATTGATTGATCGATTTAGTACTATATTCAACCCTTAATTCCGTGATTATCATGATATAATTTGCACTTATCAACAAGTTACTCAATCGATTCAATATGAAAAATTGGAAAGCCATTGAAAGCCCATGTTAAAAGACATCACCCTCAATATAGAAACGTGTCTGCAAACACAACAAGAAATATAACATATGCAATGTTTTCCATATGATAGTGAAGTAGGTAGTCTGATGTATTTTGTATTATGCAATATAAATGCGGATTATTCTTGATGCTATCAAGGTAAAGTGGATGCACATATGTTGATTGGGTAGGAGACTTTAACAAGAGGAAATCCATGTTAGGATACACGTTCTTACTAAAAAAAATGGTACTATATCATGGAGTAGTAAAAAACAAACATGTGTAGCATTATCCACCAAGAAAGCCTATGATGTGTCGTACTCGTCTATAGTTCAAGTGGTCGTATAGCTGAAGTGATTCACGAATCATCTAATAATTACTACCTCTAATACTCATGCAATCATAAGTAGTGATAGTAAATCTACTATTGATTTTTCCAAAGACCATAGATTCTTTAGTTAGACAAATCATATAGATATTAAGTACTAGTTTGTTAGAGAATTAATTACACATAAAAAAAGTTAGCATGAAATATGTGTTCACTAATGGCATGGTTCCAGATCCTCTTATTAAATATGTCAAGAGAGATGTTGATGTAAAACCTATTAGATCCTAGGGTTCACGTAGGATCTAAGAATACTTCCATTTGTTGTATTTTGTGAACATGATTATTCAATAATGATTTGGACTTTCAATACATGACTGTGAAACTATATACAAAGATAGCTTAGTCTTTATATATATATAACTTATTCCATTCAAACCCTAACTTAAGAGAGAAACTTTATAATCAGGTCTCAAAGCTAGTTGATTAACCAAAAGCTTAAAAGAAATCCTAGCTACTCTTTTCCCTACGAGTCGCCCTCTTTGTCCTTTCTTAAGAGCATTGCTTTTAGTTCATGGACCAATTTGTTTTTGCCCTCGATTAACATGAGTGGTAAACCCGTGATAGGTAATACAAGATCATCACGATCCATTATTCAGTTGCAATCGATTCAACGAGTTTCCGCGCTACAAGAGATAACCTTTATATTTGGATTATTATAGTTAATCCTTGAACTAGTAAAATTAATCAATCATCAATACTTTGGTACACTCCACAGAAGAATGTGAGACTATGAGTTTAATCCATACTTAAAAATTGTAAATGTCCAAATTTATATATAAAAAAACTAAACAAGTAAACTCTAGAGATTAAGTATAATAAGAATAATTTGATTTCGAAAAGTATATTAAGATTCTTAATTCATTTTGAATTTATCCCTCCATCCCCAAATTGATAGTTAATTCCAATTAAGACTTGATTCGACAATCAAAGCATCATTTTTGCCACAAATTCTTGAATGTTTCTATCAGAAGTCCCACCTTCATCAATGGCTTCTTTAGCCAGTTTCTTCCATTTCTCAGAATTCTTTCTAATTTCCTTAGATTTCTCCCCTTCCATAACTTCCCTTATACACCTTTCAATTTCTTCCTTTTTAACCATTCTTTCTTCACCATCTATCTTAACCCTAACCCCAACCTCCCACACATCAGCAATAAATTTAGCATTAGTTGTTTGATCAGACCATTGTGGCATTCCCACCATTGGGACTCCCAAACTCAACGATTCCATTGTTGAATTCCACCCACAATGAGTCACAAAACAACCTATAGATTTATGGGACAGAACCTCTAGCTGATGACACCAGCTCACAACTAGACCTTTTTCTGACGTTTCTTCCACAAAATTGCTTGGAAGTGTTTTAAATTCTGATTCTCTTACTATCCATAAGAAATAATGGTTGCTGCTTTTTAAACCGCTTGCTATTTCCTCCATTTGATTTTCTGACATTACTGTCAAACTACCATAGGAAACATAAACAACCGAGCAAGTTTCTCTTAAGTCTAGCCACTTCTTGCAACTTTCTATTTCAGGCTTGAAGAGGCTTAGACCATAGTCTTTGTTGTTCTCTATTCTTCTGTCTAAGTATACTGATGGAATAGTTGGCCCTACCGATGTAATTTTGCATTGGCTTTCCATTAACTTCAATACCTGATGATGAAATTCAACAAAATGTTTGATTAATTTTCTATTTTATAAGTAAAGTGAGTTTTGGGAGGAGTTAATTAAATCTTAGGATAATTTATAATTTTAGCCATATGGTTATTGAGCGATAGCGGATTTAGTTTCTATCATATAAAATAGTATAATGTTAAGCTTGAAGTTTACTAGATGAAGTAATTTCAAGCTTGATTAATGAAATATGAGTCTTTTTTTCAAGTGCAATTTTATTACTATACAATAAGGTTTGAAATTGCACATCTTTTATTAATGAATAAAACTCATATTCCTTTAGTTACGAGGCTTGAAATTGTAACAAAAATTAGACTTAAGATTATATTATAGCTAAATCTATTCTCTCCTAATAACCATGAATAGCTAGATTTGTAACTTGTGCCTTTAACCTTGGTATATATAAATGTGGTTTATTCCATTACACTATTTATGGATTTAGTGAAGATGTCGTTTATTTGATGACGTGACTGAATGGAAAATATGGTTTTTAAAAAAATTGACTATACAATGCCTTAAACAACCATGTGAGATTTGCGCTAAAGTGAGATTTTATAGTCAATATTGTAGCCACAAAATAGTTATATGGGTAAATTTCAAATAAAACCTCTATGGTTTCACTAATTTTCAGATAAATGACTGTGGTTTACTTTTTGTCAAAACAAAGATTGAAGTTTCGCACTTGGATTAATGCTATTAAAATCATCTTTAACGACCTGAAAATGAAAAACAATCATTAAAATATACACATGCACGACACGTTAGATAAATTTTTCAAGTGAATTAAAATTGCTAGACATAATTTATATAAAGTTGTTTTTTACAAAAAAAAAAATCATAAACTTTGTGAAAAATAGAGTTTTACGTAGAACATTTGAATTTTACATAAATTCTTTATTTTTAGACATAATTTATGCAAAGTTTGACTAAATTTACGTATACTTTTTATTTAATAAAAAAATCCACAAACTTTGTGAAAAATAGAGTTTTACGTAAAAACTTTGAACTTTATGTAAATCTTTTATTTTAGACATAATTTACGTAAAGTTGTGCTAAATTTACGTATACTTTTTATTTTCTAAGAAAAAATCCACAAACTTTGTGAAAAATAAAATTTTACATAAAACCTTTGAATTTTACATAAATCTTTTATTTTTAGATAGAATTTATTTAAGTTGTGCTAAATTTACGTAAACTTTTTAATTTATAAGAAAAAATGCACAAACTTTGTGAAAAAAATGAGTTTCACGTAAAACCTTTGAATTTTACGTAAATTCTTTATTTTTAGACATAATTTACGCAAAGTTTGATTAAATTTACGTAACCTTGTTATTTTATAACAAAAGTCCATAAATTTTGTGACAATTAGAGGTTTAGGTAAAACCTTTGAACTTCACGTAAATCTTTATTTTTAGACAAAAATTTACGTAAATTTGGACTAAATTTACGTAACCTTGTTATTTTATTAGAAAAAATCCACAAACCTTGTGAAAAATAGAGTTTTACATAAAACCTTTGAAATTTACGTAAATCTTTTATTTTTAGACGTAATTTATGTAAAATTGAACTAAATTTATGTAACATTGTTATTTTATTAGAAAAAATTCACAAACCTTGTGAAAAATAGAGTTTTACGTAAAACCTTAGAAATTTACGTAAATCTTTTATTTTTAGACATAATTTACGTAAAATTGGTTTAAATATATGTAACCTTGTTATTTTAGGAGTTAAAATTCACAAACTTTGTTGAAAATAGGGTCTTACGTAAAACCTTTAAACTTTATCTAAATCTTTTTATTTTTAGATATAATTTACGTATAGTTTGACTAAATTTACGTAACCTTTTATTTTAGTAGAAAAAAAATTCAAAAACTTGTGAAAATAGAGTTTTACGCAAAACCTATGAATTTTACGTAAATCTTTTATTTTTAGACATAATTTACGTATAGTTTGACTAAATTTACATAACCTTTTTTAGACATAATTTACGTATAGTTTGACTAAATTTTTACAAGGTTTGTGGATTTACGTAATTTTTTACGTAAACCTTTTATTTTTAGACATAATTTACGTATAGTTTGAATAAATTTACGTAACCTTTTTACGTAAATCCACAAACCTTGTAAAAATTAGAATTTTACGTAAAACTTTTCAACTTATAGTTTGACAAAATTTACGTAACCTTTTTATTTTAGGAGCAAAAATTCAAAAACCTTGTAAAAATAGAGTTTTACGTAAAACCTATGAATTTTACGTAAATCTTTTATTTTTAGACATAATTTACGTAAGGTTTGACTAAATTTACGTATAGTTTGACAAAATTTACGTAACCTTTTTATTTTAGGAGTAAAAATTCAAAAACCTTGTAAAAATAGAGTTTTACGTAAAACCTATGAATTTTACGTAAATCTTTTATTTTTAGACATAATTTACGTAAGGTTTGACTAAATTTATGTAACCTTGTTATTTTAGGAGAAAAAAATCCACAAACCTTGTGAAAATTAGAATTTTACTTAAAACCTTTGAACTTTACGTAAATATTTTATTTTTAGACATAATTTACGTATAGTTTGACTAAATTTAGGTAACCTTTTTATTTTAGGAGAAAAAAATCACAAACCTTGTGAAAATAGAGTTTTACGTAAAACCTATGAATTTTACGTAAATCTTTTATTTTTAGACATTTTATGTAAGGTTTGACTAAATTTACGTAACCCTTTTACTTTAGGAGAAAAATCCACAAACATTGTGAAAATTAGAGTTTTACGTAAAACCTTTGAATTTTACGTAAATATTTTATTTTTAGATATAATTTGCGTATAGTTTGACTAAATTTACGTAACCTTTTTATTTTAGGAGAAAAAATTCAAAAACCTTGTAAAAATAGAGTTTTATGTAAAGCCTATGAATTTTATGTAAATCTTTTATTTTTAGACATAATTTACGTAAGGTTTGACTAAATTTACGTAACCTTGTTATTTTAGGAGAAAAATCCACAAACCTTGTGAAAATTAGAGTTTTACGTAAAACCTTTGAACTTTACGTAAATATTTTATTTTTAGATATAATTTACGTATAGTTTGACTAAATTTATGTAACCTTTTTATTTTAGGAGAAAAAATTCAAAAACCTTGTAAAAATAGAGTTTTACGTAAAACCTATGAATTTTACGTAAATCTTTTATTTTTAGACATAATTTACGTAAGGTTTGACTAAATTTACGTAACCCTTTTACTTAGGAGAAAAAATCCACAAACCTTGTGAAAATTAGAGTTTTACGTAAAACCTTTAAACTTTACGTAAATATTTTATTTTTAGATATAATTTACGTATAGTTTGACTAAATTTACGTAACCTTTTTATTTTAGTAGAAAAAAATTCAAAAACCTTGTGAAAATAGAGTTTTACGTAAAACCTATGAATTTTACGTAAATCTTTTATTTTTATACATAATTTAAGTAAGGTTTGACTAAATTTGCGTAACCTTGTTATTTTAGGAGAAAAAATCTACAAACCTTGTGAAAGTTAGAGTTTTACGTAAAACCTTTGAACTTTACGTAAATATTTTATTTTTAGATATAATTTACGTATAGTTTGACTAAATTTAGGTAACCTTTTTATTTTAGGAGAAAAAAATCACAAACCTTGTGAAAATAGAGTTTTACGTAAAACCTATGAATTTTACGTAAATCTTTTATTTTTAGACATAATTTACGCAAGGTTTGACTAAATTTACGTAACCCTTTTACTTTAGGAGAAAAATCCACAAACATTGTGAAAATTAGAGTTTTACGTAAAACCTTTGAACTTTACGTAAATATTTTATTTTTAGATATAATTTACATATAGTTTGACTAAATTTACGTAACCTTTTTATTTTAGGAGAAAAAAATTCAAAAACCTTGTGAAAATAGAGTTTTACGTAAAACCTATGAATTTTATGTAAATCTTTTATTTTTAGACATAATTTACGTAAGATTTGACTAAATTTACGTAACTTTGTTATTTTAGGAGAAAAAATCCACAAACCTTGTGAAAATTAGAGTTGTACGTAAAACTTTTAAACTTTACGTAAATATTTTATTATTAGACATAATTTACGTATAGTTTGACTAAATTTAGGTAACCTTTTTATTTTAGGAGAAAAAAATTCATAAACCTTGTGAAAATAGAGTTTTATGTAAAACCTATGAATTTTACGTAAATCTTTTAGTTTTAAACATAATTTACGTAAGGTTTGACTAAATTTACGTAACCCTTTTACTTAGGAGAAAAATCCACAAACGTTGTGAAAATTAGAGTGTTACGTAAAACCTTTGAACTTTACGTAAATATTTTATTTTTAAGATATAATTTACATAAGGTTTGACTAAATTTACTTAACCTTTTTATTTTAGTAGAAAAAAATCACAAACCTTGTGAAAATAGAGTTTTACGTAATTTTTTTATTTTATCAGTTCCTATGTTAAATATCTAACATATTATTTAGTTCTCATATTTTAATAATATATTATTTAGTTCCTATTTTTTTATTTTGATCAATAGCTTTGTCACTTAAATTTTTAAATTATTGAACAGATTAATCCCTCTATAAGGGACTAAACTGTTGAGCTAAAATTAAAAACTGAATAGTGTATTATTAACATATAATGACTAAATAGTGATTAGATTAAAATATAGGGACTCATATATTATTTACCTTGTAATTAATAATCTTTACAATTTCCATAATTAAATATTACCTGCTATAGCAGGTTACTTTTTTATTAATTTTAATTAACCTTATTTTTATTAACACGTGTCTAATTACTATTGGATACTAAATAAAGTATGATTACTTTGTTTTCTAATAAATAGAATTTACCTATATATATTATACTATATATAATTTATTGTAATTATTTGTTACATTCTTATACATTCTTATATCAAGTCAGCCATGTAACATTAATTTGGGTCAATTTAGTCTAAAAAATTTAAAGATATATTATTATTAATTTTCTAAACTTATTTACTATTATCTGTTGTTCCTCAAAACTTATTTCAAGTGCTTAAATTAAGTTATTGACTCCTAAACTTAATTAAAGTAAACATACTTCAATTTACCTAATTAGACATCATTTAAATTCCGGGGGCTAATTAAATGTTGGGACCAAATCTAGAAGACCCGTAATGTATTCAGTCTATTAAGCAAACTTTGCTTATAATATTTCCTGTCTTTATTGTGTAAATGTGAATGATTACGTTGGACCTCAGTGTCATTTTCATTGTTTGAGGATTTAATTGTCCTTTTCCTATGATATTCACTCTCCCAGCTACACAGATTCTGTCCCTTCTAGATAAAGATAATGATCAGAAAGAAGAGGTTGCCATATCCATTACGTATCCATAGGTGTTACATTATTGATGAATTATTAGACAGTGAAATCAATTATTTTAAGAATATCCATCTGAAGGTGTATAAAACAAATTAATACATGTTACAGATCAGAAAGATTCAAAATGGGGAGTGAGGAAATAGCAGCAGAAACTCAAATCATAGCGATCCCTTTGCCTTTCCAAGGCCACTTTAGCCCAATGCTTCAATTCTCAAACAGACTTGCTTCCAAAGGATTCAAAGTTACTCTACTTTACATCTCTCAAACCGAGATTACCAAATCCCCAAATAATATTTCTGTCAATGTCGAATTCATTTCTGAAAATATAGAAAAAAATGATGACTTTTTTCAGAAATTGGAGGATACCATTTCGAGGGAATTACCTGAAATTGTTGCAAAACTCAGTAACTCCGGCTACCGAGTTAGTTGCGTGGTTTATGACTCGTTGTTGCCTGGGGTGTTAGAGATAGCTAAAAAGATTGGGATTGCTGGAGCTCCACTTTTCACCATGTCTTGTTCTGTTAATAAGATATGCGAAACAGCATACAAAGGGAAGCTTAATGTTCCCGTTGAGCAAACACCTGTATTAATAGATGGTTTGCCTCCACTTGATATCTTTGATCTACCCAGTTTCTTTTTCGACTACCGAACCACCTTAGAGTTCCTGCGTAATCAGTTCATGAATATTTCTGATGCTGATTGGGTTTTTTTCAACACCTTCGACGGCTTGGAAAACAAGGTAAAACTTATATCTTTTTCATAATGTTTATAGAAAAGTTCCTATATATGTATATATTAGCCGCGAATACATGATTAGTTCGATCATGAGCTAATTTTATAGGTGCGAACCTAATTTTTCATTTTTTTATTATATCGAACTGTCTTAGTTGTGTATGTATATATTTTGGGTTAAATTTCAATAAAAAAAAAAAAAAAAAAAACCCACATGGTTTTTTTTTTTTTGTAGAAAAAGGATTGTGGTTTCTTTTTTTTTTAAATACAGGACGGTGGTTTATTCTGCTACACTATTTATGGATTTGGTGAAGACGTTATTTATTTACTAACGTGGCTGAAGGGTGAATATGAGTTTTTACAAAAATTGGGATAAATTTCAAAAAAAAAAAAACTCTGTAGTTTCACATTTTTTTTTTTTGCAGAAAAATGACTGTGGTTTATTCCGTTACACTATTTACTTATTTGGTGAAGATGTCGTTTATTTGCTGACGTGACTGAAGGACAGATATGAGTTTTTTTAAAAAATTAACCAATAGATTTTTTATAACTATTTTGGGTCTACAATATTGACCAATAGATTTTTTTAGGGTAAATTTCAAATAAAACCCATGTAGTTTTACTAATTTTCAGATAAAGGACTGTGATTTACTTTTTGTCAAAACGAGGATTGAGGTTTTCAACTTTAGCAAAATGAGGACTTTTTCGATTGATACTATTAAAATCACCCTTGACGACTTCAAAAATGATATATTTTAAGAACTACTAATATTCTAAACAACTTTAACTCTTCAACTTTTTTATTTTGAGATTATTTAGATGATGTTTGGTAAAGAGAGAGAAAGTTAATGTTTAGAGAGAGAAAGTTCTAAAAAAGATGATTTTCGAAAATCGAAAATGTAGTTCCATAAAAAATACGACATTGAAAAACTTTAATTCTTGAAAATTATTACCTTAATTCAGTTACGAACAAACAATTAACATTCCATAGCAGAAGCACTCCATAAATTCTGACCCTTAATTTGACATTTTTGTTAGATGGAAGGACAAATCAATAAATCAAACAAGCAATTCACTACAAAAAAAGGTTTTTACCGACGTTTTGATTTCACTTTAGCGACAGTTTTTAACTGTCTGTATATTTTTTACCGATGGTTTTTATAACCGTCACAAGAGTCTTGTAATTACCACTGTTGCAATATTACCGACGGTTTTTCTCAAACGTCGGGATAAGGTTTTTCTTAGAGATGTTTTCCTAAATGCGGTTTAAACCGCCTCTACAATGATTTTCAAACGCTTCAAACAAATATTTACCGACAAAAATGTCATCCGTAATCTGTTTGTAATTCGTGTAACCGTTGGTAATCAGCTTCATACTTTGACGAAAGTTTTCTGTTGCTAACATTTTTTAAGGTCATCTCATATATTACTATGAAACTGAATTACTGGTCAATAATGATAAAAATTGATTTTTTTGAGATTATAATATGTTGTCATTGGTAGTAAATAAACTATAACCATATATTGTCATTCAAAAACTCTTAGTACAATCAACAATCTATTTAAAAACTACAAAAACCTGTTTGTCTTGAGAGATACACTCGACCTTTTTCTCTTCCTAAAAGGACCACAACATGCCTACTCATCATCTATTTGTACTGTACTGTACTGGTTTCATTTCCTTGGTTAACTCACATTTTACCTGTGCACCACATCTCACCAAGTGTTCGTCTGTCTGTTTGGGTCTGTGTTAGAATTCCTTCAATTTTTACAGTAGAAGAATTTAAAATATCTAGAAGAATAAAGTCGTTGATCCATCACCAAATGATCTCAGATCTGCAGGTCTCACAAACGCCTTCCACAATGGGCACATTCTCTCTCTTTCAAACCTGAAATCAGAATGTCACTATGATAATAACAACGAACATAAAAGAATATTATTAACTAACCATTCTGATATACAATCTTCACAAAATATGTGTTTACAGCAAAGTAGAATAGGAGCATGCATCTTCTCCTGGCATATATGAAACAACATGGTACTCAAGCTTTTGAGAGACTCATTAACAAGGTGCGCGTTAGACATCTTTTTAATCCGATTAATTAGTTCGAGGTTGTTCAAGCAGTTTTTAAATGGGTTCTCTTCAATTTAAGTTTGTTATCTTTACTAACTTTAGATATCTAGCTTATAAGTTTAAAGCACTATTTGCCCCCTGACATATCCAAAATTTTATCATTTGGCCCCTGACCTATTATTTGGTTACATTTGGCCCCTGATATCCAAATTGGCGAAATTTCACCAAATTTGTATTAAAATTTAACTGAATCATTATCTTATTGATAAGTAACAATATTTTGACATTTGAACTTAATAGATTTTAGTTTAGAATTTGTTTTTTATTTTTTAATCTAATTAATTATTTCCACATAATATGGCAAAAAAAACTTTAAGAAATATCACATGTCAAGTTCAAGTGTCAAAATATCTTTATTTGTTAATGAGATAATAATTTCGTTAAGTATTCATACAAATTAGGTGAAATTTCACCAATTGGGATAGGTCAAAGGCCAAATGTGACCAAATAATAGGTCAGGGACCAAATGCCAAAATTTTAGATAGATCAGGGGTCAAATAATGCTTTAAGCCCTAGCTTATACGACTTGGACCTTTATCACTCAAATGAACCTTTAATTTGTAAACATGTGTTTTTCTATATTAATAATTCAATATATGATTCTTAAGAAATTAAATAACCATAAAAAAATTACTGTTTCTTTTAACATAGCTTAGCTTAACACATTGATATTAAGCAGTAAAATAAAGACACATGTCAAAGAACTTTGCTTATTTCAAAAATAAAGAACATTAAATGATTTGTAAGGGGATAAAGTATCACAACTTACAACAAATACAAGCTAAATTTCCAATAGACTTGTGAATTAATAGAAACAAGAGGAAAATTTGGGAGTTAATTTACCTCCTTGATCATTCTGAGTTCCCTTTCATTGGCAGTATTTTCAATTATTGGGACCACAAGCTCATCATAATAATAACTGTGACCTAGAATTGATAATCTCCATATTAGTAATTTGGAAAATAAAAGAGAATCCATAAGAGAAAACAGTGTACATTACCATGTTTATGCTTGCATATGTTCTTAGCTATGTTATAGCAGTATGCATGAAAGAATAAAGAAATTAAAAAGAGGACATGATAAATCTAAATTCCTCTGTTAACATAATTTTCAGATTCATATGCTGCATTTGAACTTCAACCAATAGTGGAAATATTTTTTCACATTTGCATGTCGGCAATATTTCACATATCAAACTCTTGTAGTGTTGAATGCAGTAATATCTACTCATATAAAAAAAAGAACAAATTCATGACAGATAGATCTATAAGGACTCTTAGGAAATCTTTCAGCTTAAAATATATAGTTAGATATTCTTGCATTAAAAGGGCAATACTTTAGTCTAGTGTTAATGTAAGTAGAGCATAGCACCATTAAGCATATTCTTCATGCACAGTGAACATTTTCTAATCATTAATTCACTTGAACATCAAAATTGATTCACTTCAACATCAGAAACTAACCATTTCATCATATTATGCACCAAGGAAACACCATAAATTTGTAAACTGAGGGTCTTTTCACAGGAAAAAGCCTTGCACATATATGTATATAGTATGAAATTATTTTAAAATTGAAGCTACCTGACTGCACATTTGATCAGCCATGAAAAAATCAACTATTACAACCTGTAGAGACAGTATATATGCTGTTTAGTTAAGCTTGTGAAACTAGGTAATTCCTTATCAAAATCGGATTTCCTTATCATCAATATGATCAGAAGAAAATATAGGTATTTGCTTGTGCGGCTTTACAAAATATAATATTAATGTAGAACCTTATCTAACTTCAACTACATTAGACCATTGTTGCTACTATTTACCTTTTGTTGAATCAGCTGGAAGTGGTTTTGATCCTATTTCAGTAAGAAATGTCTAATCCAGAAGCAGTGTTGAACAAGAACGACTGAGACTGAGTATTGAGGAACAAAAGGAAACCCATCACAAAACTTCGACCACGACAGGCGAACAGAGAACGGTGAAAGGGAAACGGAGAAAAGCGAAAGGTAAGTTTAACGAACGGTGATCGAGAGTTTGGAGAGCTAACAATTTGAGACTGGGATACATGAGATATGAAGTTAAGAATGTGTTATGGATTAGGGATTAAAACGCCTATATAACTTGTGGATTTATATTAGTCAGGGCCAATTAATATTCTGGGCTTTTTTAGTTGATCCCATAAGACAGTTTATAAAACTGTTGTTACAAAAGTGTTGTTAAAAGCCTATTTTTTTGTCGTGATTCATTATTCCAGTAGCAGAAAATTATTATAATCATACATGCCCATGCGTTATTCCTCGTATATTATCATCATCATGCTTAAATAATTCTCAAACAGTAATATTAAAGTAATTTATTTTTGGGTATAAACTACCATCATGTTTAATCCTATGCTCCATGCCCTTTATAATTATAGTAAAGCATTGTAAAAAAGTAGAAAAGAAAAAACAACTAAGCAACTACCTTAAGTAGTTACTATTCATATTCAGTCTATAACTACAACTAAGCTAACTACATGAATATAACTAGAACTAAGCTAACCACAAACATAGTTTCACCAGGCCCTATGGAGAACCTTATAATACCCTCAGGGTTTCAAAAATTTGCTTAAGTTCTAACATTTGGTCTTCCAGAGCTAGGGGTGAATATCTGGCCTATTGCTTCAAGTGCCGACACCCAGTTCTCCGCATGTCTAACAACCTGTCCAATTGAACGTATGCTACACATTATTAATTTGCAAAAATAACTTGTAATTTAAATTTTTGTGTCAAATTAGCAACACTATGTTTTTTCTATGAACCATTACACATGATTCTGTCAATAGTTTGAATTTTCTTGTTTGTTAGGGGTATTATTTCCTCTAACTATTTTGCTAGGAGTTAATAACAACTCAGTCAAAGAGAGTTCTAACTCATAACACAGAAATTAAGAGGTTCGGCTTCTTCTTCTTTTAGTTTATAATTGCCCCCTTCAAATAGAAGTAAGGTTACAAGTGAAAACTTTGTGCTCAAGATGAAGTTCAATTTGAGGCACACCAGTATGAATTTGATAACAAAAGTACATAAATATGGTGTGAATTTGGTACGTTCAACTGACAGTATAAATGAGAAGCACCATCATACAACAAAAATGCAACAACTAATGCATTTAATTAAGCTTAAACATATTGCAAACTGATTTAGCATAGGTAGTCAAGTAGGATTCAAAGACGGTATCATAACAATTAAGTTTAAAAATTAGCAGACGACTTTTGATTCCACAATCCTATTTTTCACAACACAATATTAGATCAATACATAAAAATCATTCAACTGCTCATTACTATAGCAAACTCAAAATTGCAGTAAAATAACCAAGGCTTATTATTTTGTATCTTAATTAGATAAAGGGGTTAAAAACTTACCAGAATTATGAAAGGGCCAAACAATTCCATCGATACAATCTGGCTTCACAGAGGCAAGTTCAAGTAAGATATCATAGAAACTTGTTTGATGAAGCCCATGAACATGCATCCTTCAATCTCTAGATAACTCTCCAATTCAAAGATTTCGAGCATCAATTTCAATTGGCAAAAGATTCTTTAGGAAAGCTAATCCTAATGAGGTTCAAACAAAAGAAGAAGAATTTCAATCATAAGTTATCGAATTTAGATTTAAAATTGGAAAGGAAACTTACCAGAATTATGGAAGCCCAAAAGATCCGATTGAATTACGAGTTGGAGGATCAATTTCAAAATAGAAGCTAAACCCAACAAGATTCATATAAAATAAAAAGAATTTCAAGATGGATGAGTTTGGCGGTAGAGTTAAATTTAGAAGATGGAGGTCAGTTGGGTTGAGGAGAGAGTTGAGAAGAGCAGTTGATGAAGATCGAAGAATTACGGAAGGAGTTGAGGAGGAGTACAGAACGATGTCTACTTTTGTGTGAATAAAGTTGGAGAAAAGAAGGTAACCGGAACAGTAAGTCAACAAGTTAAATTCCTCTAAAATATTGAATAGTTCAGATCTATTCCAATTACAATCAAGAGTAAATCCAACAAAGTAATCCTTACTTTGTATTGTAACAAAGTAAGGATAGCCTGCACCAATATATATATATATATATATATAATGCTAAATTATAAATTATATATAAATTATATATAAATAATTATAATTATAATAAATAATGATACTGTTGAAACACCTTTTCATATGATTTTGATTTGACAAAATTATTTAAGTAAATCTCTATGATAAAAATATTCCAACACAATTAAATTTAAGTGCCTTAATTTAATTGTACTAATGAGTTTGTTCAATGTTGAGTAAGTTGATTCATAAGAATAGGAACTAAAGATGTATAAGAGAAAGTCAAAGACAAAGTCAGCGAATGCAAGTAACACAGCCGGAGTTGAGTAAAATGCAACTCAGCTTTGAGAAATAAAATGTCTTCTTCTAAATAGCTTGAAGGCGAAGCCGCTGTGTCAAGCTGAGTGGTCGTCAGGTCAGCATCAATGATCGGTCAACTTGCAAGACAAAGTCTGTCCATTTTCTGAAGTGTTCAGAAGCCACAGAAATCTGTCTGGAAGACTTTTCGAAAAGGAGCACGGACCATCTGACATCTACAAGAAGACAAATCTGGCATCTGACGAAGACAGAAGACAGGATTGGCCTGCAGCACTAAGTGCTGACCAAGTGATGACGAAAGAAGAACGTTTCCCCACAACGGCTATGTCGGGATGCAAATAATTGATGTCTCAAACATCACTATAAAAAGGCCACTTCATACTTGAATCAAAACAAGAAAGATAAGCAAAAATGTTCATCAAGTCAATTCATTTGAAAAATCCAAAATAGAAGCTGTCTGAAAAGAAAAAGCAAGCTCTTACACCAACTCCTATTTTTGTGTAAAAGTCTAGATTGATTTATTCATCTAAAGTGTTCTTTGTTGTATTAAGAACAATTTCTTATCATTTATAAAAGGTTAGAAAAGAGAGGCTGAGTACTCGGTTATAGTACTCAGTGGTAGAGAGAGGCTGAGTACTCGGTTATAGTACTCAGTGGTAGAGATAGGATTGAGTAGAGGGATAGAGGAAGGTACTCTTGTATACTCAGTTGCTATTGTAAACGGTTTGTGCTCTACCTTTAAAGAGCTCAGTAGAGGATTCAAAAAGCTTGGAAGGATTCCGGGGACTGGACGTAGGCGGAGAGGCCGAACTAGGATAAGTCTACTGAGTAACTTCTAACCCTTATCTCTCTCTCTCTATATATATATATATATATATATATATATATATATTGCTTGCTTAATATTACTCAGTAAAACACTAACAATCACACACTGAGTTGAGTAATCTGAATGCTGAGTTTGGAAATAAATCCAAGTTTTATTTCCTAACTCACAGTTGAAACAGCCCAAGTCAGCAACTGACTGAAGCTGTCCCAATCACTACTCAGCGGTGCTGACCTGAAGAGACTAAGTTAAAGTCTGAGATTAAAAATAAGTCAGCATTAAGTTTAAAAATTTAAAATAGTTCCTAACCCTCTTGGAACTATTACTGTCACGTTACACGGGACCAACAGATACATTATATATAAATAATACTAAATTATAAATTATAAATTATAAATTATAATAAATAATAATCAATTATGTATAAATAATTATAATTATAATAAATAATGATGAATTATATACTAAATTATAAATTATATATTATATATAAATAATTATAATTATAATAAAAATAATGATGAATTATATATAAATAATACTAAATTGTATATTATATATAAAAATTATAACAAATAATTTTATTTCGGAATTGTAGGGGCATCGGTAATAATCGCACTGAACGAGCCCTGAAGCTTTTGTGCCAACAACATCGTCCTGATTTTTTATGTCTTGCAGAACCTCTTGTTTGTTTTAGTAACACTGCTGATCTCTTTTGGAGATCTCTGGGTCTTTCTCTCTTTGCCTAGAATGATAAAGACTCGCCGACTCTTTGGCTTCTCTCTAGGGATGCTTATTCTCTTTATCTTCATTCTTCTCATACCCAACATGTTACTGTTCAACACCAACTGGGTGATAAGTCTTTTCTGCTTTCTTTTGTTTATGGTAGTAACCTAGCTTCGGAAAGAATGGAATTATGGTCTTCTCTTTATAGTTGTGCCTTTCCAAATAATAATTGGTTGGTGTTTGGGGATTTCAATGCTATTACGGGCTCTCATGAGAAGCTTGGTTCCCCTCCTGCTGCTGGATCCTGCAGGGAATTCAGGAATTTTATTGATGATTGTGATCTTATTGATATTGATACTTTGGGTCAGAGGTTTACTTGGTCCAATGGTCGGCATGGGACGGATCATGTTGAATGTCGATTGGATAGAGCTTTAGTGTCTGAGGGCTTTTTGGATTCTTGGGACTCTATCTCTTGCACGGCTCTGGCAAGGTATAGTTCTGATCATTGCCCAATGCTCCTTCAATGCAGGATTGGGGAACCAAAGATTGCTAGGTTCAGATTCCATACAATGTGGACCACTAATGATTCTTTAAAGGGGGTAATTGCTAATCACTAGACTACATCTCACATCTCTCTCCCTCCTACTCAGCTTTTATGTCATAAACTTTGCACCCTTAGGCCCATTCTCAGGGATTGGAATAAAAACGTGTTTGGTAGAATTGATTCTAATATCCACCTTGCTGAAGTTCATCTTGATGATATTCAAAAGCAAATTTCAGAACATGGTGATTCTCTGGATTTGAGTAATGCTGCTTATGCCGCCTGTTCCAACCTTGATTTACAGCTTCTTCGGCAGGAAATGATGTACAAAGAGCAAAGCCGTGTTAAGTGGCTTAAAGAGGGGGATCAGAACACTAGTTTTTTCCAAAGGTCTGCTAAAGTTAGAAAGACATTGGTCGGCATTCATCATTTGAGGATCGAAGATGAGGGTCCCACTTCTGACACGATTAGATTATCTGATCATGTAATTGAATGTTTCTCTAATCTCTTTCGCAGTTCTAGGGAACATGTTGATCTTTCTTCAATTAATGAGGTAATTCCCAACTTGGTAACTTCTTTGGAAAATGAGGAATTAACTTCTAAACCTTCCATTGAAACTATTAAAGACACGGTCTTTTCCATGGATCCTGATAGTGCCCCTGGACCTGACGGTTTTGGGGGAATTTTTTATCGATTATTTTGGGATATTGTAGGGAAGGATGTTTGCAATATGGTCCAGGCTTTCTTTGATCATGGTTGTATCCTGCCTAGTTTAAACTCTAGTATTATGGCTCTAATTCCTAAAGTTGCTGAAGCTGACAGAATTGAGAATTTTCGTCCAATTGTGATGAGTAACTTTGGTTTTAAAATCATCTCAAAAATTCTTGCTGATCGCCTTGCAGTTATTGCAGCAAGAATTGTCTCTTCCAACCAGTATGGTTTCCTTAAAGGTAGAAGCATTCATCAGTGCATTGTCTTAGCTTCTGATGGAGTTAATATGCTTGACAGAAAACGTTTTGGTGGACACATGGCCTTAAAAATTGATATTCGTAAGGCATTTGATACTTTAGATTGGAACTTCCTCTTGGCTGTGTTGGATTCCTTTGGTTTTTCTCTCACTTTCAGGGATTGGATGCTAAACATTCTAGCATCTTCTCGTATTTCGGTGATGATTAATGGTTCTCCAAAGGGTTACTTTTCTTGTTCTAGAGGGGTTAGACAAGGGGACCCCCTCTCTCCTCTTTTGTTTGACATTGCTGAGGATTTTTTCTCTCGTTGGCTTGCTAAGATGGTGAGGGAGGGTACTTATTCCCCCATGTATTATTCTGGAGGAAATTCTTTTCCCTCTCATCTTCTTTTTGCTGATGACATACTCATTTTTGGAGTGGCATCTTTGATCAACTTGCATGCTCTCAAGGATTTCTTCCTGCTCTATGGACAGATCTCCGGTCAGCAGGTTAGTTGGGACAAATCTGCTATCTTTTTTGGTTCTCATGTGAGTCCTCCAAAGAGGGTTCGTCTTGCTCACTGTCTTGGCATCCGTTTGGAGTCTCTCCCTTTCAGTTACTTAAGGGTCCCTCTATTCAAAGGAGCTCCAAGGGCTCGACATCTCAGCAGTCTTACTGATAAATTTCTCTCTCAATTTAGCAAATGGAAAGGTAGCTCTCTCTCATTTGCAGGGCGTTTAGCTCTAATTAAGTTTGCTATTACTGGTTCTCTAGTTCATTCATTCTTGATCTATAAGTGGCCAGTGGGATTGTTGAATAAGCTCAATAGAAGTGTTAGGAACTTCCTTTGGACGGGTTGTATTGATCAGAGGAAGATAATCACGGTTCCTTGTTGCAAAAGTTTGGAAGGGGGTGGTTTGGGCATTAAGGACTTTAGGATCTTTAACCAGGCTCTCTTGGCTAAGATGTGTTGGGAATTGATTCAAGATACCAGTCTAGCTCTTTCTCTGATGAAGTCCAGATTTATGGCTGTCTCTGGTTTGCCTAAAGCTACCATTGCTCCTTCTTTGATCTGGTCCTCTTGTAAGTTTGTTTATTCTTCCATTTGGGACCAGACCTTTTGGTGGATTGGTCAATCTTCATCGCTTAATTTTTGGACAGATAGGTGGATCGTACCATCGGTGGCAGACAGATTGGGCCTTGATCATCAGGATAAGCGTTCTCGCTATAATTCTATTAATGATTTTTTGGTAAATTCAGAGTGGCTTGACTTAGGCACTCTACCTTCGGTTGTTCAAGACAGTATTCGATCTATTCACCGGGGTAGAGATGATATTGACTTCTGTGCTTGGCAACCCTCTACGAAGGGCATTTTCTCTACCAAAGAGTACTATTCGGTTCTCACTCCTAGTTCCTCCTCGGTGGACTGGTATAAATTTGTTTGGAATGCTCACACTCCCCCTTCTTGTTCCTTCACTTTCTGGAGAGTTTTGCATGGACGGGTTCCAACTCATGACCTCCTGCAGCATCTTGGATTCTCCATTGCCTCTCATTGTGCTCTATGTGGTAGGGATGCTGAGTCCATTGACCACTTATTCATTAGCTGTTATTTTGCAGATTCTCTTTGGAGGGCCCTTGAGATTCATTTTGACTGCTCTTTGCCTCGTCATTCTTAATTCATCCACTTCTTCAGCATTCTTCATAGCATTCATTTTAACTCACAGGTGTTGATGATCTGGCGTGTTGCCGCTGTCGCTTGCATCTGGTTAATTTGGCATTGCAGGAATGAAGCAATCTGTAAGGAAGTTTCTCCTTCTATTCAGCACTCGAATATCACCCTCTTTCGAATGATTCGAGAGTCCTTGGCCATTTCTAAAGGTTTTTGCTCTTCTCGGAGAGATGCTAATATCTTATCCCGCCTTCTAGCTTCTCCTAGGCCGCCTCCTGCTCCCAACATTATTCCGGTCCATTGCCTTAAACCTCCTCCGGGCTGGGTTAAAGTCAATATGGACGACTCTGCTTTTGGCACTCCTAGCGAGGCTGGAGCGGGAGGCATTTTTCGCAACTATTGTGGCTTTCCCAAAGGTTGTTTTGCTTTTTCTACCCCTCCTTTTGCTTATATGGCTGAATTGAGAGCCGCCATTTTCGCAATTGAACTTGCTTGGGAGAAAAATTGGCATTAGCTTTGGGTTGAGTCAGACTCCATGTACGTAGTTAATCTGCTTCGACATCGTTCCATGGATGTTCCTTGGAGTATTCGACAAGAGTGGTTGCACTGTCTCAGCATTTGCTCTAGGATGAACATTCTCTTTACACACATCTTTAGGGAAGGAAATAGAGTTGTTGATGCATTGGCAAAGTTTGGAGTCTATTCCTCAGTGATCAATTGGTGGCCTTCAGCTCCTGCTTTTTGCCACAGGTTTATCAATGATGACATTTGTAATATTTCTCACTTGCGTTTTTCTTGACCTTTCCTAAACTGTTCTCCTTCCCCCTTCTTCTTGTTTGTTCTCCTTCCTCTTCTCTTGTTCAAACACTCACCTTTTCTTTTATTAATATCTTGCGGGTTTGACAGTTCTTGGGCCTTGAGGTGCTCACCCCGTCCAAGTTCTGTCTCGTTCCAATTTCTATAAAAAAATTATAAACTATATATAAATAATTGTAATATAATAAATAATGATCAATTATATATAAATAATATTAAATTATAAATTATATATAAATTATATATAAATAATTATAATTATAATAAATAATTATAAATTACTGAACTGAAATTAAATTAACTAAATTTAACTTAACTTAACTTAACTTAACTGAACTGAACTTAACTGGACTTACTTATGCTGAAATTAAGTCAAAAAGAACAGGGCCTAATAGATTATATAAGTAAGTTTTGGGGTCAATATAGCATATTAAGTAAGTGTAAAAAGCTAATGAGACATTTCTAAAGTTCACAAACTAATTAAATTTTGGGAAAATTAACCACATGACCATTGAACATTACACTTTTTAATACTAGTGGCCGCTCAACGTCTCAAAACGACAATTGACAGTTTCAAAATAAAAAATTCTAAGAGTTAACGATATTCTAAGGAAGTTTAATTATTGAAAAATTTCGTTTTGAGGTCATTTAAGTGTTTTTTTGGTTAGGAGAGAGTGAATTTGAAGAGAGAGAAAGCTTCAAAAAAGGTGATTTTGGAAAATAAAAAAAATATGGTTTCTTGGTAAATGTCGTTCTGAACAACTTTAATTCTTGAATATTTTCATTTTGAGGTCGTTACCGGTCATTTTAAGGAATTAGTTAAAGTTCAATGGCACCCGGTATTAAAAAGAATAAAGTTCAGTGGCCATACAATTAAGAATTGAAATTTAGTGACCATAATGTTAAAATGAGTAAAGTTCAGTAGCCATGGATATAATTTACCCATTAAATTTTTATACCAAATTGAGCCAAACTGACTTGATATCAGAATCTCTTAAAAAAACACATTGGAAAATGGTCAATAGTGCAACCTCTTGTAATATACGTCGCTAATGACTATCAATAGAGATGGTAAATATATCAGGCGTCACAAGTGAGTGTGGATAGAGACAGCCATATATACATTACTGATGGTTCAATAGTGACACACGTAATTAATTAACCCGTGTTGTTATTGAACCTTTAATGAATTTACTAAGAGCGACTCTTATAGATAACGTGCATCATTATTGATTGGATAATAGTGATGCATGTAAATATCGTGCATCGATAGTGATCTTTATATAATTTTGTTAATCGAAATGAATTTATCAATAATGACACTCATAAGGTAACACATGTCGCTATTTATGCTTGTATTAATTTTTCTAATATCGACGTGCTTGGGGAGAACACGTCGTTATTGATCTAGTCAATAGTGGCCGCGTTACGAACATGCGTCACTATTGGTGTTAAAATTCAACTAGAAATTTCCTATGTTTTCACACGCGATATGGATGCCTAAAGGACGATAATATCTCCCCAAATACAACTTTTCCCCATTCCCTAAATAGGTTTTCCACTTCCCAATACGTTTTTAACTTCCCAAAACAATTAATTCCCACTAAATCCTTATTTATCACCCATAACCCCTTCATATTCTTCCATCTCTTAAAACCCCTCTCCAAATAACCTCCACTTTTAGACCTTCAAGCTTTCATTTTTATATATCTTTTTTTTGTGATTTGTGTTTTTGTATGTTCTAATTCTATTGAAAGTGCAAAAGGAGTGTAAAAGAAAATTGAGTTAAGCCAACCACTATGGACGCGGAATGACATAATAGAAAAGTTGCTTAGAATTCACCACCACCACTACCATAACCAAGATTTGCCAACTTTATCAATTACTTTCGGTTGTCCCTTCTTGATTCACATAGTGGAGGAAGGTAAATGGTTTCAAAACATTTCTACTACACGATACACAGCATTTTCGGTGTTTGATTTCTTGTGCAATGGGGATGACATGTAGAATTTGAGGAAAATTTGAAGTGTATGGGTTGAGATTATTTTTCAAAAATCTAATTTAAAGTTTACATGTCCATGGTGACTGAATGTTATAACACCATGAATTAAGTACCCGTAAAAAATAAATATGTCTTTCAATTTCGATTGTTCGGAGAATCATACACAGTAAGTATAGAGTGGTTACAACTAAGTTAGGTTGTTGGATGAGTAAAGACCCACTAATAAAATGGCATGTGGGGCTGAGTGCCAAAATATACTGGAAACCTATAACAAGGGCAACTGATTATAACATTTCGAATTTACAATCTAAACACATAGAATATCCTATTTTGAACCTTTTACATAAATTCACCCCTTTTATCTCTACGGGAAAAGCCGAGACTAATCAAGTCGATAAGCATCAACTTCTTTACTTTACTGTAGAGAGAATGGCTTCGGGACTAACATCATGAGACTCGTGGATGACTCACTGAGGGCAATGAGTAAAAAAACGAAGAGATTTCGGGTTCGGGCATGTGATTACCATATTTGGTAGGTTTAGTATCGGTGAAAGTGAAGATAATAGAGGCTGCCTTTCTCAAGACGGCCGGTATAAGCACAAAGGATGGTCCATCGCACACTGTATCAGTGAAAGTGAAGATAATAGAGCAATTTTACCCCTAATATTGACTAGTTAGGTCAATTTGAGAAATAATTCATCAAACTGTCTTCTCAACCATGAATCTTGTCATTTTCACTTCACATATATGTCATTTTATCACTAATTAGTAACAGATCATAAATATATGATTAGATGTGAAAACAAATTAAAAAAATATATTGTATTTTATACTAGTTGGCCGAAACAAAATTCAAATATTCACGAGATTTAAAAATATTAATCTTCAAATCTATTATTAAATCACAAAAAATATAATCTTTTTTAGAACCAATTGATATACCCTTCGTGCAGAATACAAAATAAAATATATGTATTCTGTAATTCTGTTTGGTTGTCAATGTTAGGGTAAAATTGCACCATTTTAAATGTTAGTGGTAAAATTACTTCTATCGGTAAACAACATGAGTATTTTTACATCTTATCAATTTATATTAAATGTGTTTGATCACACTAAGCCAAAACCCCCTTCAGACGACGGTTAGAAACCGTCGTCCCGCGAGATATAAATCTGTCACAGGGCTCGCTGCCGTCTATTGCACCTTCAGACGACGGTTAGGTTCTATCCTTTGAATATACTATACATGACATCAGCCTAGTTTCGTACTGTCATATGAACATTGTTACGATGCATCTTTTTATTTATTAACATCACTTTTAATGTCATCACATGACCTACTAATAATTAAAAATGTCAAGTCGCTATATGGGAAATTGGCACATTGGTATTCACAGTGACAGTTTTTATAATAATTTCTGTCGTAGTAACTTGTATCATATGGCATAAGTCTTAATCAATCATGTCAATAGATTTATTTTAGATGACAAATTCTTTTATTTTAATGTCTTTTTATTGTTGTTTAGATGATATTTTTTTAAACGTAAATGTCACTCCTTGCCTTCTTCGAATGATTCTGGAAATGAACAATAATCAAATGAACAAGAATTTCTATATATCAATGATTTTAATTTTATTGGAGACTAATGCTCATAATCTGTTTACATTTGAACTACACAAATTTCTGAATGTAGTAAGGTAAAAAAAAAATAAGCAATTAATGTACATCTCCAAATCTGTCAATATATAATCAATCTTTCAGAGGCGTGGTGGTGTTGATTGGAAAGCCAAATCCAAATTGAACTGAAGCATATCTAAGTCATCGTCTCCTCGAATCCCCAAAGTTTTGATATCTGCAAAATCAATTGATGATGCTCATTAATTACGTACCGTATACAGATAGACCTAATTAATCTCCTTTTACCCTTTCTCCATTCTGAGACCCTTCACTTACCCACCCACATTATAAATAGGAAGCGTTTACCAATTCTCAATAGTCACCCAGGGCAACCTAACACTATACTTACAGTTTGTTATTTCGAGCATGGATAGACTTGTAAGGAACCTCTATCGTAATGTTGAGTTTCAGATTGACCTACTCCGATATGAGGCACCCAGGTGGCTTGTCAATATATATGGTCCTGACCAGCGGCAATGGACTGCCGTGATGAAGGGCCCTCCAAACACTCCTTATGAAGGAGGTGTATTCATAGTCGACATGGACTTCCCTGTCGATTTCCCCTCCACACCTCTAGTTGTAAGAACATGCATAAACTTGTTAACACACATAAATCAGTTCATATATTTGTAAATACACTCATGATATTACTATTGTTCGCAGGTCATATTCAGGACCAAAATTTACCATCCTAATATCGGCCCCTTGGGGCATGTTTCTATGCCCCAACTACTTGATCGCCCTGCCCATAGTATTGCCACGGTAAGATGATGCTATAAATCTATGTATTTTTTACCCGTAAATTTATCTATTCATGTTTGGGGTCTAGTTTATCTACTCATGTTTGGGGTCTAGTTTATCTACTCATGTTTGGGGTCTAATTTAATTTATCTATGCATTTTATAGCTGCTGTGGAATATTTATGGACTTCTGGTAGAGTCCTTCATTGAGAGGCCATTTCCTGGCCGAGAGCGAATTGCTGAATGATACATCAGCAACAGGGCAGGTTATGTAGCAACTGCCAGGAAATGGTCTGAAGAGCATGCAGTGGATATATGATGTGCAAATAGCAAGCAAGGGGGGCATTATGATGTGACGTGCGAATAGCGTACAAGGGGGGCGTGATGTGCGAATAGCAAGGAAATTTGGATGCTGGGCAACCATTGAGTTAGATGGTGTGGACTACTGGATGGGCATAGAGCCAATCTTGAAGAACATAATGATTACTAATTACAAATGTACTTGGTAATCAATCTGATCTTCAATGTTGGCTCCATGCCCCTCCAATATTCGATGCCATTTAACTCTAATGGTTCCCCATCATCCCGATATCCTTGGTTACCATCTACACATTCTTGAAGAAAGGAGATTTGGATGCCAAAGAAACACTGAGCTGGATGGTGTGGACTACTGGATGGGCATAGAGCCATTCTTGAAGAACATAATGATTACTAATTACAAATATACTTGGTAATCAATCTGATCTTCAATGTTGGCTCCATGCCCCTCCAGTACTCCACTGCATCCATCTAGCTCCAGTGTTTCTTTAGCATCAAAATCTCCTTTCTATTCGCGCATCACGCCCCCCCTGTACGCTATTCGCACGTCACATCATAATGCCCCCCTTGCACGCTATCCTTTTTTGATAGGCAATACAAAGTAGACAACTTATTCAAGTAGACATATATATGTATATTCAAGTGGATCATAACATGCTATAACAAAGTAGTCAACTTATTCGTTTATGTCTATTAAATTGAATCAGTTCTACTTCCTAACACATAACATGCTAAATTGATATGAAACATATGTCTATTCCTGAATCAGTTACTTCATAAACAGAACATAAAACAAGCCAACATGCTTCATACATAGACACATAACACATAACATGCTAAATTGACATGAAACATATGTCTCATCAGTATAACTCATGTTAAAATAGAAAAGAATCAGGAAAGTTCATCATTTTCAGCTTTAAGAGTATGCATGATCAGCTACCTTCTTAAACATAATATCAAGTTCATAACTTATGCTGATAGCATTGAAAACCCATCAACATCCTGAATGGTTTCAATCAGATAACAATCCAAGTGGAAGGTATATTGTAAATTTATCTCATCACCATCCTGAATGGTTTTTAATAACATTTTCAGCTTTAAGAGTATGCCTAACATGTTATAACAAATAGACAACTTATTCGTGTATGTCTAAAACTTGTTCTCATAGCATCATAAAGCCACCTCTATGTACCTGCCACTTGGATTGTACATTTTATGATGAAGTTAGCATGGTGATGAAGTGTATGATACTGTCACCACAAGCTTAGTTATAAACTTGTGTTGTTAGAATCATACAACTTCATCACCATGTTAAACACTTTTCCATAAGCATAACAAGCCAAGCGACATGATACATAGTAATGGAGATTTAGGAGTATGCCTAACATGCTATAACAAGTAGACAACTTATTCAAGCAGACATGTATATTCAAGTGAACATGCTATAACAAGTAGACAACTTATCCGTGCATGTCTATTCCTTGCTTATTCAAGACAACGTATTCCTTACTTATCATCATAAGTCATGTTCAAATAAAAAAGAGTATGGTGATATCTTATCATTTGCAAGCCATATCAGTACATGCAATTAGCCTAAATTTACCCTTTAATACATGCTTCATACATGCTGAATGACCCTTTTACAATGTTCCTCTAATACTTGATGCATGATTAATAAGCTACATGCCCAAATGAACAATCGTACACATACTCATACAGAACCTCAAACATAAACATCAACAGAACATCAAACATAAACATGTTTCATACACATACACATACACATACTCAATCACTTCTATCAGTATAACTCATAGGTGTAAGAGTATTGCCAATCACAATGAACATTCAAAGCTTTAGAGTATGCCTAATAAGCCAAATGCTTAATGATCATTCATGCGTAAACTCTATGAGTCCTAGCTTCCTAAACAGTTATATCTAACCAATCAGTTCATACCAATCATTTCATCATCACTCACAACATCATACATATATGTAATCGTTCAGTTCAAACCCACATAACAATATATATATATATATATACTCAAAATCAGGCTAGTTTCCTAAATCAATGAGTTCTATGTTCATATACATACACATACTCATTCAGATAATAATCCAAGTGGAAGATATATTGCAAACCTATCTCATACATGCAACCAATCAGTTCAAACCAACATAACAACAATATATACTCAATAAGTTAAATAAATCTTCCCATATGCTAAACGCAAGAACTGATTGACAATCTCTTCAGTCAGCCTTCGCATGTAGCATTATCCCTGCAAATATTATGTTCAAATAAAAAGAAATTAGAACATCTTCAGCAACCGGCACTGTATTGCCCTAGGTTAAAAAAGATAAAAACAAAAGAATTTCAGCGGTGAATCTAACAATGAATACAATAAAATCAGTATCTAAGCGAGTGATCTAACCCTTTGAATCATAGCTCTGAAAATCAATAGATCCTTATTCCAGCTGCTGAAATCGACATACACAAAAGTAAATCAGATGAGGAAAAGAGAGAGTAAGGAACAATGAAAATCAATAGATACTTACCAGTCTCCCTCACCACATTCTTCTTTCCTTCATAGCCCACTCTGAGAATGACTGGTTCTCTGATGGTGCTAGTGGGAAATTAATGGCTAACATAGAGCATGGTGACATTTTCTTTGCTATCATCTGTCACCAAATTTGGAAGTGGAGGAATGAGGAGATTTTTGCTGATAAAACTGTCTTTATTCCTGACTTACTTGATTTCTTCTCGAAAAAACTCTCTATTATTACTGAGAGCTTCAAAGGGGATCCCCTTGTTAGGTCTACCCCGAAAAGAGAGGTCCACCTCATTGGTTGGAGCAAGCCAAGAGAAGGGGTAGTGAAGCTAAATAGGGATGGCTCCTGCATTAGCAATGGCAAGATAGCTGTCGGAGGAGTTCTTCGTGATGCGGGTGGCGCCTGGCTGGCTGGGTTTACCCAGAACCTGGGGATGGGTTCTTCCTTTTCGGCGAAACTTTGGGATATTCTCTCGGGTATCAAGCTTGCCATTAGCCTGGGTGTTAAAAGGTTATCTGTGGAATCTAATAACATGGAGGCAATCAACAGGATTTCTGATAACCAGGCTATTTGTCTTAACAACCAAAATCTTATCAAAGCTATTTTAAGGCTTCGCCCTTCCTTTGAGTTCTTAAAGTTCAGCCACATTTACAGGGAACAGAACCGGGTTGCGGATCGCTTGGCGGCTGCTGGGCATGAGGGGATGTTAGGTGTTTCTACCCTTTCTGATCCTCCCATCTTTATTTCGTCTCTTCTTTTAGAGGATAGGTTTGGGGTTAGCCTTCCTAGGCTGATCCCGGGTTAGTTTTTCTTTGTTTGTGTTTTCCTTTCCTGTTTCTACAAAAAAAAAAAATAGATACTTACCAGTACCGTGTTTATAGCTCACCCAGTGATTGCATGTTCAAATCAGCCATGGAGATAGAGAGGAATGAGAGGGATGAAGCTCTTGCGTAACCTAAACTGGGGTTTGGGATTAGAGAGAGGGTTTATATATCAGTTGAAATTTTAGTCAAACAATAGAGCGCCTAAAATTTGGTATGGCCACGTAAGTGAAATTTTATTTGTCGCTTTTTTGTTTTCGGCAAACAATGACATTCATTTATTAGAAGTGTCATCTGTTGAGCGCATCAAATTTAACGAAAACATGCGTTTTCTTTGGATGACAGGATTATGTAATCGTAATGTCATTTGAGAATCGAGCGCATTTTTTATTTCATTTTCAGATGACATACAGTTAAAATACTGTCACGAAAAATATTCAGACGACACGAAAACAAATGTCTGTCATGTCAAAGGGAAAATGGCATAGTGTCATTTCAATTCTTCGATTCAACCACTTAAAAAGTTCAATTAAGTTAATAATAACTTATTATGACAAGTCATGATATTTAAGTTAAAGTTTTAAGTTTCAACTATTACTTTTATATCAAGTACTTATTTTTATTTTTTTTGTATTTATCAAAAAGTTAACATTGTATTATTTAATACTTTCAACACTTAAAATTAAGTATTTAGCATTTAATTTTCAGTTTTATCAATAAGCACCGAAAATTATATACTTTAAATTAGTGATAAGAATATGATAAACAAAAATCGGAAAATGTTTTTTGGTATTGTAGTTAAATACACACAAAAAAATTTCTTAGGGTCTGTTTGGTTCAGCTGTTAGCTAATAGCTGTTGCGGTTGCGGTTGCTGTTAGCTGTTTGCAGTTGCAGTAAGCTGTTAACTGTTGTTGTTAGTTGTTTGTTATTAGCTGTTTAATTATTAGTGTTTGGTAAAATTATATTGAACTGTTGCTGTTCAGATTTAAAATGTTTAAAATGGACATGTTTTAAATTAATCAACGATGAAATTATAAAAGGAAAAATGTGAAAAAATGCACATAATGTTTACAACTAGAAATAATTTTACTCTTAATGTTTAAAATGGTACAATTTTACCTCTAACATTAGCAAGTTGGGTCGATTTCAGATATTATTAGAAAACATAGATATTTTATTTCTTATTATACACCAATTGTACATATCAGTAGTTCTAAAAAAGATATTTCATATTTTTTGTGATTTAACAATAAAATTGAAAATTAATATTTATAAATTCGATGAAATATCAGAAATTTTTTGTCCAACTTGTACAAGACAATGTTGTGGTATTTTTGCACCTTATCCTATTATAAAATAAAAAATATGTTACACAAATTAATAAAAATAATCTATATAAAAAATAAAAAATTTATTGAACGCAACAAAATCTTGTTTTCCGGTAATTATGTTATAGAAATATAAATAATCTTAAAGAATAAACATATTTTGTGGAAATAAGAAGGATAATTCTGTCAATAACAACTAACTGCAAACAGATATTTATGAAAAGCTCCAAAACGCTCCAAAATGCTGCAGTTTCCAGAGAAAATGCTAAACGCTGCGGTTATATAAACTTAACCAAATGCTATATTTCATGCGGTTTGGAGTGAAACGCTCAACGTTCTTCCGAAAAGCTGAAACAAATACCCTCTTAGTCGTAAAATATTTTTCTTCAAGTAAACGGTAGCTTAAAAACAAAAAATGATTTAATTTGAATTAGTAAGAATTTAAATTTAAGAAGCCAAAATCATTGAAATTTCTTTTAGTTTGAATTTATAAAGAATTATTCTTTTTTAGTAAAAGAGCGAGCGCAAAGCCTAATGCTATGAAAATCCCAATTAGGTTGGCATTAACAGCGAACAATACAAAGGGACAACTGGCCCAAACATTATTCGTTTTTTAATTTGAAAATTTAGTAAGAAAATATAATTTGTTACAATATATTTAAGAATATAAAAAATATAAGCACACAAGTATATGTATCAAGGATATTATTATATATAAGCATCTAATAAGCATACAAGTATATCTCTTTCCCTTTTGTGGCGTTATCAAGTTAAAAAAAAAAAAAGATATGCAAGAAAAGCGTCTAATTGAAATCCGAGAAGGCGTGGGTGTTGTCTTGTGTTTCATCCTAGCTCTAATTCGAATCCGAGCAGCTCTTCTTTTCCAACTCTATAAAAAGCCACTGCGGTTTGTTTTCGCTCTTCTTTTCCAACTCTATAAAAAGCCACTGCGGTTTGTTTTTTTAAGTAATTAGAGTTGAGAAATATTGTGTTTCATCAGAAAAGTAAAAGAAGGAAGGAAGGATGCAAATACTGGTGAAAATTCCGGCCGAAAAAACCATAAGTATTGATGTGTCGGTGTTAGACACCATCGGCGATCTGAAGATGAAGATCGAAAAGAATCAAGGGTTTCCAGCTGATCATCAACGCCTAATCTTTGCTGTCGACAAACTTGAGGATGATCGGACCCTGGTCGACTACAATATCAAAGACAAATCAATTATATACCTCTTGCTAAAGCTCACATCCAGAGATGCTCAAGATGCGTCGAGTTGCGGTTTCTCCCCAAATTCGAAGAACCAAGAGAGCCATATAGAACTGGATAGTGATCGGGAAACTATTGGATTGGAATCTAAACCACTTTTCTAATTTTAAGGAATTATGTATTCAGCGATGGAGTTGGAGTTTCAGAGAAGAATAGAAGAGAGACTTTGCTAATCGCATCTAACCACAAACAATAGTAGTAGGTTATGTTTGCTATGTCTTTTTGACTGATTTTGCTTTTGTTGTCATGTTTGTCAAAGAAGTGTGTTTTTAATTATAAATTTTGATTTTTATGTTTTTTTTTTTTGTAATATTTTTTTTTTTGTTCATTTCAAATTTAAAAGATTTCATTTAAATCTCCATAAATGAATATTCGAGAAAGTAATAACCTCGTTTAAATAATAAATTCTTGTGTTCCCGACTTGGGCCAATGGACTAAAGTAATAACCTCGCTAAATGCATTAAGTAATAAACATTTTTAAATCGTTAAGGGCCCAATAAAAATATAAATTAATAATTATTGAATTACATTACATACAAAAATATATATAGAGAGACTAAAACCTTTCAATCAATCGATTAGAAGTCATTTCTTCTAAAAAAAAATGCATCTATAGTTGATTGTTTTTTCTTTCCACCTAAACCAAAATGAACATCATTCTTAACTTTTTGTAGTTCAAACACAACTTCTGGTATATTTTGCTCATGTTGTAGCAAATAGTTGTTTAAGGTGATCATTGCTTGAAAGGTCTCTTTTGACGATACATTTGCGACAACGCAACTATCATCTAGCTCTGGATCATTTCCATCATCATTGTTCCTTATTGACTGGATAATATCTTCGTCTGTATGCATTTTACAATGAAAAATTATCTATAAAATAATAAATATTGATTTATCAATAAATGAATAATTTATTCATTTTTCGATAAATAAACAATCTCGCTTAATGAATATTTTTTTCCGGTCCCAAGGATATGCATTTATCGAGGTTTTACTGTACATTAAAACGATAAACTCATAAAAAAATTAAAAATTTAAAAACAAACTAGAAAAATACGAGATATTCAAGAACATTTAAATCTAACTTTTAAAAACATTTACTAAGCCCCCAGAGGAATAGCAGAATGGTGTACAAGGAGCTCTCCCGTATAGGGCCCCAAATTTAAGAGGGCCCATTTTTTTATTATAGAAATCTAAATATATTATTGTTATTAATTATTATGTGAAAAATTAAGTGAATGTTAACTTATCCAGAAAATTAATGCTTTAAGGGGGCGTTTGGTTTAAACTTTAGAATTGGAATCGGAATGATAGGGAATCAGAATCGGAATCACAATTTAACAATTCTATTTGGTTTAATCCGTAATCAGAATGTAATATTTATTTATTAAATTAAGTAAATTAATAATAATTTTGATAAACATAATCATGGGTTATACTTTTTGTAAGTGGGATTGTTTTTGAATTAGTGGGTGAGTTTTACGGTTTTGTCTGTTAATTTATTAATTTTTTTTTGTTGTTAAATTTAATAAATAAGGGGGAATGAAATTTGATTAATGGGGTTAGAGATGAGAATCATGATTCCCATAGTTTGGGGAATTAGATTCTCATTCCTAAGCTAATTTTAGTGAATCAAACATTATAAAAGGGAATCAATTATTTTCATTCTCATTTCAAGGTATATTTTTAGTGAACCAAACACCCCCTAAGAGTCTTAAGGGGTCTATTTTTTATTATTATTATATAATATCTAATTTAATTATTTTTATTATATTTATTATGTTAAAAATTAAGTTAAAAGTATTGATTTTTTTAATAAATAGGGTCCAATTTTTCATTAGCACAGGCCCCAAAAATATTTAAGATGGCCTTGCAAGCCCCCATATTGATCAGCTCGGGGTTTGGTGGAAAATTCATATGAAAAGAATAATCAGTTTCTTCTTTTCTTGAACAAGCTGCAGCTACACCAAACTGCATTGTAAGGGAGATCTTATTCTCCTCAGCAATATTCATCTTATATTCCATATGGAAATTATTCTATGGAGTGTCTCCTTATTGGTCAATCTCATCCTGAATGGTAGTCGTTCTTTGAAGAGTTGATACTTTATAGTACTCCAAACTCTAATTTATAGCGATTCCAAATTTGCATATCAAGTAAGAATAAGTGTAATGAACCTCATAAGACATTCCATACTCCGTCCATCTCCCTTCTCTTTGTCGCACAATAACTCGAGAAACAAAGTTTTTCATTCATCAGTAAGCATAAAAAACCAATTTAGAAATATTTGGATATGTATATCTAGAGGTGAACAGAACCAAACCAAAAATAAAAAATCGAATAAAATTTTAATTTGATTCGATTTGGTTCTAATGTTTTGACAATTTCAATTTTTGGTTTGGTTCGGTTCTAAACCGAAAAAACCGAACTTATTTTTTCTAAAATAAAAACTAAACTTAACCCAAAGTAAAAACTAATATTAATAAAATCTAACAACTAATAAGTAATCAAACTTTCTCTCAAAATATAATTAATTAAACTTAACTCATTACTAGTGATTATGGGACAGAAAGAAACGGAAAGTTCCTAGCTAAGACCAGTATAATATTTGCTTTGGTCTAGTCTTCCAAATCAAAACGTAGATTGCTTCTTTGTTTTGTTTATAGAATTTTTGTTTTTAAATTTAAATATATTTTATAAAAAGTATTGTTTCATTCTCATTGTAAAAAAAAAAAAAAAAAAAGACTTGTTGAATTTTTTTTTTCTTAAAAATAGCCCGAGAAAACAAAAAAACATAAACTACACAGTATATACTCATTACTTATGTATCTAATTATTTGATTACTTATGTATTAATATTTTGATTACTTATGTATTAATATTTCTTAGTTAAAAAATAGGAAAAAGTATAAAAATAAACTTTGTGGTTACATCTGTTTTCGATCGGCACCCTTGTGGTTTAAAAATTTATAAACTGATACATTGAAGTTCATTCCGTTAGCAAATACAAGCCAAATTGACTAACAGTGTTAAAAAAAAAATCAAAAGTCGAAGGAAAAAGAGTTAATTTTATCCTTATATTTATTTATTTTATAAATTAGCTCTCTTATTATCTAATTATCACAAACAAATCCCAAAATAAAAAATAAAATCAGTTACACTATCTTCTTGCTCTCTCATTAATTTCTTATTTTTCTTTTTCTTTCTCTCTCTTCTCTTGTTAATTTTTCTCTCTCTAAAATCAATTGTTTAACAATGCCTCCTTTTACTATGCCTCCGGCCGCTCAAAATATCAACTTTATTCAGCCCCTTAAGGTTAATACTCTATCTGATATCATCACAATTGATGTGGGCGGTCAGATTTTTCAGAACACAAAGCAAACTTTAGCACTCGTCGGACCCAAATCATTGTTCTCTCAACGAGCCGAATCTATTCAATTGGGTCCTCGATTCATCGAACGGGACCCTGAGTTGTTCTCTGTTCTTGTATCTCTATTGAGAACTGGGAATTTGCCGTCAAAGGCTAAAGCTTTCGATCTCGAAGATTTGATCACTGAATCGAAGTTTTATAATGTTGAATCTTTATTGGTTAACTCACTATCTAGTCATTCTCAATTCGACGCTTTCAACCTCGAAAAATCTCAAACTTTGCCGTTGAACGACATGGATTTTGCTTCCACCATGGCTACGACGGAGTTCGGGACTTTACACGTCGCACACGGAAGCAAAATCACTTCTTTCGATTGGGCTTTACGGAGAAAAACAACGATTTTAACTTAATTCACTGCAATTGATTCTCTGTTAGCACTTTCCCCAAATCTAGCAGCGGCCGGCACCACTGATTTCTCTGGTATGCAAATTCTTGATCTCGAAACGGGTTTTGTTAGAGAAACTGTATGTTAGGAAAACGTAACCAGATCGAGCTCGACGGTTCAAGCAACCGGAGCTTCACCAGATTTGTTATTCACCAGCTTCGAATCAGGCTGCCGAAACTCAAATTCTATCATGGTTTATGATTTACAAACGTTTCTTCTAGTAACAGAGATTGGTCACTATGGGGGCATTTGATATTATATTGGGATAAGGATAAGGATAAAGGTTGGGATAAAGATAAAAATATGATAGTCGAGAATTATTATTCAATGTTGACGGGTGTCGAAACCACCAAAGATAAATATAACTTCACAGCGCTTAGGCTTGCGCAAGGGTAAGCAAAGGTCGAACCCAAAGGATTAGTACTGATTTAACTAAATTAATTATCAAGAAGACAATAAAATTAAATAAGGGGAGATTTGATTAGATTGCAAAAACAGCGAAATAGAATTGGGATTGAATGTAAATAGTAAAGAAGATTTCAGTCAAGGGATTCTCAGGCAAGGATTTCAGTTAGTCTTAATCATTGACGGAAAAGATTATTCTTAATCAAATATCAGATTTTTTATGCGGAATTAATGAAAGATAAAATAATAAACAATAGAAAAACACAAATTTACGTGGTTCACCAACATTGTGTTGGCTAGTCCACGGGCAGAAGGAGAATAGTATTATTAGGAGGCGAAAAATCAGATTACAATGATTAGGTTACATAATGGAGTATTTATAAGGGCTAATTACAAATCTAGCCCAATTAAAAAGGTCCATTTACATATCTAACCTACATTGCTTCAATATCACCAAATTAGACACTTTCATCCACTTTGGACAAGAATACCCTTATTTCAATTCATCTTCTTTCTCAGATTCTGAACGTCTTTCTCGTCAACCCAAACGGGCGAAAAGACGGTGGTTTATAGAGAGAAGAGATTTTGTTTCGTTCAACTTTGAAGAACTAGTGTTTGCGGAAGAGGATTAGGAAGGAAATCTCAAAAAATAAGAAAAAAAAATCTAACAATTGAACTGCTGTGATGTCGCATTTGTGACGAATTCGTTGCAAATGCAACAAGATTTGTCGCATCTACGACAACAGTTGTAGCATTTGCGACGAAATGCGACAGCAAGTTGTCGCATTTGCAACGAAATACGACAGAAGTTGTCGCATTTGCGACAAAATGCGACAGCGATTGTTGCATTTGTGAAGTGATGTCGCATTTGTGATGAAATGCGACAAATTCGTCATAAATGCGACAACAATGGAGGAAATTGACGGAAAATGGTGGAAAATAGAGGAAATTGAAACAATACCATTACAGATGAAGAAAGAGGCAAGACTAGCAAGAAAAACATGTATATAAGCTAAAAACATACCATTTCTACGGGAAATTGAACATAATACTTCAATAATCACTAACGATTGGTATCAGAAATTGAAGAACATGAACCGAAGAAGAAGAAGAAGATGAACCAATCGAAGAAGAAAGAAGAAGAAGAAGATTCGATCGAAGAAGAAAGAAGAAGAAGAATCGATCGAAGAAGAAGAATGGATCGACTAGAAATATGGGTATTCTTGTCCAAAGTGGATGAATGTGTCTAATTTGGTGATATTGAAGTAAAGTGGGTTAGATATGTAAATGGACCCTTTTAATTGGGCTAGATTTGTAATTAGCTCTATTTATAATACCTAATCTAACCTAATCCCACTAGGAACCCATGATCCTAATCCCACTAGGAACCCATGATCCCAATCCCAATCCAACTAGGAACCCATGATCCCAATCCAACTAGGAGCCCATGATCCTAATCCAACTAGGAATCCGAAACCCAATCCTACTCTGAATAGGAAACGGAATATACTGATTCAAGGCATTACGACAAATCTCCACCTTGATTTGAATCCTCCTGAAAACATAACAGATGCACCCATGACAGTGCCAGATGAACATACTTCTCCCTCTGCCTCAGAGTTTCCCCCACAGGGCAACTAATAATCTCTGACGTTTAGCAAGTCCAAACAGTGTTGAAACTTGCTCTGTGGAACAGGCTTGGTAAACATGTCAGCCGGATTGTCAGCAGTGCCTACCTTCTTCACCTTGACCCTCTTTTCACTTCTCAGAAAATGATACCTCACATCTATATGCTTGGTCCTCTCATGATGAACTTGATCTTTGGCTAAACAGATTGCACTCAAACTGTCACAATACACTGTAGTATGATCATGATGTAGACCAAGATCACTAACCAGTCCTTTAAGCCAAATCCCCTCCTTAGCAGCTTTAGTCAGTGCCATATACTCTGCTTCCGTAGTAGACAAAGTCACTGTAGGCTGCAAAGTAGCTTTCCAACTGACAACTGAACCGCCAAGAGTGAAAACATAACCAGTCATAGATCTTCTACTGTCAACATCTCCAGCATAATCAGAGTCTGAAAAACCTGTCACCAAACACTCTGTATCACCTCCATAAATGAGACCAACATCAGATGTACCTTTTAGGTACCGAAAGATCCTCTTCACAGCTTGCCAATGCTCCTTGCCAGGTTCACCCATAAACCTGCTAACAACACTAACAGACTGTGCAAGATCAGGTCTAGTGCAGACCATTGCATACATCAAGCTTCCTACTGCACTAGCATAGGGAACTCGAGATATGTACTCCTTCTCTTCAGCAGACTTAGGTGCAAAAGCAATAGACAGATGTGCACTTGCAGCACTAGGAGTATTTATGGGCTTTGCGGTAGACATACCAAATCTTGACAAGATCTTCTGAATATAGCCCTTCTGTGACAGAAAAAGTTTCCTTTTGCTTCTGTCCCTGTAAATCTCTATTCCTAGAATTTTCCGAGCTGCACCCAAATCCTTCATCTCGAACTCTGCGCTGAGAAGACCCTTCAACTTCTAAATGTCGTGCTTCTTCCTTGTAGCTATCAACATGTCATCTACATACAATACCAGATAGATAAAAGACTCATCTTCCAATTTATTGTAATAGACACAACAATCATATGGGCTCCTAGTGTAGCCCAGCTGCATCATGTAGCTGTCAAACCTCTTATACCACTGCCTAGGAGACTGCTTAAGTCTATACAAGGACTTCTTCAACTTGCAAACATAATTCTCCTTCCCAGGAATCTGGAGACCATCTGGTTGGGTCATGTAGATCTCTTCCTCCAAATCTCCATGCAGAAAAGCTGTCTTTACATCAAGTTGCTCAAGCTCCAAATCCTGATGTGCAACTATAGCTAGCAACACTCTAATAGAGGTGTGTCTGACTACTGGTGAGAATATCTCATTATAATCCACTCCCTCTCTTTGATTGAAACCTCTAGCAACAACTCTAGCCTTATACTTGACTCCCTCTGCAGGTGATATCCCTTCCTTCATCTTGAGAACCCACTTGCAAGTAATAATCTTTCTCCCTGGAGGTGGTATGACTAAATCCCATGTTTGATTCTTATGAAGGGATTCCATCTCATCTCCCATAGCAGCAAGCCATTTCTCAGAATCGGTGCTTGAAACAGCTTCTTGGTAAGTTGATGGTTCATGAGTGTCCACCTCTTCAGCAACATGTAGTGCATAGCCCACCATGTCCTCATACCTCTTAGGTGGCCTAACTCCAACCCTCCTTGGTCGATCTTGAGCTAAGCTACGATGTGTAGCTTCAGATGGTTGAGAAACTGATGGTGTAGACTCTGGTAGCTCTATTTCTGCTTCTAACTCTTGTTCCTTCAAGCCACTCTCACTCTGTACGACATGAAACTCCACATGTTTATCAATGTTATCAGTTTCTATTGCAGTTGTAGGCTTCACAATGGGTCTAAGCACAGATTTTTCGTCAAAGACTACATTTCTGCTCAAAATGACCCTTTTCTCTGATGGAGACCAGATCCTGAAGCCTTTAACTCCATCTCCATAGCCTACGAACACTCCCTTCTTGGCTCTTGGCTCTAGCTTACCCTCATTAACATGATAGTAAACTGTGCACCCAAAAGCTTTCAAATTTGAGTAATCAACAACCTTTCCTAACCACATTTCTGTAGGCGTCTTGAGTTGTATGCCGGTGTGTGGTCCGCGGTTAATCAAATAACATGTTGTGTTCACCGCTTCAGCCCAGAATCTTCTTTCTAACCCAGCGTTATAGAGCATGCACCTCACCCTCTCCAGTAATGTCTGGTTCATTCGTTCAGCTACACCATTCTGTTGCAGTGTATTCCTGACTATGTGATGCCGAGCAATCCCTTTATCCTTACAGAACTGATCAAACTCAGACGAACAGAATTCCAGACCATTATCAGTTCGCAGCCTCTTTATCTTCTTTCCTGTTTGGTTTTCCACCAATGCTTTCCACTGCTTGAAATTCTTGAAAGCTTCACTTTTATGCTTCATCATGATGACCCAAGTCATCCTTGAATAATCATCAATCAGAGACATAAAATATCTGTGACCTCCCAAAGACTCAACTCGAGATGGACCCCAACAATCAGAGTGGATGTAATCAAGTGTGTCTTTTGTTATGCGAATAGCTTTGGAAACTTGCTGCGATGTAGTTTCCCAGAGACACAGTGTTCACAAAGCTCCAGACTCTTGACCTTATGACCATCAAGAAGATCATCCTTTGATAGAATCTGCATCCCTCTTTCGCCCATATGACCAAGTCTCATATGCCATATCTTTGTCATATCCTCCTGGTCAATCTCTGACGATGTAGCATTAGCTGAACCTGTAACAGTGGAACCTTGCAAGAAATACAAAGTACCATGCTTCACACCTTTCAGAATCACATCATAACCTTTATAGACATGTAGAACTCCATCTTTTCCTGACCAGCTGAGACCCCTGCTGTCTAACAGACTCAGAGATATCAGATTCTTCGTCATCAATGGAACATGCCTGACTTCGTTCAACGTGCAGAACTTACCATCATGTGTCCTCAACTTGATCGAGCCTATTCCAACTGCTTTACAGACATGACTATTAGCCATTGAAATGCTACCTCCATCTACTTGCTTATAAGTTGAAAACCAGTCTCTCCTTGGACAAATATGGTAAGATGCTCCAGAATCAAGAACCCACACATCAGAGTGATGAGTGTGTCCATCAGCAACTAGAGCAATATCATTTTCAGAGCTGATGTCGCCATCTGCTACAGCAGCCGAACCTGGTTGATTTTCTAATTTCTTCTTCTTCTTTGGACAATCAGTTTTCCAATGTCCTTTCTCCCTACAGTAATTACAGGTGTCGTCTGGCTTGGGACCCTTTGAGAACGGCTTCTTAGACTTCTTCTTTCCACCGTTTCCCTTTCCCTTACTGCCGCTGGCAACCAATCCAGAGGCCTGATTATCTGCACCTGTATTGCTCGCCTTATGACGCAACTCCCTGCTATGAAGAGATGACCTAACTTCTTCCAGAGTCACAGAATCTTTACCAACAATAAATGATTGAACAAAATTCTCATATGAAAGCGGTAAAGACACCAACAGAATCAAAGCAGCATCTTCATCTTCAATTTTCACATCAATATTACGTAATTCTAATAATAATGTGTTCAATTGATCTAAATGATCCCTGAGTTGCATACCTTCCTGCATTCGCAGACCAAACAGACGCTGTTTCAGAAGAAGTTTGTTCGTTAGAGATTTCGTCATGTATAAGCTCTCTAACTTCATCCACAGACCGACAGCAGTCTCTTCGTCTGAGACCTCAGTGATGACGTCATCTGCGAGGCACAACATAATTGTTGAATGTGCATTTTCTTCCAGAATCGTCATCTCAGCAGTGACTTCTCCCGTTGCCTTCTTCAACGGCGTCCACAGACCTTGTTGTTTTAACAAAGCCCGCATCTTGATCTGCCATAGACTGAAACTATTTCTCCTAGTAAACTTTTCGATTTTCACGTTCATCGCAGACATCTTTCTCTCCAGAAAACAAAACCCTGATCGGAAACCGAAAGCTCTGATACCAGTTTGTTGTGCAGAATTAATGAAAGATAAAATAATAAACAATCGAAAAACACAGATTTACGTGGTTCACCAACGTTGTGTTGGCTAGTCCATGGGCAGAAGGAGAATAGTATTATTAGGAAGTGAAAAATCAGATTACAATGATTAGGTTACATAATGGAGTATTTATAATACCCAATCTAACCTAATCCCACTAGGAACCCATGATCCTAATCCCACTAGGAACCCATGATCCCAATCCCAATCCAACTAGGAACCCATGATCCCAATCCAACTAGGAACCCATGATCCTAATCCAACTAGGAATCCGAAACCCAATCCTACTCCGAATAGGAAACGGGATATACTGATTCAAGGCATTACGACAAGATTAGTTTGGATTATTCTTCCGTATTATTGAATTGGTTAAGTAAGACTATAACCAATCCCTAATTAACAAATAACCTTTCCTCAATGGCTAAGATTCAACCTGTTAATAGCATTATGAAATAGAAGAACCTAGTCTAAGCCAACCGATTCTCAGTGATATCGATTCAGAAACTTAATTATTTATTCACTTGATGTGATAAAATTGAATCTTGATGTATTAATGTCACGTGGAGAAAGGAACTTCAGATTGTCAGTCTGATTTTATCTCCGAATACATTCCAAGATTCGATTTTATGTTATCAATCACTACCTTTTTCGATTCAACTAAACAATGACTCTTCGATTCCCTAGCTTAATCAAATAGTTGTATGTTAATTTAGTCAAAGAACAATCGGCCATTATTACTCAAATGTAAATTAACAATTGGGATGAAATCCCTAAACACAGCGAATAAATAAATGACATCAATAGAGAAGAATTATAGGAGTAAAACGATCTCACAATACTTGAGAAAACCTGCCCTTGAATTAACCCTTAACCGAAGTTGGAAATTTAGCTATGAATAGCCATGGAAGAATAACGCTCTCTGTCTTGGGAAAGAGAGAATAAAATAAAAATAAAATCTAAACCTAAAACTGAATAAAAAAACTAAAAATAAAAATTGAATGTAAAACCGAATTCTCCATTAGAGGTAGATCTTCTCCTATTTATAGGAGTTCTCCAACCCTAATTAGGAGATAAATCCTAACTAATTATAAAAAAATAAATATTCTAACTTCCTAATACTATTTGACTTCTTCCTTCCTGATTTGTAGGCTCAAAACTCCTTAATAGACATCTAAAAACGTGTTGGAATTGAACAGATTCGCACTTAATCTATTTGGAAAGATTTCTGCCCGCCTGCTTCTTAGTCTTGGGCAAGACTAACTCCCAGTTTCGACTTCAGGTCTTTAAAATAGTTCCAAATTTTATCTTTAGCCAAATTAGCTCCAAATAGCCCCAATTCAGCTCCTTTCTTCATAATAAGTCCCTGTAGAGGCATAATACACAAAACAAGCAATAAAACCCGTGATAACAATCAAACCGGCTAACAAATAGCATAACAAGTGGGTATTTTATCGCTGAAATAGACACTTATCAAACACCTCACACTTACCCAATGCTTGTCCTCAAGCATACTAGATCATGTCAACAGTTCTTAGCTCTAATGATTTCGTGTTTACTAACCTTTCCCGATCCCCCCTCATAATGCAAAGATTATCAGCCATTAACTCTCCAAGTCAAGAATTTATTCATGTTTAAATACACAATGTAGCTACTTGAAAAATCTCACCAAATAAGCTTTTGACCATGTACATGAGAGATGAATTAAAATCAGCAGCACCCTCACAGAGGTCACTCATTGCACTCAAGTGTTTAAGCTATAATTAGTTTTAAGAAATCACTCAAGTCACAATTTAGAATGAAATTACCATAAGCTTGCCAATATATCAAATCTCCACCACTTAGTATGAATTCAAGACACTAAATCAAAAGGGACTTAAAACAAGGTGTAACATAAGTTAGGGGTAAGGTTTGGAAAGGAAAGGAGGAAGAAAGGGAAACCGAGACTAGTAAAAATGTACATTCTAATCTGAAAATGGCCAAAATGGAAATCAAAGCTCAATTATTTACAAACGACTTACAATTCTCAAACTTCAGAATGAACGTTCAAGATGAACTTAAACAACTATGAACAGACTGAAATGAAAAAAAAACTAACAAGAAATGTTTCTTTGTTTCTTTTTCTTCTTTTTTTATGCCTCTGACTTTTTTTTCTTCTTTTTTTCTGAGGCTTTTTTCTGTTTTTTTAGGCTTTTTTCTGAATTTTTTTAATATAGAAAATCTTTGAACTAGAACAAGAAAGCTGCTATTTTGCAGACTAATGTCTATTTAGACACTTTTTGAAGCACACCCACATATACTATAACTAAAGGACTATTCAATTGAATCCTTATACTTTGATGAACTTGTGGTTTTCGAACACGGAAATTGCTCAAAGCAGCAATTAATCATTGAATAAAGTAAAAGAATATACAGACTCTGATGGCTAAAATGTCCCTGACCAAAGGACTCAAACAAGGGCTGTGTCAAGAATGGGGAAAAGGCTCAAATGTGGCTAAACTAAGGGCTGGATACTGTTATTTTTGTTAGTCTTGAGAAAGACTAAGGGTTCGAATTTATTTGAAATGGCTAAGAAAACAAAACCTAATGCCCTTATCATTTTTAATGCTCAAATTCATCAGATGTGGTCTCGAAATGCATAACATGGCAAGTTTTAGAATTTCAAACTAAAATTGGACAACACTCAGAAAAATAGAACAAAGTGTAATGTATTTTGTTCTTGCATTTAGGCTCAAAGTCTTTCCAAAAATAGGGATAAAAGTGGTGTTGCTTCATTCAAAACATCTTTCCATGTAAAGGGAGATTAATCAAGTAGTTCATATGCATCTTTAAGGCAATGATGCAATCCTGACCCTTTGAAATCAATGACCTTACTCAATACAAGACTTAAGGATTTCAGTACTAAGTTAGCAACCTAGTTTCAATTGAGCGCAAAATAGAGAGCTAGCATTGGTAGTTTTATGGACGAAGCAAGAGGTGGACACCTCACACTAGACTCGAGCATATTTTCTGATTTTTTTTCTTTTGAGGCAGACACCTCACACTATTTCAGCACATATCCCATAGAATTAAACTCGATTTTTCAGCAGCAACTTGAAGATAATTCACCCAAAATTTCAGCAGCAAATTAATCAATTTATAGCAGTAAATCAGCACCAAAAACTAGCAAATTTGTATCATTTAACTCAGAAAATTTCAGCAGGAAATTCAGAAATTTAATCCCAAACATACCAGCATGAAAATCATTGCAAAAACAGAGCACAAAATTTTCAAAATAGTCAGAAGCCTTTCAACGGTATGCATAATCAACCAATTAACCATGAAATCACAAGCCAAACACTTCTATAGCAAAGATCCCTCCCCCACTTTCTCCACGCACTGTCTCGGTGCAGAATTCACACAATTAGGGGCGAAGGGCAGCAAACACCACAACGAAAAAGATAAAATTTGAACTAAAATCAAAATATAGACGAGTTATGGAAAACATACCGCCCCTTTTGGAGGAGGGGGTCTCGTTCTTCAAACCGCAGCGAGGATGTCAGATGGAATGGTGATGGTGAGTATATGGGAATGGGAAATAAATTGAAATTGGAAAAAGAGAGTGGGTGTTGGGTGGAACTCAAAGGAAAAAAAAAAGAAATGGAATAAAATAAAATAAAAAATCTAGGGAAGTGGATCGAATTGGTGAGGTAGTTAGAAATAAGAAAATTAAAGAGGAAGGATGCGGTGATGCTCAGGTTGGAATTGGTGAGGGAAGAAAACAGAAGTGTGCGGCTGTGTAAGGTAGAATTAAGGATTAAAAAAATAATGTTTAGGATAAAATTGTTTTTTTTTCTTTTTTCCTTGCTTAACACTTATGGGCTTTTTATTAACTCCCTAACTCTCTTTTGGCCTTTATCCCTTCATTCTTTTCTTTTTCTTCAAACCTGTAAAATAAAAGTCAGAAATTCAAGCCCTTTGGAGAAGATGATGTTAGTTAAATTAGTTAACCTACATGAAATAAATAAAATAAAAAAAGACTGAATATAAATGATAAACGTTGGTCTTGGGCAAGACTAAAACTGGGTTGCCTCCCATTAGCGCCTCTAGTTAACGTCTATGGCCAGACGTTTATGATTTTACATTATCCAATTCCTAACCGTTCATCATTTTTTTCATCCCAATCATAACCAAAATAATTTTCAAGATTGTCCGGGTTACTCTTTTCCTGCACAGTGGAATCAATCAAGCTATCCTGAAAAACACAATGAAATTCAATTGGATATAAAATTATACCCTCTTGAATATCTAAATTTTCATTAGCCTTAGACGAGTCAATTGGAAAAAATTTCTCTGAATTTATGATTGAATTACTTGCATCCAAAACATAAAAATCTTTTGAATAATCTAACTCATTGACAGCTATGTAATTTTTATCATCAATTACCTTATCATTTTCTATTATTTCATCTTCCTCTAATGCATAATCATGAACTAAAATTGGAGTGGCTAAATTCAAAACAATTTCATCAAGAGACATACCAGAGGTTGATGAATTAATAGAATATGATTGATAATTATCTGAACCTGATTGCTTTCAAAAGAAATTGGGACATGGAGAATAGTATGGATCAGAATTCCAGCGGTACTCATTGATAAGTTGAAGCACATGATCCATAATTATGAAAAATCACTCAAAGGAAAAGAATATATATGAACCTGATTATTAATAAAATTAAAGCAAGCTAAACTAATCCCCGACAATATGGATAAAATAATACATTTTACAATTTTAACCTTATTTAAAATACATAACATTAATTTGAGGGATAAGATTGACTTTTCCATCCTATTAAAATCATAGGAGCTTATCCCACCCCCTTTTGGGTATATGATTTGAGGGATAAGAGACTTATCCCTCATATGTCTCACTCTTCTATCTCCCAAACAAACACGGGATAATTTATCTCATGTTTTTTTATCCCTATCCCACTTCCTATATCTCTTCTAACAAACACTCCGTGTAAGATATTCAGAGAAGATCTTGACTTTGCAATTCCGACGACGAAATTGAAGTGGGTAGAAGAATATGACATCGTAACTCAACATTGGAGCACTTGTGTTTGTTATTTATTTAATTGTTTACTTTGAGCATTATACCACGTTTGTTTGTATCATTTCTCTTTTCATATCTATATTTAATTTTATATTTAATTACCATGTTTGTTTGTTCAATTGATTTTAGAGAGAGAAAAAATAACAAAGAGAAGAGAGTAGAGAGAGAAAGAAGAAGAAAAATAAAAATTAACGAGAGAGGAAGAAGATAGTGTAATTGATTTTTATTTTTTATTTTGGATTTGTTTGTGATAATTAGATAATAAGAGAGTTAATTTATAAAATAAATAAATTTAAGGATAAAATTTACTCTTTTCCCTTTGATTTTTGACTTTTTTAACACCGTTAGTCAATTTGGCATGTGTTTGCTAACGAAATGAACCTCAATGTACTAGTTTGTAAATTTTTAAACCACAAGAGTGCCGATCGAAAACATGTGTAACTACAAGGTTTATTTTTGTACTTTTTCCTAAAAAATATTCATAATAGGCAGTGGCAGCCATAAAAAATATAATTCATTAATTCCAATTCGAATAAAATAGAACCGAATGGAACCAAACCAAACCGAATTTTAATTTGGTTTGGTTCAGTTTATAAAAAAGCCTTATTATTTTGTTTGGTTTGGTTCGATTTGGTTCGGTTTTTGAACCAAACCGAACCATGCTCGCCCCTGTCTATAATCGAATCATTCTACCGTTCCTCCAGAGAAAATTCAAATGGAATATAATGCATAGAGAATAAGAACCATAACATTATGGAAGCTTGTATCATACTACGTAACATGATTATCAAAGATGAGCAACAACTCTACTCCATAACATTATTAATTATCATAATTGTTACTTTGGTCTATATGGCACTTCTCTTGTGTTGGGAGCGGTCCCTAGGAACACTCCCACGTCCAAGTTAATAATGTAATAAAAAGGCAATGTAACGAGAGAGAGAGAGAGAGAGAGAGAGAGAGAGAGAGAGAGATAATGAGAGAGAGAGAATGTGCCCATTTACTTGTTGAGTTGCTTGCCTTATATGTAGGCCTTTGAGTGTGGGTCAGGTCCGGCCGGACCTTTACCATTTATGTTGGGCTAGACCTCGTGCTTGGTGGTTTTGACCCATCTGCCTCATCAATTAGTCCATCCCTTTTTGGTCGGGTGTTTCGAACCATTGTATGTGAGGTTGCCGAATGGAAAATCAGGTGTGTTTATTGCAAAGTGTTGAAAAGAATTGGATATGCGGTCGTCGATGAACGAACAAGTTGAGACGGTTGTGAAGTGTTGAAAAAACTTCTGAAGGCTGTTAGTGGAGAGCTTCAGTAAGTGGATGCTAGCTGCCTAGCATCTAAGGGGTTACTTCTTCATCCTTGAGCATAATAATGACCTGGGAGTCATTTATGGTGTGTTGATGGTTTGGCGGTCGTGTGAGTGATAAATGTCGATCCTTGGACCGTCACATCTTGGTCTCGTTTGGCCAATTTGCTAGCCTCTATAAATAGTTTCCATTTTTAAAGGTGTAGAAACTTTTGGCAAAACATTTCTGCTTCCTTCCAACTTTGAAGGGTTCTTCCTACTTAGCTGCTAAAGGTTATCTTCTCTCTTACCTATGCGACCATGTGTCGTAGCTGAAGCATGCATGCGACATCAGAGGTCACTATGGTGTTGTTGAACTTAGAAGTCAGTTCTTCTCTCGCTATTCTTTCAAGATTTTTTTTTCTCTCGCGTGAAAGTTGTAAGAATTTCTAGTGTGAAGCTTACGAGTTATATGCTCATGGATACAAGCCATGTGAGGCATTGAAACATAAGACTGTTGAGGTGGTGCTGGAAGAGAGGAGGATAGGCAGAGTGTGAGGAAGCCCAATGTAAAAAGCATTGGTCGTAAAATATGAGCCTCTCAGTTCATCATCTGGAGGGTGGTATAAGGCCCGGTGTCCTAGAAGTGGTGGTGAGGGTGGCTACCTACCTAGTTAGTGATGGGTTGAACCTGGTCGATCTGTATGAAAGGATGTGGAACAGAGTGTGGCCGCATGGGTCAGAGGGAGCTAGGTTTGAAGTAGCTGAGAGGTGTAAAGCACCAGACTGCAAATTCTTAAAGGAAGCTTGGATGATAAAATAATGACCCTGAATTTTTATAATTTATTATTATTATTATTTTATAAAAACTACCCACTTTTATTTTATTTTACCTAATTTTGAGTCAGGCTTCTTAAAACTACACACTTTCCACAACTAACCCTGTAAAATAAAATAAAATAATTTGCTCATCCTTTGGTTCAAGAGCCGTCGTCTTCTTTCTTTTCATGGTCATACCTTCATTTGCTTTTCATCTTGTATTTCTTTTGATCAAATCTCGAGGTTAGCCTTTTTATTTTACTGTCGCATTTTTTTAGCTAGAACTAATTTTTTTAGCTAGAACTAATTAGGACTCTATTGTTTTTTTTTTTGCTATCTTTTCAATAAACTTTCTCACAATGATGAAAGTGTTCTTCCTAGTTTAATCATCGTTTCTAGGCTAGGTTTTGTTTTTATTCATTATATAATTTCTTAATCTCTTCACCCAATGTCAAAAAGGGTTTGTCCTTGAATTTCAATGGTTCCCAATTTTCACTTTCTGAACAAAACAAACAAAAAAGAAAGCTTTATTTTATATAGACTTTTATGCCATCATGAATTGTTATGAATTAATTGTCTCCCAATTTCATACCTTCAATCAATTAGTTATACCATGAATTAATTCTAGTGCTATTTATTTTTCTTTGCTTTCTTTTAACCAGGAACCCCCTATTTGGAACTTAACCCTTCTTTCTTTAAATTAGTTTTCCTTTACTCAATTTAGTTAAAATGAATTAGAATAATTTATTTGGCTCCTGTCATTCTTGATATAGGAACTTCAGAATTTTTCCCTGAACGCTTAACTGACAGGCAGTTGTGATAGTAGACCAAGCATTCTTTCGTAATTCAGGTGAGTGGTAATTATAGTACACGACACTGTTTGATTGAAATATCAGATTTTAAACTGTTTATCAAAATTGACATTTGATTATATATTTCCTTTTATAAAAGCGTAGATTTTGAACCTTCTGTTTACTAAAAATCGTTAGTATTAGAGCGTATATATTCTGGGAACATGCCCTTATATTTGATTTGTTTTATTATCAGTTACAATGAAATTATTAAAAATTGATTTGATATGATTTGTATTTTTCTGATACGTGATTTATCGCAGTTATTACCTTTATTTTAGAAACCTGATAATTCGTTCAATCAGTTATGAGTTTCTGATTTATATATGTATACAATATGTTTTCAAACTGGTACTAGTGCTCAGTATATTTGTATATGTTATCTCGCCTCTCACCGATCTTTATAACATTAGGATTTTGCATTTGTCTTCGAGTCAGGTTGTTAGTTGTCAGTTTGTCGTCGGTTGTGTCAGTATTAGAATCATGCATAAGATCAGTGAAGACAATTATCTGTTATCTGTATTTGTTATTGGTAGCGCGCTTACTATCTATCTGGCCCTGGTGGTGTGAAGTATCACCACTCTGTGACAATGTACCATGTGTTTTAAAGCTTTTATCTTATTTTCTAATTGTTCTAATATTTGATATTTTGAAAGGCTTCAGTATTATGTTTGACAATTGATTACCATTATTTTGAATGGCTTATCTTATATTGACCCTTTAGTCTAACTGAATTTGAAATCCTATATTTTGAATTATAATTATCATGTTTTAAGAGTATCAGCCTGCCTGCCTGTTCCTTTTTTGTTGTGTGCTATAGCTACTGCTCACTGAGGTTTTCGCTCATATAGACGAAAATCTCATACCACGTTGAATCTTTCTTTTTCAGATTAAGGTCCATGTTCGTGAGGTAACCCTTGGATTGTTGTTGAAGGAGACTGCTTAAGAATTTAGCTTTATTTATCCGTTAGAGAATTTTGATTATTGAGGTTCAGACTTGCACATTTGATTCTTTTAAGGTTTATTGATGTAATTGAGACGAGTTTGATATTCTGTTAGTAAATTTTGGAATTTCTATTAGTTCAGAATTAAGGCTAGCATAAATTAAAGTTAATTTAATTTATGCGCCGGTAATGACCTGGGTTGGGTCGTGACAGATAATTGTCTAGAAAGATCTAGGCAAAAATATCGACCTCTTATAGGTTTAGGGAGCTGTATGAGCGATCCACGCTTCTAGGAGAAGTGAGAGTGAAAAACCTAGTGACGCCAAATGACGTGATTGTCTACGAAGAGAAACTTGAAGCCATGATGAGGCTACATTTGCTTCCTTTTTTGTTGAGTTTTTTAGGGAGTTAAACCTCTGCCCAGGGCAGATACAACCGAATGGTTAGCAGATGATGGTTGGATTTTATTTGTCGGAGCAGGCTTCCGAAAGATGGGGCTTCTCTTCTAAAAAAATTTCAAGCCATCGAAGTGAGCAAGCTTATGGTACATAAGTTTTTCTCAATCCAAGTTTGACGTGATTAGTGGATTGTTGATATGACTAGATCGTATATGTAGTCTAAAAGTAAGTCAAATCTATCGCATCAAGTAGTAAGTATTCTTGCGAACAGTATCGATCCTATAGAGACTAGCTTCCAATTCCCTACCCGTACTAAAACTCTATATTATCTAAGGATTGAATTATTTGATTTGGTTTTGTCACTTTAATTGCTAAATTAAACTAGAAAGCGAAGAACTAATATTTGATTATCTACGTATGAGTGAGAAACGCTGAGACTTTTAATCCCCGTGTTGACTTATATGGATTAATTTGTGTATGTTGTGTGTAACGAAGATAACTCGAGAGGGTAACTTCCCTTATAAAGATAATAATCTAGGCATAGAACTATTAACTCTATTCCTAACACCCTTAGACCGATGCTTGGTTAGGCAAAATCCCTAAATGTGCTAGAAAGCGTTAATTATGTTGAAATGTAAAGCTAAGTCGTAACCTAGACTACGAAGCTGCATTATCCTATTAAGGTATAGAAATAGTTAAATTACTCGTTTGAATTGTTTACTTGATTAGGTTGCACAATTCAACCTCTCTTACTAATTACTTTATTAGGTTTCTTAGTTCGAGGTGAGTAAGTATGTTTTAACTAAGGTTTCTTAGTTCGAGGTGAGTAAGTATGTTTTAACTAATTCTCTCGTTATACTTATTGCAACATTGTTAGGGGCCGACGGCCCCACCTTATGGAGTTAAGATTTTAAGAGATCATTCAAAAAAATTACTGGCTTTCTCCCAACAGACTTATATTAACAAGTTACTCGAACGATTTAATATGAAATAAGCCCATGTTAAAAGACATCACCCTCAATATAGAAATGTTTCAACAAACACAATAAGAAATATAACATATGAAATGTGTTCCTTATGACAGTGAAGTAGGTAGTCTGATGTACTTTGTATTGTGGACAAGACCCGAATTTGCCACACTTTTGGGGTTGTAAGTAGATATCAATCCAATCCAAGAAAAGCATATTAGCTAGGTGTTGAGAGAATATTGAGGTATCTCAAAATAAATGCAGGTTATTCTTTATGCTATTAATGTAAAGAGGATGCACATATGTTGATTGGGTAGGAGACTTTAACAAGAGGAAGTCCACGTCATGATACCTGTTCTTACTAAAAAATGGTATTATATCATGGAGTAGTAAGAAACAAACATGTGTAGCATTATCCACCAAGGAAGCCGATGATGTGTCGTACTCGTCTACAGTTCAAGTGGTAGTATGGTTGAAGAGATTCAAGAATCATATAATCATTACTACTTCTAACACTCATGCAATCATAAGTAGTAATAGTAAATCTGCTATTGATTTTGCAAAAGACCAAAGGTTCCTTAGCCAAACAAATCACATAGATATTAAGTACTACTTTGTTAGAGAATTAATTGCACGCAAAAAAGTTTACATGAAATATGTGTCCACTCATGGCATGGTTCCAGATCCTCTTATTGAATTTTTCAAAAGAGATGTTGATGTAAAACATAATAGATCCCAGGCTTCACGTAGGATCTAAGCATACTTTCATTTGTTGTATTTTGTGAACATGATTATTCAATAAAAGATTTGGACTTTCAATACATGACTGTGAAACTATATACAAAGATAGATTATTCTATATACATATATAGCTTATTCCATTTAAACCCTAACCTAAGAGAGAAACTTTATAATCAAGTCTCTAAGCTAGTTGATTAAGCAAGAGCTTAAGAAAATCCTGACTACTCTCCTCCCCTCAAGTCACCCTCTCTGTCATTTCTCAAGAGTATTTCTCTTAATTCATGGACTAATTTGTTTTTTTCCCTTGATTAACATCGGTGGTAGACCCATGATCGGTATAGAAGATCTTCACAATCTGTTATTTCGGTGCAATCGATTCAACAAGTTTCCGTGCTACAAGAGATAACCTTTATATTTGGATTATTATGGTTAATCCTTGAACTAGTAAAATTAATCAATCATCAATGGTTTGGTACTATCCATAGAAGAGTGTGAGACTGTGAGTTTAATCCACACACACTTAAAAATTGTAAATGTCCAAATTTATATATAAAAAAAAAACTAAATAAGTACACTCTAGAGATTATGTATAATAAGAATAATTGGATTTCGAAAAGTACATTAAGATTCTTACTTCATTTTGAATTTATCCCTCCATCCCCAAATTGATAGTTAATTCCAATTAAGACTTGATTTGACAATCAAAGCATCATTTTTGCCACAAATTCTTGAATGTTTCTATCAGAAGTCCCACCTTCATCAATTGCTTCTTTAGCCAGTTTCTTCCATTTCTTAGAATTCTTTCTAATTTCATTAGCCTTCTCCCCTTCCATAACTTCCCTTATGCACTTTTCAATTTCTTCCTTTTTAACCATTCTTTCTTCATCATCTATCTTAACCCTAACCCCAACCTCCCACACATCAGCAATAAATTTAGCATTAGTTGTTTGATCAGACCATTGTGGCATTCCCACCATTGGTACTCCCAAACTCAACGCCTCCATTGTTGAATTCCACCCACAATGAGTCACAAAACAACTTATAGATTTATGGGACAGAACCTCTAACTGATGACACCAGCTCACAACTAGACCTTTTTCTGATGTTTCTTGCACAAAATTGCTTGGAAGTGTTTTTAATTCTGATTCTCTTACTACCCATAAGAAATAATGGTTGCTGCTTTTTAAACAGCTTGCTATTTCCTCCATTTGCTTTTCTGACATTACTGTCAAACTACCATAGGAAACATAAACAACCGAGCAAGTTTCTCTTGAGTCTAACCACTTCTTGCAACTTTCTATTTCAGGCTTGAAGAGGTTTAAACCATAGTCTTTGTTGTTCTCTATTCTTTTGTCTAAGTATACTAGTGGAATAGTTGGCCCTACCGTTATAATTTTGCATTGGTTTTCCATTAACTTCAATACCTGATGATGAAATTCAACAAAATGCTTGATTAATTTTCTATTTTATAAGTAAAGTGAGTTTTGGAAAGAGTTAATTAAATCTTAGGATAATTTATAAATTTAGCTCCATGGTTATTGAGCGATAGCGGATTTTGTTTCTATGATATAAAATAGTATAACGTTAAGCTTGAAGTTTACTAAATAGAGTAATTTCAAGCTTCATTAATGAAATATTAGTTTTTTTTATTACTATGCAATCAGGTTTGAAATTTTCGACAAAGAAAAAAAAAAGATTTGAAATTGCACATCTTTTGTTAATGAATAAAACTCACATCCCTTTTGTTACGAGGCTTGAGATTGTAACAAACGTTAGACTTAAAATTATATTGTTGTATACGTGGATGCTAAATCAGCAAAAAGCATCATTAGGCCACTGATCTTTTATTTTTTAGTTCATTAAGTCCTTGATCTTTTATTTGAATACATTAAGCATCTGATCATTTATATTTGGATTTATTAAACCTGATGACCAAATTAGTAAGTTGTGACTATCTAATTCTATTAAAAATACGTTATTAACTTTATCTGTATTTGAAATTATTAAAAAAAAAATATTTTTTACAGTTTGCATTAAGGTTTTTACAATTTTCTTTTAGCCTCATTACATATCCAAAACTGCTATCAAACAGTGAAAAAATATAAATTTCGAATGGAGGTACAATAAATAACAGTCTGTTAACTGAATTTTATGTTCAAATTTTTTTTTTATCATCAATGACTTAATGAGACAAAAAAAAATCAGGAGTTTAATGCATCCAAATAAAAGATTAAAAGAGTTTAATGAACCAAAAAAAATAAAAGATCTGAAGGCTAATGATGCTTTTTGCCATGCTAATTTGTCAATAACCATAAATGACTAGATTTGTACCTCGTGCCTTGGTATAACGTCCAATGTTTTTCTTTTAAGGTATATTTTTAATGTAAAAAATTGTAAAAAAAAAAATAGTGAAACTAGTTTTTGACTACTGCAAAGATATATAAGTTGGTCTCCATGTATAGGTTGACATAATGTACTTTTTATTTTATTATTTTTTCAAAATGATTTAATTTCTAAATCTAGTTTAATTTTGAGAAATTTCACAGTGATATATAAAAATTGATTCTCAACCATTCAAATAATAAAATATATACATAACCCATACAAAAAAACTAAGCCAGTTTGATATAGTAAAAAAAAAAAGAAAAAAATGAAGTTTGTCCGTGTAAAATTAGTTGATGATCGACTAATCATGTATTTGCATATATATGTGAGAACGTTTCCATAAACATTACTCTCTCCATTCCATTATATACGTCATTCTAGGGTATTTCAGACAAATTAAGAAATATATTGATTAACTAAAAACAATTATCTCTCATGTTACTATTGGGGAATAAATATATTTGGAATAGTAAATAACACATGATATTTGGATCAAAAAACTAAACTAAAAGTTCTTGAAATCCTAGAATGACTTATATTTAGGGAAAAACTAATTTGCTAGAATAACCTATGGAATGGAGGGAGTATGAAAAAGATATAAGTTTTACCTTGTTTTCCAAGCTGTCGAAAGTGTTGAAAAAAATCCAATCAGCATCAGAAATATTCATGAACTGATTACACAGGAACTTTAAGGAGGTTGGGTAAGCCACTAAGTCGAACAGGAAACTGGGTAGATCAAAGATATCAAGTGGAGGCAAACCATCTATTAATACAGGTCTCTGCTCAATAGGAACATTAAGTTTCCCTTTGTAAACTGTTTCGAATATCTTACTAACGGAACAAGACATTGTGAAAAGTGGAGCTCCAGCAATCCCAATCTTTTTAGCTATCTCTAAAACCCCAGGCAACAACGAGTCATAAACCACGCAACTAACTCGGTAGCCGGAGTTACTGAGTTTTGCAACAGTTTCAGGTAATTCTCTCGAAAGGGTATCGTAGAATTTCTGAATAAAGTCATCATTTTTTTCTATATTTTCAGAAATGAATTGGACATTGACAGAAGTATTATTTGGGGATTTGGTAATCTCGGTCTCAGAGATGTAAAGTAGAGTAACTTTGAATCCTTTGGAAGCAAGTCTATTTGAGAGTTGAAGCATTGGGCTAAAGTGGCCTTGGTAAGGTATAGGGATTGCTATTATTTGAGTTTCTGATGCTCTTTCCTCACTCCCCATTTGCAGTTCTATCTTTCTGATCTGTAACATGTATTCATTTGTTTTATACTTCAGATGGATATTCTTAAAATAATTGATTCCACTATCTAATAATTCATTAATAATGTAATCTGTGGACAGTGGATACGTAATGGATATGGCAACCTCTTGGTTGTTATCATACTTTATCTAGAAGTGACAGAAAAATTTAAAAATATGTGTTGGAGAGTGAGAGTATTATTAGGAAAAGGACAATTAAATAGTGAAAAAGCTAAATAGGTAGCTCCAACCATATATAATCATTCACATTTATACAATAAAGACAGAAAATGTCACGACCAAAATTTGGTTAATAGACTCAATACATTTATAATAGATATTTGTTTTCATGTCGTTTGAATCTTTTTCACGACACTATATTAAATTTACGTCATTTAAAAAGTTAAGTACAAACAACCTCAAATCACATGTGACGTTACAATGACAGGCGCCTGTCAACTAAAGAAAACACAATTTTGAGCGAAAAGGTATTTAACCATCATATGACACGATTTATATATAATTGTCATTGTTGTCTGAAAAAAAGCGGCAATTGAAAATGAGTTTCGCAGCCAACCTTTACCTCTTCCAAATTTAAGGAGCTCAAACGTTTTAATTACCATTTCCGCTCATATATAAACCAAAGGCTACAGGGTAATTTAGGTTTCTTCAACTCGATGTCTGCAGCTCATATCTTCTGCTAGATGGTTTAGGGTTTAGGTCTCTCATCCCTCTCTTTGGCTAAATCCATGGAAGCTTTCTCCATGCAAATCTCAGTTTCAGAACATAGAAATGATAAGTTCATTTTGTTCTCTTCCTCGATGTATTAGAGTTTTGTTGTTCCTTAATCTAGCTTTTCCTGATCGAACCTGTAATAATGATCAGATTTATTGTTGTGGTAGCAACTGCTGGAATAAAGATATATTAATTGTCTGACTTACCAATAAAAAGGTTGGGTCTCACTCTTCTATAACTGTAATAATCATCAGATTTACTAATGAAAAGGCTGAGTTTTTTTTTTTATCATAGGTATGAATTCATTTCGCACTTTAAATTCATGTTATAGGTGAGCCTTTCTCTTAGATACACTCGAATTCCTTGCTGTTGGCATATTACTTCGTGAAGGTATTGTGGGTGATGCTGAGAAGGGTGGATTTTGCTCTTTTAGTTTGCAAATATTATTAACCATAGAGATTATGAACTGATCTGAGTCTCTTTTTATTTGAAAATAATATTTGAAAGGATATTAAGAATGCTTACGTACATGTGAAGATTGATTGAAGAGTATAACATGAGAAATTTTCTTTAACTTATTGAGTATATGTGATTGATTGTTATTGAGATCAGAATATCCAAATCGCCCTGAGAGATGGCTTCTGATCACTTGAGAACACAAAACACCGTTAGACATGGGTCAGAATTCGACGAACCCTCTCTGATGCTTAAGTCAGTGGGGTATCTTAAAGAGAATGGGAACTTGAAAGCAATATAGTAGAGGGATGCATATTAAATTATGTACCTGTTGTTCCTATTTTTGTGCTATTTATAGATAATTCGAATAGTTGGATTTGATATTGTTCGAATAGTTGGATTTGATATTGTTCTTGGTTAAGTTGCTTAATTTTAAATCGAGAGACTGGATTAGGATCGATTATTTTTTTAAGGAATTGATTAATTAGATTGACTAGTATTTAACTTAGATGACGAGTTTAAAAAGTTGTAACTTTGTTGATGCATGAAAATGTAACTAGATAATAAGTTTATGATAACATCCACCATAAAACATGAAGGATCGGGCTGAGAATATTCCCCCAGGGGAAGGACCAGAAAGGAGAAAAGACAAGATAAGATCTGCCTCCTTGGCATATATGGCGTACAGCTGGAAATATAGTGTCGTACCATGGGTCCATCCCGAGACCCGCCAAAAAGAGGAATGTGGGATCCGCCTCGTATGGCGATCCGCCCAGATGGAAAACTAAGCAGGTGTATGGCGAAGCTCACTATCATTAAACAAGCATTAATGATACCTTAAAGATTGTAAAAGCTCAGAGGTTATAGTCAGAGTTAAAACATATTAAAAAGGTATTACTTTACATTAAAGGCATCAAAAGCAGGTTATTACAGTTATCACTCAAACCTATATAAATACCCCAGTGGTACGATGTCAAAAGGTACACTTACACACTTTCCAAAAACCCTACTTGTGATTATAGTTTATTCTTTCAAGAACATTACTGATTTTAGCATCGGAGTGCCCCCGGCCGAACACAACGATGCCTCACAGGGACGCTATACGGTGTTGATAAATCTACGTAGTATCAATTGGTGCGGTGAGCGTGGAATCCTAGTAGTATCAATTGGTACGATGTTCAAATATGTCTTCAAATAATCCTAATATTCCCATTGGAAATATCTCCACTACGGCAAACATAGGGGGTACACCAACCAACGATGACAACAATGTCATTCCCATTGAGTAAATCATGCCACATCTCGACGGTGCAGTTCAACCTTCGCACGAATGGTCTTCAGAGTCATTTTTTGACCAAATGGTGGAATCAGTCCAACAAGAATTAGGCAATGAATCAGTTGAACGAGCATGCAATATCCTCAATGGAAACAATGTAACGGAGCATGCTAAAAGGGTGTTCACGGAACAACAACCCTAAGGAGAAGCCACTAATGCTATACCAGCCAATATAGTGTCGAACAATTCTGGGCCACGAGAACGGTCGAGATCCCGTCATAGACGTTCGCCTAGAACACGAGAAAATGCCAATCAAGCTTGTAATGAGGAATCCCTTTCTCCAAACCGGTTCACTGCGGCGGTAGAGGCACGATTCCAAGAGGAATCACGAAAGCATAGACAGAATGAAGAACGATACGCCCATCAAGTTAATAGGCATTCGCCTTTCACTACCTATATTATGGGATTCAAAACAGATGGACGTTTCAAATCATCAAGTTTGCTACAGTATAAAAGTGAAGACAATCCTGAAGCACATACGAGAAAATATAGAGAGCTGATGGACATATATGGCGCCAATGAAGGGATCCTTTGTAGAATGTTATCTACCACACTGAGCGGATCGGCCTACGGGTGCTTCGAGTCTTTGGCGGTCGGATCCATAAACAGTTGGGAGCAATTAAGCAGGGAATTTTGTGCGAAATTTGTAGGTAGCATTCCTTGTATGGTGTCCAGTAGAACATTGTACGATCTGAAGCACAAAAAAGGCAAACCCCTAAGAACATATATCAACCGATTTAATAAATTGTGCACCGATATAACAAATGTCGACGTTAATACGGCAGTGGAAGCCATAATAAAAAAAACGAGGTGTAAGCGATTGCACGAGAAATTGGTTATTCATAAACCAAAAAAAATTGTGGAATTAGTGGAACGTTGCAAGAGGTTCATGGAGATTGATGATATCAACCGAGCTAACGAATCGTCAATCAATAATTCACCGAAAACAAGGGATCGTGGCGGATCAGGCAGACGAGATAACAGGTGGGCGGATACCGGATCTGGCAGACGGGATAACAGATGGATGGATAGTAGATGGGCGGATCAAAGAGGAAAGCGACCTTCCAAAAGTGGTCCGAATTTCACGCCACTTAATATCCCTAAAAATGAAGTTCTACTATGGCTAGAGAAAAGTAGATTCAAACGAGACATCACGTACCCCGATCTAAAAGGGGGAGAACACATCCCAATGGGAAAAAATGCAAAAGCATATTGTAGGTTTCATAGAAGGCAGGGCCACGACACTAACCGGTGTTTTGTGTTAGATAAAGAGATCGAGAACTAAAAACATTCCTCGTGGGATCGATATCTTTTATTACTACAAGCGAAACCGTGCACTTGCGGAATTCGCCTAACATTGATCTTAAGTGGATTGATGAATAAGATAAGTAAACTACTTATCAGTGTATGACCATACACTTATCAATATCATTTATCAAGCAGCCTGTGATATCATCTTACTATTACATGAGTGGTAATTCCATCACTTCACTATCAAATGCCAATGTGTTCACCTGTTCACCCAATCATACATGTATTTGGCATCCTGTTATAGACATGTTAGACATATGTCGAAGTGAACCGGATTCCACATTGATATATTATAATGAAATCTGGTCTGAAGATAATTAGAGACCTACTTAAAAAAACTTATGACAGAACCACCATGTAGTTTTCTCAGTCGGATCGATATGTTCACATGTATGCAACATGTACATATATTGACAACTAACTTAACAAGTGTTATGGCTAGTATCAATTAGTACCATACAGTCATCAAATATACAAGACAAAAAAATTAACTTAAAAAGTCTTACAGATTGACGTAGTCAAATTTGATTAATTTTTATGACATTTGATTAAATGAAAATGTCATGTGAAATCCATGCACAAGACAAAAAAATTAAAGACAACGTCATCTGATACACCTTCAAACGACAGCAACAAAGACGAAAACTATCGTCGTAATTTATCTACAATGACACAAACAATAATAAAAAATGTCGTATGACAAGTAAAAGGTATATGGTTTCATATACTCCAATGATGGTATATATAAAAAATCTGTCATTAGAAATCAGCCAATACTACGGTTTCAACTAAGTCGAACGTCGTTGTAACATGGAAAAGATGACAGACACTTAGGAAGCGCATGTCATCTGTCGCTGCGAAAGATGACAGAACTCGATCGTCGTCTGATGCCTTATTAGACGGCAGCGAGCCATGTGACAGATTTATATCGTCCGGGACGACGGTTTTTAACCGTCATCTGAAGAGGCTTTTGGCGTAGTGACTCTTAAATTTGTAAATGTCCAAATTTATATAAAAAAACAAACAAGTACACTATAGAGATTAAGTATAATAAGCATAATTGGATTTCGAGAGGTACATAAAGATTCTTACTCCATTTAGAATTTACCCTACCATCCCCAAATTAACAGATCGTTCCAATGAAGACTTCTGCGACAATCAAAGCATCATTTTTGTCACAAATTTCTGAATGTTCATGTCAGAAGTTCCACCTACATCAATGGCTTCTTTAGCCAGTTTTTTCCATTTCTCAGAATTCATCCTGATATACTTGGCCTTCTCACCTTCCATAACTTCCTTTATACATCTTTCAATTTCTTCCTCTTTAACGATTCTTTCTTCATCATCTATCTTAACCCTAACCCCAACCTCCCACACATCAGCAATAAATTTAGCATTAGTTGTTTGATCGGCCCATTGTGGCATTCCCACCATTGGCACTCCCAAACTCAAAGCCTCGATCGTTGAGTTCCACCCGCAATGAGTCACAAAACAACCTATAGATTTATAGGACATAACCTCTAGCTGATGACACCAACTTACAACTAGACCTTTTTCTGATGTTTCTTCCATAAAATTACTCGGAAGTGTTTTTACTTCTGATTCTCTTACTACCCATAAGAAATAATAGTTGCTGTTTTTTAGACCGTTTGCTATTTCCTCCATTTGTTTTTCCGACATTACAGTTATACTTCCATAGGATACATAAACAACCGAGCGAGTTTCTCTCGAGTCTAGCCACTTTTTGCAACTTTCTATTTCAGGCTTGAAGAGGCTTAGACCATAGTCTTTGTTGTTCTCTATTCTTCTGTCTAAGTATAATGATGGAATAGTTGGTCCTACCGTTGTAATTTTGCATTGGCTTTCCATTAATTTCAGTACCTGAAATGAAATTCAAAATGCTTGATTAATTTTATATTTTATAAAGAAAAATGAGTTTTTGAAAGTCTTGGGATAATATAAAAATTTAGTTCGATCATTATCGAGAGAGAGAGAGAGAGAGTGAACTTAGCTTTCAAATATAATTATACTTGTTCATAGGTCGGGCTCGGACCGGACTACACAAGGCTTATGAATAAAAACGTCTATCCAAACCCAGCCCAACTCATGCTAAATATGCTTCAGACTCGGGTCGGGCTAGATCAGATAATCTTAATACCAGGTTTAGCTCAGTGCATCCATACTAATTTTTTTTCATATATAAATTTCAATTTTCATTTCAACTAAATTACAATTAACAATGTTATGAAAAAAAAAGCTAGAGGTTTAAAGAAGAATGAGATGAGATTAGATTAGATTAGGCCAATGGTGCATGTTAAAAAAAAAAAGAATTAGATTGTATTAGATTAGATTTGTTTAGATATGATTTATATATTAGGTTTAGACCCGGCAAAGCGACACACGACCTGATGACACGACATGAACACGACATGCTTTTTTTAGTGTTAGTGTTTAGGGTTTTATGACACGACACAAAATGACACGTTAATTTTTGTGTCATTTTCGTGTCAACCCGAAAACACGAAACTGACCCGAAATTTAATTAAAGAAATTAAAAATTATAATAAACTAGGTTAACAATAGACATGACTTTTCTTATTTATTAGAGTATAAATATAAAGAGTATAAAAAATGCAGGTCAGGTCGTGTCATGTTAGCATGTTAGGTCGTGTTAGCAGGTCAGGTCGTGTCAATTTAATTGGTTGTGTAAAAAATCCGTGTCGTGTCGTGTTTACCGTGTCAAGAGCAGGTTGTGTTCGTGTTCTGATTTTGTGACACGAAAAGTTTTCGTGTCGTGTTCGTGTTACAGGTTTTGACACGAACCCGAAACCTGACACGACACGAACACGACACGAACACGGAAATTACCAGATCTAATTAGATTTAAATAGTTTTTAGTTTTATTATTATATATTATTTTTTTTTTAAAAAAAACTATTAGAGTTTTATTATTATATATTATTAATAAAAGCATATATGAATAAGTTTTATAATAAGATAGAAATAAGTTGGAGACTTGAGTGCAACATCTTTATATTAGAGTTTTATTAATTAATGTATATATAATAACATATAAACAAAATATAAATACATACTAATATTTTATTGACGGGCCGGGCTAAGATGGGTTTTTATAATAGATTTCAAACCCAACCCATAAATTAATAGGTATTTTCAAGTTTGGGCCAGCTAAATAAAATTTTAATCTCACCAAACTGGTAACGGGATGGACGTGCCATCGGATCCATGAACAACTCTAAATATAAAATAGAGTCATCTCTTAACATTTACTATGGATAAAATTTCAAGTTTTATTAAAAATATGAGCTTTTTTTAGCATCTAAAGTGCCCATGGAGCTCATATTTCCCTTGTCTTCGCCTGACTCATATGTTGTCTTACTTGCACACAATACCGTTATCTAAATCTAAAATTACATCAAATTAAAGGGTAAGAACAAAATTTTACTCTCTATGACATTAGACATATATGTATGTGCACCTTTCAGAAAACATTATAAAAAGATACAGTTTTACCTCGTTTTCCAAGGTGTCGAAGGTGTTGAAAAAAACCCAATCAGCATCAGAAATATTCATGAATTGATTACGCAGGAACTTTAAAGAGGTTTTGTAATTCACCAAGTCGAAAAGGAAACTGGGCAGATCAAAGATATCTAGTGGAGGCAAACCATCTATTAATACAGGTGTCTTCTCAATAGGAACATTAAGCTTCCCTTGGTAAGCTGTTTCGAATATCTTACTAACAAAACAAGACATTGTGAAAAGTGGAGCTCCACCAATCCCAAGCTTTTTAGCTATCTCTAAAACCTCAGGCAGCAACGAGTCATAAAGCACGCAGCTAACTCGGTAGCCGGAGTTAGTGAGTTTTGCAACAGTTTCAGGTAATTTCCACGAAACCGTACCTAGGAATTTCTGAAAATACTCATCATTGCCTTCTATATCTTCAGAAACGAATTCAACATTGATAGAGGTATTATTTGGGGATATTGTCATCTGGGTTTTAGAGATGACAAGTAGAGTAACTTTGAGACCTTTGGAAGCAAGTCTATTTGAGAGTTGAAGCACTGGGCTTAAGTGGCCTTGGTAAGGTAAAGGGATTGCTATTATTTGAGTTTCTGCTGCTCTTTCCTGACTCCCCATTTTCATTTTCAGTTCTATCTTTCTGATCTGTAAACATGTATTAATTTGTTTTATGCACCTTCAGATGGATAGTCTTAAAATAATTGATTTCGATCACTGTCTAATAATTTAATTCATGAATGGATGCGTAATTGATATGGCAACCTCTTGTTTCTGATCATTAACTTTATCTAGAAGGGACAGAAAAATATGTGTGGGAGAGTGAGTGTCATAAGAAAAGGACAATTAAATCGTGAAAAAGCTAAACAGGTAATGAAAATCGTCCAACCATATATATAAAATCTTCGCATTTATACAATAAAGACAAAGAAAATATCATAACCAAAGTTCAGTTAGTATTCTGAATACATTACGGGTCTTCTAGATTTGATCCTAACATCTTTTTAGTTAATGGATTTCAAAAAGGTTTCATCAGCTGCTCTCAGTGAGAGACAAACTAAGCCCTATTGTTAGGTGACAATGTATAAGAAATTGTAGTATCTATTACTCTAATCAAGTTTAAAGATTAATATAAATCACTTCTAATCAAGTTTAAAGATTAATATAAATCACTTTAAATAAGTTTGGAAGGTCAATAATTTATTTCAAGTAAGTTTAAAAAGTTAACGAGACATTTTCAAGATTCAAGAAACCATTAGTTTTTTAAATGACTTGATATCGGAATCTCTTAAAAAAAAAAAACCTTAATTATAAGATTATTAAGTTTGAATAGGATCCTTTTAAAAAAACATTATCATCCTTAAGCTTATTATTTGACAAATTCTAGAAAAGCTTAGACAACAAATGAAAAAGAAAGAATTTGTTGATATATCTCTATTTGAGAAGTAGGGCTCTAAATGAGTCAAGCCGCTCATGAGCAACTCAATGGTCGGTTCGATAAAAGTTCGAATCGATTTGGAAACGAGCCGCTCATGAGCACGATTTACTGGCTCGGTTCGTAAATGAGCCGAGCTTGAGCAGGCCAAAGCTCGGCTCGAAAGCTCGCGAGCTTGCTCACTTAGAACATTTATGAACAAATTTTAATTTTGTAGATAACGATATAGGTTTGTGTTAGTTCACAAATATCTAAACTTAATATTATTTCATTTGCTATTTAGATGAGTTCGTTCACAAACATAATAAATGAGTAATAGAGAAACTATTTGTAAGCATCTTATTTATTTATTCACGAACTTTGCTTGTGAGTTTGTTTATGTACACAATTAAAGAGTTATTTGCGAGCAAACTTTACAAATATAATTAACGATTTACTCACAAACAATTCATGGTTAGATAATTTTGTTAATGAACCAAGTCCAAAGAGGATTTTGGGCTCGAAACAAGCTCGAAGCTCGGCTCGAGCTCGTTGAGCAAGCCAAAACTTGGCTCAGACTTGAGCTCGTTAATTTTCTAGCAAGCTCGGTTCGGGTTCGAGCTCGTTAATTTTATAGCGAGCCGAGCTTGAGCAGGTCAAATCTCGGCTTGGCTCGATTACAGCCCTGTTGAGAAGAGTACCTTACGATGATATTTATACTATTAATATTATACTTGCCATATGAGCTGTATGCACGGTTGAGCGTAGATCTGGAACATTCTTGAATAGAATAGAATACCCAAATAAAAAGATCTAGAATTAGATTGTACAGTTGATATTTTCTTTAAGACCGAACCGAATTGTGTAATTGACTTAGCTCTTGTTTAAGAGGGAGTTAATGAAAGTAAATTGGAGTAATGGAATGTTAAATATCAAGTTAACCTTGTTTCATAGTTGTTTTTTTAGAGTAAATGAAGGTTAATGGAATTTAAATGTTATTACTTTAACCTCCAAATTGGGGTTTAATAGAAGTAACATAAAGTTTTTTAAATTTTTTTTGTCTCCGCAGAGTAAATTTAACTTTCATTTCCCTCCATATTTAAACTCTCACACGAAGTTAAACATTTAACCTCGTTTACATTCTATAAATTTCCAAACAAGGTTAATTTTTAACTTTTCTTTCCACCACTTCCCTCCCATTTCCATTACATCGTTTAACTCCCACATTCGTTAACCTCCAAACTCACAAACAAATACTTAATTAGGTACAATTTTAAAGATTTTCAAATTCCTAATATTATTGAGTAAATATGTTAGAGATTTTAGAACCGCACTGAATTTCCAAAAAAAGATTCAGAACCAGATTAAACTTTTTTTTAGGACATCGATGACTTTATTAGAACCGCACTTAATATTTATGGAGCTGCATGTATCAACAAAAAAATCTTTGGACCCTAAAGTCTACTATCATCATTCAAATTATCAAGGTGTCGACATACCATTCATCAGGTTTATTTTTAAGTTGCCAAAGTAGAAATCAGATTATAGCTCCTTCATCTTTTCCAAGGTGGCAACCTCCTCTCTTTCTCGTAGGTCGTGGTCTCCTTGCTCTGGCATTGATCACTCCCTTAAAGGTGTGGCCTTCAACATTCTTCTCCTTCTTTTAGTCTTCTCCATATTTTATAAGAAAACTAGTTTTCTACTTTTGGCCATCTTTTCGAGCTCTATGGTTATCTGTCTACAATCTTGAGTTTCATGGCCTTCGCTTTTATAAAAGTGGCAATACTTTCTTTGATTCGGCTCTTCCTGAGCTTGGATGGGTATTCAATTCGCATTTTATTATCCTCGACCCAAAAAAGAATCTCCTTCCTGGGGGCATTAAAGGTGATGTGGGGTTTGTCACTTTATTCCTAAAGCTGTTGTGGATTCTATCCTTTCGCTCTTTGTTTGACCTTGGCTCATTTTCTAGCAAAGGATTTGGCTTTTGTTCGTCCTAATACTAGTCTAACTTCTTACCATCTTCATCAATTCCTGAAAATCTTTGGGCCTAGAGATCAGGATGCTTTGTTGAAACGTTTGACTTCAGCAATTGTTTGCCATGACATCGATCCACACTAAATTCCTTGACCCTAATGGTAGGGCCTGAAACCGCTTGACGAATTGGGCTAAGGTTTCTCCTTCCTTCTGAACCATTCTATTCAGGTCTTGTATTATTTTTCTCTCTAGTATAGAAGTCCTAAAGTGGTCTAAGAAGGATTCCACCATTTGATTTAAGTTGTGGATAGATCCAGGGATAAGGTGTTCGTACCAGAAGGTTGTTGACTCCTTAAGTGTTATAGGAAAGAGGCGATAAAGAATTGAATTTGTAGTCGTCGTTGCTTCTATGATTCTTCTGAAATTTTTTATGTGGTTCACCGGATTTCCACTGCCTCCATAATGACTAGAGGTGGGGATACGAAACCCCCTAGGCATTGGTTGATGTTGGATCTCTCTCGATAAGGGTGTGCATGTGTCTGTTAGGACCGAAGGTCTAGTGTATGTACCAAATTTATCCTTGCTTTCCCAAACCTCATTTCTAATGATTTCATACATTTTTTTTTTGCTGATGGGCTTATCTTTATCCTCCTCTTTTGGTTTATTTTTCTCCCCATGTTTCCTGTGAGTTGACCGATGTCTACTAGGGGATACTTTACCACCTTTTCTCCTTTCTTCTGAATGGTGTTTGGGATTTTCTTTAAAGACTTCTGATTCTTCCCTTCGTGTGGAGGAACTTCGCAACTTAGAATATCTTTTCTTCGGGGATGGGTTTCGGGCGTACCTCCTCGGTGTCTGTGCCGGTCGATGGCTGGATTCCCCTATATATTGATTTAATTATTTTGCAATCTTTCTAGTTTTTCTTTTACTTTGGTCATCTCTATTGAATGTGTTGCCCTGATGTCATCCATCTCTTTCTGGATGGCTCCCAAGTTTTGGCAAAATAGAATAGTGACGTTGTCCACCAATCGTTGGTATTGGGGCTTTAGCAGTTCCTGTCGTACATACTTAGGGATAGATTCTTCTTTGTTTTCTCTATGGATTTCCAATTAGATGTGATTCCCTTCTGCCATCGTTGTTTTTTTTTTTGAAATTTACGTGTTTGTTCGATCCGCGTACACTGCATCAATGTTATTTGAGTATTTGAACTTGCAACTGTGTCCGAATTTCCTGTCGAACCTTCTGAAGATCCACCTGTAAGACATAATAAGAGGTTAGAGAGGAGCCGGAGTCCGGCGAACCCGTTCCGATACCTGAGTCAGTAGGTACTTGGAAGGGTTAAAGAACATGAATTGTTTGAGAGATAGACATGTTAACATATCCCTTAGTGTGATCATACATTCTATTTGTAAGGTTTATGTTGAGCTCCTCTTCTTCTAAGAGTTCCGTCTGTATTAGGAATCTTCTTTTATTAGAAATCTTGTTTTAGGGGAAGTCTTTTACTGGAAGAAGTCCTTATCCTAGCCGTATGAGGGATTCCCTTAATGGGGAATATTTCATGAAAGTTCTTTGATGAATCTGAAGGCCTACTCTATTACACGTGATGTCAGATCCGAAGGTCCATAAAGTACCACATATTCTGATTCGTTTTCTAATATATCAATTATATACACAAAAAGAATTCCAAATTGCTTAATCACTAAAACATTTGATCCCATTTTACATTAAAACATATGCAACTGCACTTTAGAGTTTCTATTGATGGCTTTATAATTTATTAATTGCAACACATTTTTCATAATCAAACACACATTAACACTCTTTTTTAATGTAAAATTACATTTGACTACTCAGTAAACATTCCCTTTGAGTTCTGCAACAAATTGATCAATATTCTTATCAGAACTTCCACCTTCCTCCATAGCTTCATTAGCCAATCTCTTCCATTTTTCACAATTCTCCCTCATCTCATCAGCCCTATCTCCTTCCATAACTTCCCTAATACAAAACTCCAATTCTTCCTTAACTACAATTCCATCTCCATCAACCTTAACCCTAACCCCTACCTTCCAAACATCATCAATAAACTTAGCATTAGTTAACTGATCAGACCATTGTGGCACTGCAACCATTGGAACCCCTAAACATAACGCCTCAAGCGTTGAATTCCACCCGCAATGCGTCACAAAGCACCCGACTGAGCTGTGGGACAGAACTTGTGGCTGTGAACACCAACTCACAACTAGACCTTTGTCTGATGTTCCTTCTAAAAATGTTGTTGGAAGCTTGTTTTGTTCGGATTCTCTGACTACCCATAGGAAATTGTATTTGCTGGATTTGAAGGCGTTTGCTAGCTGTTCCATCTGGTTTTGTGGTAAGGCAGCTATGCTTCCGAAGGATATGTAGACTACTGAGGATGGTTCTTTGGAGTTTAGCCAGTCCATGTAAGTGTTTGTGTTGGGTTTGAAGAGGTTGATTCCATGCTCCTTGTTGTCCAAGTAGTTTCTTGGGATTGCTGGTCCTATTAGGTTCAATGGGTACTCTATTTCCATCCATTTCATCACCTATATGTTGTTTTTTCAGCAATTCCAGTTAGCAATTTGTCATTTAGTCATTCAATTTGAGAAGTGATGTTGTAATTTCAACCATAAATTATAAAATAATATTAAAATAATGTTATATATACGCCTTTCTGACTACATTTTTATGACACATACGATAAGTTGAGGTAAAATATATTTGTAGCCCCTCAAGTATAAGGTTTATAATATTATGACTCCTAAACTTTATTTTTTGGGGAAAGAAATCCTTAAATTTTACATTACTATAAGATTAAAACCCAAATGATCAAAGAAAATTCATTCCAAAAAATAATGAAATGATAAGGCTTAATGAATTGGAACACGGTGAATTTGGTTTAAAAAGTTGATTGCCCTTAACTTATCACATATGTAGTGTTTGTTAGTTTCTTGATCTTGCTTAAAGTAAAATAATTAATTCTTTAAGTCCATGTGATAGAGCAAGATTTGAATTTAGAAAAATTGAAATGAAATTTATATCACTTTAAATAAGTTCATAGTAACTAATGGAGAAAAATTCAAAAAACCTAAGAAAAGTAAACAATAAACCTTTTTGGAGCAAAATGATAACAAGTACAAATATTAGCACTTTTTTGTTTATCAACACAAATTATGGTTAATTACCTATTTCCAATCATTTCCTTATTTAAGGATTTTTTTTTGATGTATAGTTTGATAGAGAAATTCTATTATGGTTCCGGTCCATTGGATTCTGTCAATATAAACATGACAATTGTACACTTTCTTTCCTTATAATAATCGTAAAGTTAAATTATTTTAATATCACTAGAAAAAATTTAGAGGTCATAATGTTAATATCACTACAGTTTTGGAGTCATAGATATATTTTACCGGTAGAGTTTATAAATTGCCCAAAGACTGAATGTGGTCATTAAAATTTAGACTCCAAATTGATAAATTGCAACAATTACAAGGACATAATGTGCCAGGATTATAGTCACAGATTGCGCTTGGTATAAAGTGTGATTGTGACATAACTAAAATTTAGTACCCAAAATAATAAATTGTACTAAATAAAAGGACTGAATGTGTCAGAATCAAAATTCAGTACCAAATTCACAAATCTCATCCATTTTTTCTCCTGTAACAGCTAAAAGAAACGCAGATGAAAGTAGAGTTGAAGATACATGTAAAAATTCACAAAGATTAAAATTCAGTACCCAATTCACAAAGTTCAGTACCTGATGTTCTAAGGAGTCGAAAGAATTGAAGAAGATCCAATCAGCTTCCTTAACGTTAGAAAACTGGGTCGTCATCAAGCTTAAATGGTACGGACACTCCAAATTCTGACCAACCGAAGTCGGTAGATCTCGATACACCATCAATGGCATCCCTCCAACTGAAACACATGCTTCCTCATCGGGAATTTCCAGCAACCCTTGATGAAATTGGTTATAAATTGCAGAAACAGCACATGATTGTGTAAAAAACGAAGCTCCAGAAACCCCAAATTCTCTAGCTACTTCCAATGCCCATGGCATGATTGAATCATACACAAGACAACTTATTGGCATATTCTGTGTTTTCCCAACAATTTCTGATAATTTTGTACATAATTTAGACCTGAAATCCTTCCAGTAATCTTCCATGCTGGAAATTGTAAGATTTTCATCACTGTTATTGCAAATTGACTCCATTTTAATTGAGGGGTGTTTGGCATAATTGGTTCTTATAAGGTCTTCATCAACATAGGTGATGAGAGTTACTTTGATTCCTCTAGAGGCTAGACGTTTACAGAATTGAAACATTGGGTTTATATGGCCTTGTGCTGGGAAAGGAAAGGCTACAATATGAGTTTCAATGTCTTCTTTTTCCATTTTCTGTGTAATTATTTTTTTTTCAGCTTCTGATCTCTTTCTTTTAATTTGTGAATTTGCTGGAGGAATCAATTGAGGTCTAAAAATGCCAAAAAGAATGCAACTTGGTAGATAAGTTTGATGTTTTTGGTGACCATCCTTTTCATGATTCTGTTATATGTCACTTCAAGTTGATGTTTTGTTTCCCGTAAATTCATTTAGAAAGGCCAAAGCAAAGACTCCATTTATTGGTTGAAAATCACAACACAAACATAATTAAAGAGGGTGAAGTGGAACTGTGTGGTCTTCTTCATATAATGGCATAATTAATTAGTGTTCAAAATTGAATCAGAAATTCATAAGAGACGAGACTACTTCTCTGATGTAAATTAGGGTGTATCAAGTTGGACTTTTATGCACTTGTCTTTTTACTATTTATTTCCTCTGTCTGTTTGTCATATATCTTTCCAAAAACTTTTAATCATGTATGACAAGACAAATGTAATTTGATAGAAAAAGGAAAAAGAAAGGAAAAAATCATTCTGGGATGTCTAATCTTTTCGATTTTTTCTTATTCCAAATATATATAATAAAAATTAGTACAATGTTTCAAAAACCAAATAGAAAAGACAAAAAAAAAAAATATATATATATATATATATTTTAGTTTGTAAGTCGTTGTTTTCTATCACTAGCTGATGATGCTGAGTCAACAAGTCAGCATGTTTGTAAGTAATCAAGTCAGCATGAGTAATTCAACAAGTCGGTATAATGCTGAGTTATCAAGTCAGCGTGGTTGTGGGCAGCATGGTACTGAGGTGTTAATACAGGTCAACATGTACATGCTGTATTCAGGACAACATGGTCTTGCTGTGTTACCACTGGTCAGTAGGTCTTGCTGAGTTAGTACATTTTGAGTAAGGATATTTTGGGTATTTTCACAACCTTGTAAAGGCTATAAAAGGTCTGGGTTGGGAAGTAGTTTCATACGAGAGATTATTCTTAGACTAAGTCATTAGTGTACACTGTGATATACTGAGTTGGGGATTGGGAAAACACGAGAGTTTCTAGAGAGGAAACTGTTTCAATCTTGTTGTAATCTCCATTGATTAGTGAAGTTGCTGGATGTAGGCAGTTAAGCCGAACCAGGGTAAATTCTGTGTGTATTCTTTTGATTGTTGTTTCAAGATCCAATCTGTGATCTTTGTGAACTTTGTTTATCTGTGTGGTTGATTGATCGTTCGAAGTATAGTTCAACAATTGGTATCAGAGCTAATCAAGAACAGAGCAATGGGTTTTACAAAGATCGAGATCGAGCGTTTCAATGGTAAGGGAGATTTTGCTCTATGGAGACAGAGGATGAAAGCAATCTTGGTTCAAATGAAGGTTGCGAAGGCTCTGAAGGGCGAGAAAGAACTTCCGGCGACAATGACGAAGGAGGAGAAAGAAGATCTTCTTGAATTGGCTTACAGTACGATCGTCCTGTATCTTGGCGATAAGGTGTTGAGAGAAGTCTCGAAGGAAACCTCAGCTGCTGGGGTTTGGCTCAAGCTTGAACAGTTGTACATGACGAAGACACTCACCAATCGAGTTTATCTTAAGGGAAAGCTTTTCGGCTTCAAGATGAACGAGGACAAGCCAGTTGAAGACTATCTTGATGATTTCTCAAAGATCATAATTGACCTAGAGAACATAGAGGTAAAGATTGAAGATGAAGATCAGGCCATAATGATCTTGAATTCTTTACCCCATTCTTTCAGTCATTTCGTTGAAACCATGAAGTACGCTAGAGAAACACTAAGTCTGGAAGAAGTTCTTATGGATCTAAAGTCAAAACAGATTGAGGCCAGCACCAACACTGAAGCTGCAGAAGGATTGCTTGTTCGTGGAAGGTCTGAGAAAAAGGACTCTCACAAGCCAAAGAACAAGAACGGGAAAAAGTCCAAAACTCCATCCTCAAGCAATAAAGAAGGCAAGGTCTACAAGTGTTTTCACTGCCATAAGGAAGGACATTTTAGAAAAAACTGTCCTGAGAGGAACAAGAGTCAAGGTCAGCCTAAAGATCAAGGCAAAGCCGCTGTGGTAGAAGAAGGTTATGAGAGCGCTGAGGTCCTTGCTGTCACTGATAAAGATCCAAACACTGACTGGATCTTGGACAGCGGATGTACGTTCTATATGACTCCCAACAGGACGTGGTTCGAAGACTTTCAAGAAGAAGGTGGGAGGGTTCTTCTAGGCAACAACAAGTTGTGCAAGGTATTGGGTCAAGGCTCCATCAGGCTGAAGATGTTCGATGGTCAAGAAAGGATTATGACCGGTGTGAGGTATGTGCCAGAACTGAAAAGAAATTTAATTTCTTTGGGTACGCTTGATAAACAAGGATACAATTATAGAGCCGAAGGGGGTATCATAAGAATAGCTAGAGGATCTTTAGTTGTTATGAAAGGTACCATGAGTAATGGCCTATACACACTCTTAGGTAGTACTGTGTTAGTCTCTACAGCAAATCTCACCGAGTCTAAAATTGATAGAACCAATCTTTGGCACCTTAGACTAGGTCACGTGAGTGAAGTTGGTTTACATGAACTTAGGAAGCAGGGTTGTTTTGGTAAAGATCGCATAGGAAAGATAGATTTCTGTGAGAACTGTGTCTTAGGGAAGTCAAGTAAAGTCAAGTTTCCTAAGTCAGCAACACATAGAACCCAAGACATTCTTGAGTACATTCACTCTGACCTATGGGGGCCAACAAGAACTAAGTCTCATGGTGGGAGGACCTATTTTATTACCCTTATTGATGATTACTCTAGAAGAGTATGGGTTTATATTCTAGCTCATAAGAATGAGGCCTTGCAAACGTTCAAGGATTGGAAAGTGTTAGTGGAAAACCAAACAGGAAAGAAAATCAAAAGGTTGAGAACCGACAATGGTTTGGAGTTTCTTGACAAAGATTTCATCACTTTGTGCAAGAAGTCAGGTATAACCAAACATCACACCGTTCCTGGAACTCCACAGCAGAATGGCCTAGCAGAGAGGTATAATAGGACTATCCTAGAGAGAGTTAGGTGCATGTTAATCCAATCCTAAATCTTTCTGGGCTGAAGCAATGCAAACTGCGTGTTACCTAATCAATAGGTGCCCATCATCTGCTATAGGTTTTAAAACACCTATGCAAATGTGGTCTGATCACCCTGAGGATTATGAAAAACTTAGAGTGTTTGGTTGTTCAGCTTTTGCACACGTTAGACAGGAAAAATTAGAACCTCGGGCTCTAAGATGTATTTTTATAGGCTACCCTATAGGAATCAAGGGCTATAAGTTGTGGTGCCTAGAACCTGGTTATAAGAAATCCATAGTCAGCAGAAATGTTGTGTTCAATGAGATGGATTTTCCTTATCAGAAAAACCAATAGAAAACTCAGTTAGAACCGAGTAGTCCTGAGTCCATTCAAAAACTTGAGAGTGTTAAGAATGAGGTGGAGCTTGAAGAAAATAGTGAAAACACCCGTAAAACCGAGCAAGAAGTCAGTGATGGTAATTCTACTGAGTCCAGTCAAAGCTATAGACTTGTTAGAGACCGTGAAAGAAGAGTCCCTAGGGCCCCGGTTAGATATGGTTTTGAGGACCTTGTAGCTTATGCATTTAGTGTTGCTAAGGAAGTTCAAGAATCTGAACCTGTAACCTATAGGGAAGCTGTGAATTCGGTTGACAAGGAACAGTGGCTTAACGCTATGAAGGATGAGATAAAATCCCTTGAAAAAATGAAACTTGGATTTTGGTAGATAAACCTCCTGATAAGAAGTTGGTCGGTTCAAGGTGGGTGTTTAAAAGAAAGGAAGGGATACCTGGTGTAGAGAAACCTAGGTTTAAAGCTAGGTTGGTGGCCAAAGGGTTTACTCAGCAGGAAGGTATAGACTTTAATGAAATCTATTCACCGGTTGTTAAACATAGGTCTATAAGGATTATTCTCTCTCTTGTAGCTCATTTTGATCTAGAATTAGAACAGTTAGATGTCAAAACAGCTTTTCTTCATGGAAACCTGGATGAGGTCATATATATGCAATAACCAGAGGGTTTTGAAATAGGAGATAAAGACCAGCGGGTATGTTTGCTTAAGAAGTCTCTATATGGTCTGAAACAGTCCCCTAGACAGTGGTACATGAAGTTCGATGAGTTTATGATAAGTCAGGACTTCCATAGGTCTAGTTATGACTGGTGTGTGTATAGTAGAGACCTTAGTGATGGCTCTAAGATTTATCTCTTGTTATATGTTGATGACATGCTTATAGCTTGTCACAACAAAGCAGCCATAAATCAGTTAAAGGCACAACTAAACACACGGTTTGAGATGAAGGATCTCGGGTCAGCACGGAAAATTTTAGGAATGCAAATTTCTCGAGACAGAGGAAGAAAGAAGCTGTTCCTAAGTCAGTCAGCTTATCTGAGCAAGGTGTTAGAACGTTTTGGTATGACGAATTCAAAGGCCGTTCTCACTCCACTTGCAAGTCACTTCAAGCTGAGCAGTAAGCAGAGTCCTCAAACTGATGAGGAAAAGGAAGACATGGAGAGGGTGCCATATTCTAGTGTTGTAGGCTGTCTAATGTACGCGATGGTCTGTACACGCCCAGATTTGGCTCATGATGTGAGTCTCATTAGCAGGTTCATGGAAAATCCAGGAAGAGCACATTGGTCAGCGGTGAAGTGGGTGCTGAGGTATGTCAAAGGCTCACTGAGTAAAGGTTTGAGTTATGGTGGAGCTGAAGCCCTAGTGGATGATGTAGCAGGTTTTGTTGATTCTGATTATGCTGGTAGCATTGACACCAGAAAATCCCAAACCGGGTACGTATTCACTGTGTTTGGAACAGCAATAAGTTGGAGGGCAAGTCTACAGTCAGTTGTGACTCTGTCAACAACCGAGGCTGAGTTTATTGCCGTCACAGAGGCAGTAAAGGAAGCAATGTGGCTGAGAGGAGTCTTAACGGAACTTGGAGTGACACAGATTGATGGTTTGAAGATTTACTGTGATAGCCAAGGAGCTATACATCTGTCAAAACACCAAGTATTTCATGAGCAATCCAAACACATAGATGTGAGAATGCATTTCGTCAGGGATGTGATTAGCACTGGTACTGTTCAGGTGGTGAAAGTGGGAACTGAAAATAACCCAGCCGACATGCTGACCAAATCTGTTTCAAGTAGTAAATTTGAACATTGCTTGAAACTGGTTAGGATGGTCAGTGGTCCTTGAGTGTATTTTTCTTCACTAGTTGATGGAGTGATTAGAAAGACAAGGTGGAGATTGTAAGTCGTTGTTTTCTATCACTAGCTGATGATGCTGAGTCAACAAGTCAGCATGTTTGTAAGTAATCAAGTCAGCATGAGTAATTCAACAAGTCGGTATAATGCTGAGTTATCAAGTCAGCGTGGTTGTGGGCAGCATGGTACTGAGGTGTTAATACAGGTCAACATGTACATGCTGTATTCAGGACAACATGGTCTTGCTGTGTTACCACTGGTCAGTAGGTCTTGCTGAGTTAGTACATTTTGAGTAAGGATATTTTGGGTATTTTCACAACCTTGTAAAGGCTATAAAAGGTCTGGGTTGGGAAGTAGTTTCATACGAGAGATTATTCTTAGACTAAGTCATTAGTGTACACTGTGATATACTGAGTTGGGGATTGGGAAAACACGAGAGTTTCTAGAGAGGAAACTGTTTCAATCTTGTTGTAATCTCCATTGATTAGTGAAGTTGCTGGATGTAGGCAGTTAAGCCGAACCAGGGTAAATTCTGTGTGTATTCTTTTGATTGCTGTTTCAAGATCCAATCTGTGATCTTTGTGAACTTTGTTTATCTGTGTGGTTGATTGATCGTTCGAAGTATAGTTCAACATAGTTAAACTTATTTTCCACTAAAACAACCAAATACGTGTAGGAAATCTGATCCCTAATTACTAGAGACCGAACGAGCGCAGATTTTGGAGGGATGAACGAGGATAAAGTAGTTTCCACATAATCAAAAGGCTAGTCCTGAGTTCTCGACTTACCCGACCAAACGATATTCAATTTTTTTTACCAAAACAGAAAAAGGCATAGTGATCGCTAACCCTGATTTTCTTTCCGGGTAGATAGAGAGACGTTGATCCATTAGATATATAGATGTTGGTGTAGCTCTCTCCAATTGTTTTTCTCAAAGCTTGCGTATGGAGGTTTTGTTTTTCAAAATGGATGGCGAAACTTAGCTTAAAACATTCATTATTTTCTACATGACACCACGGTGTGTCAATTCTCGTCTCTTCTCTAACCTCGCATTGATCGGGATGGATTGTGTTTTGGCCATCTGCCGCTAGTGATCCTTCTCCTTCAGCAGGATGGGACGGACAAGCTATAAGGAGAGCTTCGTTATGGAGAATCTCAGTTTCTAACCTAAGAACATCACTCCAGATATGATGACACGCGGAGAAATTCTGATTAACTTCCGTCCCTGTGGGGGCGTCGTTGGGTTCGACGGGGGGAAGCTCCGATGCCAAAGTCAGTAAGGAGGTACAAGAGGGCAAACTGAATTGACAAAGGGTAAGAATGAATGTGTACCTTGATAGCCTGAGACGTAGGCTATATATAGCTAGAAAGTCGTAACTTCCAGTAACTAGAAAGTCTCCATTAATGTTCCATTAATGGCGGTTACAAGTTACCTTTAAGCCGGCGGTTAGCTAATTGATAGCTCATTAATGGTCTTTATGGTCGGGTCGGCCCAGCCGTTCTAATGGAGGATGAGTGTTCAAGGAGATTCGCCTCATAGGTTCGCTGGCGGGTCTCCTTTGATGGGACCTTGGTGATCCGCCAGTCGGATCTCTTTGGAGGATCAATATGCAGCGTTCTTTAGGTGAATATCCCTTTTGGTCCTCGGGATAATATCTCAATGTTATCAGAAGCCCCCCTAAAGTTCCCTTAAAGTCCTTTAGGGCTTTTGAGCTTCTGCGCGCCGTCATGACTACCTGCATTAATGAGCACTCTATTCGATGCCAATCGCAGAGTGACACATGTAACGAGCGCACTGTCCAAGGAAAGAGAAACGCCTTCTTCTTCCTTCTCTTTCTCTCTCTTCCTCATTTCGTCTTCATTTACTTTTTCGTTGCTCGAAGCTTTTTCTGGGAGTTTCAGAGTTCCTTCAAAGCTTTCGCTTATATGTAAGTTCATCTTTTCCCATTCTATTTTTTCTGAATGTTTAGGAGTTCTTCTTCCTCTTCTGAATCTACGTCCGAGCTATTTGATTTAACCTCATCTTCCGAACCCATTTTTAGCTGGACTTCTTCTTCCTCAGAGAATTGCTCTTCTTCTGAGGATTCCGTTAGTTGTAATTTAGCTGAGTTGCGTGACTCGGCGTGTAATAAACGTCGAACTCGTTCCGGCGAGGTTCAAAACCCTTCCATCGTCATTACCCGCTGTATTCTGGCCACCGGTTTTAGGTCATACTTAGGGATGGAGGCTTCTTCGTCAGTTCCTCCTAGGAAAAAGAGACCTCGTGCCGAGTCCACCTCATCTCGTATGAGCCCTGCGGATCTAGCGAGCTTGGCGGATCGCTTTCTGTGGATTAAAAATTATGAAACTCAACTGGCGGATGCCCATCAGCGACCAGCCTGTCCGCCACGCGGATATTTATCCGTGTATTGTAGTCATGTAGAGAGGGGATTTCGTCTACCTCTCCCAAAGATGATGGCAGATATCCTTGCTTATTTTGATATCACCGCCTGTCAGTTGCACCCTAATGGCTGGTTAGATCTGGCTCTGGATTGCTACTTAGCTTCAAATCTAGGTATAGTGTGTACACCTCGCGTCTTCCGAACCTTTCATAAACCCTCTCAACGAAAGTTTGAGTCATTTCTTACCTTTGCCAAATTTGGAGTTTATTCTCCATTTAGTGGCAAGATGTCGAATGTCCACTCCTGGGACGAGAGGTTCTTTTATGTGAAGATCAAGGAGAATGAGCCGTTAGGCTTTCCATCATATTGGAATGCCAGACCTCTACACATGGCGGGTGACATGCGAATAATGACAGATAGCGATGAGGCTGTGGCGGATCTCATGAAGAGCGTTAAGGCGAATGCTTGGACATACGCCGATGCTTTAGACTTTATGATGAACGATATTCCTTTGATCCGCCGGGATGGAGACAAGTTCACTTACTCCAAGATTGCTCAATTTGATCAAGGTAACTTTAATTTTCTTTAAACCTTGATTATTTGATTGTTCTTCTTGGACAGGGGTGTATCTAAGGCCAATAACGCTCTTGTAGAGATGCGTAAGAAGATGAAGGAGGAGGAGGCCCGTAGGAAGACACAGGCGATGGAGCCTCAAAAGAATGTAGGAAAACGTGTTGCGGATCCAGCAATTGATCCGCCGCAGAAGAAGAAGAGATACACCACTCCGGCCGGGCAAAAGTTGATGGCCGATGCATTGAGATCCGCCATACCTTCGTCGAACAAGGAACACGTAAATTGCTCTACTTGTTTTTCCTTTCTACATTTTAATTTTAGGTTTTGACCTGGTGATTATGGTGTAGATGGCGAGACCTGATTTGGGCGGTTATTGGGCCGCTAAATATGGAGATGAGGGATCCCTGGAGAATGAGTCGGTAATCAATGATCTGGATGAAGCTTTTGGGCAATTAGGCAGGGTTCGAGAGAGTCAAACTCTAATCTCAGGAGCTGCCAACATCCAACTTGGGAAAAAGGAGCTTCTGTCCGTAAGTGCTTTCTCAATCATACGTTTGATTTTTAGGCAATTTCTTTTGGGGATAAATATCGACTAAGCTTTTGTTTGCTTTCGTAGGCGTATACTCGCTTACGAGTTGCAGAGGCTGAGCTTCTTCAAGGGGTGGCGGATAAGGCCACCATAGAAAGATTGGAAAAAGAAGCTGCGGAGGCGAAGGCGAATGCCGAATCAGCTCTTGCTCTTAAAGATGCTGAATCCGCCCGTAAGGAGGCTGAGATTCGTCAGTTGAGGGAGAAGATTGAGGCGGATGCTAATGAGCATGAAGAAGCCTTAGCGGATGCCGAATTTATGGCTGGAGAGCAAGCCTTCTTCTATGGTGAATGGCTTATGGCGTACTTCCAATTGGAATATCCTGAGATCGATTTTACGGATTCGGAATTCGTTGTTCCCGATCCGAATGTAGTTGTTAAATATCGCGAAACTCCAAATGTCAAGGACTACATTCGAGATCGCGTTCGGGAATGGATGAAGGGACCTGTTGAAGAAAGCAAACCTGCCACCAACGTCCAGCTAGTGGATCTCGAGGAAGTGCCTCCGAAATCTGGTGAGGAGCTGATAACCGATGGCACCTTTCTTCCTGGGGAAACACCTTCCGTGGAAAAGGAAGTCTCCTTGGCGGGCATATCCGAGACTGTCGAGAAGGAAGCTTCTCAAGTAGGTGCTTTTGGCGAGAAGAATGTTAAGGAGGATGCTCCTGTGGTTACTTGATGTTTTATTTTGTTTGTAAAACTTTTTTAAGTACAATTTGTTTAATCCTTATGGTAGCTATTTATTTTACCTTTACGCTTGCGTAAGTAGATATATAAGCATCTAGGATTTATTTTGGAGTAGGTGGCCAGCCATACTCCATTGTGCGAACCTTTGTGAAGGTTTGAAGCTGTTTTATTCCTTTAGATGAAGTAAAGCTGCCTTTAGGGATCATCTTGCGACCTATCTTTGAGGTGAAGTGATTCGCCTAGAGGACTTTGTGGACCCTTCTTCGGGAAGGGAGTAAGAGAGTGTAAAGACCTTGCGTCCAAGGATCGTTTTAACTCTATCTCGAATGGGGATCCTCTAGAGATGGATCCGCCCATGAGATTTGTTCTCCTATCTTTGAGGAGAAAAAGTAGCTATGAGATAGCAGTACTTTTTTAATGTGGAGAGCGTTGGATGCCCCCCTTCTTTTTAAGACTGGAATATTGATATTGCTGCAATAAAAACTTTAAAAAGAACATAGATAATAGAACAATTGATGTTTATTGATAGGAGAAATGCTTTATTATAGCAAGCAGGTCTTACATGTGAGCCTCGTTAAAACCTTTAATAAGAAAAACCACATGGGAAAAAAGCTTACTAAAGGAAAAAGAGTACTCAAGACCGTATGTACACTTTATTTTCTGACAAAATATTTGCGGAGATTTTGGAGATTCCACGTGCGTGGCAATGTGTTCCCCTCCATGTCTTGAATCTTAAATGTGGCGAACCCAATCTTGTCCACTATTTGGTATGGACCCGTCCAGGTGAGCCCTAGCTTGCCCTTCCCTTCTCGAGACTGGATTTTGTCGGCTTTGCGGAGCACGAGATCTCCCACATTCAATTCTACAAGTTTGGCGTTTTTTTCATGATAAGCGGTGATTCGCTGCTTGTATGCCGCCATACGTACATAAGCCTTGTCTCTTCGATCTTCCACTTGATCAAGACTTTCTTTTAATATGCGGCTGTTGTCTTCCTCGCAATAGAATGCAACTCTATCACTTGGGACCAGTATTTCAACTGGGATTACAGCTTCTACACCATGAGAGAGGGCGAATGGTGTTTCTCCTATGGCCGTTCTAGGAGTAGTGCGATACGCTCATAAGACGCTCGTCAACTAATCCGCCCACTTCTTATCATGCTCCCCCAATCTCTTCTTTATTCCTTTTACGATCGTCCGATTCGTAACTTCAGTCATACCGTTGGATTGAGGATAATAAACGGAGGCGAATCTGTTCAAAATGCCCAATTTCTCATAGAAAGTTTTGAACTCGTCGCAGTTGAACTGCGTTCCATTATCAGTGATGATTGTGTGAGGTACGCCATATCTTCCCACGATATTGTTTTTAACAAATTCCACCATTCGTTCAGCAGTGATGGAGGAGACAGCTTCGGCTTCTACCCACTTGGTGAAGTGATCTACTGCCACTACCACATACCTTCTTTGTCTACGAGTAGGAGGAAATGGTCCAACGATGTCAATTCCCCAGAGGGCAAAGGGTCGCCCTTCAATGATGGGCCTCTGGAGATGTTTGGCAGTGTGTGATTCATTCGCATGAATCTGACAACTATGGCAAGATTCTACCAATATTTGTGCATCAAGCTCGGCAGTGGGCCAATAAAATCCTGCTAACCTGGATTTCTTTAAGATGGAGGCGGATGCCTCATGGGCCCCACATGATCCCTCGTGCAGCTCCTTGAGGACTTGTTGTCCCTCTTCTGGTAGAATAAATTTTACCCATGGATGGTAAAAGACTTTCTGTAGAGGCAATCGTTGATTATGGAGAAATAGGCCGCTTTCCTGACGATCCACCGAGCCTCCTCTTTATCGATGGGTAGAGCTCCATCTGACAAATACTGGCGAATGATTGTCCGCCAATCATCCTCTACTGTCGTGAGTAGGGATACTTCTTCGGAGGCGAAGGTCGGAGCAGCTTTAACCTCGAATGGACATTGCGGATCTGTCCAGTTCTCTTCGCTGGAAGCCATTTTTGCTAGGTGATCTGCTTCGGTGTTTGATCCTCGGGGCACATGGATCAATTCCCATTTAGTTTCTTTAGCTTCGAGGTGATCCAGCAATTTTTTAACCTCGGCCACGTATTTGGCCAAAACATCATCCTTTACTTCGTAATTTTTTATCACTTGATTGACCATCAACTTGGAGTCACTATAGATCACGATCCGCTCGGGAGTGATTTCTTTTAGCAGGCGCAACCCTAATATTAGAGCCTCATATTCTGCAGCATTGTTGGTTGCATGGAAATCCAACTTTGCTGTGTACCGTAGTTTTATGTATTGGGGGCCCTTGATCACGATACCTATACCAGCTCCATCTGCTAAGGAAGCTCCATCCGTGTACATCGTCCACTCCTCTACTGGAGATTTAGGGAGATTCACCCCTTCCTCGGTGAATTCATTCACAAAGTCTGCCAAGACCTGACTCTTCAAGGCGGACATGCTCTCATATCGTACATCAAACTCTCCCAGGCGAATTGCCCATTCCATCAATCTCCCCGAAGTGTCCGGCTTTTGCAATACTTTTCTCATAGGTATATTCGTGCGAACTATGACAGTGTGGGCCTGGAAGTATGGCCTAAGGCGGATTTGCCATTGTGACAACGGCCAGAGCCATTTTATCAAGTTTAGAATACTTGGTTTCAGCATCTTTCAGTACTTTGCTCACGTAATAGATTGTGACCGAGACATACATGTAGAGATTCTCACCTTTTAGGGGTCGGCTCATCATGGGCGGTTCTGAGAGAAACCGTTTAATTCCTTCGAAAGCCTTTTCACAATCCTCATTCCACTCGAATGCCTTTTGCTTCTTGATGACTTCATAAAAGGGCTGACACCTACGAGCTGAACAGGAGATAAACCTGCCCAAGGCTACGATCCGCCCGTTAAGGCGTTGCACTTCCCTGATGTTCCGCGGTGCTTGCATTTCCAAAACAGCCTTAACCTTGTCAGGATTCGGGCTCACTCCTTTCTCGCTAATCATGAATCCCAAGAACTTTCCATATGTCGCACCAAAGGTACATTTTTTCGGATTCAGCTTAATATTGTGGCGTCGGAGTACGGCCAGTACCTCCCTTATATCATCTGCATGTTTTTCCACATTGGTGCTTTTGATGATCATATCATCCACATAGACAAAATAGTTATCACCTTTGCTTTCCGCGAATATTTTGTTCATCATCCGTTGATAGGTGGCACCTGCGTTCTTAAGCCCAAAGGGCATAACCTTGAAGCAATAAGTGGCTTGGTGAGTCACGAACGAGGTCTTGATTCTATCTGAAGGCTCCATGGGGATTTGATGATAACTCGACTTTACGTCTATAAAGGAGTACATAGCATGTCCGGCAGTTCCATCTACGAGTATGTCAATACAGGGCAAAGGATAGTTGTCTTTGGGACAAGCCTTGTTGAGATCCGTAAAGTCAATACACATGCGGTAGGATCCGCCTGCCTTTTTCACCAGAACGACGTTCGCCAACTATTGTGTATAAAGTACCTCTTCAATGGCGTCCGCCCGTTGGAGCTTAGTGATTTCTTCCTCTATCACCTTCTGCCTTTCAAGGCCATGGTTTCTCCGTTTCTGAGCTACGGGAACTGCATCTTTGTCAATGTTAAGTTTGTGAGTGATCACGTCTGGACTGATCCCTAGGAGGATCTCATCTTTCCATGCAAAGACGTCTTCCGCTTCATGGAGAACCTTAGTGATTGCTTCTTTAACTTCACCTTTGAGCCCTTTAGCCATTCGCACCTGCTTCTCATCCGCCATGAGGTACATTTCTGTCTCGCCCAAGGCCATTGTGATGAGCTCCTCTTCGTCTTCGTCTTTAGATTGGGGGCGAATCATTAGTGATGCGGAATACGTCTCCTGAGCCACCTTTTGACTCCCTCTGATCATTACACCTCCCTTGGCCGTGGGGATGTAAAGAGTTAAGTGGCGTATGGAGATAAGGGCTACTGCTTCGGAGATAAAGGGCCGTCCGAGGATAATATTGTAGGCCAACTGACCATCCAAGATAGAAAATTCTAGATCGCCTTTCCAGACCTGATCCTCATCTGCTAACTCACAATCCAATGTTACCTGGCCTTTTGTCTGGACGGTATGTCCTGTCACTCCCAGGATATCCACTACGGTTGGTTCCACTTGGATTGGATCAACCATGAGTTTAGCGAAAGCTCCTCTTGTGATGACATTACACGAGCTCCCAGTATCGATCATCACTCTTTTCATCTCCCAGCCTTCCACCATCATAGTAATGACCAAAGCATCTGCATGAGGAGAGATCTCTGGACCTACGTCTGCAAAGGGGCGATTCAATGATGCCTTGTCAAGAGCAGTGGTCTTTGCCTTTTTCAGTACTGGTTGGTACCCGGGTCCGCCTGCTATGACATTGATGGTCCCCTTTCCTTTCTTCTTTGGGTCATCTCTGGGTCTATCACCATCTCCCTTCTTGCCATCATTTTAGATGAACCGATCCAATTTTCCCCTCTCAATGAGACGTTCTATTTCCCGAGCTAACTCCCAGCATGCATCTGTGTCGTGACCATTTTTCCTGTGATATTTACAATAATTTTTATGATTTTTACTAGTATTGGTGTACTCCCCCCCTTTTGGTTCGGGGTATGAAATGCTCCGTTTGTGTTGACTGTTCTCGATCCACATAAGCACTTCACTTTTAGAAGCATTGAGAGGTGTGAAGGAAGTGACAAAGGCCGATTTGTTCTTAGAACCCCTTCGCCGGCTTCCAAAGGAGGAATCCTGGTGCTTGTCCTTTTCTCTATCCCGATGGCGAGATTCACTTTTGTCTCTTCTAGGCGGAGATGATGATTCACGGCGAATGTCATCTACCTCCATAAAGTCTTTGCAGCGCTCCATCAATTCTGCCATGCTGGTGGGCTTCTTTCGAATTAGATCCTCCTGTAAACTCTTACAAGTGGTGTTTTTTACCAGAGATTCCACTGCCATGGAGATATCCACATCAACAATTTGTATACACAATTTGTTGAAAGAGTTTACATACTCTCGAAGGGATTCGTTCGTCTTCTGCTTTAATTTAAAAAGCTTCCTTGACTTGACCACTGGAGGGATACAGCCGGCGAATTTAGCACAAAACTCTCTGCTTAGTTGGTCCCAACTGTCTATCGAGCCAGGAGGTAGTGATTGGAACCAGCCATAAGCGGGACCTCCCAACGTGGTGACAAACATTTTGCATAGCACTGGTTCAGTTGCACGGTTGAGGCGAAGCAGTATTCGGTACTTTCTAACGTGGGCTTCTGGGTTGTCAGCACCTGTGTATATAGGGAGATTAGGTATTTTAAAATGCCTATCCGTTTCCTCTACCTCGATCCAATCCGTGAAGGGCGAATCTCTATTGGCGAATGGGTTATGCCTGGCATTCTCCTCATTCATGCGGAGCACCGCAGCTCGAACTCTGTCATCAAAATTCTCCGGACCCGCTCTTGGGCGGCCCCTCCGTGGAGATCTGCTTGGAGAAGATGAAGAGCTGGATCCTGAAGATGGATCCGAGGGTGATCGTCCGCCCCTGCTTCCACGTCCGCCTCCGTTTCCACGTCCACCTCCTCCTCCATCTCCACCTCCTCCACCCTGTCCGCCCGGGGGGAGCTTGACCGCTACCCCCGCCAGAGCCTCCTGAAGGAATGTGCCCATCACTCCCTTGGTGTGGTGGTGGCGGTGGCCCATTTTTACGTGGTGTCTCCACGGGTGTAGACACCGAGTCGGAGGACCTGTGACGAAAACCTGTAACAAAGCGGTCGAAGCGGTTGGTTCCGGAAAAATTTTTTTAAAAAAAAAAGAGAGAAGAAAAATATATAATAAGAAAAAGAAAGAAAGGAAAAGTCAACGGAAATCGCGGTCGTCAAGTGGACGGCTCGCGAGCGCTCAGCGACGTGGTGCGAGTGCCTAGCGGCAGCCGACGATAGTTGGACGCACGCCCGGCAGCGCGGGGCGTGCGCTCGACGTCCGCAGGGCGCGCACGTCCGGCGGCGCGCGCTCGACGATCGTTGGGCGCGGGCGCACGCCCGACGGCCGCTGGGCGCGCACGCCCGACGGCCGCTGGGCGCGCACGCCCGGCAGCCGTCGGGCGAACGCCCAACATCAGTTGGGCACACGCCCAACTGAGGTTGGGCGTACGCCCAACGATAGTTGGGCGTTCGCCCAACCATGTTGGTCGTTCGCCCAACTAATGTTGGGCGTTCGCCCAACATAAGTTGGGCGGTCGCCCAACCTGTTTTGGGCGACGCCCAATCTTAGTTGGGCGTCGCCCAAAATTTTCCGGGACCCGTTGCCTATTTAAGGCACGGATCCCCATGCATTTTAGGGGGAGGGAATTTTGGGAAAGCTTTCTCACTCTAGACATTTTTGGAGAGAGAAAGTGAATTTTTTTGAGAAAAATATTTTTTTTCTCAAAAAGTCCGAATTTCCCAAAAGTTAAAATTTTTACTAAAAAGACGAAAAACACAAAAAAACCAGAAAATCACAACTCGTGGAATCGACCGACTTCGACTGTCAGATACCGATCTTGAGGTATTATCCGAGGACTAGACTCGTTTTATTTTATTTAATTTATTTCCTTTATTTATTTATTTTTATGTTATAATTTTATTTATTTAGTTATTTATTTATTTATCAGGTTTTACTTAATTTTTCGTATTTATTTAATTTTCCTCTCGTATTAGATAGACGTTCGGTTTTGTTTTAAAATAAAAACCTCGTTTTAATATCCCAACACGAACCGTGATCCGATTCAAAGGTAGTTCGGGTATTAAAAACGTTGTAATTATAAGTTTTAAAAATATTTCAAAATAACGTTTTAAAATAAAAACGTCGTTTTAGGAACCTCCGTTATAGACTATGATAACATCGAGATATTATCACAAGGACCAAAAGAGATAATTGCCTCAAGTATGTCACGTAGCACAAGAAGCCGCCCGACGGATCTCTAAGGCGAGTCTCTCCACTTTCCCAGATAACGGCTGGCCGCCTTCTCGGCCATAAATGAATCATTAATGTTCTCAAAACCGTCAGGTTAAGAGTAACTTATAACCGCCAATAAATGAGCATTAAATAGAGACTTTCTAGTTACCAAGGGGTTACGAATTCTCCAACTATAAATAGCCTACATCTAGGGCTACCAAAAGGTACATTCCTTCTTACGTTCCCTCATCCTTGTCAATACAGTTTATTTTCCATATTAGCTACTGACTTAGGCATCGGAGTGTCCCCGGCCGATCCCAACGGCGCCTCACAGGGACGTGATTCGATCAGAAGTTTCTCCAGTGTTATCAATTGGTGCGGTGAACGTGGAATCCTTGGTCAGATAAAGGATTTTTTCGTTCACACTGAAACATCATGACGGAGGAAAGACTAAATTTCTCCTCTGGGATTAAATCATTGATAATTACACCGCCAAGTGCTGGTCGCACAGATATGACCACTCATGAGAATTATTATAAATATCACAAGGAAGATGGCTACACTGATGCTAGACTCAAAAAGGACTTGACGAAAAGGAAGAGAAAAGGCATAATTAACGTCATAGCTGGCGGACCAGGTTATCAGCCAACAGCAAAAAAGGCAAGGGTGACCACCCTTGAAAGAACCTCATTAAACCGCCCTTTTTCAGATGCAGGTCAGAAGATTGCACCCCATGCGGACGCACTGGTCGTCACCATGATGGTTGAAGGTTGGGAAATGAGGCGAATAATGATTGATACGGGAAGTTCATGTAACATTATTACGCGAGGAGCATTCGCCAAACTCAAGATTGATCCTGTCCGGATAGAACCAACTGTGGTCGATATTTTAGGAGTCACTGGTCATACCATTTAGACGAAAGGTCAGGTTACTTTGGATTGCGAGCTTACCGGGGATGATCAAGTTTGGAGAGAAGATTTGGAGTTTTCGGTCTTAGACGGACAATTAGCTTACAATATTATCCTTGGACGACCTTTTATCTCCGGAGTTGCAGCTCTTATCTCCATTCGCCATTTAGCACTCTACATTCCCACGGTCAAGGGATGCATGATGGTCAAAGGTTGTCAGAAGGAGGCCCAAGAGACATATTCCGCATCCTTAACGATTCGCCCTCAATCTAAGGAGGAAGATGAGGAGGAACACGTCACGATGGCTTTGGGGGAAACCGAAATGTACCCTATGGCGGATGGGAAGCAGGTGCGGATAGCTAAAAGCCTACAAGGTGAGATCAGAGACGCAATCACCAAAGTACTGGGCGAAGCTGAAGATGTTTTCGCATGGAAAGATGAAGTACTCCCCGGAATTAGCCCAGACGTGATCACCCACAAACTCAACATTGACAAAAATGTGGTTCCTGTGGCTCAGAAGCGGAGAAACCATGGTCCGGAAAGGCAAAAAGTGATTGAGGATGAAATCGCCAAGCTCCAAAAGGCGGATGCCATCGAGGAGGTGCTTTATACCCAGTGGTTGGCGAACGTCGTACTAGTCAAGAAAGCTGGCGGATCTTATCGTATGTGCATCGATTTCACAGATCTTAATAAAGCTTGCCCCAAAGATAATTATCCTTTGCCGTGCATAGACATGCTTGTAGATGGAACTGCCGGTCACGCAATGTATTCCTTTACTAACGTAAAGTCTAGCTATCATCAAATCCCTATGGAGCCCTCAGATAGAATTAAGACCTCGTTCGTGACGCATCAAGCCACTTATTGTTTCAAAGTTATGCCCTTCGGGCTCAAGAACGCGGGAGCTACCTATCAGAGGATGATGAACAAGATATTCGCGGACAATAAAAGTGGTAATTATTCCATCTACGTAGATGACATGATCATTAAAAGCATGACGGCAGAAAGGCATGCGGAGGATATAAGGGAAGTACTGGGCGTACTGCGACACCACAACATCAAATTAAATCCCGAGAAATGCACTTTTGGAGCTACATATGGAAAATTTTTAGGATTCATGATTAGCGAAAAAGGAGTTAGCCCAAATCCTGACAAAGTCAAAGCAGTTCTTGAGATGCAAGCGCCCCGGAATATCAAGGAGGTACAACCCCTTAATGGGCGTATTATAGCCTTGGGCAGGTTTATTTCTTGCTCAGCCCGTAGATGTCAGCCTTTTTTCGAAGTTATCAAACAGCAAAAAGCATTCGAGTGGAATGAAGATTGTCAGAATGCCTTCGAAGGAATCAAGCGGTTCCTCACAGAACCACCTATGATGAGTCGACCTTTGAAGGGAGAAGATTTATACATGTATGTATCGGTCACGGATAAAGCCGTATGCACGGTCATGATACGGGAGGAGGATGGCCAACAGTTCCCAATTTATTACGTGAGCAAGGTTTTGAAAGATGCTGAGACCAGATATTCAAAACTAGATAAAATGGCACTGGCTGTTGTAACCACGACAATTCGCCTTAGGCCATATTTTCAGGCGCATACAGTAATAGTTCGTACCAATATACAAATGAGAAAAGTATTACAGAAGCCGGACACTTCGGGAAGGTTGATGGAGTGGGCGATCCGCCTGGGCGAATTTGATGTAAGATATGAAAGCAGGTCATCATTGAAAAGTCAAGTCCTGGCGGACTTCGTGAATGAATTCACTGATGAGGGGATATCTCATCCCAAACCTCCGTTAGAAGAATGGTCGATGTATACCGACGGGGCTTCATCGGCGGAGGGAGCAGGGGTGGGAGTTGTGATCAAGGGTCCCCATTACATAAAATTGCGGTACGCAGCAAAACTAAATTTCCATGCCACTAACAATGCTGCGGAGTACGAAGCTCTAATATTGGGTCTACGTCTACTTCAAGAGATCACCCCAGAACGGATCGTGATCTACAGCGATTCAAAACTAATGGTCAACCAAGTCATCAAGAATTACGAGGTAAAAGACGAGATCCTGGCCAAATATGTAGCAGAAGTCAAAAAATTGCTAGATAACCTTGAAGCTAAAGAAGCCAGATGGGAATTGGTTCACATACCAAGAGAATCCAATACGGAGGCGAATCAATTGGCCAAAATGGCTTCTTGTGAGGAAAATTGGGCGGATCCGGACTGTCCCTTCGAAGTAAAAATGGCTCCGGCATTTGTATCTGCGGAAGTATCTCTACTCACAACAGTGGAAGATGATTGGAGAACGGTCATCCGCCAATATCTGCTAAATGGAACATTACCTGAAGATAAAGAAGAGTCACGAAGGATAATCAGAAGGGCAGCTTATTTCTCCTTGATCAACGATGGTCTTTATAGAAAATCCTTTAGCCATCCTTGGCTGAAGTGCATTCTACCTGAAGAGGGACAACAAATCCTTAAGGAACTACACGAGGGATCTTGTGGGTCACATGAGGCATCCGCCACGATTTTGAAAAAATCCAGGTTAGCAGGTTTCTACTGGCCCACAGCCGAGTTAGACGCCCAGAGTTTGGTAGAATCTTGTCACAGTTGCCAGATTCATGCAAATGAGTCACACACTACCAAGCACATCCAAAAACCAATTATTGAAGGCTGTCCGTTCGCCCTCTGGGGAATAGACATTGTTGGCCTATTTCCTCCAACTCGCCGGCAAAAGAGGTACGTAATAGTAGCAGTGGACCATTTCACCAAATGGGTGGAAGCCGAGGCTGTTTCCTCCATTACAGCGGAGCAGATAGTAGAGTTTGTCAAGGACGACATCGTGGGAAGATACGGCATTCCACACACTATTATCACCGACAACGGGACATAGTTTAACTGTGGCAAATTCAAGGCTTTTTGTGAGGGATTGGGCATCCTGAACAGATTCGCTTCCGTTTATTATCCTCAGTCTAATGGAATGACCGAAGTAACCAACCGAACAATCGTAAAAGGGATAAAAAAAAAGGCTAGGAGAACACGACAAAAAATGGGCGGATCAACTTACAAGTGTTTTGTGGGCCTATCGTACCACTCCAAGAACTGCTACGGGAGAAACGCCATTCGCCCTTTCTCATGGAGTGGAGGCCGTAATCCCAGTTGAAATACAAGTCCCCAGTGATCGAGTGGCCTTTTATTGCGAGGAGGACAATGGCAAACGGTTAAGGGACCGCCTAGATCAGGTCGAGGACCGCAGGAACCAATCCTATGTATGCATGGCAGCGTATAAACAGCGGATTGCATCTTATCATGATAAAAATGTCAAGCTTGTGGATCTAAAGATGGGAGATCTGGTGCTTCGCAAAGCTGATAAAATCCAATCTCGAGAAGGCAAAGGCAAGTTAGGGATTAATTGGATAGGTCCATACCAGATAGTGGAGAAGGTTGGACCAGCCACATTCAAAATACAAGATATGGAGGGCAATACGCTACCACGCACGTGGAATCTCCAAAACCTCCGCAAATACTTTGTCAGAAAATAGAGCACGCTCACGATCTTGAGTACTCTTTTTTCCTTTAGCAAGCTTTTATCCCATGTGGTTTTTCTTGTTAAAAGGTTATCAAATGAAGCTCCTTTGTAAAAGACCTATTCACTGTAATAAAGTGTCTTTCCAATCAATAAACATTGTTGATCAACTTTACGTCTTTTACTGTTGCAATTTCAGTATTCCATAAAGAGAACATCCCAAGTTCTCTACATTCACAATAGATCCGCCACTTGGCGGATCATGGTCACCAATAGAGTTAAAACGATCCTTGGACGCAAGGTCTCTACACTCTCATACCCTTCCTAGAGAAGGATTTATAAGTCCTGCGGGCGGATCATTTTACCTCAAAGATAGGTAGCAAATTGAACCCCTGGGCAGCTTTACTTCCTCTAAGAAGGAATAGAACAGCTTCAAAACCTTCACAAAGGTTCATACAATGGAGTATGGCTGGCCACCTACTCCAAACCAAAATCTCTAAGCAAAATCGAAAAAATAGGGTTACCCCCTTTCTTCGCCCTCGCCGCTTGAGGGTCCTCCTCCACAACCATAGATTCGCCACCAGTAAAGATATCTCTTAAAGGAACAAAACCTAATGAAAAGACGAAATCAAAGGCTGGTAGTATCCCTTTAAAAATCATCCGTCACAACTGTGATGTTACTACACGCGCCGGCCATAAAAGAACATTGAACAGAATGCTCGCAGAAGCACAAGACGACGCGCAGAGGACCCAAAAGCCCTGAAGGACTTTAAAGGAATTTTGGGGGGGGGGGGGGGCTTCTGATAACATCGAGATATTATCACAAGGACCAAAAGAGATAATTGCCTCAAGTATGTCACGTAGCACAAGAAGCCGCCCGACGGATCTCCCTGGATTAGCTCTAAGAGATCCGCTGGCGGATCTCTAAGGCGAGTCTCTCCACTTTCCCAGATAACGGCTGGCCGCCGTCTCGGCCATAAATGAATCATTAATGTTCTCAAAACCGTCAGGTTAAGAGTAACTTATAACCGCCAATAAATGAGCATTAAATAGAGACTTTCTAGTTACCAAGGGGTTACGAATTCTCCAACTATAAATAGCCTACATCTAGGGCTACCAAAAGGTACATTCCTTCTTACGTTCCCTCATCCTTGTCAATACAGTTTATTTTCCATATTAGCTACTGACTTAGGCATCGGAGTGTCCCCGGCCGATTCCAACGGCGCCTCACAGGGACGTGATTCGATCAGAAGTTTCTCCAGTGTTATCAGACTATGATCCATTTTTGGTAGTTCGGAAGTCCAAAACGATAGAATAGATCTAATCTAAAGCTTTTGAATAAATCTGGAAAGTTGTGGACTGTTTCTGTAATTCTACATTTTCTGTCACTAATAGCTGTTTACCGATGGATTTTCCGTCGGTAAAGCTGCTGGAACCTTAAATACCCATTTTTGAGTCTTTTTCTTATCTTTTTGACATTTCTTCTTAAGTATATCTCTATTTAATTATGTAAAATACTTGATAAATATATTTTTGGTTTATATAATTATTATCAACATATTATATGTCTATTTATGTTATGTTAGAAATTTAACTTATATTGATTCGGTTTGTAAATTATATAATTATATATGTATAGTTTTTGTGACTTTTGAGAGGATTAATTGGTTTTTTTGGGTTATGATGTAAATATCGTTTTTGAATCAAAGGTTATTTTCTTATTTGTGAACATGCCTCATCATTTTTACATGTTTTGATTATAATATATCATACTTAGTGTTATTTTCATTATTATACATATACTTAGCTATACTATAAGGTATTCTTTGCTTGGTTTTCAAAGTTATATGTATATCATTATTTTTATCTAAAAATATATATATGTATATATGTACATATTCTTCCTTATTCTTTTTGGCATTTGGGGACATGGTTTTAAATTGGTTTTCAATTGAGGAATTTTGGTTTAGTTGGTTCATGGTTGCAATTATGATAATGTTAAAGGTTAATTGAGTGAAAAGGGGAAAGTAAAATCACAAAAAAGAGTTTAATTTGCTTATTTAAACTTAAAGTTTTCTAGATATTCCTAAAGTGTAAATAACGTTTTCTTGACATTTTTAAACCATTTCTTAAAACATCACGTTCTAAAACCTTAATTCGTTCCAACGACGGATTAAGCGAACCTTGTAATTAAAATTGCTTTTAATTGTAAATAATAGAGTTTTTGAATTGTTTTCTTAACTAAATGGTTTTTTTTTAACAAAATAAATTGACTTGTATGCTTAATCACGTTTTCTTGTTAAGACTTTTATCTCAATATTTTCCAACGCTCGAGTCGTTCCAACGGCGATTCGAGTGAATGTCATTAAACGGGGTTTTGAAACGTACCTAAATCGTTCCAACGGCGATTAAGGTACGAACCATGTAAATAAACTCATTTTTGGGAAGTGAGTTTAGTTTAGAGTTAGTGTGTAATACGAAGCATAAATCACATTGCAAACAAATCAATTCTTTTTTCTCCCCCCTCTCTCTCCTATGTATTTTGAATTTATGTAAATGGGTGATTCTTTACTAAAATGGCTTTCAATAATATATGCTCGAAACGGTTTCAAAGCGAGAAAGAAAAGGTTTCAAATGAATTTTAAACTTAAAGAAATATGCGATTAGTCCGTTATCGCCTAACACGCTGAGTAGGAGGCCGGTGGTTCATAACCGGGCGATGTCGGGGTGCCTAGTAGCCTTTCTCCGGAAAGGAGCTAGCCTTCTCGGCTTGTACCTAAGTTTCCCGAACCCTCACCGGTCTCCCGTAAGGGATCGGTGTTCATTTTCCCATTCGTGGGTGGCGACTCTTCCATACTCCGAGCTCCGGTCCTGCCGAGCAGCTTGATTCCACGATTGGTTGCTTTCGGTGCCAATCACCGCTTACGTCGCCATGAGGTGTCCACCCCCCGGTCCGCCCGGGAGATTAGGCCGCGGCACCTCGTCTAACAAGTGGCGACTCTGCTGGGGAAGCGAGAAATTGGATTCCGGAAGGCGTGTATTAAGCCCTTAACGGGGACGGATCTTATTATTTCTTTTCGTATGCATTCATAAGCATTATTGCAAACCTTTTGGGTAATTTCCGCGAAACCTCTAGCGAGAGTCCATTCGTCGCAAGAAAGAGGCTAGTGTAAGTTCCCCCTTACAGTAAGGCGCCAAAGGGTCCCCATCCATTCGTTAGGGGCGAATTTGTGCGGTCCTGTGAGGTCCCGTGATCAGCCGTGTCAGCATATAGTAGCCTTAGAAGTTGCCATAGGATTACCCGTTACTATTTTTGATGTGATAAATGAATCAGTTCGTGTTTTCAAATTGTCGTGATACGTGTCTAAATCCTAAAATATGTAAAGAAAATGAAACGATACGTTAATATATACTCTTAAACCGATATACAAACTACCCCAAAACATCGAAACGATTCGAACTAAAGACGACTTAGTCATCTCGTATGAATGAACTTGTGCGACCCGCCTGGTCCCTTTCCGTGTCCCGAAGAAGGCGCATGTTCAGGAAATGCGTTATGACGTAAGCACGTATTAGTAGGAATCGGTTTGGTATTAAGGATAGTTATATCTCGATTCAAAAGACTATATTAACAGTAGCCGTTATTCACATTCTTTAAATGAGTTGGGATAAAACGAGATTATGACAAAACGAAAACAAAGAACATTTCTGTTTCGAACGACCCCGTTGTAACGTAAAGAGGTTCATAAACGTGGCTCGTCCCTTCTGAATGAAAAACGAACTCTTACGTTACGCCTTGTGTTGTTCTTAAGAGAAATGGACGTATTCGCGAAAGTGACTAAGAAAATAAAAAAAAATGAAACGACCAAAATCATTCTGTATCTACGATATATGTCAATCCCGAGAGTAGTTAAAGAAAAGGAACCAATGTCGTTAAATACGTGCCTTGAACTGGTATATACGCCGTTTAAAATCACGAAGCCGAATTAAGACAAGAAACTGCGTGATTGCACCATATGGACGAGACTGTGGGTTTGACTAATGGCTCGATCATTTCGACCGTTACCAAAACTACAAGAAATATGGCCCGATATGCGTGTTTGCTTAACTCGTGCCTAAATGAAAAAGAACGGTAATATCCCTGCTTCGAATAAGCATGCGATTCAACGAAACGTTGATTTTCTATAACCACGCTAGGATGGCATATCCCGTAAATTGGAAAGAAATAAAAGTTGTTAATAGCCAAAAGATTATCGTGCGCTCAAATAAGACTCGCTGTCTTCTCACGTAGCCAAAATGAGCAAACAGATTCTTGACGCTAAAAACAAACACATTACGCGATGAGTCTGTTCCCTAAAATAAAATCCAAAAAGTGATTTCATCACTAAACGAACACGTGGTTGCGTCTCTCGATAGATCCAAAAGATCCCGTCGTAATCCAAAAATCGAGACACGAACCCACGCGAATAAAAGGGAACGAGTCATTATCAACAACGAACGATTGAACTAAAAAGAATAACTCGTACCACATCTAAGATCCGAGATGCGCTCAAAGGGTGTCAAAACCCAAACTAATGCGTCTCGCGAAATAACAAAAGACGAGTTATTCGAAAGGACAATCTATTTGGTCGATATCTTAGTCACTGAACGTTGATACGTCAAAACGAACTGTATTGTCTGATGAATGATTTACTTTTCCGCAATAATCGACGGCATCACGCATCCCCTAGACCGCAATGTGAGCCCCAAACCAAAATCCTAGGAAAGAGACTTGGACCGTCGAGTGTGTGGAGGAATAAGGGTGGAAGAGAGATGTTGTGATACGTGTAATTAGACTAACGTTTGTTCTTCTTATCTTATATACCCGTAAAAAATAAACGCACACACCACGAATCATGCATATAAAATCATGCATACATGCTAATGGATACCGTTCACGCAGACTTCATCATTAAGTGATTGTGGTTTCGCGAGAGTAGCCGGCTAGTTAGGTAGTTTGATCAGTTACAGATCGTCAGTCCCAAATCAGCAGTTGTGGCGTTCAAATCATCGTTGTCCGAATCAGCTCAGTCTTTGGTCAGTATGTCTACGCCAGATGAGAGAATATCAGGGTTAGAAAGAGTGGTAAACAACATCAATGATCAGTTAACCGCAATTTTAGTCCATCTAGATGAGCTTGCAATTGAGAGTAACAAGAGTGACAGTAAACCAGCTGAGAACAGGGTGAGCACGGGTCCCCATTTCGGAGATAACTATCAGGATTGCGTAACAAGCAGTTTGGGGAAGAGAAAGCAAAGGGAAGAGGAATGGAAGCAGCACATCACTCAGGAAGTGCATGATCTACGTGGGGTAGGCTCTCGAGGTCAGGACTTTTATGATTTGAAGAACTATTCGTCGGCAACTGCTTTGCCTTTGAAGTTCAGACTCCCTGACATGAAGAAGTTTGATGGAACTGGGGATCCTACCGCCCATATGAACCAATACGTGGCAACGATGAAGCACATAATTCTGACTGAGGAACAGATCCTAGGGTCATTCAGTGCCTATCTGGAAGGAGTTGCCCTCGTGTGGTTTCATACATTGCCACTGGGAACGAAGAGAGATTGGAAAGAACTAGCGAAGGTATTCATCACCCAATATAGCTTCAACACTATGTTTGAGGTTACTTTGAGGGAGCTAGAGAGCACCAAGCAGCAGGCTGGGGAGTCTTTGTCCGAATTTATGAGTAGGTGGAGAGCTAAGGCAGCAGTTATGAAACAAAAGCCGTCGGAGCAGGATCAGATCCGGGTGGTAATAGTAACACTTTGTCGTATGTTAAGAATGAGTTGCGGTGCATGCCTTTCACCGATTTTAATCAGATGTATGGCTACGCTTTGACAGTTGAGGGGGATGGAGAGCCGAAAAGAGCTTGTACTAAATGGACGAAATCGGGGTATAGTGCCGGAGGGCCAAGTACTAATATAGAATCTACCGCAGTGAAAATGCTTGAACTTAACGCTATCGGGAAAAGGCAGTTCGCCCAATTTGATCTGACCTATGCAAAAGTTTTCGAACGATTGCAGAAAAAGGAGTTGCTGAAAGCCCTTACTCCCAAGAACAAGACAGGACCCACACCACGGATGGTAACCAGGGGGTATTGCAAGTTCCATAGTAACTACGGGCACACCATTGAAAATTGTGAGAGGCTAAAGCATGAGATCCAGGATCTGATTGATAAAAAGAAAATAGTCGACCCATCGTCAGCAAACCCTCCCCTTAGGTGCAATCCATTGCCTAGTCATAGGGTGAGCGCAATTGGATCTGGGTTGGAAGAGAGCTTTGTGGTGGAGTCATTCTGCGAATTTAAGGAGGAGCTGTTGGACTCCAATGAGAAAAGGAATGTGGGAAATGGTTTATACGTGTCTGTTTTGGAGGAAGAGCCAACGGAAGAAGTGATGGACGATAGAACTAAAACTGAGGAAACCGAGGAAGTATCATCTCGGAGGATCATGCCTGTGTTGAAATTGTTTAGTGGGGTAGAAGACCCCGAAGCTCATTGGTATGGATATGTGTGTGCTATGTTTGGGGAGCCATAGAAAGTGGAAAAAGTCGCTCCATGGTTCTATCTTTCGCTGGTGGGTGAACCTTTGAAGTGGTTTCAATCGCTACCTGACTCGACTAAGCATGATTGGTCACTGATGTCAAACTTGTTTTTGATGAAGTATCGGAGAGATAAAACGCAGGCAGGGAAACATAGCGCGATGCAAATTGGGCCTATCCAACGTCCGTTTCCGACTGTCAGCAAGTATAATGAAGGGAAGGACCCCATGGAGCACCTGCATTTTTATCTGTCGGCTATGGGTCTTCTAGGTTTCAAAGAGGAGGAGATTACGAGCTTGTTTTGCAACTCATTGGCAGGAGAGTCACTGGTGTGGTACATGTCTCTTCCAATGCACGTTAAAGCAGATTGGGCAAAAATGACTAAGATATTCATCAAGAAGTACACCGCAGGGGGATACCCAGAGGAAGTGCCGATGTTACCCGATGAGGAGACACCTGAGGCGGTGTTAACCATGGCTAAGTACAAAGGAGATGAGAACCCCATCGACCACATAAACTATTTCCGTGCCTACATGTTTGACGCAGGACTCTATCGAAGTGAGTTGGTTCAGTATTTTCCGAAGACACTCGTAGGAGAAGCTTTGATGTGGCACCGAATGCTCTCGGCAAAGGCAAAAGGGGACTGGGGGTCCCTCACGGAGGCTTTCGTGCAGAGATATGAGATGTACATCCCATGGACTGGGTCGTTGGAAGATTTAGGAAGGATCAAGCAATTTCCCGAGGAAGCATTCGTGGATTATGCTAGGAGATGGAGGTTCAAGTATGCCTCATGTCGGGTCACCTTGAGCGACCAGGAGCAACTCATGTGTATCCGAAGGGGTGCTATTCCACTCGTCGCTAGAAGAATGAATGGAGTGTTCCTCAGGGACTATGAAGAACTGATAGGCTGGGCTCGGTATGGATCGTCGGACCATTCCTACGTAAATCCGAACGTCCCTCACATAATGGATCTGATGGTCGTGGATATTTGGGGAAGTTCCTCCAACGAGGATGGTATCAATCAGAGAGTTCCGATCAACATCTGGGATGAGTCTGATGATGAGCTGGAAATGGCTGCTAGCACCGAAGGAAAGATTCTGCCAGGTTTTGAGATCTTCAATGATGTTACCGACTGGGGCAAAGGAGAAGCAAGCTGTTTCATCGAGGAGATCATGATGTTAGATCTTAATGTCGAGGAACAGGTGATCACTATTGAGGCCACTGTGGAAGCGGCAGATGAGCCCAGTACCTCTAAGACTTATGAGAAACTCGAGAACCCTGTTGATGACAACTAGATTACCGCTTTGTTTGAATCTGATGATGTACTCACCAATACTATCAATGAAATGAATTTTGATTTTGCTTACTTGCTTGATGTTGATTCTGATCATTCCATGCATTCTCATTCATATAACATGCCTACATTTGAAATCAATTCAATAGAAATGTCAACTTTCAATCTTGGCACGGATGAAAATCCTAAACTTATACAAATTGCTCAAGAATTAACTATTGAAGAGAGGAAAGAATTTGAGAGAATAATTAAAAAAAAACGAAATAGTGTTTGCTTGGACGTATGAAGACATGCCAAGAATTGATAAATCCATCGTAGCTCACCGTATTCCAAAATACCCCAATGCTAAGCCTGTGAAACATAAGCTCCGACGCATGAGGCCGGAATGGGCAGATAAGATCAGGGAAGAAGTGAAGAAACAGTTAGAGGCAGGTTTCATCGAAGTAATTGAATATCCGCCATAGGTGGCAAATGTAGTGCCAATCGCAAAAAAGGACGGTAAGGTGCGAATGTGCGTCGACTATAGAGATCTCAACAAGGCTTGAAGATGAATTCGCATTGCGTCACATCGATGTAGTGATCGATAATGCAGCATCAAGCGTCTTGCACACGAATGTGGATGGCGTCATGGGCTACATGCAGGTTCAGATGGCCGAGAAGCACAAAGAAAAGACCTCGTTCACTACTAAGTGGGGGACATATTGCTATAGAGTAATGCCATTTGGTTTAAAAAAAAAAAAAAACGTCGGGGCAACTTATCAGCGAATGGCTACGGCACTGTTCCACGATATGATACACAAAGAGGTGGAGGTCTATATGGATGACATGATGGTCAAGTCAGAGACAAGAGAAGGGCATTTCGTGGCACTTGGGAAGTTTTTGGCCCGAATAGCATAATTCAAGCTAAGGTTGAACCCGAAGAAGTGCTTCTTTGGCGTTTCCTCGGGGGAAATCCTAGGCTATGTAATCAACAACAAGGGGATTGAGGTGGATCTCGATAAAGTGAAATCCATATAGGAAATGCCGGCACCAAAGAATGAGAAAGAAGTGAGAGGATTCCTGGGGAAAGTTTAGTATATCAGTCGGTTCATAGCACGACTCACTGCGATCTGCGAGCCGATCTTTAAGCTGCTACGAAAAGATCAACCCACGGTTTGGAATGATAAGTGCCAGCAAGCATTGGAGTGCGTCCAGAACTATTTGTCTAATCCTCCGGTTCTGAGACCGCCTAAACTTGGAAAACCGCTTCTCCTCTATGTAGCGATCGAGGAGCGATCTATTGGGGCAATGCTGGCCCAGGAAGGGGACACCGGTGTGGAGCACGCGGTGTATTATCTGAGTAAGAAGTTCCTGAAATACGAGCTTAAATATAACATGATTGAAAAGACGTGCGTGGCAGTAGTATGGCTAACAAAGAAACTGCGGCACTATTTTCAATCTTACAAAGTGATCATTATTTCCCGGATGAATCCCGTGAAGTATCTGTACCAAACTCTGTCTCTAACAGGGAAGCTAGCCCGATGGTTGTTGCTCTTGTCCGAATTTGACATCGAATATGTAACGAAAAAGGTTATCAAGGGGAGAGCCGTAGCAGAATTTCTGGCCAACCAACCTCTGAACGCAGAAGAGGAAGAGATAAACTATGATTTCCCCGATGAGCACTTGAACGCAATAAAAGTTATACCGTGGAAAATGTTCTTCGATGGAGCGGTTAACTCAAATGGAGCCGGAGTAGGAGTGCTACTTATTTCACCAGAAGGAGAAAGGATCCCAATGGCAAAGAAGCTATCCTTCCCTCTCACCAATCATATGGCCGAATATGAAGCGTGCATCTATGGGTTGGAGTCATTAGCAGCACTGGGAGCATCATATGTTGAAATCTGGGGTGACTCAAAATTGATTATCGAACAAGCACATGGAAACTGGGAAGTGAGGGAAGAAAGGTTGCGTCCATACCTAGACCAGCTGGAAGGATTGGCGCGAAGATTCAGCGAGTGTCGTTTTTATCACATTCCTCGAGCACAGAATCAAGCAGTGGATGCTTTGGCCACTTTGGTGTCGGTATGGGATAATTCCCGGAACCTTGCCTCAAAGCCTTTGGTATTGAGGAGGTCTCACAAACCGTGCTATGAAGATGTGATGCTATTGGGAGCAGATGAAAATCCTTAGTATTTCGATATCGTAAACTTCATTAAGAGTGGGGCGTACCCGGCTGAATCAGAACTTAGGGATCAGGCTGTGATTAGAAGGTTAGCTCAGCAGTTCGTCATCCACAATGACTTGCTTTACAAAAGACATGCCGATGGGTTACAATTAAGGTGTTTGGATGAGGGAGAAGCCCGTGAAGCGATGGAGTCAGTACACTTGGGAATCTGCGGGGCCCATATGGGAGGAGCGATGCTGGCGAAGAAAATCATAAGGCAAGGCTTCTATTGGCTCACCATGGAAAGAGATTGTAACGAATATGCGAAGAAATGCCATGATTGTCAAATCCACGGAGATTATAATCATTTACCAGCTATGGAACTGCACGTGTTAGCACCCGTTTGGCCGTTTGAAGCTTGGGGCATTGATATCATCGGTGAGGTGAGGCCTAATGCATCAAATGGACACAAGTTCATCGTAGTTGCCATTGATTACTTCACCAAGTGGGTAGAGGCAGAATTGTTTAGTAAGCTAGGATCGAAGCAGATGAGAAAGTTTATTGAAAAGCATCTAATCACCAGGTTTGGGGTGCCTCACCACATAATCACGGATAATGGGATCCAGTTTCAAGGGGAAGTGAAAAGTCTCTTCCAAGAGTACGGTATTGAGCATCATAGATCGTCTCCATATCGCACACAAGCTAACGGGGCAGTAGAAGCGGCCAATAAGAACCTTAAGAAGATTCTCGTAAAGACAGTAGCATCGCATCGGAATTGGCATGAGCAGCTTCCGCTCGCTTTATGGGCTTATCGCACGATGGTTAGAGCGTCAACTGGGGCAACGCCGTTCTCCTTAGTATATGGGGCAAAAGCAGTTCTGCCTATTGAGGTTGAGAAGCGATCGCTGAGGATCGCGGCAGAAGTAGAGATTCCTAAAGCGGAATGGGTGAAGAAGCGTTATGAACAGCTGGCATTGGTAGACGAGAAGAGGATGGAGGCCCTTTACCACATATAGCTATATCAAAGGAGGATGGCCCGGGCTTTCAACGAAAGGGTTAAGGTCAGTCCTATCAAAGAAGGAGATATGGTGCTGAAACAGATCCGAGTGACGCACACCGACCCGAGGGGCAAGTTTAGGCCAAACTGGGAAGGGCCATTCTTCGTAAAGAAGATACTAAGCAAAGGAGCAGTGAAGTTAACTACTATGGATGGCATGGAGTTCTCCGAACCTACCAATCTGGATAGGCTTAAGAAATACTTTTCGTAAAAGAAAAAAAAAAGAGAAAGAAAAATTCCCGATAGGTCGAAAACCCGCAAAGGGCGGCCTATGCAACAATAAGGGACATCCCAATGGGTGAAAACCCGAAAGGGCACTCATTTGAAAATTCCGGGATAGTAAAAGGAGAGATGAAAAATCGCTGGGATCTGAAAACCGAAAAGAGGCAGGTCCTGGTAACGGTAGTTATATCTTGAGCAATTACAAAAATAATGTATAAGCGGCTAAGTATTTCTGTTGTTTGTAAATAAATAAAGGCATGAATATATTTGAAGAGAATGATTGGAATCGTTATAATCTACTGAATGCATGGTAATACGAATCATGAGTTATACATTTCTTACCTTTCTTTTCACAATAAAAAGCCTACATACTATCCACCCCTCTCCCTATACACAAGCTATACATTGGGGTAATTCTAATAAAAAGCTACGAAGCTGTACATAATAATCCTAATAAGGAGGGAAATTCCAGTGAGCCTCAAAGTTCCTCGGCGGCAAGGCGCCCCGCGGTCTCCTCTCGCACTCTCTCCTCGGTGGCAAGGCGTCCCGTGGTCTCCTCCCGCATCCTCTCCTCGACAGCAAGACGCCCCTCGGTCTCAGCTCGCATCACCATAGACCAATGATCGTTCCTCTCCCTATAGACCTGGCCGACCCTAGCATCGGCCTCCCGCAGCGCTTCGCTCTGTCTCAGCTCATGTGCACGGAGATCGCTCTGTAAAAAAAAAAAGAGAGAAAAAAAAACAGATATAAAAAAAAAAAGAAATACAGACGAGAATAGAAGTTATACATACATATGTGCATACATTCCACTACACTAAAATGAAATAAAGATACATACCATGTGGCTGGCGCAGCGCAAGCTGAGTCGATCTCTGAAGTAACCAGATAGCCCCACATAGTCGGTGCATGTCTCCCTCGAAGTCTGGAGGGCGTCTGAGGGATCAAACGGTATCCTCGACGTAAAAGCAGGGGGAGCCATCTCAACACCGGCATAGGCCACTCCGGACTCATCATAGCAAACGGTCGAGAAATCCCTCCCAAAGTCGGGGATAGGTACGCCTAAAGAGGACCACTCTGGTCGAGCAGCGCCAAAGGACTCGCCGGCACGATGTGATGGCTCGCTCGCAGACGTCTGAGCCCGGTCACCATTGAAAAAATCTGACATATGGGCACTCCTCCAAGAACCCTCCTACAAGAAAAGGCGCAATAAATACCACTAACTATCTCGTAAATAAAAATAAATAGGTCGAACCACTCACCGGAACCTCCTCCCGACCAAAGACTGTAGTGACGGCCTCCGCCGAAAACACGTCCGCCATGGGGTCCACCTCCATCGCAACCTCAGGGGCATCCCTCGCGGTCAATAGTGTTGATAAATAGAGAGCGCGGCCCCCGGCATGGTCCCAGACATCTCTAGGGGTAAAGCGACGGGTCAAATCACGACGAATGACCGATAAGGGCATGGTCCGCACAGCAAACATGGACACGGGAATCTCGCCAGGTGTCCAGTGCGAGGCGCTAACCCCGGTGATACCCCGATCGCCCAAGTACCACGCCCGTACATAGGGGCCGGTAAGAACGCACTGCTGCCCCTGGATGCGGGTGACGTATGCATAATCAGGACCGAAGTCGAGGTCATCCCACCTAAACCGCATCTGAAAACAAAAAAAGAAAAGTCAAGTCTGATCAAACGAAAATCTAGCGTAGTTAGAGGATGTTCACCTCCCCCAAAGTCCGTGAATCGATCCAAGCTAGGAATTGCGCCACCGTCCGCCTCTCCTCAGCTCCTAGCCAAACTCGCTCCACCGAGCCATGAGTGGGGGCCTAACTACCCGCGGTCTGCACTGACGCTCGTATGGAAGAATCCGCCTCTCATAGGCCCAAACCTGCTTGTAGAAACAAGGGTTACGGACAGAAATCGCGAAGAGAAAAAAAAAAGCAAGTTAAGGATGAACCACGTACCAGGAGAGCAAAGGTGTAACCGCCGAAGTCCTTGCGCTTCCGGCAAGTCAGATCCAAAAATTTGTACAAGTAAGCCAAGCCCGCTCCTGCCCAATCGTAAGACGATACGGCGTCCAAATCGCTGAAGGCCTGAATAAGACCCGCGTGTATCGTCCCGCTCTTGGTGCGGAAGATCGTCTAGCCTAAAGCGTATAAAAGGAAGCTGCGGACAGCCAGGTCAGTGTCGTCTGTCCCACAAAAGTCCCTACGACTCAAAAGCCCAGAAGTGGTGATGAACTTCGCCGGGGTGGACTTGACACCCGTGTAGACTCCTGGTCCGATCAGAGCAGCCAACCTGGCACGGTCAACCCGTGGACGCACCATATCAAAGGAGAAAGGAACCGGAGTACCACTCCCCGTAATCCGGTCAGCAAGGAGAAGTCGCGAGGCGAGATCGTCATCTCCCCGAACGAGAGGTGGAAGGTGTGGGTCGAGTCAACCCATCTCTCGCATAGGGCGCGTAGGCCGGAGCGGTCACACACCCCGTTGGCGTGGGGCAACGCTAAAATGAAGGGCTCGAAGCCCAACTCTCGCACACGGGCTTTCGCCGCTGCGCTAAGCATGGAATACCACACATAAATGTCCTCCGTGGTCCCAGAAATGCCGATAATCTGGAAGGGACGGAACAAGTAAGTTTAAGTGTTATTCCTAGGCTTGCGTCTAATAAAAGCGCGTTAATCTAGCTATTCTTTCGGTCAAATCCAACCTAGAGACACTTTGTCAATTAGGACCGTCATTTTATGGAATCTCGTTCTTAGGGTTGTTTGTATATGATTTGATTAATTCATTATTCTTTGATCTACTCTCGCACGCATTGGCAAAGAGATCGATCCAATTTTAACATTTAATTCGTGCGTTATTCACATTTTTTACTATTCACGTGCACTATTCACGTTTTTACTATTCACGCTTTACTATTCACGTGCACTATTCATGTTTTTACTGTTCACATGCACTATTCACGTGCACTATTCACGTGCACTATTCACGTGCACTATTCACGTGCACTATTCACGTGCTATTCACGTTTTTACTGTTGATATGCATTGTTCGTATGTTTACTATTCACATGCATATAATTCACATTCTTTCAAAAGATAAATAAAGTGTTACTTGCGGGCAAAGAAATTCATATTTTCTAGTTAAAGTCTTCTAAAGCAACCTAGAGTTTAGCATGCAAATCATGTTCAAAGTAGGGTTACTAAAGCCTAGAAATCTAGTCAAAAGACGAGGAAGTAAGAAAGTACTTACCTGGTTAGAGCGGGTCCGGCTCAGATGTGAGGTAGGATCCTGGAAAGGGGCCACTGTAGTGAGGTTCACAAAACCCGCATCCATGCCCTTCGTGCCATCATGTTTATCCAAATCCATCCCGAGAATAATCCAAATCAGAAGTTAGAGAGAGAGAAGAGAGAGAAGGTGTGGGGTTGAAATGAAACCCCACCACCTTATATAAGGAAAGGGAATGGCATTCCCATAAATAGTGAAAAAGGTACGATGTGACATAAAGGTAAAAAGTAAATAATTATTTACCAAGTGCACAGACCTCCGATTTTCAGTCCGTTTCAGCCTACGTTTCTGCCAGACAGTGACCAATAATATCAAGATGGGACTCCAGACGACAGCCAAATTTTACAGAACAGTGGCGCTAGTCAAAATACAGATGACAGTCAACAGAAAAATAATTATTAGTTTGAATCACTCCGGACGAAAAAGACGTTCCTATCGAACCACTCAAACATCTGAGACAATAGCTCCAGTAAAAACACAGACGTCAGTGTTTTAGAATTCAGAATTGTTAGAAAGAACCTTTCGCTATTGAGCCATTTTACCCGCGGTCGTGGACCAGGGTTGCTTTTGAGCCATTTTACCCGCGGTCGTGGACCAGGGTTGCTTTTGAGCCATTTTACCCCTCGGTCGTAGACCGGGGTTACTTTTGAACCATTTTACCCACGGTCGTAGACCAGGGTCGCTTTTGAGCCATTTTACCCGCGGTCGTGGACCAGGGTTGCTTTTGAGCCATTTTACCCACGGTCGTAGACCAGGGTTGCTTTTGAGCCATTTTACCCCCGATCGTAGATCGGGGTTGCTTTTGAGCCATTTTACTCACGGTCGTAGACCAGGGTCGCTTTTGAGCCATTTTACCCGCGGTCGTGGACCATGGTTGCTTTTGAGCCATTTTACCCGCGGTCGTGGACCAGGGTTGCTTTTGAGCCATTTTGCCCACGGTCGTAGACCAGGGTCGCTTTTGAGCCATTTTACCCGCGGTCGTGGACCAGGGTTGCTTTTGAGCCATTTTACCCACGGTCGTAGACCAGGGTTGCTTTTGAGCCATTTTACCCCCGGTCGTAGACCGGGGTTGCTTTTGAGCCATTTTACCCACGGTCGTAGACCAAGGTCGCTTTTGAGCCATTTTACCCGCGGTCGTGGACCAGGGTTGCTTTTGAGCCATTTTACCCACGGTCGTAGACCAGGGTCGCTTTTGAGCCATTTTACCCGCGGTCGTGGACCGGGGTCGCTTTTGAGCCATTTTACTCGCAGTCGTGCACCAAGGTTGCTTTTGAGCCATTTTTACCTGCAGTCAACTTAGGCTAGGGTCCGTAAGAAGAACATCCGCCGGCAGCCGATTCAAAGGCAAGGACGGAAAGAATCGAGAACGACGCCGGAACGCGCAGCGCAAAGGTCAAGCATTCTTCCTCCTACTCTTTACGTGTCTTTTACTTTTATATGTTTTACATTGCATGTGTTGCATTAGCAAAAAACGTTTTCAAAACACACACATCACTGTCAAAATAGGAAAGTAGGGGCAACTGTAGACACCGAGTCGGAGGACCTGTGACGAAAACCTGTAACAAAGGGGTCGAAGCGGTTGGTTCCGGAAAATAATTTTTAAAAAAAAAAAGAGAGAAGAAAAATATATAATAAGAAAAAGAAAGAAAGGAAAAGTCAACGGAAATCGTGGTCGTCAAGTGGACCGCTCACGAGCGCTCAGCGACGTGGTGCGAGCGCCTAGCGGCAGCCGACGTGTGTCCGACGACAGTGAGACGCACGCCCGGCAGCACGGGGCATGCGCTCGACGTCCGCGGGGCGCGCACGTCCGGCGGCGCGCGCTCGACGATCGTTGGGCGCGCGCGCCCGATAGCGCGGGCGCACGCCCGACGGCCGCTGGGCGCGCACGCCCAACATCAGTTGGGCACGCGCGCCCATTTGAGGTTGGGCGTTCGCCCAACCATGTTGGGCGTTCGCCCAACTAATGTTGGGCGTCCGCCCAACTAGGTTGGGCGGTCGCCCAACCTGTTTTGGGCGACGCCCAATCTTAGTTGGGCGTCGCCCAAAATTTTCCGAGACCCGTTGCCTATTTAAGGCACGGATCCCCATGCATTTTAGGGGAGGGAATTTTGGGAGAGCTTTCTCACTCTAGACATTTTTTGAGAGAGAAAGTGAATTTTTTTGAGAAAAATATTTTTTTTCTCAAAAAGTCCGAATTTCCCAAAAGTTAAAATTTTTACTAAAAAGACGAAAAACACAAAAAACCGGAAAATCACAACTCGTGGAATCGACCGACTTCGACTGTTAGATACCGATCTTGAGGTATTATCCGAGGACTAGACTCGTTTTATTTTATTTAATTTATTTATTTATTTTTATGTTATAATTTTATTTATTTAGTTATTTATTTATTTATCACGTTTTACTTAATTTTTCGTATTTATTTAATTTTCGTCTCGTATTAGATAGACGTTCGGTTTTGTTTTAAAATAAAAACCTCGTTTTAATATCCCAACACGAACCGTGATCCGATTCAAAGGTAGTTCGGGTATTAAAAACGTTGTAATTATAAGTTTTAAAAATATTTCAAAATAACGTTTTAAAATGAAAACGTCGTTTTAGGAACCTCCGTTATTGACTTGTATGCTTAATCACGTTTTCTTGTTAAGACTTTTATCTCAATATTTTCCAACGCTCGAGTCGTTCCAACGGCGATTCGAGTGAACGTCATTAAACGGGGTTTTGAAACGTACCTAAATCGTTCCAACGGCGATTAAGATACGAACCATGTAAATAAACTCATTTTTGGGAAGTGAGTTTAGTTTAGAGTTAGTGTGTAATACGAAGCATAAATCACATTGCAAACAAATCAATTCTTTCTTCTCCCCCCTCTCTCTCCTATGTATTTTGAATTTATGTAAATGGGTGATTCTTTACTAAAATGGCTTTCAATAATATATGCTCAAAACGGTTTCAAAGCGAGAAAGAAAAGGTTTCAAATGAATTTTAAACTTAAAGAAATATGCGATTAGTCCGTTATCGCCTAACACGCTGAGTAGGAGGCCGGTGGTTCATAACCCAGCGATGTCGGGGTGCCTAGTAGCCTTTCTCCGGAAAGGAGCTAGCCTTCTCGGCTCTTACCTAAGTTTCCCGAACCCTCACCGGTCTCCCGCAAGGGATCGGTGTTCATTTTCCCATTCGTGGGTGGCGACTCTTCCATACTCCGAGCTCCGGTCCTGCCGAGCAGTTTGATTCCATGATTGGTTGCTTTCGGCGCCAATCACCGCTTACGTCGCCATGAGGTGTCCACCCCCCGGTCTGCCCGGGAGATTAGGCCGCGGCACCTCGTCTAACAACGGGCCTTTTGCTCTATCTACGTCCAGTAGACGGGGGTGATCTGCCTTTGCGAGAGGATCTCGGTCTTCGGGGCGAAGGTGATTCGGACCGCCTACTTTTCTCTTTTCTACGCTTTTTGTGTTTTCGCCCTTCTGATCCACCCAAGGAGAGATTCGACTGTGGTCGCCTTGGGATATCTGATCCGCCTAGATTGATCCCATGGCTTACAGATCCGCCAGGAAGAGGCTGATCGCTCCTTTGACTTCCTCCTGCGCCAGCAGGGAATAATTCCCGATTGATCGGTCGTTCTCCAAACGCCGCTGTGGTAGTTACTATGGATTCTGTATTGTGAGCTTGGAGAAATGAAGAATTGAGGGCGTTTGGTCCTAGAGTCATCTGGGGCCAAGAAGATATCGTAGATGTGGGCGCCATGCTCCAAAACGGAGGAATGGTCATGAATGACCGTAGGCGATTACCTGTCTCAGAGCCAAACTTCTCTCCTATTGCTTCTGCACACATGTTGATGAAAGCATCCGGGGGCATACTACTTTCAGCTTGCGTTGTGGGAGCATTTGAATCAGCGCGCCTAGCACTAGTTACTGGTTGACTCGATGGTGTTATTAATGGTGTTTCAACCCCTGATGAGGGGTTATGCTCTTCGTTTGTCATATTCGTTCTAACGTGAATGGAAACCCTTTATTTGATTAAGGATTCCACGTTCACCGCACCAATTGATGACACGCGGAGAAATTCTGATTAACTTCCGTCCCTGTGGGGCCGTCGTTGGGTTCGACGGGGGGAAGCTCCGATGCCAAAGTCAGTAAGGAGGTACAAGAGGGCAAACTGAATTGACAAAGGGTAAGAATGAATGTGTACCTTGATAGCCTGAGACGTAGGCTATATATAGCTAGAAAGTCGTAACTTCCAGTAACTAGAAAGTCTGCATTAATGTTCCATTAATGGTGGTTACAAGTTACCTTTAAGCTGGCGGTTAGCTAATTGATAGGTCATTAATGGTCTTTATGGTCGGGTCGGCCCAGCCGTTCTAATGGAGGATGAGTGTTCAAGGAGATTCGCCTCATAGGTTCGCTGACGGGTCTCCTTTGATGGGACCTTGGTGATCCGCCAGTCGGATCTCTTTGGAGGATCAATACGCGGCGTTCTTTAGGTGAATATCCCTTTTGGTCCTCGGGATAATATCTCAATGTTATCAATATATTATATTGTCCGGCCTCAATATCCCATCGGAATTGAGTATGCAATCCTTTGCCCCACTTAGCAATCGAAGAACCCAATTTTCGTATCCTATTTCCCCAATCTTCCAAAGAATGAGACCTCCACGCATTAGTCACAAAATTATGTAACTCGTCTTCTCTGAGCCATTAAAGAAATATTATTATTAGTATAGTTTTTTATTAAAATTGTTAATATTTTACTATATTATAAGGTTACTTGTGGATGGATTTTTCAATATCTTCTATTACTTTGGTATCCATCAACAACAATTTTTGGCCATGCTTGGTGGACCAATAATCGCCCTAAGAAGGCTTATCAAGCTATGAGAAGAAAAATACATAAGTCTAGCGAAATCAATTGATAATTTTAGCTAAGGAAAAAAATACTTACTGGTGCAATAGACACGACCGTTGTAACAAGGATCCAAGACTAGTCCAAAGGATGTACGGGCCCAACTTGAAGACTAGGACCCGTTAAAATAGGTTGTGATCCGCCAGAAGAGATGGTAACTGGTCTCTGCCTAAAGAGAGAAATGGCACATCTAGAAGATGAACATCCCTTAAGGACTTTTTGGTCTTTTTAAAGGGGGCTTCTGATAACATCAGGATTTACGCATGATGTCATCGGCCATTAATAAATAGAAAAATACGTGGAAGATAAGAAACAAGAACCTATGGATAAGACATACGGATCTGAATGGGGGATTCGCCTCCACAAGCCTTATTATGTAAGACACGCCATCCTGAGAGATGCGTCAAAAGTTATGCACATCCAAGTTCGTGGGAAGGCTGTATAAAGGATCTTCCATGAAACGAAGATAAGAGGGAGTGAATGGATGTCCATTGTTGCAATCGTATGCCATTTGGGCAGTTATAAAGAATCTCAAAAGAAGTCGTTATTTCTTCTAGAGAAGAATAATGACACTTAATGGAGAATAAATAGCCCTTAATAAGGATAATAATGCAACAGTCCAATTAAGGCTAGTATGTTACAAAAGAGAGTATATATACTCAAGACATCTTTTCAAGTAAGTTAACTATCACTTCCCTACATACTTTTCAGTATCCATTTATTCTTCGATATTATATTGACTTTACCATCAGAGTGTCTCCGGCCCAACCCAATGGCACCCAAGGAAGAAACAACCGACAATGGAGGAAGTGTAGTTATCAATTATATATTCAATGAAATGGTTTCAATTTTTATGGTCTGTTTGGTGTGTCGTAATGCAATATAATATAATCAAAAGTTGTAATGTAATCAAAGTTGTAATGTAATGGAATGGAATAGTGATTCCATTACCATGTTTGGTTGACAAATAAAAAACATGATGGAATGTAATTACTTTTAGGGAAAATTACAAAACTGGGTCAAATGGGAGGCCCATTTACATATTTAACCCATTTACTCAACCTACTATATATCTAGACTGATTTTGTGTGACTTTTCCATAATACCCCTAACCTTCCCACTTCCCACCACATCGCGAACGGCCGCTCGCTCCCCCTATCTCATTGGTTACGCGAAAAGTTGGCTCCTGCATTAATGATTTGAAGACTTTTGATCTTCCTTTCTTCCTTTAAATTGCACGAAATCTGCACCATTTTGTCAAAATCACAATGAATTTCTCTTTTTCCTCTCTTCATCTCTTGATTCTGCAACTTCCTAACCCTAGAAAACGAAGCCATGGTTCTTCATCTTCCTGTTTGTTACTTGGTTTCTTTCTTCTTGTTACCATGTTAGAAATGGTTATTCTACGTTATTTCCTTCGTTTTTTCCATGTTATCATATTGTTATTGTCGCTTTTGGGGGTGAAAGGGGCGAAAAATGTAAGTATCTGTTGTTTTTTCTGCGTTTTTTCATGAATACACTTCGTGAATCGATGGTTTCGCGAAGCTTTACGAAGAGAAAGAGCCTGGAAAGTACCGATCTACTTCGTGAATCGATGATTTTGCGAAGATCTGCGAAGAGAAAGAGTCTGAAATGTGTGGATCTACCGCGCTAATCGATTAGTTCGTGAAGTCTGTGAATAGATCCTCACGTTTCAGTCCTCGCAGACTTCGCGAAAGCATCGATATGCGACGTAGATCGTCACGTTTCAAACCTCGCATACCTCGCGAAAACATCGATTAGAGAAGTAAAATCACCTCTTTCCCTGCACATTACATTCACATGCTTCGTGAAGCCAAAATCGTCTTTGTCGCTGCCTAACACGATTAATTTTTTCTGTAGGTGGTTCAATACATAACATCCCTTTCTGGAAGGCAGCGTACTAGGCTGCAGGGGAGATGATTTTCCTTCCTGTATAAGGATGAACTTCCCCAAGATTGACACATTCACTCCTGAAATGGTTAGTTAGGAGAGATTGTGCCAATCTTGGGGTGCACCATGGGACACGTCCATCCCATGGTGCCAATCTTCAAAGTGAACCTAACTAATCTGGTACCAATTTTGAATCGGCTGAGTAATCTTGGTGTGCACCGTGAGACACGTCCATCCCAAAAGGTCTGGACTGCCATTTTTGGGATGAGAAATGGAAGTCCAGACCTTTTGGGATGGATGTGTCCCACGGTGCACACCAAGATTACTCATCCGCTTCAAAATTGGTACCAGATTAGTTAGGTTCACTTTGAAGTGATTTGTTAGGAGTTTATTGTGGCAATCTTGTTGTACATTTTGATGTTGTTGTGATTTTAATGTTGTTATTGTGGCAATCTTGTTGTAAATTTTGATAATGTTATGATTTTAATGTTAGAATCCGTTGTTGTTTGCCATTTTTTGTTGTATACCACTTCGCGAATTAGCTTCAAAACATATCCAGGCTTCGCATATGCGAACTAAATTCATCAACTAAACCAAACTTTATGTCACACCCGACCCTAGACGACCTCAATCGGCATCGGGCGTGAAATAGAAAGATCATAATCAATACTTAAGAGTCTCCAAATTATCCAACGCCATTATATTAAAATTGAACTACCAAAGTTCTAACCATAATTCTCAATAAGCAGCCAACTTCCAAACTTCGCCTAAACGGTCGGTAACCTTCTCTATATCCTGTACTTTCTCACCTAAAAACATTAAAACATTTAAAAAAAACGTGAGACAAAAATCTCAGTAAGAAACTATCAGCTATAAAAACCAATTTTACTTAACATAGCTACATATACCTTTATAAAGGGATTCAATCCAAACCTTATAAAATATACTCAAAACTTAAATTCATAATATAGTCAAAGTAGTAAACCAAAACCATAAAAATATATAATCTTGTATCCATTCTTGAGTTCAAAACCTTATAAAATATTGTAATCAAATAAGTGTTTTATCAAACCAACTCGTATTTAATCAAACGTAAAACCTTATATCAAAATTAATCATAACCGAAAACATAATCCAAATGAACTTAAAACATTGTATCCATCCTCGAGTTTCTCCCCTTAAGTATCAATCCATAACCACATATATAATCGAGACGTCTCTTAACATTGCCTATCCCATATGGTCTTACCCGACACTTCTTTGCCATACCCAATAGGTCTTTCAGACTCTGTACACAGGCCATGTCCCTCACTGAACATGGTCTTCAAATATAAAACCACCGATCCGGATAACTCTCGATGGATATAAAATCATAAAATCATAATGTACTCAAATTTCCTTTCACAATCAAATTCCAAACTATTTCATAACCATAAATCATTTGGCTTCAATTAGCCCTAGATAATGTGAAATCATTTTGTGATCTTGGAGATTATTTGAGGAAGAAAATTTAGATTAGAGAATGTGAATTTCGAGGACGAAATTTCTTAAGGTGGGGAGAATTGTCACGTCCGTGTCTAAATTTCTAGAATTTATACCTAGATATTTAATATATACTATAATTATTGGGTATGTGAAATTAATTTGGTGCTATAGGAAAAGTTTGGGGTTATTTTGATGGTTTTAGGTGTAAATTAAAAGTTATGATAATTTTTAAAAGATTATATAAACATGGAGGATCAAACGTGATATTTGATAAAATTGAGATATATATATATATATATCAGATGATATAGATTGATGATCATCGTTATCTTTTCTTTTTCTTTTTCTTCTTTTTCATCTTTATCAATTCTTACCGTTCCTGAATCGTTTCTCCACCGTTTCTTTGATTTACGGAGATTCGACCGTCCGAATCACTCGAAATTTAAAACATAGCATCCTTATACATAGTTCTAAGTCCTAACCGAATAGTTTTGAGTTTCGGCAGTGTTTGGAGGGAAATGTCTTAGACGGGATTTAGAGGAGAATTGAACGGGTGTGTTTTTCTCAATTAATAGCCAAGGTAAGGAACTATCAACTGTATTTTGAGTTTTATGTATATAAATATATATATAATCAAAGAATTGTCAGAAATTGATATTTAAGTATTATACGGGTATTTTGTAAATTGGGATTTTTTACGATTTTGCTTTTTATGGTGAAATTATGGTTCAAATGAAGCTATTGACTATGTTTCTATGTGAATTTCAGATTTTACTTGATGATGTTGATTTAAGGTTTCATTTGGTTGATTTACATATATACATATATGTTTTTGGTTTCAATATATATCTATATTGAACAAAATGAATTTGATGATTTCTTACGAATTGTTTTTGGATTGAGAAATCTGTTGCGGTTATTGTTGTTATTATTTTGGATTGGAGTCCAAATATGATTTTTATGATAAATTTATATTTTGATATTAATATATCTTATAATTATTGAGTGTGACACTTTAGCTTCGCAGGCTTTGCATATGCGAACTAAATTCATCAAGTAAACCAAACTTTAGCTTCGCAGGCTTCGCATATAAACCCAAACATTAGCTTCACAGGCTTCGCATAATATGGAATCTGCGAAGTCAGACGGGAGGGGGCAAGACGCGCATAAATATTGAGGGTATTATGGGAAAGTCACACAAAATCAGTCTAGATATGTAGTAGGTTGAGTAAATGGGTTAAATATGTAAATGAGCCTCCAATTTGACACAGTTTTGTAATTTTCCCTTACTTTTATAATACTTATGTTTGTTTAGTTAAATGTAATCTTAAAATTTTATTTGCATAATTCAAATCAATAAAAAAAATGAAAAACGTGAAATTAGCATATAGTTTTCCGTATTTTCATAGTATTTTTTTTTTACATTTTTTCTCGTTTTTTCGTTTTCCATTTTCACTGTTTTTTCCTATTTTCTCATTTTCTTATTTTTCATTTTTCACTTTTTTTCGCTTTTTTTTCGTTTTCAGTTTTTCTAGTTACGTTTTTTAGAATGATGAGAAGTGAGATTTGACAAATGAGAGATTAGATGAAACTTTAAAGATAGAAATTAGGATTACATGTTTGGATGTAATGAGAATTCAAGCTATTTTTTTGTGTAATGAGGATTACAATAGTTGTTAAACAAAATTTAATCTATGGATTTCTCATTCCATTACAATAAAATTTTAATATGCAACCAAACATGGTAATCACCCTTCAATGTAATGGGCATTCCATTACAAAGCACATGACATCTTATCAAATGGATCCTTAGGGTGCGTTTGGTATGACGTAATGCAATGTAATATAATCAAAGTTGTAATGTAATCAAATTTGTAATGTAATGGAATGATGATTCCATTACCATGTTTGGTTAAAAAAAATGATGAAATGTGATTAGCATTACATTACTTATGTTTGCTTAGTTAAATATAATCGCAAAATTTTATTTACATAATTAAAATCAACAAAAAAAACATGAAAATCGTGAAATTAGTATATAATTTTCCTTGTTTTCATAGTATTTTTTTTTACATTTTTCTCGTTTTTCGTTTTCCATTTTCACCGTTTTTTTCTATTTTCTCATTTTCTTATTTTTCTTTTTATTTTTTTATTTTTTTTCGTTTTTAGGTTTTCTAGTTTTTGCGTTTTTGAGAATAATGAGAACTGAGATTTGACAAATGAGAGGTTAGATGGAACTTTAAAGATAGAAATTAGGATTACTTGTTGGATGTAATGAGAATTCAATCCATTTTTTTTTATGTAATGGGAATTACAATAGTTGTTAAATAAAATTTAATCCATGGATTTCTCATTCCATTACAACAAAAATTTAAAGTGCAACCAAACATGGTAATGACCCTTCAATGTAATGGGCATTCCATTACAAAGCCCATTACATCTTACCAAATGGGCCCTTAGTGATGTGATATTGGTTATGAAAGAGAGATAATAACCAAATCAACAAGTTTTTCCGATCTATCTTAAGGAATTAATAGAATCAAATAACAAACCTAAATTGGTGATAACAAACCAATCCCAAAGAATTAAAGACAATGAAAGGAGATCTAACCTTACACCTTCGAATAATTAAATTGGAACCTGAGTGTTTGGCGATTCACAAGTACCTTACCAAAATACTTGTTCACGATCAAGATAATATTGCAAGAATGATGACCCGGTCTCTCAAGCTCACAATAAAGAATTCAATCCCGGATTGAAAATAATTCCCAAAGGAAAAGAAGAACTTTTGTTCATAAAAATATTGATTTCTGATTGATGAAATAAGGAAGAATACAAGCCTTTATATAGACTACAAAAGAAACCTAAACCTAAACTAAATAGGAAGTTGAATCCTAGTGCATCAAGGTAAAAGAAATCCTAATTAGACAAGGAAAAACACTAAATTCGTTTTTATCCTTTAGAGCCCAATTTCAGCCCACTAATTAACATTATTTGGGCCTTTTAATTAGCTAGAAACAAGCCCAATCAAACCTATAAGGTTATAGCATTAATTTTAATGAGTCCCAATGGGTTTTGCACATGCCAAACACATGCAAGTCCAAAGCTTCTCTTAAAACATGATCAACCTTTTTACATATCACTATTATGGGCTTGAGTTTGGATACAACACAAAAACACACCATCTTTAATGACTTCACTAGAATCCATTCCTTGCTTAAAGAAGCTTAAGATGAGTCCATTAAGCATTTGTTGGTCTTTCTTTGCACGATTCTTCGTCATAGGTCCAATTGACAGCTCCAATGGATCCCTCATGCTTCTACTGGGCTCCTTAACTCCAAGCTCCTTTGTTCCATGCTCTTGTGCTTTTGATATCACATCATTCCCTCTCTCTTGAAAAGGATTTGTCCTCAAATCTTCATCTCCTACATCAAACAAAGATAAATCAGCCACATTAAAAGTTGCATGCACACTACACTCACCTGGTAAGTCGAGCTTGTATGCATTATCCCCAATTCGTGTGACTACTTGAAATGGACCATCCCCTCTAGGATGTAGCTTTGATTTTCTTTGAGCGGGGAACCTTTCCTTGCGCATATGCAACCACACCCAATCACCGGGTTCAAATAGCACACATTGTCGACCCTTGTTAGCTTGCTTTGCATAATGCTCATTCTTCTTCTCTAGTTGTTGTTTCACTTGTTCATGTAACTTAAGCACCATTTCTGCCTTTTTCTTTCCATCTAAACTTTTCCTTTCATCAACAGGCAAAGGGATCAAGTCTAATGGTGTCAAAGGATTAAAACCATAAACAATTTCAAATGGTGAAAAGTTAGTAGATGAATGCATAGCCCTATTGTAAGCGAACTCAATAAATGGTAAGCATTCTTCCCATGACTTAAGATTCTTTTGAATGACCGCCCTAAGAAGTTGTCCTAAAGTTCTATTTACTACTTCGGTTTGACCATCAGTTTGGGGGTGACAAGAAGTGGAAAACAACAGTTTAGTCCCTAATTTATTCCACAAAGTCTTCCAAAAATAGCTTAAAAACTTAGGATCTCTATCACTAACTATACTCCTTGGCATCCCATGCAGACGAACAATCTCTCTAAAGAACAAGTTAGCAATATTAATAGCATCGTCAGTTTTATGGCATGGTATGAAATGTGCCATCTTAGAAAAGCGGTCTACAACCACAAATATGGAATCATTACCTCTCTTAGACCTAGGTAAAGCCATCACAAAATCCATGGATATATCAGTCCAAGGTTCATTCGGCACAGGTAATGGAGTGTATAAACCATGAGGCATAACTCTAGACTTAGCTTTCTTACAATTAATACAACTAGCACATATTCTTTCCACATCACGTTTCATATGAGGCCAAAAGAAATGTTCAGAAATCATCTCTAAAGTCTTAGCAACTCCAAAATGCCCCATCAAGCCTCCACCATGGGCTTCCCTCACAAGAAAATCTCTATGTGAACATTTAGGCATGCATAATCGATTATCTCTAAATAAGTAGCCCTCATGTCTATAAAATTTTCCAAAAGCAGTGAGTTCACAAGCTTTATAAATAGATGCAAAGTCTAGATCATCAACATATAATTCTTTGATATACTCAAATCCTAAACACTTAGCATGCATCACATTCAATAAGCTAACTCTCCTACTTAATGCATCAGCAACTACGTTTTCCTTCCCTTGCTTATACTTAATCACATAAGGAAACGTCTCTATAAATTCCACCCACTTGGCATGTCTTCGGTTCAATTTTTGTTGACCCTTAAGATGTTTCAAGGATTCATGATCGGTGTGGATCACAAACTCTTTAGGCCATAAATAATGTTGCCACATTTGCAAAGCCCTAACTAATGCATAGAGTTCTTTATCATAAGTGGGATAGTTTAAGGTCGCACCACTAAGTTTTTCACTAAAGAAGGCTATAGGTCGACCTTCTTGCATTAAAACAGCACCAATCCCTACTCCCGATGCATCACACTCAATTTCAAACGATTTATCAAAGTTTGGAAGTGCTAAAACGGGGGCAGAAGTTAGTCTTGCTTTAAGCATCTCAAAAGCATCCTCTTGTGCTTTTCCCCACTTAAATCCAACATTCTTTTTTATTACCTCGGTTAGTGGTGCGGCAATGGTACTGAAGTTCTTCACAAACCTCCTATAGAAACTCGCCAAGCCATGAAAGCTCCTCACCTCGGTAACTGAATTTGGCGTTGGCCACTCTTGAATGGCTTTCACCTTTTCAACATCAACAGAAACTCCTTGTGCTGAAACAATAAAACCCAAAAACACAACTTTCTCCATGCAAAATGAGCACTTAGAAAGGTTAGCGTATAATTTCTGTTCTCTCAAAACATTTAATACAACCTTAACATGTTCTATGTGTTCTGCCTCAGATTTAGAATAGATAAGAATGTCATCGAAATAAACAACAACAAATTTACCTATAAACTCTCTCAAAACATGATTCATTAACCTCATGAAAGTACTAGGTGCATTTGTTAAACCAAAAGGCATAACTAACCACTCATATAAACCATGCTTAGTCTTAAAAGTCGTTTTCCATTCATCTCCTAATGGCATGCGAATCTGATGGTAACCACTCTTAAGATCTATTTTAGTGAAAATAACAGCCTCATTTAGTTCATCCAACATATCATCTAACCTAGGGATAGGATGACGATCCTTTACCGTGATTTTATTGGCGGCTCTACAATCGATGCACATCCGCCAAGTTCCATCTTTCTTTGGTACTAGGATGACTGGTACAGCACATGGACTCATAGATTCACGAATCAACCCTTTTGCCATTAGCTCCTCCACTTGCCTTTGAAGTTCTTTTGTCTCCTCAGGGTTACTTCTATAGGCTGGTCTATTTGGAATTTGTGCTCCGGGAACAAAGTCAATTTGATGCTCAATTCCTCGAATCGGGGGTAACTTATTAGGCATCTCTTCAGGGAATAAATCCTTGAACTCTTGCAAAAGATGGGAAATACTAGAAGGAAGGTTAGACTGACTCACAGAAGATAAACAAAAACTCTTACAATAAAATAATAATAAATTTTTGTTTTCAAAATCAGCTTGCTTTACATCCCTCAGTTTAGCATATAAAGATAGATTTTGGCTTTTGTTAATGCTCCTCTCTTTTTCTCTCCTCTCACCCTCATTTCTCGACCTCACTAATGCCTTTTCACTCACCTCTTCTCTCTTCACACCCTCACTGATTTTATCACTCTTATTTTCTCTCGCCCTAACCGTTTCCCTTCTCACAGATTGTTCTTGTAACATTCTTTGCATGTAGAGCTGATCTTCAAACACTTTAGTAGGTGACAAAGGTGGCAAAATATACTTCTTCCCATCTTTAGCAATAGTAAATTTATTTGTTCGACCATGATGTAGTGCTGATCGATCGAATTGCCAAGGCCTCCCCAATAACACATGACATGCTTGCATGGGTACTACATCACATAATACCTCATCAGAAAAAGAACCAATAGAAAAGTTCAGAAGCACCTGTTTAGTAACTTTGAGTTCGTTACTATCATTCAACCATTGTAACCGATAAGGATTGGGATGTGGAATTGTTGATATCCCCAATCGGCTCGCTAACACGTTGCTCACCACGTTGCAACAACTTCCTCCATCAATAATTAGTAAGCATGTCTTTCCAAGTACCTTGCAATGAGCATGAAATATGTGCTCCCGTTGCTCAATGTCACTACTCACTCCCATCTTCAATGTTCTACGAGTGACTAAGTTAACTCCATGTCCTCCTTTGCTATCCACCTCTTCTATATCACTACAATCTTCCAAGACGGGCATATCATCAGATTCATGTTCGGACTCACTTTCGGATACTAACTCCCCATGCTTCATAACCATCACCTTTTGATTTGAACACTCTCTTGCATAGTGCCCTCTCCCTCGGCACTTAAAACAGACAATTTCACGAGTTCTCATGGGTTTTTCAGTACTTTGGTATTTTGGAGTAGTTCCACCAATTTGCAACTTTCCAAATGCTTTTGAATCAACCTGAGGCTTTTGATCACTTTTAGAGCTAAATTCGGATTTAGTTTTGAAATTACCTCTTGGATCTGACTTCCATGGAGTGGAAGTAGTGCCTTTGAACTTTGATCTCCCTTTCTCAACCTCTTGAAGTTGTCTCTCGATTTTTATCGCTTTATGGAGCATCTCCTCCATGTGGAAATAAGTTTGTAGCTCAAGAGGGTTACGAATCTCCCTCTTCATTCCCATGAGAAATCTAACCATGGTAGCTTCCTCATCTTCTTGTATATCGGCTCGGATTAGTGCCATCTCCAATTGTTTGTGATAATCTTCAACAGATTGGTTACCTTGAGACATGGATTGGAGTTCTTTCAACAGCTCCTTATAATAGTGAGCCGGCACAAATCTCTTTTTCATGACCTTCTTCAATTCACCCCATGTTCTTATGGGTTCATCACCATCTCTTTTTCTTGTGCGCTTTAATTGGTCCCACCAAACAGCCGCATATTCAGTTAGTTCGGATACTACAAGTTTCACCTTTTTCTCCTTCGAATACTCATGTATGTCAAAGATGGTCTCAACCTTTCGTACCCAATCAAGATACGCCTCTGGGTCACTAGCTCCTCGAAAAGTAGGCATTTTAAGTTTGATAGCATTGAGATTACTATCTTTTCGATCATTACCCCTTTTCCGGTATCCAAACTGCTCCTCCTCTTCAGACTCTGATAGTTCATCATCAAAATTCAATCTCCCTCGTCCTCCTTTCTTTTGGCTTGATTTCTTTTGGTTTGAAACCAAATCAGCCACAATAGCCCCTAACCTCTTCATCTCACCTACAATAGCTTGTTGCCATTCTTTAGAATCAACGTCGTTAACGTTGTCCTTTTTAGGTTCGTTAGACATGACAAAATATATAAAGAATGAAAGAGAAGTGAAATCTAGTCTAAAGCAAGAAAAGAAGAAAAAGAAAGTAAAAGAAGTACCTCACAATCGGTTCAATCACTCTTTTATATTATCTTGATTGATCACAAGGATTATCTCGGGTAATATAAATGTCAATGAAGCAAAAGAATGACAAAATAAAGTAGGGCAGAAACTAGAAGCAAAGAAGACTAATATCGTAACGATAACCAAAGTTTAGCACACTAAGAATAGAATAAAAGACAATTTTCGAAGAACAGACAAAGGTTTGAAAGAAATTTTAAGAATGTGTGTTTAGCATGCAAATTCTAGAAAACTTGTAACTTTAGTACAAATAATAAGCCGATTCTTTCTTCTTCTTTTTTTTTTTGCTTTTTTTTTAAACTAGGCTGAAATTGATTAACAAATTAAACTTGCACTAATGATTTAGCATGCAAAAAATTTGAATAAATTCACACACATAAATAGGTTTGGCTAGTAAGAATAGAATCCAAAAATCAATTCGCTACAACTAAGAACCTAAATAACTAGATGCAAAAGTATGAGGAACTCAATCAATGATTAAAGACTCTAGATTGGTGATTTTTTTTTTTTTTTTTGACAAACAAAATAAAAACAATAATTTCCTTAAGAGCCAAAGCTCTGATACCAATTGATGTGATATTGGTTATGAAAGAGAGATAATAACCAAATCAACAAGTTTTCCCGATCTATCTTAAGGAATTAATAGAATCAAATAACAAACCTAAATTGGTGATAACAAACCAATCCCAAAGAATTAAAGACAATGAAAGGAGATCTAACCTTACACCTTCGAATAATTAAATTGGAACCTGAGTGTTTGGCGATTCACAAGTACCTTACCAAAATACTTGTTCACGATCAAGATAATATTGCAAGAATGATGACCCGGTCTCTCAAGCTCACAATAAAGAATTCAATCCCGGATTGAAAATAATTCCCAAAGGAAAAGAAGAACTTTTGTTCATAAAAATATTGATTTCTGATTGATGAAATAAGGAAGAATACAAGCTTTTATATAGGCTACAAAAGAAACCTAAACCTAAACTAAATAGGAAGTTGAATCCTAGTGCATCAAGGTAAAAGAAATCCTAATTAGACAAGGAAAAACACTAAATTCGTTTTTATCCTTTAGAGCCCAATTTCAGCCCACTAATTAACATTATTTGGGCCTTTTAATTAGCTAGAAACAAGCCCAATCAAACCTATAAGGTTATAGCATTAATTTTAATGAGTCCCAATGAGTTTTGCACATGCCAAACACATGCAAGTCCAAAGCTTCTCTTAAAACATGATCAACCTTTTTACATATCACTATTATGGGCTTGAGTTTGGATACAACACAAAAACACACCATCTTTAATGACTTCGCTAGAATCCATTCCTTGCTTAAAGAAGCTTAAGATGAGTCCATTAATCATTTGTTGGTCTTTCTTTGCACGATTCTTCGTCATAGGTCCAATTGACAGCTCCAATGGATCCCTCATGCTTCTACTGGGCTCCTTAACTCCAAGCTCCTTTGTTCCATGCTCTTGTGCTTTTGATATCACATCACTTAGTGTATAATAAAATAGACAGATACTATAAAATTAATAAGTATTATATATAATCATATATATCAATCTTAATAAGCTCCTAAAACTGTCTAACAACTGACACAATCCTACCTTACTGATGTTTCATAATCTGACTGGATCTTCAAACATAAGAGGAGCTGAAATATATTTGACTTGGCAAACAGAAAATTCAAACAAAAACTTAGGCCTTAATTGCATACAAGTTTTTCTACAAATTCCTGAATATTCCTATCAGAACTTCCACCTTCATCTACTGCCATTTTAGCAATTTTCATCCACTTCTCACAGTTCCTTCTCATCTTATCCCCACTTTCACCTTCCATCACTTCACTTATACATCTCTCAATCTCATCTTTAGTCACAATCCCATGTTCATCTTTCTTCACTCTAACTCCTACTCCCCAAACATCCGAAACAAACTTCGCATTCGTCGGCTGATCAGTCCACTGTGGCATTCCCACCATCGGCACTCCTAAGCTCAATGCCTCCAGGGTTGAATTCCATCCGCAATGAGTTACAAAACAGCCTACTGATTTATGAGCCAGAACTTCTAATTGAGGACTCCAATGTACAACTAGACCTTTTCCTTGTGTTTCTTCTTTGAAGTTTTGTGGAAGTTTTGTCTCTTCTGATTCTCTTACAACCCATAGGAAACATCTGTTGCACCCTTTTAGACCCAATGCTAGTTGTGACATTTGGTGTTCTTCAAGGACAGCCAGGCTCCCAAATGAGATGTAAATGACTGAGCTTTCTTCCTTTGTGTCAAGCCATTCCATACAAGATTTTGAATTGGGTTTGAAGAGGCTGAGGCCATAGTCTTTGTCATCTTCTAAACGTTTGTCCATGAACATTGATGGAATTGTTGGTCCAATTGGCTTTATTGCCCATTTGCTTGCCATCCAATTCACTATCTACACAAAGATAAAAAGCAAGTAAACATAGATGAATCAAAATAAAATAGTTTGCCTTAGGAAATGGAAGTTGTGTACCTCATTTTCCAAGCTATAGAAGGTGTTATAAAAGACACAATCCGCTTGATCAAGATTAGAGAACTGTTCAATTACGCTTCCTAAAGCACTATAATCTTTTGAGTCGCTAAGAAAAGAGGGTAACTCACAATTTAAAAGTGTTGGCAAACCAGGAAGAAGGACAATATTAGATTCATGAATGTCTAACCTTTCTTCATAGACATTACAATATATGTTTCCAACTGCACATGACTGTGTGAAAAGTGGAGCTCCACTTACACCCAACTCTTTGGCTCTATCTAAAACCCACGGTATAAACGAGTCATACACCACATAACTTATATCATTCTTCTCAATCATTTCACTCAATTTTGGCAACATAATGCTTTTGAATATTGTAAAATGATCTGGTACGCTTAGGCTGTTATCAATACTACCACAAACTGTGGTTACAGTGATTGAGCCACCGGCTAGGTTCTCCGGCAACGGTTTGGGATGAAGGACTAGGAAAGTGATTTTGAGGGCTTTGGATTTGGATTTGGATGCAAGGCGTCTACAGAAGTGGAGCATTGGGTTTATATGACCTTGAGCAGGGTATGGTATTAGTAACACATGACCTTTGCTCATCTTCTCCATTGTTTTCAAATCTTTTTCCTCAGTTATTCGGTCAGTCAGTCACTGTTATTTATATTTGTTTCTTTAATTTCTCAACCACACAAACAGTTTTGAAGCCTATCTAATCTAACACCAACAAGGACGTACTGGACAGAGACTTTTAACTACAAGCACATAGTATTAAATACCATCAAATAAAATCGGAATGCAAACCCACTTCATCGGGGTTAATTTGTACATATAGGTGGGCTGTACTGCATTGTTGTGTACAATGCACACCATCAAATGAAAGGACTAGTTAGAAGATAGGGACCAGTATAGAAATAATTAACTCCATGGTATTAACCATTTGTAAATACAGTGATTGTGGTCTAGGTCTGTCTATCTTTTAGATTTTAACATGGTGATTTCAAAATATTCATATTATGATACAAAATAGTCATGTTATTCTGTTTTTTTCCTATTTGTCTGTTTATGTTAAATATAACAATTAAAAATCTAAAAATAATTGACAGAATAACCAAAGAGTTAACAGTTATAAAGACTTTATAATATGCTTTTGAAAATAAAGAGACTAAAATGTATATTATTAGCTAAAAATGAAGACTAATAAAAATTTTATCCAAAATTTTATACTGATCCAATTTTAATAGGGTTTGATTTCTGTAATAAGATGTGATGGTATACATTATTTTTTTCTTAATAAAAATGATCATTCTCATATATATATTGGATTTTTAAAGAAATATAATTATGGTTCAGAACTAACTTGTTCAATATCAGGGAGTGTTTAGTTACTACTTTTCGTGTTCTCAGAGATTTTTAAATGTTTGGTTAGTGATGTGTTGTTTGCCTTTTATACTTGAAAAGTAACATTTTATAAAATCTCTACATGTTGGGAATACCGTTTTTCCCAATAGCAAACAACAATAATTAAACAATAGATAAAATAAACGAACTTCAATCATTAGTCATTAGATTAGATGACACGTCAATAATGATGATGATAGTATGGTATCACACCTTAATAGTCCAAAATCAATTTGGACCTAAATGTAATTTTATTTTTATTTTTCTTGGGTAGAACACGTGTCGAAATTACATGCTCCCTATGCTTAAGTGGCTAGATTTTAGAAAATTCTACAATAATATTCATACGATCTACCAATGAATTGATATCACTTTGTACCCAAAACAAATATGTAAACAATAACAGGACCACTTTGCAATAAATAGAGTTTATAACAGTTACCTCATCTTCAATGCCATTAAAAGTATTCCATAGGAGCCAATCAACCTCACCAATCTTATAAAACTGGCTCAAAATAAGCTCATAATATGAGAAATTCTATGATGAGCCAGGACCACCACATTAGCTATGGTCCCTACCAATAATTATTTGACACCTAATTAACTAATACACATCATATTACAAATTAATTTAATTTTCCACCTAATTAACTAATAGATATCAGATTATTTATTTGATTCTTTAGGTTTTTTTAACGTTCAGTTTTCATTCCCTCCCTTATCACATCTGTAGCACCGCTTGAAGATTGCAATTTCCGATTAACATTTGCAACTCCGATTGGGAATGGAAATTTCCGATGAATAAATCTGTTTCCAATTTTATTAATTTTTTTTAAAGCAGATTGAAAACTGCAAATTCGGATAAACACTTGCAGCTCCAATTGAAAATGGCAATTTCCCATAAATACATGAATCTGTTTCCAGTTTTCTATATAATTAAAATTAGTATTAACTTTTTTTTACGAGGCTTTAATTTCAAATCAAATATATATAGTCTGCAATGTTTAACTAAAGCTTGAAATTGGGTTAGTTTCCCGCAAATGATAATGAATTCCGCCAAATGATACTTTATTTTTTGGTAAACTGCATAAAGACACCCTGACTTTTCATTTTTTGGTTCATTAAGCTTTTGATTTTTTTATTTAGATACATTAAACCTTTTTTATGTGATCTATGAATACGTTAAGCTGTTTTTTTATGTGATTATGGACTTATATAGGATAAAAAATACGGCTTAATGTATCTAAATAAAAGATCAAAAGTTTTATGAATAAAACATAAAAGATAAGGAACCTTTTTAATCTATCTTTTTCATCTCAACCACATCATAACCTTGAAGGATTTTTATTAATTTTGTTGTTTTCGTCAATGTATCATCATAATTAGCTTAAGGGGCCTTTTTGAACCATTTTAATTTCATGGCTCAAATTCTACTAAATGTGGCGTTTACTAATTCCATATATTTGATGTTATGTTATGTTTTTTTTTTTTATGAAATGATATTCAGTAACAAATGACAATAAACTCTGCAAATAATACTTTATTCTTCTTCAGACCCAAAGATATTACAAAGAAAATGATCTTTGAAGTTGACCCAAATCCTAAAAACGTGAAAACAAGAGAAACTCACTTGCCCAGTGGCTCCAAAGAATAAAAATGTATATTTCCTGATCAATAGAATGAGTAGAGTATAAACTCACCTGTCTATTGAATAAAAAGAGACATAATCTAAAGTTAACAATAGTATCCATCATATAATCCTAAAATCAATTCCAATACAAAAAAAATATGAAAACACCAAAATCCATAAGGAGTTAAAATCAAATGAGATCTTCAATGGTCTGTACTCAATTTTGAGAGGGAATTTTGGAAGATGATGACCAATGTTCAACCTTATAAGACAAAAAAAAAAGTATATATGAAAAGATAAAGAAACCAAAATATTTTGTACAATATCATGAAATTTTACCTGAGATGAACCCATAGTTGAATCAATGTTTTGGAGCATGTATGTAAAGGACATTGGTAAACCACTGCTATTTTCATTGAAAACCTAAAGGAATAAACTAATTTTAACAAGAATATAAAAAGTTAAAGCAAAAAAAATATAAACAAGAAAAAAATTGCATTACCTGATTCGAAATTGGCAATGACAATGGAAATGAAGTTGGCTCTTGAATTTCCATATTCGGAGGAAAATGAGAATAAGGGAAACTATGTGCAACCATTTGAGGTGAAACAATGAACTAAATATAACATAACTTGTTAATTACATTCATATTCCTACATCACTTTGAATTATATATAACAGATATTTAAATAATTATACCTCATGATTTTTGTTAGGATCCGCATGAGCAAAAGAGGTAGTGCGCCCATCAATATCTGAATTCACTTCTTTCTTTTTCCGTTTAACATTTTCTGTATACATGACATAATATAAGCATTTAAATACATTGACATGAATATAATAAACAATTATAAACTTTTGATAAACTTACCAGATTTAGACGAAACTTTTCTAGCTTTTCCTTTACGACGTTCAAAGTGACCTTTAAGTCTAGAATTTGAAGCCCCTTTTGGTTTGGCACTTGGAGGATTTAAAACAGGTTCGGTGTCATTATCAAGGTCTGTTATTTTTTGATTCTTCTTCAGAAAATGAGAACTCCTATCTTCATCAGTTTGAGGCTCCTCCGAATCCAATGTAAACAGCAAAGTGTCTATTTCAATATTAAGATTATTTAAACCATCTCTACAAACTCTCCTACAAGTTTCATTGCCTTGACTTTTTGTAACCATATCATAAGCACATCTCATCATCTCATTCCGAAACACAGAATCTAGCCCAAACATAGCCATATTAGTTACCTCTCCCTCTCCTTGTCCACATAATCTATTTCTTGCATTCTTTGTCCACCGACGCAGTATACAACTTTCAGGAATTTTTGTCACATTATTAATATTCAAAACACGCAAAATATGACAACAAACAAATCCTTTAGACTCAAATTTCTTGCAAGTGCAGTTAATACTCATAGTGGTGGTATCAAAATGCACTGTAGATATTCCAGAATCCACCTCATCTTTAATCTCATAAATGCAAATATTGTTGTCACAACTAACTTCAGTTGAAATTGTTCCTATGGCATTCAAAAATTGCTTCTCAAATTGTTTATACATTACACATGTATATACCGATGCAGCATGATTCAATAATCCACAACTTTTGATGACACAAGAAGGCCTACCTTGTTTGCAACGAAAATCTTCTTGAGCCTCAGACGAGCGCCATCCTGCTACAATACCCTCAAATTGATCAACAAAATTTGAAAGTGTGGTTGTCTTATTTGCAATTCTATTTAGAACTCTATTGGTAGCTTCACTCCTTTGTGATGACAAGATTCCAGCAGAAAATGCATCCTTATTCAAACCTTTACACCACTTTTGACGAATATTGTATAATTTCTTCAACCACTTATGAGTTTTGACCTCTTCAAATGTTTCACACATTGTGTTCCATATTTTTTCAAATTCCTCTTCAGATTCACATCTTTGTAACATCTTGTAAAATAAATGTCGAAATTTAGAATTTGAATTAAGAGCTCCCAAGTGAGATGGAGCATTTTGTGAGATATGCCATATGCACAAACGATGTCGTGAGTTAGGAAAAACTACAGCTATGGCATTCGACATTGCTTGATCTTGATCCGTGAATATGGTTTTAGGTGCCTTGCCACCCATTGACTCAAGAAATGATTCAAACAACCATATAAAAGATGTCGTTGATGCGGACATCCGAGCTGGCCACACTGATCGCGCGGACTCTAGCGGGTCTTCAAGAATCAAGCTCACAGAGGATGCACCTGGAAGGGCGGATCCCCAAGACATGCGAGCAAGGCGGATCTAGGAGTACGCCAGAAGGCGTATCCACATATGAGCATGGGCGGATCGGCAAGATTACTTCCTCAGGAAGTCGACCAACAGACAGTCTGACATTCCGTACCTGCACCTCTGTACCTGTTGTCTGGGCGCATTACCTATCTTACCCTCTTATTATTAACTGTATTGTAACCCTAGTAGGGGTAGTCCCTATCCTTTGCTTATCTTTTAGAGGTTGTATTTAAACCCTCATTTTGTAAGGATATGGCAACTTTTATCAATCAAATATCATTTCTCTTTGAGAATTAAGGTTTATACCTTGTTATCGGGATTCACTCCTTCAAGTTAAGCTTGAGAAGAACATCTTTGTTGGTTTACGACTAAAACCTTTATTTCTCACTTTCAATCGGTATCAGTTGGTATCAGAGCCAATCGTTTCCTGACCCGAAACTTCTTTTGGCAATGGTTCAACCCCGACAACCGCAAGATTCCATGGAAACCAGTGACCGGAGGTATGAGGAGCTAAAGGAGCACCTCGCGGAACAGATTCAGGCCAGCCATGAGCGGCAGAGACAGACCGATTAAAAGTTCCTGGAGTTAACCACCTCCCTGGAAAACTTCAAACTGGAGGTTCGGTCCTTAATCCAATCCGCAGCAGGAGGATCAACTCAGAGAAAGGAAGGAGCCCTTGAACAACCACGTCCACAAATGGGTCCTAGGGATCCTGAGGTAAGAAGGCCTGACTTTGTCCTTGTGCATAACGCTGATAGCGATAGTGATGATTTTGAGGATATTGGGGATAATGGTGCCTTTAGAAATATGAGGGGTGTTGGCCCGAATGATAACAGATGTGTGGGTATGGTTAGGGCAGAACCAGATCTAGGAAACTTTGACAGGGATGATGCCTTTAAGTTAAAAATAGACTTACCGTCTTTTGGTGGTGAACTGGATATAGAGGGGTTCTTAGATTGGTTATCGGAAGTTGAGCGCTTCTTTGAATATGCTGGGATTCCTGATGAGAGGAAAGTAAGGCTGGTGGCGTATCGCCTGAAGGGTGGCGCATCAGTTTGGTGGGATCAGATGAGGGAAGAAAGAAGAAGAGGGGGCAGAGATCCGATTAGATCTTGGCTACGAATGAAGGCGATGTTGAGGGAGCGGTTCTTACCGCCAGACTATGAGCAGTATATCTACAGCTCCTACAGAGGATGCTCTCAAGGTGCCTGAAGTGTCCATGAGTATACCTCAGAATTCTTAAGGCTATCGGCTAGGGCCAACTTGTTTGAAACTGAAAGCCAAAAGACCTCTAGGTACCTAGAAGGGTTGAGATACAACATCCAGGATCGTATTGGCACACAGATGGTGGTTCGAGTGCAAGATGCCAGGAATTTGGCCCTGAAGGCTGAATCTCAACTAAGCGGGCGAACCCGGAGATCCGCCGCTACTGAGTATACGCCTGGAGGAAGAGATAATGTGAAGTCTTATGACAAAGGCAAGCAAGTGGCGAGTGCCAGTGGAGTCAGGGTTAACAGTGTGGGAAGAGGATCTGTTGGAGATACTAGGCCATACAAGGAGGTACCTACACCACCTAAGAGCAACAATCCATATGCGAGGCCCGCGCCTTTTAAATGTTTCAGGTGCAATGAACCAGGCCATAGATCCAACGAGTGTCCTAGGAGGAAGAGTGCTAACATGGTGGAAAGATGTGAAGAAGACTATGAAGAAGGGGATGAAGTATATTGTGAACCCTTGGGAGAGGATGATGATGAGGCGGATGAAGGGAGATACGCCATTCATGTGGTTAGACGCTTATTAGTCTCCAGCCGACTAGAGGGCGATCAGAGGCATCAACTATTCCGGACTCGTTGCCTTGTGAACAAAGGGCGATGCAACGTAATCATTGATAGTGGTAGTCAGGAGAACATTGTGAGTAGCAGCGCCGTTCGGAAGTTTGGATTGCTGGCGGGGCACATCCTGATCCCTACAGGGTGGGATGGATCAAGAATGTTGGCGAGTTGAGGGTGACCCAGAGATGCAAGGTACCGATTGAGATTGGTAACTATCATGATGAAGTCTGTTGTGATGTGGTCGATATGGACGCATGCCACCTATTGTTGGGCCGACCCTGGCAGTTTGATAACAACGCCACCCACGCCGGAAGAGAGAACACTTACAGATTTGTGAAGAATGGGGTGAAGTTTGTCCTTACACCAATGGTGAGAGAGCCAAAGGCCGACGAGAAGTCTACCTTGGTAGTCTGTCCTACACACAAATCGTTTGTCAACGAGTGTGAAGAAAGCCAAATGGTATACACGGTAATGGTTAAGGCGAATCACGAATCCGCCCAAAGGGACGAAAGGGAAATGCCGAGTGAAGTGACCCGCCTACTTGGCGAGTATCAAGATCTGTTCCCGGAAGAGCTACCCAGTGGGTTACCACCTTTGAGGGACATCCAACATCATATCGATCTTGTGCCTGGGGCTAGCTTACTAAGCCTCCCACACTATCGAATGAGTCTGAAGGAGAACGACATCATGAGACAGAAAGTGGAGGAACTCATCGAGATGGGATACGTTAGGGAGAGTATGAGTCCTTGCGCCGTTCCAGCTTTACTTACACCGAAGAAGGATGGGTATTGGCGGATGTGTGTTGATAGTAGGGCCATCAACAAGATCACCATCAAGTACAAGTTTCCCATTCCAAGGTTGGATGATATGCTGGACCAGCTTGGCGGATCTAAAGTCTTCTCCAAGCTTGATCTCAGGATCGGTTATCACCAGATACGTATTCGAGCTGGGGATGAATGGAAGACTGCTTTCAAGACTAGGGATGGATTGTATGAGTGGTTAGTGATGCCATTTGGGATGACCAATGCCCCTAGTACTTTTATGAGGCTAATGAATCAGGTGCTTCGCCCGGTGATTGGGAAGTTCGTAGTTGTGTATTTTGATGATATTTTGATTCATAGGCAGACCTTGGAGGATCATGAGAAGCACTTGCAGACAGTATTTGATCTGTTAAGGAAACACCAGCTATTCGCCAACACCAAGAAGTGTGACTTTGTCATGGAAAGTTTGGTTTTCCTTGGATTCGTGGTTAGTGGCGACGGTGTCCAAGTGGATGGAGAGAAGGTGAGAGCCATCCGAGAATGGCCGACTCCGAGGAATGTGGGGGACATCAGGAGTTTTCATGGGCTAGCAACATTTTATCGAAGATTCATTAAGAACTTCAGTTCCATAGTGGCCCCATTGACAGAATGTTTGAAGAAAGGAAAGGGGTTCGAGTGGGCGGACGCCCAAGAAGAGAGCTTCGCCTTGATCAAGGAAAAACTGAGTACAGCGCCAGTGCTGGCGTATCCTGATTTTGATAAACTGTTTGAAGTTGAGTGTGATGCCAGTGGAATTGGGATTGGTGGTGTTTTGATGCAAGAGAAAAGGCCCATTGCGTACTTCAGTGAGAAGCTATGTGACGCATGGCAAAAGTGGGCAACGTATGATCAAGAATTTTATGCCATAGTGAGGGCATTGAAAGTATGGGAGCATTACTTAGTGGGGAAAGAATTCATTCTCTACACTGACCATCAGGCCCTCAAGTATCTAGGAAGTCAGAAGCAACTTCGAAGCTCCATGCATGCCCGATGGTCCGCCTTCATAGATAAGTTCCCCTATAAGCTTATCCATAAGGCGGGAAAACAAAACGTAGTGGCGGACGCCTTGAGTCGGAGGGTTGCACTAATAAAAACCGTCAATCTGGAGACCGATTGCTTCGAACATATCAGAGGAGAGTACCTGGCGGATCCCGACTTCGGTAGCATTTGGGAGAAATGTAAAACCCAGCATGGAGATGGAGCGTATCACATCACGGATGAGTATCTAATGAGGGGTAACCAACTTTGTTTACCTTGCACTTCCATCCGCGAAAAAGTTATCCGCGATCTGCATGGCGGATCCCTGGGGGGACATTTTGGGCGAAACAAGACCTATGAAGCAGTAAGTTCCCGTTATTTCTGGCCCAAGATGAGGAGAGATGTGGCGTACCTAGTAGAACGATGCTATATCTACCAGACCGCCAAGGGACACCCCACTAATGCTGGTTTGCAACTACCACTACCTGTACCAGAAACTATATGGGAGGATCTGTCCATGGATTTTGTCCTAGGGTTACCCAGAACTCAGAGGGGCATGGATTCCATCTTTGTGGTTGTTGACCGATTCTCAAAAATGGCACACTTCATACCATGCCGAAAAACCAATGATGCATCGGCAACTGCTAAACTATTCTTCAAGGAGGTCGTCAGACTACATGGCGTACCAAAGAGTATTGTCTCAGATCGTGACACGAAGTTTCTGAGTCACTTCTGGCGGACCTTGTGGGCTCTTTTTGATACTTCTCTGAAGTTTAGTACCACTGCCCACCCTCAGACAGACGGACAAACAGAAGTGGTCAATAGAACTCTAGGAAACTTACTGCGTAGCAAGTGCAAGGATAAGCCCCGGATGTGGGATGTGGTTCTAGCCCAAGCTGAGTTCGCCTACAACGGCTCTGTACATTCGGGAACCGGGAGATCACCATTTGAGGTAGTATACACAAAGACCCCAAACCATGCCCTTGATATAGCATACCTTCCAAAGGGAAATGTGGCTGCCAACCAGCTGGCCCAGGACTATATGCAGATGCACCAAGAGGTAAGGGAGACTCTTGAGGATAGAAATCAGAAGTTAAAGGCTAAGGCGGATGAGCACCGCAGGGACCTACAGTTTGAAGTTGGAGATGAGGTCATGGTATATTTGGGCAAGGAGAGGCTCGCCAACACCGCAAGCAGCAAACTTCGGCCTAGGAGGTATGGGCCATATAAAATCACCAAAAAGATCAACGCCAATGCCTATCATATAGCATTGCCAAACTGGCTTGGCAAAGTCTCACCAGCGTTCAACATCCGTGACCTTAGCCCATGGAAATCGGATGGTCCTTTAGAGCTCAACAAAAACGAATCAGTGCCGGACTCTTTTAAAGAAGGAGAGAATGATGCGGACATCCGAGCTGGACACACTGATCGCGCGGACTCTAGCGGGTCTTCAAGAATCAAGCTCACAGAGGATGCACCTGGAAGGGCGGATCCCCAAGACATGCGAGCAAGGCGGATCTAGGAGTACGCCAGAAGGCGTATCCACATATGAGCATGGGCGGATCGCCAAGATTACTTCCTCAGGAAGTCGACCAACAGACAGTCTGACATTCCGTACCTGCACCTCTGTACCTGTTGTCTGGTCGCATTACCTATCTTACCCTCTTATTATTAACTGTATTGTAACCCTAGTAGGGGTAGTCCGTGTCCTTTGCTTATCTTTTAGAGGTTGTATTTAAACCCTCATTTTGTAAGGATATGGCAACTTTTATCAATCAAATATCATTTCTCTTTGAGAATTAAGGTTTATACCTTGTTATCGGGATTCACTCCTTCAAGTTAAGCTTGAGAAGAACATCTTTGTTGGTTTACGACTAAAACCTTCATTTCTCGCTTTCAATCCGTATCAGTCGTTGTCTCATTCAATAGGAAAGCACAACCAAACATAACATTTTGCCAATGGTGATTAACACCAACAAATGGAGCACAAATTAAATTGTATTTGTTTGTGCGATATGTGGTGTCAAAGATAATAACATCACCAAATGAATCATAATCAATTCTTGATCTACCATCTCTCCAAAAAAAAATTAGTCATCCTATTCTCTTTGTCAACTTGCACAGTGTAGAAAAACATACCATCATCTGCTTGACGTTGCTTGAAATGATTTATAAGACTCTGTGCGTCTCCAGCTTCAATCAATACATTCTTTTTCTGGTTAACATAATTATAACAATCTTTTTTTGTAAACCCCAAGTGCTCATTTCCTCCTACTTCTTTAGACATATATGAATACGTGTCTATAACACTTATACCTGCATTTAGTAAATACCAGAAATTAGTTGTATATCTTTATGTAAGAAATAACATCAATAATAATAATCAAAATTACCTGCATCTACCATTGAATCAATAACATTGGTTTTCAATGAGGTAAGATTTCTATTAGAACGCAACAAATGAACTTCTGAAGGCAACGCAAGCTCATGATTGTGATTAGGGACAAATTTTGTAACCGTCCATTTACCATCATTAATTGAGAAACGGATCATAGCTTCGCATCCATTTCTCGTTTCAAGCATGTGACGTTGTTTGGTTGAATAATCTTTATCATCAAGGCTAAATCCCGCTTTAGAACATCGATATTCTCTCTGTCTGATATTCTTATTTATATCATATCTCTTTTTGGATTTCCTGACACTGAACCCTGTTCGAACCGCATGATTATTGTATAAATTAAAAGCCTCATCCTCTTCATGCACAATCAATCCCATGAGATTATCGACACTTTGATTATCTTCATTTATGATTGAATGTGTCTCATTCGGTAGATTCATTTCTTCACTTGAATATATAATACTTTGAACTGATTCTGATTCTGTTACCTAACATCACAAAATTAATCTATATAAGCTCATATTTTATCATATTAATTATCAAAAACCTATAAGATAATCTAATCAACAATAAAAACAAGATAAATAAAAGTTTTGGTAAACTTATCTAATATAATTTGTATTAATTCAATTTACTTTAAATATATTATATTATTATATAGATACCATCAAACAAAAAAAAGTAACAATAAAATATGATTTATATAAACCCCACTCAACTTACAAAATTCAATGGATTTGAATATAAAAATTCTAAAAAACAGTGACAACGTTAATTAGAGCTCCAGAAACTAATAAAGTCATTATCTATTCTTTCCTAATTCATGATTAAGATTGAAGCCCCACCAAATTTTAATTATTCATGCTAATTCCTGATTAGTAGTAGAAATAAATGTTTAGTTAATTCTTATCTCTTAAAAATTCAATTTTCCAACTATCATCAAAACTCCTAACTGGATAAACATATAAAAAGCAACAGGATATAAGTGGTTGAGATTTGAAGCATACACCGACTACCATGGACAAAGAAAGAGGATAAAACAAAAGAAATCAAGCTAGTAAAATATAATAGTTACCTGGAGTTTTCAAAGTTGCTGCAATTTTCAACTAGAGCTGCTGAAATCGGGGCTACAATTTTCAATCAGAGCTACTGAAATTGATTTTGAATTCAAACTGCAAAAGCAGCGGGCAACAGACGTGATTTAATGAAGGGAACTGCAACAGAACGATAAGTTAAAAATTCAAATAAGTTACTGATATCTTGGAAGGGAATCGCAATAGAACGATGTACGCTTCTAATCTGAATTTTATTAATTAATTAGGTGGAAAATTAAATTAATTAGTAATATAATGTATATTAGTTAATTAGGTGTCAAATAATTATTGGTAGGGACCATAGCCAACGGCCCACCATAGAATTTCTCCTCATAATATATAGCTGCATAAGAGCCCGGGCCACTAATAAAAGATGGAAGATCATCAAACTCCATTTCTGGAAAACAAGGCAGAGACTCCAATGGAAACGTGAGTTCCCTTGAACACCACTGTAATATAAACCAGTGACAGCACAGGACTGAGTAAAAAAAGGAGCACCATAGATTCCAAAGCTGAGCCACATCGAAAACCCAGGGTATAACAGAGTCATATATTACACATTTAACTGGATTTGGAGAGCTGCTATATTTCTGAATAAGCTCAGATAAGCTATGGGGGAATGTGGCCTTGAAACGGTAGATGAATTCGTCGGGGTTTGCTGGTTTTTCACCGTCTTTGAAGCCGTCGAATATGGTGTCGATGTTGATAGAATTGTGTTGAGGTGATTGGAGGGATTTGGGTATGGAAGTTGTGGAAATGACAGTGACTTTTACACCTTTTGAAACTAAACGTTTAGAGAATTGGAGCATTGGGTTTATGTGGCCTTGAATTGGAAATGGGCATATCAGCACATGAGCTGATGCCGCTGCTGCTAGTTTTTCTTGTTTTTCCATGTTTATGTGGTAGTAGACAGGGTGTTAAGACATGATTCATATATAACCCAATGTATGCCAAATAAATAATTTATAATATATTGCAAACTTTTAAGATTATAAGATTATTTTAATGATCTCGAGTCTATTGTTTTTTTCTCTTTGCTTATTTCACTTTTGGGATAAGTTCACGAGCACAGGACTAGTAAAAAAAACAGGTATTTGATTTAGTTGTTTAGTTGGAAATTACAAAAATGATTCTTTTCATGGATGATGTTACACTTAACGGGTCAAAAGCACGATGTATTTCAGATGACTGCAAACGTGAGCCACCAAATTGATCTAATGGATGGCACTGCTCCTGCTCGCCTTATGGATTAGAATGGGCAATAATGACACATATGTCTCTGAGGCCTTAACAAATTATTTTGTTTCTTGTAGACTTTGCACACTTGTATTTTTCATACCGATATTAGTCATAGGCATTGATACATATTCTTTGCTTTAAATAGCTAGTAATTCCTTTTACATTGTTATGGTGAAATAATGAAATGTATATGAAATTTATCATAGTGACGGAGCCAGAACTCCACGTCTGGAGAGCTGATTTTAGCTTTTTCGTTTGTCACTGAGCTATATAGAATTAGGAGACAATTGTTTAAATTCGTTAGGGAAGGGAAAAAAATTCTTACCGCCAACTTACTAAAATTTCGCCATTTTAATACGTTGGGAGCAAAAAATTAAATAATTTTTTAAAGATTATTAATCTTTTGCTATCTTTTTATTTTTACTTATATTTTTTATCAATGCATTGCTAATTCTTTAATCGTGTCTTTTTTTTTTATCAGATTTATGAATTGATTAAGGAAAATCAAAGTGCACAAAGAGTTACTAGAAGTGCATATTCGTATTTGCCGAAACCTTAAAAAAAATCATGTTTCAATTTTCATGTAAAAAGATTTGTCAAGGTAGATCTTTGGGCTTTAAGGAAATGGAATGAATATCCTTGATTTTTTTACAGGAAATTACACCAAATTTTATATTAATTTTACAATTAAATATGTACTATTTTTTTTATTATATCATTAAATAAATTTTCTTATTTGTTTATCATAAACTGAATAATTTATTTTGATTTTGTCAAATACAACAGTTATGCCTCCATTTTTCTTTTTACAGTTTTTTTTCATTATCATCTGTTTCTTGTTTACGGATTTTTTTTTTTTTTTGAAGATTTTCTATTTATTGATTAGATGATGGGTTTTAAATCTATTAGTTAAATCTAATAGGTTAGGATAGGAATGTAGGATAAACAATAAGAACCATAATAATAATAATAATAAAATATTAGCAAAAGAAATAAAACTGTAAAAAAAATTGTTTTATTTATTAATATATAGGCATTATATCATTTAGGTCCTCAAACTAAAGCTTAGAAATCAATTAGGACCGTAAACTATTAAAATCATCAATTAGGTTTCTGAACTAAACAAAACTCACCAATTGAATCATAATCATATCCTAAAATCAGAAACTGTAACTATTTGATATGGACTATAATAATCTCTGTGTCGGTTCAAAATGAGTTTGAGAAAAATGGTCTGAAACCAAATGAATTTCGATAAGGCCTCAACTAATGATTTTTGTTTAGAATATAAACTCAATTGATAATTTTTGCTTAATTCATGGACTTAATTGGTGATTTTAATAGTTTAACGTTTTAATTAATTTGAAACCTTAATTTGAAGAGTGAAATAAATATTATGTCTAATATATATATACAAGCCTAAATAATGTTAAAACTGTTGGATATTTTCATGTAAAAAAACTGTTGGATATTAATAATTATCAAAATTAAAAAATGTGATTATTTAAATTTAAATTATATTATATTATTTTCCACCCATATCAATAAAGAAGTGGAGAAATATGAATGGTGAATTTATTTATATGAATATACATTTATTTATCTAAAATTCAGGGGTGGAGCTGTTAAAAATTAAACTTAATTTATTATAAAAAAAATAAAAATAAATAAACTAAATAAAATAAAATCAATAATGTGATTTGAAGAAAAAAAAATTCAATAGTCAAAAGTCAAAAACAAGTAAGATAAGGATAAGATAAGAAATTAAATATGTATGGGTTGGTTTGAATGGGTTGATTTTCTTTTCTTTTTCTTTTTTTTTTTTTTTTTTACTTGTAACCTCTATATAAGAGGGTTAATGGATTGTAATTCTAATTGTGAAAATAAAAAGTGAAGGCAAGTGGCAATGTGCATTACAAATTAAGAGTTGTCCAATTAAATAGTTTATTTTCCGAAAATCAAAAAGATTGTCCTTCCAAATTTCAATTATAGTCCCTTTATTTCTAACAAAGTGGTATCAGAGCCACATTATGAGAGTCAGTCTTCCGGCAAACAGACCCTATAAAAAATGTCAGACGGTCTCAAACTTCCTTATCAATAGCCTCAGCTCACCAAAACCAATTATTCAAGTTGGTGTATTCGAAAGAAGGCGTTACTCGGATGTCAAGATGTCTGGGATATTGTAGAAAAAAGTTATATAGTTCTAGCTAACGAGGCTGCGTTGTCACAGGCAGAAAAAGATACTCTGCAAAAAAATCGCAAAAGCGATCAAAATGCGCTTACTCTATTCCATCAAGGTTTGGATGAATTAATGTTCAAGAAAGTAGCCGAAGCTACCACCGCCAAACATGTGTGGGAAATCCTACGAGTTTCTCTTCAAGGGGAGGAGAAAGTTAAAAAAAGTTCGTTTGCAGATGCTGAGAGAAGAATTCAAGACAATGAGGATGAAAGATACGAAGGCCATCAGTGATTACTCATCCCGAGTAAAATCTGTCGTAAATCAAATGCGGCAGTATGGAGAAAAAATTGAAGAGTCTAGAATTGTCGAAAAAATTATGCGATCACTACTACCAAAATTTCATTATGTAGTGGTGGCTATGTAGGAGTCTAGAGACATCAGCGAAATGGCAGTTGACGAAGTTGTAGGGTCATTACAAGCACGCAAGGAGCAGTTTGAGAAACGAAGAGAAGACTCTGCAGAACAAGTCTTAGCAACAAAGACTGTGTTTAAAAATTGCGAAAGTAGTCAGTCCGGCAGAGGACACGGAAGAGGTCGATGAGGAAATGGTAGAGGACGAGGACGTGGTAAAAGTCAAGGAAGAAATGAAAACGGCAACAACAACAATGACAGAAGCACTCAATTCACCAGAGGTAGAGGAAGAGGCCGAGGACGCGGTCAAGGAGGAGGAAACTAGAGGCCGAATGAAGGACGTGACAAGTCCAACATTCAATGTTATAATTGCTCCAAGTATGGTCACTATGCGGTAGAATGTTGGAGTCCTGCTAAGGAGGTAGAGGAGACTGCCTATAATATTCAAGATGAGGAAGTAACTGGCACAGTGTTACTTACCTACGAAGATGAAGAAAATCGCGAAAATAATATATGGTATCTTGACAATGCGACAAGGAACCATATGTGTGGTGACAAAAAGATGTTTATGGAGCTCTATGAATCTGTTCGCGGTAATATTGTATTTGGAGATTCCTCTAAGGTTCCTATTACAGGCAAAGGAACCATTCTTATTCGGCTCAAAAATGGCACTCACCAGTTTATTGATAATGTTTATTATGTCCCTAACATGAAAAGCAATATTTTGAGTTTGGGACAGTTACTGGAGAAAAATTATAAAGTTCACATGGTGGACCGGAAACTACTCCTGTTGAATGAGAAAAAGGAGTTGATTGCACGAGTACCCATGGTGAGAAACAGAATGTTCACAATTAACATTCAGACGGACGTGCCCAAATGTTTGAAAGCTTGTGTGCAAAGTCCCCCCTAGCTTTGGCATTTACGGTACGGGCATCTCAATTTTGGAGGACTGAAGTTGTTGGGACAGAAGCAGATGGTAAACAGATTACCTCACATTGACCAGCCTCATCAACTGTGTGAAGGATGTCTTGTTAGAAAACAATTCAGAACCAGTTTTCCAAAGGAGTCCATGTCAACAGCAAAGGCGCCACTTGAGCTAGTTCACACAGACGTGTGTGGACCGATCACTCCACAGTCCCTGGGTAAAAATAAATATTTTCTACTTTTTTATTGATAATTATAGTAGAAAAACTTGGGTGTATTTTTTGAAAGAAAAATCAGAAGTTTTTGAGACATTTAAAAAATTCAAAGCCCAAGTGGAGAAAGAAAGTGGTCATTTTATTAAGGCACTCAGATCAGACAGAGGCGGTGAATACATATCCATCCCTTTCAAGCAATTTTGCGATGAGCATGGAATCCGTCATTTCCTTTCAATTCCCAGATCACCTCAGCAAAATGGCATAGTCAAAAGAAAGAATAGAACAGTGCTCAACATGGTGAGGAGCATGTTAAAAAGCAAAAAATTAATGAAGGAGTTATGGCCTGAAGAAGTAGATTGTGTTGTCTACCTGTTGAACAGATCGCCAACTATCAGTGTTTGGGATCAAACTCCACAAGAAGCATGGAGCGGAATAAAACCTAGTATTTTTCATTTGCGTGTTTTTGGCAGTGTTGCTCATGTCCATGTACCGGATGAAGAACACAAGAAGCTAGATGATAAAAGCAAGAAATATTTGTTTGTGGGATATTCAGAACATTCCAAAGGGTACAAAATGTTTGATCCTCAAACTCAGAAAATCATCATCAGTAGAGATGTCACTATTGATGAAGAAACAGTTTGGGACTGGACCGGTGAAAAAGAAAACATCTACAGTTTTTATCCTTTCATGGATGAAGACAATGATCAGGAAGAACCAACCACAGTCGCAGCCACAACACCAGCAACTAGTTCGACATCAGCAAGCTCATCCAGTTCGAGTTCGTCCTCGGGTAATGAAGACAGTTCAGATGAACATCCGCCTGGAAAGCCAAAAAAATTCATACCTATTAAAGATCTCTATGATGTAACAAGAAATCTCAATGATGAATTAACTCTTTATTGTTATTTTGTTAATGATGAACCAACAGATCCAGAAGAAGCAATGAAAGATGAAAAATGGAGAAAAGCCATGGAAGATGAGATTCATTCGATTGAGAAAAATAAAACATGGGAGCTGACATCACTTCCGGCCGGTCAAAAACCCATTGGAGTTAAATGGGTGTTCAAATCAAAGAAAGATGCAGACGGTGAAATTTTCCGACATAAAGCAAGATTGGTGGCGAAAGGGTTCAGTCAACGACCCGGAACTGACTATAATGAAGTTTTTGCTCCTGTTGCTAGAATGGAGAGTATCAGACTGGTAATTTCTGTAGCTGCTCAACACGGGTGGAGAATCCATCAAATGGACGTGAAATCCGCATTTCTCAACGGATATCTGGAAGAGGAAATTTATATCCAACAACCACCTGGGTATATTGTGAAAGGACAAGAAAATAAAGTGCTAAAATTGAAAAAGGCACTTTATGGTCTCAAGCAAGCACCACGAGCCTGGAACAGCCGCATTGACAAATATTTTCAAGAAAATGGTTTTGTCAAATGACCACATGAATATGCCCTGTATCCAAAGGTGAAAAATGGAGATATGTTACTTGTTTGTTTGTATGTGGATGATCTCATTTTTACAGGGAACAATCCTAAGATGTTTGAAGAGTTCAAAAAGACAATGGCTCGTGAGTTCGAGATGACTGACATTGGTCTAATGTCATATTATCTTGGCATTGAAGTGATGATGGAATTTTTATTTCTCAAAGTGGTTTTGCAAATGAGATCTTAAAGAAGTTCAAGATGGAAAATTGTAATTCCGTCAGCACGCCAGTCGAATGTGGAATCAAGTTGACAAAAGATGAAGCTGGAGACAGAGTCGACTCGACATTATTTCGAAGCATGGTCGGAAGTCTCAGATACTTGACATATACAAAACCGGATATTCTCTAGGCAGTCGGCTTAGTAAGTCGATACATGGAAGCCCCAACGGTGTCACATTGGAATGCAGCAAAAAGAATTCTCCGTTACATGAAAGATACAACTAATTTGGGACTACTTTATTCTAAATCTGATGATTTCAAATTAGTTGGGTACAGTGATAGTGACTGGGCCGGTGACAAGGATGACCGAAAAAGTACAACTGGTTTTGTATTTTTTCTGGATGATACTGCATTTATATGGAGTTCGAAAAAGCAGGCAATTGTGACGCTGTCAACCTTTGAAGCTGAATATGTTGCTGCAACCTCATGTGTCTATCATACAATTTGGCTCTGAAAATTGTTAAAAAAAATTCAGATGGAAGAACGAGATCCGACAGAGATTTTTATCGATAATAAGACTGCTTTAGCATTAGCAAAAAATCCAGTGTTTCATGATCGGAGCAAACACATTGATACGAGGTATCATTTTATTAGAGAATGCGTTCAACAAAAGGAAGTGACACTGAAGTACGTGAAGACGGAAGATCAGATTGCAGATATTTTTACGAAGCCATTAAAATATGATGTGTTCAGACAATTAAGAGCTTTATTGGGAGTTACGAAAAATTAAGTTTAAGGAGGTATGTTAAAAATTAAACTTAATTTATTATAAAAATATAAAAATAAATAAATAAATAAATAAATAAAATGAAATCAATAATGTGATTTGAAGAAAAAAAAATCAATAGTCAAAAGTCAAAAACAAGTAAGATAAGGATAAGATAAGAAATTAAATATGTATGGGTTGGTTTGAATGGGTTGATTTTCTTTCTTTTTTTTTTTTTTTTTTTGCTTGTAACCTCTATAAGAGGGTTAATGGATTGTAATTCTAATTGTGAAAATAAAAAGTGAAGGCAAGTGGCAATGTGCATTACAAATTAAGAGTTGTCCAATTAAATAGTTTATTTCCGAAAATCAAAAAGATTGTCCTTCCAAATTTCAATTCTAGTCCCTTTATTTCTAACAGGAGCTTCTGAAACCACCCTTTTCAAGGATGTTCCGGTGCGCAGGAGGGTCGGCTGACCATCCCTGCCCTCTCTGGCTCCGCCCCTTATCATCACGGTATTAGAGGAGATGTTAACTAAAATATTGCATTGATGGTCTCCTTTGCCTTCAAACCTTTCCCTGCATTTCATGTATTCCCATGCAAAAGTTGCAGCAACACCCATATTGCCATCAAGTCCTTACTTTCTACCTACAAACGAAAACCATGCATTAGTTCTATGGACGACTATATGACCTAAGGCTCTGTTCTTTATGACTGAAAAAAATTAAACTGAACTGAATTCTACTGAAATTGAAATAATAATATAATCCTTTTAAAATAGCAACAATTAAAATAAAAATTTGATAAAAATAATAATGGTTCTAATAATAATGATAATAATAATAATAATAATGTAAAAAATAATTATAATTATAATAAGTAATGATAAATTACTAAACTAAACTGAATTGATTACTGAACTGAACTGATTGATACTGAAATTAAGTAATAAAGAACAAAGTCTAATTATCACCAATGGAGAAAATCCATCAAAATGACTTTAATATCCAAGAATAATTTTGGATTTGTTGATGGAACCATTGAAGCAAAGGTGCTAAGAGACACTCTGTTTTCTAACCAAGAGAGATGTAACACCATGTCTTATCATGGATTCAGCCAGCAGTTTCACCCTAGATTGGAAAGACTATCATATGGTTTGACATTGCATAAGTAGTGTGGAAGGTCCTCATGGATCGTTTTTCCTAAGAAGACAACATCGGGATCTTTGAGTTGTAAATGGACAAGTATCGAGTTTAAACGGTGAAAAATAGTGAAAAAGAAAAATTAGGTTTCAACAAATATATCTGATTACGACTCAATTTTGAAGATCTTAGAGTTTGAATTTGGAATCTTTTGAATCATAAGATTTTGTAAAGCTATGTCTTAGGTTTATTCTGCAATTTGAATCACTGCAATCAGAATTCGTATGAAATAGTTATGACCAAAATATGAATGTTTGATAAATCTGCCAACAGTTACGAACATGAAAGAGGAAAACGAATTCAACCCTATTTCAATTTCAATTGCCACCAAATTCAACCAAAACAAAATTGTGGTGAAGCTTTTAGTCTAGTAGTTGAGAGTATTGTGCATAAAAAAATTTAAAAAAGAAAAAAAAATAAAATTAATAGTATAAAACTTTTATAGGAACATAAGTACTTGATTAAAAAATAAGTTATTAAACTCTTATATAAATCTTTCAATTAATGTTTAAATACCAAAAAGATGTAGGATTTAAATAGAATTTACCAAAAGCTCTATATTTAAAACATTGAAATTAGTGTATGTGTATTTAAATTTATAAAATGTCAAGATGTTACACAATATTTTTGTGATCATTCTTTGTTTCTTAACAGCATAATGGTTCTATTAGTTGTTTGTGTGGATGATGTGATATTGGCAAGGAATGATCCAAATGAGATTAATATATTAAAATCTCTATTAGATGCTAAATTTAAATTTCAAAATTAAAGATTTGGGTCTTTTAAAAAATTTCTTAGGCATAGAAGTGTAAAGAACTCTAAATATATTTTACTTAATCAACAAAAACATGCACTTGAGTTGGTTTAGATGTAGGTTTATTAGCTTGTATGCATTCTCCATTCTAATGGATAAGACAACTCGGTTATCCAAAGAAACAGGAACTATACTTTTAGATAAAACTGCATAAAAAATGTTAATAAGTTGTTTGATCTATCTTACAACAACACCACCTGATATCACATTTGCAGTAAATCAACTAAGTTCATTCCTTGATACCAATTTTAAAATTTCTGAAGTATATCAAAGTTACACATGTCCGAGGCTTATCGTTAAGATATTTATGATTGTATTTTAATTTAATAGACTCAATGTATTGGATTAGTTCTATCCCTTAAAAATAGGATCTAGATGTTACTTGTAAATGTGTATATAAGGACATATTATGATCAATAAAATTAAGTTAAGTTTTACCAAAATTATATTGTTGAACATGGTATCAGAGCAGATATTTTGCTAAAATTCTAAATCTCCTTTTTACTCCTTTTTTCTTAGTTTACGGCAACATTGATTGTGCCTTGAAACTAATCTTCTTCTTGGCTGTTGTGCCTTGAAATTAGTTTTCCTTTTGGCTATTTTCAATAAAAACACTGCATCCAAACAGCTACTTTTCTACTTTACTTCTTTTTCGAGAAAAAGAAACTATTCATCTTCTCATTTCAGTTTTTTGACCTCCTTCCCTGCTCTCCTGCGATTTTAATTTTTTGAAACTCTCTTTTACAGATCTGAGTTTTTTCCTCTATTGTCTGCGTTTTTTTCTTCTTAAATCCATGGCCAACATCAGTCAATCTGAACATTTAGATTTCGAGATCAACTCCGATACTTCATCGGATTCTTCAGCGAAGACATCAACTCCGATTATTCTGCAACCGCCGTCGGTGGTTCAGGCTTCCGCATCACCATTACTGTCCGGCCGTCCAACACGTTCTTCCAGCGATCGTCCGACGGTGAATCGTCCAACCAGACCTCCGCCTTTTAGATCCGCTTTTCAACATATCTCTGATGATTACAACTACCAGCTTCAACTTACTACTGCAGACAATCCCGGAGTTAGTCTGGTAACTTCTCCCCTCACCGGTCTGAACTACATTTCCTGGAGCCGTGCCATGATTCTCACATTATCAAGTAAGGAGAAACTAAACTTTGTTGGGCGCGATGATTTTACATCTGATACACACTCACCGGAATTTCCGCAATGGAAATGTGATGATTCCATGGTAATCTCTTGGATCTTGAACTCTATTTCCCGTGATTTAGTGGAAGCGTTTATTTTTGCATCATCTGCTCGAAATCTCTGGCTAGATCTTGAGCAGCTTTGGTGAGTCCAACGAATCACTATTGCATCAATTAAAAAGAGAGATTAGCGATTTCAGGCAAGGCACCATGTCGGTTGCCATTTATTTCACTAAACTGAAGAGACTATGGGATGAACTAGCATTTTTATGTCCAAATGTTATATGCAGCTGTGATGCATCCAGATTATGCACTTGTTCTGCTGCGAAAAAGGCATGTGATGCTCGTAATGCCGATCAGCTAGTTCAGTTCCTTATGGGACTTAAGGATGATTTTGCAAATGTCCGTCACCAATTGATGTTATTGGATCCGCTGCCTACAATACACAAGGCTTATTCTATGGTTCAAACCATTGAGAAGCAACGTGATATTCATATTGACATTTCTAACATTGAAATTGCAGTTGTTGCTTCTAGGCCTGGTACTAACTCATCTGCTGGTAGAGGAAAGAAAAGAGATTCTGGCAACAAATCTGATAGGTTTTGCACCAATTGTGACAAGCCTGGCCATGAGAAGGACACATGTTTTAAGCTTCATGGATATCCTGAATGGTTTCAGGAGTTTAAGAAAAAATCCAAAAATATCAAATCTAAGGCGAATCATATATCTACTAATTTTGATACACCTATGGATGACTTTGTTGAGGAATCTTATAGCACTGGTGCAACTATACTTGCTGGAACAGCTCAATTTCCTGTTGGTTTCGCTGAACTTGTTCAGAAAGAGGTTCAAAAGGCTATGAAGAACAAGAGTAAGGCCGATTATCCGGATGGAGGTCCACATCCAATGTCTAATTTCTCTGGTTATGTAGGTAATATTTCTGTTTTTTCTTCCTCTACTACTGAATATTGTTTCAATTCTGCTATTCTGAAAAATCATAAAAATCATGAAACCTCACATTGGATAATTGATACTAGAGCAACTTCGCATATGTGTGGGGACATAACTCTTTTTTATACTCATACTATAATTTCCAGCAATCAGAATGATTCTGTTCAATTACGAGATGGAAGTAATAATTCAGTTACACATGTTGGTTCTGTTATTTTAGGGCCAAATTTACACATTACTAATGTTCTTCACATACCTACATTCAAATACAACCTACTTTCTGTAGGAAGATTAATTCATGATTTAAAACTTGTTGTAAATTTTCTATCTAATGTGTGTTTGGTGCAGGTCCAACATACTAAAGAACTCCTTGCTGTGGGCTTTTTTCATGAAGGCCTTTATATCCTAAATAAAGCTTCATTTTCACCTACCATATTGACTCAACATAGTAACATAGCAACTACGGATCCATTTTCTTCTCATTTGAACTATAGTAATGTTGTAACTAGTTCTATTTCGGACATTGTTTGGCATCTCCGTTTAGGGCATGCATCTGTTTCTAAATTGAAGCACATACCTATTATTAAGAACATTTTGGATTCAAAGTTTTGTGATATTTGTCCTATGGCTAAACAACAAAGGAGCCGTTTTTTTCCAAAATCCATCACAAGTAAACATAAATTTCAGTTAATACATATAGATGTTTGGGGTCCTTATAATCTTGCCTCTATTAGTGGTGCAAAATATTTTCTAACCATCGTTGATGATTATACTCGTTCTACATGGACGATTTTATTACTTAATAAAACACAGGTTTTTCATGCCTTGAAAGTTTTTATCTATATGGTTGAAACGCAATTTTCAGTAAAAATTCAGAATATAAGGTCCGATCATGGCATCGAATTTATCAATAACACGTGTCAAAGTTTTTTCGAAAACAGGGGAATACTTCATCAAAAATCTTGTGTTTACACTGTTGGAGTTTAGTGTCCTAAAGACAATTATTTTAGGATATAAATATTAATGAATAAATTGTTTATTTAGTCATTTGTTTAATCAGATATATAGCATTAAAATGTAACTATATATAAAGGCAAAAATCTTTCATAAAGAAAGTAATCCTAAGTTTATTTAAGTAGTTATAAAGTGTTCATACAAGCATGAAGTGAGACTATACTTTATAATAGACCAATAGACTTAAATCAACCCAAGTCAAGTAATATGTTATAGGGGTTGGCATATTACTGTTGAGACTTGCATGTAATAGTGTTTTCTGTCGAGACAGAAAGCTGATCTCACAAGCTTTAGATATTTAGATATCTAGACAGTTACATGGATCTGGTGAAGGAGTTCATTAGGATTGGGACCCGACTTGAGATAACAGTATGGATTAATTTATCTAAAAGTGTCAACTGTTCATCTCATTTCTATTAGTAGGTATAACTAATCCTCAGACTCAAACATTCGTTAATTAGTGATTCTGGATTATGGAGTCTGGTACTTTGATTCTGTGCGAGCACGATCCAACAGGTGAGAGCCTGGGGTGTGTGAGATCAGGGTTGGGTATCACACAAAGTAATTGCAGAATAGTTAATGTCAGATTGAGCATTCGTCACTCCCGATAAATGGGAGATATATCCAAATGGTCGCTTGTGGTGAATTAACTGAAATCCTTGCAAGGTGATAGAGTTAAGAGTAGAAATAGAAATTTCACTTAACTTATCTTTCAGAGTGAATTCAACCTGTATAAGTAAAACAGACTCTTCGCTATATGTAACCTTGACACGTTCCATGGTTATAAGGAATTGACCAACAGGATATAGTTGATGAAGGATCGTATTATACTGTACCTAATGCAGAAAGGTTAACGTCGGTTATCAACCTGACTTCTTAATTGCTCTGGGGGAATATCATAGGTTCTGTTAGTAACAGCTCGCGACGGTATTCCGTTATATATATGTTGGAATTAATCGTGATGAATTAATCTCAAAGGATATATACGGCTAGTGGCAATAAAGGACCTAATGGGTCGCATATGGGACTTAGAACCAGAGGATGAAAATGTAATTAGTGAGACACTAATAATGGGCCGAAATTTATTAAGTAAATAGGGATAATTAATTTGACTTAATAATTATAATTAGATTATGATTATAAATTAAATTAAAGGATTATCTGATAATATTAATTAGAGGTTTTTAATGTGATTGAAACTCTAATTAATTATCCCTAACAATAATTAAATTATTAATTTGATTAATAATATTATCTAAATATAATTAGTTATTATTTAGATAATAATAAAGTGTTTATTTAATTATCTAATTAGTAATCCTATTCTGAATAAGATTCTAATTAATTAATTACCTAACACAACTGGGATTAGGGTTTTGAGAAGTCTATAAATAGACTCCCTAATCCCATATTTCGACCAACACAATACAAGGGGGCAAGAGGAACCGTTCTGAAATCGTCTCGGTTAATTACAATCTTTCTTACTCTCTCTTTGATCTCGTATCGATTTTTGTTAGAGGCAATCATTGTGATTGCTATTATTAAGGTTGATTACTGATTAGTTATTGTTTTTTGTGTTGTTTGTTTTGTTGTTCGTGATACACGGATTAAGAGTTGTGGGCACTTCGTTTGCAACTGTAGATAGTTCTTCAGAAAATGTATTTCATTCTATCCCTTTTTATATTAAATAACAATTAACAGATCTTGGAAAAGGAAAATAGATAAAATAGATAAAATTTTATTATTCCGCTGCGCCTAGGCTTATCTATTTTCCTACATACACACCTGATGGGTGTCGAATCCACCAAATAAATAATTGTTACGAACCAACTACTGGTTTGTAGAAATGGTAAGTAAAGATCGTACCCTAAGGATTAATACCGATTGATTACGTATTATGACTAGATCTAATAAATGTAAATTGGGGGGGGGGGGGGAGTGATTGTTTGGTAGTTATCTTGGAATGAATTTTTTGTAAAATTGAATTGAAATTAAATCCTGTTACTAGTATATGAGAGAATACCGATCAAGGGATGTCCGCAGGCATAACAATTATTTCCTATTGATCACTGAAGGTGAGAAAACATCATAATTAACATGATCTGAATTGGTTATAGTCGTTCCTTATTCATTCCTGACCTAATCCTTCCTTAATTGTAAAGCGAATACCAAACATATCACTTGACTTGGGGTGGTTTTAAGTTTATCAGTTTACTATAAAGTTTTGTCTCACTTCATGCTTGTATGAACACTTTATAATCACTTTAAATAAACTTACGGATTTCCTTTTATTAGACTTTATTTAGTGCTTAAAAGGGATTGCCTTTATATAGTTATAAAACATATATCTCATTAAACAAATGATATAAAGAACAATTCATTTACATTAAGTTTGTATCCTAGAACAATTGTCTATAGGACACTAAACCCCAACAATTAAATCCTGTTACTAGTATATGAGAGAATATCGATCAAGGGATGTCCGCAGGCATAACAATTATTTCCTATTGATCACTGAAGGTGAGAAAACATCATAATTAACATGATCTGAATTGGTTATAGTCGTTCCTTATTCATTCTTGACCTAATCCTTCCTTAATTGTAAAGCAAATCCTAGAGCGCCTAAAGATAAGCTCCTATTCGGCCAGACAGTTCTAGCTTAGCGCTTAGAATTTAATTTGTCGAAAGCATTAGGAATTAGAAGGACCCAATCTAAGTTAACCGAATTCTTAGCGATTCCGATTTAAACCAAATTACATATTCATACGCTTGATCATAGTTAGGATTTCAGATGATTACAAATCCTACAGGCTAACGTTGTTTCAATGAATGAAGAAGCCGAAGCCCGGCCGAACTGTAGCCTAAACTTTCATTGAAGGTCTGATTTAATAGATTGATAAATATATAAACAGATCATATAAAATTAGATTAACGCAATTAAGAACAGCAATCTCACAATTGGAAATAATGCTAGCCTTTGATTGATCCCTTAACCGACAGAGGAAATTAGCTACGCATAATCATGAATCGACTATGATAGCTTACAAAGGTAAAAATGATAAACGTAAAGTGAAATGAGAAATTGTGCTAAAAGCTTCTAAAACCCTAACAAGGAAAATAAAATTGTCAATTCAAAAAGTTGCCTTCAAAAACAATGGTGGATTTCTTTTATAGTGTTAATTCAAAAATCATCAATCTTCTAAGTTCCTTCCTTGATTTTAGGGATTCCCTTCGTTCAAAACATGTTGTTGAAACTGTGGAGATAAGTTAGTTTCTGATTCTGCTGACTTGGCGATTTGAATAAGTCGACCCTCTTAGTCTTGGGCAAGACTAAACCAGTTACGTCCGCAAAGCTGAACTTTGAGTGAAAAAAGGTCCAAAACAGCCTTCCAGGCCTTCTTTTCTCCAATTTGATCCCCGAAAGCACTTATGCAACAAAACAAGTAAAAAGGCCCCTTAATGACATAAATAAAGAGGGAATATTCATAAAAAAAACCTAATAAACTTGCCATTTTGGACACTTATCAAATTACCTCACACTTGCCAAATGCTTGTCCCTAAGCATGTCTATGTGTAAGTCAATATACCCCTTTTCAAATGAAACGCACTTACTAATATTTCCAATCCCCCCTAGCGTTATGAAGATCACAAACCATCAAATCAAGTAGAAAAGGACTTTCGTTATCCTAAGCATGCTTGCTTCATGTATGACAAAGAATAAAGCAGTCAACCCTTTACGAAAAACAGTTTGAAAAATGTACCACCCTCGCTGGATTTCTCTCATCTCGCTCAAGTGTTTAGGCAATGATTTATTTTTGGGAATCGCTCAAATCACAATCCTAGAATGAAATTACCATAAGCTTGCCAATATATCGAATCTCCACCACTTAGTATGAATTCAAGACACTAAATCAAAGGGACTTAAAACAGGTGTAATGTTGGCTGGGGGTGAGGTTTGGAAATGAAGGAGAAGGGTAATTGATCAAAACGGGAATGGCCAAAAAAAAACGAAAACCAAAACATAATTATATACAAATCACTGACAATTCTCAGACTTCAAAATGAATGAATGAATGAGTGAGACAGACTTATTCCATCGTAAACAGACTAAAACGAACAAACTAAACAGAAATTTGTTTTGCTCTTTTTTTTCTTTTCTTCTGATTTTTTTTTTTAATAAAAGATAATACTTCAAACTAGAATAAGAAAGCTACTGTTTTTCAAGCTAATGTCCATTTAGACACCTTTGAAGCACAACCACATATATACGTGGTTAATTTGAATGTGGAAATTGCTCGAAACAACAACTAAACACTAAGATAAATGAAAGAATGTACAGACTCTGATGGCTAGCATGTCCCTGGCCAAGGGACTTGAACAAGGGTGTGTCAAGAATGGGGAAAAGGCTCAAATGTGGCTAACTAGGGGGTGGTACTGTTATTTTGTTAGTCTTGAGCAAGACTAAGGGTTCAAAGTTTATTTGAAGTGGCTGAAAGCAAGAAAAACTACTGCCCTTCTCATGGTTAGTACTTGGACCCATCAATGTGGTCTCGAAATACATAACATGGCAAGTTCTAGAATTCCAAACTAGAATTGGACAACACTCAGAAAAATAGAACAAAGTGTAATGTTTTTGTTCTTGCATTTAGGCTCAAAAATTCGGGGTGAAATGGTGGTATAAGTTTCAAAACGTTTTTCGAGTCCGGGTTAAAAGACTTCATAATCAATTAAACAATTAAACAAAGCATGATGGGTTATCTACTCATCCCGGATCTTTTCAAATCAAAGGTTGTGAATTTCCATAAAACGAGCGGGTCCACATACCAAACTAGCTTCGTTTGTCAACAATTCCAAGTGTAGAATAAGGACAACAATGACACTTAGGAACATGCATTTGAGTGCCCACCTCACACTTAGCCAAAAACTGTAGTTATAAACAAAATTTGGTGGGCACCTCACACTTAGTCAAAAACAAAAATCTGCACAAGTTTAGCACATAAAATTCACAAGACTCAGCAGAAGACAAAAACAAGAAACAAACTCCTAGCAACTAGCAAACCCTTCCTGTAAGACCCAATTGTCCCTCCCCCACTATTATTATACATCGTCTCGATGTAGAAAATGGAATTATGAAGAACTAAGAGCAACGGTAAAAATGGAAGGAGAAAGGATGAGAATAACTGCCCTGTGGAGGAGTGAATCCAACTGAATCAAGGAGCGAAGGGATGCGGAGGAGTGAATCCAACCTCCTTGAAATAGGCTGCCTGGTTCTGGTAAATTTTTTGAATTGTCTCCGCCATTGTGCCAACAACGGCAGCCAAGGAAGCTAGTTGCTCGGCTGGGTCATCAAGTTGCCGATTGAGAGCTAAAGTTTGTCCCTGTTCTGGAGGAGGTGCGGCTGAAGATGCAAACTTTTTGGGAATTTGACCTGCGTGGGGGGGTAAGTCGCCTGCAGGGATAAAAGAAACAGAACCTCCTTCCTCGGTCCGGATTAGCTTCATGGCTTTTAACAAATTTAAATCAAAAGGGAGCATACGACAAGCAACATGCAAAGGGCATTCATTCACATCAAGTTCACATAAGTTAACGGCTAAGCAAGTGATGATATGCCCTAGGTGAAATTTAGCTACCTTTTTCATCATTTCAGAAAATTTCAAGGCTAGCCAATATCCTAAATTGACTTGTCTCTCAGTCACCATGCACCATAGGAAAAACAATTCCTGTTTAGACACAACAGTTGGGTCCTCATTCCTGGCTGAGTAGTTAATAGCCAAAAATCTATGCATGAAACGGAGAGGTTCACTTCAGATTAAGTTCGCCTTAGATTTTGAGGGGCTAAAAACAGTGTCTGCTAAACCGGTAAACTCAGAATAAACGCTCACAGCATCAAACTCGGTAGGGTAATCACACAGCATATTAGAATAGGCATCAGTATAGCAAAATTCTTTGTCAAACAAACCTAAAGCTACATTAAATTCAGCAACAGACAGGTTAAACTTTTTATCATTTAACTGAAATTGAATGCACAAAGCCTATGATCGCTTCATTTTCTTTTTATCCACAGTAAACGTGCTGAAAAACTCATGCATCAGACAATTATAAACAGGGTAATTCAACTGCAAAAATGGTTTCCACCCAATATTATCCATCAAATCATGCACATCAGACTTAATATTTAAGGCAACCAATGTGGCCTCGTGCAAACGACGACCCTCAACAAAAGTTTTGAGTTTTAGGGAATTGTACCTCTATTGGTGCACAGGCAAGTCGAAAGTCAGCTCGGTGTCGATGACTATGGGCTTGGATCGTTGCGGTCCTTTCTCTAAGCGAGCCCGGGTCGTTTTCCTTGGTCATGTGGAGCAAGTTGGAGCTGTGGCCTACTCGGGTTGTTCACTGTGAGTGTCTAAGGCCTCCGATTTTGCTTGCTCGAATGAGTTGTTGTGCGAGCTGGAATCGGTCTCTATGGAGTCAGTGGAGCTTGACTCGGAGAGTTCAATGGAGATGGTCCGCTTGGGAGGAGGGGCAGGAGGGGCAAGTCGTAGGGACTTCCGAGACGGGGCCGGTCTCTTAGGTGGCGGGGAGTTTCTCTTTCTCTGGGGTCTTGGTGGCGGAGAGCGATGGTCAGATACCTGAGGTGAATGTGCCAGGACCGCTGGAGATGGTGAGTTGTGACTCGCTGTTGGTAGTGGAGAGTTCGAACCTACAAGGGGTGGTGGTTGGTGGTCCGCCGTAGGTGAGGGAGGTGCCGAGTCTGTTTCCTGTGTTCTCTCTAACATTGCGGCAATTTCGGAAGCGGTGGGAGAGTGGAATCGGTACGGGGAGTTAGGAACCACCGATTGTGAAGGTTCCGAACCTACAGGGGGTGGTGGTTGGTGTTCCGCCATGGGTATATCGCCGGCGGAATTGGTCTCCTGAATCCATACCAACATTGCGGCGATTTCTGAGGCGGAGGGAGAGTGGAAGCGGTATGGAGAGTCGGAGGGTTCCTTTGGTGGAGGAGTTTGGTCCGCCATTGGTGCCTTCCCTTTCTCCTTCCTTGAGTATCGGCGAAGGTTCACCGGAGGTGAAGGGGACTCTGCGTCTATGCGGTACTGGCGGGGAGGAGAGGGCGGTGAGTGGTAGCGGCTCCGCCTGGGAATGTCGCTGAAGTAGCCATCCATGGAAGAGCTTGGGGAAGAAGGTGAAAGGTTCTGGGTGTTTGAGTGATCGATGAAGCGGAAGGGGTTTTACGGGTAAAGGGTTTTTAAAATAGGTTTAAGTTTGAGTGAAGTAAAGGTAAAAAGATCTTTTTACCTTTCACTTAAAAATTAACGTTTCTTAGGCCCATTATCCCTATATTCTTTAGTTTCCTTAGCCCAACTCCATAAAAACCAATGCCTGTATCTGCAATTAACAAAATGAAACCCAAAAATCATCCAAGGAAAGGGATGAAGTTAGTTAAATTAGTTGAAGAATAAAAACAGTAAGAAAAGCTGATATGAAAAGAGTGGCTAGTCTTGGGCAAGACTAGTCCTAGGGCTGCCTCCCTGTAGCGCTGCTATTTTTCGTCTGAGGCTAGACGTAACTAAACTTCAGTGCTCAGTCTTCGGGAACTTTAAAGCAAACTTCATCGGTCCCCTGGGCTTGGAATCCTTCGTAGAATGGCTTTAGGCGATGCCCATTTACCTTGAAACATTTGTCGTCCTTCAAGCTTTTAATTTCGACTGCACCATGTAAGAATACCTGTTTTACCATGAAAGGACCAATCCATTTGGTCCTTAGTTTGCCTGCAAATATCTTGAGTCGAGAATGGTACAAAAGGACTTTTTGCCCGACTTGGAATTTGATGGACGAAATGTGTATCGTGCAAAACTAAGGGCAAGTGCACCCTATCGCTATCAAGTAATAAATAGTAAGTAGAGTATCGTTCTCACGAGGATTGTGTTTATAGCTATTGATTTTTGTGAATTTCTATTATCTAAGCAATCAAAACTTGATTTGTGTTGAGATACTAAACTAATGAATTTAAAACAACTAAATAAAGTAAACAAAGAAGGAAACAAAATGGATTTAAATATGATGTAAATCACTAGAGCAAGGCTTCACCTAACCAAATGTATGTAATCCACATAACAATCCTATCCAAGTTCTTAAGTTTTAATCTAGAGACGGTGATTATTTCCTAAAGTAATTAACCAAGCTTTGGTCCAGTCAAGATTAATCCTATTTCACATACAATTATCCTAGCTTTGGTCCAATCAAGAATAAAGGTATAATGAAAGCATTAAGCTCTTTGAAATAACCCCAAAGTTAAGTTGTGAAACTAAACCCTGAAAAACCGCACCGCATAGACACAGGTCTAAACTATGTAGTTCCATTAATTATCTTAGTGTCGATCAACCAAAACAATTAATTGTAATTTAGCTAAATATTGGCCAAATATCTAACTAGGAAATTAAGCTCTATAGTTTAATTCTCTAATTAATAAATTATGAACCTGAAATAGGATTGCAAGTAAATCATCTACTTCGATTAGGATCCGCCATAACTCTAGCTATGGAGGAGTTAGTTCATGGCAGATGGAAAGAAAACAAGAAATTTAATAGAAAACAAACTAGAAAACATAATTAAAGAAAAGAAAAGATGAACAGAGAATAAACTTTGAAATAGAAACTAGAATCGGTTACAAAGGTAGAAAGGAAATGAACAAAAAGAAAACTACAAAAAGTCTAAAAGAGAGAGCTAAAAAGAGGTGGTGAGGCATGTTCCATGTTTGTTCCAGGTCTGCTTTCTTGCTTCCAAATGTAGGTATTTATAGTTGCACATGCATTCATGCATTCCTTGAAACTTCCAACGTTAATGCCATTAAAGAGAAGATTAATGGAGGATTGAATTCTTCGCTCTAACTTCTTAACTTTAATGTAATTAAAAAGAAGATTAATGGAGAGTTGAATTCTTCTTTGCAAATTTTTAACTTTAATAGAATTAAAGAAAGCATTAAGTAGTGTAACTCCTTCTTGAGCATTCAAAAGACTCTTCAAATAGTCATAACATTCCTTGGATGGTTATTGAGGAATTTATGACAATAAAGACTTATTTAAAGAGTCATGGATTCTTCATTCTTAAACTGCTACGAGGTCGTGACTGGAGGGAGTTCTGACTGGGCAACTTTATTTACTTCAGTAATGATTCCATAATTGCATTTTTGCCTCAAATAATACCTAAAAACATATGGAACAAGCATTATTTCTTAAAACACAAAACTTAACATGAAACAATTATAAAATATTAAAAACTATCTTAAAATGTATGATTACTATAATTAAAATATATTAAAAACTATATGAAAATGCAAGATAACAACTTTCTCACACTTTGAACCTTGCTTGTCCTCAAGCAAGCCTTAGACTCAAAACAAACTCTAGAATACTCACTATAAATAATTCACACAATAAAACGATTTACTTCACTTGGCATTCATAGATCTCGATTTCACAAGTTTGGATGAAAAACAAAGGGTTTGGACGCTAAAAGATTCTAATCGTTTCTCCGCAAACCAACACAAGCAGACGTATCTTCAATCATGTTACAAAATCAAAAGGCAAACTATTTTGGTACCTCACTAGTGGTTACTCATTTCACTCAAGTGATTGGGTGTAAACTTTGTCTCTCAAGCCCTATACTAGCTTTGTCTACGGTGAATTTGCATTGTCATCCGGTCGTTACCATTGTGCTTATCTAGTTAGAAACAAGATCCTAAGGTCTTTTACGGGTTGTAATGTTGGTTTAGGGACAGGTTTGGATAAGGAAAATATGCGGGAAGTGAATAAACAACTAGTTTTGCAAAATAGATACAATAAGACTCGAAGCTCTCCAAAGATTAGCCGATAAACATAACATGTGCCACTGATGAGAAAATCACTTTTTTCTTCTTACCCACTTCTATCTCCAAGACTACAACCAATCTCATAATGTTGAGTATTCACTCGTTTATCCTTGTTCTTATCTTATTATTACAAATTACAGTTCCTTGCTTTAAATGCATTTCCTAAGATTGATCGATTGTTCATGAATCTCCACCTTGAACTAAATGACTCAACCAATGCTTTCTCTATTTTTTTTCTTTTTTTTACTTTTTTTCTTTTGAGCTTTTTTTTTTCTTTTTTTTTTTTTGCAAAAGCACATAAAGTAGCAAAAATAATTATCGGCTTCCTATTTTCCACAAATCTTGAGCTCCCTAAAACATTCTTATTTGTGCACAATAATTGTAAATTCACGGGTGTGAAAATGGTATTTAAGATGTTAGGGGTTTGTAATGTGGTGAAACAAAGAAAATGGTATACGTAGGCTTCAACGGGGCTTAACTAAACACGATGTAAAAGGGTTTTGGGTTAAACAAGGAAAAATAAGTTTTAACATTAACAAAGGGCTACACTTAATTGCCTTGATCACGCCAAGTTTCAACTAGATGCACAAGGTTTCGACTAGCATTTGATGCAAATTCTATAGACAATAGCAAGTATGAGCACACTCAAGAAAAAATAAACCGAGCAATGTGTAATAAAATGCTCAAATATTTGGTCTCAAAATCTCACATATGTTCGGGTTAATATTTCTACCAAAAAGTTTAACCAAATGACAAGTTCAATGCTTATTTTCAGTCCACAAGTGTAGTCTTCGGAACCCCCATTTTAATCCAAAGTTCCTTAGTTTCGTAATTCTATAAAAAAATGTAATTTCAAAATTTATGACTGCCGTGGTGAAGTTTCATCCTATTAAGGGTCAATTGTTTACGAGTTTTCTTCCTAAGTCCATCTCAAATTTTTGAAAAAGCGAAGACAATGATTTTAACATGTAAGGAAGCATGTAATTAAATAAAATTATCCTAAAAAAACAATAAACACAAACATAAACAATAAATAATAAAAACTTGAACTAAGATAGATAAAACCCTTTTTACCCTTCCTCACACTTTAGAGGAGACATTTACTCCCAAAAATGCGATAAAAAAGTAAAGTGAAAAAGTAAAAGGGGTAAAGAAAAACTCCCTTAAACCGAATGTGGTAGAGGAGATGGGATATTTCAATTCAACTGTTGGACCAATTTGTTTGTTTTTTTTTTTGGTTTACCTACAAAATAAATAAACAAAAAAATAAAAAATAAAAATAAAACTTACTTAAAGAAATATTGTAAATAAAAGAGAAATTAAAAAAAAAACTCGGGTTGCCTCCCGAAAGCGCTAAGATTATAGTCGTTTAGCTTGACTACAAATCTCCCTTTTATGTAAATGAATGAAGCATTATGAGGAATCCAAATTCTTTAATAAATATTCTATGAATGCAAATTGGATTATGAGATTCAAAATAAATCAACAAAATCCATGACATAAATTTATAAAAGTTATGAAAGAGTTTAGATGTCTCCCTTTTTGACTCATTTGGTAAGTCATATAACACGTAAAATTCTTCACTTAGGGTTGTTTCAAACTCTTCAGTCATGGACTTTTGCACCACAAGTTCAGGTGTGGTGGTCTCATCTATTCGGGTGATGGTACTTTCCATTTCATTTGAAATTTCAAACTCTTTTTTCTCTATTGATTTATCTTCACAACTTATCACCAAACATATTTCTGAACATTCCTCAAGGACTTCTTCATGTTGAGATTCAATCAAGTTAAGTGCATCACTTGAAAAATCTGAATATGGCTCTTCCGTTGACGTAATTGCAATCAGACATTCTAAAGTTTTCATTATATTTTTTTGAGAAGCAGCAATATTTTTGGTAAAAGTCTCGAATGAAGAAGATTTATTATTTATCTGCTCAACAATTTTGATTTTTTCATTCCATTGTGGATCCTCCTCATGCTCAAAATTTGGTGATAAAGTTTTAGAATCTTGATGACACACATAACCATTCTCCCAATATGGGGAAAACGTGCTTGAAATTTCTTCTCTAGACAGCTCATATTGATCATCCATATAGCAAGAATTAGTATAAAGATTTGAATTTTGATATTGACAATCCACTTCAAAATGTAACCCTCCGCATTGTATACATACAGCATCGTGAAGAGACACATCCGGAAAGTTATACTTCATAAACATCAAAAATTTATCCTCACTAGCTTGAGCTTGCATCTCTAAATGGTTGTTGAATGTTGGAGCATTCAACCACCATGGATAACTATTTTGGTCCATCACCTTGCAAAATAAACATAAAAGAAAAAAAAAGTAAAAAGTAACAAAATATAAAAAAAACGCTTAAATTAATAGAACTTCAACTAAATCAAAATTATAAAACAAACAATCCCCGGCAACGGCGCCAAAAACTTGATGGACGAAATGTGTATCGTGCAAAACTAAGGGCAAGTGCACCCTATCGCTATCAAGTAATAAATAGTAAGTAGAGTATCGTTCCCACGAGGATTGTGTTTATAGCTATTGATTTTTGTGAATTTCTATTATCTAAGCAATCAAAACTTGAATTGTGTTGAGATACTAAACTAATGAATTTAAAATAACTAAATAAAGTAAACAAAAAAGGAAACAAAATGGATTTAAATATGATGTAAATCACTAGAGCAAGGCTTCACCTAACCAAATGTATGTAATCCACATAACAATCCTATCCAAGTTCTTAAGTTTTAATCTAGATACGGTGATTATTTCCTAAAGTAATTAACCAAGCTTTGGTCCAGTCAAGATTAATCATATTTCACATACAATTATCTTAGCTTTGGTCCAATCAAGAATAAAGGTATAATGAAAGCATTAAGCTCTTTGAAATAACCCCAAAGTTAAGTCGTGAAACTAAACCCTGAAAAATCGCACCGCATAGACACAGGTCTAAACTATGTAGTTCCATTAATTATCTTAGTGTCGATTAACCAAAACAATTAATTGTAATTTAGCTAAATATTGGCCAAATATCTAACTAGGAAATTAAGCTCCATAGTTTAATTCTCTAATTAATAAATTATGAACCTGAAATAGGATTGCAAGTAAATCATCTACTTCGATTAGGATCCACCATAACTCTAGCTATGGAGGAGTTAGTTCATGGCAGATGGAAAGAAAACAAGAAATTTAATAGAAAACAAACTAGAAAACATAATTAAAGAAAAGAAAAGATGAACAGAGAATAAACTTTGAAATAGAAACTAGAATCGGTTACAAAGGTAGAAAGGAAATGAACAAAAAGAAAACTACAAAAAGTCTAAAAGAGAGAGCTAAAAAGAGGTGGTGAGGCATGTTCCATGTTTGCTCCAGGTCTGCTTTCTTGCTTCCAAATGTAGGTATTTATAGTTGCACATGCATTCATGCATTCCTTGAAACTTCCAACGTTAATGCCATTAAAGAGAAGATTAATGGAGGATTGAATTCTTTGCTCTAACTTCTTAACTTTAATGTAATTAAAAAGAAGATTAATGGAGAGTTGAATTCTTCTTTGCAAATTTTTAACTTTAATAGAATTAAAAAGAGCATTAAGTAGTCTAACTCCTTCTTGAGCATTCAAAAGACTCTTCAAATAGTCATAACATTCCTTGGATGGTTATTGAGGAATTTATGACAATAAAGACTTATTTAAAGAGTCATGGATTCTTCATTCTTAAACTGCTACGAGGTCGTGATTGGAGGGAGTTCTGACTGGGCAACTTTATTTACTTCAGTAATGATTCCATAATTGCATTTTTGCCTCAAATAATACCTAAAAACATATGGAACAAGCATTATTTCTTAAAACACAAAACTAAACATAAAACAATTATAAAATATTAAAAACTATCTTAAAATGTATGATTATTATAATTAAAATATATTAAAAACTATATGAAAATGCAAGATAACAGAATTGCTTCCGCGTGAGCATGTTGTCGTGGTAATTTTTGGACTTCTGTTTATAGATTCTTGAACTTTCATAGGCTTCGCCTCTCAGCTCTTCCAACTCCTGTAGCTGTAATTTCCGCTCTTCCCCTGCTTCATCATTGGCCATATTGCATTTTTTTACTGCCCAAAATGCCCTATGCTCCAGTTCCACGGGGAGATGACATGGTTTGCCGTAAACCATTCGGTAGGGAGACATCCCAATTGGGGTATTGTACGCTGTTATGTATGTCCATAGGGCGTCTTTGAGTCTGATGCTCCAATCTTTTCTTGTGAAATTCACCGTTTTCTCTAAGATAGACTTTATCTCACGGTTCGAAACTTCAGCCTGACCATTGGTCTGTGGGTGGTAAGCTGTGGACATACGATGATTGACTCTATACTTTTTAAGCAGGGACACCATTACCCGATTGCAAAAATGAGTCCCTCTATCACTGATTAATACTCGAGGCATGCCAAACCTGCAGAATATGTTTCCCTGTAAAAACTTAACAACTGTTTGAGCATCATCAGACTTGGTGGCAATCGCTTCCACCCATTTCGAAACATAATCTACTGCCAATAAAATGTAAAGATAGCCAAAAGAATTTGGGAATGGGCCCATAAAATCAATGCCCCATACGTCGAAGATTTCACAAGTTAAAATCGACGTAAGTGGCATTTGACTCCATTTGCTTAAATTTCCCGTTTTTTGACAATTGGCACAAGACTTGAAAAATAAGTATGAATCACGAAAGATGTTGGGCCAAAACAAACCACAGTCGAGTACTTTGCGTGCTGTTCGCCTTGGTCCGAAGTGACCACCACACGAACCTGAGTGGCTGAACTGAAGTATGGACTCGATTTCGGTTTCTGGGATGCATCGCCGAATCATCTGATCAGAACAATGTTTCCACAAATACGGCTCATCCCAGATGTAATATTTGGCTTCCTTTCTCAACTTATTTCTTTCGTTCCTGGTGAGCTCTTCCGGCATCACACCTGCAACCATGTAATTTACCAAGTCAGCATACCAAGGTGCAATTGTGTTAATGCTAAACAAGTGTTCATCGGGAAATTCGTCTTTGAGCTCGTCATTGTCATTATCCGGTGAGAGAAGTCGACTAAGGTGATCCGCCACTAAGTTTTCAGACCCTTTTTTATCGCGTATTTCAAGGTCGAACTCCTGTAACAGAAGTATCCACCGAATTAGGCGAGGTTTCGCGTCTTTCTTCTTCAATACCGCAATGCTGCATGGTCAGAAAACACAATAACCTTAGTGCCAAGCAAATAGGAATGGAATTTTTCTAAAGCAAATACAATAGCTAAAAGTTCTCTTTTAGTGGTCGAATAATTGCTTTGGGCGTTGTCAAGCGTTCTCGATGCATAATATATAACGTGAGGTTGCTTATCCACCCTTTGTCCTAGAACAACACTGATTGCGTAATTGCTAGCGTCGCACATAATCTCGAAGGGGTAATTCCAATTTGGTGGTTGGATGATGGGTGCCGAAACTAGCTTATCTTTCAGTTCATCAAATGCGTTCTTACAAGTCTGATCGAACTCAAACGCCACCTCTTTTTGCAGCAATTTGCACATGGGTTGTGTTACCTTGGAGAAATCTTTAATGAAACGTCGGTAAAAACCTGCATGGCCAAGAAAAGAACGGACTTCCCGGACACTTCCGGGATAAGGTAAAGACTGAATTACATCAATTTTTGCTTTATCCACCTCAATGCCTCTAGTTGAAACCACATGTCCTAGAATTATACTTTGATTGACCATAAAATGACACTTCTCATAATTCAGGACCAGATTAAACTTTAAACACCGTTTTAGCACATTACCAAGATTAGCTAAGCATTCATCGAAGGAGTCACCGTAAACAGTGAAATCGTCCATGAATACTTCGATAATCTGTTCGACATAATCAGAAAAAATGCTTACCATACATTGTTGGAATGTTGCCGGAGCGTTACATAGTCCGAATGGCATCCGTCGGTAGGCAAATGTACTGAAGGGGCATGTGAAAGTCGTCTTTTCTTGATCTTCGGGTGCCACCGGAACTTGGTAAAAACCAGAATAGCCATCCATATTATAATAGAATTTCTTACCTGCCAATCTTTCTAACATCTGGTCGATAAAAGGGAGTGGGAAGTGATCTTTTCTCGTGGAAGCATTCAGCTTTTTGTAATCGATACAGACGCGCCATTCGTTTTGCACTCGAGTGGGGACCATCTCTCCCTTCTCGTTTTGAACCACCGTAATTCCCGTTTTCTTTGGTACCACATGGACTGGGCTTACCCATTTGTTGTCCGAAATTGGGAATATAACGTTTGCATCCAACATTTTCTGAACTTCTTTCTTTACCACTTCCATCATTGGCGGGTTCAGTCTTCGTTGTGCATCGCGTTTCGGGGCTGCTCCTTCTTCAAGGTGAATTTTATGCATACACGTTGACGGGCTCAGACCTTCCATATCAGCGATTGTCCATCCTATCACCTTTTTATGCTGTCGCAACACCTCAATCAGCTGCCTCTCTTCGTCCGGACTCAATTTTTTCGAAATTATTACCGGCAATGTCTCTTCAGCTCCTAAATAGGCATATTTCAGGTGTTTAGGTAGCTCTTTCAGCTCCAATATAGGTGCCTGCACAACAGATGGTAAAGGGCGCTCATTAGCCTTGATTGTTTTAACATGAAAAGTACTTCCTACCTTTTGATCAGATTTCTCCAAAGCGTCGACGATTTCTCTTACGCTCTCCTCCATGTATTCGCTGTCCATAGTCAAACTTTCGCTTAGCGCAACCTGCAACTCATCTTTTCCACTTAAATTTAACATATTTTGGGTTACAGGTTCGATTACATCAATTCGACACACAGAAGACACGTCAATTGGATATTTCATAGCATCATAAACGTTAAATTGGACAACCTTACCATCGAATTCCATGGTCATCATCCCTTTATAGACGTCAATTTTTATTCTTGACGTGGTTATGAAAGGTCTCCCTAGTAATATTTCAGAAGATTCTAAGGTATTGTCATCGTTTTGCATATCCAACACATAAAAATCTGCCGGAAAAACTAGATCGTTGACCTGAACTAAGACGTCTTCTAAAACACCCTTTGGGTAGACTAAGGCTCTATTGGCAAGTTGAATTACTACACCTGTTTCCTCTAGTAGACCAGCATTTAAAGCAGAGTAAATAGACATAGGCATGACGTTAATTGATGCACCTAAATCGCACATTGCCCTCTTAATACTAGTATTACCGATTAGACAGGAAATAGCAAACATACCCTTATCTTTGCACTTTTGGGGTATTTTTCTTTGTAAAACAACGGAAACATTTTCTCCTACAACTACCTTTTCATGCCCGGCTAGCTTAGTCTTATTTACACATAATTCTTTCAAAAAATTTGCATACCGAGGTATTTGCTTAATTGCATCAAGTAAATGGATGTTTACCTCCACATTTCGAAAGGTTTCGAAGATGTCCATTTCTCATTTTCTCTCTTTGATTTGGCTAGACGGCTAGGAAATGGTGGTCTGATCACCAGAGGTGGGTCCTGGTCCGCAATTCCTTTTTCTGGAGGTTTGTCATTCGTGGGACTATCAGTCTCTTTTCCAGTCACTTCGCTTTCATTCGTAACGGCTTGCTGCTGGGCGTAGGGTGGTTTAGTCTTGGGCAAGACCAAGTCTTTCCCACTGCGCAGTGTGACTGCACTTGGGTTCTGTCTGGGGTTTGTTTCAGTTTGTGAAGGCAGCTTCCCCTGAGACTGTAGTGCACTCAACGAGGTTGCAATTTGACTCATCTGTTTCTCCAAATTTTGTAGATTTGCTTGAAGATTGGTGTTAACCTTGCCTTGTTCTTCCTGAAATTTAGCTAAGTTAGCGATAACGAACTGACCATTGGAACTAGATGCCATACCTGAGTTAGGATCTACCTGATGGGGCCTATATTGTGGAGGCCGATGGTACTATTGCGGGGCATTCGGTTGAAGAGTGTTGTTCTGTTGTTTATAACTGAGGTTCGGGTGATCACGCAACCCGGGGTTGTACGTGTTAGAGTACGGGTCATACCTCCTTTGAGGTTGTCCTTGATACCCGAGAGCGGCATTGATCTATTCCAGGGTTCCCTCTTGCAACGTAGGGCATTCGTCGGTAGCATGTCCGGCCACCGCACAGATTCCGCATGCCTTTACTTGCACGGTTGTTCCTAAAACCAAGTTTTGAACAAGAGAAGTCAGAGAATTAATTTTTTCCTCAATGGCTGAAGTACTTACCTTATATGTTTTCCTTGGGCTCTCTTGTTGTTTTTCGAATTGTTGTGATGTCGCCGCCATGCTCCAGATCAGTTCTTTAGCTGCTACTGGTGTTTTATCTATGAGGTTTCCCCCACTAGCAGCGTCTACCATTCTTCTTTCCATGCTCAGCATTCCCTCATAAAAATATTGAACAAGGGAATGTTCGGTTATACCGTGTTGGGGGCAGCTTGCACAAAGCCTTTTAAATCTCTCCCAATAATCATAGAGTGTCTCTATATCCTTTTGTTTGATGCCGCTGATCTCTCTACGGATCATCGCTGCCCGTGAAGCTGGGAAATATTTTTCCAGAAATGCTTGGGTCATCTCGACCCATGTTGTGATGGATCCTGAAGGTAGATTGAGGAACCAATCTTTGGCTGCTTCCTGCAAAGAAAAAGGGAAGCTCTTAGTTTAACTTGTTCCTCAGTAATTCCCTGTGGGTTCATACCTGAACAAACGGCGTGGAATTCTTTCAGATGGTTGTGTGGATTTTCACTTTTCATCTCGTGGAACTTAGGTAAATAGTGAATCAGCCCCGATTTAAGTTCGAATGCTGCATCCAGATTTGGATATGTTACGCATAGAGGCTGCTGATCAGCTTGAGGGGCGTGTAGTTGTCTGAGGGTTGCCATCGTTTCAGTTTTAGTTCCAGGTATCTCACTTCCTTCGCCTAAAAATTCCTCTTCTTCTTCGCTGGAACTATGAATTCCAATGGCTCGTGATTTTTGTAACCTTACTTCTTTACGGATTCTTCTTGCCAATAACTCTATTTCTGATTCGAAAAGGAGTTATTTAGAAGGTTCAGACATGGTCATATACGAAATAAAATCAAGTTAGATTAATCCCCAGCAACGGCGCCAAAATTTGATGGGTGTCGAATCCACCAAATAAATAATTGTTACGAACCAACAACTGGTTTGTAGAAATGGTAAGTAAAGATCGTACCCTAAGGATTAATACCAATTGATTACGTATTATGACTAGATCTAATAAATGTAAACTGGGGGGGTAGTTATCTTGGAATGAATTTTTTGTAAAATTGAATTGAAATTAATATTGGAAATTAGGCTAAGGTATAGTAGCCGAAATATAAAAAATTTAACCTATTTCCATTTAACCGTTATTTCATATAAAGAAGGATAAGAAGAAATACCTTTTAGAAGTTCTATCTACCGTTGCAAACGAAGTGCCCACAACTTCAAAAGAGATAGAAACTGTCTACCAATCTGCCCCTATCCAAAACAGACCTTTCAGACCTCCGAACGACAATCCCTTCGGTGGAAACGTGGAAGAATATGTCTAGAAGCTCCTGTCCAACTATCGCGACGATCCGACGGTTCAATCTCGGGAATCCGTGAAATCGTGAACTGACCTGATGTAGGAGTAGTATAACGAATTTCTCCCTTTTGTTTGTTTTTCTTCTTCGAGTTCCCCAACACGAAATAAAACACGGGAAGATTAATTTAGAATCAACCGTTGAATAGCAACCAAAGTAGATTGCCTCTAATTAATCAACACAAGATCAAGGATAAAAGAAATAGATGAAAACCAATTGATCAAACGAAGCCGTAGAGAAATCTCATCCTCGAACTAGGGGTGTCGAATTTTCTCTCTCTTGGACTAGGTGAATTTCGAAAATCACAAGTAGGGTATGGCTTGCTTGGATAGATCTCGAAAATCTTGTAAAGGGGGGGTATTTATATCTCTTGTATCTAATCCCTAGTTAGATAGAATTAGGTTACTGAATAGGAATTCAATTCGGAATAGAATTCCTAATTATTATCTCATTATATATCTAATATATTAAGGATAATAATAATAACCTTATTGGATAATAATAGGAGTATAATAATCTAATTAAAACCCCTAACTTATTTATCTCTTAATTAATTTAATTTATAATCCTAATCTAATTAGGATTAACAAAATCAAATTAATTATTCATGTATTTCTTTACATGAATTTCGACCCCCCTTATGTCCATGGGCCTTATTGGGCTCAATTGGGCTTCTATCAATTAATTAACATCTATCTCTCTTTTAGGTTCCAAGTCTTATGTGTGATCCATTAGGTTCTTATTGCTTCTAGCCGTATGCAACGTTATTAAATTAATTTTCAAAGAATTATATTTAATCTTTGCATAACGGAATGATGTACAGAGTATGTGATTAGCAAGTCCGTAATCATTCCCCCAGAGCTATAAGAAGACAGATTGATTCTGTCGTTAACCTTTCCGTATTAGTTACAGTATAATTCGATCATTTATCAACTACATCCTTGAACTGAATCTTATGACTATGGGTGATGTCAAGTCACATATAGCGAGACGTTCGTTTTACTTGTACAGGCCGAGTAAACTCAAAAAGATAGGTTAAGTGAAATCTGTATTTCTTACTCTTAAGCTATCACCTTGCAAGGATTTAGAGTCGAGTCTTCCACAAGCGATCCATGGATGTATCTCCCATTTATCGGGAGTGATAAATGCTCAATCCAATATATAACGACTCCGCAATTACTTCCTGTGATACCCAACGTCTACTGTTCACACCCCTGAGTCATCTCTGTTAAGGATCGTGTTACACCAGAGTTAAAGCATCACATTCCGTAATCCAGAATACCAATTAATATTCCTTTGAGTCTGAGGATTAGTTATACCTATTAATACCAATGAGATGAACAGGTGACAAGGATGAATCTACCCATCCTGTTATCTCAAATCGGATCCCCAATCCTAATGAACGACGTTTCATCGGATCTATGTAACTGTCCAGATATCTGTATATATAAAGCTTGTGAGATCAGCTTTCTGTCGGACAAAAGACATTGTTACATACAAGTCTCAACAGTGATATGTCAATCCCAAACATATCACTTGACTTGGGGTGGTTTTAAGTTTATCAGTTTACTATAAAGTTTTGTCTCACTTCATGCTTGTATGAACACTTTATAATCACTTTAAATAAACTTACGGATTTCCTTTTATTAGACTTTATTTAGTGCTTAAAAGGGATTGCCTTTATATAGTTATAAAACATATATCTCATTAAACAAATGATATAAAGAACAATTCATTTACATTAAGTTTGTATCCTAGAACAATTGTCTATAGGACACTAAACCCCAACATACTCCCACTTGGACTAAAGCCAATTGTTTCTAAAACTTATCCCAGTAGAAGTTAAATGACGATCATGTATTCTCTGGGTTAAAGGCTTTGTCAACGTATCTGCAACGTTGTCCTCTGTAGGTACTCTTTCTATTCTCACATCTCCTCTAGCCACAATCTCTCTAATGATGTGGTATCGCTTAAGGTAATGCTTGGATGCATTATGAGACCGTGGTTCCTTTGCTTGCGCAATGGCTCCATTGTTATCACAGTACAGTGTAATGGGATTGACAATGCCAGGCACCACACCTAGTTCTGGAATGAACTTTCTAATCCAAACCGCTTCCTTTGCTGCTTCCGCAGCTACGATATACTCTGACTCGGTCGTAGAGAAAGCTATGCTTCCCTGCTTGGAACTCTTCCAACTGACCGCGCCCCCATTCAAGATAAACAGGTATCCTGATTGGGATTTATAATCATTCTCATCTGTGAGATGACTTACGTCTGAAAATCCTTCTATTTTCAGATCACCTTCTCCGTACACTAGGAACATATCTTTAGTTCTTCTCAACTACTTAAGAATGTTCTTGACGATAATCCAATGCTCGTCTCCCGAATTCCCTTGGTAATGACTCGTTACAGATAATGCGAACGCTACGTCAGGTCTAGTGCATAGCATAGCATACATAATCGAACCGATTGCGCTGGCATACGGGACTACAGCCATGCGTCGTTTATCATCATCGGTTTTAGGACATTGATGATTGCTTAACTTTACTCCATGTAACATGGGTAAGTTACCTCGTTTCGATTCAAGCATGCTAAACCGATTTAGCACCTTTTCAATGTATGTAGCCTGTGAAAGACCAAGCAGTCTTTTCGATCTATCTCTATAGATCTTTATACCAAGTATATAAGTTGCTTCACCAAGGTCTTTCATTGAGAAGTTACCAGATAACCATACTTTCACTGACTGTAAGAGAGCAACGTCATTTCCCATTAATAATATATCGTCCACATATAGTATGAGAAATGCTATAGAGCTCCCACTTGCTTTCTTGTAAATGCAAGCTTCTTCGCAATTTTGTTCAAAACCAAATTGTTTTATGGTTTCGTCAAAACGCTTATTCCAGCTTCTAGATGCTTGCTTGAGTCCATAAATGGATCTCTGAAGTTTGCAGACTTTATTTGCATCCTTCGATATGAAACCTTCAGGCTGCATCATATATACATCCTCAAGCAGGTTTCCATGTAGGAAAGCTATTTTCACATCCATTTGCCAAATCTCATAATCGTAGTGAGCGGCAATTGCAAGCATGATTCTGATTGATTTGGACATAGCCACAGGAGGGAAAGTTTCGTCATAATCAATTCCTTGCTTCTGACGATATCCTTTCGCTACTAACCTAGCTTTGTAGGTGCTAACCTTTCCATCCATGTCTGTTTTCTTTTTGAAGATCCACCTGCACCCAATGGGTATTATCCCTTCGGGTGGATCAACCAAAGTCCACACTTGGTTAGTATACATGGAATCCATTTCAGAATCCATGGCCTCAAGCCATGCTTTAGAATCTGGACTAGTAAGAGCCTCTTCGTAGTTTTCGGGTTCGTCGTCTAACACGGGAACCTCATTATCATCTCCCACTAGAAAACCATATCTAACTGAGAGTTCACGAACTCTTTGTGATCTATGAATAGGTGGCAATGGAGTCTCATCTAATGGGACTCCTTCGGGTACCTCAACCGCCTCTGTTGTTTCAGTCGGTGTTTCTTCTTCTTGAACTTCGTCAAGTTCAATCATGCTTCCCTTTTGTGTTTCTTCGAGAAACTCTTTCTCTAAGAAGGTTGCATGCTTGGATACGATTACTTTCTGATCATCTGGATGATAGAAGTAATATCCCATAGTTTCCTTAGGGTATCCAATGAAGAAACATTTATCAGATTTCGAATCTAGTTTGTCGGACGCAATGCGTTTGACAAAGGCTGAACAACCCCATACTCTCATAAATGAAAACACGGGTTTCCTACCAACGAGCAATTCATATGGTGTGGAACTAGCGGATTTAGTTGGTACTCGATTTAGGGTGAAGAGGGCAGTTTCTAAGGCATAGCCCCAGAACGTCTTTGGAAGTAAGGCCATGCTCATCATGGATCGTACCATATCTAATAGGGTACGATTTCTCCTCTCGGACACACCATTGTGTTGTGGTGTATAGGGAGGTGTCCATTGTGAGCATATCCCACATTCAGTTAGATAATTTAGAAAATCATCTAAAAGATATTCGCCACCTCGATCAGATCGAAGCGTCTTTATTTTCTTTCCTAATTGATTTTCTACTTCATTCTTGAAGCATTTGAATTTCTCAAAAGCTTCTGACTTGTGCTTCATCAAGTAGATGTAACTATATCGGGTATGGTCATCTATGAAGCTTATGAAGAATCTGAATCCTCCTCTTGCTTGGACTGATATAGGACCACATTCATCTGAATGAATGAGTCCTAGAGTGTCTGATACATGCTCACCTTTATTGCTAAAGGGTGTCTTTGTCATTTTACCTTTTAAACATGATTCACATGTTTCCAATGATTCGGGATCGATTGGATCTATAAGCCCATCTGAATGTAGCTTTAGCATGCGTCTCTTGTTTATGTGGCCTAAACGACAATGCCACAAGTAAGTTGAATTATCTAGCTTATGTCTTTTGGTATCAATTGCAAAAGCAGGAATTTTGTTATCTAACACATAAATCCCATTTTGTGATATTCCTGAAAAATAAAAGATCGAATCTTTATAAAATTGCAACTCTTGTCTTTTATTGAAATATGAAAAGCCGTCGTCAACAAGGCGGCTAATAGAAATAATATTTCTAGATATTCCTGGAATATCCTCAGGCTGCATCCGGTATCAAGTACCAAAAGATTCAGACTGTGAAATTTCAATATAAAACATACCAGATGTTGAAGTCCCAGCTTCTTCCCCTTTTGAGGAAGGCTAGGTACACCAATAGTTTCTTTTCCAGTGCCCCAAGTCACCACAATAGTGGCACTTTCCTTTGGGTCTCTTTAATTCCTTTCCCTTCGTTTCGGTGAGCTCAGCCCCCTTGCCTTTATCAAGATGGTTTGGATTGGGAGAGATCCCTTTCCTTTTTCTCAATCCTTCAATAGCAAGGGCCAGTATCTCCTCGTTTTCTTTTATAATGGGCTCGACTGACTCGAGCATATGCGCAAGCTCTATAAGAGAGGTTTGCAAGCCACTCATTTGGTAGTTCATGATGAACTGTGAGTAACTCTCGGGGAGGGACTGAAGAAGTAAGTTTTCACTTAGTTCATGGTCCATCGCATCTCCAATACTAGAAAACTTGGTGATAAGGCTGATCATCTTTGCACAATGTGCCATTACAGATGTGCCCACCTGCATCTTGCTTTTATATAACTCCTTGGTTATTTCGAAGCGCTCGAACCGAGTTTCATTCACAAATAACTCTTTTAGGTGCTGGACATGGAATAGGCATCCATATCTGAATATAGTTGCCTTTTTACTTCCAGTGTCAAAGATGCAAATATGATGTCTCCCATTTGATCGTCATCAGATTTATGTTTCAAGTAATCATAAAATTCTTGGTAGGGAGCATCATCCGTTGGGTAAGGGGGTATCGGTGTATCAAGTACATACCCTTTCCTCTCGAACTTCAAAACAATTTTGAGGTTGCGATACCAGTCGGTGAAGTTTGAACCATTCAATTTGTTATCGGTAATAATGTTTCGCAGATCGGTGTTAGTCATGATTATAAGAGTGGGTTTAATTTAAACCTGAGAGTGAGAAAGAGTAAACGTATGTCATTCATTTGCTTAAAGTATATCAATCTAAAATTATAGGCCTTTTAGTTTATTTTAGATTGCTCCCACTATTTTGCCAAATTAATAGCCCTCCATATTAATTCAAAGAATTTCACAAATCCTTTAGTGAGCTAGGATCCTAACTCCTGAGATTTCGCCTTGAGTTTACTCAACAAGCTAGTCTCATTCATTAGGTAGATTCATGTAATCAATCACATCTTTAATGTGATTCCTAGGTTATTGGGTTACTAACCACATTAGTAACTAATATGTTATTCATATTAATCCCAACCGTCTTGCCCATTAGTTTATGACAACATGAGTTTACTCATCCAATTATCATAATCTAATTTAAGTATTACCCCATATTCATGAAAAATGATTTTCGATAATTCAGGTGTTACCGAAAGGACCCCGAGCTTGAGTTTACTCAACAACCCAAAGGCCCTCAGAACTGCCGGCTGAATTATAATATTAGGGAGGGGCAACCGATTTTAATAACTTGTTTATTTACTTAACTTTTTAATGATGGATTTTATTTTAGGTCTCATAATCTAACTTAGTCTTGATTTGCTTTAGCATACATCAAACACATACATTCACATACATTGGCGTTATGGACATATCATCTAAATTATTCCGTCGAGCCAAAGACGGAATAAAAGGGCAAACCTAAGGAAATACTAACTATTACATATTTCTCTTTAGGTCCTCCATCTTCTCCATTGCGCCTTGAAATTACATATTAATTTCTATACTACTAAAGAAAACTTCAATTGAATTGAAGGGAATCAGATGAGAGGAGAAATTACAATAGATAGTAGAAAGGCAGGACTCGTAGGCCCTATTTCAAAAATACCAAAAGACTAAAGAGGGTCCAAATATGTCCATAACTCCAAACATGCATAGACTCAATTAAATAAATTTAATTGATTGATTACATAACTATCTTATGTAATATTTATGTTAATCACATTAACATATCAAATTAACTTTCATCCAATTTTACTTCTAATAGTTTCGTATCTTTTATATTAATCTTTAGATTAATATAACTATACAAAACTTTAATTATGCACGTCCCAATTATTTTGATTTTAATTCATTTAACATTTTGATTTACAAATTGGTAAAACAAACTTTTAAACGAATTTTTCATTCGATAATCAAAACAGAAAACTATCAATTTCTGAAACATATGTATTTAAAATATATAAAACGATTTTAAATATATATATATCAGTTCTAAAACGGTTTTAAAACGATTTTCAGAAAATAGGAAAACTACTATAGATTTCCGTTTTATCTTTAGAATTAATAAAACTGATTTTATCAATCTAACTATAAAACTAATAGATTTCGTTATAATGATTATCAACCAAAATAATTAGGAACATACGCATAATCTATTTTAATTAACAATTAATTAAAACTTATTTATCTTTAGAATCAATTAATCAAAACAATTTGTTAATTAATCCTAACTATAAATATTTATTCAATCCTATTGAAAAACTTCTAAATTTTCATATATGAAATAACGGATTTAACGATGGCTCTGATACCACTATTGGAAATTAGGCTAACGTATAGCAGCGGAAATATAAATTTTTTAACCTATTTCTATTTAACCACAAGATCCGTTAACCGTTATTTCATATAAAGAAGGATAAGAAGAAATACCTTTTAGAAGTTCTATCTACCGTTGCAAACGAAGTGCCCACAACTTCAAAAGAGATAGAAACTGTCTACCAATCTGCCCCTATCCGAAACAGACCTTCCAGACCTCCGAACGGCAATCCCTTCGGTGGAAACGTGGAAGAATATGTCTAGAAGCTCCTGTCCAAAAATCGCGACGATCCGACGGTTCAATCTCCGGGAATCCGCGAAATCGTGAACTGACCTGATGTAGGAGAAGTATAACGAATTTCTCCCTTTTGTTTGTTTTTCTTCTTCGAGTTCCCCAACACGAAATAAAACAAGGGAAGGTTAATTTAGAATCAACCGTTGAATAGCAACCAAAGTAGATTGCCTCTAATTAATCAACACAAGATCAAGGATAAAAGAAATAGATGAAAAGCAATTGATCAAACGAAGCCGTAGAGAAATCTCGTCCTCGAACTAGGGGTGTCGAATTTTCTCTCTCTTGGACTAGGTGAATTTTGAAAATCACAAGTAGGGTATGGCTTGCTTGGATAGATCTCGAAAATCTTGTAAAGGGGGTGTATTTATATCTCTTGTATCTAATCCCTCGTTAGATAAAATTAGGTTACTGAATAGGAATTCAATTCGGAATAGAATTCCTAATTATTATCTCATTATATATCTAATATATTAAGGATAATAATAATAACCTTATTGGATAATAATAGGAGTATAATAATCTAATTAAAACCCCTAACTTATTTATCTCTTAATTAATTTAATTCATAATCCTAATCTAATTAGGATTAACAAAATCAAATTAATTATTCATGTATTTCTTTACATGAATTTCGACCCCCCTTATGTCCATGGGCCTTATTGGGCTCAATTGGGCTTCTATCAATTAATTAACATCTATCTCTCTTTTAGGTTCCAAGTCTTATGTGTGATCCATTAGGTTCTTATTGCTTCTAGCCGTATGCAACGTTATTAAATTAATTTTCAAAGAATTATATTTAATCTTTGCATAACGGAATGATGTACAGAGTATGTGATTAGCAAGTCCGTAATCATTCCCCCAGAGCTATAAGAAGACAGATTGATTCTGTCGTTAACCTTTCCGTATTAGTTACAGTATAATTCGATCATTTATCAACTACATCCTTGAACTGAATCTTATGACTATGGGTGATGTCAAGTCACATATAGCGAGACGTTCGTTTTACTTGTACAGGCCGAGTAAACTCAAAAAGATAGGTTAAGTGAAATCTGTATTTCTTACTCTTAAGCTATCACCTTGCAAGGATTTAGAGTCGAGTCTTCCACAAGCGATCCATGGATGTATCTCCCATTTATCGGGAGTGATAAATGCTCAATCCAATATATAACGACTCCGCAATTACTTCCTGTGATACCCAACGTCTACTGTTCACACCCCTGAGTCATCTCTGTTAAGGATCGTGTTACACCAGAGTTAAAGCATCACATTCCGTAATCCAGAATACCAATTAATATTCCTTTGAGTCTGAGGATTAGTTATACCTATTAATACCAATGAGATGAACAGGTGACAAGGATGAATCTACCCATCCTGTTATCTCAAATCGGATCCCCAATCCTAATGAACGACGTTTCATCGGATCTATGTAACTGTCCAGATATCTGTATATATGAAGCTTGTGAGATCAGCTTTCTGTCGGACAAAAGACATTGTTACATACAAGTCTCAACAGTGATATGTCAATCCCAAACATATCACTTGACTTGGGGTGGTTTTAAGTTTATCAGTTTACTATAAAGTTTTGTCTCACTTCATGCTTGTATGAACACTTTATAATCACTTTAAATAAACTTACGGATTTCCTTTTATTAGACTTTATTTAGTGCTTAAAAGGGATTGCCTTTATATAGTTATAAAACATATATCTCATTAAACAAATGATATAAATAACAATTCATTTACATTAAGTTTGTATCCTAGAACAATTGTCTATAGGACACTAAACCCCAACAATTAAATCATGTTACTAGTATATCGATCAAGGGATGTCCGCAGGCATAACAATTATTTCCTATTGATCACTGAAGGTGAGAAAACATCATAATTAACATGATCTGAATTGGTTATAGTCGTTCCTTATTCATTCCCGACCTAATCCTTCCTTAATTGTAAAGCAAATCCTAGAGCGTCTAAAGATAAGCTCCTATTCGGCCAGACAGTTCTAGCTTAGCGCTTAGAATTTAATCTGTCGAAAGCATTAGGAATTAGAAGGACCCAATCTAAGTTAACCGAATTCTTAGCGATTCCGATTTAAACCAAATTACATATTCATACGCTTGATCATAGTTAGGATTTCAGATGATTACAAATCCTACAGCCTAACGTTGTTTTAATGAATGAAGAAGCCGAAGCCCGGCCGAACTGTAGCCTAAACTTTCATTGAAGGTCTGATTTAATAGATTGATAAATATATAAACAAATCATATAAAATTAGATTAACGCAATTAAGAACAGCAATCTCACAATTGGAAATAATGCTAGCCTTTGATTGATCCCTTAACCGACAGAGGAAATTAGCTACGCATAGTCATGAATCGACTATGATAGCTTACAAAGGTAAAAATGATAAACGTAAAGTGAAACGAGAAATTGTGCTAAAAGCTTCTAAAACCCTAACAAGGAAAATAAAATTGTCAATTCAAAAAGTTGCCTTAAAAAACAATGGTGGATTTCTTTTATAGTGTTAATTCAAAAATCCTCAATCTTCTCAGTTCCTTCCTTGATTTCAGGGATTCCCTTCGTTCAAAACATGTTGTTGAAACTATGGAGATAAGTTAGTTTCTGATTCTGCTGACTTGGCGATTTGAATAAGTCGACCCTCTTAGTCTTGGGCAAGTCTAAACCAGTTACGTCCGCAAAGCTGAACTTTGAGTGAAAAAAGGTCCAAAACAGCCTTCCAAGCCTTCTTTTCTCCAATTTGATCCCTGAAAGCACTTATGCAACAAAACAAATAAAAAGGTCCCTTAATGACATAAATAAAGAGGGAATATTCATAAAAAGAACCTAATAAACTTGCCATTTTGGACACTTATCAACACCCCAACAAAACGGGGTTGTTGAACGCAAACATAAACACCTTTTAGAAGTTACCCATGCATTACTTTTTCAATCTCATTTACCAAAAGAATTTTAGGGAGAGGCCTTATTAACCGCCACTCACTTAATAAATATTTTACCTACACTACTTTTGGATTGAAAAACTCCATATCAAGCTTTACATTCTAAAAACCCGGACTATGATTTTTTGAGGGTTTTTGGATGTAAATGTTTTTTTTCTAATTTACATCCTTCTCGCGATAAATTGGACCCTCGGGCTATTCAAGGAATTTTTTTAGGATACACTATGGATCATAAGGCTTATAAAATTTTTGATCCAAGCACGAGTCGTATTCACATTACACGGGATGTAAAATTTTTTGAGGATATTTTTCCTTACTCAAATAAAACTCAAATTTCTTCAAATACTCCAAATACATCTCATTTTCCATTTATTCATATAGACTCTACATTACCCATTTCCCAACATAAAAATAATTGTGACTCATCACCCCATACTCCAAATACCTCTTCAAATATTATGGATTCCATTCCAAATATTTGCTCTACCCCAAGCATTCCAAATATATCACCTTTACCATCACTTGCCCCATCTAATACCATCTCTTCACCTATTTCACATACACGTATTTATCCTACTTCTATTGTATCCACTCACGACATTTTGGAAAATACTAATTTAAATACCTCTGTGGAACATATTTCTCCGCCCTTGGTTCCATTTCATTAATCAATGAGTGGTAGAATCATTCAACCTCCCTTATGGCTCAAAGATTTTGTAGCTCATATTACTTTATCTTCCCATGTTAATTCTTTAATTTTTTTTCTCTTCCTCAATTACCAAAATTTAGCCCTTCACATTCCGCATTTTTGCCACAAGTTGAATCTTCCATTGAACCTTCAACTTATTCTCAAGCATGCCATGATCCAAAATGGCAAAATGCTATGACATCGAAAATTCAAGCATTAGAAGAAAATTGTACTTGGGATATTACGTCCTTACCTCCCAGAAAAAACCTATTTCTACAAAATGGGTTTTTCGTATCAAACGAAAACTCGATGGCTCGGTAGATCATTATAAAGCCCGTCTCGTTGCCTGGGGGCATAATCAAATATATGGCATCGATTACATTGAGAGTTTTCCTCTCGTTGCTAAGGTAGTCACTGTCCGTTTATTTTTTGCTATAGCTGCCGCCAAAGCTTGGCTTGTTTATCATATTGATATAAATAATGCTTATCTTCATGGCTTTGTCGATGAAGAAATTTACTTACATCCACCACAAGGATATACCAAAGCAAAAAAAGGTCAAGTGTGTAGACTTAGAAAGTCTTTATATGGTTTAAAACAAGCCGAACAATAGTGGAATAAAGAATTTACTACCAAAATTATTTCTTTTGGTTTTATTCAAGCCGACTCTGATCATTGTCTCTTTACATATTGTAAAGATGATATTTTCATACTTCTAATCGTGTACGTTGATGATATTCTCATCACAGGAAATTCTGAAAATTCCATAACTGATGTGAAAGATTATTTTCATGTTCTTTTTACCATTAAAGACCTAGGTCATGCTAAATATTTCCTCGGTATCAAACTAGCTCGGGATAAGAATGGTATATTCTTATCTCAACGGAAATATATATCAGATTTAATTTCTGATGCTGGCCTTAGTCAAGCTAATCCATCTACTTGTCTGATGCAACCCGGTCTAAATTTAGACCCTTCTCTTGGATCGGCTTTTTCACAACCCGACCAATATAGAAGGTTTGTCGGAAAATTACTTTACCTTAATTTTACACGACCCGACATTGGCTTCGCTGTTCAACAGCTCAGTCAATTCATGCATAGTCCTTGTTCACACCACATGGATGCAGTCTTATACCTACTTCGATACTTAAAAGGTACGATACATTACGGTTTGTTTTATAGTTCTGTTAACAATTTTAAGTTAACGGGCTATTTATTGGGGTTTAGTGTCCTATAGTCAATTGTTGCAGGATACAAACTTAATGTAAATGAATTGTTCTTTATATCATTTGTTTTAATGAGATATATGTTTTATAACTATATAAAGGCAATCCCTTTTAAGCACTAAATAAAGTCTAATAAAAGGAAATCCGTAAGTTTGTTTAAAGTGATTATAAAGTGTTCATACAAGCATGAAGTGAGACAAAACTTTATAATAAACTAATAAACTTAAAACCACCCCAAGTCAAGTGATATGTTTAGGATTGATATATCACTGTTGAGACTTGTATGTAACAATGTCTTCTGTCCGACAGAAAGCTAATCTCACAAGCTTCATATATATAGATATCTGGACAGTTACATAGATCCGATGAAACGTCGTTCATTAGGATTGGGGATCCGATTTGAGATAACAGGATGGGTAGATTCATCCTTGTCACCTGTTCATCTCATTGGTATTAATAGGTATAAGTAATCCTCAGACTCAAAGGAATGTTAATTGGTCATCCTGAATTACTGAATGTGAGACTTTGATCCTGTGGTCCCACGATCCTTAACAGAGATGACTCTGGGGTGTGAACTGCAAAGGTTGGGTGTCACAGGAGGTAATGTCAGGGTAGTTATACATTGGATTGAGCATTTATCACTCCCGATAAATGGGAGATATATCCAAAGATCGCTTGTGGAAGACTCGACTCTAAATCCTTGCAAGGTGATAACTTAAGAGTAAAAATACAGATTTCACTTAACCTATCTATTTGAGTTGACTCGGCCTGTACAAGTAAAACGAACGTCTCACTATATGTGACTTGACATCACCCATAGTCATAAGATTCAGTTCAAGGATATAGTTGATAAAGGATCGAATTATACTGTAACTAATACGGAAGGGTTAACGACAGAATCAACCTGTCTTCTTAACGGACTCTGGGGGAATGATTACAGACTTGCCAATAACATACTCAGTACATCATTCCGTTATGCAAGGATTAAATATAATTCTTGAAGAAATTAATTTAATAGTTGCATACGGCCAGAAGTAGTAAGAACCTAATGGATCACACATAAGACTTGGAACCAAAAGAGAGATGGATGTGATTAATAGATGGAAGCCCAATTGAGCCCAGTAAGGTCCGTTTAAATGGAGGGGGCCGAAATTTATATATAGAAATAAGGAATTATTTTAATTCCATTAATCCTAATTTGATTAGGTTTGTGAATTAAATTAATTAAGAGATAATTAAGTTAGGAGTTTTAATTAGATTAATATACTCCTATTATTATCCAATTAGGTTATTTATTATTATCCTAAATGTATTTGATATATTATAAGATAATAATTAGGAATCCTATTCCGAATGGAATTCCTATTAAGTAACCTATTCCTATCTAACTAGGGTTTAGATACAAGCGACTATATATACCCCCCTCCTTATGAGAATTTCGACTAAGCCTCCTAACTCCCCTTTATGTGATTTTCGAAACCTGCATTAAAAGAGAGAGAGTGAATTCGCATCCCCTAGTTCGTGGACAAGAATTCATACGGCTTCCGTCAATTGATTAATCTCATTCATCTCCTTTTCTCTTTGATCTTGTGTTGGTTAATTAGAGGCAATCTATTTTGGTTGCATCTCATAAGGGTTGATTTCATCTTAACCTCACCGTGTTATACTTTGTGGTTGGAATCTCGGAGAAGAATTGTGGGCGCTTCTTTAACAACGGTAGATTGTTCATCGAAAGGTATTCCTTCTTATCCCTCTTTATATGAAATAACGATTAACGGATCCTATGGTTAAAAGGAAATAGGCTAAAAAATTTATATTTCCGCTGCTATACCTTAGCCTTAATTTCCTTCAGTGGTATCAGAGCCATCGTTAAATCCGTTATTTCATATATGAAAATTTAGAAGTTTTTTCAATAGGATTGAATAAATATTTATGGTTAGGATTAATTAACAAATTGTTTGGTTAATTAATTCTAAAGATAAATAAATTTTAGTTAATTGTTAATTAAAATTGATTATGCGTATGTTCCTAATTATTTCGGTTGATAATCATTATAACAAAATCTATTTGTTTTATAGTTAGGTTAATAAAATTAGTTTTATTAATTCTAAAAGATAAAACGGAAATCTATTGTAGTTTTTCCTATTTCTAAAAAACGTTTTTAAAACCGTTTTAAAAACTGATATATATATATTTATATTTTATAAAAAAAATATACGACAGCGGCTCGGGTCGCGCCTCACGGCGCGACCAGCCGCTGTCGCACGGCAGCAGCCCAGTTTCGGGCCCAAGCCCGAATCCCACTTGATTTTAATTGTTAAAATCGGCTTGTAAATAATTTATATATATATATATGTGTGTGTGTTTCGGAAATCAATAGTTTTCTGTTTTGATTATCGAATGAAAAATTCGTTTAAAAGTTTGTTTTTACCAAGTTGTAAATCAAAGCGTTAAATGAATTGAAATCAAAATAATTGGGACATGCATAATCGACGTTTTATATGGTTATATTAATCTAAGGGTTAATATAAAGATACGAAACGATAAGATGTAAAATTGGATGAAAGTTAATTTGACGAGTTAATGTGATTAACCTAAATATTACATAAGACGGTTATGTAATCAACCAATTAAATTTATTTAATTGAGTCTTTGCATGTTTGGAGTTATGGACATATTTGGACCCTCTTTTAGTCTTTTGGTATTTTTTTGAAATAGGGCATGCGCGTCCTGCCTTTCTACTATCTATTGTAATTTCTCCTCTCATCTAATTCCCTTCAATTCAGTTGAAGTTTTCTTATAGTAGTATAGAAATTAATATGTAATTTCAAGGCGCCATGGAGAAGACGGAGGACCTAAAGAGAAATATGTAATAGTTAGTATTTCCTTAGGTTTGGTCTTTTTATTCCGTCTCTGGCTCGACGGAATAATTTAGATGATATGTCCATAACACCAATGTATGTATGTATGTGTGTCTGATGTATGCTAAAGCAAATCAAGACTAAGTTAGATTATGAGACTTAAATAAAAATCCCTCATTAAAAAGTTAAGTAAATAAGCAAGTTATTAAAATCGGTTGCCCCTCCCTAATATTATAATTCAGCCGGCAGTACTGGGGGCCTTTGGGTTGTTGGCTAAAGTCAAGCTCGGGGTCTTATGGTAACACCTGGATTATCGAAAATCGTTCTTTCATGAATATGGGGTAGTACTTAAATTAGATTATGATAATTGGATGAGCAAACTCATGTTGTCATAAACTAATGGGCAAGATGGTTGGGATTAATATGAATGACATATTAGTTACTAATGTGGTTAGTAACCCAATAACCTAGGAATCACATTCGAGATGTGATTGATTGCATGAATCTACCTAACGAATGGGACTAGCTTGTTGGCTAAAGTCAAGGCGAAATCTCAGGAGTTAGGATCCTAGCTCACTAAAGGATTTGTGAAATTCTTCGAATTAATATGGAGGGTTATTAATTTGGCAAAATAGTGGGAGCGATCTGAAATCAATTAAAAGGCCTATAATTTTAGATTGTTATACTTTAAAGCAAATGAATGACATACGTTTACTCTTTCTCACTCTCAGGTTTTGTTTAAACACACACTCTTAAAATCATGACTAAAACCAATCTGCAAAACATTCTTACCGATAACAAACTGAATGGTTCAAACTTCACCGACTGGTTTCGCAACCTCAAAATTGTTTTGAAGTTCGAGAAACTTGGGTATGTACTTGATACATCGATACCCCATGTCCCTGAAGATGATGCTCCCATCGAGGAAATTGATGCTTACCAGAAGCACAAGGCTGATGACGATCATGCCCGATGCATCATACTTGCATCGATGACATCAGAATTACAAAGGCAACATGAGGAGATGAATGCTTATTCCATCATCATGCACCTAAAGGAATTGTTTGGGAAACAAACCAGGTGCGAACGCTACGAGATATCCAAGCTGTTATATCGTTGCAGGATGCAAGAGGGCACATCAGTCATGACACATTGTGTCAAGATGATTGGCTACATTACCAAACTTTCTAGTATTGGATTTGCGATGGATAACGTATTAAGTGTTGACTTAATTCTTCAATCCCTCCCAGAAAGTTATTCACAGTTCATTATGAACTATCAGATGAATGACTTGCAAACCTCTCTTGAAGAGCTTGCAAACATGCTCAAGTCAGTTGAGCCCAATATGAAGAAAGACAAGACCATACCGGCTCTTGTAATTGAGGGATCGAAGAAAAGGAAAGGGAATTTTCCCAATCCTAAACATCCCAAGAAAGGTAAGAAAGCTGTGTCCAAGGGAAAGGAAGTGAAGAAGCCCAAAGGAGAATTCCACTTCTGTGGTAAAGACGGGCATTGGAAGAGAAACTGCAAGGAGTATCTAGCCACCCTCAAGAAGGGAAAAGGCGGTGCTTCTACATCTGGTATGTTTTATATTGAAATAAATACAGTTTCATTGTCTGAATCTTGGGTACTTGATACCGGATGTGGATCTCATATTTGTACAAATATGCAGGAGCTAAAACAGACTAAGGAACTTAAGAAAGGAAGCATAAACTTGCGAGTTGGAAATGGAGCAAGAGTTGCCGCCCTCGTAATTGGAGATTATGTTTTACCTTTGCCCTCTGGGCTTGTAATAGAATTAAGGAATTGTTTATACGTTCCTGAGATGTCTCGTAACATTATTTCTATTAGCCGTCTTGTTGACGACGGTTTTCATATTTCAATAAAGAACAATAGTTGCAATTTTATAAAGATTCGATCTTTTATTTTTCAGGAATATCACAAAATGGGATTTATGTGTTAGATGATAAAACTCCTGTTTTTGCAATTGATACCAAAAGACATAAGATAGATAGTTCAACTTACTTGTGGCATTGTCGTTTAGGCCATATAAACAAGAGACGCATGCTAAAGCTACATTCAGATGGGCTTATAGATCCAATCGATTCCGAATCATTGGAAACATGAAAATCATGTTTAAAAGGTAAAATGACAAAGACACCCTTTAGCAATAAAGGTGAGCGTGTATCAAACACTCTAGGACTCATTCATTCAGATGTATGCGGTCCTATGTCAGTCCAAGCAAGAGGAGGATTCAGATACTTCATAAGCTTCATAGATGACCATACTCGATATGGTTACATCTACTTGATGAGGCACAAATCAGAAGCTTTTGACAAGTTCAAATGCTTCAAGAATGAAGTGGAAAATCAATTAGGAAAGAAAATAAAGACGCTTCGATCCGATCGAGGTGGCGAATATCTTTTAGATGATTTTCTGAATTATCTAACTGAATGTGGGATATGCTCACAATGGACACCTCCCTATACACCACAACATAATGGTGTATCCGAGAGGAGAAACCGTACCCTATTAGATATGGTACGATCCATGATGAGCATGGCCTTACTTCCAAAGTCGTTCTGGGGCTATGCCTTAGAAACTGCCCTCTTCACCCTAAACCGAGTACCAACTAAATCCGCTAGTTCCACACCATATGAATTGTTCGTTGGTAGGAAACCTGTGTTCTCATTTATGAGAGTTTGTTCAGCATATGTCAAACGCATAGCGTCCGACAAATTAGATTCTAAATCTGATAAATGTTTCTTCATTGGATATCCCAAAGAAACCATGGGGTATTACTTCTATCATCCAGATGATCAGAAAGTAATAGTATCTAGACACGCAATCTTCTTAGAGAAAGAGTTTCTCGAAGAAACACAAAAGGGAAGTGTGATTGAACTCGACGAAGTTCAAGAGGAAGAAACGCCGACTGAAACAACAGAAGCGGTTGAGGTACCCGAAGAAGTCCCATTGGATGAGACAACAGTGGCACCTATTCGTAGATCACGAAGAGTTCGTGAACTCCCAGTTATATATGGTTTTCTAGTGGGAGATGATAACGAGGTTCCCGTATTAGACGACGAACTCGAAAACTACGAAGAGGCTCTTACTAGTCCAGATTCTAAAGCATGGCTTGAAGCCATGGATTCTGAAATGGATTCCATGTATACTAACCAAGTGTGGACTTTGGTTGATCCACCCGAAGGGATAATTCCCATTGGGTGCAGGTGGATCTTCAAAAAGAAGACTGACATGGATGGAAAGGTTAGCACCTACAAGGCTAGGTTGGTAGCGAAAGGATATCGTCAGAAACAAGGTGTTGATTATGACGAAACCTTCTCTCCTATTGCTATGTCCAAATCAATCAGAATCATGCTTGCAATTGCCGCTCATTTTGATTATGAGATTTGGCAAATCGATGTGAAAACAGCTTTCCTAAATGGAAATCTGCTTGAGGATGTATACATGATGCAGCCTGAAGGTTTCATATCAAAGGATGCAAATAAAGTTTGCAAACTTCAGAGATCCATTTATGGACTCAAGCAAGCATCTAGAAGCTGGAACAAGCGTTTTGACGAAACCATAAAACAATTTGGTTTCGAACAAAATTGCGAAGAAGCTTGCATTTACAAGAAAGCAAGTGGGAGCTCTATAGCATTTCTCATACTATATGTGGACGATATACTGTTAATGGGAAATGACATTGCTCTATTACAATCGGTGAAAGTATGGTTATCCAGTAACTTCTCAATGAAAGACCTTGGTGAAGCAGCCTATATACTTGGTATAAAGATCTACAGGGATAGATCGCGTAGACTGCTTGGTCTTTCACAGGCTACATACATTGAAAAGGTGCTAAATCGGTTTAGCATGCTTGAATCGAAACGAGGTAACTTACCCATGGTACATGGAGTAAAGTTAAACAATCATCAATGTCCTAAAACTGATGATGACAAACGACGCATGGCTGTAGTCCCGTATGCCAACGCGATCGATTCGATTATGTATGTTATGCTATGCACTAAACCTGACGTAGCGTTCGCGTTATCTGTAACGAGTCGTTACCAAGGGAATCCGGGAGACGAGCATTGAATTGCCGTCAAGAACATTCTTAAGTACTTGAGAAGGACTAAAGATATGTTCCTAGTGTACGGAGAAGGAGATCTGAAAATTGAAGGATTTTCAGACGCTAGTCATCTCACAGATGAGAATGATTTTAAATCCCAATCAGGATACCTGTTTATCTTGAATGGGGGCGCGGTCAGTTGGAAAAGTTCTAAGCAGGGAAGTGTAGCTTTCTCTACGACCGAGTCAGAGTACATCGCTGCTGCGAAAGCAGCAAAGGAAGCAGTTTGGATTAGAAAGTTCATTACAGAACTAGGTGTGGTGCCTGACATTGTCAATCCCATTACTCTGTACTGTGATAACAATGGAGCCATTGTGCAAGCAAAGGAACCACGGTCTCATAATGCATCCAAGCACTACCTAAAGCGATACCACATCATTAGAGAGATTGTGGCTAGAGGAGATGTGAGAATAGAAAGAGTACCTACAGAGGACAACGTTGCAGATCCGTTGACAAAGCCTTTAACCCAAAAAGTACATGATCGTCATTTGACTTCTACTGGGATAAGTTTTAGAAACAATTGGCTTTAGTCCAAGTGGGAGTATGTTGGGGTTTAATGTCCTATAGTCAATTGTTGCAGGATACAAACTTAATGTAAATGAATTGTTCTTTATATCATTTGTTTTAATGAGATATATGTTTTATAACTATATAAAGGCAATCCCTTTTAAGCACTAAATAAAGTCTAACAAAAGGAAATCCGTAAGTTTGTTTAAAGTGATTATAAAGTGTTCATACAAGCATGAAGTGAGACAAAACTTTATAATAAACTAATAAACTTAAAACCACCCCAAGTCAAGTGATATGTTTAGGATTGATATATCACTGTTGAGACTTGTATGTAACAATGTCTTCTGTCCGACAGAAAGCTGATCTCACAAGCTTCATATATATAGATATCTGGACAGTTACATAGATCCGATGAAACGTCGTTCATTAGGATTGGGGATCCGATTTGAGATAACAGGATGGGTAGATTCATCCTTGTCACATGTTCATCTCATTGGTATTAATAGGTATAAGTAATCCTCAGACTCAAAGGAATGTTAATTGGTCATCCTGAATTACTGAATGTGAGACTTTGATCCTGTGGTCTCACGATCCTTAACAGAGATGACTCTGGGGTGTGAACTGCAAAGGTTGGGTGTCACAGGAGGTAATGTCAGGGTAGTTATACATTGGATTGAGCATTTATCACTCCCGATAAATGGGAGATATATCCAAGGATCGCTTGTGGAAGACTCGACCCTAAATCCTTGCAAGGTGATAGCTTAAGAGTAGAAATACAGATTTCACTTAACCTATCTATTTGAGTTGACTCGGCCTGTACAAGTAAAACGAACGTCTCGCTATATGTGACTTGACATCACCCATAGTCATAAGATTCAGTTCAAGGATATAGTTGATAAAGGATCGAATTATACTGTAACTAATACGGAAGGGTTAACGACAGAATCAACATGTCTTCTTAACGGACTCTGGGGGAATGATTACAGACTTGCCAATAACATACTCAGTACATCATTCCGTTATGCAAGGATTAAATATAATTCTTGAAGAAATTAATTTAGTAGTTGCATACGGCCAGAAGTAGTAAGAACCTAATGGATCACACATAAGACTTGGAACCAAAAGAGAGATGGGTGTGATTAATAGATGGAAGCCCAATTGAGCCCAGTAAGGCCCGTTTAAATGGAGGGGGCCGAAATTTATATATAGAAATAAGGAATTATTTTAATTCCATTAATCCTAATTTGATTAGGTTTGTGAATTAAATTAATTAAGAGATAATTAAGTTAGGAGTTTTAATTAGATTAATATATTATTATCCAATTAGGTTATTTATTATTATCCTAAATGTATTTGATATATTATAAGATAATAATTAGGAATCCTATTCCGAATGGAATTCCTATTAAGTAACTTATTCCTATCTAACTAGGGTTTAGATACAAGCGACTATATATACCCCCCTCCTTATGAGAATTTCGACTAAGCCTCCTAACTCCCCTTTATGTGATTTTCGAAACCTACATTAAAAGAGAGAGAGTGAATTCGCATCCCCTAGTTCGTGGACAAGAATTCATACGGCTTCCGTCAATTGATTAATCCCATTCATCTCATTTTCTCTGTGATCTTGTGTTGGTTAATTAGAGGCAGTCTATTTTGGTTGCATCTCATAAGGGTTGATTTCATCTTAACCTCACCGTGTTATACTTTGTGGTTGGAATCTCGGAGAAGAATTATGGGCGCTTCTTTAACAACGGTAGATTGTTCATCGAAAGGTATTCCTTCTTATCCCTCTTTATATGAAATAACGATTAACGGATCCTATGGTTAAAAGGAAATAGGCTAAAAATTTTATATTTCCGCTGCTATACTTTAGCCTTAATTTCCTTCACTATTGTGACGCCGATTGGGGGCGTTGTAAAGAAAGTCGACGATCTATTAGCAGTTATTGCATCTTTTTAGGCGATTCTCTTATTTCTTAGAAAGGCAAAAAGCAACAAACTATTAGTCGGTCATCGGCAGAGGCTGAGTATCGTAGTATGGCTAGTACCACTTGCGAGCTCAAATGGATATCTTATTTATTAAATGTTTTTCGCATTCCTATTTCTTATCCAATTCCGCTTCATTGTGATAATGAAGCCGCTATACATATTGCTTCAAATCCGGTTTTTCACGAGCGCTCTAAACATTTGGACATAGATTGCCATCTTGTTCGTGAGCACCTTTTATCAGGTTTTCTTTCTACTCCTCACATATCTACCAAACTTCAACTAGCCGACGTCTTCACCAAACCTTTATCCGCACCGCAACTTACTACTTTTCTTTCCAAGATGGGATTAGTTGTTTCACAATGTCCATCTTGAAGAGGGGGTGTTAAGATATTTATGATTGTATTTTAATTTAATAGACTCAATGTATTGGTATTGGATTAGTTCTATCCCTTAAAAATAGGATCTAATCCCTTAAAAATAGGATCTAGAAGTTACTTGTAAATGTGTATATAAGGACATGTTATGATCAATAAAATTAAGTTAAGTTTTACCAAAATTATATTGTTGAACACTTATTATGTTGGATCAAATAAATAAACTTTAACATTTACAGAGAAAGAGTAAAATTACTGAAACAAAACTCTATTGCCTTACTGCTTGTATTCATAGGTATTTATATGTTACAGTTACAGATATAACTATTTGTAATAATTACAGACATGACTTTTGGATAATACAATAAACTAAATTAAAAATTATTAATTATAAGTTTATTATTTCAACATATTATTTTTGTAAGCGTGATTTTTGGACAATACAATAAATCAAATTAAAGATTATTAATTATAAGTTTATTATTTCAATATATTGTTGTTGTAAGCGTGGCTCACCTATTTATTACAAGCTATTGATTTTCCATGGAGAGATCCAACTTTTGTATTGCCATAATAAATCAATTGTTTATTTAGCTTCTAATCCTAGTTTTCATGAGCACACCAAGCAAGTACTTCGAGATTGACTCTCATTTCTTTGGAGAAAAAATTCGAAGCTAAATTTGAAGCTGGTTTTATTCAATTGATGCAAATAAATTGATTGCTAACTAATAAGTGGCCATTTGATGATGATGATGAAATAGAATTAATTAGGGGAGTAAACATGAATGAATGGATATAAAAGCAAGCAGAAAGAAGACGAAAGTGTCACAATACAAATTCATATTCATATGTATCAATATAGAGGACAAAATAAGGTCACATGATATAAGTATTGTCCTGTCTGTCTCTATTTTAATTTTAAGAATTAGTAACCATTCTTCCAGAAAAGTTCCATGACATAAGCATATGCATATACATAACATCATTGCTTACGTAAACAAATCCTAAAATCTAAGTAACAAGATTGGGAATGTGAGGTATCAATTTCTTAAACTGTGTAATAGTATTTAAATACATATTTCTAAAATCGGATAACGCATAGGTTTATCTTTGATATTAATTATTTTTTGCAGTAATAATTTACTTTTCTTTTTGGTTGTAAATTTAGGGTAAATTACACCCATAACTACAAAACTTTATTCATTTTATATTATGACCACTCAACTTTATTTTTTTCTCAGCATCAGATATAGGTTAATTAATATCAAAGATAAACCTATGCCTAGATTAATATCTCACATGCTAATATTGTGTCAACTAACAGAGATTAAATTTAATTAATATAATATAAATAAATAAATTTTCTCAACAAATATAAATAAATAAATAAATATTAATTAATCGGACTGATTTTGGTTTAGAAATTAGTTCCTTAAATTGGGCCAGCATGCCCCTGGCCCATTGTAAATGTAGTGTGCGTTGCTCTATTCTTAGATAAGATAATGGGCAGACTACACAGAAATTCATCTTTCAAAAATTATTTACAACTATGTCAAATCACACTTTTGAATTATATCAAACTAATAAAATTATCATTTTTAATCTATTTTAAGAACTAAAGTTTATAAATTAGAGATCTAGAATATATTGTCTAGGGTTTAGGATTTATGAATTGGAATTTAGAATTTTTAAATTGAGATGTAAAATCATAATATATAGAAAATAATGACATATTAATAATTAAGTTTGGTGATATGACTTAGTTGTAATTTTTGTACTTAATTATGATATTCATGTAATTGACCCGAAGATAATTAAGTATAAAACTCGGTTAGTTGGGGTTTGAGTCCGATCGGGTCCGAGTCCACGAACAAATCGTTAATTACTAACGGGTCAAATACATGAATATCATAATTAAGTATAAAATTATAACTAAGTCATATCACCAAACTTAGTTATTAATGTATCATTATTCTTAATATATTATGATTTTATACCATAGTTTAAAAATTCTAGAATCCAATTCATAAATCATAAACGCTAAAATATATATTCTAGATTTCTAATTTATGAATTATAATCTTTAAAATATATTAAAAGTACTGATTATACTAGTTTGATATAATCCAAAATTATAACTTGATATAGTTGTAAATAGTTGTTAAAAGATGAATTTCTGTGTAATTTTCCCATTACTAAACTAGAATATTAAGGTAATCTAATATAGTACTTAATTTTTTTTATGACCTAATGCTCCTCCAGCCCCCTTAACTTGTTCAAATTGGTCATTTTATCCCTCCAACTCATCGAATGTCCTATTTACCCCTTAACTCCATAGAAATGGTATTTTCCACCCCCTTAACTTGTCCAAATTAGTCATTTTACCCCTCCTTAACTCCATAAAAGTGGTATTTCTTACCCTTTTATAGTGCAAAATTAATAGCACTTATTCAAATGAGTTTGAAAATATATATTTTTAATATCAACTTTTTATTTTGTTTTAATTTGATAATTATATTGATCTTTTCATGTGTTTATTATACTAATATTGTATTACAATAATTAGATAATCAAAATTTAACTAGCAAAAAAAGTTGAAAAGAGAAAGAATAAATAAAAGATACAAATAACAAGAACATTTTTTTTATAAAAAAAAGAACATTAATATAAACAAGTTAAAGACATTATATGTAGGGATAAGGTACCAAAATAGGCCTATGATTTTGGGGAAGTATCAATTTAGGTTCCACGTACAAAATAGCACCAATATAGGTTTAACGTTTAAAAAATGTATCAATTTAGGTCTCGATGATGGATTGTAAGGAGTGAGAAATACCACTTTTATGGAGTTAAGGGGGTAAATAAGACATTCTATGAGTTGAGAAGGGGGTAAATGGACAAGTTGATGGGGTGAGAAATGCCACTTTTATGAAGTTAATGGGGTAAATAGGATATTCTATAAGTTGAGGGATAAATGGACAAGTTGAAGGGATGAGAAATACCACTTTTATGGAGTTAAGGGGGTAGATAGGACATTCGATAAGTTGAGAGGGTAAAATGACCAATTTGGACAAGTTAAAAGGACTGGAAGAGCATTAGGCTTTTTTTTTCAATTGAATTTCAATTCTTTGGAAAAAAATTACTCGTGGCAAGCAATGACTAAAATTACTCTTTAAAAAAAATAACAATATAAAGTTAAATTTCTAATTATTTTTCATTCCAAAAATTCAAAAATAATTATTCCTCTCAAATCTTAGTGGAGCTTAATTTAGTGGAGCTTAATTGATATTAGTTTAGATGTTCAAATAATTCAGTTTTATCATAATATACATGTGTGTATAAGAATTTATAGAAACATTTTCTTGTTCAAGTAAACATTCTCTTTCATATTATATAATATGTTTTTTTAAAGATTTTTTTTTCATAATACATGTCATTTTAATATGATCAATATACATTAAGTCACATTCTTTCTACTATAAAACGTATATTTATAGAGATTAATTAAAATAATAAACTTATTATAAAATAAATAAATAGTGGAATTAAAAAATAAGAGGCACCAAAATCTTTTTTTCTAATATTCTTAATTTCTATATAACTTGCTAGAAAGACCTGTAATATAAAACGGATGTATATATTTTAACAATTTTAATAGTTCTCTTAAAAAAACAATTTTAAATAGTTCAGTTAAAAACTAATCTAATAATATTTCCATGGCTATTTGTTGGGCTTAGTGCTATGTGAATTGATAAAGCATTGTGTTGGACTGCTTAAATTTGAGATCCTTTAAATTTGAATAAGTAATTTTAGCCTATTTAGATATCCATTAGAATCCCACCTATGGATAAAAGAAAGGGAAATTTACACAGAAATTCAGATTTGAAAAATTATTTACAGCTTTATCAAGTCATAATTTTGGATTATGGCAAATTAATAAAATCAGTACTTTTAATGTATTTTAAGAATTCGAATTTATAAATTAGAAGTCTATAATATATTTTTTAGGGTTTATAATTTATGAATTGGAGTCTAGAATTGTTAAATTATGATGTAAAATCATAATATATGGAGAATAATGACATATTAAAAATTAAATTTAGTAATATAACTTAGTTGTAAATTTGTACTTAATTATGATATTCATGTATTTGACCCTAAAAGAAATGATGGTGTCTCATATTCTTTGGTGTATCTAGAGGTATATAGTTTGACCTTTGATTACTGTGTGCTAACGTCTGACTAGACCGGATTCGATTTTTTTATTAAGTGAACTCGATGATTTTATTAAGTGCTAAAAGAGACATTCCGAAGTAGGTTGTCACTAATATTAGAAGAAAAGAATAATGAATAAAAAAAATTAGTATAGGACCGACCAAGCATTCCTTGTCAAAACATGGGCTGTATCGTTCGCTAATCTTGAAACAAAAATAACTGAAAAACCAATATGATTGTTTGGGATTGATCTTGCATATGCAATCACATTCCCATATTTTGTTAGGTCTTTCATGGTTGATCGAATTGAGTCGACTATACCATTAGCATTAGATTCAAAAATAATGTTACTGTAGTCAACTATACCATTAGAAAGAGATTTAATTGTTAAATTCTAAAAATTAACTATTTCTTTATTAAATAATTAAATCTCAACCATTAATTTTATAATTAATGGTTGTAAACATGATAATTTCAAACTTGAGATGATTTCAATTCAACAATTTGATTATTTAATGTTGTTATAAAAATAAAATTCCCTTTTTTTGACTTTTTTTTTTTTTTGGTTATAAATTTACATGTGCTCCACCTATAAAGATTTTAACAACCACAATTCAGATAGAAATACCATTAAAAGTCACTTTCGTAGTTACCAATTAAACCCACATTCATAGACTTGTTACATTTATTCTCAAATTATAGTAAATCATTCAAACTTTTGATTAATGCCTTTTCTTATATATGGATACGATCTATTAATTCAACAGTGATTACACATCTAATCATTTCCTCATAACTCGATACTAATCTAACCATAAAAAATAAAAATAAAAATTACATAAAATCTTGATAAATTATCGTGGAAGTGTCACGGGTCTCAAATTCCACCTTAAATAAGTTTATTCTTTTACCTTTCTCTATGAGAATATATCAATAGCTAATCTAATTTAAGGTTTTGGAGCTAATCAACTTAGATGCAAATTCTTCAATATCTTTATCAGATGTCCCCCCTTCACTCACAGCCTCAATAGCCAACTCCCTCCATTTCTTAGCATTCAATTTCATCTCCTTTCCTCTATCCCCCTCCATAACTTCCCTCACACACCCCTCAATTTCATGTCTCATCACAATCCCATCCTCATTAACATTAACCCTAACTCCAACTTTCCAAACATCCTCAACAAGTTTAGCATTAGGAGGTTGGTCAGTCCACTGAGGCATACACACCATAGGCACTCCTAAACTTAAAGCCTCTATAGTTGAATTCCACCCACAATGGCTCAAAAAACAACCTGTTGCCTTATTTTCAAGCACTTTCACTTGTGGACACCAATTCACTAGCAGCCCTTTTTCACCCAAATTGTTCAGAAATTCACTTGGTAATTTTTGTAATTCTGAGTCCCTAACTACCCATAAGAAGTAAAAATTGGTGTTCTTTAATCCATATGCAAGCTCCTCCATTTGTTTTTCACTTGGATTTACCATGCTTCCAAAGGCTATGTATACAACTGATCCTTGTGGCTTTGTGCTTATCCATTTCATATAATTTTCAGCATCTACTGCAAATAGATCTAAGCCATAATCGTCGTCGTTTTGTATCCTTTTGTCCAAGTATATTGATGGAATTGTTGGTCCAATTGTCAATACTCGACAAACCTTTGACATTTCATCCACTGCCTACAAAATATTAGATAAATCAATTAATTAATTAAATCGTCATATTATGTTAAGTTTATTAACAAAGGATGAAATTGAGTGGTTTAGGATTAATTTAGTACAAATTTCAATTTAATTTAAATATAATATGGCTTTTTTTTTGGTTGGGGGGAGGGAATTGTGACATTTTTTTTTTCAATTAGTTAAAAAGTGGCACATGATTCAGGGAGCTAATGTATTTTTATGCATAAGTTTAGAAAACTGATAATATAAAATAAATAAGTAAGTTTAAAAAGTTTAGAGAGTTCATCTACACAAATGCGGAAGTTGGTAATGTAATTAAGTGTTAATTAATTATATAAAGATTTAAAGAGACCAATCTATTTAGCATACCAAGCTAGAATAAGTACAAAAGTTTGAGAGCAGAGGTCCACAAAACAAGTGACTAGGGAATAATAGTCAAATATGATCAGCCCAAAAGAGGAAAAAAACTGAGGTGGAATATATTCCCTTAGATGTAAAAATGATTAAAAGAATTAATATTATAGTTGTGATTATTTTTTAGCTTGGACAACGGGTATTTTAGGGCTCAGTTATTGTAATTAAATACTCTATTCAGTAATTATTATTTTTTAAAAGTTTTGCGTAATGTACTTACATTAAACAAATAAAAACTACATTAAAAAAATAAAACCCCTAATTCATCCCATCAGGATGTGATTCAAGACCTCAATAGTTATAGATAAGTTCTCAATATCTATTTAAAATGTATTTGACGAATTTCGAATCGAAAAATCTAACAAAAAAAAACTCCTTACAAATATATTTCATAAGAATTTAACAATACGTAGATAGTTTTAATTTCATAAATATAGGAATATGATTTCGTTTTATATTGTATACCGTTACCAAAGTAATGAATTTGGTTAATATTATTTGACTTCTTGACATGTAAAAAAATTAACATTAGCAAACTAATATATTTATGTGGTAGAAACTAAATCCGTTAATTAATTAAATTCTATATTTTGTTACTAATGTAAAAATGCAAAAACTTCTTTTAAAACAAAAAAAAATCATATTTTTGCATTTACAAATACACGAAATCACAATTTTTATTATATTATTTTATTTAAAATACAATTTTTATATTTTTATCTTTAAAGAGCATATATTCCGAAGAAACTTTTTATAATAAGCTGAAACTATGTCCATTCAGATGATGTCACGTCAGTCCAACTCTTGATATAACATTATCTAAATGGAGTGATCGATACTGATCCCGATCCATAAGAATTCATATTTTTAACATTTCACTCAAAATTATAATTTGGAGATTGCCTTAAAACTTATATCCATAAAAATAGAGTTTAAATATGTACCTCATTCTCTAGCTTATAGAAAGTGTTGATAAGGATGAAATCAGCTTTCTCCGTATTAGAAAACTGGTTCAACAACATCTCAAAGTAAGCCGGATACACTCCCGGAGCAATAACGAACGACGGCATATCCCGGAGCTCAAGCAACGGCAACCCAGGAATCGTCACCGGCGTTTCCAAAACCGGCAAGTTGAGCAAATTATTATGAATATGATAATAAATAAAATCAACAGCACAAGGTTGAGTAAAAAAAGCAGCAGCAAACAAACCATAGTCTTTAGCCACATCCAAAGCCCAAGGCAAAAACGGTTCATATATTACGCAATCAATCGGGTTGCCGGAGCTTCTGTATTTCTCAATTAGCTCCCCTAGGGTTCTCGAACCTTCAACTTTTACCCTGGAAAGATAATCGTCGACGCCGGAAGATTCAGCGAAGCCACCACCGTCGGAGATGACGTCGAGATTGAGGGAACCGATGGAGGAAGGAAAGTTCATAGAGTTGGAGATGAAAATGGAAGTAAGTAAGGTTGTTTTGATGCCTTTGGAAATAAGGCGTCTAGCGAAATGAAGCATCGGATTGATGTGACCTTGACCTGGATATGGAAGTAATAAAGCATGGGCTGTGTATGATGATGCTTTCTCCATTAATTCTTCTCTGGTTTTTTCTCCTGTTTTTTTTTTTTTCTGTTTTGAGGAGGATGACGATGATGTATATATGTTATGAATGTGTATATATAGGGTAATAATTTAAGTTACGTGAGACACTCTAGTGGACTTGTAATTTGTCAAATATGGAGTACAATAATATCTAAGATTTAATTTGAGTTAAATTGATGATGGACAATTTTTAGGGGTAATTTTTTTCATTAAATTTAAATTTAGGCGTGTTAAAAGTAATCATTTCCAAGTGTATGGAAATTTTGCTTTTCTAATTGTAAACAATTAAAAACAAAGGCTTGCCTACTATAAACTAATTCTGTAATTTTGAGAATTTTTGTTTATTATTAAGTGCATGTCAAAAATTTTAAAAAAAAAGTACACATCAAATATTATACTACCCTTATTAATTTCAGCTCTTTATAATTCAATTTTATTAAAAAAAATTAATTTTTTTATTTTTGAGAATAATAAAAATCAATTGTCAAATTAAAAAGAAAAACATAAAATACTAATTATAAATGGATGAAAAAAAGTAAGTAAAACATTTAAAGTAATTAATAACAATTTCTATATGAATATATAACATTTATTCAATGAATAAAAGCATTAAAACAAAGTAAGGATAGAATGTAAGCTTATTTTATTTTTGATAAAGTAAACCTTATTTTGTGTGTTTTCACCTTCAAAAACAAAGTAAGCATAGAAGGCATCCACCAACAACAAATGGCCGGCCGGAAAATAAAAGAAAAACATTAAAAATAAATATTGAATAATACAAGAAAATACCTATATAAAATTATAAACTTTCTATATATATATATATAATTAGAGGAGATAGTGCTGTGATAGAATAATATATCTATGAGTAGAAATTCTATTATGACCATAACTTTTTTTAATACTCAAGCTTGTATTTTTTTTTTTTTTTTTTTTTTTTTTGAAAAGTACTCAAGCTTATATTCGATCAAACAATATTGGAGTTTTTGAAAATATTTTATTAACATTTTAGATTGGTTTAAAATAACTTATTAATTCATTAAACTTGTGTAGGTTTCAAAAAAAACATTATGTTTTTCCATTCAAAATGTTTGCGTTCGGTTTTTAACTGAAAGATAAAAATAAAATTTTTGTTTTTTATTTATTGAATAAATTTTTTTATTAAACTAATATGCTATATTTGGTAGTTCTTTTTTATTTATTTTTTTGTTTGTTCTTTTTCTTTTGAGGAGTGGATGTGGTAAGTTTCTCTATATTGTTGTTATCATGTTTTCCTTTATGAAAAAACATATGAGCTTTGTCTATTATCTCGTAGATCTGGTCTATTAAAAAAATCATGAAGTCATTCCTGAAGAAAAATACTATGAAGTCAATTCTAAGTGGAGTGTATTTCTCGGCATTATAGGAATCGAATGGTTGACGACGTTCTTCAACAAAATTTGGAGAAACAATAAGATGCCATCAGAATGGAGGAAAAGTATCTTAATCCCTTTGTATAAGAACAAAGGCGATGTCCAAGATTGTGCCAACTATCGGGGAATCAAATTAATGAGTCACACTATGAAACTTTGGGAGCGAGTGATCGAACAAAGGCTAAGGACGACGATGAAGAGCTCGGAAAACCAGTTTGGCTTTATGCCGGGAAGATCAACTATGGAAGCCATCCATCTAATGAGACAATTAATGGAGCATTATCGAAATAAGAAGAAAGACTTGCATATGGTTTTCATTGACTTGGAGAAAGCATATGATAAGGTACCAAGGGAAGTACTTTGGTAGGCTTTGTGATGCGGACATCCTAACTGAGATCACTGATCACAGGCGCTCTGGCAAATCCCCAGACATCAGACCCACGGAGGTTATACCTAGGAGGGCAGATCCCCAAGACAAGCAAGCTGGGCGAATCTAGGAGTACGCAAGGAGGCGTATCAACATCTACCCTGGGCGGATCTCTAGGCTTACTTCCTCCTGAAGTAATTCACCAACAACCCTGACAATCCGTACATGTACCCATGTACTGCTTGTCGGGGCGTATCACCTATTTTATCCTTTTAGGGATAGCCTTATTGTAACCCTAGTAGGGGTAATCCTTGTCTTTTGTTATCATTAAGGGGAAGTATTTAAACCCTCATTTTGTAAGAATGACGGCAACTTTGATCAATCAAACATTATTCTCTTTGAGAACCGAGGTTTATACCTTGTTATTGGGATTCACTCCTTCTAGTTTAGCTAGAGAAGAAACTCTTTGTTGGTTTACGATTAAAACCTCCATTTATCGCTTTCAATCTGTATCAGTTGGTATCAGAGCCGATCGTTTCCTGACCCGAAACTTCTTTTGGCAATGGTTCAACCCCGACAACCACAAGATTCCATGGAAACCAGTGACCGGAGGTATGAGGAGCTGAGGGAGCACCTCGCGGAGCAGATCCAAGCCAGCCATGAACGGCAGAGGCAAACCGATCAACGGTTCCTAGAGCTAACCACCTCCTTAGAAAACTTCAAGCTGGAGGTTCTGGCGCTAATCCGACCAACCGCGAGAGGATCGACCCAGAGAAAGGAAGGAGCCCTTGAACAACCGCTTCCACAAATGGGTCCTAGGGATCCTGAGGTAAGAAGACCCAACTTTGTCATTGTGCATAACGCTGATAGTGATAGTGATGACTTTGAGGGTATCGGAAATGATGATACCGTTAGAACTATGAGGGATGTTGGGCCTGTTGACAACCGACGGGTGGAGGTTGCTAGGGGATACCCAGGTCTAGGGAACTTTGATAGAGATGATGCCTTTAAGCTAAAAATAGACTTACCGTCTTTTGGAGGCGAACTGGATATAGAGGGGTTCTTAGACTGGTTATCGGAAGTTGAATGGTTCTTTGAGTATGCTGGGATTCCTGATGAGAGGAAAGTAAGGCTGGTGGCGTATCGCCTGAAGGGTGGCGCATCAGTTTGGTGGGATCAGATGAGGGAAGAGAGAAGAAGAGGGGGCAGAGATCCGATTCGATCTTGGCTGCGGATGAAGGCGATGTTGAGGGAGCGGTTCTTACCGCTGGATTATGAGCAGTACATCTACAGCTCCTACAGGGGATGCTCTTAAGGGACCCGAAGTGTCCATGAGTATACCTCAAAGTTCTTGAGGCTATCAGCAAGGGCCAACCTGTCGGAAACTGAAAGCCAAAAGACCTCTAGGTATCTAGAAGGGTTGAGATACAACATCCAGGATCGTATTGGCACACAGATGGTGGTTCGGGTACAAGATGCTAGGAATTTAGCCCTCAAGGCTGAATCCCAACTGACCGGGAGATCCAGGAGATCCGCCACTACTGAGTATACGCCTAGAGGAAGAGATAACGTGAAGTCTTATGACAAAGGCAAGCAGGTGGCGAATACCAGTGGGGCCAAGGTCAACAGTGTGGGAAGAGGATCTGTCGGCGATGCCAGGCCGTACAGGGAAGCACCTATACCACCTAAGGGCAACAATCCGTATGCGAGGCCAGCGCCTTTTAAATGTTTTCGGTGCAATGAGCCAGGCCATAGGTCCAACGAATGTCCTAGGAGGAAGAGCGCCAACATGGTGGAGAGGTATGAAGATTACTATGACGAAGGGGATGAAGTATTTTGTGAACCCCTAGGAGAAGATGATGATGAGGCGGATGAAGAGAGATACGCCATTCATGTGGTACGACGTCTGTTAGTCTCCAGCCGGATAGAGGGAGATCAGAGGCACCGACTATTCAGGACCCGCTGTCTTGTGAAAGGCGGGCGATGTAATGTGATAATAGATAGTGGGAGTCAAGAGAACATTATGAGCAGCAGCGCCGTTCGGAAATTCGGGTTGTTGGCGGAGGCGCATCCCGACCCTTATAAGGTGGGATGGATCAAAAGCGTGGGTGAACTTAGGGTGACCCAGAGATGCAGGGTACCTATTGTGATTGGAGATTACAGTGATGAAGTCTGTTGTGATGTGGTCGATATGGATGCCTGTCACCTATTGTTGGGCCGACCCTGGCAGTTTGACAACGACGCCATCCATGCAGGAAGAGAGAACACTTACAGATTTGTGAAGAATGGAGTGAAATTCGTACTTACGCCAATGCCGAGAGAGCCAAAGGCCGATGAAAAGTCTACCTTGGTAGTCTGTCCCACACACAAATCTTTTGTCAGTGAATGTGAAGAGAGCCAGATGGTGTATGTGGTAATGGTTAAGGCGAATCACGAATCTGCCCAAAGGGACGAAAGGGAGATGCCGACTGAAGTGACCCGCCTACTTGGCGAATATCAAAATCTGTTCCCTGAAGGGCTGCCAAGTGGGTTACCACCTTTGAGGGACATCCAACATCATATCAATCTTGTGCCTGGGGCTAGTTTACCAAGCCTCCCACATTATCGAATGAGCCCAAAGGAGAATGACATCATGAGACAGAAAGTGGAGGAACTCATCGAGATGGGATACGTTAGGGAGAGTATGAGTCCTTGCACCGTTCCAGCTTTACTTACACCGAAGAAGGATGGGTCTTGGCGGATGTGTGTTGACAGTAGGGCTATTAACAAGATCACCATCAAGTACAAGTTTCTGATTCCAAGGTTGGATGACATGCTGGACCAACTTGGCGGATCTCGAGTCTTCTCCAAGATTGATCTCGGGAGTGGTTATCATCAGATACGAATCCGATCTGGGGATGAGTGGAAGACCGCCTTCAAGACGAGAGATGGATTGTATGAATGGTTAGTTATGCCATTTGGGATGACCAACGCCCCCAGTACTTTTATGAGGCTGATGAATCAGGTGCTTCGCCCGGTGATTGGGAAATTCGTAGTCGTGTATTTCGATGATATTCTGATTCATAGCCAGACCTTGGCGGAACATCAAGAGCACTTGCGGACAGTATTTGACCTGTTAAGGAAACACCAGCTATACGCCAACACCAAGAAGTGTGACTTTGTCATGGAGAGCCTGGTTTTCCTTGGATTCGTGGTCAGTGGGAATGGAATCCGAGTTGATAGGGAGAAGGTAAAAGCCATCCGAGAATGGCCCACTCCGAGGAATATGGGGGATATCAGGAGTTTTCATGGGCTAGCAACGTTTTATCGCCGATTCATTAAGAACTTCAGTTCCATAGTGGCCCCGTTGATGGAATGTTTGAAGAAGGGAAGGGGGTTCGAGTGGGCGGACGCCCAAGAAGAGAGCTTCGCCTTGATCAAGGAAAAGCTGAGTACAGCGCCAGTGTTGGCGTATCCCGATTTTGATAAACTGTTTGAAGTTGAGTGTGATGCCAGTGGAATTGGGATTGGTGCTGTCTTGATGTAAGAAAAGAGGCCCATTGCATACATCAGTGAGAAGCTCTGTGAGGCACGGCAAAAGTGGGCAATGTATGATCAAGAGTTTTATGCTATAGTGAGGGCGTTGAAAGTATGGGAACATTACTTGGTGGGAAAAGAATTCATCCTCTACACTGACCATCAAGCTCTCAAATACCTGGGAAGTCAGAAGCAACTTCGAAGCTCCATGCATGCCCGGTGGTCCGCCTTCATAGATAAGTTCCCCTATAAGCTTATCCACAAAGCTGGAAAACAGAACAAGGTGGCGGATGCCTTAAGTCGAAGGGTGTCACTAATCAAGACATTTAACCTGGAGACCGATTGTTTTGAACACATCCGAGGAGAATACGTGGCGGATCCTGATTTTGGTAGTATCTGGGAAAAGTGTAAAAACCAGCATGGAGATGGAGCGTATCACCTGATGGATGAGTATCTCATGAGGGGCAACCAACTTTACCTACCTTGCACTTCCATTCGCGAGAAGGTTGTTCGGGATCTACATGGCGGATCCCTGGAAGGGCATTTCGGGCGAGATAAGACATATGAAGCAGTGAGTTCCCGCTATTTCTGGCCTAAGATGAGGAGAGATATTGCCTACTTAGTAGAACGATGCTATATTTGCCAGACCGCTAAGGGACACACTACAAATGCGGGCTTGCAGTTACCTTTGCCTGTGCCAGAGACCATATGGGAAGATCTGTCCATGGACTTTGTCCTAGGATTACCCAAAACTCAGAGGAGAATGGATTCCATCTTTGTCGTGGTTGATCGGTTTTCAAAGATGGCTCACTTCATACCATGTCGCAAGACTAATGATGCCTCAGCGACTGCTAAGCTATTCTTCAAAGAAATTGTCAGGCTACATGGCGTACCTAAGAGCATTGTCTCGGATCGTGATACGAAGTTCCTCAGTCACTTCTGGCGGACATTGTGGGCTTTGTTCGATACGTCTCTGAAGTTTAGTACCACCGCCCACCCTCAAACAGACGGACAGACAGAAGTGATCAATAGAACCTTGGGAAACTTACTGCGCAGCAAGTGTAAGGATAAGCCTAGGATGTGGGATGTGGTTCTAGCCCAAGCTGAGTTCGCCTACAACGGCTCTGTACATTCAGGAACTGGGAGATCTCCATTTGAGGTGGTATACATAAAGACCCCGAATCACGTCCTTGATATAGCCCATTTTCCTAAAGGAAACGTGACTGCCAACCAGCTAGCCAAGGATTATGTACAGATGCACCAAGAGGTGAGAGAGACTCTTGAGGAGAGAAATCAGAAATTAAAGGCTAAGGCGGATGAGCACTGCAGGGACCTACAGTTTGAAGTCGGGGATGAGGTTATGGTATATTTGGGCAAAGAGAGACTCGCCAACGCCGCAAGTAGCAAGCTTCGGCCTAGGAAATACGGGCCATATAAGATCACCAAGAAGGTCAATGCCAATGCCTATCATATAGCATTGCCGAACTGGCTTGGTAAAATCTCACCAGCATTCAACATCCGTGACCTTAGCCCATGGAAGCCGGATGGTCCTTTGGAGTTCAAACAGGGCAAATCGGTGCCAAGTTCTTTTAAAGAATGAGAGAATGATGCGGACATCCTAACTGAGATCACTGATCACAGGCGCTCTGGAGAATCCCCAGACATCAGACCCACAGAGGTTATACCTAGGAGGGCGGATCCCCAAGACAAGCAAGCTGGGCGAATCTAGGAGTACGCAAGGAGGCGTATCAACATCTACCCTGGGCGGATCTCTAGGCTTACTTCCTCCCGAAGTAATTCACCAACAACCCTGACAATCCGTACCTGTACCCATGTACTGCTTGTCGGGGCGTATCACCTATTTTACCCTTTTAGGGATAGCCTTATTGTAACCCTAGTAGGGGTAATCCTTTTCTTTTGTTATCATTAAGGGGAAGTATTTAAACCCTCATTTTGTAAGAATGACAGCAACTTTGATCAATCAAACATTATTCTCTTTGAGAACCGAGGTTTATACCTTGTTATTGGGATTCACTCCTTCTAGTTTAGCTAGAGAAGAAACTCTTTGTTGGTTTACGATTAAAACCTCCATTTATCGCTTTCAATCTGTATCACCTTGATAAGGAAAGGCATTTCACGGAAATATATTGACATCATAAAGGACATGTATGAGGGAGCATGCACGAGTGTACATACTAGTGTTGGGAAGACTGAAGAGTTTCCTATTACGATTGGAGTGCATCAAGGTTCCGCACTAAGCCTATTTTTTTTTGCCATCGTTATGGATGAACTAACAAGTTCACTTCAAGATGGTATACCATGGTGCATGCTGTTTGCAGATGATATTGTGTTGGTTGATGAGATGAAAGAAGGAGTGGAGAGGAAGTTGGAACTATGGAGACAAACTCTAAAATCTAGAGGCTTTAAGTTGAGCCGAAGTAAGATAGAATATTTGGAGTGTAAGTTTAGCGGCCATAGGAGTAGGGAGGCAGGGACAATCACCCTAGATGGGAGAGTTGTTCAGGCCTTGGATTACTTCTGGTATTTAGGATCTATTATCCAAACGGATGGAGAAGTAGATGGAGATGTTGCTCATTAGATTAAAGCTGGTTGGTCGAAGTGGAAGAGTGCTACGGGTTTCCTTTGTGACCCTGGCATGCCTAATAGATTGAAGGGAAAATTCTACCGGACGGAAATTAGACCAGCATTGTTATATGGTACGGAGTGTTGGGCAGTGAAACACTGCCACATCCATAAGATGTCGGTGGCGGAGATGCGTATGTTGAGATGGATGTATGGTCATACGAGAAAGGATCGGGTGAGTAATGAAATAATTAGGACAAAAGTAGGGGTCACATCTATTGAGAATAAAATGAGAGAAAACCGACTAAGGTGGTTTGGCCATGTGAGACGTAGAGTGCTTGATGCGCGCGGTTAGGAGAACCTGAAGAGTGGCAAAGGGATGTAGTGGTGAGGGGTAGGGGAAGACCTAAGCAAACTTGGAGGAGGGTGATCGAGAGTGATATGAGTTTACTGGGAATTGAGGAAAATATGGTAGTGGATAGGATGGAGTGGAGGGAGCGAATTTGTATCGCTGACACGACTTGATTTCATGGTTTTATATGATGGTTCATGTTAGCCGATCCCGAATCATTTCGGGACTAAGGCTTTGTTGTTGTTGTTGTTGTTGTATGAATAAAACAATTATCTTCCTTCTAAAAAATTACCAAGTTATTTAAAATAACATATTAACCCTCTATTAATTGATATTGTTTATCAGATGATTAGTTAGCAACAATAACTTTTTTTTGCTTACAAAGGAAGAAAAATAAAATAAAACAAAAAGATAAGAGAAAGCAGAAAAAAAATTAGTGCCTAACCAAACAAGGAAAGTTGAGCCGCTCAAATCCTCAAGGAGAATAGTTTATATGCCTACAGGCGGTACACCATACTCATGATGACCCAAAAAAATAGTTCTTGCGAAGTACACCATCCAATCGGCAGCTCGATTGCCTTCCCGATAAGAATGTTGAAGATAGACGTCCTAACCATGTTGCAACAATCTTTTGCACCCCTCAAATGATCCAGTGATACTTGTGCATATACAGTTCCGAAGATTGAACAAGATGAAGGGTAAAGAAACTAGAGAGTATTTAGAGAACTTGAGAATCAGATATTTCTCATTAATGAAAACAGAGTCAGGGGCTGCACTTTATAGGAGCAGCGATTACAAATGAAAGATAGAAATAAAACCTAAAAATACAAAGGGTAGAATGGTAAATGTATAATAGTTCCAATAGCCTTCCCTCAAGTTGAAGATGGTTGCATAGGCAATAATCCCAACTTGACTAGAAATGGTCTCATCTGTGTACTGGGCAGATTCTTTGTAAGGAGATCTGCAAGCTGATTAGTGGTAGTAACATATGGTGTAGTGACGAAGCCTTGAACCACATTTTCCCTCACTATGTGACAGTCAATGTCTATATGCTTGACTTTTTCATGAAAAACAGGGTTGGCTGCTATGCAAATTGCTGCCTGATTGTCACAGTGTAGTGGAATAGGTAGTTGAACAGGAATCTTGAATTCTGGTAACAAGTAACTCAACCATTTGAGTTCACATACTGTAGTTGCCATGGCACGATATTCTGCCTCAGCAGAAGATTTGCTTACAGTTGATTGCTTCTTGGATTTCCATGAAATTAGACTAGATCCAAGCAATATGCAGTATCCTGTTACTGACTTCCTTGTGATTCTACATCTACCCCAGTCTGAATCACAAAAACCAGTAAGCTGAAAATTGTTTGTACTAGAATAAAACAATCCAATTGTGTTAGTACCCTTTAGATACTTAAGTACATGCATCGCAGTATTCCAATAAACCTTAGAAGGCTTTTGCATGTATTAACTTAGTTGTTGGGTAATAAAACCAACGTCTGGCCTTGTGAATCCCAAATACAATAACCTGCCAATCACTTGTCTATACTTTTCTAGTTGTTCAAACACTTCTATTGTTTGGTCCTCTATATCCAATTGAACTCCACTTGGAAAAGGACTGGAAGCCGAATGAGCATTTGATTGTCCTGTATCTGCCAACAGATCAGTGATGTACTTGCATTGTGATAACACTATGCCCTCAGTTGATCTATGCAATTCCACACCTAGGAAATATTTAGCATTGCCTAGATCTTTAATGGTATAGGCACTGTGTAATGCTGATTTTGTTGAAACACCTTTCCACATAATTTTGATTTGACAAAATTGTTTAAGTATAATTAAAAACATATTCTAAACACACTAAGTTTAAATGCTTTGATTTATTCTGCTAATGTGTTTGTTCAATGTTGAGTTAAATTGTTTATAAGACATAAGGATTAAAAGGCCCAAGCCTAATACAACAGTCAAAGCCCAAGTCAAACAGTTCAATACAACTCGGCCTGCGTTTATCAAAATGATGTCGCTGTGTACCAAAACGCAACTCAGCAAGAGAAGGATCTAGAAGACCTTCAGGGAACAACTTCGGAACGAAGCTGCTGAGTTGGTTCGACAAAGCGTACAAGACAGCAGCTGGCTAAGGAAAACTTCCAGACAAAGTATTTCTACTTTGGGTAAAGTTCACACGACACAGTATGCTGTCCAGTTGACTTTACCATAAAAGGAGAGACATTCTGCCGAGCTGACCAAAAGTTGACCGAGGACAAAAGATACACAAATCTGATTGGCCGAGAGCTCTGAGCAAGTCAGGATGACAACGACAGGAAGCTGTTTCCCTCCAACGGTTATTTCGAAATTCGAAATGACCGATGCCTCAAGACGTCTCTATAAATAGTGCCATCAGAAGCTTCATTCAACACAGAACTTGATCAAGCCATTACGCTGACAAAATTTCTACGCAAGTTCTGCAAGCAAAAAGCAAAGAAAATCTTACACTACATTTCATATATTTGTGTAAAAGTCTAGAGTGATTATTCAATCATCTAAGGTGTCTTAGCAATCATTGTTTAGGACAAACACTTATCATTTCTAGAGATTAGAAATGAGAGGCTGAGTACTCGGTTATAGTACTCAGCGAGAGATTAGGATTGAGTAGAGGTATAGAGGAAGGTACTCTTGTTATACTCAGTTGCTAAGATTGTAAAAGGTTTGAGGCTCTACCTTTAAAGAGCTCAGTAGAGGATTCGAAATCTCAGAACGTGTTCCGGGGACAGGACGTAGGCTTAGAAGAAGCCGAACCTGGATAAATCTGCTGAGTAACGTATTTCTTACCTTAAACTCCTTATATATATTGCTGGCTTAAATAACCAAAAACTGACCAAGTAAAGAGGTCAAGCTGAGTTGTGCGCATCGAACATCTGAGCTCAGGAATAGACTTTAAGTGCTATCTCCTGACTCAAGTCAAGAAACTGACCTAGTCACCAGTTGACTAAGCCAGTATCTTACTGATTACTCAGCGCCGCTGTTAAAACCTTTTCTCTTGAGAAAAGAAGTCTGCCCTAAATCTTTAAAAAGTTTAAATAGTTCCTAACCCCCCCTTGGAACTATACTTGTAACGTTATAAGGGACTAACAAGTGGTATCAGAGCCTAAAAGCTCACTGTAAAAGGTTTAACAACCTTGAGCTGATCCACACTATGGGCGAAAACAGTACTCGGTTTCTCCCAGGAAACCAAACAACTCAGATATTGCCTGAGGGGCTGTCCATCACTCGGCCTCCCTATTCTTCGGGTCTAACTATACCTTCTGGAAGAATATGATGAAAACTTTCATTCAGGCTACAAATATGAGTGCCTGGCTATCTATAGTGCAAGGCCCATTTGTACCTGTCGAAGTTGTGGCTGGCCAAATGGACAGAGGATGATCTCAAGAAGCTTCAAAATCACGCTTCGACTATTAATATGCTTCACTGTGCGCTCGATGCTGCAGAATATAATAAAATCTCAGGTTGTGAGTCGGCGCAAGAGATCTGGAAGAAGCTGGAGGTCACCTACGAAGGAACCAATAAAGTAAAGGAGTCCAAGGTGAACCAGCAGATGAGACTGTATGAGCTTTTCGAGATGAACAATGATGAGGGGATATCTGACATGAATGCAAGATTTACCAACATCATAAATGAGCTCAAGAGACTTGGGAAGATCTTCACTGAGGAAGAACAAGTCAAAAAGATACTCAGGAGTCTTCCTAAAGACTGGCAAGCAAAGAAGACCGCTGTTGAAGAAGCTCAGGACTTAACCACCTATAAATATGACGAACTCATCGGCTCGTTGCTGACCCATGAGATATCAATGAAAAACTTCGAGGTAAAGGAAAAGTCTGAAGACAAGAAGTAGAAATCTCTTGTCATGAAAGCTGACTCCACTAAAGGGAGCTCAACAGATGATGAGGAGATGGCTATGTTCACAAGGAAGATGAAAAGGCTATTCAGGAAAAATGACAAATATTCTAAGAAGCCTTACAGAAAGTTTGATAAGTATAAAGCTGACTCCAGCGACAGCAAATATAAGAAAGACAACTCAAAGCCTATTACATGTTTTGAATGTCATCAAACTGGCCACATAAAGTCAAGCTGCCCCACGCTGAGGAAAGATAAGAAGAACGGCAAAAAGGCAATGGTGGCTATATGGAGCGACAGTGATGAGTCTTCATCAACAGAAGCTGAGGACAGTGAGTCAGCGAAGATATGCTTCATGGCTGACGAACTTGCTGAGCCGTGCGTTTCTGAGCATACTGACCCCTCCGTTACATCTGAAGATGAGGAGCAATCAAATGAGGTAATACCACTTTCCCAGCTCAGAAACGAAATGGGTAATGCCCTGAGTGATCTCTATACACTTATCAAAAAGTGTAATAAGAAAATTAGAGCACTCAGCAGGCGCTGTGACGAGGTTGAAGAGGTCAAGCTGAGTGACCTCAGATACCTTCTTCAGGACAACTCAATGTTGCATGATAACATGAAGATCATACATGAGTCTGTCTCTGAAGTCCAATCAGTTTCAAAGAAACTGAGAAAGGACGTCACAACTATCCAGAACCAATTAAAGGTTCCAAATAAAAGAAATAGTCCTCTGAGAACTCAGTACCAAGGTACTCAGCAGAGATGGAATCCCCAGCGGAATGTCCAATGTGACTTCTGTGGGAAGAAAGGTCACACCACAAAGGTGTGCTGGCATGCTCAGCACTAGGGTGCTGACCAGTCAGTGAGACAACCTAAACAGAAGGTCAGCTGTGACTTCTGTGGAAAGAATGGCCATACTGTCCATGTATGTCGCCATAAAATAAAATATGATGCTTTACCTGTTGCACCTAACAAGCAAGGACCCAAAAAGAATTGGGTACCTAAAAGTAACTAGTTACAATGCAGGTAAGCCTGAGATGTGCTGAGAAGTCAAAGATGTGGTATATTGACAGTGCATGCTCGAGGCATATGACTGGTGATGAAACTCAGTTCATCACGTTTGAGCGTAAATGAGGAGGAAGTGTAAGTTTTGGAGACAACAAAAAGGGTAAGATAGTAGGGTCAGGAACCATTGGAGGTAACCCCACTATTGAGTCAGTCTCCCTAGTCAGCGGACTCAAATATAACTTACTCAGCGTAGCTCAGCTATGTGACAATGGGAGAAAAGTTATATTTGATGCTACTGGATGTAAAATATACGAGGGTAAAACAAATGAGTTAATCTTAACTGCCCCTCGCATAGATAATGTCTTTATGCTAGACTTAAAGAAAAAGTTTTCAAAAACTGTATGCTTAGTATCAAAGGAAGAAAATTCCTGGCTATGGCACAGGAGACTTGGTCATGTAAGCATGGACCTCCTGGCCAAATTAGCAAGAAAGAAATTGGTTGAGGGACTGCCTGAACTTAAATTTGAAAAAGATCAATTATGCCACGCTTGCCAAGCTGGAAAACAAACCAAACAATCTTTTCATAGCAAAAACATTGTCTCAACTAAGCGTCCGTTAGAGTTACTACACTTGGATCTCTTCGGTCCAGTCCAGCCGCTGAGTCTGGGTGGAAGAAGATTTTCCTTGGTCATTATAGATGACTTCTCACGGTACACTTGGGTCATCTTGCTGAGTAGCAAGGATGAGACCTTTGAGACATTTTCAAATTTGGTTAGAAAAATTGAAAATGATAAAGACCTAAAATTGGCTCACATCCGAAATGATAATGGTGGAGAATTCAAAAACCAAAAGTTTGTTGAATTCTGTGAAGCCAGCGGCATTGACCACAATTTTTCTGCTCCTAGAACACCTCAACAAAATGGGGTTGTAGAAAGGAAGAACAGAACTCTGGTTGAAATAGCCAGGACAATGCTGGATGAGCATAGGCTTCCAAAGTATTTTTGGGGAGAGGCTGTTAACACAGCATGCTATATTCTTAATAGGGCTCTAGTTAGACCTATATTAAAGAAAACCCCCTATGAACTTTGGAAAGGACGATACTTTCGTGCCTTTGGCTGTAAATATTTTATTTTGAATACTAAAGATAGCTTAGCAAAGTTTGACTCAAAAGCTAATGAGACTATCTTTTTAGGCTACTCAACAAATAGCAAAGCATACAGAGTTTTTAATAAACGAACTCAAGTTTTAGAAGAGTCAGTACATGTTGAGTTCGACGAGACTAACCCTGCAGGTAGATACCAGCCACTGACCGACGATGATCCACACTCAGCAACCGCTGACCATGAACCAGCTGCTGAGTCATTCACTAAAAGGCTGACCAAGAGTAAGAGTGAACCTAAGATTACTTTCACTGACTAGTCTACTTCTGCAGAGATTGTTGAAACACAGACAGCACAAGACATAAATCTACCGAAAGAGATAAAGATTCCAAGAGGGCACTCAAAGAGTGCAATCTTTGATTCTGCTGGGAATACCCTGATGACAAGGAATCAACTCAGGAAGTACCTCAGCAATGTAGCCTTCGTCTCAGTACAGGAACCTAAGAACTTCGCTGATGCTGATGAAGATGAATTCTGGATGAGCGCAATGCAAGAGGAACTCGATCAATTCAGAAGAAATGATGTATGGGAGCTAGTGCCACATCCAAGGAGTCAGAAGACCATTGGAACAAGATGGGTCTTCCGCAACAAAATGGATGAGCAAGGAAATGTAGTCAGGAACAAAGCAAGGCTTGTAGCTCAGGGCTACAGTCAGCAAGAAGGTATTGACTACGGTGAGACCTTTGCCCCAGTGGCAAGGCTAGAAGCTATTAGGATCTTATGTGCATATGCATCTTACATGAACTTTAAATTATTCCAAATGGATGTTAAGAGTGCATTTCTTAATGGAGTTATAAACGAGGAAGTTTATGTTAATCAACCTCCAGGGTTTGAGGATCCAAAATTCCCAAACCACGTTTATAAACTCAAAAAGGCTCTGTACGGCCTCAAGCAAGCACCATGTGCTTGGTATGAGAGGCTGACCAGTTTCCTGCTGACTAGAAATTATGTTAGGGGCAAAGCTGATATAACCTTATTCATTAAGAGAAAGGGTAAAGATACCCTGCTGGCTCAAATTTATGTTGATGATATAATATTTGGTGCAACTAACGAATCAATGTGCAAGGAATTTAGCAAACAAATGCAGACTGAGTTTGAAATGTCGATGATGGGAGAACTCAACTTCTTCCTCGGACTTCAAATAAAACAAGGAAAGAATGGCATCTTCATCAGTCAAGCTAAATATGCCAAGGAGATATTAAAGAAATATGACTTGGAAAATTGCAAGCCAATATCCACTCCTATGGGCACTGACACTGTCCTCTGCGCTTACGAGAATGGTAAGTCAGTAGACAGCAAATTGTATCGAGGTATGATAGGCTCTCTACTTTACTTAACAGCCAGTAGACCGGACATTCAGTTCTCAGTATGCTACTGTGCTAGATATCAATCTAACCCTAAGGAATCTCATTACATAGCTGTAAAAAGAATCTTTAGATACTTGCAAAGCTCAGTGAACGCAGGTTTATGGTATCCCAATACACATGGCTTTACACTCGTTGGATACACTGACGCTGACTATGGTCGAGACAAGCTAGAATGGAAAAGCACCTCTGGAGGATGTCATTTCTTAGGAAGCTGTCTTGTGTCTTGGTTCAGCAAGAAGCAGGCGTCAGTAGCCTTGTCTACCACTGAAGCTGAGTACATTGCTGCTGGTCACTGTGTTGCTCAAGTCTTATGGATTAAGCAACAGCTTGAAGACTATGGTGTTCAAACAAAGACAATTGAGGTCAAATGCGACAACAAAAGTGCAATTGATCTATCAAAGAACCCAATTCAACACAGCAGAATGAAGCATGTCAGCATAAGGCATCACTTCATTAGAGATCATGTACTCAAAGGTGAAATAAAGCTGACTTACGTCCCAACGGATGAGCAGCTTGCGGATATCTTCACAAAGCCACTGGCTCGTGAACAGTTCAGCATACTGAGAGAAGCCATTGGTATGTTTAATCCTCTTCAGTAAATTCCTATTCTATAATGTGAATTTATGCTGAGTGAGTTACTATGCTGAATGATTTATGCAAATGCATGCTGAGTGATTGTTATGCTGAGCATTTAACACAAAATACACATCAATACTGAGTCAATATGCACACCGAGTAGTAATCTTAAACTGAGATATCATTCTTTCATACTACTGACCACTCAGAATTCAAAACGCTTAGTATTCTAAATGCTGAGTGTTAGATCCGTTGCACTTAATGCTTAAGCACGCGAATAGCCACCTAGGATGACGTATGCGCCGAATGTGTCATAAAAGCCAGGATTTTTGTCGGTTGACAATCCCAAGGCAAAACTGACACATGGATTCGATAAGATCCACATTTCACCGCTATAAATAATGGGCAAATCCCCATTCTTTATTTTCTTTACATCTACCGAATTCTAAGGCAAAGGCTTTCTCTCTAAAAACTCTCAAAGCTTCCCAAACGCATTCTGCAACCATGACTAAAGTTTCATTCAACATTTTCGGTATCGGCCACACTAAGCCTAGCTCCGATGAAACCTCCAGGCAAACCTCTGTGCCTAAAACTACCAAGGTCACTACGCCGAGTAAAGGAAAAACTGGGCAAGCTACCTCCTCCCAAGAAAAACCGACCAAAACCAGAACCTATACCAAGGTCTTTGGTAACATTAGCAAATGGAAGGTGGATTTCTCACGATGGGTCTCTGAGTCCTTCGTAACCTCCGAGCAACCCTTCTGCGAATGGATATCGCAAAATGGATGGACAGAGCTGTTCTCTATTAGGGATCACACTTATCCTGACCTCATAAGGGAGTTCTACCACAACCTCCGTGTTGCTGATGACAACCAGGACTGTCTGGTAACTGTGGTAAAAGAAAAGACTATCTTCATAAATCCTGACTATCTGGAAAACCTGCTAAAGTTGAAAAATGAAGGAGCAAAGCTGAGAAGATCTGGAGATCAGGACAAAACTGGGTACGTAGTCAACTTCTGTAAACCTGAAGGCCACTCAGGAGAAGTATCCAGTTCCTCTATGGGTCAGCACCAAAAGATGGCTCACTATCTCCTGAGTTATTTCATCTACCCCAAGATCAACTGCACCACCTCAACAACGAACTTTGAGCAATGCTTCATATGGCATATGCTGACATATAAGCCAATCAACATGCCAGTATTCCTCATTGCTGGCTTCCTAAGGAGTACCGGAACTCTAAGGCTGGGATCGCTCATCACCAGGATCCTGATTGATCATCAGATAGACCTAACTGATGAAGTTCAAGCAAGAGGATCTGAAATCACAACAGCTTCGCTGAGGGCTTTAAAGTTCAATCAGCCTCTGAAGAAAGAAAAAACTGCTGCTGCTGATGAACAACAAGCTGAGGAAACAGCTGTCCCGACGAAAGGGAGAAGAACTAAGGCTCCAGCTACCCGCAAGAGGAAAGCTGCTGAGACCACTTCAAAGAAGGCTGAGCCTAAGGCAAAGAAGCCTAAGTCAGTTGCTGAACCAGGTCAGGAGAGACCGAAGTCAGCTGAGAAAAGGAACAGGCAAGATGAGCCTGAAACTGAGGACAGAACTAACGCTGATGTGCAGCCTCAAAAGAAGCATAAGTCTTCTACACTGACTCCCATCGATGCTATTCCTACTGACGTTGTTGTGCCTGGTGACTCTCACTACACACAGTGTCTAGGAACTGTATCTGAGGAACAAGAAGAAGAGGTGCATCTGGACGATCAGTTTATTGCACAAGTTGAGGAAGAACTAGATGGTGATAGTTCAGAATATAATGAAGAAGAAGAGGCCAGCGGTCAGGATGACGCTGAGGATAATAAGGAGACAACCATTGAGGTTGAAGCTGAGAAAGCCAATACTGAGTTGGCTGCTGGAGAAGAACAAGAACTTGACCAACACAATGTTGATCAAGTAGATGAGCAAGCTGACCAGCATGATGCTGAACAAGAAGAAACTTCTCCCTCTCACTCAGGAGATTCTATTCTAGCTGACACTCCTCCTCGCAGAAGAAGATTGGTTAAAGCAAGTGAAAAGACAGTCAGCGAGCCTCCTGTACAACCACCAACTCTTCCTGACTTCGTTATTCAAAAGCCAACCCAGGACCCTTCTGCAGTTAAGCTAAAAATTTTCAAACGACAACAACCTTCTACTACATCGGCATCTATCGAAAAGCAAGCCTCTGTTTCTTCCCAACAGGAACATGCCGACTTGAATGCTTCCGCCAACTCAACAAGTCAAGTTGAGCCGATTACTGTAAATGCTGTTGTTCCAAGCATTATGCTGACTCCAAACATCACTGCCCCCGTCAGCACTGACAGTATTCGAATTTCCTCTTCTCCACTCAACATATCTGCCAATCAATCAGTTCTACCAGAACCTCAAGTGCAGATTGGAACAACACTCCCAGTCACTGACCACGTCATTCCTCTAACTCCTCTTACTACCGGTCATACTGATGTCACTGAAGGCTCTCAAAGTTATCTAAATGCCACTGAGTCTGGCAAAAGAATAATCGACTCAGTGCAAGCTTTGATTAAAGACCTTCAGCAAACTACTCCTCTTACTGCTGGGTCTTCAACTATTGAGACTACTCAGCTTTCCCAAGTCACTCAGCTTCTCAACGAAGTTAAGGGATTCAAGGATTTGCTGAACGTCATCATTACTTTTCAAGCACAGCAAGCTAAGCAGGATTCCCTTGCAAAGCTGGCTGAGATCCAGCTGACAACTGTTCAACACTTAAACTCTCTCCAACAACAAGTTCAGACCTTGTTAGCTGATAACACATGCTACGCCACTTCTGATGAAGTAAAGATGCTCTTTGCTCAGCTTCACACCGAGCAACTCAAAACCAATGAGCAAATGGTTTCTTATTCTCAGTGCTCTGTAGAGCAAATTGGTGAGGCTGTTCGATTGCTGAATCTGAACAAACAAGAGATGGATACTGACGCTATGAAACAGAATGAAATGCTGTCCATCACCAGACAAACTTTCAATCACATACGTCACAGCAATGTTCAGCGTCAATACTATGACACCTAATTACTCAAAACATTCCATCAAGTCATTGTTGGTCTGACCGATGCACTTACATGGATAGGCAAAGCTGAAGCCTTCACAGTCAGCATGATCAGCGCTGCTGAGCTTAAAATACCTACCAAGGTCTCAGACAATGCAGTGGCTATTTTTGATGGTGTCAATGAAAGCGCCGATAGACTTAAAGCGCTGTCCACCGAACTAACGAGAGCTGTCTTAACCGACACCTTTAGGATTCCTCCTCTCGATGCTGACAAAACGGGGGAGAAAGCACAAGCGAGAACACAGCATGAGTCTAGTCAGTCCAAACAGAAGAAAAAGAAATAGACATAAGCTAGCTCAGTATAGGCTAAGTATGTATGTAGTCTCTATGCCTGTCTCAAATTTTTGTTGTAAACACTGACTACCTACATTAAATATCAATACTTGCATCTTATGTTCAAACTCTGAGTTATGAATTATTTTTATACGATGCTGTGTATTATGTCATTATGTATCTTCAATTGAATCGGCCTTGTTTAAATGCTTATAAAATTCATTGAACAACAAATTACTCAGCGCCCTCTGAATGATAAAACCTTCCGCTTAAACACTGAGTAAAAGAGAATATGTTCCATGAGCTGACCTATATCTGAAAACCGACCTTAGACTTACTCGATTAAACCTTTAAATGTTTAGAGTAAAACTGAGTCAGTGGCTCAACCCTTACGGGGGAGTTTGCTAAGTTATATTAGGTCAACTATCATGGGGGAGCTCAACACTGAGTTCCTCGCTGAATAGTTTTGCCAACATCAAAATGGGGGAGTTTGTTGAAACACCTTTCCACATAATTTTGATTTGACAAAATTGTTTAAGTATAATTAAAAACATATTCTAAACACACTAAGTTTAAATGCTTTGATTTATTCTACTAATGTGTTTGTTCAATGTTGAGTTAAATTGTTTATAAGACATAAGGATTAAAAGGCCCAAGCCTAATACAACAGTCAAAGCCCAAGTCAAACAGTTCAATACAACTCGGCCTGCGTTTATCAAAACGATGTCGCTGTGTACCAAAACACAACTCAGCAAGAGAAGGATCTAGAAGACCTTCAGGGAACAACTTCGGAACGAAGCTGCTGAGTTGGTTCGACAAAGCGTACAAGACAACAACTGGCTAAGGAAAACTTCCAGATAAAGTATTTCTACTTTGGGTAAAGTTCAGACGACACAGTATGTTGTCCAGTTGACTTTACCATAAAAGGAGAGACATTCTGCCGAGCTGACCAAAAGCTGACCGAGGACAGAAGATACACAAATCTGATTGGCTGAGAGCTCTGAGCAAGTCAGGATGACAACGACAGGAAGCCGTTTCCCTCCAACGGTTATTTCGAAATTCGAAATGACCGATGCCTCAAGACGTCTCTATAAATAGTGCCATCAGAAGCTTCATTCAACACAGAACTTGATCAAGCCATTACGCTGACAAAATTTCTACGCAAGTTCTGCAAGCAAAAAGCAAAGCAAATCTTACACTACATTTCATATATTTGTGTAAAAGTCTAGAGTGATTATTCAATCATCTAAGGTGTCTTAGCAATCATTGTTTAGGACAAACACTTATCATTTCTAGAGATTAGAAAGGAGAGGCTGAGTACTCGGTTATAGTACTCAGCGAGAGATTAGGATTGAGTAGAGGTATAGAGGAAGGTACTCTTGTTATACTCAGTTGCTAAGATTGTAAAAGGTTTGAGGCTCTACCTTTAAGAGCTCAGTAGATGATTCGAAATCTCGGAACGTGCTCCGGGGACAGGACGTAGGCTTAGAAGAAGCCGAACCTGGATAAATCTGCTGAGTAACGTATTTCTTACCTTAAACTCCTTATATATATTGCTGGCTTAAATAACCAAAAACTGACCAAGTAAAGAGGTCAAGCTGAGTTGTGCGCATCGAACATCTGAGCTCAGGAATAGACTTTAAGTGCTATCTCCTGACTCAAGTCAAGAAACTGACCTAGTCACCAGTTGACTAAGCCAGTATCTTACTGATTACTCAGCGCCGCTGTTAAAACCTTTTCTCTTGAGAAAAGAAGTCTGCCCTAAATCTTTAAAAAGTTTAAATAGTTCCTAACCCCCCCCCCCCTTGGAACTATACTTGTAACGTTATAAGGGACCAACAGATTTCACATCTGCAATTTGACTCAGAGAAGATCCTGTTAATAACATATCATCTACATATATGATAATTGCCATGAAATTCCCATCAAGTGTTCGAGTGAAAAGACAATAATCATGCATACTTTTCTGAAAACCTAATGTCTGCAAAGAATGTGTAAATTCTGTGTACCATTGTCGACCGGCCTGTTTAAGACCGTATAAAAACTTGAGTAACTTGCAAACCTGACCTCCTGTAGCCTTCCCATACCCTGCTGGAGGCAACATGTATATGTCTTCATCAACATAGCCACGAAGATAGGCATTATTGACATCAACCTGATGAATAGGCCAGTGTTTGGTGGCAGCTATAGCAAGAAACAGTCGTACTGTAACTGTTTTAGTGACTGGTGAAAAGCTTTCACTGTAGTCTACGCCATACTTATGATCATAGCCCCTAGCAACCAGCCTTGCTTTATATCTCTCCACTGTGCCATCAGCATGATATTTAATGTGAAACACCCACTTGCTAGAAATAGCTTTCTTCCCTGGAGGAAGAGTAACCAACTCCCATGTTTTATTACTTTCAAGGGCCTCTAATTCCTTGTTCATAGCCTCCTGCCATTCTACTTGAGCATTAGCTTCCTGAAAAGTGCTAGGTTCCTTGACCTTAGCCATATTAGCCAAAAACACAGTCTGGGGTACTGTGCAAATTAAAGAATAAACACCCGCTGTATTGACAATAAAATCATTAAGCCAAGAAGGGGGCTTGCTAACTCTGGTAGGATACCTAGAAGTATGTGGTGAGGGCTGTGAAGATGAAGAAGGAGAGGAGAGATAGGGAATAGAATCTGAGTGTATAGTAGGTTCGATATGAGGGCTGGATTGATTGAAGCTAGGAGGTGATGCATTAGTGTAGTCAGTGTTGGAATTGGAATTTGATAAAGTGGAAGGGGTAGGTGAGGAAACATTTGGTTGAGATGCAACATTTGGTTGAGATGCAATCGGTGTATATTCTGCATTTGGCAAAAGAGGAATGGGTTGTGGAATGTATGAAGAAGAAGAAGTAGAATTAACATAACCAGGAAACACATGTTCATAGAACTGCACCTCTCTAGAAACATAGATTTTGTGAGTAGTTAGATTATAGACTTTACTTCCTTTTTGGCCAAATGAAAGACCCAAGTATAAGCCTTTGAATGTGTGGGGTGCAAATTTATCTTTATATGGGATAACATCTGTAACATAGCATAGGCACCCAAAACTTCTTATTTGAGACAAATCTGGCTCCCTTTTGTAGAACACTGAGTAAGGACTGGCCCAATCTAAGACTTTAGTTGGCAGGAGATTAATAAGAAAAGTGGCGTGGAGCATTGCTTCTCCCCAAAACTGATTTGATAAGTTGGCTTGGAACAATAAGGCCCTGGCTGTTTCTGCTAGAAAACGATGGCGCCTTTCTACCACACCATTTTGCTGTGGTGTGTAGCTGCAAGTCTTTTGATGAATAATGCCAAATTGTTGAAACAATGCCTGAGTCTTAAAACTAGTAAACTCTGTCCCATTATCTGTCCTTATAACTTTAATTTGTGCATTGAACTGTGTATGTGCCATAGCAATAAAAGTTTGCAGCAAAGTAGAAACTTGATCCTTAGAAACAAACAGATAAGTCCATGTAATACGTGAGTAGTCATCCACAATAGTCAACATAAATCTTGCCCCAGACAAAGAGGCTTGTCTGTAAGGCCCCCACACATCTACATGTAACATTTCAAACACAGCTGTAGTTTTTATAGAACTAAGAGTAAAAGCTAGTCTATGCTGTTTTGCTTTATGACAAATGTCACATACCAAATCATCAATCTTACAATTCAAATTAGGCATATGCAACAATTTATGTGAAGAAGCATGACCTAACCTGATGTGCCACAAAACATTATTATCAATCTCTGATGTAGTAACTGAAGACAAATCCATCCCTCCATTAACTGCAGAACCTACATGAGCTTGCTTTAACTGGTATAATCCATCCACTAGTATGCCACATACAACACTTCTACTAGTACCCAGGTCCTGTAATATACATTGTGTAGTTGAAAATTGGATGCTAACTCTGTTATCCATAAGTAACTTCCCAACAGACAACAAATTGTATTTAAAAGTTGGAATGAATAAAACATTCTTCAGTTGCAGTGTAGGAGTAATATTTATAGTGCCAACATGCGTAATGGACTGTCTTGAACCATCTGGTAAAAATACAACCCTAGGACATGTGATCTTGCCTAAAGTAGCAAATAAGGACTGTTCATGACACATATGAGCACTTGCACCAGAATCAACAATCAAAATATGATCAACAACAGTCAGAGAAGTATTTAGAGTTGTAAGAGTTGTAAGTGCTAAGGTGTTACCACTACACTCATTGGCAAAAGCAGTAAACTATGTATCTGGTGTGAATTTGCCTTTGGTGAAGAAATTATACATCTCCTTCTGAATCATCTGACTCATTCCTTTCTCAAACATATCCTTTTGAGAACTGCTTCTGCTATCATCTGCTTCTGCATCACAAGGTGATAGAGATCCTCCTGCATTTCCTTCATGAAACAAGTTAGCTTGTGAAACCTGTGATTTCTTCTTCTTAATGTTTCCTTTGAACCAATCAGGGTAACCAACAATTTTGAAACATTCCTCCTTGATATGGCCTCCTTTTTGACAATGAACACAGAACTTTTCCTCTTTTGTCAACACTGACTTCTTTTTCTTATCATCAACCTTAGGCTTATAAGAATTTGATACAACATTAACTGCAGATTGAGATAGCTCAAATGTAGATTCTAATTGCAGATCCTTTTGCTTTTCAACTCTTAAGATCATTGAGAACGCCTTGTTGAGGCTAGGGTAGGGATCTAGCAATAATACTTGATTTCTGACATGTTCAAATTCATTATTTAAACCAGCCAGGAACAACATTAGTTGATCCTCATCATAGAACTTCTGAATGACATCGCGAGCCTTACCACAGGTACAAGTAGGTAATGGACGCAATGTTGTCATTTCGTCCCAAATTTTCTTCTGTTTGGTAAAGTAAGAGGTAACAGATAAAGTACCTTGTAAAATCGATCCAACCTCCTGCTTGAGATGAAAGAACAGCACGCCATTATTCTCGCCAAATCTCTGCTTGATCTCTTTCCACAGACTAAATGATGAGGTTGCATACATGAAACCTTCAGCATATTCTTTAGAAATCGCGTTGATTATCCAGGAGAAAACCAAACTATCAACCTCCTCCCAACGAGCATAAGTCTCTGCTGTCTTCTCTGGTTTGAGATCCTCCTTCAATATGTAATCGAGCTTGCGTTTGGCTTGCAGAGCTCGGATCATTGCGTGACTCCAAGAGAGATAATTCTTTCCGGTTAGTAACGCTGAAACAAGAACGAGACCTGTATTGTCGTTATTCTGAACAGATCCATACGCTTTTGCATTTTGATTCATGGCGGAATTGTTAATCTCTGTGTGATTTGAGGATTCTGTAGCGGATGAATCTGAATCTGGATTTGAATCTGAGTAATCAGATTGATGAGAATTGTCTTCGTCTGATTCTGCGCCCTCAATGCTTCTTCCAGTTTGTAATACTTGCTTATAGGTAGATTTCACCATATAGGAAGGATCGATCAATTACACCATAAGCTCTGATACCATAAAGAAACTAGAGAGTATTTAGAGAACTTGAGAATCAGATATTTCTCATTAATGAAAACAGAGTCAGGGGCTGCACTTTATAGGAGCAGCGATTACAAATGAAAGACAGAAATAAAACCTAAAAATACAAAGGGTAGAATGGTAAATGTATAATAGTTCCAATAAAGGGCCACTTTTGAACCCAACTCCATAAACATTTTACGAAAAGCAAGTCCAAGCCAAGTCAAAATCCCATAGTAAAGCCCCTAAAGCTCGGAAAGTACAGCAGTACAAACACCAAGTTTGCAAGTGAAACCTCTTAATCAGTTCCCATTTGTATCACGAATAAGCTCCCCCTGTCGAAGCAAGTCCTGGATTCCCTTTACTAGCCTCGTCACAATTAACTTTCACCCAATCAGCTTCAGGAGGCTTCCAACCCACTCTAGTAGACACTAAGCCATGAAGATTACACACCTTCGTACTCAAAAGCTTGATCAAATAAGAACGGAAGCTTATTACCAATACTCTCCAGATTATCCTCAAAAACATGAAGATTACGCCATCTCCAAATCTGCCCACAGGTCACAGTGAAGAGGAAGGACCAATTAATCGAAACGTGGCTGATATGCAACGAAAAATTACCCCGTTGCCAGCATCATAAATAGCAGTAAAAAATCCCATGCACCGAGTTCTTTCCAAATTTTTGCAGCAGTTGGGTAGTCACGAAGGAGATGTAAGGTCGATTTTGATCCAGCACAGGCCTTACACCGATCAGTACTGCTTAAATGACGTCGCACCCGATTCACATTAGACAAGATACTTTTATGCATAACAAGCCATAAAAATTATTGTATTTTCTCGGAGACCCCTAGCTTCTAAATGATATTCCAATCAAAATGACCAGTATCTGTGGAAGAAATATACACCATGCTCGCAACAAGCTCGTACACAGATTTATTTGTATACCGACAGCCTCGATGGGCACCAGAACCAGCCATCATTTCCACTACCCAAACCCATTACCATCTGCGATGCAATTTTCAAGAGCCAAGAGTTCAGGAGATAGGGGCTGATATGATCCCACTTCCAACTACCATTGTCCTACTAATAACTCGCAACATGTTGATAGAAATTTGTGTCTGGAACTGGATTTGAGGCCAAAATGCTAAGTGGAACATCATTCACCCATCGATCGAGCCAGAACAGGGCACTCTTCCATCAAAGATAGTGTGACCAATACCCTTACGAAGAAGAGCAGTGCATATGATAATGCATTTCCAGACAGAACTTTGGTTTGCTTTTGGACGGAACATACGCAAATCACTAGCATCCCCAGCATACTTTTTCATAAGAACCGAACCCAAAGAATTCCAGGTTTGTTGATGCAGTGCGAGCTTAATTTCGAGGCAAAACCGATGTTACAAAGGTGAGAACAATGAATGTCTAAGTCCCCTTGGTGTTTCGAACCACAAACAATGTCCCAATTAACAAGGCTAACTTTACGCTCGCCCTCCTTCGCACAAAAAAAAAACGTTTATTCAAGGCATCTAGGTGATTACAAATACTACCCGGGATCATCACGGTTTGCATAGTATACATTGGTAAGGTTGGCAGCACCAAATGGACCAACGTTGCTCTGTGGGCGAGCGAAAGAGACTTTGATTTCCATCCCGCGAGGCGAGACTTAGCCCGATCTAAGACATGCTGATAAGTGTGCTTAGTGATGCGGTCATGAATGATCAGAACCCCAAGATACTGACCCAGATTCTTTGTCGTGTTAATGTGCAGCTCAGTACAAATATCAGCCTTATGATCTTGATGTAAATTATTTAAAAAAAATAGCACTTAATAAAATTGTCCTTCTGCCCTAAGCACTCACAAAATTGCGCCAAGATTTTTTTATTAGACTAGCCTACTCGATAGAAGCTTCAGCAAGAAGGACAATGTCATCTGTAAAAAAACGGGAGAGAGTTCTAATCCGGTTCTAGAGAGTTTAATAGGGTGCCAAGAGCCTAAGGCAATAGTGTCAGAGATGAGATGGCTCTATCATTCCAAGCAGAGGACAAACAATATGGAGATAACGGATCGCCCTATCATAACCCACCAGATGCAGAGAAGCACTCAGTTTTTTCACCATTACATATGACATTCATATAGCAGAGGACACACAAGACATAATAATCAAAACTAGGGTAGCAGGCAGCCCCAGCGAGAAAAGCATGGCCCTAAGAAAATTCTAGTTCACGCGGTCATAATCTTTTTCAAGATAGAGCTTTAAAACCATGTAAACTTTTTTCCTTTTCGTTGCTTAAGAGAGCAGATAACTATTAGAGAATATATTATAGATAACCTTGTATCTTACTGTTAGTTCCTGATATCTAGGTCAATCTCTAGACTAGTCATTGAATACAACAATAACTGTACTCTGTATAAATAGACAATTTGTCAATCAATAGAATTACGCAGAAATACAATTTGTTACATGGTATCAGAGCAAAATACCTAAAACCCTAAATATCTTCTTCCTCACCTCTCGGCTACCGCCGCCGCACCCTACCCTATTCTATCCGGCCACCGCCGCTCCTCCCTGATCACCACCACTGGTTGATCGCACTCTCATCCTCACCTCCCTAAATTTCCGATTCTGTTCGACCTCCCTCCCTCAACACCAAAATGTCGACTAATTCCACCAATTCTGCTACCGCCACTTCCAATACCGCCACCTCAAACACCACAAACACAGACACCGCCATTACCACCCATCCTGCTCTCAACGTCTCAAACATATCTACATTCATCAAAATAACCCTAGACATCGAGAAAGGCCAATATCCCACATGGGCTGCCCTATTCAAACTTCACACTACGGCTTTCCAGGTTCTTGATCACATCTTGCCTCCTCCTAACACTCCAAACCTCAAACAATCGAACCCCGCCCTTTGGACCCGTATTGACGCTGTTGTTCTACAATGGATTTACAGTACAATCTCTCTTGACCTATTAAACACAATCATTGTAGCCGATTCCACGACAGCCAGGGCCTGGACCCGATTACAAGACATTTTTTCTGACAACAAGCACTCTCGGGCTCTATTTCTTCAACAAGAATTCTCCAAGCTCAAGCTCGACAGTTTCTCTGACATCTCCTCCTATTGCCAATAACTCAAGTCCCTATCTGATCAATTGTCTAATGTGGATTGCCCTGTCACGAACGATCAAATGGTCTTACAACTTATTTCCGGTTTGACTGATGCTTACGATACTATTGGGACTCAGATCAGACACGGGGACCCCCTTTCCTCCTTCCAAAAGGCTCGCTCCATGCTCATATTAGAAGAAACAGCCCGCTCTCGTAAGACCATACCACCGTCCGATTCTGTTGCCCTTACCGCCGCCAGTACCGATTCCACAAATTCACCGGCCTATTTTCCACCCATGCGCCCTGCGCTCCCTCGCCCTAATCACTACAACCATGGGGGGAGACACGGCAGCCGACACCATTATCGCGGCAGAGGTTACAATCGCGATGGTCCGCGTTACTTCGGCTCCCCCTCCTATCGGACACCATACAACCTCCCATGGGGTTATTCACTCCCTTGGGCTCCACAACAGCCGTGGGCGGCACCTCCTTGCCCTTATCCGACAAACAATTGGCCAACTCAGTCCAATTCAGGCCGACCACAACATCAATCAGGCATTCTGGGTCCCCACCCAAATACACCACAAGCACATCTCAGTATGATCAATCCGTCCTACACTCCTACTGACATCGTAGAAGCCATGCATACCATGTCTATTGCACCACCTTCGGATCAGTGGCATATGGACACCGGAGCCACCTCTCACATGACAGCCCAACAAGGTACACTCACTTCTTATTTTAATTCTAGCCTCAATGAAAACATTATTGTTGGTAATGGTCACTGTGTACCTGTTTGTGGATCTGGTAATGCAATCCTAGAAACTAAAACTCAACATTTGCATCTAAATAATGTCTTGCATGCTCCTAAACTTATCAAAAATCTTATCTCTGTTCGTCAATTCACTAAAGATAACCAAGTTTCTGTCGAATTTGACCCTTTCGGTTTTTCTGTGAAGGATTTACAGACGGGCAATCATATCATGAGATATAACAGTACCGGGGACCTATATCCAGTCGCGTCTAGTCACCACCAGTCACCGTCCTCTCCTTCCGTCTTTACTGTTTTGTCTTCTAATGTTTGGCATAGTAGATTAGGACATCCAGGGCTTCCTGTTTTGAATGCCTTGCTCAATAAAAATTTTATTTCTTGTAATAAAGTTATGGATGATTCTGTCTGTTCTTCATGCATAAATGGAAAACAAGTAAAATTACCATTTCACTCCTCCAATAATTCTGCGTGTATGCCTTTTGATTTAATTCATAGTGATATATGGACATCTCCGGTCATGAGTTCGAGTGGTCATCGTTACTATGTGTTGTTCCTGGATAATTACACTAATTTTCTTTGGACATTCCCATTAGCACATAAATCACAAGTTTACAATGTTTTTCTTACCTTCCGTTCCTTTATTCGCACACAATTTGAACGCGACATTAAGGTTTTTCAGTGCGATAACGGGGGAGAATTTAATAATAACCTTTTTCGTCAATTCTGTCTCACACACGGCATGCAATTTCGATTCTCATGCCCATACACCTCTCCCCAGAATGGGAAATCTGAACGTACAATTCGCACAGTCAATAATCTAATTCGAACCGTCATGAATCACGCCTCCGTCCCCTTTAAACTTTGGCATCACGCCCTTGAATTAGCAACATATCTTCTCAATATATATCCTCATAAAATATTAGGATACGAATCTCCCACTAAAATTCTTTACCAACGAGATCCAAATTACTCTCACTTACGTATCTTTGGGTGTCTATGTTTTCCCCTAATCCCCTCTGTGTCGCGTCACAAACTAGAGGCTCGCTCCTTCCCTTTTGTTTTTCTTGGTTATCCATCTAATCATCGAGGATACAAGTGCTTCGACCTATCTAAAAACAAAATAATCATTTCTCGACACGTCGTCTTTGACGAATCAAAATTCCCTTTCTGCTCACAGCCAAACACTTGCGCGTCTCCTGTCTCGGCACCTTCCGCAGTCGATGATTGCCTAATTCCAGGCCTATCGCCAATCTCAATGTCACCTGTCCCTTTACCGTCGTCCGTCTCTTCTAGTCCAAATCGTCAATCTGCGTCAGTCCCATCGTGTCCCCTGTTTTCCTCTCTGTCGTCTTCTCAATCTGAGTCGCCTTCACCATCGCCCTCCAAAACAGGGTCGTCACTTCTGTCACCCTCCTCCACCGCGTCTCCCTCTCCGTCAATGTCTAACTCCGAGTCTCCAACTCCGACGTCAGCCTCGCGGCCAGCGTCAGTCCCGTCCTCATCTATACGACAATCCTCCCTCAATTCTCCAACTTCGACATCCCCCCTTGCATCCATTACTCGACCTGATACAGCAACAAACCACCAAGTAAATCCCACCAACCACACCATGACCACACGAGCCCAAAATGGTATCCGAAAACCACGTCGTATGCTTAACCTCTCCGCCTCCAAACAGACAGCCATATCCCCAGTCCCTAAATCACCATCCATTGCATTAAGTGATCCAAATTGGTCACAGGCCATGACTGATGAATTTGAGGCTTTAATTCAAAATAAGACATGGGTACTCGTACCCCGTCCCAAAAATGCTAATATTATTCGTAGTTGGTGGAGTTTCAGGCACAAAACACATGCAGATGGCTCCTTTGAGCGATACAAAGCTAGATTGGTTGGAAATGGATCCGGACAGTTAGCTGGGGTTGATTGTGGTGAAACATTTAGCCCTGTGGTGAAACCAGCAACAATCAGGGCTGTTCTCAGTATAGCACTTTCCAAAAATTGGAATATTCGACAATTGGATGTCAAGAATGCTTTTCTGCATGGCGACCTCACTGAAACTGTATACATGCATCAGCCATTGGGCTTCCGGGACTCTCTATATCCGGATCATGTCTGTTTACTTCGTAAATCTCTCTATGGTCTTAAGCAGGCTCCTCGAGCCTGGTATCAGCGTTTCGCCAATTTTGTCATCAAAGTGGGATTTGTCAACAGCATTTCAGACAACTCTTTGTTCGTATATAGACAAGGTACAGATACTGCTTACATTCTTCTATATGTCGATGACATTGTTCTGGTTACTTCTTCCGATATGGTTCAGTCATCTATCCTGTCTCAGTTGAACTCTGAATTTGCAATGAAAGATTTGGGTCCGCTACATTATTTCTTGGGAATTTCAGTCACTCGATCCCCAGGCTCACTATTCCTCACTCGATCCCCAGGCTCACTATTCCTATCTCAAAAGAAATATGCATCCTAAATTATTGAGAAAGCCGGCCTTAGCTCATGTAACGCGGCTAACACTCCAGTGGATACCAAACAAAAGCTCAGCATCTCATCTGGATCCGCCTACCACGACCCTACAGAATACAGGAAACTAGCTGGAGCTCTTCAGTATCTGACCCTGACCAGACCAGACATCTCTTATGCAGTACAACAGATTTGCTTGTTCATGCACGATCCCAAAACATCACACATGGCCGCTCTTAAGCGCATCCTACGGTATGTTCATGGTACACTTGATATGGGTCTTACACTGCTAGCATCACCCCCTACTCAACTCACTTCATACACCGATGCTGATTGGGCTGGCTGTCCAGATACCCGCCGATCCACTTCTGGTTACTGTGTCTTCCTCGGAGACAGTCTCATTTCTTGGTCCGCCAAACGACAGCCCACACTGTCAAGGTCTAGTGCTGAAGCTGAGTACCGTGGAGTTGCAAATGTTGTATCTGAGACCTGCTGGATCCGCAATCTACTTCTTGAACTAGGATGCCCAATTGCCAAATCCACCTTGGTCTATTGTGACAATGTGAGTGCTGTATATCTCAGTGGCAATCCAGTGCAGCACCATCGCACCAAACATGTTGAGATGGATATTCACTTTGTTCGCGAAAGGGTAGCTAAGGGTGAAGTCCGTGTTCTACACGTCCCATCTCGGTATCAGATAGCCGACATCTTCACCAAAGGGTTGCCATCACCGCTCTTCGAAGATTTCCGGACTAGTCTCAATGTTCGGCCTCCGAACCTTTCAACTACGGGGGTGTATTAGAGAATATATTATAGATAACCTTGTATCTTACTGTTAGTTCCTGATATCTAGGCCAATCTCTAGACTAGTCATTGAATACAACAATAACTGTACTCTGTATAAATAGACAATTTGTCAATCAATAGAATTACGCAGAAATACAATTTGTTACAATAACTTCTTGAAGAAGAATAATGTTGTCTGTAATTTGCCGATCCGGAATAAAGCTGCTTTGATGAGGGCCAAGCACATGCATCAAAAAAGACTTCAGCCGATGCAGTATACACTTCGTTATGGCTTTATACCCAACATTACATAAGTTGATAGGGCGAAAATGAGTCAAAGTCACAAGGTTGGGAACTTTAAGGATCATAGTGATTAACTGCATGACACAACTGGTCAGCACTACTGCAACATAATCCCAATCTTTTTTGTAAAAAACACGTATGAAATCCATCGGCCTAGGCGCATTGAAAGGTGCCATGGAGAAAATAGTCAGTCAGAACTCATCATGACTGAAAGGGCAAGAAAGGTCATGGGTCGGGCTTGTGGGAATGCAGAGAACGTATGAAAAGAGTGGAGGGGAGGTCTAATACAAACTTCTTGTATATATAGGAGCTTGAAAAAACTATATGCCATTACCTTCAGAACCGAAGGGTCCAACTGCCATGTACCATCTTTCGATCGCAGCCCCTCGACTTTATTCCGGTGCCTGCGAATGATGGTAGAGGAATGAAAGAAATTTGTATTACTATCACCAAACATTAACCATTGGACCCGGGATTTTTGGAACCAAAATAGTTCCTCTTGGTACAGTAATAAGTTTATTATTAAGCAGCTTTTTTTAGTCTAAGGAGGCTATTCGTGACTAGCAGCTAGACTTTTTTGCACCCCAAGCTTTTTCCATAGAAAATATTACCAAAGGTACTCTCATTCCAATCACGAAGAGACAGGGAAACACGAGTAAGGTCCGACATGAGTCTAATAAAAAAAAAGTTGAGATTGTTGAAAATTTGGTGTTTCGAAATCATAATTCTCATCTTTCACTACAAAATATATATTTTGTTGCAAAAAAGTGACTGTACGTCATTGTTTAAAAAGAAGCTACGAAACATATATAATAACCTTTTCAATTAAACAACAATTACACAACCCCCTCTTTTTAACTCTCTGTTTTGCGACAGCTCCCTCTCATCCTCTCCCTCATTTATTCGCACGGTCAGTCACTACCGCCCTCCCTCGCGCCGGCGACTCTTCTGACCACCGCGAATCCCTCCGTTCTGTCTCATCTCTCTAGCCAACTATCTTCTCCGGTAATTTCTTTTTATTATTTTCATTATTTGACCTAGTATTTAGATTAATTATTAGGATTGAAATTATAAAAATTAATTGCTAATTGGGGATTGATTTCATATCTTTGTTAACTTAGTATTGATCATTTGATTGCTTAATGTAATTTAGTGTTGATAATTTCATTGATTGAAATTTTGATATATTAGGGTTGAAACTGATAAAATTGGGGATTTGTGCTTTCTAAATCCTGTAAATTCTCTGCCTACTTTTTGTGCAATATCATATCTTTTCTACACAGGGTAGTATAGGGTTAACCAGGGTGGATATTTGATTTTTGACTAGTATTAGGTTTGAGATCATTATGAGAATTTTGGTCATCATTTAAAAGCAGATGACTCTGAGAAATGCTTTAGTGATTAATTGTGTTGGGTCTATGGCTAAGTGGGTGGATACGTTTTCTTTTCGAGCATCTGAGTATGTTTATTTTCTTTTGCAAACTAATTCTGGGTTAGAATAGGGCCTTAAGGTGTTGATCTTGATTGAATCCTGACTTATTTTTATTTTCAAGCTTCTCTGAGGTTATATTTGCCACCTACTATGTTGCCGGAAGCTCGTTGCCTTTTATTAACAAGAAATAATTATCAGTATATGTAAAAGAATATTTGTTAACATTTTTTAATCTGTCTTTTATTGAAATTATCGGTAGCTAGATTTTATATCGTGAAAAAATAATTATATACGCAGTTGTAAAATTTGCACCCCTAGCGTAGCATTCCTGTATTTGACCCTACTAAGCAGTTCATGCGTTTTCACCATTCACAGGATTTTGCACTCCTATTCGAGGTATTCTCCAACGGTCTTATATGCTCAACTTCTTTCTAGATATCTTCAATAGTAATTGCTCATACTTATGTGCTTTTTTATTTACCGAAAATTTGAATCCCTCTTATTGATTTTGGACTTCACGATCTCAACTTCTTGAGGCTGTTTTGAAAGTTTCCAGAGCTGTCTGTGAAATTTTCTAGCAGTTACGGTTGAAATACTTTGACGTTTAATTGTCGAAACATTTTTCTTAATCTACTTTCTTTTCCTTCATTCATTGATTTCAGTCTCCTATAATTGGATTTGCTTTCCTCTTCTTAGAACCAAATTATGTTTGCTTACATTTCTCTTTCCATTTCTTATTACCTATCTCTCTGCATTTCAATTGATCTTTTTCTTAAATAAATCTTCTTTATGGTCATGAATTTTGGAACAAAGAAATGTTTGGAATATTGTTTCTTCTACTAGTTTTGGCATAACTCCGCTGCCCTAATCTTCAAACGTGATTGCTTCAGAAAATTTTAATTGCTTTCTCGTTAATTTTTATATCCATGCTTACAATATGAAGGCCTAAAATGGTATTATTCGTTAAACCCATGATGATTAAGCATTCTTTGTGTTGATGGGTATACTAACGCTTGTTTATAATTATTCCAAACCATTTCTGGGGCTATAATGGAGTTGCTTCTGTGGGGTTTGCTATGCCTATAATCTGTTTGTCCTTACATTCCTATGAAATGGGACACCTGGGAGGGTGAAAACCAATCGATTGTAGGATGGACAAGAGCATTGATTTTACATATTGGTGGTGGCTTATATCCTTTCTGTTCGTATACTTTCAAATTTATAGTGTTTAAATTATTTGCTAATGGGTTTTAGAGTACTGATAGTGACGATTTAAGTGGTTGTGAAATGGATTTTTATTATCTTGTCTTGTCTGATTTTTAAGCTGTGTAAAGTTGGATTGCTAATAAGTTCAGCTTTTGAAGGTTTTAATGAAACTGAGAGATGAGAATTTTTCCTTATTGACTTCGAATGTTTAAATCGTTTGTAGCTAACTATTTATGTGAAATGAGGAATGTGGTACTTATATTTTTTTTTCTTTTAAAATCCTTAACAATTAGTGCTGTTTTTGTTGTTTTATTTATAGGAGAGCTATGTTTTTAAGTGAACAGATCGGTGGTTTTGTGCAGCTTTACTTGATGATTCTTATTTTAATGATGGGTATTTGGATTTCTTGGTTTGATAGACTCCTGCTGTTTTCAGTATTTATGATTTGATAGTCTCTAGTGATTTAGGGTGAAAATTTCCAGTCCTTGGGTATGCCATTTACGCCCAAGTTTAGTTCCCTTCAACTTCGTTTTTGTTTGTGGGTGTTTACAGTTAGAGACTTAATTTTATAATATGACTAATAAAGACATTTCAACTTTGTTCTAATGCTGACACATATTTATTAGGCATTTGGGATTTCAAATATGGAAGAATGAGTTTTGTTGCTCCACATAGTCTCTTTGAGATATTATGTGTGGCATAGTGTTGCATATCTTGTTTTATTGCTTCTTCCAAGATGGTATTTATTGGCTTGCTGTCAATCCTTTATGCCATTATTTAATTGGACAGTCTGAGTAAAAAATTGCTGAATCACTTCTCAACTGTAAGTCATAGAAGGCATCTGCTCTTCTTTTTTGGGTCATTCTTTGCAAAGACAATATCTGTAGTAGCATGATAAGCTGCTTGCTGTCCATTTTGTTTCTTGGAATGCATTTTCTCTTTATCACAACCTTTTTATTTCTTTGAATAGGGAAAATGGTTACTGGCCTTATAAACCCCAATCCTGTAGTCTATCAAAAGAAAGAATGCAGGGTTCGAAGCGCCCGAAGTGATCCTGATGAGTTTGCTGTTGAGCCAATTGATCAGCTGGAAATTTTTGATATCCTTTTTCACCTGTTTTTCCTTCTTGCAAATTTAGTATGTCCAATGATAAATAAATGTTAGGCTGTTATGAGGTGCAGTTTGTTTTTTTTTTCAACATGCAGAACAACAATTCTTAAATGCACTGTATTTTCTTGACATTCTTAAATCATATTCGGGACATAAAAGATCCTGAGCATCCTTATTCATTGGAAGAGCTTAAAGTCATAACAGAGGATGCAATTGAAGTTAATGACCAGAAGAGTTATGTTAGGTAGTAAATCTTCCATCCTAATTCTTTTGCTTTTTTTCTGTTCATGATTTTTATTTTGTCTTATTTTTATAATATGAATAATCTTGTTATTTTGCAGAGTGACATTTACCCCAACAGTTGAACATTGTAGTATGGCAACAGTTATTGGTCTTTGTTTGCGGGTCAAACTTATGAGAAGCTTGCCTTCTCGTTACAAGGTACTCATAAGGTCTTCTGTTCTGGTATTAAATGGTTATGGCAAAGCTGTAGGATATTAAACTTATAATTCAGTCCTTCAGTTTCCTGTGGTTCATCAAATTAAGGTTCTAATGTCCTGTAGTAGTCCTTCAGTTTGATTTCCACGCATGGAGAATAGCAAAAGATAGATGTATTTGTGATGCTTGAAGGATTAGGACTTTTCTAGGAGTAACAATTATGAAAAGTTAGTGGAACACATGGACTTGATAGAAATTAAGGCTCAAAAATTTGTAATGTATACCAAATATCTTTAATAATTGCATAGGAAAATGTAAAATCAAGTAAAGAGAGTAGAACTTAAGGAAAACATACACTTTGGGTCAGATATTCCTTCCTTCACTATTGCAAGGGAAAACATACATTTGCTTTACTTGCTTGCTGAATTTTTTTTATCAATTGTGAACAATTTTTTTTTTTTTCAATTGGAGGGGTTAGCTGATAAGCTTCCTTGGAACCAGGGAGAGGGTTCCCTTATAGGGATTAGGCCCTAACCAGAGCAGTAGTCCACCTCTGTAACCTGAACTATACCTTACCCAGGCTTACACTAAGGTAACACGTAGTATAGAATAGAGAGGGATATTACGTAATAACAGATGAGGCAAGAAAGCCTTACTTCGGACTAAGTAAAGATAGAGAGTACACGAACCTATTCGTTACCAGAACGAAATGCCTCAAGGTTCCTATTCTACAGAAAGGTAAGGAAAGGGCTCAAGGGGAGGTAAGGTCTTATTGAGATTGATACCTTTAATTGTTTGTTGAGTTTAAGACATTGAGTTGCTGTGTAGCATAGTTATTACGCGACTCGTACGAGTCGATACGAGTCAGGTGGATTTCGAGTCGACTCTATGGTCTGACTCGAAATCCACCTGAATCAGCCATGACTCGGCCGAATCGTTGGTTCGGCCGAGTCACCCGAGTCGGTCGAGTCATGTCATTAGCTTAAAAAAAAAAATTAAATGGAAAATGTAAAGACAGGTGCTGGAAAGTCTAAATATTTAATACTGTGCAGGAAATAATAAATGGTATTAATGATTGTTTTGTAAATTGTAATCCATTAATGTCTATCTATATGAATTCATTTGTTATTGTTACAAACAATACAACAAATGAGAAAAACGTACAATACATGTTTTGAGCTTTCGTTATTGGATTCTTGTAACTTTTCTCTTTTTCTTTAATAATATTGGTTCGGGTTTGGTGTGATTTTCAGAGGTGCCAGCATTGCTGGGATGTCTGTTTTTTGCACTTTCTCGTTAACCGGCCTTTAATCAAAAAAAAAATTGAAAGAAGACTCTTCAAATAATTAGGACTCTTCAACTTTTATTAGGATTGTATTAAATTTTAATTTAAGTATTTAACTTGATCAATATTTCTATTTGGATATTAATATTTCATTTTTAGACTTATATTTAAAGTTAAATATGGTTAATATTTTATTTTTTTATAATATTTTAAAATGAGATTTCGAGTCACGAGTCGTATCTCGATTTAACAACTATGGCTGTGTGTTTGTGACTTTTTCCCCCTCTCCCTCTCTCTCTCTCATAATTCTCATCGTTCATTTGTGCTCAGGTGGATATAAGGGTCGCTCCTGGAACCCATGCAACTGAAGCTGCAGGTACAATCTATCTTTGATGTGGTGCATATTGCTTAAAGGGGTGTGCAAATGAGTGGTTAGGAATTATTTTCAATTTAAAAAAAAAAAAATCAGTTAGAGAACATGACATTAAAAAGTTAGATGTAAAACTGGTTTCACCTTCTGGTGATTGGTAGCCTTTCCTATATTGGCTGGACAAAATCATTCTGCCACCTCAGCTTTTTTTTGCTGTGGCATTAGCATATTTATTTTCTCACTCCCTCTCTCTGTCCTCTCTTTTGCCTTTTCTGGGTTTCAGTACTATAAAATCTTGGTAAAGAGCGTGCCCATAAGTTTTGAAATGGTATTCTTTCGCATAATACTGTTTCGTTTTTGCAGTTAATAAACAACTAAATGATAAAGAGCGGGTGGCGGCAGCTTTAGAAAATCCTAACCTTGTGGATATGGTTGATGAATGCTTGGCTCCGTCGTATTCTTGATCACGTATCTGCAGTGATCGCCTTCCTTAGCCTAAATTAGGATTCTCACAAAGCCTTGTTAGTTATTTGAAATGTTAATTGATGTGGAATTGTGATTGCAAAATGATAAATGTTCCCCTTGTACCACATAAATTTTGGTCATTGCTTTCATGATGCATATGATGGCAGATAAGAGTTGATTAAGGTATTGTATTGTTTGAGAACATAATCCATTGTTAAGCACCTCAACTCAACTGACTGATCACATTTGTTCTTAGAATAGAAACCCTTGAATTTTAGTTGTGTTGTGTTGTATTATGCGCAATCAACTTATAAGAGATCGCAAAGTTGTTAAATGGCTTTTCATAGATTCTGGTTGTGTTGCATAGGTTTCACAACTTGATCCATGTGGCAGCACGCGGTTGGGGCGTGCATATATTATTATTTACTAGTCTACACATAGGGATTTTATAGCAAGGTCCTATTACTAAGTCTACACATAGGGATTTTATAGTAAGGTCCAGATATTCCAACTCAAACAAATACCTTCAATACAAAAATTGGCACATGTATCTCATTTAATCCAAATCATCAACAAACAAAAACCTTGTATTTAATTTAATAGCAGCCCCCTTTCCTCAGCCCCTTCCACCGGTCATCGTCTTCAGTCCTTCATCGATCTCTGACCCTTCCACCGGTAATCTCCTGCAGTCCTCCATACTATCTCTGATGATGATGTCAAAATTGTAGTACCAACATTTGTGGTATGTGCTTTGATTCCTCCATCTAAATTAGGAAACCTTTTATTCATTTTTTATCAATTCATGCCATCGATCTCCATTAGGAAAAAAAAATGAAAATTTTCCATTGAATTTGATTTCATCATATCAATGAAGTAAGGAATTCAATAGATCTAGACCAAAAATTACAGTACCCCATAAAATATAATAAGGAAAAAACTAATTCAAATCAAAGCATTATCTTTTGGCTGAGAGGTTTTCAAGATTTGGGACTTTTAGGATTTGGAACTTGGAGTTATTGTTTGGGAGCAGATCATTTTGCCCCTTCCTATTTCTTCTAAGAATTGGTAGTTAATCATAGAAGTTGGTATTCCTGGTTCTCTAAATAAACCCAACTATTCGCATCTCCACCTTCAGAACTGCTATCAATCAGAGAACCGCAGTGATGACGAGGTGCTTGTACCCTAATGAGTATTAAAAAAAATTAAACGAGTCTTTAAATTGATAAGTGTCAAAATCTAAATGGAATGTGCTTATTTGAGGTTGAATACCCGGAGTTTAATATAAAATCCCCTAAACATAAGGTTTACTTACTTTATTTTGTTTGTTTTACAAAAAAAAAGGTTTAGAGGGAGGAGTATTTTCCGTTTAGGGCTAGAGACATTGAGAAACCCTTAAAATCACAGAGGAATTTACGAGAGAATTTACATATTGCTATATTTATAGAACTCCAACAATGACAATGGAAATTAAACCTAAATGGGAGTGTTATGAGAGTCATTTCTTGACCGTTGAGCCATCTAATGTTTTTTTTTTTTTTTTGTTAATAAACACAAATATGAAAAGTAAAGTGGACCAGATAAATCGGTTGGACCAAATTATATGAAATTTGAAAGTCAAACTGAAAGTGTTTTGGTTGAATTATTGAAGTCAGCATCAACTAAATTTGACAATCTATAATTGTATCCACGGATTTAACTGGGAAAGGACCACATGTCCAACCACTAAGGTGCTTTAAACCCTTTGTTACCTCAATTTAAGGTTAAATGTTTTTCCACCAACCCTATTGGTTCTAATTTTCACAATCAATATATATCTAAGCTAATTATTTTCAAATCAATATCACTAATGATAATAATTTTAGTATAAAATATTAAAATTTGTATGATGAGGTGAATAAAAATAAGGTTCTATTTCTGTGCTATTGAATGAAGCTCCTCCCTGGAATAAGGATAAGATTTTATAGCAATAAGGATAGCCATATCTACTACATAACTAACCACTCGTGAGATGATTGAAGAGCCGATCACTATCTAGGGTTTTTTCCTACTCTCAATTTTGCTTTTTATTTGTGGGATTCCCAAACGATCGTGGTTTGTTTTCTTCGGTATAAAACTTAAGGAAAATTTGCACCGCAAGAGGAACTAATGGAAAAATGTTTATTAGTAATGAGTAAAAAATAGGGCATTTACTGGTTATAATTACAGGCGTTATAAATAAATTTGTAACAGACGGTTAAATCCGTTACTATTATGATTTTTTATAATATGCATTGACAAGTGCCCGTGACAAATAACTTATATTATGAACCAAAATTAATATTTTGTATACCAAAAAATAAGAGTACACATTAACCAAAATTAATACTTACATTGTATCTTGAATAACATGTACAAAATATATATTACATTGTTTTATAACAAAACTTAACAACAATTATCATCCTAGAACACAAATTTCTAACCACTTTATTAAGCACAAATTAATAAAACTACACAAATATAATATATATAAAACAACTCTCAATGATGTTTATTGTCCATCTAAGACACGTGAAACAAATGAAATCTCGACAACTGATTTGACATTTTGATACTTAGCTAGGTGATAACTTGTCAGATTTAATTCGATGGTCCTCGTCGTAGTTACCTGCAAAACAAAACCGGAGACAGGATCTCCGGGAAAACTCTCCGACGATCAAGTCAGTTTTATGTGGAAGGCTAGTAGATTGATAATAGTGTTGAGGGGAAAAATGTCAACTTACCTCTCCATTTCCTTTCATGTCTCTTTTATAAGTATCTCTAGGTAACCGCCGAGGGCGGTTACTCTTTCTATGCCACGTCCCTTACGTGGCCACCAACGTGGTTTCGTTTGTTTGAGTGGGAGGTTTAATGTCCTGTTAGGATTTCGGGGCGGTTATCCACTTTACCCGCTTCCTTTATTAGGAGCCCATTTGATCTTGAACCATGGGCCTAAGTATAGGTTGGGCCCGTGTTTATGATTCGGCCCGGTTTGGCTTCGCGGATCATCACATGCCTCCCCCTTAGTTTGGCAAGAGCCCTTTAGGGTCTTTTCATATGTTATAGGCAACTCTTCGTCTTTGTCTGGATATTCAAAATTCGAAAGTGGTTCCTTCGTTCTCCGTCATTTCCTCTCCGGCGTTAACATCTTTGCGTTCGTTCTTCTCTGTATTCTTTCTCACATGTAAGTTTTCCCCTTCTGTAACTTGCAGCTCGTTCAACTATTTCTTATTTCTGTTCGTTCCCCTCCCTGATATGTCGAACCCTGAACTTGATTTCGCACCTTTCGACGAAAATTACGATCGCGAGGTGTCTCACGAGGTCGAGGAGATGGTTGATGAAGTTTCAACTAGCTCTTTTAGGTCGGACTCTCATCCCGCCGATTTTCTCCATTTGGCGAATACAACTGATGAGGGCCTAGGTTTCGACCCCAAGAAGTTGATTCCACCACTTGTCCCAACTCTCCGTTTATTACCGAAAAAGGATAGGTCCGGAAGCTTAGTTTACCGCGAGACGATTGACGACTTACGGGAGCAGTATCCTTGGCTTCAAGGCCTGGAGACAAGCATTCCCGGGGAAAATAGAGGGCCTGGCGACTACCCAAAGGGGTACTTTACCATTTTTGTCGCCCAGATTATCTGCGGTTTCACGTATCCGCTGGCGGATGAGATTTCTTCCATCCTTGGTGGTTATGGAATCGCACCTGGTCAACTGCATCCCAATGGATGGGCCGACTTAACCCTAGATAAGTTTCTGGCGGATTGTCTGGAGGTTCCCCTCTCGCTCAAGATTTTCTCTAAGCTTCATCATTTCAAGAGTTCGGGGGAGTATTTTACTTTCATCCGACAGAGCGGTTACTACGGCTTTGATGAGAAGTCGAACAAAATCCGTGAGTGGGATAAGTCCTATTTCTTCATTAAGTTCCATGAAGGGAATCCAAACTTTCTTCGCTGCTGGGGCCGACCCAATGTAAAGAGTTTGAATTTTGGTTACCCCAGCCAGGAAGAATCCGCTATTATAAAGTTCTTGAAGAGTACCCCTCCTTTTGTATGGACATATGATCAGGCATTCCATATGCTAAGAAGTCGAGTAGCGATTGCCTACCGCGAGGGAGATCGCGTTGTCTATATCCCTTATCGCGTTTTTGTACAAGGTACTGTTAACTTATTTCCAAGTTGATGATTTCTTTTAACCCTTTGCAGGGGTGATCCTTTATCTCAACTCGCTGCAGATCGGGAAGCGAAAGCCCTGGCGAGAAGGAAGAAGCGGATGGCGGGAACAACTTCTGTTGCAAGGGCGAATTCTCTTGTGGGGGCGACTTCTGTTGAGGCGGCTTCTCCCACAATTGCTTCCGTTTCATAAGGCCCCGCTTCTGTTTCTGAGGAGCTTCCCTTAAATGGGAAGCGGAAGAGTAATGTGGATGTGGAGTCTTCTCGCCCTAGGAAGAAGAATACCTCCGTATCCTTGTCTGTCGGTGGTACATCTACATCCACTCCATCCAAAGCCAAGGGCGGTACCCCATTTCATGAGGTATTATAATTTATTCGCTCTTCTTGCGTTATTTATTTTCTCTTATCAGTTTTCGCTGTTCTCCTGACCCTTCTCCTTGTGTATCCATAGACGATTCCTGATATCAGCGGATGGTGGACCAGAACCTTTGGTAAAGCCGTGAGCTTTTCCTGTAGGGACATTGTTTCTTCCATATGCAATGTCCTTGGGCGACTTCCCTCCGCTTCTCGTGTGCGCGAACAGGTGCCGCTTCCGACTGCCATGGAGGGGATTGAGAAGCGTGCTATAGAGGTATATTGCTTTCTACTCATGTTCCATCCCTCAAATGCATGTCTCCATTCGCTCTTTTTTATTCACGTATCGTCCTATATGCAGATTATCAATTTCACGGAGGGTGCTCTCTGCAGGGATGCTGAACGAGCTAGAGAGCTGGAAAGCCTTGGTACTGAATTGGCGACTCAGAAGTCGCTTTTTGATGATGTCCAAGGCAAAGTAAAGGCCCTTGAAGGTGCTTGTCAGAAGGCCATCAGTGAGAAGGAGGAAGCTCTCAAATCCCTCCAGGCTAAGTCCGATGAGCTTCAGAAGGTTATTGATGATCTGAATTCGTCCAAGGAAGCTTTGGAGATGCAAAAGAGGAGGGCCGAGGAGATCACCGCTGAAGATGGTGCTCGCATCTATTGGTATGGAGAGCGGATTCATGCGGCTTATGAGCATGGACATCCAGATCATGTACTTAATCGCCCCAAGGTTCCCATTCCTGAAAAGGATTTAGCTGAAAAATGGGACAAGTTGGAGGCAGAGGATGCCGATATGGATGAGGTACTTCTCCTAGATTGGCAGAGTTTTCATGACTCTCCAATTAGCTGTGAGATCCCAAATCAGAACGTAGAAGGAGGGGTACCACAAGATGTTTCTCACGTTGAAGAAGAGGTACCTCGCTCTGATGCGGTTACTGATTTAACTGTTGGGGATTCGCTTGAAGCATATCACCCCACAGGAGAAGATGAAGGAGCCGCTGAAGGCGAAGGGGGCAATAGAGGTGAAGGAGAAGAAACTGTAGTATAATTTTATTTATATCCGAACTGTTGTATGTAACAAACTGCCAGTATATATATCAACCGAGCGACTTTGCCGCCGCTTTACATATATGCACAATTATTGTTTTATTCTTCTCCGCTTTAATGCCGGTTATTTTCATATGCGACCCTTGCTTCTTGCCGACTTCATACTTGTAATTTTTCGTAGTTAGTTTTGTTTTCATTAGGGTGGCCAGACCCTTTTTGCAATTTTTTGAGTACTCATTTATTCGCTTAATTTTATGCCTTATAATTTTTCAAATAATCATAAGGTTAACCATAAGGTTTCGCGAATGATGCGTAATCATGCATCCGCCTTTCTTTTGTAGGCAACACATTTATGTGTTTAAGGTTAACCATAAGGTTTTGCGAATGATGCGTAATCATGCATCCGCCTTTCTTTTGTAGGCAACACATTTATGTGTTTGTATTAGCAGTTTGAAAAGGACCTGCATTCAGCCGTAGCATACTGAATAATTGTAACCAATGAACCTCTTTATTGATAAAGAAAAAAGACTTCTTGTTACATGGGTACCTAAACTGTGTGGGATCAAAGCCTCATTAAAACCTTTTATCAGAAAACCCAGTGGGAAAAAACTCATAAAAGGAAAAAGAGTACTCGTCATTTCCCTGAACTACTCGGCCTGTTTATATAGGCGTAGATTCTCTAGATTCCAGGTGCGCGGGAGCTTTTTGCCGCCCATTTCTTCTATTTCAAAAGTTGATGGTCCCAACTTCTTGGATACCCTGTAAGGCCCGATCCAGTTGACGCCTAATTTTCCTTTTCCTTCTCTGGACTGTATTTTATCTGCTTTTTTCAAGACCAAGTCGCTCTCATTGATTATCACCTTTCGCACCCTTCTGTTATGATACTTCTTGATTCTATTGCGATATACTGCCATTCGCATGTAAGCTTTTTCCCTTCGTTCTTCAACAGAATCCAATGCATCTCTAATATTGATAGGATTTTGGGTGTCGCAGTAATAAATTACCCGATCTGTAGGCGACTTGATTTCAACAGGTAGGACTGCTTCGGCTCCATAAACCAGCGAGAAAGGTGTTTCGCCTGTTGGTGCTTTTACAGAGGTTCTGTATGCCCATAACATATGAGGTATCTCATCTGCCCAACCTGTTTTCTTATCACCTAGTCGCTTCTTGATTCCCTGAATCATGGCCCTGTTGGTAACCTCTGTCATACCATTCGACTGGGGATGATTTACGGAAGAAAAATGATTCTTGATCCCCATGCTTTCGCAATATGCTTTGAACTTGACACAGTTGAACTGGGTGCCATTGTCGGTTATAAGCGTTTGTGGGATTCCAAACCGCATGATAATGTTCTCTCGTAAGAACTCGATCATTCGCTCAGGTGTTTGAGCGGTTACTGCCTCCGCTTCTACCCATTTGCTGAAGTGGTCAACTGCGACTATCAAGTACTTCCTTTTCTTTGTTGTTTCTGGGAACGGACCCACTATATCGATTCCCTATGTCGCGAATGGCCACACCGTCATTATAGTGACTTGTTCGGCTCCGGGAACATGCTTTTCATTTGCATGGATTTGACAGCTGTGACATTCCGCTACCATCTTCTGGGAATCCTCCACCACCTTTGGCCAATAATAACCCATCAACTTGACTTTTCTTGCCAACGCCGCGGATGCTTCATGTGCGCCACAAATTCCTTCATGGAGTTCTCGCAGCACGTAGTCTCCTTCATTGCGGCTAATACATTTCAACCATGGACATGTATATGATTTTCGGTATAAAGTTCCATCCCGAATTGAGTATCTTGCTGACTGCCCGAGTAGCTTTCTAGCTAAACTTTTATCAACCGGCAAATCTCCATGTTCTAGATAGTGGCGGATGGGCATCCGCCAATCTTCATCGTCTTCTAGCTCTTCGATGACCATAATCTGATCGGCTTCGAATGCTGGTGACGAACTTATTTCCAAATTACATGCCTTCTGACTCCATGGGTCTCTACTCGCTGCTGCCTTTGCCAACTCATCAGCCTTTGTGTTCTGGCCTCTTGGAACATGCACCATCTCCCAGACGACTCCTTTATGTGTTAACTCCTGCGTCAATCTGCCGACAACCTGATGGTACTTGACCAGATCCTCCTGTTTCACCAGATAATTTTTTATGATCTGATTTATCATAAGTTTAGAGTCGCTGTAGATTACCACTCTTTCCGGCATAAGTTCATTAAGCAACTTCAATCCGCATATCATTGCTTCATACTCCGCGGCATTGTTGGTAGTTTTGAATGTTAACCGTGCCGCATAGTACAGGCGAATAACATCCGGACCCTTAATGGCGACTCCTAGTCCAGCTCCATCCGTGGATAATGCCCCATCTGTGAACATACTCCACTCTTCTTTTTGTGCCTTTGGACATTCGTTTTCATCTCATGTGAACTCATTCACGAAATCGGCAAGTACTTGACTTTTTAGAGCTGGTCTTCCTTCGTAGCGAATATCGAACTCTCCCAAGCGAATTGACCACTCCATTAATCGGCCAGATGCGTCAGGTTTCTGTAGTACCTTTCGCATTGGAATTCCAGTTCTCACAATGATAGTATGCGCCTGAAAGTATGGCTTTAACCTAGCCGCCGTGGTTATCACCGCGAGGGCCATTTTGTCTAACCTCGAATATCGAAGTTCTGCGTCCTTCAAGACTTTACTCACGTAGTACACCGGATATTGTTGCCCTTCCTCTTCTCGTACCATTACGGTGCATATCGCCGTGCTGGTGACGGATACATAAAGAAATAAATCTTCTCCATCCTCTGGCCTGCTCATTAAGGGCGGATAACATAGTAGTCGTTTTATCCCCTCGAATGCTTCTTGACAATCTGGTGTCCATTCAAAGGACTTAGATTTTTTGATGGCATTGTAGAAAGGTAGACATCTTCTAGCCGAGCATGATATGAACCGCCCTAATGCCACCAACCGCCTATTGAGTCGCTGTACTTCTCTTATATTCCTTGGTGTCTTCATCTCCATCACTGCTTTAACCTTCTCAGGATTCGCCTCAACTCCCTTGCCACTAACAATGAAACCCAGGAACTTCCCTGCTCTTGCTCCAAACGTGCATTTCTCTGGGTTCAATTTGAGGCCATATTTGATCAGCACTTCCAGGATTTCTTTAATATCCTGCGGGTGGTCTTGCATCTTCTTGCTTTTAATGATCATGTCATCTACATAGATCGAGAAGTTCTCGCCTGATTTGTCTGAAAATATTTTGTTCATCATCCGTTGATAGGTTGCTCCAGCATTTTTCAGTCCAAAGGGCATCACCTTGAAGCAATAAGTTGCCTGATGAGTTATGAATGACGTCTTGATCTCATCCGCCTTCTCCATTGGTATCTGGTGGTAACTAGATTTCACATCGGTGAACGATAAAGCTTCAAATCCCGCAGTCCCATCTACCAATATATCAATGTTAGGTAGCGGATACATATCCTTCGGACAAGCTTTATTCAGATCTTTGAAGTCTACGCACATTCTGTACGTTCCATTTGGCTTTTTGACTAGCACCACATTGGCTAGCCACTCCGGATAGGTGACTTCTCGAATTGCATCTGATTTTAGCAAATCCGCCACTGCTTTTTCAATCGCCTTCTGCCTCTCTGGAGCATGTCCTCTCTTTTTCTGTCGCACTAGGGTTGCACTTTTATCCACATTCAAACGATGTGTCACTATTTCTGGGCTTATCCCCTTCAGCACTTCATTTGGAGCGGCGAATGCCGACTCGCACTGGATCAACACATGGGTAATGGCTTTCTTCGTTTCCTCTGGAAGTCCTGCCGCTATCCGTACATTCTTGTCATTTGAGATGGCGAATAGTTCTGTTTCTCCTAACGCTTCAGCCGGCAACTTCTCATCAACTTTATCCTCCTCATCTGGCTTTGGTTCAAGTGACAATGTATAAGCTTGTTGAGATATAAGTTGATCTCCCTCAACAACGACTCGCCCTTGGTGTGTTGGCAAATGCAATGTCAAATGCTTCATTAAAATGAGCGACTCCGTTTCCGATAGGAACGGACGCCCCAGGATTATATTATAAGCCAATGGGAGATCAACAATTGCGAACTCCAGATCACCTCGCCATTTTAGATTTTTATCGCCCATTTCTGTCTCCAACACCACATGTCCACTTGTTTGAGATGATTGACCTCCAAAACCAGTTACATCCATGAACGTATGTTCTACTCGCTCGTCGTTAATTCCCAATTTGTTGAATGCAGTTCGAGTAATAACATTGCAAGAACTGCCTGTATCGATAAGGACCCGCTTAACGTCCCATCCTTCAATGGCCACCGTAATCACCAACGCATCTGCATGCGGCTCCGTGATTCGCGCAAATGAGTAATTGAGGGCATCCTCCCTACTTGTGTTGCTTTTTCACTGTTCACGGCGAGCCCTTTTTGTTGGAGGCTCATAGATCCCGCCTGCTATCACGTTAATCACTCCTTTTTTCTGCTTCTTTTCTGGTCTTACTTCTACCTCACGCGGAAGTGTTACCTTTTCATCTATCGTTTCTTTTCTAACGAATTGACTCAATTTGCCTCTCTCAATCAGCTTTTCAATCTCCCTCTTCAGTTCGTAGCAATCGTTCGTGTCATGGCCGTTCAATCTGTGGAACCTGCAATATTTGTTATCGCCCCAAACTAGTTCGACCTTTCGTCTCAGGAAACTGCACATCTTTCTTCAGGGGGTTCTTTTCAATCCAAAGTAACACCTCATGGCGAGTCGTATTCAATGGCGTTTGATATCCTCCTCCCTGGAAGGAGCGATCGCCCTTCCGAACAAAATTACCCTTGGACTGGGTTTGATTTTGATGGCGCCGATTGTCCGAAGCGGATCTAGTGGCATCTCTTTCTCGCCGGGTTTGAGCTCTATGTTCCCTGTTGACATCATCCACTTCCATGAACTCCTTTGCTATCTTCATGAGTTCGGCCACTGTGCGTGGCTTATTGCGGATGATTTCCTCCCGCATGCTCCAATCTGTGGTTCCATCCGCCATTATGTTGCGGATGCTCACGATATCTGGGTTCTGTAGCCGCACCAGAATATCATTGAAGGCTACAACAAATCCCCTTAGGGAATTGTAATTTCTCTGTTTGATCTCTTTCAGCTGTCTATCCGTCACATCTGCTGCTTTACAGCCCACGAACTTTGCACAGAAATCACGACTGTATTGAGTCCAGTTGTGAATAGATTCAGTAGGTAGAGACCGAAACCAATCGGATGCTGCACCGCCCAAAGTGGTCGAGAACAATCGGCAAATTATGCTTTCGCTTGCTCCTGCAACATCCATCAACTCCCTATAGTTTCTGACATGTGCCTCAGGGTCAGAATTTGGATCCCCATAGTATTTAGGTATCGCCGGCGCTTTTATTCTGTGATCTGGAATAAACTCCCGCAACGATGGGGCAAAAGGCGAATCACTCTGCACCACTGCTCTCGCCCTAGGTGTGTACCCCATTCACTCCATCATGCTTCGCAGTTGATCTTCCAATTCAGTATTGGGTTCCCGCCGAACTTCTTCCATCCGCTGCTGGTGAATTCTGGGTGACATCCACCCGCCATACTGTGTCGACATTTGTTCTCGCTGTGGGTCTAACCGCTGTCCAGTTATAGGATCAAAGTTCCAAGTGTGCTCCCGCCCAGACATATTCATTCTAGACGTCATCAACTCTGAATGTCTGTGGACAAAGGGCTCCGTTTGTTGTAGCGGAAGAATTCCTTGCATTCCTGACATCGGCTGGGATGTCTGCCAGGTCGGATGGATCGTCATAACAGGATCTTGGTGCGAGTAGTTGCCTGGATGGCTGTGTGGGTTCATGCGACTACTCTGACCCATCCGATTTGTCTCTCGAGATGGCTGCGGAAGCGCATATATGGCAGGAATAGTCGGTGATTGTGTCGAGATGACAACGGGTTCTTGAGGAGCAGTCGCTACGACGGTATTGTGATCAGCGATTGCAGTTAACAAACTAATCATTCGATCTCCAGCCGCTTAGCTCATATTCGAAGCCAAGACTTGTCCTGCCATCTGTACGAAATCGCTATTGGACATCTCCCTCTCGGTTTGCACTTGGACCTCCAATAATGGACTCAACTGTCCCGAAGGATTCGACGAGCTGGGTACCACAGGCTGCGAATTCACAGTCCGTGGACCTCTTGAGTTCATACTAGTTGATCTGGTTGTAACTCCGGTCGTTCGTGATGGTTCTGACATGTTCTTTGTGTACCTTTACCCAGATGTTGGTAAAAAAGGTCCACCTTCACCGCACCAATGATAACTTGTCAGATTTAATTCGATGGTCCTCGTCGTAGTTACCTGCAAAACAAAACCGGAGACAGGATCTCCGGGAAAACTCTCCGACGATCAAGTCAGTTTTATGTGGAAGGCTAGTAGATTGATAATAGTGTTGAGGGGAAAAATGTCAACTTACCTCTCCATTTCCTTTCATGTCTCTTTTATAAGTATCTCTAGGTAACCGCCGAGGGCGGTTACTCTTTCTATGCCACGTCCCTTACGTGGCCACCAACGTGGTTTCGTTTGTTTGAGTGGGAGGTTTAATGTCCTGTTAGGATTTCGGGGCGGTTATCCACTTTACCCATTTCCTTTATTAGGAGCCCATTTGATCTTGAACCATGGGCCTAAGTATAGGTTGGGCCCGTGTTTATGATTCGGCCCGGTTTGGCTTCGCGGATCATCACTAGGAAACTCTATATGAAACTGATGATCGTAAAATTTATGATTATCAGTTTCATGCAGAGTTTCTTAACAAAATATCCAGATGTCAAACCAGTTGATAAAGTATCTTATGTTGCATATGCATCGAATGGCAGTAAAAATCTCCTTGAGAGCTACTTAATGTAGTTTTTGTATCTCCTTGAATATGTAACATTTCATCTCTTATCCTTCAATTCATTCTTCTTTCTGTAAGCTCCTTAAGTCACTCTTGAGAGCTATGTGTTTTAGATGTTATCAATAGGGAAAAAACTATATCAAACACAACAAAAACTCAATGACTAATCCAAATATACAAACCAATGAACATATATGTAACCAAAAAAATTACTTGTAACCTTAATTAATAAACCGTTTGCAATGAGAAGAGAGACGAGAAGAGAATATGATTCTATGAACACGCAACAATAGAATCGAAAGAAATAGGAGAAACAATGAAGGTTCGGATGAGAAAAATAGGGTAAATTATTGCCAATTAATTTTACTCATTTTTACAGTATAGTCACTAAATTTCAAAACATAACATAAAAGTCACTCAACTTTACCTTTCTAACATTACGGCCACTAAACTTTAACCAACGCCTCAAAATGACTGTTAACGACCTCAAAATGGAAATGTTCAATAATTAAAGTTGTTTAGAATAAAAAAAATTGCATGAAACCACAATTTTTATTTTCCAAAATCACCATTTCTGAATCTTTCTCACTCTAAAAATTCACTTTATCTCTTTTAACCAAACAACACTTAAATGACATCAAAACAAAAAATTTAAAGAATTAAAATGGATTAAAATATCATCAATTCTTGGAATTTTTATTTTGAGACTGACAACGGTTATTTTGAGGCGTTGATTGAAGTTTAGAGGACATAATGTTAGAAAGTGTAAATTTGAGTGGTTTTTATGTTACGTTTTAAAGTTTAATGGTCATACCGTGAAAATGAGTAAATTTTAGTGGCCATGGCTATAATTTACCCGAGAAAAACATATTGTAAAATATATGGAGTAAAAGCTTTGGAAAATATGATTCATGTATACATCTCTCATGGTGGGATTCGTAACTATAGAATTTGGAATCTCGAGTGCTTGGAATGGAGAGAAAAGAATGCATTGCTGATACAACGAGTAGAAGTATAACGTACATGCGAAATTTAAGATGTTCTCAATTTTCAAAAAATTCATTTTACTGTGTGATAGATTTGCCTTTTTGTCATGGGCTAAATAGAAACACCGTTACAAATACTCAGTTAACTATGTGTTGATCAATGCATCTATAATGAGCAAGCACCTAGAATGTTACTAAAACATTATCTATATCGGGTTTATCTACATTTGTTACAATAAGTTTAGTCAATTTGATTTGACTAAACTATTTGCATCGTGATTTCTTAATAACTGATAAAAAAAAATATTATTGTAATTGTGTGCACATGAGCATGTTGCAAAACAATTAAGCAGTTCGTAAAAGTGTGCGACTTGAAAAAGCCATACAAAATGAACAAAGTGTTAGTTGGGTTGATATTGAAGTGATAATGCTTCATATGTCCAAGCTTCAAAAGTTTATGCAAAAATAATTTTGAGTTAGATCGGGCGGTCCCTCATTTTAGAGGACCTAGACGATATCACATGTAAGGGGAAAATTGTATCTCTTAGTTTTTTTTAAATAAATAAATCTATTATATATAATTTTGACTATTAATTTCTATCAGATAAAATTGTCACCCTTATTTTACCATTTTATTCTTTTTTACTGCACGTTCTTTTTAACCTTAATACAATAAAACTTCAATTTCTTCTTCCAAAATCATCATATCTTCCTAATTAGTATTTCACATAGCTTTCGAAATTGTCTTTTTTTACGTCTAATATATTATTTCGATTTTGATTTTACGTTTTGGCATACGGTTTGTGTTTTGATTCTATGTAAATACTAACCCCTTTTTGTAATTTAATTTTGCAATTTTAATTGTAGATTTACAATTCCCTTGCTATATTGTTCTATTGGGTTCTATTAAATTTGGATTGCTATTTATAATTGAGAGTGTTGAATGTATTTATGGGATTGCGATATTTATTCATAAATTTTTTATTTTTTGAAAAATTTGAATTCCCCTTTGAGATTATAAAATATTGGCATGAGAATTATTAATTATGTATTTGTAGGACTACCTAGCACGAGTTAATCTACGACTCATTGAATTCTGAAAATTTTGAAATCATAGTTGTTCTTTTAACTTTTACTTTAAATATCTCCATAAATATTTTTATCGAATTCTTAATTTGGATGACTTGAATGCTACCGTTAATTTAGTTTTTAACTATTTTCAATTTGAAATTTAAAGTCGAGTTGTCATATTTAGACAAGTCAATTTGTTAAAATGTTGGTGTTTTAAATTCAATTTCAAAGATTGTGAAATTTGTAAATAAATAAAAATCAGAATAAATTTTATATTTTTTATATAAGTTCTTATATTTTCCCTCTCTTGGTTTTAAATCCCGACTTTCCTACTACCAACTCTCATACTCCTTCTTGTTTCACAAATTTAGATTTAATAAATATAAAATTAATTAATTATATAGACAGTGGCGGCGCCAGAATTTTACATCGGGGTAATTTTTTTTAGTCTAACTTGCCAAAGTTGGGTAAAAAAAAATTGACCTCCAACATGATAAAACTTTTCATTTTAATATGTTGACTAAAAAATTAAAAACGTCTAATGTGAAAATCATTGACATATTTAATTTTGTATAAATTCAATGGTAATTTCTTGAATTAAAACCCCTAAACAAGTATATTATTCTTTATAGATTGAATATATATATCGATATTTTGATTGAAAGAAAAAATTAAAATTAATTAATAACAATGATGAAAAAATAATTAAATTAGATAATAATATTAAGGAAAAAAATTATAATTAGATAAAAACAAGGGATAAGGTACCAAAATAGGCCTAAAGTTTTTGGGAAAGTATCAATTTAGGCTACATGTATAAAATAACATCAATATAAGCTTAACGTTTAAAAAAAATGGTACTAGTTTAGGTCTTGATAACGAAACGTGACATGTCATTCATATTACTCTGTTAAGATTTTTCAATTGTACATGGAGAGATAAACATGAACTTAACGGATTAATATAAATTGTGTGTCACATTTCATTATCGAGCCTAAATTGTAACTCTTTTTTAAACGTTAAACCTGCATTAGTGTTATTTTGTGCGTGGAGCCTAAATTGATACTTTCCCAAAAATGTTAAACCTACTTTGGTATCTTATCTCTAAAAACAATGATAGAAAAAATAATAAAATTCAATATCATATGTTGATTCAAGGGGGAAATTACAATTGGATAAAACAAATTTTGAGTTTAGGGAAAAATATATTTAATATTTTATGAGTTTAATAATAATTTCTTAAATTAAAGGCACATTCAGCTGGAATAGCTCAGTTGGTTAGAGCGTGTGGCTGTTAACCACAAGGTCGGAGGTTCGACCCCTCCTTCTAGCGATTTTTTTTCCACAAAAAACGACTTTTTTTCCTTAAAAAAATTAAAATTGATTAATAACAATGGGAGAAAATCTGTTGTCCCCACCCACATGATTAAAAATGACCACTTTTTATGAGAGAGACATGGAATGGGACACCGAAATGGGAACATCAGATTTTCTCTCAATAACAATGATGAAAAACAAAAACCGGATTTTTTTCCTAAAAAAATTAAAATTGATTAATAACAATGATGAAAAAATTAATTAAATTAGATTATAAGCGGCTTTTTTCTCCTAAAAAAACAAAAAATGGTTTTTTTCTAAAAAACAAAAATTATTAAAAACAAAAAACGTCTTCTTTTCCTAAAAAAAATTAAAATTGATTAATAACAATGATGAAAAAATAATTAAATTAGATTATAAGCGGTTTTTTTCAAAAAAAAATAAAAATTGATTAATAACAATTATGAAAAATAATAATTAAATTAGATGATAATATTGAGGAAAAAATTATAATTAAATAAAAATAATGATAGAATAAAATAATAAAATTCAATATTCACATTTTGATTTAAGGAGAAAAAAAAAATTTTGGTTAAACCATCCGGTACTCCGAACCACATTGGGCCGACTAATCCGGATTCGGGGCGGGTCCAAGGATTACGGTATTTAAACCCCTCCCAATCGTCGTTGTGGGGGATCGATCCTGAGACCTCCCTACCAAGCGCATCCCCATGCTACCACTGCGCCAATGATGAAAAAAAAATTAAATTAGATACTAATATTGAGAAAAAAATATAATTAAATAAAAATAATAAAATTCAATATTTACATTTTGATTTAAGAGAAAAAATTATAATTGGATAAAAAAATGAGGAGATATGCGTTCAAACCTGATACCACATGGTTATAGAAAAGTCTTTAACTGCCATTTAGATCAATTATGCAAGGTTTTTGTTTTTCTAAAAAAACAAAAAACAACTTTTTTCTAAAAAAAAGTAAAATTGATTAATAATGAAAAAAATAATTAAATTGAATAATATTGAGGAAAAAATTATAATTAAATAAAAACAATTATAGAATAAAATAATAAAATTCAATATTCACATTTTGATTTAAGGTAAAAACTTGATTAATAACAATGATGAAAAAATAATTAAATTAGATAATAATATTGAGAAACAAATTATAATTAAATAAAAACAATGATAGAAAAAAAATCAATATTCATATTTTGATTTAAGGGAAAAACTGATTTTTTTTCCTAAAAAGAACGGCTTTTTTTCCTAAAAAAACAAAAAACGGCTTTTTTTCCTAAAAAAAATTAAAATTGATTAATAACAATGATGAAAAAAATAATTAAATTAGATTATAAGAGGCTTTTTTTTCCTAAAAAACAAAAACTGATTATTAAAAACAAAAAACGTCTTCTTTTTCTAAAAAAAATTAAAATTGATTAATAACAATGATGAAAAAAATAATTAAATTAGATTATAAGCGGCTTTTTTCCCTAAAAAACGGTTTTTTTCTAAAAAAAAATTAAAATTGATTAATAACAATGATGAAAAAAATAATTAAATTAGATGATAATATTGAAAAAAATTATAATTAAATAAAAATAATGATAGAATAAAATAATAAAATTCAATGTTCACATTTTGATTTAAGGAGAAAATTTGATTAATAACGATGATGAAAAAAAAATTATATACTAATATTAAGAAAAAAAATATATAATTAAATAAAAACAATGATAGAAAAAAATAATAAAATTCAATATTTACATTTTGATTTAAGGGAAAAAATTATAATTGGATAAAAAATGAGGAGATATGCGTTCAAACCTGATACCACATGGTTATAGAAAGTCTTTAACTGCCATTTAGATCAATTATGCAAGGTTTTTGTTTTCCTAAAAAAAACAAAAAAAAAACAACTTTTTTTTCTAAAAAAATTAAAATTGATTAATAACAATGATGAAAAAATAATTAAATTAGATAATATTAAGGAAAAAATTATAATTAAATAAAAACAATTATAGAATAAAATGATAAAATTCAATATTCACATTTTGATTTAAGGTAAAAAAAATTGAGTAATAACAATGATAAAAAAAATAATTAAATTAGAAAATAATATTGAGAAAAAAATTATAATTAAATAAAAACAATGATAGAAAAAAAAATCAATATTCACATTTTGATTTAAGGGTAAAAATTATAATTGAATAAAACAATGAGAAGATATGGGTTCAAACCTGGTACCAAATGGTTATAGAAAAGTCTTTAACTGCCATTTAGATCAAGTATGCAAACTTAATTTCATGTTATACAACCATACCCTATTTTATAAGTACTAATTTAACTTTCTTAATAGGGTTACCCAGGGTTGCACCAGTATTCCTCAAGATTGGTGCCGGAGACCGAGTGCTCTCGGGGCCCCAAGCTCTGGACCGGCTCCGCCCCTGATTATGGACTACATCAAGAAAAACTAAATAAAAATTAAATCTAGGGGGCAACTTATAAAGAAAAAATATTGTGGTTAAAAGAGAAATTGTGAAATAATTTTTTGAGTGGTGAAGTTTATTCTCCAGATGTGCCGCATGAGAAAAGAAGCCCAGGGTTGTTACTAAACAAATAAAACAAGTCTATTGGGTAAATTACATACGTGGTGTACAACCTTTACCCCAAATCACATTTTAGTGTACAACCAAAATTTTGTCACACTAAAGTGTATAATCTTTTGGTGACCTCCCACTAAAGTGTACAGCCGGTAATTTTAACCGGTCAAAGCTTGGTCAACGCGCCACCTCATCACTTTTAACATCCTAATAAATAAAAGTGGGCCCCACCTAATGTTAAATGACTAATTTAACCTTAATTATATTTTCTTTTATTTTCTTTTATTATCTTTTATATTAATATCCATATTTTCTCTCTCTTAATTCTCCCTTCTCTCTCCTAATTCTTTCTTCTGTCCCATCATCCTCACCGCCACCAGCCGCTTCCATCGTCCTCACCGCCGCCAGCCGTATTCTGAAAACTCTTTCCTCACCTGTTCTACTCTTCAAATTCCGGTACTAATTATTATCAAGCTGGATCGGAGTTGAGGGATCCAATCCCCCACTACTTTCAGGACATCTCCAAGAAATCGGCGAAGGCATAATCAAGAGAAGGATCTTTCAGTGAGTTGAATCGGAACTACTCCTCTTCAGTTTCACACTTTCAAAGTAATCTCTGTAAACCATTGTTGTTAGCGATTACTTTACTTCAATAGTTCAAATTGTCCAATAGCTTTTGATTGATTAGCAAATTTAATCTTCATTTCTAACTTAACGCTCGTTCTTCATTCTGTTCTTATTTAGATAAACGCCTAGTCGTTTAATTTATCAGAGGAAAAGAGGGCATAAGCAGCAATGGAATGGATAAACATGAACAACTTGCTAATATACTCTGCAGTTCTTCAATTTGTTTTGATCATTTATGGAGAATGGCAAGATACCCATATGGAGGTTACATACACTGATGTGGATTACCTTGTGTTTTCGGATGCAGCCTCTTTTATGGCTTCTGGCAAGGAAGGAAAGATTTTTTAGAAAACGGCTAGTGGCGGTGAGGACGATGGAAGCAGCTGGTGGCGGTGAGGACGATGGAAGATGCAGAAAACGGAAGAAAGAATTAGGAGGGAGAAGCGAGAATTAAGAGAGATAAATATGGATATTAATATAAAAAAAATAAAAAAATAAAAGAAAATATAATTAAGGTTAAATTAGTCATTTAACATTAGGAGGGGCCCACTTTTACTTATTAGGATGTTAAAAGTGATGAGGTGGCGCGTTGACCAAGCTTTGACCGGTTAAAATTACCGGCTATACACTTTAGTGGGAGGTCACCAAAAGATTATACACTTTAGTGTGACAAAATTTTGATTGTACACCAAAGTGTGATTTGAGGTAAAGGTTGTACACCACGTATGTAATTTACCCCAAGTCCATTACTTGTGAGTAGACCTGTCCATGGGCCGGGCCGGGCCAGTCGGGTTTTTAAGTAAAAATGCTCAGCCCAAGCCCAGCTCAGCCCACAATTAATTTAGGCGGGCTCGGGCCGGACTGGGCTCGGGCTTAAAAATCAAATCCCGAGCCCAACCCATATAAGCCCACCTAAATATATATATATAATTGTTAATTATAAAAAAATAAATATTATACTTAAAAATAAACATTTAATATATAAATATATATTTATTAATTAATATTAATAAGCGGGCCGGACTGGGCCGGCCCGTGTTATTTTTATTAATCCCAAGCCCGCCCAAAAAATAGGCGGGCTTTGGCGGGCCTGGGCCGGACTGGGCCGATGAATAATTTTTATTGTCCAAGCCCGGTCCAAGGGACACGGGCCTGGGTGGGCCGGACGGGTACCCGGGCCCGTGGACAGGTCTACTTGTGAGTCACTAAGGATAAGATGAGATAGCTGTTTTTACCCTTTTAGTGCAAAGTTGTTACGATTTGTTTTATTTGATTAGCTATCATTCTTTTTTCTTGTTGAGCACGTCTACTTTTGTGTATATATAGCAATCAGTGTTATAATGAGAAAGTATAGTCTCTATTCGCCGAAAATAGCTTCCCATTTATGATGGTACCAGAGTAATTAAAACTCTGATTTTTATTCTCCAAGATTAAAAGCTTTTGCTTCACCTGCAATGGCCAACATTGCACACACCAGTCCATATTTTATAGCCTCTTATGAAAGCCCTTCTTTGGTGCTTGTTCCAATCGTCCTCAATAGAAAAAACTATTATCAATGGGCCAGGACGATGAGGATGGCTCTCATGGCGAGAAACAAATATGGCCTTATCGATGGATTCAGCAATCTTGGGAGAGATGCAATATCATGGTCATGTCTAGGATTCAGCAATCAGTTTCACCTCAGATTAGAAAAATTATAGTGTGGATTGACACAGCTAGCGTTATATAGAATGACCTACAAGACAGGTTTTCACAAGGAGCCAACATCATAATCGTTGAGTTGCAGAAGGAGATACAAACATTCAAACAAGGTGCACTCTCTATCTCAGATTATTATACTCATATGAAAATTATGTAGGATGAACTGCTGAACTTTAGACCCCTACAAAAATGTTCATATACACCTGCTTGTTCTTGTGATGCCATCAAAGAGTTTCGAAAATACCTTGATCAAGATCATGTCATAACCTATCTAATGGGCCTTAACAACAACTTCTCTACCATCTGTTCCCAAATCCTATTGATGGAACAACTTCCATCCCTAAACCGAGTTTTTAACCTTACTATCCAACATGAAAGAAAAACCAACCTAATGCATTCATTAACAAACACTATCTCGAACCCAGAACCCACTGCATTTGTTTCAAACTTCGAGCAAAACAAGCCCCAATATAAAAGTAATAACTATAATGGGAGATACAATAACAATAAAATAAAAAGAACACCAACAACCGACTACCAACATATACTTACTATGATAGAAAAGGGCGCACTAAAGATATTTGTTATAGGAAATATGGGTTTCCACCGAGCTATGGGAACAAGAAAAAAACAACTATCAGAGGAATGCAAAGGCTAATCGGGTTCATTTAAACAACACAAATAGAATCAATGGAGAGCATGACAACAACCACATACTCAGATCCTGAGTAAGACACACTAACAAAGGCTCAATATGACCAAATCATGGACTTGATACCCAACCAGAGACAGCACATGTCAGAGACATCAAATGGTGGTAATCATTTTGCAGCAACAACCAACAGCAATCAAAATACTTCCTCTCCTTACTCTGGTGTAATTTCCTCCCCCACTAGATCTATTTTGCATCAAAAATATCTGGATCATTAACTCGGGGGCCACAAATCATATAGTATGTAATTTAGCTTATTTTCAAAAGTATGAAGCAGTAAGTAATTGTTCTGTGTAATTTCCAAATGACTTAACCGTCCCTATTACACATATAGAAGAAATTCACTTGCATCCTAATCTCATTTTGCATAATGCTTTATATGTCCCCAAGTTCAAGTATAACCTTATTTCTGGCAGCAAACTCGCATCAAAATCCAATATTTGCCTAGTTTTTCCTCACATCACTGTGTTATACAGGATCAGACAAGCTCCCGGAGGATTAGTTATGCTAGTGTCAAAGAAGGACTATACCATCTAGAGCACCCTCTTCCCAAATTTTTTACAGTCATTGCAAATTCCACACAAGTCACAAGTCAATTCAATTTTCAACATATGGCATATAAGATTAGGACATCCTTCACCTCAGAGAAGCCAACTACTATATAATTTTATCTCTACCTTCGTTAATCACAATTGTCACTTACCCTGTGATGTTTTCCATTTCATAAAATAGAAAAAGAATAGCTTTCCTATCAGTTGTACTAAAAGTAGTGAATGCTTTGATTTATTACACATGGATATTTGGGGGCCTTTAATTTAATGGGAAACATTACTTTTTGACAATTGTCGATGATCATAGTAGATATGTGTGGTTATATTTGATGCAATTTAAATATGAGACAAGTGAAGCAATTTATACTTTTAATCAATATGTTCTAACTCATTATGGAAGGAAAATCAAAAGCATCAGGTTGAATAATGGGGCTGAATTCCTCATGCCTAGTTTCTATGCTAAACATGGAATTTTGCATCAAACAAGTTTCCTTGAAGCCCCTTAGCAAAACAGTGTTGTAGAACTCAAACATCAAGACATTTTGAACATAATAAGAGCCCTACTCTACGAGAGTAATGTTCGTCCCGTGTAACGTGACAGTGTTAGGAACTATTATAACTTTTAAAACAATAATGCTGACTTATTTTGATGTTTAAGGTTTTAACTCAGTTTTTAGGTCAGCACCGCTGAGTATGATACGACACAGCTTTAGTCAGCTACTTACTAGAGCTATTTCAATCGTGAGTTAGGAAATAATGTTTAAGTTAATTTCCAACTCAGCACTCAGATTACACAACTCAGCATTCAGATTACTCAACACAGCATATACAAGTTGTTTTGTTGAGTAATGTTTAGCAAGCAATAGATATATATATATATATATATCAAGAGATAAAGGGTTAGAAGTTACTCAACAGACTTATCCTGGTTCGGCCTCTCCGCCTACGTCCAGTCCCCGGAAATCCTTCCGAGCATTTTGAATCCTTTACTGAGCTCTTTAAAGGTAGAGCACAAACCGTTTACAATAGCAACTGAGTATGGAAGAGTACCATCCTCTATTCGTCTACTTAATCCTATCTCTACCACTGAGTACTATAACCGAGTACTCAGCCTTTCTCTACCACTAAGTACTATAACTGAGTATTCAGCCTCTCTTTTCTAACCTTTTACAAATGATAAGAAATTGTTCTTGATACAAGAAAGAACACTTTAGATGAATAACTCAATCTAGACTTTTACACAAAAAATAGGAGTTGGTGTAAGAGCTTGCTTTTTCTTTTCAGACAGCTTCTATTTTGGATTTTCCAAATGAATTGACTTAATGAAGATTTTGCTTGTCTGTCTTGTATGTGATTCAAGTATGAAGAGGCCTTTTTATAGTGATGTTTGAGGCATCAATTATTTGCATCCCGACATAGCCGTTGTGGGGAAACGTTTTTCTTTCATCATCACTTGGTCAGCACTCAGTGCTGCAGGCCAATCTTGTCTTCTGTCTTCGTCAGATGCCAGGTTTGTCTTCTTGTAGATGTCAGATGGTCCATGCTCCTTTTCGAAAAGTCTTCCAGACAGATTTTTGTGGCTTCTGAACATTTTAGAAAATGGACAGACTTTGTCTTCCAAGTTGACCGATCATTGACGCTGACCTGACAATCACTCAGCTTGACACAGCGGCTTCGCCTTCAAGCTTCTTTGAAGAAGATATTTTATTTCTCAAAGCTGAGTTGCATTTTACTCAGCTCCGGTTGTGTGATTTGCATCTGCTGACTTTGTCTTGACTTTCTCTTATACATTTTCAGTTCCTATTCTTATAAATCAACTTACTCAACATTGAACAAACACATTAGTCCAATTAAATCAAAGCACTTAAATTTAATTGTGTTGGAATATTTTATCATGGAGATTTACTTAGATGATTTTTGTCAAATCAAAATCATGTGGAAAGGTGTTTCAACAAGTAAAATGCCCAATAATTTTTTACCGGAGGCAGTCTCTCACGCAATATTCCTCATCAACGGGCTTCTTACAAATGCTATAAGACATTGTATCCCCTATATACTACTATACAATGAAAACCCAATTTGGGCTGATCTCAAGGTTTTCGAAAGCCTCTGTTACGCATCCACCTTAGATCGTGACAAAACCAAATTGACTCCTAGGGTAATCTAATGTGTGTTTTTATGCTACGAAACTGGGATTAAGGCTATAAAGTCATGTATATGCATCTAACCCACCAATTATCATGATATGCATCACTCTCTAGCAAGTTTCATTTCATACAACGCCTTGTCACCTAGTCATAGGGCATTTTCCATCAAGATCTCCTGCACACAAGAACCCGCAACCTGTGAAGAAGCTATAAAATCAGACAGGTGGAAAGAATAAATTGACAAAGAACAACAAGCATTATTACACAACCACACATGGGACATTACAAATTTACCAATAGGGATGAAGCCTACCAAATGTAGATGGCTCTTTAAGGTGAAATACAGGGCAAATGGCACCGTAGAATGGTGTAAAGCCAGACTCGTCGTGAAGGGGTTTACACAAAAAGAAGGGATGGCTTTTGCTGATATATTCGCCCCGGTAGAAAAAAATAATAAAATTCAATATTCATATGTTGATTTAAGGGAAAAATTATAATTGGATAAAATACATTTTGAATTGAGGGAAAAATATATTTAATTTTCTATGAGTTTAACAATAATTTCTTAAATTAATGGCGTATTCAGCTGGAATAGCTCAGTTGGTTAGAGCGTGTGGACCTTAACCACAAGGTCGGAGGTTCGACCCCTCCTTCTAGCGGGCATTTTTTCCTTAAAAAAACAAAAAATGGCTTTTTCCCTAAAAAAACATTAAAATTGATTAATTTTTTTATAAGGAATTATAATTAAATAAAAACAATGATAGAATAAAATAATAAAATTCAATATTCACATTTTGATTTAAGGGAAAAAAATTGATTAATAACAATGATGAAAAAAAATTAAATTAGATAATAATATTGAGAATTACAACAATTCGTATGTTTATATCCATATCAAGTTTAAAAGGTTGGTATCTCGAACAATTGGATATAAACAATGCGTATTTACACGGAGAAATTGAGGAGGAGGTTTATATGGCATTACCTCAGGGATGTCAGGCACTAATTTCTCTTACTAGACCAGAATGCAGAATGAAGAAAGCTCTATATGGGTTGAGGTAAGTTGGTCGCCAGTGGAATCAGAAACTTAAGGCGACCATATTCAGTTTTGGATTTTGTCAAGCTCCTCCTGACCCTTCGTTATTCATCAAAGTGGCAGGTACAAAGTTTCTTGCCCTCATTGTCTATGTTGATAATGTGCTAGTGGCTAACAATTGTTGTCATAAAGTTGCTTCAATCAAATCTTATCTCCATTGCTTGTTTAAGATCAAAGACATTGGCCCCTTTAAGTACTTCTTGGGATTCGAGGTGGCGCGAACCTCAGTTGGAATCCATTTTTGCCAACGAAAGTGCTGCCTTGAGTTTCTCCAAGAACATGGGTTTTTAGCTTCCAAGCCAGCCAACACCTCAGCCACACCTAATTTCAAATTCCCTGATAAATTGACGCCTCTCACTGACATTTCTTCCTATCATCAATCAATTTCTCGCCCATTCCAGACCATAAATTTGCTATATTGTTCGCCAGATGTCCCAGCATTTAAATCAGTCCACTCTCACAAATCTACAAAGAGCCCATCATGTATTATGATACTTGAAACAATCACCTGGTCATGGAATCTTTTACCCTTCCTCGGGCCTCCTGCAACTTCGTGCATGTACTGATGCAGATTGGGCGTCATGCATCGATACAAGGTGATCTTTAACTGGCTTCTACGTCTTTTTGGGTAATAGTCTAATATCATAGGGATCGAAGAAACAGTCCACCGTCTCACACAACTCTTCAAAGGTGTAATATAGGGCAATGGCCACCTCCATATGTGAGTTCCAATGGCTCATTTATATGCTTCACGATTTCAAGCTCTCTCACCATGGACCGACAATTCTATTTTTTGACAGTCAAGCTGCTTTCCACATTGCCCATACTTCGGTCTTCCACAAACGCACCAAGTATATTAACATTGACTGTCATATTGTGCATGAGAAGGTACAACAAAATATTGTCCATCTTCTACCATTTCGATTTGAACACCAAATTGCAGACTTCTCCACAAAGGCGCAACACATATCTACCTTTATCAAATTCAAATACAAACTTGGACTGTTGAATATCTACACTCCACATTTGAGAGGGGCCAATGAAGTCTATTCTCCAAATGGGCTACATGAGAAAAGAAGCCCATGATTGTTACCAAAAAAGTAAAACAAACCTATTAATTGTGAGTAGCTAAGGATAAGATGAGATAATGGTTTTTACCCTTTTGGTGCAATGTTGTTACGATTTTGTTTTATTTGATTAGCTGTCATTCTTTTTCTTATTGAGTACACTTGCTCCGGTGTATATAACAATCAGTGATGTAATCCTTTTTGTGAATGAGAAAGTATAGTCTCTATTCCCCAAAATAGCTTCCCATTTATGAGAGGTCCCTCTATTATGCTAGTGTTGTTGAAATATGGTGATAGTGTATCTATTGTTGTCGACTTTCTTTCCATTTTAGCATGGTGTATTATTATTTTCTATTTATAACTATAAGGATACTTTTTAATAATTAATATTTCATAATTATTGTATTATAATTAAAATAAATTTTGAATTGGAAACTTCCTAAATAGGAGGTCCTAGGCAAAAGTCTAAATTGTTTTCTCTAGAGTCGCTTATATCTGGATGTCCCACTGGAGGATAAGATCCTAGACTTTTCTCCATTGTAATGAAGAGATCCTTTGTTGCACCAGTTTTAAGGCATGTATTAACTTTATATTTATTTTTGAACTTGAGTGGTTCAATTATTGTTTAGGAACAAATTTGTATATTTAACATGATTGGATATTATTAATTTTTATGTTGAACTTCTTGAATATTTAAAGATATTTGAATGATTTTTTACTCTGTGTGGTATGTTTTCGTATGAATGAGTTCATTATTTGTGAATAGTTTTTATTGGGTTTGTTATAATATTATGAATTTGTAGAGTCCTTAGGGATATATAAAGAGTTATAAAAAAAAGTCTCACGTGGAAAAGATATCAATTATTACAAGTGTTTATATGTTGGTGCCTTATAGATTTAGGGTGTATCCTAAGGAATACCCACTTATATAGAATGGTGAGAACATACATAATGCATGACCACCACATATGCACGCCGCCTCCGACCGAACCAGGCCTGATTGGACTCTTATATTTTTTTTTTTTTTTTGAGAAATTGTATTTAATTATTTTAGTAATTTAATAAAATTATTATTATACGAAAAATTTATCATTTAATCCGCTTTTGAAAAAACGTTTGAAAGGGTCGTTAACTAACCCGGATTCTTTTTCCTATATCCCTTCACTAACTAATATCTTGCATGTTTTGGTCTTCTCCAATAATACAGCCACAGAGTTTACATACTTTTTCTTCTTCCGAAATTCAAAATTGAACTGGGCAATAAAAAAATTCCAGAGTGTAGATGCTTGAATAATTCTGAAACATTCAATTTAGACTTGTATTCACTGGGTTGATTTATCATGGAGACGACAAACTGACAGCCTGCTTACACAACCTCGAGGCAGTGTCGCGAACGCCTTAAAGATACCGACCTCATCTGCAGCTCATCCTAGATTTTCTATAGTTCGTTATTTTCGTATTTTCCTGCATTCGCAACTGGTGGCTATATTTTTAGTATAGCTAGTGGAGCTATTTCATGGAAGTCTAAGAAAAAACTATTTAGCGTAATCAACCATAGAATCGGAAATAATAGCACCAGCTACGACTAATGTAGAAGTGGATTGGTTGAGAGGTCTGTTAGCTGAGATTCCCTTATGGGAAAGGTCTATTGCAGTTGTGTTGATCCACTGTGAGAGTACCGTGACTATTTTTAAAGTTTAGAACCGATAGCATAACAATAAGAAGCGATTAATACGTCGTAAGAATAGTATTGTTGGAGAGTTCCTCTGTATAGGAACTGTTAAAGTGGATTCATACATTGAAGATAACATAAATTGTCCTTTGATAAAAGGATTAGCTAGCAAGAAAGTCTACAATACTTCGAAAAGTATGGGACTTCTGCCCCTATAGCGACTAGTTACACATAATGGTAACCCAACATATAGACTGGAGATCTCAAGAAATAGGTTCCATGGGCAACAACAAGTTATGATGGAATATGAGATACATCATGCATATTGAAGCATGCATTCCTGAAGTGAGACCAGGTTGAAGTAATAGAAACTCTTAACGAGATCTATACTGCGTTTGGATTGAAGTACTTAACTATATGAGTACGTCTGATAGACTCACTTATGTGAATGTGGAAGTAGAAAAGAATTCTAGAGCATTCACTATAGTGGGACAGACGTACGTACATGCCATAAAAGCACGAGCTTTTTTGAACTACACCATGAAAAAATTTGGCATGGTACAATGTTAAAGTTGGAGTTCAAGACTACGTATCATTCTAATATAACCTAAGTTGTAACCACTACCCAAAGGTTCAAGTTGAAAGATATATTTTGTTTATACTTGATCTTATGTTTTTTAATGGCTGCTTAATAAAACATTTTTTAAAATTCAAGTGGACAATTGTTGGACTTGGCCTAATATTATGAATTTGTAAAAAAATGGGTCATGTGCCTTAAATGGAAAGAGTCCATCAACAGATATGAAAAGAGTTATAAAAAATCTCACATTTGGAAAAATGTCACTTGTTATAAGTATTTATTTGTTGACGACTCACACACTTACGATGTGTCCCAAGGAGTACCCACTTTTTATGGAAGAGTGAGGACCTATATAATGTATGACCATCACATTCGCACGCAGCCACCGACCGAACTAGACTATACCGTTGTGGACTCTTGTTTTTTTTTTGAGAAATTTTATTTTATTATTTTATTAATGTAACTTGGTAATTTAGTTAAATAATTACTATACTACAAATGTTTGTCTTTTAATCACTTTTTCAAAAAACGTTTGAAAGGGTCTTCAATTAACCCTAGTTTTCTCCATGTTTCTCCCCCGCTAATTAATATCTTGCATGTTCTATTCTTCTCCCCTAATATTAGAAACAGAAAGTTGATGAGATTACAAATTTTTTTTCTTCCAAAACTCAAAATTGAATTCAGCAACAAAAAATTTCTTGAATCTAGATGCTTAAACAATTCCGAAACATGCAATTCAAACTTGTATTCACTGGGTTGTTTTATTCTGGAGGTGATCGATTGACAGTCTGCTTGCACAATCTCAAGGCAGTGTCAAATCTCGTCCGCAACTCATCGCATGTTTTTTTTAGTTCGATATTTTCGTTTTTTTTTTCTGCATTCGGTTTCATCAATTCTGTTTGTAAGTAGTTTTTTTTGCATTAATTTATATACAACAATGTAGTGATAAACCAATGATCAACATAAACTCTTATTGTCTCCTTGTTGTTAGGTACAAAATAATATTATCTAACAACCCTAGTTTACTAGGCATATTTATATATTCCAACTATCATGATAAGAAATAATTCCAACTATGAAGATAAGAAATGTAAAGACTTTAATGAAAAGGGCAAAGAATAAGGTAAAGAGCTTAAAAAGCTGAAACAGAATGGGACCAAAAAGTTCAAAATTCATATACTTGTTCCTTGAAATGCACAACATAATAAAGAGTGAAACTCAATAATGTTGTTATTGTTTTTTTTTTTTTCCAGTAAAAATGTTAACAATTGCACAATTAGCTAGCTGTAATAGATGAACCCAATCTGATCCGTTACAAGTAATGACAATAATCAGTTCCAATCTTCAAACTACTCTAAATTACTTCTATCTATTTCCTTATTTTAGTTACTGATACTTTGATCAATTTATATAAATGAGTACATGTACATGTAATAACCCTGTTTGGAGTGGGTGGTACCGGGGTAAAAAGTCTGAGCAATGAGCGGCCCTAAGGAATGACGATGGAGACGGGAATGAACTGAATCTCACATTGGAAATGGAGAGAGTGACTGGAGCTTATTAGTAAGATGAGAATCCAATACATGTAGACGTGTTTTAAAGCCGTGAAGCCCAAGGTGTTGGATTTAGGCCAGAACGGACAATATCTACATGGTATTAGGCCAGGACGTTACAATTGGTATCAAAGTCAACTCTCCACATACGATGTGTGATTCGGGGACAAACCAGGCGGAAGCTGGTGAGCCTGTAACGAGTCGGTTCAGAGTAGGTTGTGTCGGGGTAGAAAGCATGAGCAATGAGCGACCCTAAGGGATGACGATGGAGGCAGTAGTGAACTGAATCTCACATTGGAAATGGAGAGAAGGTGACTGAGACTTATTAGTAAGATGGGAATCTAGTAGATGCGTTTTAAAGCCATGAGCCCTAATGTGTTAGATTTGGACTAAAGTGGACAATATCTACATTGTATTGGGTCATGATGTTACAATTGGTATCAGAGCCGACTTTGCACGTATGATGTGTGGTTCGAGGACGAACCAGGCGGAAGCTGGTGGGACTGTAACAATCTGGTCCGGAGTGGGTGGCGATGGGGTAGAAGGCTTGAGCAAGGAGCGGCCCTAAGAGGTGGCGATGGAGGCAGGAATAAACTGAATCTCATATTGTAAATGAAGTGATAGTGACTGAGGCTTTTTAATAAGTTAAGAATCCAATACATGTGAACGTGCTTTAAAGCCGTGAGACCTAATATGTTGGATTTGGGCCAAAGGAAACAATATCTATATGGTATTGGGCTAGAATGTTACAGTACAATTCTCAGTAAATTAAATCATATATATATTTATTAGAGAATATTATAAAAATAAATCATTTGTTTTGACTGACTTACAAAGACAATTTTTGTGATTTAAAAGTTCGCCAAACATAAGTTATGTGTGTTATATAGTTTATAAACTCAATCATTCCGTCAAAATTGTTGTCGTGACTATTTACTCTAAGATGGAACAATTTGGAACAATTAAATGGAATGGATTTTCCAATTATTTAATACAAGATCTGATATTGCAAATTAACTAAATTGTAAGTATTATTTTGACAAAAAAAAATTGATTCACAAATTCTTTAATTTAATTGTAAATTTCATAAAGCACAAAATCATCATTCGCAAACTTTTAAACTATTAAAACTATTTTAATAAATCGATTAAACTACAAGATTATTTATATATTTTTTATACAATATTATGTTATTTTTTATTTAATTTCATCCTAAACAGTTTTTTTATGAATAATAAAGGCTTAAACTGCCATTTGGTCTGATCTAGTCAAAATTTTATTATCTAGCTCTTGGCATTTTATTTAATCATGATTCATGACATATTTAAATTTATGAAATTTAAATACTTAAAATTTCATTCAATTTGAATGAAGAGTTAACACAATATTAACATGTGAGACTATTTTAATATTTGAATTTAATAAATTTTAGTTTAATCTAATTAATTATTTTCACGCAAGGAAATTTATATACAAAGAAACTTAAAATATATCAAGTCAAATATCAAAATATCACCATATGTTAAAAGGTTTACGTTTATATCAAATCTCCATCTAATTTTGATGAAATTGTACCAATTGAAATACATCATAACTAAATATATTGATAAAGAGACAAATAATAAAATTTTGGAGAAGAAGAGTGAAATAATTGTTTAAGCAAATAATGAATGAATAGTATTAGCGTATGAAATGAAAATATAAAATTAAGATTCGAATAGTATATTGAATAAATAAATTATTATGGGAATGAGTTTGATAGATATCCTGATGAGATGATGATGTTAGAGAAAATGATAGTTATAAATAAAAAAAATATAGGAAAATATGACGTCATCTTTCCTTTGTGTGGCCTTCAGACCACAAAGTTTCTGCACCGTCCAACCTTCCTACTTTGGATGGACATGGATATTCTTTCTCTACTCTGTCTGTTACAATAATAATATAATAAAACCAATTCAGATAAGTATCCGTCACAAAAGTCAAATTTGTTTAATTTTTGAGGCTCATATTTTTAGTTCATTTTCTTTTAAAAAAATCAAATAGATATATATATATGGGCTAAATAGTTAATAGGGCCGATCCTGAGATTCTAGAAACTTAGAAGCGAAATATTGAATGAGGGTTCTAATAAATAAATACAAGTAAAAAATAATGTAAAAAAATCAATAATGTAAAACAAAAATTACTTAACAATGGATCTAATAAAATTATCAAATTTCAATTAAATAAGTTATTTTATTTCGAATTAAATATAAGTTGTTCAAACAAAATATTATCTACCAACATTCTAGATGCAAAATCACTAAAAATAGTGTTGCATCTGAAACAATCGTGATTCTTCAGTGATTTGGTATTGATAGAGTTTGTGTTTAAATAAGCTTTACAAGATAGAATCGGTTACAACAATAATTCTAAAGATACAGGGAGTAAATCAAGCTAATAATATCTGACTAAATCAAAGACTAACCCTAATATGTATATTTACAGATATATCCTCTAAGATTCCCCCTCAAATTAATGGCGGAGCCACTGTTAATTTGTCACGAAGATGTTGAAACCGAGCCTTGGAGAGTGGTTTGGTGAGGATGTCAGCAATTTGATCAAGGGTGGGGACGTAACCAACCCGAAGCTCTTTCTTGCAGACTTGGGCAATTACGCCCGATGAAAGAGAAGAGATGAGCAGACTGAGGACCTGATGGTCCTTCTGCTCCCAAACTTCGAACGTCGGATTGTCTGCTTCGATTTGTAATTTCTTGGGCGGCTGTGCAGAAGTTGCATCAACATGATGTCCCAACTTCTGACCTTTCAAAATAGGCAGAACCTGTGTCTTCCACAACAGATAATTGGAGGCAGTTAATTTGTGATGAATTGGTGTGGTGAAAGAAGCGAGACGAGTGGAATTGGATGAAGCCATGGAGATAATTAATTGAGCGATTGAAAGGAGAACTCCCAGGGAAACAAAAATTTAAAATTCAGAGTTGTGAAACCTCAGAACTACTCTGATACCATAAAACAATCGTGATTCTCCAGTGATTTGGTATTGATAGAGTTTGTGCTTAAATAAGCTTTACAAGATAGAATCGGTTACAACAATAATTCTAAAGATATAAGGAGTAAATCAAGCTAACAATATCTGACTAAATCAAAGACTAACCCTAATATGTATATTTACAGATATATCCTCTAACAGCATCAATATTCTATCAACATTTTATCTTTCTTAAGATGTTGATGATCTTAAATAAATTTTCAATAATTTTAACTCTGAAAATATTCTCTCAGCAAATACAACAATCATTGACATAGTTAAGAGGATTCGAAATTCAATTGAAATATTTGGATAATAATATGCTACTTTGACAAATTAAAAAATTTCAAATGCTAACATCAATAATTTTGGCCAAAGAATTTGCAACACTTTCATTTGTGAATGACCATCATGTGCATCAACATGCGAAAAATTATTATAAGAAAAATTAATCATAAATTTGTATGTTGTGACTGTTTAGGCCTATGAATTATATTTATTGTCATTATATCTTTTGAGATTTTAATTTCTGTATTTTTTATAATAAAATTATTGTTGGATCATTTCCTCTCTTATGCTTAAATGTGCAATACTAATTGTTTAGACCTAAGAGTATTACTGTCTGCAACAATTACATCTTCCATATTTTAGGCCATGGACAGGCGCCCCTCCTGCCCATGCCTATGAACGGCTCTGTAGTTAATACATAAATAGTAAGTTAATAATTATTTCTCGAAACAAAAAAATATTATAGTATTTTCTTGCTATAAAAAAAAGTGATTTTTACTATTTTTTTTATTAGTCTAAGGTTTTTAGAAAAAGAATAAATTTACAAAATTGTATAATTTTATTCTTAATATTGTTAAGAAATATCAAATTTACCTTCACGTAAATGAAAATTTAAACAGATAATTATACTATTATTTAACTCGTTATTTAGTTATTACATTACTTTTCAAACATTAATTATATCTAAAATATTTATTTTTTTATTAATATAGTTATTAAATAATATATCGAATGACAATATTTTTTTTTAAACCTTATCTAACATAATAAAAAAAAACTAATTTAAAATTATATGTTATTTCTAATTAGTAGTAATTATTTATTTGTTGGTTGTTACTTAGTTGTGTAGGCTTTGTGTAGTGCAGCCGCCCCATAGGGTGTGAATCATCAATTATGATAGGGAGTCCACATGTAAGGTGGAGATAGCATAGTCGACTAAAGATGGAGCCCACTGGTTAACATTAAAAATCAGAAACCACCACCAACCATGGTCCACTTTCTTTCTTTGTCAGTGACTCACTTTTGTGTTACTTTTCCCAATATATCCTTTCGGAATCTTTAATCTTCTCGTGGACAGGGGATAACATAACATCTCTATTCTCCCTCTAATTATACTCCTACTAACATTTTTTTTATTTTTTTATTTCCTATCTTTTCTTTTTCTTTGACTTAATTATACTTTTTAAAGATATTTATGACATGCAAATTAGAGCAACAGTTCTTATCCACAGATCAAAAATAAGATTTATATGTAATAAAACTCTATATATTTATTTAATTAGTATATAATTAATAATTTTTCTCAACAAAATAAGGGCTAATTACTAATCTAGTCCATTTAAAGGGGTCTATTAACATATTTAACCCACTTTGTTTCAATCTCACTAAATAAGACACTTTCATCCGCTTTGGACAATAATACCCTTATTTTAATTCACATTCTTTCTCAGATTCTCAACGTCTTCTTCGCCATCCCGAACTGATGAAAATACGGTTGGTTTTTTATAGAGAGAAAAGATTATGTTTCATTCAACCTTTGAAGAATTAATGTCTGCGGAAGAGGATTAGGATGGAAAACTCAAAAAATGAGAAAAAAATCTAACAATTGAATTGTTGCGATATCACATTTGTGACGAATTCGTCACAAATGCGACAAGAGTTTTCACATTTGCGACAAGAGTTGTCGTATTTGTGATGAAATGCGATAAGAGTTGTCACATCTGCGACAAGAGTTGTCGCATTTGTGACGAAATGCGACAAGTATTGTCGCATTTGTGACGAAATGTGATAAATTTCGTCACAAATGCAAGGAAAATAGAGGAAATTGAAATGATATCATTACAGATGAAGAAAGATGCAAGACCATCGAGAAAAGCAGGGATATAAGCTAAAAACATGTCATTTCTACGGGAAATTGAACATAATATTTCAATAATCTCAAAAATCGCTAACGATTAGAAGAAGAAGAAGGATTGATCGAATATAACTAAGGATAATTTTGTCCAAAATGGATGAAAGTGTTTAATTTGGTGAGGTGGAAGCAAAGTGGGTTAGATATGTAAATAGACTCCTTTAGTTGGACTATATTTGTAATTTGCCCACAAAATAATTAATTTAATACTTATTTTATATCATGATTTATTAATCATAAAATGTTTATCCAACAAAATAGTATGGAAAAAAATCAAATTGAGAGACTAAAATAGATTTTTAAAGGATTAAAACACACTTTTAAATGATTAAAATAGTTATTTGGAGAAAAGTAGGAGAGAGAAAAATTTGTTACAAAATGTAGTAACAAACTAAAATTAATAATAACCCCTCTAATGATTTGTTACAACCAAACTTGCCAAGTAACAACAAAGTAACTCTCACTACAAATGGTCTAATAGAAAAGTCATGTCCAATCCCATAAAGTTGCCATTTCGAACTATATAGCTTACAGATCAAACATATCCTAAGAGAAAAGAATTGTAAGGGGGTCATTTAGAAAAATTTAATTCGACCCTAGACGGATCGCAAAACTCATCATGCCACATCAAAATCATTTCGCAAGCCAGCATTCATAATTCGGAGATAATGGTCTTAGACTTTAGTGATGAGTGGTTTTATCCAATTTTCTCTTACTTAACAACAATATCGTAATTGGAGGATAAAATCGAGAAAGTCAAGATCATTCTAAAGTCTTGACAATACTCGATGATTGATAACACCTTTTATAAAAAGTCCTTTATCCATCCACAACTCAAATGTGTTGGTTTTGAAGGCAATTACATCCTTCAAGAAATTGACGAAGGCATTTGTGGGAGCCATAAAGGAAAGGGTGCCTTGGTGAGGAAAGTGTAGCTTCAGGGATTCTACCGGCCCAAAATGGCCAAAGATGCAACCAATTTAGTCCAGAAATGTAAGGATGCAAGATGTTTGCACCATATGTGAAATCTCCAGCTTCAGTAACGAAAAACATCTAACCAGCATGGTCGTTCTCCATGCGGGGGACTAACATTGTAGATGCTTTTTTGAAGATACAATTTCAGAAGAAGTACTTGATTGTTGTTGTAGACCGGGCGAAACTGTATCATTCACCACACCTAAGAAAATCATTACCTTCGTGGAGAAGTACATTATCACCAGGTTTGCATCCCCAACACCATCATTACAAACAACAACAAATAATTTGACCACACTCCATTCAGGTAATATTGTGAAAGACTGCATATCAAACTCCGATTCACTTTCATCTCCTAGCGTTAAACAAATGGGATGATAGAATTAATAAACCAAACCATATTTCATGGTTTAAGGAATAGACTAGAGGATCGAGATTCTTCATGGGTAGATGAGCTTAAAAATGTCATCCAGGCCTATCAAACAATGACCAGGACAAGCATAGAGGAGTCACCATTCTCCCTTATCTACATTATCAAAGCCTTCATTCTAGCTGAAACTGAAACTGGAGCTTCCAGTGCAAGAGCAATGTACTATTTAAAGGCTACAATGAAGGGAACTTAATAAAGCAGTTGGACCTGTTAGAAGAGAAACGAGATTATGTAGTATTTAAAGGCTACCTACCGGAAACGAATGACAGCCACATATGGCAAAAGAGTTTGGCCAGGTTAGTTTCACATAAGAGATAATCGTCCTTCGGAGCACTGAAAACTCTCGACCCGATTAGGGAAAAAGCAAGATATGATGCAAATAGGAAGGACCTTTCGAGATTTAGGAATGACATATAAGTTTAAGCAATTAGTTTAAACAATAGGATGAAGATACTCTTTTTCTTATTACAAAAAGTTTAAGTAAGAGTAGACATATCTACTCCCAAGGTCAGGACAAACTATAAATCTCGATTACATTAATAATGGGATGACATATAAGTTTAAGCAATTAGTTTGCGATTCAGGAATGACATATAAGTTTAAGCAATGAGATTTAGGAATGACATATAAGTTTAAGCAATTAATTTGCAATTACATTAACAACGGGATAAAGATACTCTTTTTTTTATTACAAAAAGTTTAAGTAAGAGTAGACCTATCTACTCCCAAGGCCAGAACAAACTATAAGTCTTGATGAAGATTTAAAGTGGAATTTACAGATCACCTACTAATAAGGGCTAAATTTTGATAGAGTAAGGAATCAAACCTCAAACCTTATTAAAATACTCTAATAACCTAAAAAATTCGGTAATATATAAGAAAATTATTAAGAATAAAAAGGTGTTTATTTCACTTTTTACTGTTTACTTCAGTATTTAGATAAATTTTAAACTTAGTGAGATAATGATTTTGAATCTCTTTTACACTTCCAAGTAATTGGTCATATTATATATATATATAAATAAAGAAAAAGGAAATTATCTATTTATTTAATTTTATGAAAAGAAAAAGGCAACTATAGTTGCACAGATACTGTCAAAATCGGAGAAAGGAATGCAAAATAGAAAACTATTAGTACTATTATAGACTATATATAGTAGTCGTAATCAAAAACAATAATGGAGATTCTACTTCCATTTGTGCGATTTTCTTCTTACCTTTTTATAGTTAATAGGTTTAATACATCATTTGTTCTCTAAATTTGTCTAAAAAAAACTTGATTGATCCTTTGAAATTTCAAATACTTCTGATAGTCTCATGAACTTATATAAAATGTTCAGTTAACCCCTTAAATTTATATAAAATGTAATCAATTGATCACTCGATTGCAAAAAAAAAAAGTAAATTAAATGCGAAAAATATATTGCAAAAAGTAAAACAATCAAGATCAGAGTATTGCAGATGTAATATTAGAGAATACAATGTTTATAGTTGAGCAAACGATAACTTCATTTTTACTCTATTCTTGAATTATGCAAAAACATTCTAAAACACGTGGAATACATCTTCCGCATTTAACTTACTTTTGTACAACCGAGTGATCAATTGATTATATTTACACAAGTTCAGGAGGCTAACTGAACATTTTATGTAAGTTCAGGAGGACATCGAGATGTTTTGAAAGTTTAGAGAGTCAATCAAGTTGTTTTTGCCAAGTTGAGGAGGCAAATGATGTATTAAACCTAGTAAATATTTGCATTTTTTTTTTATGTATGTTAGTAACCATTATGATATTTTTCTTAAAATTTACTAAAAAAATTCATATAATTTTTAAAAGATTATCGTCAAATCAAAATGTAAATACATAAATATATATGATCATATATAACAAAAAAAAAAAGTATTAATCTAAGAATATTACTAGGTTTAATTAAACTTGAGATGCCACATTAATAATTGGGAATAATTTGACTAAAATTCATTAATCTACGAAATTAAATATTAAGGTAAATTCTAAAAAAAACTCCTGTGGTTTGATGTTGTTCCAAAAAAACCCTTGTGGTTTGGTTTTACAAAAAAAAAGGACCGTGGTTTCGCCGTTACCCGAAAAACGGAAAAGACTTTAACACCGTTAAAAATGCTGACATGGCAAGGGGTAGAGTTGGAAATTCGAATTTTTATTAATTTTTTTTTAATTTATCTTTTTCTTCTTCTTCTTCTTCTTCTTCTTCTTCTTCTTCTTCTTCTTCTTCTTCTTCTTCTTCTTCTCCCTCTCTCTCTCTCTCTTCTCTTCTTCTTTCTCTCTCTCTCTTCTCTTCTTCTATTTTTTTTTAATTTCTGAAATTTACGTCTGAAATTCAGACGTTCAATCCTTTTCCATTTACGGAACTATGGTACACACTGATTCTGAGATTACACTCCCCAGCCGGAAATACTGGACTCATTATCTTCTGAGTCTTAATCATTATCTTGAACAAACTAAAATTATTATTTAAAAAAACAGAATCATTATCATTATTGTTTTTACAGTAGACGAATGGGTGAAATCGCACGACGACGGTCACGGTTTCCTGCGCCCCACCGCTCCCATCCCTCGTAGACCCGACGGCCAAATCCTCCGCTGGTATTGAGGACGAGGAGGTGAAAAATTCCAGATTTTCGACGAAAATTTCCAGATTTCCGTCGGAAATCTGGAAATTTTCCAGATTTCTGGAAATTTTCTAGAAATCTGGAATTTTCCAGATTTCTGTGTTATAAGTAACTAATTCTGAGATCAATGTAATTTAACAAATCAAATTAGCCTATTAAACCATATGAACACAATATTTGCAAAGCTTAAATGATTTGTTTATCTGCTTATGCATCAACAAATTTGAGCACTCTGTACTTGTTTTGCGATCTTGATACATTCCGCCATTGGACAATTCGTCTTGATTGCGTTGTTTGCGATGTGAGACCGTGCAGCAACATAACCCTCCTACGAGCCAAAGTTAAGATGTTACTCTTTCTTAACATCTTTCTAAAATTTCCAGAAATCTGAAAATTTTCGAAACTTAAGAAAAAAGAAAAAAAAAGGTAGAAGGATGAGGAAGAAGAAGAAGGAGGGGGGAGAAGAATAAGGAAGAAGGAGAAGAAGAAGGAAGAAGAAGGAGGAGGAGGAGGAGGAGGAGAAGAAGGAGGAAGAAGAAGGAGAAGGAGGAAGGAGAAGAAGAAGAGAAGAAGGAGAGGAAGGAGAAGAAAAAGAAAAAGAAAAAGAAAAATTAAAAAAAAATTTAATAAAAATTCGAATTTCCAACTCTGCCCCTTGCCACGTCAGCATTTTTAACGGTGTTAAGCCAATTTCCGTTTTTCGGGTAACAGCGAAACCACGGTCCTTTTTTTTTTGTAAAACCAAACCACAAGGGTTTTTTTGGAACAACATCAAACCACAAGGTTTTTTTTTGGAATTTACCCTAAATATTACAACGGATGGATGTAAACAAAGATGATTGAATTAAATTGACACACAACAATCACATTTTTACTTTTTTTTTTTTTTGAGTTGGCGGTAGAAATTGAATGTGAGGAGATATTAGCATTATTTAGGTTATGAGCCGAATAATAATTATGTCCGTAATAATATTGGATCAGATCTATTTAGAGAGATGGAAGATTAACGTTGGGATTTGCTTAATCCTTAAGCTATAAATAAATAGTTTAAGCCACTAAAAAGCTATTATAATAAGCTCTTTATTCAGTCTAAGAGAGACAACTAGTTGTCTCCTTCCGACTCCCTCCCTACGCCACCTTCTATCTCTATCTCATTCGTCTGCTCTTAGACCTGTCCACGGGTCCGGGTACCCGCCCGGTCCGTCCAGGCCCGTGTCCTTTGGGTCGGGCTTGGACAATGACATTTACTCTTACGCCCAGCCCGGCCCAGACCCGCTAAAGCCCGCCTATTTTTTGGGCGGGCTTGGGCCATATGAAAATATCACGGACCGGCCCAGCCCGACCCGTCTTATTAATATTAATTAAAAATATTATATATTTATAATTAAATATTTATTTTAAGTATAAATTTAATTTTTTATAATTAAAAATTAATAATATTTTTTTAGGTGAGCTTATATGGGCTGGGCTTGGGATTTGATTTTTAAGCCCGAGTCCAGCCCGGCTAAATTAATACTGGACTGGGCTGGGCTTGGGACGAGCACTTTTACACAAAAGCCCGTCAGGCCCGACCCGAACCCGGACCAGCCCGACCCATGGACAGGTTAGTTTGTGAACTTATCATTTTTATCTCCTGATTAACCTCGTGTGGGTGATTTGTGACCATTAACACGAGATCATGGTGATTTGTTCTTCCGCTACAATCTTCTCAACGACGTCCTGCTTTACAAGAGGCCTTAAATTTGTAGCCATATTTAGATTATTATGGGATAACCCTTTCATTAGTATGAGAGCGGAAAATTTCGTGTTCTATCAGTTTTTGATCCGCAAACATGAAGAAATTCATTGTTTTATTGAATAAAACTTAGACAGTTGTTGTCTAGATTTTATCATTCATAAAAATTACTTTTTTTGATGTATTTTTTAATCTATTTAAGAGGTCAAATGAGACTGTAATTACAATTGATTTTAACGAATTAGGAGTTTCTAGATTCGGATCCTTATTGTTTCAGTCTCAGTAGGGGGTGCGTGATTCACAAATCCCACCTTCCATGCGCTGTATGGACAAACAGGCCATACTATCAAGACCGAAGACCTAAAAAACATTAAGAATAATGAAATTTGAGAGTTAAACGATGTCAAGAAGGCTGAGTGTGGCAAGCCATTGATCAACCGTGCACGTGATGTGGCGCGCGTGTCAACACGCGGGGGCAGTTTTCGAACCCTGTTTTGTACGAAACTTTTTTAGACCCCATTTTATAATTTTTATAATTTTTTTGTTGTACTTTATTTGATTTATGGATAAACAAAATATTTATTTATTATTTTCTAAATATTCTAAAACCATTTAAAAATTTCAGAATATATTTTTAAATATACAAAAATTATAAAAATATTTTAGAAAAATTTCAGAATACATAAATAATTTTTGAGAGTGTTTTGAAACACAATGTGCTTTTGATGGATGAAGGTGTTTCTATAGCACATTAACCATTTTCTTATTATTATTTTTTAAAGTAATAGCTATTATGAAACACACTCTCGTGCTTCCTCATACTTCTGCACAATTTGCTAAGTTGTAAAACTTGAGAGAGGAGATCAAGAAATGCAAAATGACTCAATATGTCAAATAGAATGATGTCGATGCAATTATGCTTCATCTAGTTAAAATGTAGAAAGTAATGCAAGAGTATATATTTTTCGGTGGTTTATCTCAAGCGCATAACCACAACATTGTCTTCAATAAGTTGAAAAAATCATTTTCAGCACCAAAAGCTTAGACATTTACTCACTCAAAATTGGATTAAAGGAAGGATAAATTACATAAATTTTGTGCTTGTCTTTATGATTGGTTGGACATATTATATTACGTGTCACAACTACCATGTTTCATTTTGAGATTAAGTTGAGGTTGGAAAAAGTTCTTAGTACACTGGTATAAGAGAGAGTTCACTTTGTTTTCGAAGGATTTGCATTTTAAAATTGTCAATACTGTTTCGATCAAAGTGATTTATGATTATCACAATTCGTATTAAATGTAATGTTTTGGTTTTGGGAATTGTTTGAAAACTTCTAATTAGTTTTCAATTCATTTCCTTTTAAGATTATCTGTTAGTTTTTCGGTTATCTTATGCATAATTTTGATTGTTATGATTTTTGTGTTGTTTTATGAAAATTTATTGCGGTTTATTATTTATTATTTAATTATTTTGTAATGATTTATTACATTACCTTTAATACTATTATGATAAAATTAATTAAGATCGAATAATAAACCTAAAGTCAACATTAAACCTTTATAACCACTTTGTAATACGTTGTGAGATTAGTTATATGTAATAACTTAGCTCTTTGTGTATAAATATCTAGTTAATTAGGTCGAAAATTAGAGTGTAAAGAGTAATATGAGTCATCTCCTTTTAGTCTTATTTTCGAATCGAAATCTAATGTGAAAACTTTATACGTTAGATATAGATTGCATAGAGAACTTGCGTGTATTGAACTTTTACTTTTTACTAAGTTGTGCAATTAACAGTCCATTATAGATCAAGTTTAAACCATGGCCTTAACTAGAAAGTTTATAGTAGATAAACTTAATAAGGACCTAAAAATGAATGAGGATAACTATGAAGTTTGCAGTATTAAAATCAAGAATGTGCTAGAAGAACAAGAGATTCTTGACCATTTGGAAATGGTTATGGCCAAATCTAAAGAAGGTACTACTCGTTAACATAGAAGGGATAAAAATACTTATTTAGCATGACATAAGAAGGATTTTATAGCTTGCATAATCTTTCGAAGTGTAATGATAATGACTTTACTAGAGGATTGCCGATTGCAATAAAATCTACCTTAGAGAAACGGATCTAATTCGGGGTCATAATCTTCTTTTTCTATTATTCAATTTTATTCAATGGTGAATTTAAAGATAGACTTAATACATCATTTGCTCCTTGAACTTTTCCAAAAAGTTTGATTGGTACCCTAAACTTTCAAAGATATTAGTTAGCCCCCTGAATTTGCGAAAAATGTAATCAATTGATCATTTGGTTGCAAAAAGAAAGTAAATTAAATGAGAAAAATATATTGCACGCTTCTTAAAAAAAGTAAAACGTTTAAGATCGGGATATGCGGTTCTAATATTAAAGAAGATAAGTTTTAGAGTTGAACAAGTAATAATTTTCTTTTTAATCTATTTTGAATTATAATATGCGTGGAACACATTCTCCGTATTTAACTTACTTTTTTTAGCAACCGAGTTATCAATTGATTATATTTTTCGCAAGTTCAAAGGGTTAACCGAATATTTTATATAGATTGAAAGGACTATCGGAATATTTTGAAAGTTAAAGGACCAATTAAGTTTTTTTTTTGACAAATTTGGCAGCAAATGATGTATTAAGCCTTAAAGATATTTAATATGGAAATTAGATTATAAAAATTTCACAACACGTGCATGACTAATTAAAATAAACAAGAAATGAAAAACATTTGGGGTTCACACGTGGATAGTTATTTTCCAGGGAATATAAAATAAGCAGAAATCAGTTTCCCTCCTCATTCAGGCACGCGTCTGATTTTCTCTTTTCTCTTCTTCTTACTGTCTGTCTCTGTTCTGTTCCATCCCACTCCGCCGTTCTTCACCTCTGTTAATTACTCCTGATGTGCTCTCTCCTCTCATTTTCATAAATTCTAAACCGATTATCATTTTCTATCTCTTTGCTCTAATTTATTTCAGGTACCGTCCATTTCTCTCTTTATTTCTTCCTCTTTTTTTTCATTTTGAAGAATTTGTTTTGATTCGGTTCAACCAATCTTTTCCACTGAAAATCATCTCTCTCTCTCTGACAATGATTTCTTTCATGCGCGTTGATATATCAATTTCTGGGCAATTTTGATTTTACTATCTTCAATTTTTCTGTAGTTCAAACTTCATATTTGAGGCATCAATTTAAGCTAATTTTAGTTTGGATTAAATTGATAGATTTTCTACAAATAAATAAGGAAATGATTTATTTTATGACTGAATTTAGCTCTTTGTTTTCTTCTATCTTTTCTTAAATGGAAAATCTAGCTATTCGTTTGGCTTCAAGATGGACCTTTCTGGTAAAAGAACCTTTTATTGGAAATGATAACTTTTTTCTTTGGAAAAGGATTTTCCCGGAAACAAACAGGGGATAAAGTGTCGGTTAAAACCTACCCTGGTTCTCAACTATTCTGCAGATAAAATTTCCCAAGAAAGGAAAAGAAAATTTGACTTTTCACAAAATAAAAAGTAATTACTAGCAATATCTATATAAGAAGGATCAACTAATTAATGTTTTGTTGATTTTGCCTCAGGTCCCTTATCAGTATATTGGCAGTGTGAGTGTGTATATACATATAGCATATATCTCTGCAGAAGATCCAGCACATCCCCCATTTTTTTCCGTCGGGAGTAGATTTGCTGCTTTTATTTCAAGGTACAGTGCACCGATTGAAAGCTCCTACTCTATTTATTTTAGGCCTGATTGCATTTTTATTTCTTTTGATTCAGTTCATAACAATATTTTCTTCTCTTGTGATAAAATACTTGATATTCTACTTCTACTGAGGGTAGGATACTTGGACTGTAACGGCCCGGTCCGGAGTAGGTGGTGCCTGGTAGAAGTTCTGAGGAATAAGGGATGGTGATGGGTAGGAATGAACGGAATCCCATATCGGAAACGGAGAGATGGAGAGAGAGAATGGGTAGAAGTTCTGAGGAATAAGGGATGGTGATGGGTAGGATTGAACTGAATCATATCGGAAATGGAGAGAGAGACTGGTGTTTATTAGTAAAGTGGAAATACGATCGAAGGTGTTGGATTTGTGTCTAAGCGGACAGTATCTATATGGTATTGGATCGGAATGTTCCAATTAGTATCAGAGCCGACTCTCCACATGCGATGTGTGGTTCGGGAACGAACCAGACGGAAGCTGGTAGGCCTGTAATGATCCGGTCCGGCCCTAAGGGATGACGCCGAGATAGAAGGCCTGAGCAAAGGCCGGCCGTAAGGGATGGCGATAGGGTAGGAATGAACTGAATCCCATATCGGAAATGGAGAGAGAGTGACGGAGACTTATTAGTAAAGTGGGAATCCAATACATGTAGACGCGTTTTAAAGCCGCGAGGTCCAAGGTGTTGGATTTGGGCCAAAGTGGACAATATCTACATGGTATTGGGTCGGGATGTTACATGGACGGTGTAAAATAAATTTTGGATCTGGATTTCTCTTGCTCCTGTTGATGGAATGTGTATTTCTGCCAGTGTTTAATTGGGTTTGGATAGAAAGTTTTCAAATTTTGTTTTATATCATTATTAATATTATTATCAGATGATTTATATTCTTTCTGGCTTTGTTAGAATATGAACTAGTCTGTGCTATTTCTTCATTTGTTAATAAAATATATAATGCTAATTTATTCTCAATCCTTTTGTAAATTTTTGGTTCAGTACTTTTCAGTTTATGTAGTTTTATAATAAATACCAAAATTATTAAGGAGTTGAAAGTGCTGAAGTATATTATGGGTCTTCTGAGTTTGCACATTTTTCATCTAATATCAGATTTTTTCTTGGATCATATTAGAGTCTGTATGGCTTGATTAGATTCTAGTTTGATTAATGAAGATAGATGTAAGGAATTTCTAAGTTATGGACTCCAAGAAACTTTATTAATGGTCTAGAAATCATCAAGGGGGAGTTCTGCTGATTGTTTTCAACTTTTCTTTTGATTATATAAAGAAAACCTATATATTATGAATGCAATGTTCAAATATATATCAGCATAAATCGTAAAGCATAACTTTAGAAGTTGCCTCTGGATTTGTTTCCAGTAAAAATTCTGGGCATTAGTTTATCATAGTAAAACTGAATGCTTTCATTTAATTAGCTTTGCTTTCGATGGATAATGAAAATTCATCTTTTTCCTGCAGATCTTCTTGGAAATATATATATAAATATATAAGACAGAAACTTCAGTAGTTGATGGCTTCACCAGATCTTGATTCCTCCTGGCTACCTGCAGTTGGTGAATCTCTTGGTGGATGTTTCAATTTACATGTAGATGGAGTAAATTCTGCCGCTGTTTTACATGTGCTAGAATCTCCAGCCTCATCCGTGTCGAATAATAGTAGCATACCCAAACCACCTCCCGTGTCGAATAATAGTAGCATACCCAAACCACCTCCTTGTCCTGATAAAAAATTTATTCGAGTCAACGGTTGCAAAAGGATCTCAGAGTGTGGTTTTGTCCCAAAAGAGATTCAAGATACATGGGACAGGCTATTCAGGGAAGGATATGGTGCAGATGTATACATTGTTACCGATAAAAAATCATATATTCCAGCTCATTTTAATATCTTGGTGAGTTAATTGAACTTCCACTATATTTGGGAATTCTTCTAATTCCACTATTTTACTTTAAACTGAAGAGGTAAATTTAAAGTTGATAAAAACATATGTACCAAAACTTTTTCTTCCGTCTCCAGGAAAAGAATGTATAGTGATCCTTAATATCTTTGGTAGGATGACATCATTGACATGAGTCTCTATAGAGTGTTGTTATTTATTCAATTTCGTTATTGGGTTTTTTTAAGCCTTATTTAAACTTTGTGTATGCAGAGTATAGCATCACCTGTTTTTCAGACTCTTCTGGAGCAATCAAAAGTTAAGAAAGGAGTAAGATACATCAAAATTCTTGGAGTACCTCATGAAGCTGTCCATGTGTTCATTCGCTTTTTATACTCATCCTGGTATATTTGGAATTACCTAATCATTTACTCATCATCCTTGATATTTATTGCTGGCACTATGCCACTGCTGGAAAATTGATATTAACAATTTTTCAGCACTTATGCTTGTTGCTATGTCATTGAAGTATATAATGCAGCACTATGTTTATGTTTGAGGTAGAGGGACATTAAAAATCTTGTTAGAGCATGACAGTAATACATATCCAGTATAGTTATCAAAGGTGCACCTGAGGTGCAAAAGGTGCTAGGCTCCAGGCATGTCGTTTGGGAAGCCAAAAGGTGGACTCTGTTCGAGACGCGCACTTAGGCGCAATTTTTTATTAGCTAAACAACTTTTTTAGGGTTTCAAGTTAAAAGTGGCTCTTTTAATCTCAGCGCTTCCCTGTCTATTCATCTTTGATTAAAATTAAATTAGGATAAAAAGAAATGAACAAAGAGGAAAGAAGGTTAGAACAACAAAAATATCTCAAAGAACAGCAGAAAAAATGCTATTGAATACCAACATACAATTTTGAAAGAGAGAACAACCATCAAACTATTGAATAATACCAGCCACCAACAGCTGCATTTGATGAAGAGGGTGAGATTGAGAACCTTGAAGATGAATTTGATGTTGGAGATGATGATAGTGGTTGTGACTTTGATGAGTGATGAATATGAATATGGACTATGAAAACTTCAGTCTTGATGAAAAGTAGTTATTAGACTATTAGTTAATTAACTCAAGATTTGGTTCAGCTTTAGTCTTTAGATTTAAAATTTATTATTATGAGTTATGATTATGGAAGAGTTAGTAGTCAACTTGGAATTTATTTATGCTAGAATTTATGATTAAGGTTGTTGTTGATAATTGGATATGCTTTAGTATTTAACTATTTGTTGCATTTTAGAAATGTTAATTGTTATATATGATTTTACATATTATTTTTCTTTAGTACGTTTTTATGTCGCTCAGGCACGTACATTCACCTAGGCTCCAAGATCCCTGGAACCATAGTGCGCCTTTATTAACTACGGTGTCCAGTGAATACCAAGTATATGCTGGCTCATAATCTGTGTTTCCTCTTCATTACATATTTCTTGGGATGATAGAGCCTGCAATTTGTTTAGCTGCTGTCTAGTTAGTTTGACATTCCAGACTTATGTCTGTACCTATTAAATGAGTGGATTTTCCATGCTAGAATTAGACACGTAAAACATACTCCAGAAGTGAAGCTATTTTATGGACTAGCACAGTAGATGCCTGTCATTCTTGTTTACTTAATAGAATTTGTTCTTTTATATGCAAATACAGCTTTGAAGAAGAAGAAATGAAGAAGTTTGTTCTTCATTTACTGGTTTTGTCGCACTCATATTCAATCCCATCACTGAAAAGGATTTGTGTACACTTTCTGGAGCACAGTTGGCTTGCGAAAGAAAATGTAGTAGATGTGCTTCAGTTAGCAAGGACCTGTGATTCGCCACGGCTCTCCTTCATTTGTGTTCGTATGATTGTGAAGGATTTTAAATCTATATCATCCACTGATGGTTGGAAAATTATGAGACGCTCTAATCCTGAACTTGAACAAGAGCTTCTGGAGTTTGTAGTTGAAGCAGATTCTGTAAGTTAGTTCATCTTCATTTGGAGCATAAGCTTTGAAAATAAAGCAACTTATTAAAAGAATATTGAGATAATGTACTACATTCACACCATGTTTTGCTTTTTCTTTTTGAATAATCCTAAATTCCTCATAGATTACTGTTCCTATATGGCTCCTGAACATGCGAAAGTATGTGCATATATGTTTAGTATGATGTTTCTTTTAGATGTGGACATGTTTAAGCTCTCCTGTCCAGCTGTAAATTATCCTCCTATTTTGAAGATCTTTGGATTCACCTGTAAAGGACATATGTTGAATGCCTTTGTTCTTTGGTTCGTATTAAACATTTCTAATTTACCATGGGTTTTCAGTTATTATTGGATTTGAGACCATCTTTCCTTTCTTTTGGTCATATGATTCTGGTAATATTTTACGTCATGTATGCTTGATAGTATGTAGAATAAGGCATGATATGTTCCTTAGATTCAACTTAAGGAACTGCATTAAGTTTTTATCTCTTGCATTCAGAGAGAAGAAGAGAGGTTGAGGAGAATCGAAGAGAAAAAGGTGTACGTGCAACTCAACGAGACAATGGAGGCCCTCCTTCACATATGCAGGGATGGCTGTAGGACAATTGGTCCTCGTGACAAAGTGCTGAAAGGTGGGCAGATCATGTGCAAATTTCCTGCTTGTAAAGGACTTGAGAATTTAGTACGACATTTCTCGAATTGCAAGACTCGGGTTCCTGGTGGATGTGTTCACTGCAAACGTATGTGGCAGCTCCTTGAACTGCATTCCCGTATATGCAATGAGCCAGAAGCTTGCAAGGTTCCACTTTGTAGGTAAGCCTGAAAAAAAACATGCACAATTTTTATGTCTTTGTTTTTAAGGTTCAGGGGTTTGAAATCTGATTTGGATAGTGTCAAGCTACTACATGGAGTTTAATCTAAGAAATCAAGATAAATTGACATGTTGAACATTGTTAACAGGCATTTCAAGGAAAAAATGCAGCAGCAGACTAAAAAAGATGAATCTAGGTGGAAACTACTGGTTGGTAAAGTAATTGCAGCAAAGGGAAGACTCGGGCCGTTCTCAGCTTACCGTATGGGATTATGACCTATTCCGTTTAGGGGTTTGTTTCTTCAGCTCTGCCTACTTGAAGACATTATGGCAAATGTAAATCATAAAGAATGATCAATCACAAAATGAGCAGAATAGGTCTCTTTTTTCATGAAACTGAACAAAATGTATTAATGATTCTAGTACTAGTCCCCAAGACCTTGCTAGTACTTTGTGGTGGCAGAAAAGTCTGATAGAGTCATTGAAAGTTGAGTTTAATTTTCCAGCCTTCTTTTTTTGGCGAACTTAGATTAAATGTATTTTTTTTTTTTTTTTCATATTTGCTTGTTTGAAATCTTCTTTCTCAAAATTTCCGCTGCTCCTGCTAGGAGCTGTTTGCATTTTCATTTATTATTTCTGTCTGCTATTTATGTGAATATCAATTCCAAAAGTTTCTTCAATGCTATTTTATTTTTGCATTTCTTATTTCTTTTTGGCAAAACAATTTGTATTTGGTCAAGTTTTGACTTTTGCCTTCTGAATTTTGATTTGGTAAGATTTATATTTTTCTTCTCTTTAGTGTATGAATTTTGATCTAGTATGCTTTACTAGTGCTTTTGATGAAAACAATAAGTTTTTGCCTGGGAAAAAAATTTGAAGTTCTAATAACTCTCTAGAGTTGAAATTGAATAAGAATTGGATGCTAGTCTATATTTTAAAATCTAGGATTTATAATTTATTATTTGGACAGAAATTGACAGGATGTACTTTAAGGTTGCCATTAATGCCAACCCATTTTTTTGCAGATTGCAACCTTTATAACATGGAAAATGTGACATTTAAATTTAATTTTTCGGCAAATTTAAAATGAAATAGCTGATAGTGATAGGCTGATAGTGGTCTATGATAGTGACAAACTAATAAAGGTAATTAATTGTTTAAGGCTCATTAGATTTTTTATTTTTAGAAAAAAAGATCAATATTAAAAAAACATTCTAGTTAACAAAATCATCAATAGCAAAAACAATTAACTCTTACAAAATGAAGAGCTGAATCTCATAACATTAGACTATTGGACTATGTCGATAGAAAGTTGTTTTAGTGTACCGTCATTTGTTATGATGATGCGTGGGATTCTATACCTGGTGAGTATTTATTTATTCACGAAGTTGATAACAGATACTGCCATAATAATAGTTGACATAGGTTCAGTCTCTACCCATTTAGTAAAGTGATCAACGACTACTAGGAGATATTTATTCTGTCTTTTTAGTTGGTGGAAAGGGCCATGATATCTATCCCTCATGTTGCGAAGGGCCAAGCCGGGTTGATAATTTTTATAGCTGAAGCTGGAGACCTTACTACTAGAGTGAACCTTTCGCATGCTTCACATTTTTTGACATACTCAGCATCATCTTTAGCCAATAAAACCCTTGCAATTTTGCTTTCTGGCTACTGATTCTCCTCCCTCGTGAGCACCGCAGTCGCCTTCACGACGTTCTTTAAAGACATATTGCGCTTCCTAGAAGCCAATGCACTTTTTCCAATGGTGAGTGTAAGATTTGCGATACGAATGTTCCCTTATAACTGAATAGCTTCTTGCCTTCCTTTGTACTTTAATCCTTTCAATTTATCCGTTGGAAGTTCCATTAATGTGGCATACTTCCAGATTAGAGGACTTGATTTTAAGACTTCCTAAATGTAAACTCACTCCTTAACCACTAGACTACTACACAACTCATATTCTTAATAAAATATTATAGTTAAAATTTATAATATAACATTAGATGTTATATTTATAATTAATTTTAATATAATACCTTAATTAAAAGTTAAATAATAATTTTGGATATTGTTATTTTCTAATTTAGTACATATTAATCAAATTGGATTTGATTAAAGGTCCGCATAATCAATGTAAATTAAATTTGGATGTTATTTTGCATAGATTAATTTAATACATTGTTTATGTGTGTAAATTAACTTAGATTATGTTATGTTAAATATTTTTTGGATTATTAGAATATAAAAATAATTGGATTATCTTAATTGTAATTAAAATAAAAAAATATTTAATTAAGAGATAACTGCGAGAATTTTTAGAAAAAAAAAAAACTACCTACTTCCTATCCCTATCACAAAGTGTGCCCCCTCATTGTTTTTCATTCCCTACCAAAATTGTACTGCATATTTTGGCCAAGGTGGTTGATTCAAGTACGAGGATTCGATTCTGATAATAGCAAGCGACCGTTCCTATTCTGCTAGTGGCGAAGTAGATAGAGTTCGTATTTCAACTCCTCCATCTTATTCTAATTCTAGAGAACCTTGTTGATCCATTGTTTTTTGTTTGTTTATATAAGTATTGATATCAGAACGGACATATACTAGTTTTGATTAGGTTAAAACTGGTTTTTGGGATTGTATGTTTATTAGCGTTCATGGATTTAATTGTATAAGATTAATTAAGATAATAAATTAATTGGTTAAAATATATTTCTGGGTTAAATATTAATTTTATGAATGTTAGAAACTGATTTCCATCAAAACAGGGTTTTAAAATTCAAGTTATAACGTTTTTCACATTTTTGAAAATTGTGACTGGTAGTTGCAACACTTTTCATTTTCGTTAATAGGCTGTTTTCAGTGCTGAAAATAGGCTGTCAAAGTTTCTGAAAGTGTTGCATTAATGTCTGATTTTGAAAAATCAAGTAGTTAAATCTAAGTCTAATTAAGGTTTTGATTAAGGTTTTGTTTTATTTTATTTGGTTATTTTGAGATCTATCTTATCTCTCTCAGATCTGTCTTCTCTCTCGCATATCTGATGGCGAAAGACAGAGAGAGAGAGACCTAGGGTTAGGCGGACCTTGGAGGGGGGCGGTGATGGCGGCAATTCCGATCTTGGTGAGGCGGATCGGGCGGCTGGGGTAGGGCGGGCGTCGGATCTGGTGCAGGATGGAGTGTCGGCTGGCGGCGTTGTGGCTTCGGCAGGGGATGCAAGGGAGAAGAGGGGGCATGGCGAGCGGGTGAGGGACCGCTCCCGGGAGCGGGGTCGGGGAGCTTGGCAAGGGTCCGATGGGTTAGATCCGGCAGGATGCGGCGCCGGTTTAGGGAATTGGGGGGCTGGAGGGGCCTGGGATCGTGGGGACAGGGGCGTGGCACCTGGATCGGTTTCCTTGCTTGCGGATTCGGCTGGGACGCAGGCGGCGCCGCTGGAGGGGGATTCATCGGCAGGGAGGTTGGACGAGCGGTGCCTTGTGCCTGGGGCAGTGGTTGCAGGATGTTTGGGGGGTGGGCGCATGGGATCGGGTGATGCGATTGCCCGCCCCTTGCTCCCCGCGATCCCGGATGGACGGGTGGGCAAGTTGCCGCCTGCGGACTGTGCGACGCCTGTCCTCCCTGCCGATGACGCCGGGCACCGCAGGGGGCCTGCCGATGCTGGGGCGGGGCGTTGGCCTGGTTTTTCCGGCATTGTGCCTGGCATTGATTGTCCTATTCCGGTCAGTGCTGGGCAGGCTGAGGTTGCATTTGGGGGGCAGGTTGCCTCGAGTCAGAGCCCTTTTAAGGCTGGGCATGATATTCAGGGACAGGGGAACATGGCCTCCCCCAGGACTGCAGTTGGCAATAACGGGATAGGTAAAGGGTCTTGGAAAGACACTGTTATGGGAGTGGTTGAGGAGGAGCTCTGCTTTGAGGAAGTGGAGATAGTAGGGGATTCTGCGGATCTTTTCTCTGATTCGGACGAGGAGGATGGTGTCCAGGATGATCCTCTTTGTCTGGTTATTAGACTATCTTCGGAAGAGAAGAGGGAACTCAGAGAGAAGTGGAAGGTGTCGTTGATAGTTAAGGTGTTGGGGAAGAGAATCAGCTTTAATTATTTTGCCCAAAGGATTCAAGCCCAGTGGGCTAGGAAAGGGAAAGTCAGTATTACTGACCTTGAAAATGACTTCTATGTCATCAAGTTTACTAGAGTTGAGGATTACAATACTGTGATCAAGGGGGGGCCCATATATTATTTCCAACCACGTTCTGGCTTTACGGCCTTGGGTTCCTAATTTTAATGCCCATGATTCTACTGTTAACAGGATTTTGACTTGGGTTAGGTTTCCGGGCCTTCCCATTGAGTATTACAGTGAGAAATTCCTAAGCAAAATAGGAGGCATGGTTGGGAAAGTCCGCCATGTGGATAAGACTACTATTGGTGTCATTAGGGGCAAGTTTTGCTAGGGTTTGTGTGGATGTGGATCTTGCGAAACCCTTATTATCTAAGTTCTGTGTTCAGAACAAGGTGTTCTTTATCGAATATGAAGGCTTACATAACATTTGTTATGATTGTGGCATTTATGGTCATTCTCAGGAAGGTTGCCCCAAAAGGGAGAGTGTTTTGAAGGAGACTGTTATGGAGAGTGGGAGCATTTCTGTAGGTAACCAAGGGAATGAAGGAAACTTCGGTCCTTGGATGGTAGCTAAACGGACTACTCGTCGTAGAACTCAGCCTCCTATTATGCAGAATCTTCCTCCTTATATTATCAAGAAGGGGATTTTCGCTCCTTCTAAGCCTATGGCTGCCCCTAGTGTGAAGGAGAAGCCTATCCCCAAGGCTAGGGAGGAGGCTGGTACCAGCTTAGCTCTTAGGTCTGGCTCTAGGTTTGGTGCCCTATCTATTGAAGACGTTCATGAGCCTGTCCAGGGAGATGAGCTTATGGAACACAGTTTGCCGGGTCTGGAGTCTGTTGTGTCTTCTGAGCTAGTGGTTGATTCTGTTAATCCCCTCTTTGCTTCCAAGAATGAAGCTCAGGGGGCCCCCCTGGTTCAGGCGGCCCGAAACATGAAGGAAACTAATGAGGGTAGTTCTTCTATTCTTACTGGTGGACCTGGAATTGGGAATCCAATGGGGGTTATTAAACCTGGCTTGAAAAAGCCAAAGGGCAAACAAAAAAGCATCCAGAATTCCTTGGCTTTTTCAGAGAAGAGGGGACCTGCGGGTACCTCGGTGAGGCTCTCAGGAGCCCCTAGTAAATACCTGGCTTAGGTAGGTTGGTGCGGTCAGTCTTCTCCTTTCTATGGACTTGTTGTGCTGGAATGTTAGGGGTGCGGCTAGCAAGGCTACCCGTATCCATATTAATGACCTAATTAAACAGTTTAACCCCTCGTGTTTTGCTTTACTGGAAACTAAGATTAGTGGAGAGAAAGCAGATGAGGTGGTTAATAAGTTTAAGAACTGGAGGTGTGTTAGATCAGAGGCTACTGGCCGAGCTGGTGGGATCTGGCTTTTCTGGAGGCCAGATCGGATTCATTTTGATGTTATTAGTATCGATAAGCAGGTCATTCACTGTAAAGTGAGCATTTCTGGTATTACTCCCTTCTTGACTACCCTTGTGTATGCTGATCCGATCTTAGTTAATCGCAAACGGCTGTGGGAGATCCTCTTTTCGATGAGTGGCAGCATCTCTGAGCCCTGGTTTATTGCGGGAGACTTTAATGATATCGGCCTTATGAGTGACCAGAGAGGAGGTTCCAATCATTATGTTAATCGCTGTCTTCACCACAAAAATAATATGGATTTATGTGGGCTTTCCGACTTAGGGGCTTCGGGTCATAGATTCACTTGGAAACGCAATAGTACCTTTGTTCGTTTGGACAAGGTCTATGCTAATGTGGCTGCCCTGACTTCTTTCCCTGAGTGTTCTGTTTTAAATCTTCCGTTCCGTCATTCGAACCATTGCCCTATTTTGTTTAGACTTTTGAGAGGCAATCGGCCTAGGGGGAAGAGACCGTTCCGGTACCAGCTGGCGTGGGAGTCCCATCCTAAGTTTAAGGAGTTCATCCAAGATAATTGGAAACCTCATTCGAATGTCCTGCAAGCTTCTGAAGGGTTCAGGAAGAAGGTGCTTGGTTGGAATAAGAATGTCTTTGGGCACATTATTAGAAGAAAGAATAAGTTGTTAAAAAGGATGGAGGGCGTTCAGCGTAGGTTGGATGTGAGGTTTGATCACAGTTTAGATGGCCTCCTTATCAGAAGGAGCTGGAAGCTGTGCTTAGGCAGGAGGAGCTTCTCTAGTTCCAAAAGTCTAGGAAATCCTGGATTAGGGATGAGGATCGTAATACCAGGTACTTCCATCTGTCTACTATGATCAGGCGGCAGAGGAATAGAATTGAGGCTATCAAAGATTCTGATGGGGAGTAGGTGTATGAAGATGAGGTGATTCGGAATTTGGCTTTGGAGTTCTATAAGGAGCTTTTCAAAGAGGATCCTGTTCATCTGGAGAGGGCCCACTCTATTGCTACCTTTCCTTTGATCAGTGAGGATATCAGTCAGAGTGCCTTTCTTCCTATTTCCCGAAAAGAGATTGACCATGCCATCTTCAGCATTGGGGCGTCTAAAGCGCCTAGTATTGATGGTCTTCTAGCTGGCTTCTACCATAAGCACTGGGGTGTTGTGAAGGAGGGTATCTATGAGTTTATCATAGGTGTGTTCAATGGGTCTAAGGATATTGAGCTGGTTAATAGAACTCTCCTGGTCCTTATTCCTAAAATTGATAAGCCTTCTTCCTTTTTGCATATGAGACCCATCAGTCTTTGTAATGTTCTTTACAAGACGATTACAAAAATTGTGGCTAATAGAATCTGTGGCATTCTTCCGGAGATCATTTGTCAGAATCAGGGTAGTTTTGTACCCGGTAGACAAATGATGGATAATGTGGTGATTGCCCAAGAAATGGTGCACACTATGAAGATTAGGAAAGGGAAGAAAGGCATTGTGGCTCTTAAGCTGGATTTGGAGAAGGCCTATGATCGCATCAACTGGAACTTCCTGATGGAGAGTCTGGAGAGAGCTAGGATCCCGGACAGTTGGAGAAATCTTATTAAGGTTTGTATTACTTCTCCTGTGTTTCAGGTTATGGTGAATGGGGATATGTCGGAGGAGTTCTCTCCGGGTCGGGGCATCCGTCAGGGTGATCCTATGAGTCCCTTCCTTTTCGTTATTGCTATGGAGAGGCTGTCCCACCTTATTCAAGATGCCATTGATATTGGGAGTTTCCACCCGGTGGCCATCAATAGTTTCTATCCCCAGGTGACCCACTTATTCTTTGCGGACGATGTCCTTATCTTTCTTGAAGGTAATGAGGAGCAGTTGAGTGTCATTATGGATATTCTGGATTGTTTTTGTTCGGCCTCTGGTCAAAGACTTAATATCCAAAAATCTAGGATGATGTGCTCTAAGAATATGAATCCGAGAATTTGTAAAAGATTAAGTGATTTGTCTGGTATTCCTCTTACTAATTCTCTTGGGAAGTATCTGGGGATTCCTCTCCATAGTGAGAGAGTGTCTAAAGTTTCTTTCAAAGATACTTTGGACAAAGCCAATACGAGGTGTGCCACGTGGAAAGCCAAGACTCTCTCCCTCGCTGGCCGTCTGACTTTAATTCAATCTGTGAATTCCGCTGCTCCCAACCACATCATACAGGCTTGTCAGCTTCCGAATCCTGTGCTTAATGATCTTGATAAGATTAACCGAAGGTTCCTGTGGGGGGAAGCTGCGGAGGGAAGAAAGATCCACCTGGTGCCTTGGAGTGAGGTTTGTCAGCCCAAAGATTCAGGGGGTTTGGGCATTAGGAGAGCTAAGGATAATAATAAAGTTTTATTAATGAAACTCCTTTGGCGTATGTGACAATGCCCATCCTCTCTCTGGGTTCGCCTTCTTTGTGGTAAGTATCGAAAAGATAAGATCTTTGGGGGCCCGAAAGAGAGAGTTATCAATTGTTCCTTCCTCTGGAAAGGGCTTAGCGCCGTTTTTGCTGAGTTTTGCTCGGGGGTTGGTCTGGATGTGGGTAATGGTAAGTCCATAAGCTTCTGGTTTGATACCTGGATTGGGGATAAAACTTTAGTGGATATGTGCACTTCCCCCCCCCGCCTAGTGATATCCAAAACTGGAGGTTAGCCGATGTGGTGGACTCTGAAGGGGACTAGGTTTGGCCTAAATTTGATTCTTTCTTTAGCCTTGAGACTCTCCTTAGAATTAGAGGAGTGAATGTGAGTAATCAAGAGGAAGACATGGATAAGCATTGCTGGGCGCTGAAAAACAATGGAGTCTATTCTTGCAAATCTGCCTTTGAAGCTTTTTCCCTTAACAGGACTGATAATCCCTCGGATATTTGGAAGACCATTTGGTCCCTTAAAATCCCCTACCGCATGTGGAGCTTCCTGTGGCTGGGCGTTAAAGACAGATTACTTACTAACTCAGATAGATACAGAAGGCATTTGGCGACCTCTGGAGCTTTCGGTAGATGTAGAGGCCATGTTGAATCGTTGTGCCACGCTCTTAGGGATTGCCCTAAGAGTGAAGAGGTTTGGAAGAAAATTCTCCCTCATCATACTTTCTCTTCCTTCATGTCCCATTCTGTGAACGACTGGTTCTCAGATGGTATTAGGGGAAAGTTATTGTCTTATATGGAGCATGGGGACATTTTCTTTGCCATTATCTGTCATCAAGTGTGGAAATGGAGGAACGAGGAGATTTTTGATAATAAAGATGTGCTTTTGCCTAACTTAGCTGAGTTCTTCTTGAAGAAACTCTCCTCTATTATTGATAGTTTCAAAGGTGAGTCCCTTGCCAGATCTTCCCCGAGTAGTGATGTCCACCTCGTGAGCTGGAGCAGGCCGAGAGAGGGGGTTGTGAAGCTGAATACTGATGGTTCCTGCCTCAGTAATGGTAAGATTGCTGCCGGAGGTGTTCTTAGGGATGCGGGAGGCGCCTGGCTTTCTGGGTTTACCCAGAATTTGGGTTTGGGTTCTTCCTTCTCTGCGGAGCTCTAGGGCATTCTCTCTGGGATCCAGCTGGCGATTAGGCTGGGTGTTAAGAGGCTTTCTGTGGAGTCAGATAACTTGAAGGCCATCAATATGATTTTGGATAGTCATGGCATGGGTCTTCATAGCCGCAACCTTATTAAAGCTATTAAGAGGCTTAGCCCTTCATTTGATATCCTTGAGTTCAGCCACATTTTCCGGGAGCAGAACCGTGTTGCAGATCACTTGGCGGCGGTAGACCATGAGGGGGTGTTAGGTGTTTCTACCCTTACCGTTCCCCCTATCGCTCTTTCTCCTCTTCTTTTAGAGAATAGGATTGGGGTTAGCTTTCCTAGGCTAATCCCGGTGTAGTTGCTTGTTTTGCTTTGCTTTCCTTTCCTTTTCTACCAAAAAAAAAAAATTAATATATATATATATATATATGGTATATAAATATTAAATTGTAATATTATGATTTTATACATATAAATTTAAATCATTGGATAATATGGAACTTAATAAAAGTGTACAAGTATGTAAAAGGATATTTTAAATTTATCATTGGATGATAAAAGTTGATATATTTGTAAATTTTATTAATTTTGTAATTGGTTTATTATTGGATATTACCTATTAAAAAATAAAATTGTATTTATAAAAAAAAATCAAATTGTAAATTGGATTTTACAAAAGGAATAAAATCAAAGACATTTTTTAGGGTCATATCATAATTAAGTACAAAATTACAACTAAGTCATATCACCAAATTTAATTCTTAATATATCATTATTCTCTATATATTATGATTTTACACTACAACAACAACAAAGCCTTAGTCCTGAAATGATTCGGGGTCGGCTAACATGAACCATCATATAAACCGTGAAATCAAGTCGGATCAGCGACACAAATTCTCCCCCTCCACTCTGTCCTATCCACTACCATATTTTCCTCAATCTCCAATAAACTCATATCACTCTCGATCACCCTCCTCTAAGTTTGCTTAGGTCTTCCCCTACCCCTCACCACTACATCCCTTTGCCACTCTTCAGTCCTCCTAACCGGCGCATCAAGAGCTCTTCATTTTACATGGCCAAACCATCTTAGTCGGTTTTCCCTCATTTTATTCTCAATAGATGTAACCCCTAATTTTGTCCTAATTATTTCATTACTCACCCGATCCTTTCTCGTATGATCACACATCCATCTCAACATACGCATCTCCGCCACCGATATCTTATGGATGTGACAGTGTTTAACTGCCCAACACTCTGTACCATATAACAGTGCGGGTCTGATTACCGTGCGGTAGAATTTTCCCTTCAATATATTAGGCATGTCGGGGTCACAAAGGAAACCGTAGCACTCTTCCACTTCGTCTAACCAGATTTAATCCTATGAGCAACATCTCCATTTACTTCTCCATCTATTTGGATAATAAATCCTAAATACCGAAAGCAATCTGATGTCTGAACCACTCTCCCATCTAGGGTGATTGTCCCTGCCTCCCTACTCCTATCGCCGCTAAACTTACACTCCAAATATTCTGTCTTACTTCGGCTCAACTTAAAGCCTCTAGATTCTAAAGTTTGTCTCTATAGTTCCAACTTCCTCTCCACGCCTTCTTTCGTCTCATCAACCAACACAATATCATCTGCAAACAACATACACCATGGTATACCATCTTGAAGTGAACTCGTTAGTTCATCCATAACAATGGCAAAAAGAAATGGGCTTAGTGCAGAACTTTGATGCACTCCAATCGTAATAGGGAACTCTTCACTCTTCCCAACACTGGTACGTACACTCGTGCATGCTCCCTCATACATGTCCTTTATGATGTCAATATATTTCCGCGAAATGCCTTTCCTTATTAAGGCCCACCAAAGTACTTCCCTTGGTACCTTATCATATGCCTTCTCTAAGTCAATGAAAACCATATGCAAGTCTTTCTTCTTATTTCGATAGTGCTCCATTAATTGTCTCATTAGATGGATGGCTTCCATAGTTGATCTTCCCGGCATAAAGCCAAACTGGTTTTCCGAGATCTTCACCGTCCTCCTTAGCCTTTGTTCGATCACTCGCTCCTAAAGTTTCATAGTGTGACTCATTAATTTGATTCCTCGATAGTTGGCACAATCCTGGACATCGCCTTTGTTCTTATACAAAGGGATTAGGATACTTTTCCTCCATTCTGATGGCATCTTATTGTTTCTCCAAATTTTGTTGAAGAACGTCGCCAACCATTCAATTCCTCTCTCTCCCAAACATCTCCAAATCTCAATAGGGATGCCATCAGGTCCTACTGCTTTCTTCAATCTCATCTTATTTAATGCCATTTTGACTTCACCCTTTTGAATTCTCCATATGCATTCACGATTTACCATATACTTATATCTCCCACATCTTGTCCGTGATCTCTATTAAATAAGTTGTCAAAATAGGACCTCCATCGTTCCTTGAAATCCTTATCTCCAACTAGGACTTTTTGGTCAACATCCTTCACACATTTAACTTTTTCGAGATCTCGCGTCTTCCTATCTCTCATCAGAGCAATTCTATATATGTCTCTTTCCCCTTCATTTGTATCCAATCTTGTATACAGATCCCGATTCACCTTTGCTCTAGCCTCTCATATGACCTTCTTTACTTCCCTTTTAGCCTCTTTGTACTTTTCGTAGTTCTCATCACTCCTACACTTCCCTAATATTTTATAGGATTCTCGCTTACTCTTTACTGCTTGTCGTACTTCTTCTGTCCACCAAGATGTGTCCTTACCCGGTGGCATGCTACCTTTAGATTCCCCTAGAACTTCCTTCGCTACTTCCCTTATACTATGCTCCATCTTAGTCCATATCTAATCTATATCTAAATCCATATTACAAGTCCAAATATCTTTTTTGGCCATCTCATCCACAAATTTTGTTGATTCTCCCCTTGCAGTTTCCACCACTTAATCCTAGTCTCCACTTGTGGTGTTCGTTTTCTCATACATCTCCTACTTCGAAAATCAAGCACCACTACTCTATGTTGGGTTGTCGTACTCTCACCAAGGATCACATTACAATCAATATAACTCTTTCTCCAAGCACTCCTTACTAGGAAGAAGTCAATTTGGCTTGCATTACCACCACTCCGATAAGTCACTAAGTGGGATGTTCTTTTCATAAACCATGTGTTCATGATACTCAAGTCATAGGCTGCCGCTAATTCCAAGATATCATTTCATGCTTCATTTTTATCTCCAAAACCATACCCTCCATGGACACTCTCAAACCCATCTCGCCTAGAACCCACGTGTCCATTAAGGTCACCACCCAGTACCATCTTTTCATCCCTAGGAACCTGTTGCACCACTTCCTCTAAGTCCTCCCAAAAGGCTTGTCTAATAGAGACATCTAATCCTATTTGTGGCGCATATGTGATAGGGGCGTTTCGTCCCTATCTTTTAGCGTGATTTACGATTTAGTTTTAGATAAAATAAATAAGTTTAATTGCAAAAATAGAGTGTTTTGAATAAAATAACGAAATAAAAATAAATTTCGTACTTACGGTTAATTTTCCCTATTTTTGATTAATTTAGAAAATAAAAACGTCAAGCTAACTCGGCTCTCGAGAATTGTGTTTCAGGTACAAGCAAGGAGTGAAATTCCACCAACATACGCGGGGCGTACCTCCCTTTACGTGAGGCGTGGAACATTTGGTCAGAAATAATTGAGCAATCCACAGACACCACGTGGAATCTAGTCACCAATACGTGGGGCGTATCAACCACCACGCGGGGCGTGGAACATGTGTCAGAAATGATAAGCCTAATCTTGAAAGTCAGACTGCATGGTCTCCCTGAGTCAACTACCCTACGCGGGACGTACCACCTTACACGCGAGGCGTGTAAGGAAGTTCTTCAATGCAAAAAGATCAGAGACTCATTTACGCGGGGCGTGTTTCGACTACGCGAGGCGTAAAAGGGCCAAATCAAGCAATAAAATCTCAGAAACTCAAACACGCGAGGCGCATCCTAGACTACGTGAGGCGTGATTGAGACAACAAGATCTGGACTTGGCCCACATGCAGGAGATTTCTTACGGAATGGGAAATTACGCGAAGCGTACTCCACCATACGTGAGGCGTATCATGGGAATTCTGCAGAAAATAATGTTGCTCCATGCTTGTACTTTGTAAAATTACAACTTTGCCCTAGCTTGATTGTATAAATAAGAGTGACTAGCACTCATCTTGGACACCTTTGATATACCATTGTTATTATAGTTTAAACTTTTGTTATTTGTGTGTGAGATTATATTTTACATAGCAATTCTCTTCCCCCTTGAGAGCTTGTTCGTTGATTCCGGCATTCCGTCAAAGTTCCATTCCATCTCCGCTCACCAAGCTCGAAAGCTCCACCTCCAAGTCCTAAGAGACGGCCTTGAGTCTGGTTAGCTAGTTCCGAGGGTGGATTCTTCCCTTTTCACTTGCTAATTAGCTTGTACTCTTCCTATGTACTAGGCTTGGTTGTATTTCATATTTACATTCTCCATATTTATAATTTATGATTCATAATCTCTTTCTCTATATTTGTATTGATGTTTGCTACTTGTTTTGATACTCGTAATTGATTATTGTGTAGGAGAACGCGATTTCCGACGCCATTCGGGTTATCTTTAGGGATTCATATAGGTGTTGCCTTACCGGAAGTGACGCTCCGGAAACCGTAGAAATTGACAAACCACGGAACTTACGGGCCCTAATTTCTGGTCCCAAGCATTAGACACGCCTTGACTAGGAACCACTTAGTCTAAGTACTTCACAGATCGGTCACACTACACGTAATCGTCATTGCAAGAGTAAAACATTAACCGTTTATATATTGAGAGTCATTATTTGTCATATTTATAACTTATCGCCATCCATATCATTCCGTGGAGTTTGCTATATAAACTTGTCTCACCCGTAGTTAGGAGTAGTTTGTAGTTGTTCCCCGAATCAACTAAAAGTATTCACCGCTTAGATAACGTATAAAACCGAGTCGTCTAATACTTGTAGTTATAAATCCCGTGGATTCGATACCCGGTCTTAACCGGATTATTACTTGATACGACGGGGTACACTTGCCCCTAAGTAGCCGCGTCTAGTAGAGTCTAAGAACACGTGCATCCCGTACACTTATATATTCTCACCCATCATCCACACTCTATTCACAACCTACTAGGCGTAGCGCCCATCAATATGCACTTATGACATTCACAACCTCGTCCCTTATCACAAGCTTAACACTCATAATTCTATCGCTCTTTCTAGACACCGCTACTACATCATCAATATAGTCCCGATCTATAAGAATACCTACTCCATTTCTACCCCTGTCCTTTCCTGAGTACCACAGTTTATACCCCCAAGGAGCTATCTCTCTAGCCTTGGCTCCAACCCACTTGGTTTCTTGTAGACACATTATATTTATTCTTCTCCTCTTCATAACATCTACAATTTCAGCTAATCTTCCTGTTAGAGAGCCTATGTTCCATGTCCCAAAGCGTAACCTATTACCCCTACCCCTGCCCTTACCATTACTGTTACCGTGGACTAGCTTATTTACCCGCAACCCTTGCATATTTGACACCACCCCTGGGTCCTGGGGTGGCGCACCGCTTCGGGGCGACGACCTAGCAACCCTTGCACATTTTTCACTACACCCGGGTCTAAGAAGTGCAGCGCGTCGCTGAGTAGGGAACGCCCCCACGATATTCATATGTTTGTTCATGTCATAAGATGTGGCTAAGTTTTACGCTGGCCGCCACAAACCTACCGCAACCCTCCTCATTTGTCCGGGCTTGGGACCGGCTGTAAATGCCACCAAGTGACCCTCACAGGCGGAGTTATTATGATTTTACACTATAGTTTAAAAATTCTAGACTCCAATTCATAAATTATAAACCCTATAAAATATATTCTACACTTCTAATTTATAAATTCTAATCCTTAAAATATATTAAAAATATTGATTTTACTAGTTTGACATAATCCAAAATTATGACTTGACATAATTATAAATAATCGTTAAAAAATGAATTTCTGTGTAATTTTCCCCTTTTTTTTTTAAGAGATAAAATCAACACTACAAATTTTTTATGAAATACAATGTTTTATGGGCTGGGCTCATTAATTTACCTTTTAATTAAATGTAATGATATTACATATCCAATGAATCCATTAGTTATCTATTAAATCTATTACATATCTATTTTGGTCAGATGCAAATGGATATGTAATAAAAAAAATTACATTCAAAAAATCAGATTTTAATTTTTATTTACATTTATAAAAATTATTTTTATGTATTTTATAATTATACGATTTTAAATCTTAAAATATCATAATATCATAATTTTAATTTTGTTTTTGTCAATTTTTTAGTTAGTAAATTATAGGGAAAAAACAGTTTTTTATAAAACCATCAGATTTGATATTTTAATAAATTTATTTAAGCCACTGAGACACTTATAAATAATTTATCTATTCTGACTATTATGTAATTTATCCTATGTAATATTGGATATTACATATCCTAATTGGACCGAACCTATTAATCTCCAATCCATGAAATCTATGTTAGAAATAATACAAGTATAAGTTTTAGAATTAAATATTTTGTTAATTAGATTAGCAAAATGAAAAGATTAAAAATAATTGTTTTGGTTTTAAGTTTTATAATTCAAGAATAGTTAAAAGGAATTAAACTAGTAATTTTCTAAAGCACGGAAAATTCTAGCGTCATAATTGAATCACTTATGGGATAAATAAATGTTTGGATGTTTTTAGGATTCAAATTTATGCCATTTCATAATTAAATTGGCCATGAATTATTAGATGAATGAGTTTAAAACGTTTTTGATAGGGTAAATAATTTATTAGTTTTCACCTTTTTACGTAACATACTGTTTAGTCCTTCTATTTTGAAAAACACATTATAAGGTCTCTATCTTTTATCAATATTAATGTTTTGGTCCTTTTGTCTATATTTTTTAAAATTTTAACCTTAGCTTTCAATGCTGTCATGGTACGATACAAAATGACCATGTTACTCTGTTATTTTATGTCTGGCTGTTTATGCCAAATATAATGGTTAAAAAACTAAAAAAATAGATAATAGTTAATATTGATAAAATATAAGAATCTTATAATGTGTTTTTCAAAATAAATGGACTAAACAGTGTGTTAGGTAATAATGATGGACTAATAAATTATTTACCCTATGATATATGTTAGATTGTTTTTAAATATGATTTACCTGGCTTATATATCTATCTAGTAATAAGATAAAACCACAGTTATCCATAAGGGTGACAACAATGTTTACCGTTGCGTCAAAGCTCGCCCTTCATCATAATTAAGTCTTTAAATCTATAAAAACGCCATAAAAATATATAAAATAAAAGGTTAATTTGTTTTAAAAACTTAAAATCACGAATTACGCCTTTACCTTTTAAGTTTTGAATTTTTTTATGGATTTAGACAAATTACAATGCAGGTCACTGTAAACAAGTTCATATGGCAAATGGATCATTATAAGCAAGTTCAGAGGGCCAATATGTTATTTTAAACAAATTTAGGTGGTCAATATATTATTTTAACCAAGTTGAGGGGGCTAACGAGATACTATATAAGTTCAGAGGGGCAATCAATCTTTTTGGACAACTTTATGGGCTTTTTTTTTTGGTAGAAAAGTAAAGAAAAAAGGGAAAATTACACAGAAATTCATCTTTTAAAAACTATTTACAACTATATCAAGTCATAATTTTGTATTATATCAAACTAGTAAAATCAGTACTTTTAATATATTTTAATGATTGGAATTTATAAATTAGAAGTCTATAATATATTTTCTAGAATTTATAATTTATGAATTGGAGTCTAGAGTTTCTAAATTATAGTGTAAAATCATAATATATAGAAAATAATGACATATTAAGAATTAAGTTTGGTGATATGACTTAGTTGTAATTTTGTACTTAATTATGATATTCATGTAATTGACCCAAGAAAAAAACAAACAAAAGCCCCATAAAAGAGCCCCCACTTGATCATCCAAAAGTAAGGAAGAAAGGAAGTCCGGAGAAGAAGAGAAAATAAAATAAAATAAATAAAGCCTAAAATAAAATAAAAGTATACAAATTGAAGGTGTTCGCTATGGTTACTTTGTTTTTTACAAAGTACCGTTACTTGGTGTGGTTTTCACCATTGGATTAATTTTATGCTCTATCATCCAATGGTGAAAACCACACCAAGTAACGGTACTTTGTAAAAAACAAAGTAACCATAGCGGGCACCCAAATTGAATGTTGAATATAAATATAAAATGAAGGGTTAAGGTGCAAAAATACTCCTAACGTTTTGGGCCAGGAGCAATTTTACCCCTAACGTCTAAAATGGTGCAATTTTACCTCTAACGTTGGAAGCCAAAAGCAATTTTACCCCTAACGTTCATAAATTGGGTCAATTTGAGAAATAATTCATCAAACTGTCTTCTCGGTCATGAATCTTGTCATCTATATTTCACACGTCTATGATTTTATCAGTAACAAATCACAAACATACGTTGAGATGTGAAAAAAAAATAAAAAAAATAAAAAAATATACTATCTTTTTGTACGAATTAGACAAAAAAAAATCAAAAAATTCACCAAATTTATAAATATTAATCTCAAATTCTATTATAAAATTATAAAAAATATGAAATCCTTTTTTTTTGAACGAATTGTTATGCAATTGGTGCAGAATAAGGAACGAAAATATCTGTGTTTTATAATAGTGTCTGAAATTGACTCAATTTATCAACGTTAGGGGTAAAATTGCTCTTGGCTTCCAACGTTAGGGGTAAAATTGCACCATTTTAAACGTTAGGGGTAAAATTGCTCATGATCCAAAACGTTAGGGGTATTTTTGCACCTTAACCCTAAAATGAATGGTATACTGTTTATTGTAAATTTTATAATAAAACAATTTAGTGTTTATAATAATTTTAATTATTATTAATGTTTTTTCACCTTGTAAAAAAAAAATGTTTTTTCATTGAATGAATTAATTCTAATTGTGTGTTAATAAAAAATGATGGTTACTAGAAAATTAAATCTTATTAATGGAATTACTGTTTATTATTAATTTTATGATAAAACCATTTAATGATTATAATGGTTTTATTATTGTTTCCTTATTAAATGAATTCATCAAGAGAAAAAACTTCCAATGGTGTGTCTATAAAAATATATAATAGTGATTATTAGAGAATTAAATTAATGTTTATTAAATTAATGTTTATTAGAGAATTAAATTCTATTAATAAAATTAATGTTTATTATTAATTTTATAATAAAATAATTTAGTGGTTATAATGGTTTTAATTGTTCTTAATATTTTTTTATTAAATGAATTAATTGAGAAAAAAAAACTTGTAATAGTGTGTCTATAAAAACGATGATTTAGTAGAAAAATTAAATCTTATTAATGGGATTACTATTTAGAATGAACAGCTATGGGAACAAAGGGTGCTGGTCGAGTTTAGGAGGTTCGTTGTGCAAAGGGGCAGACGATGGCTCTATGTCATAAGCCAGCTACGGTCTTAAGTGTAATGTTGATGCGACCGTTTTCTAATCGGAGAATAGTTCCGACAGCTACGGTCTTTTGAGTTGTACTAGCAATTTTATTGCATGTTGTAGCTCGTTTGTGACAGGCAGCATTCAGGCTTCTCTAGCTGAGGCCTTCGCTCTCCGTGACGCGATATTCTGGGTAATTTCACTCCACATTCAGAATATTTGGTTCGGAACTGATGCTAAGAGGGTGGTGCGCATTTCAACAAAGGTTTATGATATTATAGAGTTCGGGGTTGTTTTAGAAGAAATTTAAGATATGGTATTTATTCGCACAGGTTATTATGTGGCTTTCATTCCCTAGATTAGCGAACAGAGTGGCCCATCCAATGGCTCGTCATTCCCATTCCAATGCTAATTTGTTTAGTGATGTTGTTGTTCCTAGTTACTTAGACGAGGGTTTGTGTATTGACAATGTTTCTGTTTCTTTATAATAATCGTTTTATTTCTTTAAAACAAGAATAGAGTTCGAATTCTTACTTTTAAATTTTCTCTACTTTCATTATTATTAGGTTTAATTATAAATAACTACTATATGGTTTGGTCGATTTGCAGACCGGTACCTATGATTTTTTTTTCTTTGCAAACACAACTATGTGGTTGCAAAATTTTACATGTTTTTTTACTTTACCAAATTTGGCTGATAACGACCTCAAAAAAAATGAAATTCAAGAATTAAAATTGTTTAGTATCATATATACTATTGAACTATATTTTTAATTTTTTAAAATCGCCATTTTTGGAGTTTTCTCTCTCTAAGCATTATCTTTCTCTCTCATAAAAAAAAACAGTACCTAAACATAAAAAGTTAAAGAATTAAAGTTGTTTAAAATATCATTTAACTCTTGAAATTTTTCATTTCGAGATCGTTGTCGATCAAATTCTGACAAAGTGAACTAAAATGCAAAATTTTGCAAACCACATAATTGCGTTTATAAAATTTTGCAAACCATATGATTGCGTTTGTAAAAAACAAATACAACAGGTATCGGTCTGCAAATAGGCCAAACTACAAGGTAGTTATTTGTAATTAACCCTTATTGTTATATATATTATCAAAATATAAAAATTGAATGTTGAATATAAAAAAAATGAATGGTGGTTATGAGAGAATTAAATCTTATTTGTCGGTGAAGGCGGGCGGAAAGCCGGTGTTGGATCTGGCGAGTCCGGTTGCGGGGCGCGGGCTGGGTGCAGATCTGGTACAGGAGGAGGCTTGGGCGGCTGATGATGGGAGATCGGAAGGATCTCCTCGGGGTAGACGGCGGAGTAACGAAAGACCGAGGAATCGGTCCAGGGATCGTAGTAGATCGGAGTGGGCTGATGGTGGGGAGGCAGATCTGGTTAATTCGGTGCCTGTTTCGGTGGTTGGGGTGGCCGATCTGGATCAAGAAAGGGAGGGTTCTGCGGCTGCCGCGTCTGGCGTTGGGGAAGGAGAAGGTCCGATGTTTTCGGCTGTGGACCGTGGGGTTGAGCAGAACGTTGTGATGGGGGGACGCGTCTTGCGCTTGGTGCTCTGGGAGTGCCGGCCGCACAAGCAGGGTATTCTTTGCGGCTTGCGCAGGCCGCGCTGGCCGCGCAGGTCGTGCTTGCCACGCAGGCCGCGCAAGCCGCGCAGGCATTTATGCCGGGGGACTTAAGTCTTTTACTTTCGGGACAAACTATGGAAGGTGTTTCATCCCCAGGCACTCGGGTTACTCAGGGCCAGCATGCCCAAGGTTATCAAAAGGATGGGGGAGCTCCCTCCTGGAGGGATAAGTTGTTAGGGGTGGTGGAGGAGGAACCCATGATGGAGGAGGATACTTTTGAGAACGATGATGGGGATTTTCTCTCCGATTCCGATTCTGAGGATGGTCAGCCTGAGAACCCTTTGTGTCCTAGGATCCGTCTTTCCTCAGAAGACAAGCGGGTCATGAGATCCAAGTGGAAATTGGCATTAATTGTCACTGTTTTGGGGAAAAGAATCAGTTTCAACTACTTTGCCCAGAGGATTCAGGCTCAATGGGCTAAGAAAGGGAACGTTACCATCACTGACCTTGATAATGACTATTATGTCATTAGATTCACAAGGGCTGAGGATTACAATGCGGTGGTCAATGGTGGACCGTATATTATCTCCAATCATGTTTTGGCTCTGAGACCTTGGCCCAAATTTTGACCCCCATGACTGCTCTGTTAACAGAATCCTTACTTGGGTTAGGTTCCCAGGCATTCCTCTTGAATAATATAGTGATAGATTCCTGAACAAGATTGGTAGCCTGGTTGGTAAGGTCCACCATGTCGATAAGACTACCATTGGGGCAGTAAGAGGCAAGTTTGCCAGGGTCTGTATTGATATTGATCTTGCTAAGCCTCTTCTTTCTCAATTCTGTATTCAGAATAAGGTTTTTCATATTGAATATGAACGTATACATAATATCTGTTTTGAATGTGGTATGTTTGGCCATACATTTGAGGGATGTCCTAAGAAGAGGAAGGAGGCGGAGGAGTTGATGCAACCTATCATAGGTGGAGCTGAGAAAAGTCAAGGGGAAGAAAGGAGTTTTGGGCCATGGATGCTGGCCAAGAGGTCAGTGAGAAGGAAGCCAAGTGCTAATGTTAGTTCTATTCATCCGCCAGATATTAGTCGGAAGATGACTACGCTCCAGATTGCCCCTGAGATCAAGGTCAGACCCCCGGATATCAAGAAGAGGAGTGAGGCTGGTGTGGTCTCAGCTTCTGGCTCGGGGTCTAGGTTCGGTGTCTTGTCCCTGGAGGAAGGTCGGGAATCGGACCCTTCCAATGAACAGATTGATTTGAGCATGCCTGGTCTGGAATCGGTCGAGCCTATTTCTAGTGGGGGTAAATCTATTAATCCCCTCTTTGTCTCTGATGCTAAGGATAAAGGGAGCTTCCAGTCTCACCTTTCTACAGGGGAAGGGTCGAGTAGTAAGGCTGTTTCTCTGAATCCTCCTGTGGATGCTCCTATTGGAAAAGCTATAGGAGTGAGTAAGATGAACATGAAGAAACTTAAAGTGAAACCTAAGAAGAACCTTAATGGGTTAGACTCTTGGGCTAAAAGGGGACCTTCTGGGACTTCCTCTAGGCTCTCAGGAGCCCCGAATAAATACCTGATCTATGGTTTGGGTTTGTGTTAGTAGTCTTCCTTTCTGATGGATTTCTTTGTTTGGAATGTTAGAGGTGCGGCGAGCAAGGCAACCCGCATTCATGTTAATGATCTTATTAAACAGTTTAACCCCTCCTGTTTTGTTCTTCTAGAGACCAAGGTCAGTGGAGCCAAAGCAGACGAGGTGGTTAGAAAGTTTAAGAATTGGAATTGTGTCAGATCGGAGGCTACTGGCCGGGCTGGGGGGATTTGGCTCTTTTGGAAGCCAGGTCTTGTTAATATTGATATTGTTAGTATGGACTGTCAGTTCATTCATAGTAAGGTGTGCTACCCTGGTAATAAACCTTTCTTTGTTACCTTTGTTTATGCTGATCCTGTTCTTTCTAATCGTACAAGGTTGTGGGAGATCCTTCATTCTATTAGCTCTAACATGGTGGAGGCTTGGTTGGTGGCCGGGGATTTTAATGATATTGCCCTTTTAAGTGATCAGAGAGGAGGGGGTAATCATTATGTGAACCGGTGCCTTAACCACAAGCGTAGTATGGATCTGTGTGGGCTTTCAGACCTGGGTGCTGCTGGCCACAAATTTACCTGGAAAAGAAATAGCTTGTTTGTGAGGTTGGATACGGTGTATGCTAATGTTGCGGCTATCTGTAGGTTTCCTGAGGTCAAGGTGCTGAATCTCCCCTTCCGTCACTCTGACCATTGCCCTATCCTCATTAATTTGGTCAAAAGTAACCGGCTGAAAGGTAACAGACCCTTTAGATATCTTGTGGCTTGGGATTCTCATCCCGACTTTAGGAATTTCGTGAAAACCAATTGGCATCCCCACTCTGATGTTCTCCTCGCTGCTGAGGAATTCAGAAGGAAGGTGGTTGTTTGGAATAAAGACATCTTTGGCCATATTATCAGGAGGAAGAATAAACTCTTGAGGAGGATGGAAGGCGTTCAGCGTTGCTTGGAGGCTCGTTTCGACCATAGCTTAAATGGTCACCTTAGAGCTCTCCAGAACGAGTTGGAAGCTGTGCTTAGACAGGAAGAGCTTCTTTGGTTCCAGAAGTCTAGAAAGGCCTGGATTCAAGACGGGGATCGGAATACCAGGTTTTTTCATCTCTCTACGATCATTAGGAGACAGAGGAATAGGATTGATGCTATCAAGGTCGCTAGTGGCGAGTGGATTTTTGAGGAGGAAGACATTCGTCGCTCAGCCCTTGATTTCTACAAGGACCTGTTTAGAGAGGAAGCTGTGGACTTGGAGAGTGCCCACTCTGGTATTTCCTTTCCTCGTTTGGGGGAGGAGGCTATTAAAGATGCTTTCCATCCTATTGACCTTAAAGAGATTGATCTGGCCTTCTCTAGCATAGGGTCCACTAAGGCTCCTGGGATTGATGGTATCCCCGCTAGTTTCTATCATAAACACTGGGATACTGTTAAGGAGGGCATATACAGTTTTGTGTTAGGTGTTTTTGGTGGCTCTAACGATATCAGGTCGGTTAATAAAACCCTCATTGTCTTGATTCCTAAGGTTGTTAAGCCTTCCTCCTTCCTCCAGATGAGACCCATCAGTCTTTGTAATGTTTTGTATAAAGCTATTACTAAGATTGTGGCTAATAGAATCCGGAAGATCCTTCCGGATATAATTAGCCAGAACCAAGGGAGCTTTGTTCCTGGTAGACAATTGATGGATAACGTTGTTATTGCCCAGGAGGTTGTCCATTCTATGAAGATTAAGAAAGGTAAGAAAGGGATTGTGGCCCTCAAACTGGATCTGGAGAAAGCCTATGATAGATTGAACTGGAGCTTTCTTCTAGATAGTTTAGCCAAAGCTGGCATCCCGGAGAACTGGAGGATTTTGATTGAGAAGTGTATCTCCTCTCCTGTTTTCCAGGTCATGATCAATGGGGACATGTCGGATGAGTTTTCTCCCTCCAGAGGAATTCGTCAAGGAGATCCTATGAGTCCCTTCCTCTTTGTTATTGCCATGGAAAGACTGTCTCACCTGATCCAAGAGGCGGTGTGCAAAGGGACTCTCCACCCTGTTTCTATCAACAGACATTGCCCCCCTATTACCCATTTACTCTTTGCTGATGACGTCATGCTTTTCGTTGAGGGTAATGAGGAGCAAATTAAAACAGTTATGGATATCCTTGATTGTTTTTGCGAGGCTTCTGGCCAGAAGGTTAACATCCAAAAGTCCCGTATGCTTTGTTCCAAAAATATGGACAATAGCTTGTGCAGAAGACTGAGTGAGCTCTCTGGCATACCTCTGACGAACTCTTTGGGGAAGTATCTTGGGGTTCCTCTTCACAGTGACAGGGTTTCCAAAGCCTCTTTCAAGGATATTTTGGACAAAACTAATGGTTTGTGTGCTAGTTGGAAAGCTAATTCTCTTTCCCTTGCAGGTCGCCTTACCTTGATCCAGTCAGTTAACTGCGCTGCTCCGAACCACATCATGCAGGCCTGTAAGCTTCCTGAGCCTGTCCTTAGTGACCTGGATAAGATAAATCGGCGTTTCCTGTGGGGTGAGTCTGGAGATGGGAGAAAGGTTCACCTGGTCCCGTAGAAGGAAGCTTGCCAGCCTAAAAACAGGGGGGGTCTTGGTATTAGGCAGGCAAAGGACAATAATAAAGTCCTGTTAATGAAACTTCTTTGGAGAATGTGGCAATGCCCCTCCTCCCTTTGGGTCCGTCTCTTGTGCGGGAAGTATCGGAAAGATAGAATCTTTGGTGGCCCGAAGGAGAGGGTTGTTAGCTGTTCCTTCCTCTGGAAAGGGCTCAGTGCCGTGTTTGCTGAATTCTGTACGGGGATTGGCCTGGAGGTGGGTAATGGTAGATCTATTAGCTTCTAGTATGACACCTGGATTGGTGATAAACCGCTGATTGATGTGTGTAATGCCCCTCCGTCGGCTGATCTCCTTTCCTGGAAAATTGCTGATGTGGTGGACTCGGGGGGAGACTGGATCTGGTCAAAGTTCGACTCTTTCTTTAGTCTGGAGACCCTTCTTAACATTAGAGGAGTGAAGATTAGCAATCAAGAGGAGGATAAGGATAGACATTGCTGGGCCTTGACGAATAATGGTACTTATTCTTGTAAATCGGCCTATGAAGCTTTTACCCCTAATAGGGCTGATCCTCCCTTGGAGATTTGGAAGTCCATATGGTCCCTCAAGATCCCTTACCGTATCAGGAGCTTCCTTTGGCTGGGTATCAAAGACAGGCTCCTTACGAATGCGGATAGGCACAGAAGGCACTTGACTGAGTCTAGTGCCTGTAGTAGATGCAGAGGCAATGTGGAAACCTTGTGCCATGCCTTGAGGGATTGCCCAAATAGTAAGAAGATCTGGGAAGGGATCCTCCCTCATCACATCCTCCCTTCCTTCATGGCCTTTTCTGAAAGGGGCTGGTTCTCTCAAGGAGCCAAGGGGAACTTGCTGGCCAACATGGAGCACGGTGCCATCCTCTTTGCTATTACTTGTCACCAAATCTGGAAGTGGAGGAATGAAGAATTATTTGCGGGTAAGGCTGTCCTTATTCCTGATTTACTGTTTTTCTTCTCGAAGAAGCTCTTTGTTAAGCTTTGAAAGAGATTCCCTTGTTCGCCCCTCCCCGGATAAAGAGATCCTGCTAGTTGGCTGGAGTAAGCCTAGAGAAGGGTTTGCTAAGTTGAATACTGATGGCTCCTGCCTTAGCAATGGCAGAATTGCTGCTGGAGGAGTTCTTCGGGATGCTGGTGGCAATTGGATGGCGGGGTTTACCCATAACTTGGGGACGGGCTCCTCCTTTTCTGCGGAGCTCTGGGGTATCTTGTCAGGTATTAAACTCGCCATTCGCATGGGTGTTAAAAAGCTCTCGGTGGAATCTGATAATCTGGAGGCTATTAACAGGATTTCAGATAGCCAGGCTGTTTGTCTGAAGAGCCAGAATCTCATCAAAGCTATTTTGAGGCTTCGTCCTGCCTTTGAGTATCTTAATTTCTCCCATATTTTTAGGGAGCAAAACCGCGTGGCGGATCGCTTAGCAGCTGCTGGGCATGGGAGAATGTTAGGTGTTTCTACCCTCTCTGTTCCTCCTTCTTTTCTTTTGCCTTCTCTCCTAGAGGATAGGATTGGGGTCAGCCTTCCTAGACTGATCCCGGTGTAGGTTTTTTGTTGGTTTTGTTTTTTTTCCTTTCCTTTCTTACCAAAAAAAAAAGAGAATTAAATCTTATTACTGTTTATTATTAATTTTATGATAAAAAAATTAGTGGTTAAAATGGTTTTAATTGTTATTAAAATTTCTTCGTTAAGTGAATTAATTGAGAAAAAAACTTTCAATAGTATGTCTATAAAATAAAATCAACGGTGGTTACTAGAAAATTAAATCTTATTAATGAAATTACAGTTTATTATTAATTTTATAATAAAACACTTTAGTGGTTATAATGGTTTTAATTGTAATTAACGTTTTTCCATTAAGTGAATTAATTAAGAAAAAAAAACTTCCAACACTGTGCCTATAAAAGTTGTTTTTTGCTCATTCGAAACATACACATAGTTCATCTAAAAAAATTCTTTGTACCAAATTTTGTCCTAAAATTTTTGTTTTGAATCGTTCGTTCTATTTCTTAGTTTTGTGGTGATAATTCGATATTGACGATTAGAGTTCGACTCACGTTTTTTATTCTAACTTGGGATTGCGACAAAATTTGCTTTAAAGAAACTCGTCTAATCATGTTTGAAAATCTTCTACTTTAGTTTATTGTAATTTTATTATTTATTTCCTTTAATTTAATGAAATAAAAATATTATTTTGTTGTTGATTAAATTTAAAGATATATAATATAGAAAAAAAAAATCATAATTAAAACAAAAAGAAATGAAAAACATTTGGGGATAGAAATTATGGAGGGAATATAAAATAAGAAGAAATCAATTTAATTTCCCTCGGCCGTTGTCTGCTTCTCTTCTCACTGTCCATCCGACTTAGCCGTTGTCTGTCTTGATGAATTCTGATGTGCTCTCTCCTCTCGTTTTCATGAATTCTAAAACGATAATGGTTTTGTATCTTCTTCCTCTAATATATTTCAGGTATTCCTTTTTTCAATTTCAAGAATTTGTTTTGATCCGATTCGATTCAGAATTCACTCTCTCTGATAATGATTTCTGTCATGCGCGTTGATTTTGATTTTACTATCTTCAACTTTTTTCTGAAGTTCAAACTTCAAATTTCTGGACAATTTTGATTTTAATATAAGTATTTTCCCGGAAGCATAAAGTGTCGGTTAAAACCTACCCTACCCTGGTTTTCAACTATTCTATTCTGCAGATAAAATTTCCCAAGAAAGGAAAAGAAATTTGTGAAAGTGCTCAAGTATATTATGGGTCTTCTGAGTTTTTACATCATATTAGAGTGTGTATATGGCTTGATTAGATTCTAGTTTGATTAAGGGAAGGAATTTCTAAGTTATGGACTCCAAGAAACTTTATGAATGGTCCTCAAGTATATATCATGATCAAAAACTATATATATAATATATGTTCAAATATATATCATGAAGCATCACTTTAGAAGTTGCCTTGCCTGTGGATTTGTTTCCAATAGAAATTCTGGGCATTAAACTGGATGCTTTCATTTAATTAGATTTGCTTTCGATTGTACAATGAAAAATTCATCTTCTTCCTTCCTACAGATCTTCTTGGCAAGGCCTCCTATATATATATATAAGAGTTGATGGCTTCACCAGCATGGGACAGGCTATTCAGGGATGCTTGGGAAGGATGTGGTGCAGATGTGCACATTGTTACTGAGCGAAAATCATATATTCCAGCTCATTCTAACATTTTGGTGAGTTAATTGAACTTCCAATATATTTGCTATATATTAGAAATCACCGTTTATTGGTTATTGGGTTTTTTTAAGGCTTATTTGAACTTTGTATACGCAGAGTATGGCATCGCCGTTTCTCCATACTCTTCTGGAGAAATCAAAAGTTAAGAAAGGAATAAAAATCATCCAAATGCTTGGAGTACCTCATGAAGCGGTCAATCTATTCATTCGATTTTTATACACATCCTGGTATATGTTGGCTCATATCTCAGCTTCCTCTTCATTACATATTTCTTGGGATGATAGAGTCAGCAATTTGTTTAGTTGCATGCTGTCTAGTTAGATTGACATTACTCCAGAATTGAAGTTTATTTATGGACTAGCACTTAAAATGAGTAGATGCCTGACATAGCATTTGTAGTCTTAGAGAAAGAGTTTGGTTGTTTTTTCTTTACCATGTCTTAATAGAATTCGTTTCTTTTATATGCAAATGCAGCTTTGAGGAAGAAGATATGAAGAAGTTCGTTCTTCATTTACTGGTTTTGTCGCATGCATACTCAATCCCTTCTCTGAAAAGAGTTTGTGTACACTTTCTGGAGCACAGTTGGCTTGACAAAGACAATGTAGTAGATGTGCTTCAGCTAGCAAGGGCCTGTGATTCACCACGACTCTCCTTCATTTGTGTTCGGATGATTGTTAAGAATTTTAAATCTATATCATCTACTGATGGATGGAAGGTTATGAGTTGCTCTAATCCTGACCTTGAGCAAGAGCTTCTGGAATTGGTAGTTGAAGCAGATTTAAGTTCCTTTGGACTTATTAATAGAATAGAATAGAATATTGAGATAATGTCATGTCATGTATTTCTTTCTTGATATTTTGATCTGTTCCATACATATATTCAACTTAATAAGGAACTGTTATCTCTTTCTTGCATTCATTTAGAGAGAAGAAGCGAGGTTGAGGAGAATCGAAGAGAAAAAGGTGTACGTGAAACTCAACGAGACAATGGAGGCCCTCCTTCACATATGCAGGGATGGGTGCAGGACAATTGGTCCCTGTGACAAAGTGCAGAGAGGTTGGCATATCAAGTGCAAGTTTCCTGCTTGTGAAGGACTTGAGAATTTACTAAGACATTACTCGAATTGCAAGACTCGGGTTCCTGGTGGATGTGTTCACTGCAAACGTATGCGGAACCTTCTTGAACTGCATTCGAGTATATGCAATGTGCCGGAAGCTTGCAAGGTTCCACTTTGTAGGTAAGCTTGAAAAAGACATGCATAATTTTATTTGTGTTTGTTTTCAAGGTTGAGGTTTGACATGATTAAATGTTAACAGGCATTTCAAGAAAAGAATGCAGCAGCAGCAGAGTAAAAAAGATAAATGTAGCTGGAAACTACTGGTTAGTAAAGTAATTGCAGCAAAGGGAAAGGGAAGACTCGGTCCGTTCTCACCTTACCTTATGGGATTATGACCTCTTCCATTCAGCTCTGCCTACTTGAAGACATCATGGCATGGCATGGCATGGCAACTGTAAATCATCATATATGTCTCTTTTTTGCATCAAATGAAACTGAACAAAATGTATTATGTTATGTGAATATAAATTCATTATTTTTTTCATTTCTTATCCTTTTTTTGGTATTTGATGAAGTTTTGACTTGTGACTACTGAGTTTTGATTTGGCCCCTCACAATTTCTTGTATTTGTTAGTTAAACCTTATGCCCACTATTGGTAGTAGTTTAATTAATTTGTAAGTCAGATTTTATATATTGGATAATTTATAAAGTCGGACTTTTTAATTGCTTCAATCACTATCTTTTAAAGTAAATTAGGATAATGTTAAATGACGGGATGTATGAGTTTGCAAATTACACAAACTAATCTTTGTAACGAACTGTGTTTTACAACATTGTTAAGCACAAGGGTAAAGTAAAATAAATAAAAGCCCTCATGGTTTGTCCTAATTGCAAACAGTCTCATGTTTTAAAAACTTACAAACATGGATTTGTGTTTATACAATTTGCAGTTAAATGGGTAGAGTCAATTTTTTCGATTAAAAAAACATGTAGTTTAATTGATTTGTAAAGTCAACCTTTATATATTGGATAATTTGCAAAGTCAGATTTTTTTTAATTGCTCCAAATCACTTCTTTTAGAGTAAATTAAGATAATATTTCTAACGGGATGCTTGAGTTTGCAAGAATAAGGGTAAAATAAAATAAATAAAAACTCTCATGGTTTGTCCTATTTGCAAACAGTTTTGTGGTTTTAAATGGATTTGTGTTTGTACATTTTTGCACTTAAATTGGTAGAGAGATATTTTTTCGATAAAAAAATTTGTAGTTTAATTGATTTGTAAAGTCGTAGATAATTTACAGAGTCAAGACTTTTTAATTGCACCAAATCACTCTCTTTTAGAGTGAATTAAGATGATTTTCTGATAGGGTGCATGAGTTTGAAAATTACACACACAAAAAAAAAGGCATAATACACAAATAACCCCCTTAACTTGTCCAAATGTTGTAACTGTCCCCCTCAACTTTCAACTGTAACAACTTACCCCTCAAACTTGTCCAATTGTAAAATATAACCCCTCAAACTTGTCCAGTTGTAAAACATAACCCCAAATTGGGATTTTTTTTACCCCGTACTTGAAGCAACCGTAAAAATGTTTTCCCGAATTCGTATCATGCTATGAAATCTTCAATGGAGCTATTTCTCCACATAAACACATTTTCACCCACATAATATCCCAAAACTTTGAATCAAGAAATCACTAAAAAACGAATAGCAATAACAAAAAGAAGAAGAATAAGTTGAAGAATAAGTTGAAGAATTGAGGATTTGGTTACTTAAATACTGATTTTTTTGGGTCTAAAGATCTGATTATCGCATTCCACGAGCATTTGCAGCTTTTGTATTTCACGTGTTTCTTCAATTGCAATCCGTGTCGGCAATTTGGGGTTCTGTTTTACAATTGAACAAGTTTGAGGGGTTATGTTTTACAATTAGACAAGTTTGAGGGGTAAGTTGTTACAATTGAAAGTTGGAGGGGGCAGTTGCAACATTTGGACAAGTTCAGGGGGTTATTTGTGTATTAGGCCAAAAAAAATGTTGATAACGAACTGTATTTACAAAAAGATCAAACCATAATTCTTTTTTCCGATACTTTACCCTAAAAATAATATAGATTAGATTCTTTACAATACTTGAGCCCTCTGTGCATAATTAGAAACTAAGAGATTAACTACAATTAATTGTGGTATTTAACCATTATTTTAGATAAAAATAATTGTATCCGAATTTGACAATTTTAAAAAATCGGACCGAACATCGAACTGGATCAGAGATTAATTGGTTCAGCTGGTTAACTCGGTTTGGTTGAACCGGAAAACGTAATAAATAATATTTTTTTATTAACTAAAAATTATTATTGCTAATATAAAAATAATAATTAAATTCAATGAAAGTAATTTAACACTCAATTATGATTTGAGTGAGACTTCTTTTTTAAGTAAAGATTGAGACGTGAATAAGAGGTCAGACATTCCAACTAGGTTGGCACCCCTAACACACTTAGACAACCCGTAATATTATTAAAATAAAGGAAAAGATTACAATGGGAGAGAAAATTAAAAAAAACCGAACGTGTGCAACATTGTCAAAAACAAAAGATTGACAAAAATGTGGACCAGAAGACCACCAATTAAGCGTAGTTGAAGATTTGCCAAAACAGACTAGTCGATCAGCCGCTTGATTACCTTCTCTGAAAATATGAGTGATGCGACAACGCATAGCCGAGTAACGGGATAAACAACCAAGCCAATCTTGCCTAATCTTCTATGGAACCTCCGAAGATTTGTCAGTTAACATTTTTACTGCATAGCTCGAGTCCGATTCAATCCACAAGCTATGCCAACCCCTTTCCCAAGCAGTTTCAATTGCAAATATGATTGTCATTAACTCCGCGATATGTGCATATGACTCAGGGATTTTAAAGGCGAAGCAACCCATGACAAAACCTCGATTATTTCTAAAAATGCCTCCAGCGCCGACAACTCCAGACGCTCCGTCCGCAGCACCATCCGTACTAACCTTTACCCAATACGGCGGCGGATTCCAGCGGACTATCACGTAATCCGGCTCTGGTGCGATTGATTCGTAGAGGAGAGAGACCACTTAGGCTCGTTGATGAAATACAGAAACCTGGCACAAATAATTTGGATTTGAGTGAGACTTCTTATAATTTTTTCCATTCAATTTTTTCTCGCCTCCTACTAAGTGTTTATCTAAATATTAGATACATTATTCATTTTCTTCCGCTTAAATATAGGGAAAATTACAAAACTAGGTTAAATTGGAGGTCCATTTACATATTTAACCCATTTACTCAACCTACTACATATTTAGACTGATTTTGTGTGACTTTCCCATAATACTCTCAATATTTACGCGCGTCTCGCCCCCTCCCGTCTGACTTCGCAGATTCCATATTATGCGAAGCCTGCGAAGCTAATGTTTGGGTTTATATGCGAAGCCTGCGAAGCTAAAGTATGGTTTACTTGATGAATTTAGTTCGCATATGCGAAGCCTGCGAAGCTAAAATTTGGTTTACTTGATGAATTTAGTGCGCATATGCGAAGCCTACGAAGCTAAAGTTTGGTTTACTTGATGAATTTAGTTCGCATATGCGAAGTCTGGATATGTTTTGAAGCTAATTCGCGAAGTGGTATATAACAAAAAATGGCAAGCAACAACGGATTCTAACATTAAAATCATAACATTATCAAAATTTACAATAAGATTGCCACAATAACCACATTAAAATGATAATATTATCAAAATTTACAATAAGATTGCCACAATAAACTCCTAACAAATCACTTCAAAGTGAACCTGACTAATCTGGTACCAATTTTGAAGCGGATGAGTAATCTTGGTGTGCACCGTGGGACACATCAATCCCAAAAGGTCTGGACTTCCATTTCTAGAAATGGCATTCCAGACCGTTTGGGATGGACGTGTCTCACGGTGCACACCAAGATTACTCATCCAATTCAAAATTGGTACCGGATTAGTTAGGTTCACTTTGAAGATTGGCACCATGGGATGGACGTGTCCCATGGTGCACCCAAGATTGGCACAATCTCTCCTAACGAACCATTTCAGGAGTGAATGTGTCAATCTTGAGGGAAGTTCATCTCTATACAGGAAGGAAAATCATCTCCCCTGCAGCCCAGTACGCCGCCTTCCAGAAAGGGATGTTACGTATTCAACCACCTTTAGAAAAAATTAATCGTGTTAGGCAGAAAAAAGACGATTTTGGCTTCGCGAAATGAAGATTAGCGAAGCATGCGAATGTAAATGTGCAGGAAAAGAGATGATTTTACTTCGCTAATCGATTTTTCGCGAGGTATGCGAGGTCTGAAACGTGACGATCTACTTCGTGAATCGATGATTTCGCGAAGTCTGCGAGGTCTGAAACGTGAGGATCTATTCGTAGACTTCGTGAACTAATCGATTCGCGAGGTAGATTAACACGTTTTAGACTCTTTCTCTTCGCAGATCTTCGCGAAATCATCGATTCACGAAGTAGATCGTCACTTTCCAGGCTATTTCTCTTCGCAAAGCTTCGCGCAACCATCGATTCACGAAGTGTATTCATGAAAAAACGCAAAAAATACAACATATACTTACATTTTTCGCCCCTTTCACCCCAAAAACGACAATAACAATATGATAACATGGGAAAAACGAAGGAAATAACGTAGAATAACCATTTCTAACATGGTAACAAGAAGAAAGAAACCAAGTAATAAACAGGAAGATGAAGAACCATGACTTCGTTTTCTAGGGTTAGGAAGTTGCAGAATCAAGAGATGAAGAGAGGAAAAAGAGAAATTTATTGTGATTTGGCGAAATGGTGCAGATTTCGTGCAATTTAAAGGAAGAAAGGAAGATCAAAAGTCTTGAAATCATTAATGTAGGAGCCAACTTTTCGCGTAACCAATGAGATAGGGGGAGCGGTCGTTCGCGAGTGGTGGGAAGTGGGAAGGTTAGGGGTATTATGAGAAAGTCACACAAAATCAGTCTAGATATGTAGTAGGTTGAGTAAATGGGTTAAATATGTAAATGGGCTTCCAATTTGACCTAATTTTGTAATTTTCCCTTAAATATATAGTGTTTATTTAGTTTACAGGTATCTTAATTATTAAAAAATCTGTAAAAAAAAAAAAGTAATGGCAATCATCCAAAAATAACTCTCACTCTCAACCATTTATCAAAACTGCTATTGAAAACCCTACTAAAATTTAGAAACTAAACCTTTCTCATATCTTAAAACATCTCCAATATAAACACATTTTAAAGTTATCAAAACTTATCACAAATCATTTCAAAACATATTATCTAATTTTCTCTCTCATCTGCATTATTTTGATAAAAATAAAAAATAAAACAATATATTAGATAAAAATGATATGCTAATAGAGGAGGGAAAAGCAATGACCTAGCCGCCACTGACCTAACCGCTGCTCTGACCGTGAACCTACCGCCGCCTTGCGATGACATCTGTAGCTCCGGCGATCCTTGACGACCACATCGAAATCAGAGTTCTCTTCAATCCAAAGCTCTGTTATGAAGCCTCTACAATGCACAAGACGTCGACACCATCCTTCTCCGCAGTACTACGACGCAACATACCGGCGACCCCAGCTTCCTCCGTGACGATCTCTGAATTTGAGGGTGTCCGCTCGTTAAAAATAACTCAATCGGCATATGATAGACGAGTGGTGCTTTGCGAACACTCTCTTATTGGAAGATTAATCCTCTCAAAAGGAGATTCTCCTAAGAAAGTCACAGAGTTGAAGGCAGCCTTAACAGCAGAATGGAGTATGACAGAAGTGTGGAAATTGATATCAATCGGAATAGGTTTTTATCAGCTTTTTCTTTAATCAAGAGAAGCAAAAGAGCTGGCACTAAGCAAGGGGATTTTGAATTTGAAGCCAGGAACGTTTTGTTTGCAACCATGGAAAGCTGACTTTCGATCCTTCGGCTGAGAAATCGACACATGTTTAGGTATGCGTTCGTTCGTTTATACGCTTTGTTGTGGGAATATTGGGATGTACAAATTCTATCTAATATAGCAAAGGTCCTGGAGGGCTTGATTAGACTTGATAAAGCTACCCTTGGAGGGACTTCGAACATTTTGCAAGATTATTGATTGATATTGATCTTGCTGAAGATTTACCAATAAAGCTAGGCATTGAAAGGGAGGGAAAGAAATTCTGGATAAAAGTAGTATATGATTTGTAAAAAAAAAAATATGTAGTTTAATTTATTTGTAAAGTCAGGATAATTTATAGAGTCAAGACTTTTTTTTTTTTTTTTTTTTTGGTAGAAAAGGAAAAGAAAAACGAAAAACAACAAACTACCCAGGAATTAGCCTAGGGAAGCTAACCCCAATCCTATCTTCTAAGAGAAGATGAGAGATGAAACTAGGGGAAACAGGAAGGGTAGTAACGCCTAACGTCCCTTCATGGCCCGCCGCCGCCAAGCGATCAGCAACACGATTCTGCTCTCTAAAAATGTGTCTGAACTCTACGAACTCAAAGGAGGAGCAAAGCCTTATAATAGCTTTGATGAGGTTACGACTGTTAAGACCCATAGAATGATTCTCAGAAATCATTTTGATTGCTTCCAAATTATCAGACTCCACAGAGAGCCTCTTAACACCCAGCCTTTTAGCAAGATTGATTCCAGTAAGAATAGCCCAGAGCTCCGCAGAAAAGGAAGAACCCAACCCTAAATTCTGGGAGAACCCAGAAAGCCAGACGCCCCCTACATCTCTAAGCACACCTCCAGCCGCAATCTTACCGTTACTGAGGCAGGAACCATCAGTATTCAGCTTCACAACCCCCTCTCTTGGCCTGCTCCATCCCACGAGATGGACATCACAACACTGAGAGGCTCTGGCAAGGGACTCTCCTTTGAAACTATCGATAATAGAGAAAAGTTTTTTCGAGAAGAAATCAGCTAAGTTTGTCATAAAAACAGTTTTATCTCCAAAAATCTCCTCGTTTCTCCATTTCCAAACTTGGTGACAGATAATAGCAAAGAAAATGTCACCATGCTCCATGTATGGAAGCAACTTTCCTCTAACACCATCAGAGAACCAGTCGACCTCAGAATGTGCCATGAAGGAAGAGAAAATATGGTGTGGGAGAATTTTCCTCCAAACCTCTTTACTATTAGAGCAATCTCTAAGAGCATGGCACAAAGTCTCAACATGGCCTCTGCATCTACTGCAAGCTCCAGAATCAGCCAAGTGCCTTCTGTGCCTATCCGAATTAGTAAGAAGCCTGTCCTTAACGCCCAGCCACAGGAAACTCCTAATACGGAAAGGAACTTTAAGGGTCCAAATCGACTTCCACACATCCGAGGGAGGATCAGATCTAAAGAGAGAGAAAGCTTCAAAGGCCGATTTGCAAGAATAAACTCCATTGTTAGTCAGCGCCCAACAGTGCCTATCCAAGTCTTCCTCTTGATTACTCACCTTCACTCCCCGCATTCTAAGGAGAGTCTCAAGGCTAAAGAAAGTATCAAACTTTGACCAGATCCAGTCCCCTTCCGAGTCAACCATATCGGCAATCCTCCAGTTGCGTATATCACTAGGCGGGGGGGAAGAACACACCTCAATTAACGGTTTATCCCCAATCCAGTTATCAAACCAGAAACTAATGGACTTACCATTCCCCACCTCCAGGCCAACTCCCAAGCAGAACTCATCAAACACAGCACTAAGTCCTTTCCAGAGGAAGGAACAATTAGCAACTCTCTCTTTCGGGCCCCCGAAGATTTTGTCTTTCCGATACTTACCACAAAGGAGGCGAACCCAAAGAGAGGAAGGGTTTTGCCACATACGCCAAAGGAGTTTCATCAAGACTTTTTAATTGCACCAAATCACCTTCTTTTAGAGTGAACTAAGATGATGTTTTCTGACAGGATGCATGAGTTTGAAAATTACACAAAAAAAAAATGTATATAACGAATTGTGTTTGCAAAAAATGGTTTTTAACCCTCCTCTCAACCATTTATCAAAACCCTCTTCTACAGCTTTGGTTTTTTTTTTCATTTCTAAAAAAACAGGGTCATTCCAGTTCACCGGTTTGATACTGGTTCACCGGTTGACCCCGGTTTTTGACGGGCCAATAGTGTTAACCCAAAACATGTATAATCGGGCCGGATATATGATAGATTCATAATTGAACCGATCGAACCGACCGGTCCGGTTATAATGTGAATGATGTTTTGTAATAGTATAATTTGATAATGTGGCAACCATTACAACAAAATAGTAGTCTCTGACAATCCTCCATAAGAACGATTTGATACCAAATTCCTTGGCCAAAAAGCTACGCTAGTAGCTACTCTATTACCCTCCCTTAAAGGGCTTAAACTTGTATAAATTTATAAAATCTTCATAAAGGAAAAGGAAAGAAAAGGGATGAGTCCATTGCTTGGTCATATAGATCTCCTTTTTCGTAAGCAGAATCGTCATGTGACGAGTCCTCATACAAGCACTTGTATTCGAAGTTCACAGTTCAGTTGAAATGAAAAGAAAAAAAGATAAATATACACGAGTCACTTAAGAACGAATTGAGTCGCCTCAATAGAATCAGCCCGAAAAAAGGGAGAATGAATAGAAGTAGAAGACTTTCTATCTACTGTTGAGCTTGTTACGACTGAAATCGGTGATTCCTTGTTCACAATCTCTTCCCCTTTCCTGGATCTCATGTTTTGGAGAAAAGCCCTTTCACTTGGCACGAGACATCGTACGCTACACAGAACACAAGATTTGTTGAAATGAATTTCACATCTCAGATGATCCAGCTATCGCTTCCTTACTTGGCCTTAGCTTCTTTCTATTCCATGTCCATGAGCTTTCCCTTTTCCAAGCCCATAGATGAGAGCAAGAGCAGCGGGATCAGCTGTTTCTAAAAATGTTTAAGTTAGAAAGAAACAAAAAATTTTGTCGAACTTTCGCGATTCAAATCAGATATCCAAAGCGAAAGCTAAATAAATCCTTTTTCTAAATTTTTCTATTTTTGAAATTTTTCTATATGAGATGCTACTACCGTACTATCAAGACAAAAGGATTTTCTTATTTAGACCTGAACTTCAGAGGCAATGGAGAAAATAAAAGTCTTGTTGACTCAAAACTATGAATGCTACCTTAAGGGAGAGAAGTTTCCCAAGGGCAGGGCAGAGAGAGAGTTAAGGTGACATGAAATTGCTTAAGAGAAAGAGAGAAGGTAGGCTAGTCCTATCTAATACCTAAGGTAAGGGAAGTGTCCACTACAACTTTGGTATCAGGTTCAAGAATATGAAATTTTATAGAAACTGTACCCTCCCATAGTTGCCCAGTATTAAGCTCAGTTACGTTTGTCCTCCACGAACAAGAAAATATTTGGCAAAGAACAAGTCAGAAATATTAGGATTACATTTTCTTTTTCTGCTTTTCTGATATTTGCAGAAAGCCCTTCTGCACATAAAAAAATTGTTTATATAATAGATTCCATTATCTGTGCACCTCACAATACTAAAAATTATTTGCTTTAAACGTGTCAACTTGAACTACAAGAGCCGAATTTTAACTTTTTTAAACACGTATCATATTTCTGCTTCAGATGATTCTAATAACAGTTTAAGATTAAAGACATGATTGCAGAGAGAAGTTTCCTTGTAATGAAAGTTGAAATGAAACGAAGCCTTGGACAAACTCACTGCAGATCGTAATGAAGTTTTGCTAATTCTGTTGAGAATATTACTGCTTACAGATTCAATCACACATATTAAGTAGTCTGAACTGAATGTTGTTCTTTCATGAATTAGAAATGCTAAGCCCCATCCGCCAATGTCCGCTTCGATGTACTAATATACAGCACTGCATCACAACCAACAAAACAAATATATCAATCATTTAGCATTATCTAAATGACAAAGAATAAATGAATTGCTGCTCTTCTCACCATTATTTCCACGAATAAAAGCATCACCGTACTTATTCTTCAATTGCCCATTCACATATTCTTCAGTTTGCTCCATTGCTATGTTCATATATCCATCTAGACATGCTAAAATACCTGCACAACCCAACCCCATTAACCTCTTAATACCATATCTACCAAAGCATGAAAATAAAACTTTTCTACATCGAATATCATTTATGTCATGACTCAGTGAGAAAAGGGCATTGATTGGCAACCTAAGAAAAGCTTTTGATCTATTCTATCCTCTGCAGGCTACCATTTCAGGGAGCTAATCAGCCTAATATTCAAATTTGGAAGTGAAAACTCCAAAATTAGTTTATATATCTAACATACTCTGTACGCAAACTTATAGGCGAAGGTTCACAAAAATGGTTATGGTTCTATATTTTGAATACACCACTTCGTCAAATGCCTTGAACTTGAATCACAAACAAACAATCACCAACCTGCCTAAACTTCTACTGAAATTTTCGTTAATAAGATGACAATGGCTATGATTCAAACTCTGGGATTTTGGGGTTCAAAAAGATTCAATACCATGCTAGAGATTTTGACTAAACTCACATGAAACATTGAGTGCAAACTTCAACAAGCAGTTCTATTATGAATTCTAAAAGCATTACAACATGTAAAAAACTATATCTAACCTTAAAGTAAAGAATTAAAAGAGAAAAATATACATATAATAACATTAATTAACCTCGATAATCAACACCAGAATTCAGTTTGACAACAACTGGTCTTCCACGAATTGATTTAAGGAAGTCTGCGGGGGTTTTGGTGGTTGTTGATCCTCTCTCTCCTCCTCCACTCATATCTACTTCGTCTAATTTTACAATCAAGCGTATTAACTTTCTCCAGGGAATGGAAAATCAACAAATTATATAACCTAGAAATGAATAAAACAACATAAATGAAATCAGGACAGAAATAGAACTCCAAAATGAAGAAATAGTAACATCAATAACGTCAACCACTTTTGCGAGAACTTAACATTCTTTCAATGAAATCTCTGGTCCTAAAGGTACTGATCCACGGAATATGAAACCCTAATTTGATTCTATCCAATTCTCTGGGTTTACAACTGAAGGAACCACAGGCTAATAAAGAATTAACTCTATATTACAATATATAGCACAAACTATCATAATTATAATAAACAACTTCCATTTGTAAAAAGAAACCGGCCATTATAATCATAAACTGGAGCAGACATGAAATTAGATACAACACTAAAGCTAGGGAGAAGGTAAAGATGGCGAATGAACAGTGAAGCACTAAAGGAGTGAGGCTTTCAATCGGCCAATCAACTTTGCTATTCTCAACAAGCTATTCCAAAAGCGAAAAAGACAAAAACAGAAACACACATTTCTCAGCAAGTTCATCCAACCAAAAAAAGAAACCCTAATAGCCCATGGGAAATACAAATTCTTGAGAGAGAAATACCGTCTAATAGGAAAGCTCTAAAGTGTAGTGAGGTTTTACCTTTCAGATCGCTATGGCTCGTGGCTGGAAAAATCGCCGGAATTCCGTCGAAGAAGTATATATGCGGGTGGAAAATAAGGGGGACAAGTTCTTCTTGAAGACAAATTGGTACAGAGGAATTTGAATAAGAAAAAGGAAAACGCCAAAGGAGATTCAAGGAAAAGTAAAATTGATTCTCTTGCAATTGGTTAATCCCTTAATAAGATGTTTTTTTTTTACTCTGGAAATTTATATATAATATTTATTTAATTTGTTTCAAAATTAGTAGTTTCGAATGTTGTAATTGTATTCTTTTTCTTATTTTTATTTGAGTTATTGTTTTTTCAATTAAGTTGTAAATTCTCTTTAAAAAAAGCTAAGTTGTAAATTAATGGCAATGGGTACTTTTGTTTTTAGAACAAAAACCTATAATTTTAACAGTTTACAGGATAATAGTTATTAAATCCGGACTGGTTAAAGAACTAGAAAAGATATAAAATCAATGGTTAGAGGTTCAATCAGAGCTCAATCGGAATTCAAAACATCATGTGAAACTTATATTTTGAGTCACATTTGAACTTTTTTTTTCGATTGAAAGATTGGAGACTACCTATCAGAAACCAAGGCATTCAAACTAGGTTAGCACCTTCATAACCTAACAGAATGGGTCTAAGATATCATTAAAAGAAGATGAAATGAATACAAAGAATAAACAAATGACGAACAAACAATTAGCAAAAATATAAAACGGGAAAACTCAGTTATATCAGTAAAAATACACGAAGAAACAAACGATGGAAAGGATTCCTAAATGATAGGGTCTGAAGCGAGTCTACCATAATTAGCTCATGAGTCTGCAAGCCTATTACCTTCCTGAAAGATGTGTGAGACCACCGGTCCCATTTGAGCAATGAGGGAGATCTATGATGCACGGACACGCCGGAATCATCACGTATCGCGTGTCCGATACGTTTCCGACACGGATACGGCCGGAAACGCCAAGGACACCGTGTCGGGACCGTGTCCGTAATTTCGGAAAGTTGGACACGCGTATCAGTGAAGAATACGCGTGTCCCAGGAAAAAAACCCTAATTCTTCAAAACCGAAAAATCCTTTCCGATTCTGATTACATCCTTTCCTATTCCGTTCATCTCCTTCAATAACCGATTACATCCTTTCCTATTCCGTTCATCTCCTTCAAAACCGAAAAATCCTTTCCGATTCCGTTCATCTCCTTCAATAACCGATTGATTCTTATTCCATTGGAGAGTCAGAAACTCCAAAGGACAGTGACAGAGGGATACCGTTCATCTCCTTCAATAATTTCGTTTATATGTATTTATTTAGTTATATTACAAAAAATCATATATAAAAATATATTTTTAATGTTTATAAATTTGTCCCAATATTTTTAATATTTACACGTGTCCCCCAAGTATACGTGTCCTGTGTTTTATAGAAATGACGTTTCCCGTGTCTGTGTCTGTGTCCGTGTCGGATACCGTATCCGTGTCCGTGTCCGTGCAACATAGAGGGAGATTGTATCCATCCTTACCTCATTTGCTAAGGAACCCGAGTTGATTTGCTAGAGAGAAGATGCACCACATAGGATGAGTCCGCTTCTAACCAAACAAGATGCCACCCTTTGGCCAGGCCATACTAATGGCAAATATTACACCTTGAATTTCAGCCTCGAATGGAAGGCAAGGCGACAAAGAAATTGCAAAGTCTCCGTGAGGGAACCCCAACAATTCCTAAAAATTCCCACTGCACCTGCATCACCATCAACCACTAAACCGTCGATATTTATTTTGGTCCAGCCTGTTAACGGGAGACACCAGAGAACTTCCAAAGAGCGGAGAGCTGCCGGAAGACGTTCTGCCAATGATAGTTGTGCCAGAACATACTTATCTAATGAGGAGTTGTGCGTTATAACCGTGCTGCTAAACTGAACTTAGCGGACAACACTCCATAAATCACGCAGCAGAACGTGATGATTCGGAGGAATTGAATAAAAAATGGCACGGTTTCTTGCCCGCCAAAGGAGCCACACTCCGTTCACAAAAAACAAGGCTCGGATATATGCAAGCTGGATACTGAACTTTATGATATTGTTGTTGGAGCGTTGATATTTTCACATTTTGGTTAATTATACAGTCTATATAGGAATACTCTATATAGGAATAACATCTATTTGTTTATAAAAAAACTCGGTTCCAACTTGGTAATAACCTCTATTATTATCATACTCTATTTAGTAATAACCTCTCAATTGTTATACAAATAGCCGGTCACAAATGTATTCCTATATATTTTATTTGTTTGAGTTGTTTCAATGTTATTGTTGTTAAAATTTTGATATTTTCACATTTTTTAAAGATATAAATATCATATTTTTTAAAGATATATGTTACAAGTGTTTTTCTATATTAAATAATTTTATACATTATTTTAAAATGGTATAATACATATTTTAATTGAATTTATATAACAATTGTTGATTAACAAAAAAAAAATATAAAAGTACAAATCCGATTAATCTCCCGACTAATTCCCAATAAATATTTGAGGGTCATGTCCACCCGAATAGTGTCTAGCGTTTTTTACAACCTTAATTTTTTCTCTTAAATTTTTTCTGTTTTCTACCTCTAATTTCAGAGGCTTGAAGAGAAATTCAGTTCACATAAGAAGCAACAACACTCAAGGTACACATAGGATTTGAAGCCTTTTTTGTCACATGCTGTCAATATCAGATGGAGAAGGTGAAATTCTGGAAATGTAGACGTAATTTATACTAACGTTCACTCATACTTCAATGTGTCTATGTAGTTAGCCACACAGAATTTCTTTCACAATGTTTCTCCGGGTTCCCTTGACACGCCAACAATCACCCAACCTACTGCACACACCCTCTCCTAGCATGGTCCAGGCCACTGCTCAACCACCTCAGAGGTCTTCGTCCAAGAATGGTGGATCTAACCATGCCATGAGAAAAAAGAATGAAAATACACTCTCTAACATCACAACTCCGATCAATTACTCATGAGAATACTTCTCCAAATATTCCAAATGAATGAGCAGCATAAATTTGTAATTTATAAAAGAAAATGGATGATTGTATTACAAGGTCTTTTATGACGAAAAGCTTGAGACAGCTTCACAAGTGCCTGACGAGGCATGATGAAAGCAAATCACCTCTATAAGCTTATGATCTATGAAATTGCAAGATAGAATAGCTAAATAAGAAAAACAGACTTAGAAAGCTCTTCCCTGCAGAGATTAAGGTGCAATCTTACTTTTAGCAGCTGACCTAGAAAACTACAGTGAAGTCCAAAAGGCGATGCAGCAGGCACAACCAATGATCTACATGATCTTGCCAATTTAACCCCAACAGTCCAAAGAACCAAGGCATCAAACCAAAGCTTCCAAATTAAGTCGTCTTGTGTCATCAACAGCAAGATCCACCAGGGATGACATTGATATCTAATTACAACAGAGCTACCTCATATTGCGTTGTGGGAGCATCCATCACTGAATTACATGCATACTTCAAAATTGACAATAACTACACCCATTTTCATCTTAACAACATGGGGAGGTGATTCATTGTAGTTGCACCTATGCAATTGTGGCCATCTGCTTCTGCACAAGCATGAGCATATTATCTTCTGGGAGAAGAAAAAAGAAGTAGAAACAACTGGGAAATAAAAACAAAATTGCTAATTTTCTCATGCTTCATACTTTTATATTTGTAGCCATTCAGGATACACCATATATTTACATGTTCATTCCTGATCACTGGCCATTAGTAGTACTAGTAACAACAAGAATTGAGCATAGATAACATAGCATTGGCTGCTGTTCATTAAGAATTAAACCCTTGCATCTCTAGTCCACCTCTTTATGATGTATTGGATTGGAAGCATCTTGATGTTCCTATAGTCAAGGACTTTCAGTGCATGACTGCATAAAATTCCCATATACTCAAATTTCATACAACTACAAGTGACTCTCTCTTCAGTTGAGTTGAAACTTAGATGATATTCTTGTTGTTTCCCATATATGTTCACTTTGTATTCAAAGAGTGATCCATTCTGAGCACACTGGTTAATAAGAATATTCAAAGAGGCTTCATATTCCAGCTGAAACAATTCAAATATCACTGGAGTGTATATATCTCTAACTTGCTTCAAGAGAATCACATCCCCCATCAGCCTTGGCGATCGCTGACTCATATCATAATTAGCTTCTAACTCTTTGTAGTGCCAATCTGTCAGCATCTTCCCTAGATGCTTAAAAAATGGAAGGACATCCACATCAAACTTTAAGTATTTCCTCAAGCTAGAAGTGAAACCTGCACAAAGTTGTACACTTTTGGTATCTGCATGAAAAATGTGCCTTCCATATGCTGTGGCCCATGTCTCTCTTTCCTTAAAAATCTCATGCAACCATTCATTTTCCCACAAACCATATGCATCCAACATAAAATTCCATGCAGCAACAAAAGCTTCATTCTCCTCATGCTCAAGAAAGCAACTGGTTAAATCATTAATAAATGAGTCTGAGCCCACAAACATGTGGTTCAGCTGTTTAAGTGCACGTTGGTACACATGCCATGCACATACACGGTGGCGTGTCTCAGGTAACACTGACTTAATTGCTTCAGCAATTACAGCATCTTGATCTGTGAGGATTGTCTTGGGCTTCTTCCCAGACATTGCCTTCAGAAAAGTTTGAAAGAGCCACTTGTAAGATTCAATGGTTTCATCATATAAAAAGGAAGCACTGAAGACCACCATTTGCTTGTGATGATTCACACCAGTGAATGCCACAAATGGTCTGCAATCTTTGTACAGTCTGCAGGTTGTATCGAAGCAAACCACATCTCCAAAGTCACCATAGTCCACCAACATTTTGACATCAGTCCAGAATATGTTAGTTATCTGATCTTCTGCATCAAGTTGCATAGAACAATAGAAAGAAGGGTTTTTGAGTTGCTTGCTATGGAAATACTGCTGCAATCTTTCTAATTCTCCCTCTCTCATATCCCTCATCCGTTTGAAAGAGAGTTTGTTATTGTAATCAATGAGTTGATATCCATGAATGTCCTCATCTCCTGCTTTGTTGCATGGTGTACCAGAGACTAATTTGGGCTGCGTTGTAGAACCATCTACCTCACTGCTTTCAACTTGAACTGCAGTTAATCTCTTTTGTGAACGTAACATGTGAACCCTGTATGGAGCAACAAGCTCATGATTGTGCCTTTCTTCAAAATGTGTGACACGATACTTACCGTCTGATTGACGAGAAATGACTAGTTGAGCCATACATCCAATCCTTGTTTCCTTACGAGGCCTCTTCACATTCAAATCTCGCTTATCTTTCTGCCGAAAACCTTCTCTAAAACAAGTAAACCTCCTAGATGCCACAGCACCATCAATCTTACTTCTATTTACATAGTCTTTTCGAACACTAAAACCTACTTGCGCAGCATAGGTATTGTAAAATTCATATGCATGATCTTCTGAGTCAAAACCCATTCCTAGTTTTGGTACCCCATCCATTCCAGGACCTTTAGACAAGTCAACTTCAACTGCTTGGGCAAAAGTCAACCTCCTTTGTGATGGTAACATGTGACCTGTAGATGGGGTTACAAACTCATGATTGTGTTCTGTTTCAAAACGGGTGACACGGAACTTTCCATTAGGTTGGCGTGCAATGGTCATCTGTGCCAAGCAACCAGTTCTCGTTTCATGCCTGGATTTCCTCAGATCTGCTATGTGCTTGGTGGGCCGATAACCTTGCCTATAACAAGTATATCTCCTGGAAACTACACCACCATATACCCTACTTTTATTTACAAAATCTTTCCTAATACTGAAACCTTCAAGAACAGCATATCCACTGTAACACTTATACGCATGATCTTCTGTTTCAAACTCCATACCAACTTTGGGCACCACATATGGCCCTTCCTCGTCTTTTAGCACAGAACCATCATGTGATACCTCAATTGAAGGAATATCTGCCCTCTGAGATTCCTGTTCATCTTTTATGTGTGTCTCAAACCTGTCAACAGAGGTTGATTTTAGACTGTCAGAGTCCTTAGCATCGTTTCTTGAGTCACTAGAATGGCTCCTGAAAGACATGCTCACTCTCAGCAAGCAGTAGATTCTTTTCGATATAAGAAGCTTTCGTGATCCTGCTCTGCAGTTGTTTCCACTTTCTGTACATAACTTGATGTATCAGGATCACGGCTACCCATTCATCTTCATTTCAAACATCAACATGGACAAAAGAACAGAAAAGTATATATCAAGAACCGAAAATCAAACCATAAAAATCATTTACAAAATAAAAAATTTACAAAGTTTGAATACTGGGAATATCTCAAAGAAAAATAAGTATTTCATCAGAACATAAACCTTAATAAAACGGAAAAGGTTCTACGCAGATAGAAAAGATTGAATGGAAAGACACTGTTTCCCCTAAAACTCTTGATTAAATTAGAATGCCAAACCCGCAAATGAAGTTCACTTAAAACAAAATTCAATTCAATTACAAGAAACACTAGAAAAAACTTGCATGATAAAATGAGGCTACCTTTTTTCTTTACCACAGAGAAAGAATTAGATGATAGAAGGGAAGGGAAGGGAAGGGAAGGGAAATCTCAGTTTAGCAAGAGTGGAAACTTCAAATTTGGGATGGGGATGGAATGGCGGGTAAAATTTGATATGATGCTGTAGATAAACTAATTGGAAGCATTGTAGGGTTTGGAGTTGGGTGTTCGGTTCAAATTGTAAGTACTGTAATGATGGTTGGGCCAAAACTAGAAAAGCCCAACTTCTAACAGTCAAAGGAAGAAAGCAAAGCAATCACCAGATGAGCAGATCGTTCCGTGAAAGGGCGCGCTCAATCAGGGAGTCCTCAAACTACTACTACTACTACTTCTTCTTCTTCTTCTTCTTTTGATCGTTTTCTTTCCTCCCTGTCCCGTCCCTGAATCATGAAACCACTCAGCAAATCATTTAACCATCATCATCTCCTTAATTGCAACCGCAAATTCTTTCAAAATCCAATCTTTAGTCCTTTCTTTACTCTCACTCCTCGTGCATCTCATTCCCGCTTCAATGAAATTGCCAGTTGCAATGCCTTCGTTTTGGATTCATCCATACCTCAAAGTTCCACTTCCAATTCTGCTGCAAGTTCGAAATTACCGTCTCAGCTTCATTCGAATCATGCTAATTCATCCAATGAATTCGAACCCAATTTAATTGCTTCATTTTCTAATCGTCAAACAAGGTCGTGCTTAGCTTCCGGTGCTGTTTCGACGTCAAAGTCTCACTCTGTTGATCTACCCATTAATAGAATTCATATTTCCAAGTTATTAAAACAATCAAAACCCGCATTCTATGCTCCCATCCACTTTCACTGTATTCCAAGAAGATGTTTTTCTAGCGAAATAAAAAACCCGCATATTGTTTCCACCGCTACTACGCCTCTTGAGAGCTCCGCACCAATTGATGCAGGCTCTTCGATTCGAAAGCCTATCAGTTTGTGGCCTGGAATGTACCATTCCCCAGTAACAAATGCTCTATGGGAAGCAAGATCAAGCATATTTGAGAGTCCTGCTGATTCACCACTTGATGGCAGTTCTTCTGGTGAATTGGAAACAAAAACTCCATCAAAGAGTAGGACTAGTATTCTTTATAGCTTCTCTTCTGATTATGTACTCAGAGAGCAGTATAGGAACCCTTGGAATGAGATTAGGATGGGAAAGCTGGTTGAAGATCTTGATGCACTTGCTGGAACCATTTCCTACAAGGTACAAGGGCTCTGATAATGTGTATTTATAGGTGTCATTGCCATGATATCCATTTGAATTGAATTCTTACTTAATTAATGTCTTATTTGATTGAATTGATGGTGAATTTTTCCCTAGGTTTCATAATTCATTGTCTTCAAAACTTGAGCAATCTAAAGCTTTTGTGATTGAAATTTTGTTAATGTCTTCCAGGCTATTAGAGCAATATAATATCTGATTCAATGCTTATTGTTTGTCTTCCTATGAAATTTTCCTATGCAACAATTAATATGATAAAATATACATATATAGAATTAGAAATGCATGCTACATAGTCTAAAATTTTGTTTCTTCAAGTCTACTGGCTATTTATATGCTCAATGTCTTTTTTTTATCATTATATCACTTGTTGGCCAGCATTGCTGCAATGAGGATGGCATGACAAGGCCTCTTTTATTGGTGACTGCTTCTGTTGACAGAATAGTACTGAAAAAACCAATAAAGGTCGATGCTGATCTGAAAATAGTTGGTGCAGTTACATGGGTTGGTCGGTCATCCATGGAAATTCAATTGGAAGTGACTCAATCAACGAAAGGTACTCTGATAGTTGTTCAATGCAATCTACAATATGATCGAATTAGGGAGTTCATTGTTGGTGATAAACATTGATTGGTAATATAAAATGTCTGTGTTCCCCAACTTTAATTAAGGGTTGGTTCCATCAAAGAAGTCGTGGGCATGAATCACTTGACGGTTTTAGATTGTGGTACATATTATTGAGGTGTTGGAGAAAGCTGCATATGAAACTCAAAGTGTCCATTTAGCTGATACCTAGTTATAGTCCAACTAGAACTGGAATCATATGCATGTCTTGCTATGTATGTTTGTTAAGGCTATATATATTGCAGCTTATGTCAAAAGTTATGTTCCATGCTTTTATGCTATGTATGTTTATTAAGGCATAATGTAATATAATGGAATAGTTTTACACGGGGGATTTCATTCTATTATAGACTGGTTTTCAATGATTATGGGTTCCACTATAACAGGAAGTTAAACAAGTTGATTTTGTGTGATACCTTGCCGTTTCTATACATTTATATATGCCCCAGCAAGAGATCCTTAATCAACTTGGTTGCCCTAAAACTTTCAAGCATTTGTTCTGTTTTCTCTCCAATATTAGTCTGGACCCTGGATATTTGTTTTGCAGGGACTTCCAGTCCATCAGATACACTTGCTCTTGTAGCAAACTTCACATTTGTGGCTCGTGACTCAAGGACAGGGAAATCAGCTCCTGTTAACCGTCTCTCACCTGAAACTGAACAAGAAAAGTTGCTTTGGGAAGAAGCAGAAGAAAGAAACAAAATGAGGAAAAAGCAGAGGGTAGAAAATAAAGGAGATGCCACTGATAGAGACATAGAAAGAGTTAATGCTTTGCTAGCTGAAGGGCGAGTGTTTTGTGACATGCCGGCATTGGCAGACAGAGATAGCATTCTTATAAAGGATACTAGCCTTCAGAACTCTTTGATGTGTCAACCACAGCAAAGGAATATACATGGTCGCATCTTTGGAGGGTTTTTGATGCGTAAAGCGTTTGAACTGGCCTTTGCAACTGCTTATGCATTTGCTGGTGCTAAACCATACTTTGTCGAAGTTGATCATGTTGATTTCTTCAGACCTGTAATTCACAACCCTTTTAAATTATTTCAGAGACAATCTGCACGAACAATTCCTAATTTCTTCCAATGTTTTGATTGTCGAATGGTTGTTAATCGGATTGCTACATTTGTTAACTGATGCAGGTGGATGTTGGAAATTTTCTTCGGTTGAAGTCATGTGTTTTGTATACAGAGCTTGAGGACCCTGCTCGACCCTTGATAAATGTGGAAGTTGTAGCTCATGTTACAAGCCCCGAGCAACGTTCTAGTGAGGTAAGCTAATGAATCTATTGGCTCAGAACTAATACAACTGCTGAAACAACTCTAGTTCACATTATATTAATGCGTGTATTTGTAATTTATTTGTTCATATAATAAGAGTAGATTTCAGAAATAAAACTATGTAGACAACTCTTCTTTTTATTATTTATTCCAAGTTGGGTATTGTTGAACTGAACAGGTATCAAATACCTTCTATTTCACATTCACTGTCCGCCCTGAAGCCATGAAAGACGGTTTAAGGATTCGGAATGTTGTTCCTGCCACTGAAGAAGAAGCCCGTCGAGTGATTGAACGTATGGATGCTGAGATTTCTTAGTTACTCCCTTGCACTTCTTTCTTCTTTCATTTTTATGTTGGAATGAAAATGTTTTAGCTCTTCATTCATATATATATAGTTTATTCAATTAATCGGTTCGAGATTTCTCACACCTTTAGGTGGATCTCTCCTAATTGAAATGATGTTTTAGCTCTATATTGAAATAAAACATTTCATTGTTATATAATGTTGATGATTAGCAGTAATATATTCAAGATACAACATAAATATTGAGGACAATGTTATTATCTTATTTCTACTAAAAAATTGAACAAACATAAGAATAACACATTTTAATCTCCAAGACAATTTGGCAGCTATTTCTCAAAACTTTTGAAGCCCCTTAAAATAATTTAGCAGGTAAAAAGTAATTGTTAAAAGCTTTCAGAGTAGAAACTGTTTCTAACTGATGTACATGAACAAGGACACTTGAACAGATTTACATGACAGATTCAACTATTCCAGCATTTTAGTAATTTATTATGTCCTGACATCATACCCTTGGTATATTACACAATTTAAACAAATCCAAAATCTTGTAACTGATGTTTTAGTTTTAGATACAAAAAAGAAGAGGCCACTCCAATGGACTCCATATTTATAGTTCTATTCAGATCATCTACTACTTCTCTGACTAGTATATCTCACTAGCGATCAGTGCTATGGCAAACTTTCATCATCCGACGACGAGCTACAATGCTGTTTTCCATTGAACACAGGAAAAACTGGTGGAAGGTTTGAATTTACTGGCATTGGCCGCGCTGAACTATATATGGTTCTCTCATTTATCTTTCCAACTTCTTTACATACCTGATCGAGAATGGAAAGGAAATCCCGTACAACAAGAAAGATTCGGAACGGATGAGCTTCCTCCTTAGCAGAGTTCCCATGGAAATACCCTGTTATTTCCTTCACTAAAGCCAGGGTGAGTCTCTCTTCTGATTGAATCCTCACAATTTCCTCTTCTGCTTTCTTCAAGAATCCCTTCATCGATTCTGAAAATCTTCTGCTACTTTCTTTCAATGAACTTTCTTCATTTGACTTCACAACATCCCTAACTTTTGAAATTCCTGCCGCTAGTTTTGAGACTTCATTGCTAAGTACATCTGAATCCATTGCTGCAGCTTTTTTCACATTGGTGAGCTCTCCACTCAAACCTGAAACAACCTGCAACCCGAGCTTTCGGAACTCAACATCATCCTGGAAAGTGGAAGCTGTTTGATTCTGATTTGTTCCAGAAAGTCGAGAACCTTCAGATCTGATGATTTCCTGAACAACAAAATGCAAGAGTGTGGTTTTCCCATCGGTGCCCTTCACATCAACAAGTTTTAAGAGTGTGTCAAGCTTGAAAGCATGGGCATCGCCACGATTGGTGCCAACATTCATGCGGTTACCAGTTTTCAGCACTGCTTCTAGAAGCTTCAAGAACATTCTGCTGTTCTTTAATTCCTGGCAAGCAGCCTGTACAAAGAAATATATGAGCAGCAGCTTGAAAATTACTAGGCATTGGAAATATTTTCATCTGAATGAGAAGATGATGCAGCTAGCATCTTACAACTCGTATCAACTACAACAAATAGTAGTGCAGTGTAACAATCTGAAATAAAACAAAAAAAAAAAGGTTGACATCTTATGAACATGGGCATCCTAATCCTATTTGGACATTTTAACCTTCCATCCAGCCGCTACCCTAATATGGCCAAACTGTATGACATCATCAGGGACTTTAACAGTATAGAGAGCTAGTAGCTTACTGATGTAAAATATTTGTAGAGCCATACTATAAATGTATAGTTTCTGTAAAAAAAAAAAAAAACCTGAAAATTTACAGTAACCTCTTTCAAGATAAATGGTTGCTTTATCAGTACATGAACTAGTACACTTGGGGGACATAGGAGCAATTACCACATGGGAACATATGCAGGAGCATTACCCACATGCATAAAGATGAGGATCATGGATTTATAAATTTGAAAAGTTAGCACTCAAAAGTTTGATCCATAAAGAATTGACGGGGTCCATGGGGGGAGAAACCGAATGTAGTAAAAGGTAAAGGAAGAAAGAGGCGATTGTACTACAGAAAGAGTTGATCTAACACAATGACATACATACATAAGAAATAAGTTACAATTAACAGAAACAAAAAGAACTGAACTATAGATTCAAACAAGAAGCATTAAGGGACAAATAGTTGTTAAAAGAACATAAACTTACCCCCAAATTCTCAAAAGACCTCTTGAGGTAATCAACTTCTGAGTCAAAATTAGCAATGTAAAGCATTGCATCAACCCTCTTAAATGCAAATGGAATATCAAGCACTGCCTTGAGGAACTTTTCAGCAGGACCTAGCTTAAATGGAGATTCATCATTGAAATCCTTTAACTTGCGTTCTTCTTCTTTAGTTGGAGCCATCTTTAACAAACTCTCAAGAAGCTCTGTCCCTAGTGCATCCAAATTGCCTGACAAAAAGAAAAGATGGATCATTTAGGGAAGGCCTGGGCCTGGGATAGCCAATACATTTTCATAAACAAATCTTTTCTAACAGTCAACAGCAAATCAATATTTCTTTTCCTCAAAAAGAAAAACTATAGCTCTTCCATACAATAAATTCACAATCCAAATCCATTGAGTGATGATGATGTTAGCATTGAAAGACCACAGAAGGCATTAAAGAAGCATTTATAGAATAAAAAATCACTATTGGATAGAACTGAAAGAAAGCAGGAGTGGAGGTCAGCCACTACCTTCAAGAAGGGCTTCACAGACTTCATCAATAGTCACATTAAGCGCCCTTAACAATATTGCAATGTTCTGAGACTTCTTTGGATCAAGCACACGGTTCTCCTGGTTCTGGAATGCAAGAGTCTGCCTCCGCCCATTGTTATCTTTCACATTCGAATTTGAATTGTTCACCATAAACAGAGTCTCTATCATTTCTTCATTTAACCTGCAATGATACCATCATTCTGTAAACTTAGGAAACAACAGTATAGTAATCAAGCGAAGCAGCAAATGAATTCTTAGAGGTTCCTCCCTCTTTCCTATTTTGGTCAAAGAAACTAGAATGCAACATTCAAAATCTAAAATGGGGATTTAGTAGCTCACTGAAAGGAGCTGGATTTTATCTGATCCCACACCATGACCCGATCAGAGCTGGCTCGAACTTTATCCCAATGTAAAGGTTTCAACTTGGGTTTGAAGGTCTCCTCGATCCTCTCAGTCTTAGCATTGGATTGTGCTTGCTCAATGACTGTATTTGGCACTGCACTTTGAACCAAAATAGGCCTCGAAGGTGTAACAAAAACAGGGGGACCTGAGCTTCCGAAATCCACTTCTCTTCCCACTTCTGAAATTTCCCAAAACCGTGGTGGTGGAGGCGGAGGAGGAGGTGGCGGTAGTTTTGTAGGCACAAAGCTACCGTTAACACTCTCTAATCTCGCCGGAGACTGATTACTGTAGCCCAGAAAACCTGAATTTCGGTGCGGAGAGTTGTGGCTATTCCCTGAATATCTCCCGGATGAGGAGGACGACAAAGACATGGACAGAGGTGATCGTTTCAGAGATTGAAGCGGAGGAGCAGGGAAACTAATTATAGTCTCTGGAGATTTAGATTTTGTGCTTCTAGGACTAGGACTTAAATTTGATGCTGGAGAGGAACTACTAGGTATGGAATTTGAAGGAGAACACGAATTAGATATTGGATAGGACGCAGTTCTTGAATTAAAACTTCTAGACCCGAAATTATCTCCTTGAATACCTGGAAACTCATGTCTAGAACTTGATTCAACGCGCACAGGACTTCCTTTTCTACTCGATGATCCTCTAGGAGAAAAGAACTCTTCTTCCTCAGTATCACTCTCTGCTTCATCTTCCTTGTAAGAACCAACCAGAACCTCGCCACTTCTGTAAGTAGGTGTATAGTTGTACTTCGGCAACGGCGGTAGCGGTTTCAGTTCAGGTGACCCCAACTTCCGATACGGCGAAGACGATACACCAATCTTAACTCCGACATTGCTAGCATTTGCAATACACTGTTGATGATCGACTCCGCTTGTCGAATTAACCAGCGTACCCAAGTAGAGAAATTCCGAGCTGGTACTGGGTACTCCGGGACGATGAGGAAGTTTCGGCGGTTTCGGAGACCCATCGGAAGGGACAGAATTGGCAGGGAAAAGACGAAGACTGTCGGATCGTGAGGTTTTCTCGGTGGTTTTAAAGTGGTGTTGCCGGCGGCGGGAGCAAAGAATCAAGGCGGAAACAGCAGCAAGAATGGCAGCAATGAGAAGAGTCAGGGAAATGGAGATAGTGATAATGAGGTGGCGGTGAGAAATTCCGGCGGAAGGAGGGTGAGGAAGGAGGAGAGAAGAAATGTTGGCCGGAAAAGTGGCTAAAGTGGAAACAGAAGGAGGCGGAGGAGGAGAAGGAAGTGTGGGAAAGAAAGGCTTTTGTGGAGTGTAAGGAGTAGCAGAGAAAGGGTATTTAGGCTGAGTAGGCTGAGCTTGAGGTTGAGGAGCAATAGAAGGAGGCTGTATTGGAGGTATTACATTAGTCAGTGGGAAAAAAGGTTGGTGGAGGAGATGACGGCGGTTTCCGGCAGAGGCACCGGTGGTAAAAACGAAGAAAATGAAGAGAAAGAGAATAGTAGTGCTGCCGGAAGCCATTGCTGCCTAGTTTTTAGAGAGAACAGAATCAAAAACAAAAACACACCGTTTCAGTCAATCTGTGCGTCCTTGAAGAAGAATAAGAATGTGATTCTTCTTTGTTCATAGCTATGGAGAAAGTTACAAAAAAGAGAACATCATTGCTGGTAGAGAGAGTGAATTATAGAGAGAGAAAGAAGCAAGAACAAAGACAATGTCTGTTCTTCATTTGTTTTTTAGTGAGTGTTCAAGCAAATACTACTACTTGAATTGATATTTGAAAGAAAAAAAGAATGGTGAAAATGAAATATATTCTACTGTTACTGTGTCTGATTTATTAGAGAAGAAAATGGTCAAAAACATCAAATTATTTCAAAATTTTGTGGCAAGAGCTAAGCTAAAACGGTAGTAATTAAAATTTTCATTAATGTCAAAAAAAAAAAAATCATGTCGATAAGGTAATTTTTAATTGTGTTCTTTTGATAAATATTAGTACTAAGATTGAAATTGTACTATTATAATTAATTATGACAATAGAAAAAGTAGAGGGGGAAGAAGGAGAAGTCAAAAAAATGTCTGACAATGAAATTTGTTCAATAAATGCAATTATATTGATATCTGTGGGATTGAAAGAATCTGGTTAGACTTGAAATTTACTGTGTTTTTCTTTAGCTTTATGATAAGGAAGGAATATGGGGAGAAGTTTATTTATACAGCTGTTTACATTTTCATGGTGAAAACAAATTTTGGAGTTTTTATAAAAAGAAAAAAAGGACCAAAAATGCTTTTTGCTTTTCACGCTCTTTCTTGGTTGAAATTGAAAGGTTGACGGTTAATTTTTTGGGTTGTGTTTTTTAAGAAAAGAGTATTTATCGATTGTTGGGTTCACTTCCTTTCCCGCGCGTGATCATTATGTGGAAATCCTTTTTCCTATTTGCAATGGATTGTCCTTTCAAATATCAAAATTTATACTGTGGTTACCGAAAGTAGAATTTTGAGATTTAACAGGTAGAATTGTACTCCTCCACTTCTCTCCTAAGGTGCAAAAAAAAAAAAAATTCGTTTGTTTTACCTACCATTTGTTGTTGCTATTTACAGTTGCGGTTATGGTTTGTTGTTTCATGTTTTTCGGGTGTAAAAGGCAAATAGCAAGCCACTAACCAAACATCTACTGCTGCTTTTCAGATGTAAAAGGCAACACGAGGTCAGTAACCAAACACTTAAAACTCTCCATCTTAAAGTGAAAATGCAAACAGAAGCATGAAAATGAGCAACCAAACTCTCCATTAATATTTACCATCAGTAGCAATTTTATTTTTAAAATGTAAATTGGTATAATTTTACATTTAATATTAGCAGTAAAGAACAATTTTACTCCTAACATTATCAAGTTGGCTCAATTTTGGACATTATTATAAAGGGAAAGTTATAAAATTTGATCAAATGAGAGACTCATTTACATATTTAGACCAGTTACTCAACCTACTACATATCTAGACTATATATTTATGAATTTTCCAAAATACCTCAAACTTTTCATCTTCCCCTTTTCGTAATATCAGTTTCATCTCCCATTTGTTGTCTATATTTTCATCTTCCCCCTTCCTTTATATTTTGCTAAATCATCTCCATTTTCTTCATCAGCATGTCTCTTCTTCCTCTCTGTCTCTCTATTTTTGTGAATGATGGTTCTTCATCTTCATGTTTCATGTTCGTCTCTTGATTTCTTTCTTCTTGTGCGAATCGAATGCATGGTTATTCGACGTTCTTCTGTATTTATAACATGTTTATTGTCGATTTCAATGGAAAAAGGCGGAAATAAGGTAGGTTTCTACCTTTTCATCTTCATCTTTTTCTAGAAATTACTTCGTAAAATGAGTTTTCGTCACATTTTGTGAAGTCTGCGAACAGAAAATCAGGTGGGAAATGATGGTTTTGCTTCACAGAAAGTGAATCTATGAAGCCTGGCGAAGAAAAATCATCCTTTTCAACTTGTTTTTCTCTTTGCAGGCTTCACATAATCACTTTCTGCGAAGCAAAATAATCCTTTTTCACGTGAAGTTTGCTTCGCACACAAACTCATTTTGCGAAGCAAAAATCATCGTTTCAAGTGTCCTTCATTCATTATTTCCCTAAAATTACTTAATTTTTTTGGGAATGTTAAATACAAAAGCATCAATCACAGTGATCCGTTTATCTTGAATATAAAAGCATAAATCACAGTGAAGGGTGATTGGGATGTGATGAAGATGGTGAACTTGCCGGTTTTTCTTGAATTTTTTCTTGAAAAGAAAAGAAAATCACCATTATCATCCTAAAAGGTCATTGATTCTGTATGACGCCGCCGATTTTTCTTGCTTCTTTAAAGCCTGAAAGCACTCCAATGTTCTAGTTCCTTCTGCTTCTGAACTTCTTTTTGCTTATGAACTTCTTAGCAAATTCCTAGGGTTTAGGATTTAGGGTTTGAATTATTGTTACAATCTTATTGTAAATTTTGATAATGTTATGATTTTAATATTATAATTATTGTTGCAATCTTGTTGTAAATTTTGATAATGGTATGACTTTAATGTTTTTACTCTTGTTGTTATGATCTGAATGTTATATACTGTTGAAACACATTTCCACAAGATTTTGATTTGACAAAATCATCCATGATTAAAAGACAATTAAATTTAAGTGCTTTAATTTAATTGTACTAATCCGTTTGTTCAATGTTGAGTATAAATATAAATAAAGATAAATATAAAAAGTAAGACAGGACGAAGTCAGCATGAGATGAACAAAACAAGCTAAGTGGAATGAAGGTCAGCATAGAAGCCTAAAGTATCAAGCTGAGTGGAATTAAACTTAGCATCAAAAGACTAAGACATAAAAGCCCAACAAAGAGAAGCGAAATAAAGCTCAGCATAAGAAGCCGCAATAACAATTATCTTACAAAGCTGAGCTGACTAAAAATATACTCAGCTTAGAAATTGCCGAAGACAATGACTTACGCAGTAGAAGTTGAGTGATTCCTCAAGATAGCATGAAAGAGTCATTCGCTATAAGACAAAGATTGCCAACCCTCTGCACCAATAATTGAAACCTTGGAATTACACAAAAGACACATTCCGAGATGTATGGGTCAATGGATTATTGGTAAAAGACAACTGGCACAAAAAGACAAGTCTGACGCAAGAAGACAAGTCTGACGTCTGAAGGAAAACAGAGGAAGGGAATGGCCGGAACAGTCTGAAGCTGACCAGAAGTTGTCCCCTAAAAGAGCCGTTTTAACATCAACGGCTAAATCATTTCAAAATGATCCAACACAGATTTTCCCCTATATAAGGACAATCAAACTCCTTGGATCATTGCCGATTTTACAAGAAAGAAAGATACAAATTAAAAGCACTCAAAAACAAGAAAAAGATCTTACACCAAATTTCCATTCTTTTTGTGTAAAAGCTAGATTGATTGTTTGTAATCATCTAAAGTATTCTTTGCTTGAAAGGGAACAAGTTTTTATCAATTGTAACATTGAGAGTGTATGTTGAGTACTTGGTGTTGAGTACTCAGTGGTAGAGAAATCTAGGTGCTGGGTTGTAGCACTTAGTAGGAGTTGAGTAGACGAATAGAGGAAGGTACTCTTGCATATTCAACTGTCTTGTAATCGGTTTGTGCTCTACCGTTAAAGAGCTCATTATTGGATTCAAAAAGCCCGGAGGACTCTAGGGACTGGACTTAGGCAGAGAGGCCGAACTAGGATAAGTGACACTGAGTAATCTCTAAACTTTCTCTCAAAATATATATATATATATATTGCATGTGTTGTTTGACATAATTACTCATCACATAAATTGCCTAAGCTGACTCTAAGTAAACTAAGGTGTTGAGTTAGATGTTGACTCCTTAAAGTATCAATTCTTAACTCACAAGATTAACAGCCTTAGTCAACATCTGACTAAAGCTGTTTCGCACCAAGCTGACCAAAAGCTGAGTTGACCAACTCATCCAAAACTGATAAGTCAGCATAAATAATTAACGAAAAAGTTATATTAGTTCCTAACCCCCCCCCCCCTTGGAACTAATCACAAGGGACCAACATATACCACTTCACATTTTTCGCAATTTCCGAAGCCTGCGAAGATAATACTGATTAAAAATACAACTTTTACTTCGCATATTGCGAAAACTGCAAAGTAAAAGTTATTATGTGAATTAGTATTACCTTCACAAGCTTCATAAATTATGAAAAATGTGAAGTAAGTTTCATGTTCTTATGTAGTATTATATTATCAGGCTTCGCAAATTGCAAAAAAAAAAAATGCTAAGCAAAAATCATGTTTTTAAGTAGTATTATCTTCGCAGGCTTTGCAAATTGCGAAAAATGCGAAGTCAAATGGAGGAGAGAAAGAAGAAAGAGTAAGAAATTTTTAAGTGTTATATATATATATAAAGGGTATTTTGAAAAAGTCACAAAAAATAGTCTAGATAGGTAATGGATTGGGTAATTGATCTAAATATGTAAATGAGTCTCCCATTAGACCTAATTTTATAATTTTTTCTATTATAAAACACAGATATTTTGTTCCTTAATCTGCACCAATTACATATCAGTTCATTTAAAAAAAATTTCATATTTTATATGATTTAATAATACAATTAGAGGTTAATATTTATTAATTTGGCAAAATATTTTGAATTTTTTTTGTCTAACTCGTAAAATAGACAGTATATTATTTAAATTTTTTCACCTCTAATCATATGTTTATGATCTGTCACTAAGGAGTGATAAAATGACTCACATGTGAAGTGTAGATGACAAGATTCATGATAGGAGAGGTTTGTGAGGGATAGCATAGCCTTTCCTAACTTTTAGCATTGGACCGACATGTTAAAGATGATTCTTGATGGCCATCAATGCACCGCGCATGGCGAATATGGGGATTTTCATCTGGACGGTGAAGAAAGTTATGAGGAAATCTTTGAACTAGATTTCTCTATTTTTGACTTTTTTTTTTATCTTTTTGTATGCCCATGCTTGTATGATAAAGAGGTAAAGATAGACCATTGTGGCCATTAGATTGAATGTTGCTTCTCTTATGGCTTCGGCATATCTGGGACCTTCGGTGCCGGAGTATCAACCATTCTATCTTCCAATTCTGGAGAACTGAATCTTGGGAGGTCCCCATATTTATCTAAGGTAGGAACATTTGTTGCTCCCTATAAGGTGCATGTGATCATGGACCGACATATTGGAGATGATACGCATTGGTCATCTTTCACTGTGCATCATGAAGATGGGGAATTTCATCTAGACGCTGAAGAAAGTTACGAGGAAATCGTTGAAGGTGATTTCTCTATTTTTGAGTTTGCTTTCTTTTAATATTTTTGGATACAGGGGTGGCCTCTAACATAGGTGCCTGTGATCATATGATAGAAAGGCAAAGACAAGTCACTTTAGCCACTAGATCAAATGTTACTTCTCCCAAGGCTTCAGGTGTAGTAGAGACCTCGAAAGCCGAAGTATCAACCATTCCATGTTACAATTCTAGAGAATCGAATCTCACAAGGCCCCCATCTTTATCTAAGGTAGGAACATTATTGGCTCCCTTCGAGGATATTGTGATCCTAGCTTAAGAGGTTCCGACCATAGAGCTTCAGTTTTAGGGTGGTACATTGTAACTCTATTGGCTCAAATTGATATCATCTTTCAATGGAGGTTAAAGCTTCCCAAGATCTAGTTGTGACTTTAATTGAGATAGTTGTAATGAGCCTTCACCCTTTGATATTGTTTAAAGTAACCCTCCCCCCTATAGTACCTTTTATTGAGCCCTCTAAAGGTACCAAACTTAAGGTTGGATGTAAGTCATCTGGATTGTCAATGACTCTTCCTACTTCGGTTATTCTAGGGTTGCAGGTTAAAAAAATGAAGTCAGTTGAAGTAGATCCCCTGAAGGGAATAGAAGTTTGGGCGAAAAAGGTTATGGTAAGCAATGAATATAAGGCTAAAGCTCTGATAGGAAGCTCTATTAGTGAATTGGAGGAAGGGGTTTATATGGAACTTCTTAAAGGCTTTGATGTTCCTGATCAAGCTTATAAAATGTGTAAATTACATAAATCTTTGTATAATTTGAAACAAGCACCTAAATAATGACATGAAAAGTTTGAAAACCTTGTCATTTCACATGGCTTTAAAGTGAATAAAAGTGATAACAATATTTGCTATATAATTGAAAATGGCATTTGCACTATTGGGGATGGATTACTAATTTTTAGTTTTTATATTCATGTCGTGTGAAATTAATGTTGTGTGAGAACTTTGGCATGAAAGATCTAGGCGAAACCAATGTCATACTTTGCATTCTGATAACTAGGTCAAAAAATGAACTTTCTTTAGATCAATCTAATTAAATTGAAAATATCTTAAAGAAATATAATTACTTTGACTTTAAACCTACATGTATGGATTATGGTTTCTAAGAGTGGTAGAGATCCCCTCGCTTGTCTTCCATCGCCCATAGAAACTTTCCCTTCATTATGACTTTTAGTCCCACTAGAACTTGTTGTTTGGTTTCCATTGTCCATAAGCTTCAGTTTCTATCTAACCACAGTGGTGCTTTCTCCTTCCATTTGCTTATAGTCGTCTTTACCTCTAATGTTCAATTAATATTTTGGTTGCAAAACCAAGTTTCTTGCATCTTGCAATATAATCACCATTTGATTCCTAATATTGTCTTGGATATTATACTGCAATCTGTCCAAATAATGAGAGACCTTTTAACCTACCAACTTCATCAATTAGGCTTTAACGGATAACCTAAAAAACTCTACATTATACTTATGCACACTCTTGCTTCCTTGCACGCACATTTTATAATAATGATACAGATTAATATAAAAAATGAGGGTTTTGATCTTAAACCACACAAATCGTCTCTTCTCTAGCTAAACTAGAAGGAGTTAGTCCCAAGTTTTACGGACTAAATCCGTAGGAATTAAGAAATCCACATTGTTATAGGTAAGAAAAACTTAACAAACCTCAATATGAAGATAATAGCTTTTTATTTGATAAAGGTTAAAGAATTGCAAAGAAATAGATGAATTTATAGCATTTCAAGACCTAATTGGCAAATTACAAAAAAAAAAGGTAACTGTATACAATAAAAGATAGAAATTTGAGGGATAAAATAGGGTTGTCTAAAAAGTATCAGCCATGACACCGTGAACAGTACCATGCACGCAGCATGTCAGGATTGTCCCCGTGGACAACAAGTAAGTCATGTCATGTACGGATAGAGTCATTCTGGGCTATTTAGAGAGCAAGTAAACCGAAGATTCATAGCGCCAGATAAGACCGAAACAATTAGACATAGCGAGTCGAAGAGACGCCCCCCAGGTTGACCGAAACAACTTCGAAGAAGAGGAACCAAACTAATGTTAATGAGCTATTACTTCTCTATTCGGACTACTTGGATATTCTAAAATGATGTTCTCATCAAATAATTGAAGATATATTGCTCTTCTTGTGGTAAAAATCTATCCCTCAACATAGTCATCATCTACTGCTAAGACTGAGTCAGTTCCCTTTCCCCCCTCTTCTTCGTTCCTCGCACATTTTGTCCCACCGAACTAAAGCTCATCTTTTCAAACGATAAACAACCAACTTGACTTTTTTATTGTCTAAGTATGTGGTGTTAATGAGTTAAGGTTGAATCTATTCAAGCTCATCCATGTCAAAGTTCCCCTTGATACATCTCGACTCGAGACGTTAACTAGTCGAGCCTGAGTTTTCTTAAGTTCGGCTTCAAGCTCATGAAGAGACTTGATTATTTTTGAAAATAAAAAAATTAATGACTATGGAAAAAGAAAGAAAATTAGTAATTAGTCATAGATTGTCACTCTCAGCTTGTCACATGTCACAAGGCCCACCCAAGAATACACTTAATTGTTTGCTTTGGGGCTTGGACTAATTAGGAAATTCAAAATACAAAATACAAACCCTAGAGAATAACATGCTTCTCCTTCTCCAAGTGTCCGCTCTCTACTTTGTCATCCATACTAGTAACACTAGCAACTATCTTCCATACACAAGCACACGAGCAAAAAACCCATCAACGATTTGTGAGTTTGTCTTCTCTGCCCACAAGTAACAGATACTATTCTTAGAGCTCGGCCATTGTTTTTTTTATTATTGTTTAAACTCGTGTGGAGTATGTTATATGATTTTTTTGTCTAGTATCTATGCATGTGTATTGCGAATCTGGCAAAAGCTCGACCAAAGTCACCCAAAGCTCGACTGGAAAGAGCACACTTGAGACATTAACGAGCCAATAATGATCTTACCCATTCTTGGTTTTGATTCAGTTTGTTAATACCCCTAGTCAAGTACATCGACATATCAAAAAAACCGTTCTACCTCCGATAACCAATCAAGGAAGCCATAAATGTCTAATCCCCTCCAAATGTGGGCAACTCAGTCGTAGCTACGCTTCATCCTTATCCTATATTTATCTATGCAGAATTCTCCAAAAATCATCACCCCCGTATTGGTTCCTCCTAACATTCTCAAACTCATTCCTAATGTCATGTAATTTTGTTATGCCCATCCTCCGCATCAGAATTAAGTTCATCATCACTATAAAACTCATTCCAAATTGCAAAAATTAACCTGAAAAAATAATAGTTTAAAAATAAATGACTACTGGTATAACAGTAAAGAAAACGTACAAAACTGGAAAAGAATTAATTAGTTAGTAGTAGGAGTAGGAGTAGGAGTAGGAGTACCTAAATAGAGGAAACAACAGGTAACACTGTTTATGGGAAATGTTTTATATCCTATAAATAATGATAAGTTACTTTATGTGATTAGTTATTAATTACTTGACTTAATAGTAATCATTCTTATGCAATAAGCAATCATGCAACTCCTGCTGCAAATATATCTTAACAGAAAAAGGTTCATTTATTTATTTTTAGGTTGGAAAAAAAGAATAATGACATTAGGTAGGCAATGGAACAAATGTTGAATGCGACTTCAAGACAAATTTTCTAATTAAGCAAGATAACATTAATAGGGATTTTTTCTAATTAATTCTTACTATCAGATTGGTAAATAAAAAACAAAATTGTAGCCATCTATTCAACGTTGACCTAAAACTACCATCATCTTTAATGCCTATTAAATTTGCTAGCATTTGTGATAATACTGTTAATTCCAATTATAATATATATATTCCATTCATTCCCTTCCCATAATATAATGTCCGATTATATTTAGGTAATCTATACATTTATTAAATTATCATCAAGATCCATAATTGCTCCTACTTTGAAGGAATAAGACCTTGTTTTTTTATTGAAATTAACAGGACCGGCTCTAGGAGCAGACCCATAGACGGTCGTCTAGAGTCTCCGATCTACGGGGACCTCTGATTGGAATTTGTTTTAAATTTGATAATTATTAAGATTTTTATGATTAAAAATTATGTAGATTTAGATTTATAATAAAAATATATTGCTAGTTTAAATAGTAAATGCATAGTGGAGTTATTTATGAATGCGAGAGTTTGATTTCTAAAATTGTATGTTTTGATCTATTTTTTTATTATTCCTGATTTTTTTTTTTGGAATTATATTTTTATTAAAGAATCAATGAATCGTTACAAATTGCACTATATAAATAACTAGGAAAAGAAAAATCACTGAAAAAATTAGCATTGAAACGGGCATGACGTGCCATAGCATGAGCCACCCCGTTCGCTAATCTAGGGACAAAAGCCACAGAGTAATCTTGGCATTCTGATAAAAACACTCTAATATCTTCGACCACCCCCCCCCCCCCCCCCAATTCTGTATTCTCGAGAGCGGCTGACTTAATTTTTCCGACCACGCTTTTTGAGTCAGTCTCGAACAACACATTTTGGAGGGCTAAACCTTCACACCATTTCATTGCTTCCCAAATCGCCAATGCTTCAGCGAGGATTGCAGTTGGTTTACCTTTTTTAACACAGCTGAAGCACGCCAGAAAATCCCCCAAGCTTCCACGCACAATCGCACCTGCTCCGAACTCGACAGAATTCGCGAATACGGAAGCATCCACGTTGCATTTTAACTTGCCATCACTTGGGGGAGTCCATCCGCATCTCACCGCCACCGCAGGGCCCTGATGTTGTTGTTGTTTTTTATTTTGGGCTCTCCGCCATTCCTCCACACTCTCTACTACCCGCCCCATAACTGCTGCCACGGTTTCTACTTTATTTGACCAGAGTACGGTGTTCCTATAATTCCATATAGCCCATAGAGTCGTAGCCTTCATGCTCGCTTGTGCCGTACTGTCCGTTCCGAGCATGTTTAGCGCCCAATCCTCCACCCATTCCCATTCTGCCCCTGGTGCTGCTAAACCCATCCACTGCCAACACCCTTCTGCAAATGAGCAGCCAGAGAACAGATGCCAGCCATGTTCCACGTCTTCTCCGCAGATCACACACTCTATCGGTACAGGGATATGCCGTTGCGATAGTCTAGCTCATAGCGGTAATGTTTTTGAGCATAATCTCCAAATGAAATTCTGGACTTTTGGCGGCACGTCTAGGGACCAGATATTTTTCCAACTCTGCGTTGTCGTAGCACCCCACCGTTCCTCCTCCAGGCACCTATACCCCGATTTTACTGAATATATCCCGTCCGTTGTAAAATGCCACCTTAGTGTATCATCTCGGTTCGACCATGGAATTACTAATTCCTGAATTACTCTTCCCTCCTCCGGTGTAAACCACTCTTCGATTTTCCCTCGATCCCATATGCGTGATCCTGGTATGAATAGATCCGCAACCATCGCGTTCCGATTCTCCTCCGTGCACCTCGAGCTTACTATGCGATTGGTGTCAGATTGAATCCAGGGATCTCGCCAAACTGAAATGGTGTCTCCCCGACGTATTTTCCATCTAACTCCCTTCTCTAAAACCTTGATCGAGCTCCAAACACTTCTCCAAACGTAACTCGGATTATTGCCTAGTTTGGAGTTTAGAAAGGCTCCCTGTGCGTAGTATTTTGCTTTGAACATACGGCTAACTAGAGTGTTTGGATTCTCAATCAACTTCCAACCTTGTTTCCCCAGTAGTGCTAAATTAAACTCGTGTAGACTCCTGAAACCCAATCCTCCTCGCTCCTTCCTCTTACTCAATTTCTCCCAGCTACTCCAATGGATTTTGCGATCACCATTTTCCTTCGTACCCCACCAGAATGAATTCATCATTTTTTGGAGCTCCTCACACAAAGATTTTGGAAGTAAAAAGGTGCTCATATAGAAAGTAGGTAATGATTGAGCAACAGATTTTAGTAACACTTCCTTACCAGCTTTTGAAAGGAACCGATATGTCCAACTATTGAGTCGCTTCCCCAGTCTTTCCTTCAGAAAGCTAAAAATGGCCTTTTTGGATTTGCCGATCAGAGACGGGAGGCCCAGATATCTACCAGTTTCCATGCTAGCGTGGACTCCGAATATTTCTTTTATATTATCCCGTTCTTCCTCACCCACATTCGAGCTGAAAAAGATCCCTGATTTTGCAAAATTCACTGTTTGCCCGGACAACATCTCATAAGAGTTCAGGATCTGTCGCACCTGTTCACTTTCAACCTCCGTCGCTCCAAAGAATAAAACACTATCATCAGTAAAGAATAGATGGGATATGCTAGGAGCTCCGGGGCAAATTCTGCAGCCAGTGATTAAGCCTGATGTTTCTGCTTGTGAGATTAGGCGCGAGAGAACCTCCGTGCAAATAATAAACAGATAAGGGGATAAAGGATCCCCTTGCCTTAAGCCTCTCCCGGGTATAATAGGTCCAACCAACTCCAAATTCACACTGACATTATACCTTACTGTGTTTACGCATGTCATTAACCATTTCACCCATACATAATCAAACCCCATCCGTGTAAGTACTGCTTTCAGAAAACCCCAATCCACCCTATCATATGCCTTGCTAATATCAATTTTCAACGCCACTTCCCCTCTACCTCCCCTACTCTTTCTTTTCATAAAATGCAAGGACTCAAATGCTATTTGAACGCTATCAATAAGTGACCTTCCTGGTACAAATGTTGACTGACTCTCCGATATGATTTTAGGGAGTACATCTTTCAACCGGTTAGCCAGGACCTTTGCAATTAATTTATATAAAACATTACACAGGGAGATAGTACGGAAGTCCTTCATGCTAGTAGGACTGTCACACTTTGGTATAAGGGTTATAATTGTGTCATTTAGATGATCCGGGAATTTATTTTGTGAAAGCCAACTACAACAAGCCAAGTAAATATCATACCCAATTACTGACCAATACTTTTGGAAAAAACCTGGATTTAAGCCGTCGGGGCCCGGAGACTTCTCAGGTTGCATTTGGAAAAGAGAAGCAGTGAATTCCTCGAGCACAAACGGGTTCATCAATAGTTGATTCCGTTTTGCAGTCACCAGTTGAGGAACCACATTGACTGCATCGTAATTTTGCAGGTTTGCGGCATTGAACAGATTGGTAAAGTATTGAAAAGCCACGTTCCGTTTGCCTGTTTCCTCCTCATGCGAGATGCCCTCCGTGTCGACCATTCGAGCGATGAAATTTGTTTTCCTCCTGGCTTTTACACTGGCGTGGAAGAAACCAGTATTCTTGTCCCCTTCCCAGAGCCAGAATGATTTTGCCCTCTGCTGCCAATACGCTTGCTCTTGTTCTAAATAGATGTTTAAGTTCTCTCGAGCTCTCCCAAACCTGTGTACTGCTTGCTCATCTGTTCTATCCTTTAGCTTTTCCATCAACAATTTACACCTGCTGATTTTTGCTGTGAATTTGCTGTTGAATTGTGATCCCCATCTAGCCATTACATTTCTGCAACGATCAAGCCTATTCACAACATCCTCACCACGACTCTCCTGCCAACAGCTCTTCACTATATCGTCGAAACCTTCCTCAAGCCCCCAAGCCGTCTCGAATTTAATCTGTGCCTTCTAATTACATGCTGTTTATAATCCAAATCAAGTATCAAGGGAGAGTGGTCCGAGTATGCCGATGTCCCATTCAGCAGCCTGTAGTTACCAAAACGTGCCATCCAACCTCCAGTTCCTAAAGCACGATCCAGCTTTTCTCGTACCCAGTGATCGGTGCCTCTCCCTCTGTCCCATGTGAACGAGCTTCCCGTCAAACAAAGGTCATGGAGGTCGTTAGATCGAACTGCCTCCGTAAAGCGTCGGATCAGGACAGCTGGGTACTCAGGCCCGCCCCATTTCTCTTCAGGGTTCAACAAGCAGTTGAAATCGCCTATGAAGATGTTGGGTAAAATAGAACACCTAGCCACTGAACTGAGGAGTTCCCAAGAGTCACGGTGCCTGCTCCTATCAGCGTAACCATAGAATCTGATTAACCTCCATTCGCCTCTTTCTACGTCTCTAATAGCCATTTCAATGTGATGATCCGAGAAACTCTTTACTTCAAATTCATTATCCCCCCTCCACAACATAGCGAGGCCCCCGCAATGCCCACGAGCATCAACTCCAAAACAACCAGATAATTTGAACTGACGCTTTATCCCCTCAATTCTACTTTTCGTTACCAATGTCTCCATGAGGAAGACCAAATTCGGTTTGTGACCCTTTATGAGATCACCAAGCGCACGAACTACCCGGGGATTACCGAGACCCCGGCAGTTCCAACTTAGGCAGATCATTGCGTTGGGCGGACCTGCATCTCAGGTCCCGCCCTATTTTGAAAGTCTAGATTCGTGGGATCCTTATTTGTCAAAGAAACGTCCACCTCCTCCTGGTTATCCGAAAAACTTGTTTGGCCTTTTTGGTTTAGGATGGAAAACTTCTCCTGGCTTCCATCCCCTTCACGCCTTCTTTTCTTTTTTTCTATTAGCTCTAACTCTTCCTCCTCTCCCGAATTCCCTGTTTTCGACTCGTCCACTATCCCTTTCCCTTTGTTAACCATGCTGCTAGAGTTGTCCATACATGTTCCCCCATGACCCATTGATGCCCTCCACACTCCCTCATTGATCATACTTGGCTCACGTAACCAACGGGATATCGGTATGTTTCCCCCTCTGCGGGATTGTGCCACTAACCACACACCCCATTCCCTTTTCATCCCCCTCGTATCCTCGATGAACAGGTTATCGCAAAAACGCTCTGTGTGTCCCATTATTCCGTAAAGGAAACAGAAGTTACATAACCTTTCATACTTGAACTGAAGGAAAGATGATGCAGATTCTGCTCGTTTGATTCGTTTGCATCGTTTCAGTGGCTTACGGACATCCATATACACTCGAATTCGCATGTTATCCAGCCGTCGGTTCGTCGTGCCATTATTTGCATCATAGTCGACAAAGTCCCCAATAAACTTACCCAGTTGTCTTCATACTGCTTCTGAAAAGAAACCTGTTGGCACCCCATGTACCTGAATCCATATCTGGATGAAAGATAACTCAACCTGTTCGGGTAGCTGGCCTATTTTTAGTTCTCCCGGGACGAGCATCTTGTTGTCGAAAGACCAAGGTCCCCCTCCTATCACCCTCTCCACGTCAATCCTGTGATAAAACTCAAACCGGAATAGGTTAGCATTCTCTTCCGTGATCCAAACCCCTTTTTTAGGCATCCATATATCTGCCATCTGTGCCTTCATGGTAGGAAAGTTGACAGGTCTCTCCGTAAGAAACTTTCCCACTAGCACTAAGCCTTCCTCTTTACTAGCTTCGCCATTCTCCGCTGGAAAATCGAACAACGCTTCCTCTTCGTCTGCTAGAGAAAGTTGCGTAAAAGCTTGCTCTATTCTAGCCCTAGTGAAGATAGCTTCTCTCCCAGTACTACTTCTGATGGTAACCCTAACAACCTTGCGGAGCACGCAAGACAGCTATCTTCGATCAGTCGACTTCTTGATACGCAACAAAGATGATACTCCAATTTAAACAATAACCGATGTGATGAACACAGAGCTCAAGAAATCGGTGAAGAAAAGATGGTAATCACAGTATAACAGATTCGGCTCCCACGAGAAGGAGAGAAAGAAACCCTAGCTCCCACGAGAAGGAGGAATAATAGTTAATTAAAATTTACTTGTTATTATTCCTGATTTTCTTAATAATGTTTTTATTATTATATAATTTTTTTTTCTCTCAATTTTTCCTATAATATACTTTTAGGATACGATTAATCTTTTTTGTGTAAGATTTTTTGGGATGAGTTGAAATTTGTTTACCGATATTTTATCAACCATCTTATGAATTTTATCTAATATTTTAGCATAAATTAGTGACATGCATTTTTTTTTTTTTGAAGTGACATGCATATATAAATATATCTAAATAAAACTTGAAATATGCACCTGAGCTTTATTTTAAAATGCATTCTAAAATCATTATTCTCTTCTTTGAAAAGTTTTATTTTGAATGATTTAAAAAAAAACAATTCAATTTTTTTTCATGTAAGTTTATATTTTTGAAAAGTAATGAATTAAAAAAAGTTAAATTACTTATTTAGAAGAAAAAATATATTTTTTTTGTATTAAAAAGTTTAGGTAAGGGTAGTTCTACTTACTCCCAATATCAGGGTAAAGGGTAAACCACAGACCTTGATGAGAATTGACAAATATATATTTTTATTTGGAAGCAGGAAGGTTAAGCCCCAACAAACAAACAAAATGAGAAGAAAAAAGGAAAAACGCTAAGTTGAATTGTTCGAAAGGGCGCAAACCCCACAAACATTCGCTAATAGAAGATTCTGAAAATCTAATGATCCAAGGAAAGAGTTATTAGAAAGTTCGGTATCCAATCAGCAACCTTGATTACCTTCACGATGGATATGCTGCACTTTGACATGCTACTTATCAATAATCCAATATTACCGATGAATAATATGTTGAGGATCATAAATAAGTCAAACCACCACTTGAGAATCTAGAGCTCCATAGTAACTCGCATGAAGTCAGCCATGCCAACTCATGACCATAATAGAGGCCCAAAGCTCAACAAGCACATCTAGCTAAGTCCTTAGATTATAAGTAAAGCCACTTAAACAACCTCTAGAAACATTTTGAATTAGGCCACCTGCAGAAGTAAAGCTCGGGTTACCTTTACTAGTGCTATCACAATTAACATTGACCCAATATTTATTTGGAAATTGCTATACCACAGAAATCTCCTGATAGCTTTTTGGCAAAGAAACACTATGAAGCTTAGAAACCTTACCAACTCCTACTCTTGAGCCAAGATAAAATCAATTTTATTCAAAATATGAGCCGCATTAGGATCAGTGGCGAATCCAGGATTTGAGGGAGCGGGGGGCAAAATTCTACGTAAAAAAAATTTAGACAAAAAATGTAAAATTGTTCAATTTTTTATGACAAAAAATGCAAAATTGTTCAATTTTTGGTGACAAAAAATGCAAAATCGTTCAATTGTCATGCATTATTTTCATGATTTTTTTTATAAAAAACGTAAATTATAATGTTTCCGACTCGTAATCATCCATTTCCGGGATTCTCGGGTTGTTACGCATCAAATATCCCTAACGTTTTGGGTCAGGAACAATTTTACCCCTAACATCTAAAATGGTGCAATTTTACCCCTAATGTTTGTAGCCAATAGCAATTTTATCCCTAACGTTGATAAATTGGATCAATTTCAGACACTATTATAAAATACAGTCATTTTTTTCTTTATTTTGCACCAATTGCATATCAATTTTGTAATTTTGCACCAATTTTACCTCTAACGTTGATAAATTGGATCAATTTCAGACACTATTATTCATGACCGAGAAGACAGTTTGATGAATTATTTCTCAAATTTATCCAATTTATCAACGTTAGGGGTAAAATTGCTCTTGGCTTCCAACATTAGGAATAAAATTGTACCATTTTAGATGTTAGGGATAAAATTGCTCCTGACCCAAAACATTAGGGGTATTTTTGCACTTTAACCCTTAATTTTGGATTTAATAAAAAATTAATGGGATGAAGTGGGGGGGGGGGGGGGGGGGGGGGCAAATGGCCCCTTTGACCCCCCCTATATCCGCCCCTGATTAGGATTGAAAATCTCCGAGTTCCAACAACGCTAGAGCCACTAATAAATGGTACCAAACAAAACTAGCCAAACAATGTTCCTCCATTTAAAGTTTAAAGTCAGGTTACCTTGAAGCCAATTACTTAAATCTTCTCTAAAGAACATCAGAGACCAATCCCCAAAATAAAAGATTTCCAGGTCGAACTTGAGATGAGACAATCACGTAATAAGAAATTTGATTAATATATTTGGCTATGTCATCAAGTCAACATGACACATCATAAGTCAACGTACCATATCACCAAATAAACATTCCAAATTATCAAAACTCAAGATTCCATCATGTTATATCAATGAAATTAATAAGTCAATATGCCACATCATTAAAGACTATCATTATTAGTCAAAATCTTTTTTTTTTTTTTGCTAATTGTGTAAAGAAAATGTCTATCTTTTTTTAAAAACACTGCATTTCTCTATTTGCAAAATCGTTGAAACCACAAAAAATTTTATTTGTACTTTTTTTATAGGTCTTGTAGGATCCCATAAATGATGCGTGTGTGATTTTCACAATCAAGTTTCTTATTTTTGGATGCGAGCTAAGTTCAATGGGCAATGATTCATTTTTTATTTCCTTTAATCCTTCTCTAAGTATTAATTTTGAAAGGTTAACATGTAGAGTTGTAATCGAGCCGAAATTTGGTTAGTTCATGCTCAGTTAGTTAGAAAATTGGTGAGCTTAAACTCAATATTTTGTTCATGAGCTTCTCACGAGCTTATTCGCGATGAGCTCGTCAATTCTGTTCATTAACTTCGCTCATCAACAACTCATTAATTATGTTTATTTATATATCTTTAATACAAAAATACATAGTTTTGAAGAGTGGTAAGGAGTTGAATCTCTACTTGTCATGTTTGAGGTTTGACTCCCCACTCTGTCAAAAACTAAAGTTTACACATAACTGCGTTTGCTCATTAGTTTGTTAATGAACGTTATAATCGAATTTGTTTATGAACCTATAATCGAGTCTGCTCGCGAGCTTTTGAGTCGAGTTTCGTCATACTCAAACTCGAGTCTTTTATTAATCAAGCCGAATATCGACTCACTCATGAGCGGCTCAACTAATTTACAGTAGCATATTTATTTTTTGGGTATTCTTTTATTTATTTTTTGGTAGGAAAGTGAAAGAAAAACAAACAAAACACAAGCCAAAAGCCTAACCCAGGATTAGCCTAGGAAAGATAACCCCCACAACATCATCTAAAAGAAGCGAAGACAGGAACTCAGGAGGTGAAGAGAAGGTTGAGACTCCCAACTGTTGGTCCCTTATAACGTGACAAGTTAGTTCCAAGGGGGGGATATGAACTATTTAAAAATTTATCCGTTGAGGCTGACTTCTTTTCTTATGAAAAGGTTTACACAGCGTCACTAAGTAGATTCAAGACACAAGCTTAGTCAACTTGTGACTAAGTCTGCTTCTTTACTTGAGTCAGGAAATAACACTTAGAGTCTATTCCTGAACTCAGCTTCTTAGTAAACTTAACTCAGCGTGAGTTCTTTACTTAGTCAGTTTTTATAGCAAGCAATATATATTAAAGGAGTTTAAGGGTTAGAAAGATATTACTCAGCAGACTTATCCTGGTTCGGCCTCTCCGCCTACGTCCAGTCCCCGGAACTCGTTCCGAGCTTTTTGAATTCTCTACTGAGCTCTTTAAAGGTAGAGCATGAAACCTTTTACAAATAGAAGCTGAGTATAACAAGAGTACCTTCCTCTATACCTCTACTCACTCCTATATCTACCGCTGAGTACTATAACCGAGTACTCAGCCTCTCTTTTCTACTCTTCTAGTAATGATAAAGTGTTTGCCCTAAACAATAATTGCTAAGACACTTTAGATGATTGAACCCAATAATATTCTTAAATTCAGAATTAATCAACACTCCTAAGGATGTGTATTATAATCTAGTTCAAAAAATAAAGATTTGAAATTTTTAAACACGGACGTGACACCAGACATCCAAGCACCACCAGCATCCCTCAGAACCCCTCCAGCAGCAATTTTACCGTCCTTTAGACAAGAGCCATCAGTATTTAACTTTATCACCCCTTCACCAGGCCTACTCCAGCAAAAAAGATGAACATCTTTCCTTTGGATAGTCCTAGCAAAACTATCCTCTTTAAAGCTATCAACAATAGTAAAAATCTTTTTAGAGAAGAAATCAAACAGATTAGGAATAACAACAGTTTCTCCTCCAAAAATCTCATCGTTCCTCCACTTCCAAATCTGGTGACAAACAACCGCAAAAAGGATAGCACTATGCTCCAGATCGGCCAAAAGCTTTCCACTAACACCATCCACAAACCAATCAAGATCAGAATGGGACAAGAAAGCAGACAGCCTCTGGTTAGGGAGAACTTTCCTCCAAACATCTTTACTCTTAGAACAATCTCTAAGAGCATGGAAAATGGTTTCCTCATGCCCTCTGCATCTACCACATGCACTAGAGTCCACCAAATGACGCTTTTTCCTATCAATATTTGTGAGCAACCTATTTTTGACACCAAGCCATAGGAAACTCCTAATACGATACAGATTTCAAGGCCCAAATATTTTTCCAAATAACTGAGTGCAGAGCCTCCGGAATCTGATTGAAGGCCTCGAAGGCAGATTTACAAGAATAGGCACCGTTATTTGTCAAAGACCAATAGTGACTATCTCCATCTTCCTCCATACAACTAATTTTCACTCCCCTAATTCTCAGGAGCGTTTCCATATTGAGGTAAGAATCGAACCTCGACCAAATCCAATCACCCTACGAATCCACAACATCAGCAATCCTCCAATTCCGAATCTCAAGAGGCGGTGGGGAGTTACATTCCTCTAACAAGGGCTTTTTACCAATCTAGAGATCATTCCAAAAGCTGATAGATTTACCGTTGCCCACCGACCAACCAATCCCAGAGCAAAACTCTGAAAAAACAGCACTAAGACCTTTCCATAAGAAAGAACAATTAACAACTCTCTCTTTAGGTCCCCCAAAAATCTTATCTTTTCTATATTTTCCGCATAATAACCGAACCCAAAGAGAAGACGGAAGCTGCCACATCCTCCAAAGAAGTTTCATTAATAAAACTTTATTATTATCCCTGGCATGTCTTATCCCCAGGCCACCCAAATTTTTAGGTTGACAAACCTCCTTCCAAGGAACAAGATGAATTTTCTTCCCCTCCTTAGCGTCCCCCCACAGGAAACGACGATTGATTTTATCAAGATCATTAAGAACAGGCTCAGGCAGTCGGTAACCTTGCATAATATGATTAGGAACCGCACAATTGACCGACTGAATCAAAGTAAGATGGGCTGCAAGAGAAAGGGTTTTAGCTTTCCAATTAGTACATTTGCTATTAGTTTTGTCGAAGATCTCTTTAAAAGAAGCTTTAGAGACTCTATCACTATGGAGGGGAACCCCCAAATATTTACCCAGAGACTAAGTCAAGGGAATACCAGAAATATTACTCAACCTTTTGCAAACTCTTGGATCTATATTTTTAAAACATAACATCCGAGACTTTTGGATATTAATCTTCTGACCAGAGGCAGAGCAAAAACAATTAAGGATATCCATAATCACACCAATTTTCTCCTCACTTTCTTCCACAAAAACCATAACATCATCTGTAAATAACAAATGAGTAGCCGGGGGACAGAATTTGTTCATGGAAACAGGATGGATAAGGTGAGTCAATCTTTCCATAGCAATAACAAATAAGAAAGGACTGATAGGGTCCCCTTGACGGATGCCCCGGGACGGAGAGAACTCCTCCGACATATCCCCATTAATCAAGACTTGAAACACAAGAGAAGAAATAACAAATAAGAAAGGACTGATAGGGTCCCCTTGACGGATGCCCCGGGACGGAGAGAACTCCTCCGACATATCCCCATTAATCAAGACTTGAAACACAGGAGAAGAAATACAAACCTCAATTAAACTCCTCCAAGAATCCAGAATCCCAGCTTTTTTCAGACTATCAAGGAGAAAACTCCAGTTAAGACGATCATAAGCTTTTTCCAGATCCAGTTTAAGAGCCACAATACCCCTCTTACCCTTCTTGATTTTCATAGAGTGAACCATTTCCTGAGCAATAACCACATTATCCATCATCTGTCTCCCTGGGACAAAGCTGCCTTGATTCTGGCAAATAATATCAGGGAGATTACACCGAAGTCTATTGGCCACAATTTTGGTAATGGCTTTATAAAGCACATTACACATACTAATAGGCCTCATCTGTAAGAAAGAAACGGCTTCTCCACTTTAGGAATCGGGACCAGAAGAGTTTTATTCACAAACCTAATATCCTCGGAACCATTAAAAACACATTTAATAAAAGTATAAATACCTTCCTTGACCGTATCCCAATGTTTATGATAAAAACCAGCAGGGAAACCATCAATCCTAGGAGCCTTCATCGCCCCAATGCTAAAGATTGCCTGATCAATCTCTTTCAAATCAATAGGATGGAAAACATCACGAACCTTATCTTCACACAATCTAGGAAACGAAGTCCTAGAGAGAGATCTATCCAGATCCACAAGTTCCTCTTTGAATAACTCCTTATAGAAATTAAGGGCCAAGTGACGGATGTCCTCATCCTCATAAACCCAATCACCATTCAGATCTTTGATAACCTCAATCCGATTTCTCTGCCTTCTAATAACAGTAGACAGATGGAAATACCTAGTAATACGATCACCATCTTTAATCCATGCTTTCCTAGATTACTGAAACCAAAGTAACTCTTCTTGATGCAGGACATCTTCTAACTCCTTCTAGAGGGTTTTAAAAAGACCATCCAAACTGTGATCATACCTAAACTCCAAAGAACGATGGATTCCCTCAATCCTGCTCAAAATTTTATTCTTTCTTTTGATAATGTGGCCAAAGATGTTTTTATTCCAACCCACCACATTACTTCTAAAACCCTCAGCAGCTTGCAAAACATTTGAGTGAGGCTTCCAATTATCTTGAACAAAGTTTTTAAACTCCGGGTGAGATTCCCAAGCCACCTGATACCTAAAAGGCCTATTCCCTCTCGTACGATAGCCTCTCACCAGATTGACTAAGATAGGACAGTGATCAGAGTGACGAAAGGGAAGATTTAAAACCCTCACATCAGGAAACCTACTCTGAGCCGAAATATTAGCATAAACTTTGTCTAAACGAACAAAAGTACTATTTTGTTTCCAAGTAAACTTATGACCATCAGCCCCAAGATCTGATAGCCCATATAAATCCACATTCTATTTATGATTAAGGCATCGATTAACATAGTGATTACCCCCCCCCCCTCTTTGATCGCTCATAAGAGCAATATCATTAAAATCACCAGCCACAAACCAAGCATCCGCCATCCTCGTACTCATATTATACAGAACCTCCCACAATCGTTTACGATTGGCCAGGATAGGATCAGCATAAATAAAAGTTATAAAGAAGGGTTTATTACCCGGATAGATAACTTTACTATGAATAAATTATTTATCTATACTAATGATATCAAAATGAACAAGATTAGGCTTCCAAAACAGCCAAACCCCACCTGCCCGGCCAGTAGCCTCCGATCTGACACAATTCCAATTCGTAAACATTTTAACCATGTCATCAGCTTTAGTACCACTGATCTTTGTTTCCAATAAAGCAAAACAAGAAGGGTTAAATTGTTTAATTAAATCTTTCACATGGACACGAGTAGCCTTGTTAGCCGCTTCTCTAACATTCCAAACAAACAAATACATCAAAAAGGAGGACTACCGACCCCAGGCCCAACTCATCAAGCCAGATACCTATTAGGGGCTCCTAAGAGCCTAGAAGAGGTACCTGCAGGCCCCCTTTTCTCCAAACACTCAAAAGAGTTTTGGTTATTTTTATGAATACCCTTGGGTTTTTTCATACTCATTTTATTGACACCCATGGCCTTCCCATTTTTAGCCTCAACACAGATTTTAGGGATACTAACCTCTTTGTACTTCTCTTTTGTTTGGGGTGCTTGAGACTAGGGACAACCCTGGACCTCTTGTTTGGACTCAAAAAGAGGATTGTTTGCCTCCACATTATCGCCTGCCGGCTCAATAGATTCTAATTCCGGCATGATCAAATCAAGTTGATCATTAGAAAGGTCAAAGTTGTCACGTCCGGGTCTAAATTTCCAGAATTTATACCTTGATAGTAATATATATGATAATTATTAGGTGTGTGATTTTTATTTGGTGCTATAAGAAAAATTTGGAGTTAATTTGAGGGTTTTATGTGTAAATTAAAAGTTTAGAGTAATTTTTAAAGATTATATAAAGATAGAGGACCAAACGGAATCTTTGCCGAATTTGGATATGTATCTCTCGAAATGTTCCAGATTGGCATTCATTACTATTATTTTCTTTTTCTTTTCCTTCTTCTATGATCTTTATCAGTTCTTCGTCGTTCTTCGACCGTTTCTCCATCGTTTCTTTGATTTACGGAGATTTGACCGTCCGAATTACTCGAAATTTAAAGCATAGCATCCTTATGTATAGATCTAAGTCCTAACCGAAGAGTTTTTGAGTTTCGGCAATGTTTGGAGCGAAACGTCTTAGACAGGATTTAGAGGAGAATTGAATAGGTGTATTTTAGCCAAGGTAAGTAACTATCAACTATATTTTGAGTTTTATGTATATAGATGAATATACATCAAAGAAGTTTCAGAAAGTGATATTTTAAGGTTATGCAGGAATTTTGTAAATTGGGGTTTTTCACGATTTTGCTTTTTATTGTGAAATTACGGTTCAAATGAAGCTATTGATTATGCTTCTATGTGAATTTCAGATTTTACTTGATTATGTTGATTTAAGGCTTAATTTGGTTGATTTACATATATACATATATGTTTTTGGTTTCAATATATATCTATATTGAACAAAATGAATTTGATGATTTCTTACGAATTGTTTTTGGATTGAGAAATCTGTTGCGGTTATTATTGTTATTATTTTGGATTGAAGTCCACATATGATTTTTATAATACAAAAGGGCTAATTGAAGCCAAATGATTTATGGTTATGAAATAGTTTGGAATTTGATTGTGAAAGGATATTTGAGTACGTTATGATTTTATGATTTTATATCCATCGAGAGTTATCCGGATCGGTGGTTTTATATTTGAAGACCATGTTCAGTAAGGGGCATGGCCTGTGTACACAGTTTGAAAGACCTATTGGGTATGGCAAAGAAGTGTCGGGTAAGACCATATGGGATAGGCAATGTTAAGAGACGTCTCGACTATATATGTGGTTATGGATTGATACTCAAGGGGAGAAACTCGAGGATGGATACAATGTTTTAAGTTCATTTGGATTATGTTTTCGGTTATGATTGATTTTGATACAAGGTTTTACGTTTGATTAAATACGAGTTGGTTTGATAAAACACTTATTTGATTACAATATTTTATAAGGTTTTGAACTCAAGAATGGATACAAGATTATATATCTTGATGGTTTTGGTTTACTACTTTGATTATATTATGAACTTAAGTTTTGAGTATCTTTTATAAGGTTTTGATTAAATCCCTTTATAAATGTATATATACAGCTATGTTAAGTAAAATTGGTTTTTATAGCTGATCGTTTCTTACTGAGATTTTTGTCTCACCTTTTTAAATGTTTTAATGTTTTTAGGTGAGAAAGTACAGGATATAGAGAAGGTTACCGACCGTTTAGGCGGGGTTTGGAAGTTGGCTGCTTATTGTGAGAATTATGGTTAGAACTTTGGTATTGCAATTGTAATATAATGATATTTGGATAAATTGGAGACTTCTAAGTATTGATTATGATCTTTCTATTGCACGTCCGATGCCGATTGAGGTCGTCTAGGGTCGGGTGTGACAAGAGTGATGTTCCTCTTCAGTAGATAGAACCCCAAACGTAGACCCTGACCCGGAGACCGTAGTACCTTCAGTACCCTCAAGCACCTTTGGCCATGGCCTCTCTTTCTTCCCGGAAACATTTTGGATCAGAATAGTATCTTTATTAATGTCAGGAGGGTGATTCTGAACAACTGAAGCACGCGTCCTTCGTCTTCCAGACCTCTTAGCTACCATCCAAGGGCCAAAATTCCTCACATCCCCTTGGAAAACCTCTTCTCTAACCTTCACAACTTCAACTACCTATTCAATCACCTTCTTTTTCTTAGGACAACCCTCAAAAGTATGACCAAACATACCAAACTCATAACAAATGTTATGGATTCCTTCGTACTCAATAAAATACACAGTATGCTGTAAGTAGAATTTAGACAAAAGGGGTTTAGAAAGGTCAATGTCAATACAAACTCTTGCAAATTTACCTCTAACAGCCCCAATGGTAGTTTTCTCCACATGGTGAACCTTACCAACAAGCCCACCAATCTTTTTCAGAAAGATTTCATTATAATACTCAATTGGGAGACTCGGAAATCTTACCCAAGTTAGAATCCTGTTTATCGAGCAATCATTAGGATTAAAGTTAGGGACACATGGTCTTAAGGCCAAAACATGATTAGAAATAATATATGGACCCCCGTTAATCACAACATTATAGTCTTCATCTTGTGTAAATTTAATTACATAATAGTCATTCTCCAAGTCAGTGATGCTGACTTTCCCTTTTTTAGCCCACTGCGTCTGGATTCTTTGAGCAAAATAGTTAAAACTAATTCTTTTCCCTAACACCGTCACTATTAAAGATAACTTCCACTTAGCCCGGAGGGCCCGTTTATCAGCCGAAGAAAGCCTAATTACAGGACATAAAGGATCATCCTGATCCCCATCCTCCACATCTGAATCAGAGAGAACCTCCTCCAAGTCCTCCTCCATCAGACATCCGTTTAATAAAGGCTCCTCCTCAACAACACCCATGACCGTATCTTTCCACGAAATTTTTCCAAAGCAAAGTTCGGAATTATTTTTGTTCAACACATTGCCATATAGCTTGGCTCTAGCAATATCCTGCCTAGAATCCACAGTCCTTGCACCCGACTCCCCTACACATAATCTGGAAAAACCTTTTGAAACAATTGGATCAAAAAAAGTCTCCGTGAAATTCAACTTTTGATTACTACCAATAACCTCCGACACCACCTCCGATCCTCTACCGATATGTTCCTTCCTACCACTCGCGCCCACCGCCGCCTCTGCCACCGAGCCATCCGCCCCCAATCTGTAGAATTCCTGGGCGAGCAGCTCACCTCCTGCACCCCTAATACCGCCCTCCCCCTGGACAACCCTCACACCCCCCTGCCGCACAGAACACTTTCCCACCCCCTCACTTCCAGATTCGGTGTCGTGAAGGCCAGCCACAGCCCCCTCCGTCGAACGCCTACCCCCCACCACCATCTCCCCCTTCTGCCTCAGATCGGTATCAAAACCCTTCCCATCTGCTAGAAAATCCCAATCCGCACCAAACCGAGCCAACCCTCCGCCAAGCGCCGCCCTATCCCTCGCCCTCTCCCTTGTCCGATCCCGAAGCCTCTCCTTCATCACACAACCACCGACGCGACACCGACCGAAGAGGAGAAGAGGAAAACGCCTAGGAAGAGAAAATCGCCCAGAGAGACAAAATCTTTTGGGTATTCTTTTATAAATTAAGGATCAAAGTGACTTCTGAAAATTGCATACAATATTAATTCAGTTTTAAAATTAGTAATATTTAACAAATTAACTCAAATTTTACAAATATTTAGATATTAAAACTAAGGTAAAGGTTGTGCTTACTTTGTTTTTGATAAAGTAAGTCTTACTTTGTGTGTTTTCACCATTGGATTAATTTTATACTCTATCATCCAATGGTGAAAACACACCAAGTAATTATACTTTGTCAAAAATAAAGTAACTATAGAAGGCACCTAAAACTAATTATATTTAAATTAATTTATTAAATATTAATATCTTTGGAGTTGAATGAATATCTAATTTTTAATGTGGGATAAATTCACAATGTGATAAATAGACAATTTGACCCTTAATTCATTCTTTTATTTTGTGGGCGACTATATACCGCACTAAAATTCCGGTTCACCGCCCTGTATTGACCCTTTTGCCCTTCTCATTATTTCAAACATAAGTTTTGAATATTCCAAATCCTCTCAACTTATTTTCCATTCTAAAAAAAACCGACCAAAAACGAGATGGCACGAAGAGGAGGCATCGGCAAAGGATACATGGGTATTACGGTAAGTATTTCCATAAAAAAAAATATCAAAATCGTGAGTAATCGGGCTGAAATTCGGGATTAAAATCCCAGAATTTGACGTAGGCGGGCGACCCGCACCATGTCCACCTACGGTGGAACGCATGAACTATGCGTTCCACCGTAGGTGGAGATGGTGCGGGTCGAGCGATCCACCGTATGGTGGATCGCACGACGCACGCGCTCCACCGTAAGGTGGAACGCGCGGCGCATACGATCCACCATGCGGTGGATCGCTCGTCGTACGCGTTCCACCTAAAGTGGAACGCGTACAACGCATGCGCTCCACCTTATGGTGGAGCGCATGCGCCACCCGTTTGGCCTAAGGGCCAAACGTTTGCGGCGCACTGGTCGGCCCTAAGGCCGACTGGTGCGCCGCACCCGTTTGGACCATAGGGCAGGTGGTGTAAACCACCCGCCCAGGCCAAAAAGGGGCAAATTTTGAATTTTTTTTTAAAAAAGTTGTACGGACCGGACGTAGGCAGACCCGAACATATATAAAAAAAATTATGTTAAATTGAATATACTAAATAAATAATATTACAGGATCAGGAGGGAGCTGACCCTAGACGCACGTCTTCACGTCCTGTTACTGCATCTGCTCGGCGGGACCGGACGGAGCAGCAGCGGTTCATGGCGGACGCCCGGAGGGCACATGCTGCACAGGCGGAGCGTGCTGAAGGACAGGATGAGGCGGCTGATATAAACATGGATGGGGATGCTTCTATGCATCGTCCTAGTGCTGATACTATCCCCATAGATCGTGGCGTCGTGACGAGGGGTCGAGACAGACGATTTTCTTCTACCGCAGCATCTTCTTCTGGTAAGAGAAATTAAAAAATGTGTTTATTTGTATTTGTGTTAATCGTGATTATTGAAAAATATACCAAAAATTTAATGTAAACCGTTTGCTATAATTTCAGGTAGCAGCAAGCGATCGAGGAGTGTAGAGGATGACTGGGTTGTGAAGGACCCCGTCCTCGGGGGTCCATTTGATGGTGCTGTGATCCCGAGCTTTTTGGGACATATTGCATGTGCTATATGGGCCGGTCAGGATAGGGGCGTCCTTAGGTGTCATACCAGATCAGGGTATTGCACGAAGCTGAGATTATGGTACAGTGGTTCTTCCAGGACGATTCAGTCGCGTATCGAGTCATCTGGCTTGTTCCATTTACCTGGTATTATGCACAGTCACATAGATGCTGCTCTGATCACGGCATTTGTAGAGCGGTGGCAGCCAGACACGTCATCATTTCACATGCCATTTGGCGAGATGACCATTTTGATGCATGATGTGTGGGAGATATTGCGCATCCCCGTAGATGGTGCCATGGTGACTGCTGATGCGACTGTTGATGAGCTTAAGGAGTGCGTGATGGATTTGTTTGGGATGACTCGGGTTCAGTTAGATGCCCGTCATTATGCTTCTGGTGGTATACGAGCCGCTTCCGTCATGGAGCACTGTGGAGGTGATCGGATTCCTGAGACCCAGGCTATAGCTTGGACGTGGCTGATGCTCGGTTCCACCTTGTTCGTAGACAAGAGTGGTGACCGCATCCGACCTTCTTGTCTGTTAGAGGTGCAGGACTCGGCGGCTGGAGCCGTTGAACTTTCTTGGGGATCAGCTGCACTAGCATATCTATACCGTCATCTTGGTATTGCTACCAGAGGAGATTGCGGGCAGATGACGGGTTGTATGACATTGCTCCAGTCCTGGATTTACGAGTATTTTCCTTGCTTCAGGCCACATCGAGAGGCAGTTACAGTTGACCCGGATCTTCCTAGGGCTTCGTTGTGGCCATCTATATCGATGGAGAAGAGCGATGAGCGGCTGAGAGCATTTCGTGCCCGGCTTGATGTGTTGACAGCAGATGAGGTATACTTGCTATATAATTATAAATACTATTCAATTAAAATAAATTTGTATTACTTGTATGTGTTAATGTAATTTTATACATCTGTAGGTCATGTGGATGCCGTATGGCCCTGATGCCATTACTGAGACCCCGAGGACTCTATATTCTGGATGGATACGGTATCGGGATGTGATCGAGCCGTACATACCGGGGCGATGCCTTCGACAGCTTGGACATGTGCAGACCATTCCTAGACCGATATTGCAGCCTTCTAAGGCTGTTCGCCCGTGGACCAGTTTGAAGTATCGTGTGGAGGTGCCAACTGTGATGGTGCAGGGTATTTGGGACTCTTTTCCCCAGTCGTCCGTCCTTATACTGTCTGTATTCACTCCAGCACATACTCCATCAGATTGTGAGGATCAGTACATGCATTGGTACACCCGTCATTCACACCCTCGTCTACTTCCGGAGATTGTTGCACCCGGACCGGCTGATTATACTCGCTCGAACAGTGAGATTGTAAGTTATTTTTGGTTTTTCTTGACTGGTCTAGTAATGTGAAATGATATTTACTGAAATGTGAAGTGATATTAACCTTGTTTTTTGTTCCTTACTTTTTACAGTGGGTTAGTCGATTATCTGGCTGGGGTGAAACTGTGTTGGATCACATGAGTCATCTGGACGAGGATGCTGCGATTGTATATAGGCAGTCGTTAGAGCAGATTATGGGTGCTTGGCATTTGGCCAAGTGAGTTATGACTGTATTTTGAAGTATTTTAGTACTATTTTGACTGAATTTGGTGGATTGATATTTTAGTACTATTATGACAGAATTTGGTTTTTTTTTTGTGGTACGTTTTGTTATTATTGCAAATTTAAGAATACATTAGAACGACATAAACGGCATAAACTGTAAAAATACATTACAACGACATAAACTGAAAAAATACATTACAACGACATAAACCGGAAAAAAAAGACATTAGTCACTATCTTCTTCGTACACCTGAATGTTTGGTGAAGATGTCGCTGGTACACCTGACTGTATTGCAAGGTATATCTCTTTCTCCTCTGCAATATTCGTCTCATATTCCACAGGAAAAATGTTCCATGGAGCATTTCCTCTATTTCTTGGCCAAGCTCGTCCTGGCAAGTAATCGTTCTTTGAGGCGCTGATACTATGTAGTACTCGAACCTCTAATTTATAGCGATCCCAATTTTTCACGATCGAGTAAGGATAAGTTCGATGAACCTCATGAGAAATTTCAGACTCTGTCCATCTTAAAAAGATGATGGAGTTGAAATTTTTTTTAGGGATAATTCCCCTCTGATTATCACGCAGTAGTCTGGCGAACATAGCTTTCCAGTCATCAATAGGCATAAACCACTTCAGAAATGTTTGAATATAACTAGGAATATTTCCTTCATTCAAATTGTTCAACCATTCCTCTAGAGCAAATTCAAAAGGCATGTAATACATATAACATAAGAACCACAGCATGTGTAGTGAGTATATTGGAAACTCACCAGCAGACGGAAGCTTGAAGCAAAACATAAATGGAGTTTCAGGATGGAACATTGTTGGACTCACAAATGTCTCTCCATATACACGGATTGCGTAGTATTGGTAATCAAGCATCTTCGTCGTGCAATCAGACTTATTCAAAGTTGATACTATGCTTTTCTCGGGAGGAAAATTAGGGAACTCGTTGGTAAAATCAGATGAAGCCATTTATGTTTGAGAGTTTTCGTTGATTGGAATTTAAAGAGTAAATGTGGATAACTGAAGTAGCAAGAATGTTTAATTTTATAGATGGAGAATATAGCCGTTGGAATATAGACGTTGGAATATAGCCGTTGGAATACCACATGTTGGAATATAGACGTTGGAATATAGACGTTGGAATATAGCCGTTGGAATTCACATGTAACATTACAGAACCACACATAATTGATCAGAATTCACCTGTAACATTACAGAACAACACATAATTCATCAGAATTCACCTGTAACATTACAGAACCACACATAATTCATCAGAATTCACCTGTAACATTACAGAACCACATATAATTCATCAGAATTCACCTGTAACATTACAGAACCACACATAATTCATCAGAATTCACCTGTAACATTACAGAATATCAACCACTAATATCCCCTAAATTGGGCCAATCTGGTCCACTGTGTCACCCTATCCTGATAGAAGCGCTCCCATCCTACAACGCTTTGGCCTCGGTGCACAAACCACCAGTGTACTATAAGGGGCACCGAAAAGTTAGGCGATAAATTTAAACGTATGTAGTGCTGGCAGTGATTCCCTAAATGAGCTATACAAATCTCACGTGATGGTCTTGTAGCAGTCGATGCGGCATACAATGGTAAGATAGTACCACACAACGCTAATGTGTCCCCACCTGAGAAGCCAAATAACATGATAGCAGAATTGTACATGGTAGCAACCGGCCACAAGTCATCCCAAACGGTCATCCAATAATCCGACGTACAACCTGCACCGTCCCAACTTACTCTACGAAGAGCTGCATCAACAGTATCAACAAACACTCTTTGAGACAAACAACGGTTAGCAATTACTTCATTTCGAATGTGATGCCTAACTGTCTGCCACGCTTCTTCGTCACCAAAAATGTAAGTTGCTACCGTACGGAAACCACAATTTCCATCACCTACAACGTCGTAGTATGATTCGACGTATGGTTTAATTATGCCAACTATTTTATCGGAATGTACGAATTCAGAACCATGATACGTTTTTCCATTTGCATTCATGTATATTAGTGTAAAACAACTCTATATTGCAAAACAGTTATAAAAAAAAGTTAGGTTTATCAGATATAATTTACCTGATGAGGCAGCATTATGTACCGAGGATGACGAGCTAATTCTGCCACTTCTACCACGACTCCTAGATGAACTAGTGGAACGAGCCCGTCCACGACGAGCTTCATTATATTCCCAAGAACTCGGCATACGTTTTGTGGATTTGCTCACCTTAGGTCGCCCCCGCACGTTAATTTTGACATCGGGTTCGGTGTAGTAAGCTTGATCAGGGTGTAGTTGATCATGGATAAACATTGAAATATTACGCATTACGGATGGGTCGGCTTTAGAGACTTGGTCCACTAAGGACTTAAAATATCGCTGCTCCTCGTTCAGATCATTACGCCCGTCATTTTCATCAGTGTGACCATGATTGATTAAAAGTGTTCTCCAAAACACGTGAACACTCTCAGAACTGATCATTTGTTCCAGATCACAAGCTCGTTTCAGCTCACATGCACATGGTATCTGATGCGATGTTCTCAATACACAACCGCAACGCACGTACAATTCATGGCTCAACCCTCTCATACGCTCTAACTCTTGATTCAACAACTGCAGACAATAATGGGAGACTTTGAATACAAGTTGGCTTAATGGGCGTCCGGTGAAAGTGACTGCTTGACGAAGCCGGGACTGTTCAAGCATGTACCTGATACGAAGACAAAATTATTATTAGTTAGTGAAATGATACAACCCTAAATGCAAATTCCAAAATCGCAGTAGAAAAAATTGCAAATACCTTATATTGGTTGCTTGTGATTCAATCTGTTTGTGAACCTTCTGCTATACCGTGTCAAGGGACCCAGTTGCCGTATTGAGCCATTGCTTTAGACTAGCATGTTCGCTCTCCACTCGACAAGTAGTTGTGTTACAAAAATATAGAAACTCCTTTGTCCAAGCAACAACAAACTTCTCCTTATGCACCAACCATGTCTCCTCAACATACGAGATAACTCCTTTGAACCTGCTCATCTTTTCCTTCATCATCATAAGATTGGTCTCGTACTCCTCAATGGTTAATGATTCTAATATTGTTCTCCATTTGCCATTCTTGAATTTAGAGGCAAGGCCTTTATCTCCAATGATTCTATACACATGATCTTCCACATCCTTATTTATATGCCAAGTGCATAGCAAGTGCGCTGCTTGTGGAAAAACTTCTTGTATTGGCTTTAATAACCCAAGCTCTCTGTCACTAACAACAACGGTCGGGTTCAGATCATCCCCAAGCAAAATCTTCAGCCTTTGCAAAATCCAACGATAGCTCCTTTCGGTCTCGTCTTTAACAATAGCATACGCTATCTTGAAATTATTATTGCATGGCGTCATCCCAACAATCTTAACAAACGGCATTTTGTACTTGTTTGTTTTGTACGTTGAATCAATGCCGATGTACCAGTGGTAAGTCCTAAACATATCAACTGACTCTGGATGTGCCATGAACACATGCGTTATCACACCTGAATCAGTCTGTGTGTAATGGACATATTTGTTCTCCACAGCAATATGGTAGAATTGACTAGCCAGGTCTCTACCTTCAAACGCGTCCCTCCTCATTTTGTCCCTGTAATTATATATGTGTTTAATTACTGAGTTGTCCTCTGGGTGTTTTTCTTTAACTGCTGCTAAAATAGCACAAGGCTTTGCTTGAGCTGAAGACATATCACGCACAATTTGTTTAGATGCGATACTGAGTCCGCTCATTTGCCGACTTCCCTCTGGATACATACGCATTGTATGGTTATGCATTCCAGTTAACCCAGCCTTAGCCTTTATCCCCCATCCCGAAAGGTCTGCATGTTGATAGGCTTTAATCTGAAATTTACAGCGGCACGCTTTATTTTTACTTTTCCTAATTGCAGGATCTTCATCATTTTTCACAACACCTCTATATCGTTCACCCCGTGAACAGCGCAACAACTTTTGTTTTCCCCCATTTTTGTGCGAAGATATTACAAGCTCAAACCCATTCTGAATAGCTATTTTTTTTGCCCAATCAATAACATCCTGACTGGAGGGGAAAACGGTATCTGTTATGAACCGCGAACTATAATCAATGTTATCGGGGTTCCAATCTTCTATCGGTACCTGAATATACGAAAAATTGACATTAAAATTACAAAAAAAAATACCTCGGGGCTATTTCTCCCGTTCAAAAATAATTCGGGGCAATTTCTGCCCATATTGGCCTGAACGGGCAGGCTACCCGTTTCACCATAGGTGGAAACGGGCAGCGCGTACTGCCCGTTCCAAAGGTGGAACGGGTGGCGATTACCATCCGTTCCTTAGGCCGAACGGGTAGTTCATCCGTTCGGCCTAAGGAACGGGTGGTAATCGCCACCTGCCCAGTCAAAAACCAAATAAAAAAAAATAAAAAAATGCTAAATAACGTTTTTAATTCTCGTAATATTACCTCGTGTTCGAACTCATTGTCTTCGGGCATGTTTTGATCCATTTTTTTTAAATCCGGGATTTGTGCTCGGGAGAGAAAACTAGAGAGAGTTTTGAAGGTTTTAGGGGAAAAAAAGTGGCAAGGGTATCATGGTCCAAACAGTGCGGTGAACCGGAAATTAGGGGCGGTATTTAGCAATACCCTCTATTTTTCAGAAGTTGGTTTGCACAATACCCTTCAAGTTAAGGTACAAGGAAAAAGAAAAAAAAAAAAGTGCGAACGCGCGTACGCCTATTGGTAGTCGCGTGGAAGAAAACGGGAGACAGTCATTCGAGATTCTACGCAGTACTCGATTAAAAACTTGGTACCAATAATAAAATATGAGGAGGAAGTTCCAAAAAGACAAAGAGTGGAAACGACGTAGTATGGTCGTCGGTGAAAAGGAGAATTAAGCAAAATAGAGGGTGGAAAGGATGCGGAAAAAGGACGAGAAAATGACGTAACAATAGTGAACCCGTGAATATCGCAGACCTGATTGTCTGCCTTATTTACTACTACATTATAAATAAATAAATCTTCCATTTCTAGAGGAGAGTGCCTTACTTACTATTTATCCACTTATCACTATTTTTTTTTATTTTTTTTATAGCACTCTTCAGTATTTTTTTACTTTCAGATAAATCAATTTGCTTTCTTAATTTTACAATGAAATATAGATAATAAATTATCCGGACAATATTCAACTTTGTTTTTATTACTTTCATATTAAAAAAAAGTTGTATTTTATTTCTGAACATATTTCATTGTAAAATTAAGAAAGCAAATTGATTTATCATGTAAATTTATACAAAATAAATCTATAGCAATTAAAATTCAGTAGATCTCGATTAATATTTTTCCAGCTAATATGAATGACAATGTTATTGTGTTTATTTTTAAGTCACTGTTCCGAAAAAGATGACAGATTTAAGGTATATAAAGTTCTTGCAAATGGGTTTAAGTTGAATCTATTTACTATATGAAAAGAACAATAGGACCTAAAGGGGATATAACTTTTAAAATTGATATCAGTAACACTAAGGCATGTGATAGGGTGAACTGAGTTTTTGTTCGGGTGTTCAAAGGATTAAATGGTTATTGCTTTGTTTTACTACTGTCTCCTAAAAATATATCTTAGAATTATTGGTCCTCTCAATCCTGGCAGAGGCATGAGGTAAGGAGACCACTTTTGCCTTATCTGTTTATTCTTTGTGCTGAAGCTCTGGCTCAGTTACTGGCCCCGACAGAAAGAAATGGTAGTATTAAAGGGTGTCAGGTTGGTCTAGTCCTAGAGTCCCTCATCTCCTGTTTGCTGATGACGGTTTCTTGTTTTTGGGACTACGGTTACTGAAAGCCAGATTGTTGTTGATATCCTCTTGTAGTATGAGTTGCCCTTAGGACAACCTATCAACTTTAGTTAGTCTGGCATATTTTTTAGCTCTAACATTTCTTCTGCAGACAGGAATGATATTAAAGTTACGTTGCAGATTCAGTTTAATCTTGATACACGGAGGTATTTAGGTATTCCTTCTCTTATTGGAAGATCTTTTAGTTTTTTTAACTGGCATACTGTACAAACGGGTTAGTTCTTGGAGTTTCAGGTTTTTATCTCTTACTGGAAAGGAAGTCTTATTGAAATCTCCGGTTCAGCCTTTACTGACATTTTGTATGGGCACCTTTCTATTGCTAAAAAGCTTGTGTGACGAGGTTCAACATTCCTTTTGGTGAGGTTCGAAGGATAATGAGCAGAAGAATATACATTGCTTTGACTGGTCTAAACTCAACGTTAGGAAGGATGAGAGGGGGTCTATGATGTTGGGAGTTGCATGAGTATAACTTGGCCCTTCTCGAGAAGCAAGGTTGGAAGTTTATCAACCAACCACATTATTTGGTTAGTAAGATCTTTAAAGCTAAATATTATTTGTAGTATACTTTCTTATCTTTTGAATTAGATAATAATCCTAACTATGTTTGGAGGAGCGTGTGGGGCTCTCGTGATATTCTTTCTAAAGACCTTCGATAGCGAGTTGGAAATGGCTATAATATTCGTATGGGGTTGGAGCATTAGATTCCAAAGGAGGATGCGTTTGTGTCGAATTCCATTCTTGGGCTTGGTCTTGATATTGCTAGGGTGAATGAGTTATTTATTCTTAACACACGAGTTTCGGATAGGGGAAAAGTTCGGACCATTTTTATACCAATGAAGCTGATCGAATTTGTCCGCTCTCAATGCGTACGGATGAAGATAGACTGATATGACACTTCACGAAGAATGACATTTATTCATCGAAATCTAGTTATCAGGTTCTTGAAATCTTGCGTTGCAATCGCCCTTCAGATATTGGTTGTAAACAACTATGGGACATTTAGCTTCCCCCAAAAATTAAAAGCTTACTATAGCGCTTATGTTATAAATCGCTCCATACTAGATGGCGTCTAGTTGCTTGTCACATTTCTGTCCCAACAAACTGTCTGTTTTGTGCCCAAAAGTTGAACACGACTGGCATTTGTTCGTTGATTGCCAATTTGCATGTCAATGTTGGGCGGAATTGAACAAGCAACGGCCTGATCCTAACGTGGAATTTTTGGGAGATTGAATGCTTTAAAGTTGCAAAACAGGAAATGATGATTCCCTTTGATCAATTGTTGTTGTTTTGTCGTCGATTTGGACACAACAGAATGACTTAATTTGGCACACTACTACTTATTCACCAGCTATTGATGTTTCTTGGTCGATTCGATTCATTCAGGGATGGAGGAATGCACAACACAGGCAGGGTACAAACACCAGTTCATCATCTTCCACTGCTGTTCGTGGTTTAATTCGCTGGGATAAGCCACCAGTTGGGTTTTTAAAGTTTAATATCGACGGTGCTCGGTTTAATAGGGAAGCCTGTAGTGGATTTGGAACTGCTATTCGTAAACCCGACGGGCCTATATTAACGGACCAGAGCAAGTTGTTAGCCGTTACTTTTGACCATAAGGTGCTTGAGATTTTGACTTTGCAACATAGCTTGATATGGTTACAATCTCTTAATCTCTCTAATATCTTGGTCGAAATGGATGCAAAGTTAGATAGCTTGTTTTCGTTTCGCGTGGACTTGACGTAGTATGGAAGTATTGTCCAAAATTGTAAAAAAAATACTACAATAAAAACCGAACTTTAAAAATATCCTTCGTTCATAGATTAGCTAATGTGGCACGATGTATTATTTATCAAACCATGTTTAATATGGATTTATTTATTTCTTTTATTATTGATCTCCAACTTAGAATATGCTTTTCTTCATTCTTAAATAAAATTCTCTTCTCTTCTGCAAAATTAAGTAGAGCTCTAGTTATTTCTCTAGTGACGTATGAAAATCAAAAGAGTTGAAATAGCACACACTAAATTTTGTTTGTATTTAGAAAATGAATATTCCTTTTCAGAAGCAAAAGTGAAGTAAAGCAAGAAAAATTCTCATTTGCATTAATATCTTATACTTTGCTTTATATCAAAACAAAAAGATATATGTTATGGGATATTACTATTAACTTTTTCTTTCTTTTATTTAATAAAAAGATGAGAAAGTTGCTGTTTTTTTATATAAAAAAATATTTCTTTTTTTAAGGATGGTGCTAATGCTAAAAGTGTTGAGGACCTAATTCAAAAAATTATATTGAGCCCTGTGGGTCCTAGTTTTTATAATTTTTATTTTCTTTTATAAATCACCCAAAAAACACATGCAAATAGTTGTACAACTTCTCCATTTGCAATTGGTTCATAATTTTATGATTGTTGAGTTGAGTGCTTTATACAAGAATTGAAGTTTTGATTCCTAATAAAGAAAATAATACCAAAGAAGAGGATTAATAGTTTAATTATCCAAAAGGACAAGCACGTGTGTTTCACTTTGACTATGCACGTGCGTAACATTAACATACAAATAAAAAAAAACTATTCGTATAATATAATTCCTTGTAGTGGTATCTGATGACAGTAGTATCCAAAATTAGCAATCTAATATACCCATAAAACCTGCATCTGCCTCCAAATTCCTTACTTCATACATAAATAAACCATATAATTAACAAGAATGTTTGTTCCTTTTCCTTAGTGGTAACTGAGGGTGGGTCCAACTCCATTCTGCCAAGATTTAATCCAAATATTCTATGAATCCATTTATATAGTTTATTCTTACAAAAAAAAAAAATTATATAATTATTTATTCAACTATTAAAAACATATTTGTATTAGTTATATTTATAATTATTTATATTAGTTGTATTAGAGAAAGAGAAAAAAAAAAAGGGTAAAATGAAAATTTTAGGTTTTAGAATGATGAAAGGAGAGATACAACCGGTTAAAACAGGAGTCAATGGTTGAAACAGGCTGGTCAACGGTCACAGTGGCCATCGATGTAACAAAGTGTAAAGTTCAATGGTCATATTGTGAAAAATTGAAGTTTAGTGGCCATGAGTGTAATTTACCCGTAATAATTTATATAAAGAGTCCTATTTAAAGATTAACCTCTTGCTTCTCTAGTTTGATTAATGGCTAGTTTCTTGTTTTTGTTACCTTGAGGTTTAATCCACTCGTGTAACAAATTTTTATTATTAATGTTACGTAAATAAAAGCATATAACAAATTTATGCCAAAGTTCGAAAATCGCAAATCAACACGCTGTGTAGTTAAGTCACACGTTATGTAAGCTGTGGATTTCAAAAATTCAATTCGCTCAAAAGTCATCCACACGACTTGTAGATCAGTCACATAGCGTGTGGATGGAATCTTAAAGTCTCTGCTCGAAAAAACTTAACTCACACGATGTGTGGCCTAGTCACATGCTATGTGAAACACAAAACAATGAATTAAAATGAGCGTTTAAAGAAGTCACACAACGTGTGATTAGCCCACACGTTGTCAGAGACAGAAAAATCGACAGCATTACTCAGGAATGGTTCGGGGATTTGGAGCCACGAGACACCTCAACAAGCTAAGTGAACCAATGGCTCTCTCATTGAGTCTGACACATTATTCATACTTGTATAAAAGCCACGCTACCCTTGAACCCAAGATTAAAGGAAGAGTGAGATGAGTAACAATTAATAAGAGTGAAGTTAGAAAGAGTGAGATAAATACAATTGGTGGGAAGAAGATGAGAGTGAAAATAAGAGATGTGGGCAGCAAGCACAACCACCATGATCCGCGAAATACTATAAATAGGACTCGAAGTTTCCATTCCAAACCCCAACCAACAATCCAAAAATACATACACTATGCCAAAATTCTCCTTAGAGTTCTAGCTTTGTTCTTTGTAATTTCTAGCTTTATTTCCAAGGTGGCAACGTCGAAGAGGATGAGCCAGTATCCGGTAAACTATACTGGAGTCCACTCTTCTCCGAAAGGGAAGACCGCGAGGCGGAAACGGTTCACACAAGGTCCTCAGTTGAAAGAAGGAAAGCCGCTCACGCCACTGAGGCTGAACACCAAGTTGAGGAAGAGAATCTGATAGGTCAGGTTAACTCATCATTTACTTACTTACAATAGTCTAATACGCAATAACTTTAAATAATTTGGCAAAGTTTCTATAATGGTACTAGGAATCCAAGACGGATTTTTTAAATCATTGAGTCTTTCGCCTATCGTTTGGCGTGCAAATCTATAAACTTAACCATCCATATTAATTGAGAATTAATTTATTTGGCACGTACACATCCAAACCACACGTGATGAAATTGAAATTAATATCATTACAAATACAAAAATAACGCTAATAATAATATAATATAATAAATTACAACAACATTAAACATCAAATAATTAAACGCAAATAGGATTGTTTTTTTTCTAAGACAAAAAGAAAAGGAAAGCCAGAATATGTGTTCATTCCCTAAAGAGAATAAAAGTGAGTGTGGAATGGGTCCATATATTTGTAACTTGTTTTAATTGTTTGATTCAATCATTTGAGCATCTATTACAAATTACAAGCTGACCAGTGAGGCACTAACTCAATTAGTTATGATCTGTAATTTCCCACTCACTTATCTTATCTTATATATTCTACTTAGTGTATTTTATTATATGCATACTACATTAGTTTAATCATATTTTATTTTTTCCTTTAAAAATATCATATTTCAAATTCTTATATATATATAATCATAATCATAATCAGAATACATACATCGATATTCAAGTACAAATTTAATTACCTTTCGAGAGATCATATGATAGTCTGAACTGTTGGGAGATCCTACGAGACTCTAAACATTCGAAATTGTTTCAGAATGAAGATTGGAGAAACAATTTAATGAAGATCGATTTGATGACACAAATTTGATCGATTTGAGAGTGGATTTCTATTTAGGTCATGACCACTAAAATATCGAATGAATCTCAGTTATCCAATTGACCACGCTTTAATTTTGGATGTGAATGAGAGGAGAAAGTAATTCAGCAAAACAAATTGTTTCAAGAGAAAAATAGATCTAAACGGTGATGGAATCTCTCTTCCTGAACAACACGAAAAAGAGCGTGGATTCTTGAAATATAAGAAAGAATATAATTATGAGCTTTTTTAAATGAAAATTATAATTAAATATAAAATTACAATTAAATCATACTAACAAAATTAATTTTAAATATGTTATTTTTTCTATATAACATAAATAAAATATAATTTTATACTCTAATTTAAAATTTAAAATTTCAATTTATAAATTTTAATGTTTAAAAAATCATAAACCTATAATTTATAAAGTATTTAAATACATTAAAAATAATAATTTCCTTAGTCTAAATTTCTCTATAATTATAGATTTTCGGACCTTTGTGTTTTGGATTTTTTTTTAAGTCCATCTAAATTAGAGGTATTTCAGAATTCAATTATAAATGGGCTTTTGAAAAGCAAGCCCATGAGATAATTTTAAAAAATGTTGTTTTAAAAAAAAAATGGGTGAACTACATGAATATCATAATTAACTATAAAATTACAACTAAACTATATTATCAAACTTAATTCTTAATATATTATTATTTTTTATATATTATAAATAAAGTATGATTTTACATCCTAATTTAAAAATTCTGGATCCAATTCATAAGTTCTAAACTCTAAAAAATATATCCTAGATATCTAATTTATAAATTCTAATCCTTAAAATATATTAAAAATACTGATTTTATTAGTTTGATATAATTTAAAATTATTACTTGACATAATTATAAATAATTTTTCAAATCTTTTTTTTTGGGGGTGAGTAGATAGGTGATATGATGAAGCGGAAAGTATTAGAATTTTTTATTTTTTTTGGTAGAAAAGGAAAAGAAAAATGAATAACAACAAACTACCCAGGAATTAGCCTAGGGAAGCTAACCCCAATCCTATCTTCTAAGAGAAGATGAGAGATGAAACTAGGGGAAACAGGAAGGGTAGTAACGCCTAACGTCCCTTCATGGCCCGCCGCCGCCAAGCGATCAGCAACACGATTCTGCTCTCTAAAAATGTGTCTGAACTCTACGAACTCAAAGGAGGAGCAAAGCCTTATAATAGCTTTGATGAGGTTACGACTGTTAAGACCCATAGAATGATTCTCAGAAATCATTTTGATTGCTTCCAAATTATCAGACTCCACAGAGAGCCTCTTAACACCCAGCCTTTTAGCAAGATTGATTCCAGTAAGAATAGCCCAGAGCTCCGCAGAAAAGGAAGAACCCAACCCTAAATTCTGGGAGAACCCAGAAAGCCAGACGCCCCCTACATCTCTAAGCACACCTCCAGCCGCAATCTTACCGTTACTGAGGCAGGAACCATCAGTATTCAGCTTCACAACCCCCTCTCTTGGCCTGCTCCATCCCACGAGATGGACATCACAACACTGAGAGGCTCTGGCAAGGGACTCTCCTTTGAAACTATCGATAATAGAGAAAAGTTTTTTCGAGAAGAAATCAGCTAAGTTTGTCATAAAAACAGTTTTATCTCCAAAAATCTCCTCGTTTCTCCATTTCCAAACTTGGTGACAGATAATAGCAAAGAAAATGTCACCATGCTCCATGTATGGAAGCAACTTTCCTCTAACACCATCAGAGAACCAGTCGACCTCAGAATGTGCCATGAAGGAAGAGAAAATATGGTGTGGGAGAATTTTCCTCCAAACCTCTTTACTATTAGAGCAATCTCTAAGAGCATGGCACAAAGTCTCAACATGGCCTCTGCATCTACTGCAAGCTCCAGAATCAGCCAAGTGCCTTCTGTGCCTATCCGAATTAGTAAGAAGCCTGTCCTTAACGCCCAGCCACAGGAAACTCCTAATACGGAAAGGAACTTTAAGGGTCCAAATCGACTTCCACACATCCGAGGGAGGATCAGATCTAAAGAGAGAGAAAGCTTCAAAGGCCGATTTGCAAGAATAAACTCCATTGTTAGTCAGCGCCCAACAGTGCCTATCCAAGTCTTCCTCTTGATTACTCACCTTCACTCCCCGCATTCTAAGGAGAGTCTCAAGGCTAAAGAAAGTATCAAACTTTGACCAGATCCAGTCCCCTTCCGAGTCAACCACATCGGCAATCCTCCAGTTGCGTATATCACTAGGCGGGGGGGAAGAACACACCTCAATTAACGGTTTATCCCCAATCCAGTTATCAAACCAGAAACTAATGGACTTACCATTCCCCACCTCCAGGCCAACTCCCGAGCAGAACTCATCAAACACAGCACTAAGTCCTTTCCAGAGGAAGGAACAATTAGCAACTCTCTCTTTCGGGCCCCCGAAGATTTTGTCTTTCCGATACTTACCACAAAAGAGGCGAACCCAAAGAGAGGAGGGGTTTTGCCACATACGCCAAAGGAGTTTCATTAATAAAACTTTATTATTGTCCTTTGCTTTCCTAATACCCAGACCCCCAGAATCTTTAGGCTGGCAAACCTCACTCCAAGGCACTAGATGGATCTTCCTGCCCTCCGCAGCTTCCCCCCACAGGAACCTACGGTTAATCTTGTCAAGATCATTAAGCACAGGATCCGGAAGCTTACAAGCCTGCATGATGTGATTGGGAGCAGCACAATTAACAGATTGAATTAACGTGAGGCGGCCAGCGAGAGACAGAGTCTTGGCTTTCCAAGTGGCACACTTCGAATTAGCTTTATCCAAAGTCTCTTTGAAGGAGCCTTTAGACACACGCTCACTATGGAGGGGAACGCCCAGATACTTCCCAAGAGAATCAGTAAGAGGAATACCTGAGAGATCACTTAATCTCTTACAGACTCTCTGATTCATATTCTTAGAGCACATCATCCTAGATTTCTGGATATTAAGCTTCTGCCCAGAGGCCGAACAAAAACAATCCAGAATATCCATAATGACTCTCAACTGCTCCTCATTACCCTCAAGAAAGATAAGGACATCATCTGCAAAGAATAAGTGAGTCACCTGGGGACAGAAGCTGTTGATCGCCACAGGGTGGAAACTCCCATTATCAATCGCATCCTGAATCAGGTGAGAGAGCCTCTCCATAGCAATAACAAAAAGGAAAGGGCTCATAGGATCCCCCTGACGGATTCCTCTGCCCGGGGAAAATTCCTCCGACATATCCCCATTGACCATAACTTGAAACACAGGAGAAGAAATACATACCTTAATTAAACTTCTCCAGCTGTCCGGGATTCTAGCTCTCTCAAGGCTCTCCATCAAGAAATCCCAATTAATTCGATCATAGGCCTTCTCTAAATCCAGCTTCAGAGCCACAATGCCTTTCCTCCCCTTCCTAATCTTCATCGTGTGGACCATCTCTTGGGCGATCACCACATTATCCATCATTTGTCTACCAGGCACAAAGCTACCCTGATTCTGACAAATGATCGCAGGAAGAATGCCACGGATTCTATTAGCCACAATCTTTGTAACAGTTTTGTAAAGAACATTACAAAGACTGATAGGTCTCATATGCAAAAAGGAAGAAGGCTTATCAATCTTAGGAATCAGAACCAGGAGGGTTCTATTAACCAGCTCAATATCCTTCGAACCACTGAACACCCCCAAGACAAAATTATAGATGCCTTCCTTCACTACATCCCAATGCTTATGGTAAAAGCCCGCCGGAAGACCATCAATCCCAGGAGCTTTAGAAGCCCCAATGCTGAAGATAGCTTGGTCAATCTCTTTTCGGGAAATAGGTTGAAAGGCCTCTTGACTACAATCCTCACTGATTAAAGGAAATGTAGCAATAGAGTGAGCCCTCTCCAAAAGAACAGGTTCCTCTTTGAACAGCTCTCTGTAGAAATCCAGGGCTAAGTTTCGAATAACCTCATCTTCATAAACCCAATCACCATTAGAATCCTTAATGGCCTCAATTCTATTTCTCTGCCTTCTAATCAGGGTAGAGAGATGGAAGTATTTGGTATTACGATCGCCATCTCTAATCCAGGACTTCCGAGACTTCTGGAACCAAAGGAACTCCTCCTGCCTAAGCACAGCCTCCAGCTCCTTCTGAAGGGTTCTGAGGAGGCCCTCAAGGCTATGATCAAACCTCCCCTCCAACCTGCGTTGAATGCCCTCCATCCTCTTTAATAACTTGTTCTTCCTTCTGATAATATGCCCAAACACATTCCTATTCCACCCCTGCACCTTATTCCTGAACCCTTCAGCAGCTTGCAGTACATACGAATGAGGTCTCCAACTCTCATGAACGAACTCTTTAAACTTAGGATGGGACTCCCAAGCCAACTGATACCGGAACGGTCTCTTACCCCTAGGATGCTTACCTCTCAAAAGTCTAAACAAAATAGGACAATGATCCGAATGACGGAATGGGAGGTTCAACACAGAGCACTCGGGGAAGGAAGTTAGAGCTAAAACATTAGCGTAGACTTTGTCCAATCGAACAAAAGTATTATTACGCTTCCAAGTGAATTTATGACCAGAAGCCCCCAGATCGGAAAGCCCACATAAATCCATACTATTCTTGTGATGCAGACAGCGATTAACATAATGATTGGATCCCCCTCTCTGATCACTCATAAAGGCGATATCATTGAAGTCACCCGCCACAAACCAGGGCTCCGAAATGCTGACACTCATAGAATAGAGAACCTCCCAGAGCCGTTTTCGATTAGACAAGATAGGGTCAGCATACACAAGGGTAATAAAAAAGGGAGTATTGCCGGAAATACTCACTTTACAATGAATGAACTGCTTATCCATGCTAAGAATATCAAAATGAATCCGATCTGGCCTCCAAAAAAGCCAAATCCCCCCAGCCCGGCCAGTTGCCTCCGATCTAACACAGTGCCAGTTCTTAAACTTCTTAACCACCTCATCTGCTTTCTCACCACTAATCTTAGTTTCCAAAAGAGCAAAACAAGATGGATTAAACTGCTTAATAAGATCATTAATATGGATACGGGTAGCCTTGCTAGCCGCACCCCTAACATTCCAAAATAACAAATCCATAGAAAGGAGGACAACTGACCACACCCCTACCCTAAGCTAGGTATTTACTAGGGGCTCCTGAGAGCCTTACCGAGGTACCCCCGGGCCCCCTCTTATCTGGAAACGCCAAAGTGTTAAGGCCACTTTTTTGTTTTCCTTTAAGCTTTTTCATAATAGTTTTGTTAACTCCCATAGATTTCCCAATCCCAGGATCAATACCAGGAACAGGAATACTAACCTCATTTGAATTCTTCATCCTTCTAGCTGCAAGGGTCAGGGTCCCCCCCTGGGCTTCATCCTTAGAGACAAAAAGCGGGTTCACAGATTCAACCACCTTCTCGACTGGATCTACAGACTCTAATCCTGGAATACTCTCATCCATATGATTCTCATCTTGGTCTGACTCTTGAACTTCCTCAATCATCAGGGCCCCAAATCTGGACCCAGGCAAGGCTACTGAAGAAACCCCAGCCTCATTTCTAGCTTTGAGGACAGGCTTCTCCTTGACATTTGGAATAACAGTAGCTTTAGGAGAAAGGGACTTAGAATTTGTGTTGATATCAGGAGGACGATTGTAAACCACTGCAGGTTGATTCCTACGTCTAGCGGGCCTCTTTGCCACCATCCAGGGACCAAAGTTCCCTTCATACCCCTGGTTCCCTCCAGTAATCCGCACACTACTCTCAACCCTCTCTATAACAACCCTCTCCCTTTTAGGGCAACCCTCCTGAGAATGACCATACATGCCACAATCATAACAGATGTTATGTAAACCTTCATACTCAATAAAGAACACTTTATCCTGAACACAGAACTTAGAAAGTAAAGGTTTAGCCAGATCAACATCTATACATACCCTAGCAAACTTACCCCTAATGGCCCCAATTGTAGTCTTGTCCACATGGTGGACCTTACCAACCAAACCTCCTATTTTACTCAGAAAGTTTTCACTGTAGTACTCAATGGGAAGGGCCGGGAATCTTACCCAAGTCAAGATCCTGTTAACCGAACAGTCGTGAGGATTAAAATTAGGAACCCAAGGCCTTAAGGCCAAAACATGATTGGAAATGATATATGGGCCTCCCTTGATAACCGAATTATAATCCTCAACCCTAGTAAATTTAATGACATAGTAGTCATTTTCCAGGTCAGTAATACTGACTTTACCTTTCCTTGCCCACTGCGCTTGTATTCTTTGGGCAAAATAGTTAAAACTAATTCGCTTACCCAGGACAGTAACAATCAAAGACACCTTCCACTTCTCTCTAAGCTCACGCTTCTCTGCAGCGGAAAGTCTAATGACCGGACAGAGAGGATCCTCCTGGCCATTATCTTCCTCATCAGAATCCGAGAACATATCATCAGAATCTCCCACCATTAAAACTTCCTCTAAAACCGGCTCTTCCTCAGCCACCCCCATGACCGTGTCCTTCCAAGAGTTTTTACCGATCTCGCTCATCTGAACCCTAGGTCTGGGGGAGACCGTCTTCCCATGAGCTACTCCTACAACACCCACCCTTCCCGAATTATTAGAAACATCCAGACCCGAGGCAGCCTGCCTCCCCGTCGTAGCCCTTGCCTGCCCCTCACAGCCCGGAGGAGAGGATCCCGCGCAAGGCACTGCGCCGACAGCCCCAGCCCACTGCCCGACCGAGGAGCCGGCAGCGCCTGGGTAGTGCCCGGCACTATCGGCGCATAGCCCTGCGCCAGGCACCCCCGGCCCCACTTCTCCCCTCGAGATTGGGGAAGCCTTACCCCCGGCATCAGAAAACCCAGCCGCCCGTATCTCCCATTGATCCGCACCCAGCCGCGACAACCTTGTCGAATCTGCCGCCTGTGGATCGCAAAGATCCGTCCCCAGCCGCACGGGCGGCGCCCGCGAGAACCCTGCCGATGCACCATCCATGCCCACGAGATCCCTACCGACGCCCCTGGATTCCCCTGCCTCCACCCCGCCAAGCGCCCCGCCCCGATCTACACTAGGTGCACGCTCGCCGCCAACAAAACTTGCCTCACCCTTCTCGCCCCAAACCACCAGGCCACCGCCCCCTTCCTTGCCGCAAATCCCCTCCAGATCCGACCCCCCCTCGCCGGCCACAGCCCCCCTCTCCCTAGATCTATCCCTAACACGCTTTACCATGAACCCTAGCCGAGAGAGAGAGAGAGAGAGAGAGGAGATAGATCTAAAAGAGAGAAAAAGATCTAAAAGAGAGAAAAAGATATAAAAGAGAGAAATAGATCTGAGAGAGAGAGGATAGATCTAAAAGAGAGAAAAAAGATCTAAAAGAGAGAAATAGATCTGAGAGAGAGAAGATAGATCTCAAAATTCTCCATCTTCATAAAAATTCTTCACCATGACAACAGATCTGAGAGAGAGAAGCCAGATCTGAAAAAGAGAAGATAGATCTAAAAGAGAGAGAAAGATCTAAAAGAGAAGAGATAGATCTCAAAACTCTCAATCTTCATAAAAATTCTTCACCATTGTTAATGATGCTTTTAAAGTAAGATTGAATTTTTAATATTATAACCAATTAACGTATCATATCGAGTTTGGAAAGTATTAGAATTTAATTTAGTGGAAATTAAATAGAAAATCATGTACTCTAAACAAATTACAGTTATTTCAAATCTTATTTTGAATTTTAGTTCAAATAATTTTATCAGTTAAGTAAAATTTTATATGCAGCTATCATCAGCTGATTTTTTAATCCAACTTTCGTAAATCCCACAGATTAATGTTTTTTTTTTCGAGTTTTCTGACATTTATAAAATAAAATCACTACCAATTAAGTTAGAAATAATTAAATAGAAAAATTTAGGGAAAAATATAAAAATAAACATTGCGATTTAGGTCATTTAAACCTAAATTATATGGTTTAAAAATCCATACCGACTAAAATAGAAAATTTAGGAAAAAATATAAAAATAAATCTTGTGATTTAAGTCATTCAAACATAAATTATATGGTTTAAAATCCATACTGACTGATTGGATGAGAGGTTTTGAAGGGTAATTAAAGGAAGGGTAGGGAAGGGTAGGAAAGGGGAGAGAGGGTATTACCCTTATCCTTATTTGGGAGAAAGGGAAAGGTTCATCAAAACCCTTCCAAACCCACCGATTTGGTGGGTTGAAAATCTATTAAAAGCTTATTGATTTTGAACCCTTTAAAACCCTTCATTAACCCTTCGAAACCCTTACTCTCATATTTTTTAATATTCCAAACAAGGGTTTCCACTAACCCTTCCCTACCCTCCTTTTAATTACACTTCAAAACCTCTCATCCAATCAAAGCCTAAGGTGTTGACAATTAAAGTAAAGGGTAAATAGTTATTTTGATTCTTATATTTATTTACTATTTATTTTATAAAAATTATCCTAATACTTTACGAATTTTTTTCAAAAACCATAAACAGTCCGTGAAATTGACTCAAAATCAAACAGTGAGCACCGAATAATGAAAATTCTCATAAACGAACTTCATAAAAACATCAAGCCCCGATTGAAATTCTGGCCAAAATTTACAGCAGAATCATCAGATAATCTTGAAAGCTACTGCTTAACAAGCTTTTAAACTCATCTAGGGGCAGATGTAGGGAGTCAAAGGGGGCATTTGCCCTCCTTCATTCAAAAAAAAAAAATTATTCCTAAAAGAAGGATTAATGTGCAAAAATACCTCTAACGTTTTGGGTCATGAGCAATTGTACCCCTAACGTCTAAAATGATGCAATTTTATCCCTAATGTTGGAAGCCAAGAGCAGTTTTACCCCCTAACGTTGATAAATTGGGTCAATTTGAGAAATAATTCATCAAACTGTTTTCTCGGTCATGAATCTTGTAAACTACAACACATGCGCTATTTTATCAGTAACAAATCACAAACATAGGTTGAGATGTGAAAAAATAAAAAAAAATATTAAAAATATATTGTCTGTTGTACGAATTAGACAAAAAAAAATCAAAAAATTCACCGAATTTATAAATATTAATCTCTAATTTTATTATTAAATTACAAAAGACATTATATCTTTTTTTTAGAACAAATTGATATGCAATTGGTGCAAAATAAAGAAAAAAATGACTGTATTTTATAATAGTATCTGAAATTGATCCAATTTATCAACGTTAGAGGTAAAATTGCTCTTGGCTACAAACATTAGGGGTAAAATTGCTCCTGACCCAAAACGTTAAGAATATTTTTGCACCTTAACCCTAAAAATAAGCAGTATAGGTAGAGACAGCAGATCGTTTTCAAGCTATAACAGATCGTAGATGTCAATTGCCATCGATGTACTTAGCATTAAATTTTTTTTTATTTTATTTTAAGACATTTTGTATCGAATAACAATTATATATTAAAGTATATTTTTTTAAATTAATGCTATTTTATCCAAAAAAAATTATAAAGAGTTTTACCTACTCCCTCAAATCCTGGATCCGCCACTGAAGTGATCCAAACATAACCATTGATAGGAGACTAACAAATAATAAGAAACAAAAGAAGCTTCATTTCCAATCAGCTGTGCAATGCTATTTTGAAATGAAAAAAGAAAAACTAATCATAAATTCCATAAAAGAATAACTAATTAATTAGCATCTAAATGACTGAATGGTCCATTGAGGCTGATCTGCAGTACTAGCCACACCAAAAGAGGCGGCGACTCCATAAGCAGCGAAGGTTCTTCCGGAGGTACAAGGTGGACCACCACGCCCAAGGATATGCTATAATATTCACATGTCTTCATCTGGACAAATTTCGGCCAAAATTTCAATCGGGCTTGATGTTTTTATGAAGTTCCTTTATGAGAATTTTCATAATGTTCACCACGGGCGGAACCGGGGGTTGCGGGCTTGAGCCCCCGGCAGGCCGCCGCAGAATTGATTTTTTTTAGTAATGGTGTCTGGTAATATTTTAAAGAGAATTATATTGATTTTATGTAGTATTATTTTAATGTTTAAATGTAGATATGATTAATGATGTTTACTTCAATTTGAGAGGTTCTATGTTCAACTTCATTTTATTTTAAAAAGTTTTTATTTATTTTAATTTTATTTTTTAATAATTATAAAAACATGTTACCATTATTAATTAATTTAAATGGACTCTTTATTTTTATTTTGATAACACTTTTGAATTCGTTTTAATGTGTCTTTACCATTAAAAAAAAGTAAACATATTTAATATTCATTTTTATTATGTCTTTACCATTAAAAAAAAGTAAACATGTTTAATTTTCTATTAGTTCAATGCTAGTTTCTAAAAAAAATAATAACATTTTTACAGTTTTAATGTGTTGGAGGCTAAATTTTTTTTGTCCAACACTAACGGACTGGACTTTGAAAATTTACCGTCAACCTAACAGTTAATTTCAATTTTTTTTTGAACATTTTGAAATTTCTTTACTGATATATTTGAGCCCCGAGTCATCCGGGGTCCTGGTTCTGCCACTGATGTTCACTACTCGATTTTGTTTCAATTTCACGAATTGTTTATGGTTTTTTAAGAAATTTGTAAAGTATTAGGATAAGTTTTATAAAATAAATAAATATAAAAACAAAAATAACTCTTTGTCCTTGACTTTAACTGTCATTTGACCTTTTTTTAAACACAGTTAGTCAGTTTGGATTGTGTTTGCTAACGGAATTAACCACAATATAGTTCTTTATCAACTTTTAAACCACATATTTTATGTTTGAAAATGATCTAAACCACGTGGTTTATTTTTACTTTTCTAAAAATTTATATAGAAAATTATTTTTTAAAAATTATTTATAACTACGCTAAGTAAAAATTTGAATTATATCAAACTAAATAAATTATTACTTTAATGTATTTTTAGGACTAGAATTTATAAATTAGGGGTCTATGATATATTTGTTATGATTTTGGATTCATGAATTAGGGTTTAGAATTTTTAAACTAGGGTGTAAAATCATACTTTATTTGTGATATATAGAAAATAGTGATATATTGAGAATTAATTTTGAAAATATGATTTAGTTATAATTTTTTACTAATTATAATTTTCAAAAAGGAAAAATACCATATTATTATTATTATTATTATCCTCATTATGATTTATATGAAAAAAAAATTACTTGGAAAATTTATATGGAAATTTATTTTTAAAAACTAATCTATAATTATATTATGTATCAATTTGAGTTATATCAAACTAATAAAATCTTAACGAATCTAGCGGCGCATTTCCTGGCAAAAGATGTTAGTTGTGAGTCTGATCTGGGTGAGTGGGCATGTCCACCACATTTTCTTATTGATGTTCTCATTTCTGATTCAATTTAATTCAATTCATTCTTTCAAAGAAAACTAATAAAATTACTATAATTAACCTATTTTAAGGATTAAGGTTTATAAATGAAGAGTTTAAAATATATTTTCTAAGGTTATAATTTATGAATTAGAATTTAAAATTTTTAAATTAAAATATCAAATCATAAAAATAATAATGACATGTTAAAATTAATTTTACTGAAATGAGTTAATTGTAATGTTGTAATTTATGTAAAAAACTCTTTACCTCAATGGTGGTGAATGGGCTTGTTAAGGCCCGTGATATCTAATTTGGAACTAAGAACAGGCCCTTTCTCTTATGTTCTACAACGGCTCAAATACATAAATATCATAAGGGTAAGTTACATTAAAATCACAAATGATAATAATAATTACAACCTAATTATACTACAAAATTTTATTATTAATACATCAGAAGTAAAAAAAAACAAATATCTATTTTTTAATAGGAACCGTTCTCTTCTCTCCCTTTCCAAAAAAATTTATCTAACTGTTCATTCCCCTTCTCTTCCATTTTCATCGATTCTTCATTAATTTCATCCATTAATCTTCCTATTTATTGAATTTTTCTTCTTTTTCAAGTTGTAGTCTTCTATTTAAGGAGGAAGAAGGAAGATTGTCTTCCTTTTTCCTCCTTGCACCGTTCTGTTGTTTTATTTTTCTTCTTGCATATATTTCACCAAATCCCTTATTCCGCTTGAATTGCATCTGTTGTTTGTTATTTTTTCATTGATAACTTTTTTCTGTTTTAGCAAGAGCAGAAATGGTAGATCTTATACGTAGATCACTACATCTACGTGATTGCAAAAAAAAAGGACTTAGATCCGAAGATTCAGAAGAGTTTAAATGCTGAAGATGAGAATACATGTGTTTTTCTACAAATTTGGTATTTGAAGAAGTATATATTTCATATAATGTTTGTTTTATCTGTACCTTTAATGGTTTATTTTGCTCGTTGTAGTCGTTTTTTTTACCTTTATGGATTTTGTAATAGGCATAGCCTGTACTTATGTAAGGTTTTATTCCTTACTTTTTTGTTGTACTTGATGTTTTCGTATCTATAAAATGATGTATGCAATTTTTATCAAAAAAAAAAACAAAACATTAGAAGTAATAACTTAATTCTCAAAATATCAAATAAATAACTGCAAAATCTATTCAGATTTTTTTTTTAAATCTCTTAACTGCTGTAATTTGACAAAAGTAAAAAAAAATATAGGTTTTTGATAAAAATAAAAAATCACTTTCCTTAATTGTAAAAAAAATATCAAACATGATTTTACATGTAAATTCCTCATATCATAATTAAGTACAAAATTACAACTAAGTCATATCACCAAACTTAATTCTTCATGTGTTATTATTCTCTATATAATGATTTTAAAAATTATAGACTACAATTCATAAATCATAAACCCTAGAAAATATATTCTAGACTTCTAATCTATAAATTCTAATTCTTAAAATATATTAAAATTACTGATTTTACCACTTTGACATAATCTAAAATTATGACTTGAGTTGTAAATAGTTTTTAAAAGATGAATTTCCATGTAATTTCCCCTTCTACATATGAGCTTAAAAATCCAAAGAAGTCCCGTGATCGAGCAAATGACATGAGGTAATCAAACATAGAAAAATTACTACCGTCCTTAAAGTTTAAAGTTTAGGTTTTTTTAAATTATTAAATTTCTATTTTTTAATAAAATATTGAATTGTATATTTAATTTCAATAAAGTGATTCAAATTAATTTATATAAAAAAATCATCGGAATATTGATATAGTACATATAACGATTAATTATATGCCAATTAACGTTAGTAGCTGAGGCCTGCACTTATTGGCTGAACTAGGGGACTTTCCTGTCCACCTTGAATGATACTGTTGTTCTAATTCCTAAATGTGAGACCACGGGTTCGCTGAAAGAGAGTCGTCCAATCTCGTTATGCAATGTGTTGTACAAGTTGATTGCCAAAGTCTTAGGTAACTGTTTGAAAGGTATCTTACCGGATATTATCACTGATACCCAATCAACATTTGTCCAGGTCAATAATTGCGCCTCGACTATTAAAACTTTAATTATTTCGGCAAACCTAGCAAATTTCAGCAGTCAAATCTTTCCATTATGGAATTCGGCCATTGTTAGCGGGTTCTGGACTCTTTGGAAGGTTAGAAATGATAGCGTCTTTAATGATGTTAAACCTTCTATTATTTTCACATTGAAGACTATTTGGAAGTGTGTGAAGGAGGCTAGCATTGGGATGAAGGGGTATATGCACAATACCATTCTTGATAAGAAAATCCTGGACAATTTCGGAGTCAAGGGCATTGCTCGGCCGGCTCTAACTATTTTCTCTCTAACCTGGCAGCCCCCTCCTCAGCGGTGGATTAAAGTTAACACCGACGGGGCAGTAAGCTTGACGGGAGCGGGCGTCGGTGGAATTTTTCGAACTTGTCGTGGTTTTCCTTTAGCTTGCTTTGCACATCCTTTGGGGCAACAACAAGCTTTCATGGCGGAGTTGAAAGTGATAACCATTGCTATCCTCAAAGCAGCTGAGCGGAATTGGTTTCCTTTGTGCATTGAGAGTGACTCAATCTATGCGGTTAAGTTACTGAAATCGAGATCGAGAAATGTTCATTGGAGCCTTCTTTCGAATTGGTTGATTTGTCTTGACATTATTCGTACTCGTGCAGTTCGAATTTTCCATGTGTTTAGGGAGGGGAATGTAGTTGCAGATTGTCTTTCCAAGTTTTCTGTCACAGCTACCTCTAACTGTTGATGGAACTCTTTTCCTTATTTTTGCTCTAATACTGTGTTCAGAGATTCAAATATGAAAGAGTATTTTCGCTTTGTTAAGTAGGCCTTCGCCTTCATTGTACTGTACTTTTCTTCTTTTCTTTTCAATAAAGTTTTTTGGTTTCTGGGTCGGGGTTTGGTTGCTTGGTTGATGCCAACCTAGTTGGGATTAACCTTCTTCCTTCCCTCATTGAAACTCAGTTTCACTCAAAAAAATAGTGTGTAGGCAGGTAGCCTTTGAAACTATTCATTTTATGAAACAACAAAATAGAGGGGAGAAGGGGAGTGTGGCTTCTGAAGATTGATATCAGTAAGACCTATGATAGGGTTGATCGACAGTTTATGGAGGTTGTGTTGGACCGTATGAGTTTTAGTGCGAAATGGGCTGGATGGACGGTCAAATATAAAGTATCCTTAAATGGTGAGTTAACCGATACGATTATACTTGGTAGGGGGTTGCGGCAAGGTGACCCGTTATCACCTTATCTGTTCATTGTGCAGAGGTGTTATCTAGTTTAATTAAGCGGGCTGAGGATTTGAGTTTAATCTCGTTTAAAAATGTATCCTTTCAAGTAGACTTCGCAAATATAGAACAATAATGTACATATTTAGAACATATTATTTGAGGTTAGGAATACATGTTAATTTCCACATTTTTACTTCATTGTTATTTGTGTTTATTATATCTTGCAGAATATAAATAATAAGATTCTGGATATTGCAATATGATTATTTTAGAACATAGAATATTACACTTTAGAACATAATATATAACATTTCCGAACATAAAATATAAGATTTTATAACATAAATATTACCATGTCATTGCTATTGGTTGTAAACATTTTAGAACATACAACATAAAATTATCATGTAATGTGAATTATCATGTTATTCCTATTTGTGAATAAGCATTTTAGAACATACAACATTACACTTTAGAATATTTAGAACATACAATAAATGATTTTAGAACATACAATGCATGAGTTTAGAACATACAGTTTATGATTTTATAACATATAATACATGAGTTTAGAACATACAATATATGTTTTTTTTAACACACAGTACATTATTTTAGAACATAAATCATAACATTTTCTTATCGGTCATGCATCCAACATGAGTCACCAAACTTTTTGTAGGTAACTGAATTTTTCGTTCTCTATTTCTCCATCTTGAACTTTAGATGTATCCTCAACCTTATCCATTGGATTCTCCTTGAAGCTCACTTTATTGCATAAATAGTATTGAAAGGTGACAGTTTTTCTGTTTTTCCTTCTTGTAACAGTAGATTTTCTAATAGTAAATCCAACAGGAGTTGTATATGCAGTAGGTTGTTCATCAGTCAAAACTAAATCTACAGAGAAGTAATGATAACGATTCAGAACAAGGGGCATAACATCTAAAACATATGCTAATATACTTTAGAACATAGATAACAGTTATTTAGTATATGAATTAGATTTTTTGACCTGAAGTACAAATAGCAATTTAGAACAATGGGCATAAAATATAAGACATATTATAGAAATTTTCAGAACATACAATATACCATCTTAGAATAAAAGGTTTTATCATATCATATCTATTTGTTTCTAAACATGCTAGAACATAGAACATAACATTTTAAAACATAGTATAAAATATTTTCGAACATACAATACACTATTTTAGAACATATATAATTGTTATTCAGAACATAAATTTGATTTTTGAACTGCACATATATAATAGTTTTCAATAACAATCTAACACAAGTGATATAAAATATAGAACATATGCTACTACTGTATTTTAAAAGATAAATAACAGTTATTTAGAACAAGAATTAGAAAATAATTACTTGATTTAGTATTTGATAATGACATAAAATATGATTTTTTATTTTTATTTTGAAGAAACATAAAATATGACTCTTAAATATTGTTATATTGCGATTCCATTCTAAATATAGAACATATATTGCTACTGATAAGATAAATAACAGTTATTTAGAACAAGAATGAGAACATATGTTGCTGATTGCTATTGGAAAATGCTAATTTTCCAAAAAAACATGAATTCCATGCTTTTCTACAAGGTTATTTTTCAGGTGTAAAAGACAAACAAGAAATTCCTAACCAAATACATAAAACTCGGTGAAAATGCAAATATGAGCATGAAAATGGATAAATTACATCCATGACCACTGAACTTTATCCGTTTTAATATTATGGCCACTGAATTTCAATTTTTAATGATATGACCACTGAACTTTATATTTTTTAACACCGGTGACCATTTAACTTTAACTAACTCCTCAAAATGACCGTTAACAATTTCAAAATGAAAATATTCAAGAATTAATGTTGTTCAGAACGATATTTACCATAAGATCACTTTTTTTATTTTCTAAAATCACATTTTTTTAGAGCTTTCACTCTCTAAAAATTCATTCTCTCTTCTAACAAAAAAAAAAACACCTAAATAACCTCAAAACGAAATTTTTTAAGAATTAAAGTTCCTTAAAATATCACTAACTCTTCGAATTTTTTATTTTAAGACCGTTAAATGTTATTTTAAATAATTGAGTGACCATTAATATTAAAAAGTGTAAAATTCAATGGTCCTACCGTCAAAAATTAAAATAGCAATAATGTTAAAATTTGATAAAGTTCAATGCGCAGCGAAACACCTAAATAGTGCAATTTGCAAGTATAATATTGTTTTTGAAATTATGCGATTTAATTTGCTGAAAGGTGCGAAACCCATATTAAAGAAAAAATTTCTGAGAACATGATTTGATTTGACCTGTATCCTGATTTTCTCTCTCTTCATTATATTTTCTCTTTCATTACAGGGTTTTTGGACCGTTAATACCCTAATCAAATCTTTCTGCAAAATTTCCTTTGATCTTCTTTCTGTGTTCGAGTTTGGCCTTCTCGCAGTTCTGTCGTTTCTTCATCTGGGTATCTCTCAGATTTCAGAATGGGGAAGAATCAAGCTTACAAAGCCATGCAGCGAGCGCGACTTGGTTCTAGCTCTGCCGGCCCCGAAGAGGTCGAAGACGGCATGGTTTGTACCCTTTCATACTATTATATCTCCCAACTCTGCAATTTCCCCAAATTTCGCTTTTGATCTTATGCGACTATTCTATTTGCTTATAATTTCTTTTAACTTGGTCTTATATCTTTGTGCTTTGCATTTATTTTATTGCCTTTTTGCTTAGTGTTTGTGGTTGTCTGTTTGGATTTTTTTTTATTGATTTTTGTTGAGATTGGTGGTTAGCTACAAGTCATACTCTTATTGAATGTAAGTTGTGCTTTCTGGTCATTATTTTCCTTTCACTAGCAAGTTGTTTATATTGTAAATTTTTCTTCCAAATTTTGTCCTAAATTTTTATTAGCTTGAATTGTGGTATGATGATGTTATTTGATTTATTACTTGTTAGTGTGAAATTTGTAAACATGCTCTTTTGTCATGTTGAAATGTTACTTCCGATAAGTTATTCCAGTTTTTTAGTTGATCATTTGGTAGCTATATTTGCACGGATATGGATATGGATATGGACACTGAAATGGAAGATACCGGAAAAGTTATTTCTAAAACATAATCTTCATAAAATAGCCTTCTAACAGAAACAGACACAGACACGGCAAATGAAACGGACACGGATACAAAATGAAGAAACACAACTAAATAGGAGTGTCCATGCAACGTAGTTTGGTAGTTAGTAGTTTTGACATGACATGGTGAATGGCATCATAGTTGGCTCTTTAAAAGTTATATAACCTTCTGCCAGTGCTACTGGATGATTGGATATGGATGCAATTCTGTTTTCTTCCTTTGTGGTGCCTACGACTCTGCATGGACTATGACTTTGTTTAAAATATGAAAAGTGAAGGACGACAGAGGGACTAACTTCTCTGTTTCCTCGCTAATACATTGATAGCTTTTTTGTAATTATATGTTAGTTGCCGTTTACTGAATTTGACCCATCACAGAAATTGAATGCAATTTAATTTATAGCCTGTGTGTCATGCATAATGACCATATTAATGTTTGTCTTTGGTTATCTAAAACTTATAAACTATTTTAGTCATCATTTTGTTGATGTTAATGATTTTCGTTGTCAAAACTTTGAGTGTGTGGTTATGTTTGTTAATAATAAGCTTCGGTCAAGTAAATTGCTGCCAGTTTTGCATTAGACTAGTGTATTCTCTCTATTTTGGATGAATCTTCTTTTTCTCTTTCCTCCTACTTTTTGTGAACATGTCTGATGAGGACAGTCGCAGGTGGATGGTTCTTTTCATTCACCAGAGTGGCATGCTGCTCGTTTGGCCAGCCTTAACAAATCTCATACAGTCACATGGGAAGAGTTCAAAAAGAAGCAGAAGGTAGTCTTTTGATTTGTTATATCTGCTTTCCATTTTTTACAGCTTTACTATTATTCTACCTTCTCGTCATGTTCACATACCATGATTTATTCATAATTACTTCTGTGCATATACACACACATTAACTCTCTTACAGCCAAATTTGATTTTTTTTTTTTTTTTTTTTTTTTTTTTTGTCGAAGCCTGAATTCTTCAATGGAAATTAAAGGTAGAGGAATAAGAGGGAGTACACATGCTGTTACATTTTTTTATACAACTCTTTTCGGCTCTAGTTTTGTGATTAAGTTCTCAGGATTAGAATGCATGAATAAGCTCAAGCTACTTTCTAGCCTTATTTTGCAAAATCAAGCCTGTTCATATAGGACTAGGCAAAAATAATGAGGATTCCCTAGAAAATGATCAAATCAGAAAACTTTAATGATTGTACCCAATAAATTTTGTTACGGTGCTAATTATGATTATCAAGATTCAGAGTGATCATAAGTCAACTGCAGCATATTGTGATTTTTCTACATTTGTCACTCACAAGCTGCACGAGGACAAACATTTGTGCATAGCCTCCTTTCTGGTATCTGGTATAAAACAAGTTTTGGGATTAGTTGGAAATATTTCGCTATACTTAAAACTTGCCTTACCTTGTCAATTTGAAAAAGATTGGGGTGTGCTTCATCCATTAACAACAACAACAACAACAAAGCCTTAGTCCCGAAATGATTCGGGGTCGGCTAACATGAACCATCATACAAAACCGTGAAATCAAGTCGTGTCAGCAACATAAATTCTCTCCCTCCACTCCGTCCTATCCACTACCATATTTTACGCAATCCCCAATAAACTCATATCACTCTCGATCACCCTCTTCCAAGTTTGCTTAGGTCTTCCCCTACCCCTCACCATTGCATCCCTTTGCCACTCTTCAGTCCTCCTAACCGGCGCATCAAGCGCTCTTCCTCTTACATAGCCAAACCACCTTAGTCGGGTGTGCTTCATCCATTTACCTTACAAAATTTTCAATTAAGGAGTCAACAAAACCCTAAAAAGGGTGGCCCGGTGCACTACGCGTCCCCGCTGAGCGAAGGTCCGGGGAGGGGTCCCATAACAAGGGTGTACTGGGAGCAAGCCTTCCCCCGCCAATTTATTTGGCAAGAGGCCGCTCCTAAGACTCGAACCCTAAAAAAGAAAAATATTAATGATAAAAATTCTTAAAATTTGGTTGCTTGAAAAAACTGTAGTAATTTACCCTTGTTTTCAAAATGAATTTGCATGCACATAAACAGAGTGTAGCAATATTATTTGAAATATGGGTGGTGCTAATCTAGCCATAGCTTCTTCTAGTATTGCTTGAATTAATGAGATGTGGGAGCAAAGATTCATGTTTTGTTGGAATGTTTACATTTTGCATACTTACTCTATCTGCTGCTGCTGATGTACCTTGGAGATTGAAGAATTAATTGTACCTAGACTGGCCTTTAGTTGCAGGCCATGTAATCTTGAGGAAATCTGATAAACCTTCGATTGTTTGATGTTTTAGATGATTATTTATTAAGTAATTTAAGGCCATGTTTGGTAGGCTGTAGTGAGTTATATAATGGAATGATAGTATCATTACGGTGTTCGGTTGTGATTTCCCTTTTCAGTGTAGTGTAATGAAGATCAAATATCTTACTTTTCACTAGTATTACATGTAATCACTATTCCATTAAAATTTTGTCTAGTTACCATTGCATCGTTTTTCTTTTTTCAAGAAGACTTTACTTAATATGTAATCCATATCAATCTGTCTAAACAGCTAGTTTTATGCAATTAACTTCAAAGCTATTTGGTCAAGGTTTCATATTATTTTTGTGTCTTTGTCCTTTTTCAGTCATTGGTATTTTTCAACAATATATACACACATATATATATACACATACATTACATTTTTGTACACATTCAAACACGGTAATGGAATAACCATTCCATTTCATTGTGTCATTCTATTCCATTGTGGCGTACCAAGCATGGCCCGAAGGTATGGTAATGTATGGAAGTGGAGGTAGATTTTCCATGTATATTAAGATGGTGTGTTGTCTTACCGTTTAGCTTGCCGAGTGCAGTCTTGTATGCATGTTTACAATTGTCAACATCTAGACGTAAATCATTAGTTTACAAGCAGGATTAATAGCATTTTGTGAATTCTATCACAGTAGATCTAGCAATTTTGTTTTGAATATTTTCTTGACGCCTTGATTACGTGTTTAAGCCAATATGTTTCTGGAGAGAAAATTTTCATGATGCAAACTAAGAGATTTGGCTGAGAATTAAAATTCCAGTTCTGCTTATTTTTCTTCCCTCCTTTTCTTCTCTATTATCATTTAGTGTTTCTGTTCATTTGTTCTTCTAATATCTCAACTACCTACATTCCCTACTTGCCTTTTTTGCCTCTGCTATAGGTTTTATTTACTTTGGATTCTACAAATTGCCTGGAGGAACATGGATTTTTGACTTAGGCTCTTTCAAATTTTTATTGCCTGTGCTCCACATTCTCGATGTCCTAAAACATTGGAAAGTAATGCATTGAGCAAATTTTTATTTTCTATGATAAAAAATACTAGAAATCGGACAATGCATAATGCGTCTGTTGGGTTGTGTGTGGAATGTAGAGAAGTAGGAAAAGAAAATTTAATTATGCAAAAAGTATAAATTGTGTTATTGAAAACAGAAGTGTCAAGTGTAATGATCTTATAACTGACAAGCGGGGACTGGAGTTGTCCATAAAAGTTGATCTACTTATGATCTGAACTTTTGTCAATAAGGTTAAAGGTTCAGATGTCCTCTTTTTTTTTTGTTTCTTTATGGTGGCTAAAGTTTTGTAATGTTTTCATTTAGAATTTCCAAATTCACACACTCGCGCGCACACACACAAAAAACACATGAATCACTCTGGTTCATAGTATGGTAACTATGTTCGCTCTTTCACTTGATTATTAGGAAGACGAACTGAGGCAGGGTGAACTGGAAGCTGATACAGATAGAATGATGCGAGAGTACAGAGCTCAGCTTGATGCTGAAAGGGCACAAAAACTTGCCCATGGAAGGAACCATTCTAGCAGCAACAAGTCTAATCACAAAAAGGGTAATGTTCAAAAAAGTGACATATGAAAATAGTATTTTATGTATAAATAAGTATTCTTGCGTGGCACTTCTGAATGAGATGTGCCCTTGCAGATAGAAAAGACAAAGATTCAAAGAAACACAGCAGCAGAAAGAGAAAGGTGCATGGATTGCTTTGTTTTTACTTTTACAAGTATTTGAAGTGTGATTTTCTAGAACATGCTTTTTTATGTGTAAAATGAAATGCTGACGTTCCTTGATTTTCTAATTAATTTCATTTTTTTTTTGTTATTTAATTCTTTAGGCTATGTTCTTATGTCAATAAAATTAACACATTAAGAAAAAATCTGCCATACAATTGGTTTCCTGGTATTTTTGCTGTTCAGAAGATTTGTTCCATTTCAGCGAGGATAAAATGAACCCTAGCTCTCATAATTTTTATTGAAAACAGAATATGATTTGGTATCTTTTAATTTAATATAAAATTTGGGGTGTATGTCAGGTCAATCTTCTTGGCATTCGCAATTCAAGATAGACCTCTTGGGTCATCATCTCACCTCACATGGAATAATTTCGCCTGCACTTTAAGTTGGCAATGTATGTTGACTTAAATGAAATTATATGAATTCTGCTTTTTCGGGTTGAAATAGTAGCATCATCTACTTAGAGAATTTGCATTTTCTTTGTGACGTATAATCAACTGAAATGCCATCACATTCTGATGTGATAATGTTTTGTGCTGTTCGATTTCTTCATTGAAAATCTAAAATGTCAAAGAAAAAAAGATTCTTCATTTAGTTTTCATTCTTTTCCTGTTGAAACAGTGTCTCACTCTTTATTCACTGATGCAGTGCTGATTTTGGTTCCGAAAATAAAATGTCAGCAGCTACGGAGATATAGTAATGTAGAATATCTCTTTCCTGTTAGTTGTACTGCTTGAAGTGTTCTTGAACTATCGTAGGGCTATGGTAATAGGAAGACATTTCAATGTTTTTTTCTTGTTATTTTTGTCACCTTAGTTAGATAATGTATATTAGTTCCCAGATAACATGCATAAATCACTATCTTCATGTCTTGCTTTCAGAACAGTCAAATTGTACTTCTAGTTCTCATGTAAGGTGTTTGAGACTATGGGTTTATGCTCGTTTGATAAATAAAGTATCCGATAGTCTATGTTAAATAAAAGTGTTGAATGTATAATGTAATTTCCGAGTTGGAAGGTCTAGAGCAGCAAATGTAGGTATATCTTCCCTTTTACTTTGCTGGTAATGCTGTTTTACATGCATATAAACTTCAAGTTTCTCATATAACATTGCAATTGCAGCATTCAAGACGGGGATCTTCGGATTCTAGCTCCACAAGTTCATCCTCGGACTCTTCAAGCAGTGATGATGAGAGAGAATCAAGAAGATCAAAGTCCAGATCCAAGAGAACAAAGAAAGAAAAGAAGCACAAGTCAAAATCCAAGCGCTCGATCAGTGGCAAAAAAGAAACCGATGGTCCTGTACCACTTTCAAAGTTCTTCGGCAGCATGAAAACATAGTTCCATAGTTGAAGATGGTGTTGAACTATGCAAATCTTCTTCCAAGAACGGGGATTCAGTTACCCTGTTCTTAAGAATTAACATGAGATTTGCTTTCAGGAAGTCAGTCCGGTTATTAATTTTTGAATTTCTGAGAGCCTGTAATGATATTTGTTTGCCTCCATATTGTCTTGGAAAAGTCGAGTTCTTTGGTTGCCTGAAAAGTTGGGTTCTTTTTGAGTTTTATGCTGCTCTGCTGAAACAAGGGAGGCAAAGGATAACACAAGATGAGGTAACCGGTTATTGTTGTGGCGCTTTATGCGTGTAGTAAATGTTGAAACAAACCTGCTTGTTTGTCATGTTTTTTAGTTAGAATCGGAACTGTATAAATTGCTTTAAATCTCAGTGCTGAAAAATTTGGTGTAATAATAGACATAATATGATTTATATTGCCCAGAAAAATACTTTAAAATATATTGTTAATACTTATCCATTACATGTAATTCTTTTAGGTTTTTCTTATATTGGCTGGTTAATGTCCAATGTAGAAAATATAGAAAAGAGGAATATAACAAAATTTTCGTGTATCTTTCATGTCTTTTATGTCTGCAAATGCAAGTTTTTAAATCTCATGCGACATTAGTATAGCTAAAGTTGTCAATTCGTTTGTACGAAACAGCCACTTCTTAACCAAATGATTTTACCTTAAATGTCACTTTTATTTTTTTAATGTACATTATTAGGGTTTCATATCAACTATACAGAATATATTAGAATATGGTAATGTTCTCTTAGACCTGCTGAGTAAATAAGTTTTAGTCACCATTAGATATAGATTTATTAGTTCTAGAGTGGAACTAATCCTAAGAAGAGATTTTAACAAGTCCATATTTAACGGTGATTGACCAAATCAATATCCAAGTAAACATTATCCATTACAATAGAGCTTTGGACTTTAAGGGTACCTCTTTAGTCTTCTTAACTCGATTAATATGACTATTGCTATATGACAATCCAATAAGAGATTTGGAAAAGTTGAGTGTATATCATTTTAGCTGAACTCATGGAACTAATATATCAATTTAAGCAAGTTCCAAATATCAACGTATCACTTTAATTAAGTTTGGAAGATCAAGAGGAGACTAATAAGGCACTTTCAAAATTCAGAGACCGCCGATTTTTCGTGCAAATTTCAAGGGCCTAATATATTTAGGCTTCACGGTGACCTTATCATTTCATTGTACCACAAGGAGAGAGACAAAACTCGATGGCACAATAGAAAGAAACATAGCTAATACAAACACCATTTAAATAGTTGTTGTTCCCTATTCCGTCCATAATCAAATAATTCAGGTGAAGAACCACCCAGTTTTGGTGGAACATATATACAGGAAATAAATCACTGAAAGCATCCCAACTAACATAAATCACACTGATCAAAGCCACAATATCATTGGTGCTGATACTCCGGGTTAAATGCCAGAGCCTCCCTATATATCAGCTCCTTCATTTGTTCTTCGGTCAAAGCATGCTGCTCAAAATCGAAGCTGAACGGGGTCATGCACACTGGCTCGTCGCTGATGTCGTGTAGCGATGTTAGGTATGGATGGGCCAGTGCACCCTCAACTGTACCAACAAAAATTATGGAATATTCAGTTAGTTATACCACATTTATTCAATGCCAAAACGTAACTATACAACAATCATGATTCGCAGCAGTACTAGTCACAGCCTGCTACTAACAAAATTCAAATGGAACAAAGTTTTGAACAAAGTATTATAACACCAAATTAATTGACTTGTATGACTCGAACAAAAAACAGTTGAACAATAGTTGACCACAAATTTTCTCATTCCAAGGTAGGTACTCTTTAAACTTGTTTACAGAGTAAAGAAATAGAACGTAAATCTACACCCAACTTGATGAGAGCCTCTTTGCATACTGGGAGACATGGGATTTAGCTTTCTTTGAGTTCCGGTCTTAGCCTGACCGGATAAAATTATGTGTCTTTGAACAATTTAAGGAGGCTCAAACCCAAGCCCACACATTTGATCCTATGTATGTAACAAGAAAGGTATCTGATTACCTCAAATCGACTATTGCCTTAATCTATGAGCTTCACCATCACACTCAATGAAACCCAACAGACTTATTCCTTGAAAGATGAATGTCATGCAAGTTAAAGTGAAGAGTTCTTAACTCATAATATATGATTTATCTATGAGATCAATAGACAAAAAAAACTTGCCCACTACTAGATATTTGTTCATTTATTATAATAGTTTTAGTTTTATGTATTTTTAGATGAATCAGTATTCATTCATTAAAGCATGGTAGTATTCATTCATTAAAGTATGATATGGTAAGGTAAGTTGAGTGAAGTATGGTAAAGTTTTATGAAATACCTTGTTTGTTTGGAAACAAATGTAAGCTAAATGATGGTTTAATAATGTTAGTTGTATTTTGTTTAAGGACAAAGAAAGGTAAAGTTATATGTAAATTACTTTTATATCGTTGCAATAAAGTATTTACATTAAACATAGAGTGATGGAAATGAAATAGAAAGTTGAGAGTAATATAAGAAAAGTAAAATTTCTAACCATGGCTCCCTCCAAATTGGAGTGTAATTAAAATCACCCAACCTTACCACCACTTACACTTTTTACTTACACTTCAAAACAAACAAAGACATCAGCGTACACTTACCTTACTTTTTTACACTTACAATAAAGTATTTATATTAAACATAGAGTGATGGAAACAAAATAGAAAGTTGAGAGTAATATAGGAAAAGTAAAGTTTCTACCATGGCTCCCCTCCAAATTGAGGCGCGTAAGTAAAATCACCCAAATTTTACCACCATTTACCATCACTTACACTTCTCCTTCTTTTTCTTTCAGTAAACTTACACTTCTCCTTACTTACATTACACTTCAAAACGAACAAGGACATCTACGTACACGTACCTTACCTTAATTTAAAAAAACCTCCAAACAAACAAACGGTAAGGTACATTAACAAACGGCCTTCACGCTTATCTCTCCTCTACTTCGACTGGTCTTCCTCATTCCCATCTCTATTACACATCGGGTTGTCTAATATTTGTCCTACATTAGAAGGGCTTTCACAGCTCATTAGAAGGGCGCAGTCTAGTGGAGCTCTCCACGGTGTTCGTATTTGCGCTGGTGCTTCAGGTGTGTCCTATTTGTTCTTTGCAGACGACAATATTTTATTCTTGCGGGCCGATACAGCTGCTCCTCTGTTATCCAAAATATCCTTGCTAGATTTGAGCTTGACTCAGGGCAAAGTGTTAATTTGCAAAAGTTGGGGCTTTTCTTCAGTAACAATGCTCCCCCTCATCTTCAGGCCGACATTAGAAACTTGCTTGGTGTCTCTCATCCCCTTAATACAAGGCGCTACTTAGGGCTCCCCTCTCTTATTGGTCGCAAATATGATGTCTTCAGTCTTCTTCAAGACCGAGTCTGGCGAAAGGTTAATAGATGGCAAGGCCGATTTCTTTCTCAAGCACGGAAGGAAGTGCTTCTCAAGTTAGTGGTCCAAGCTAACCCGTCTTTTTGCATGAGTGCCTTCCTCCTTAGATGCAAAGGTTAATGAATTCCTTCTGGTGGGGTATGAAACGGATGGTAGTCGTCGTATTCGTTTGGCTTCTTGGACTCGACTTTGTGATAAGGAGAATGGCAGGCATCAATACCGCTATGTTGGGAAAACATGTTTGGAATCTCGTTACTAAGTATCCTTTCAAGTAGACTTCTCAAAGCTAAATATGGCTAACTTGGGTTCTAACCCTAGCCAAATTTGGCGTGGTATTTGGAATGCGATTTCTTACCTCTCGCATGGCTTTCGTAGGCGCCTTGGGGATGGTGGAATTGTTGGTATTTGGGCCTCACCCGGGCTTCCTAATGTTGGTAATCGGAATGCTGACGTGTGGAACAATCCAACCTCTCCTGCCTCGATTTCCGTCCAGCTTGCTGGGATTTTATGCCCAGTTCTGAGCAGCTCATTCTGCCCCCGCAGGGCCTGTCCCAGTGCATCTGGCTGCTCCCTCAGCCCGCATCAAGGTCAATGTCGATGCCACTATCTTCACTGATCTTCAGTCCTTCAGTTGTGGGTTTATCATTCGAAACTCAGCAGGTAGTGTGGAAGGTTTCTTTCCTCTGTGAACCCGGGTGTGCTTAGTGCTGATTTGGCGGAAGTTCTTAGCGTTAAGGAGGCCTTATCTTGGCTCAAGGACAACAACAAGAACTGTGTTATCATGGAAGCCGACTCTCACCTCATGGAGTCATGGCTAATGCGTATAACGGTACCTCTGAGGATTTATCAGAGTTTGGTGTTGCTATTCATGATTGTAAGATTCTAGCTAGTTCTATAGACGAGTTCCATCCTTGAAGATGTAACTCTTATTTGATTTAATGAAATTCCCTCTGTCAAAAATAGAAAAATTCAAATATGAGAGTAGTGACCGCTAGGGCCATCAATGTATAAGTAGGCAGCTGTTTTGACGTTAAAGGAACATGAAGCAACAGTTGATAGTTTAATGGGTAAAGATGTAGCCTTTAATCTGTTAATTGTGTTCTGCAATATTTATTAGAATCTTATATGATTTTTCTTGTACATCTTCCTCAAGCTCTCTTCTGTTACCAATTAATGTATGAGTGGAGTTAATGATTAATTAAGTACAATGCTAGCCTTGTCATTCTAAAGCACATACTAAACTAAACAATGTTACGAGTGTTAAAGCATCACACAAGTAACGCAAATGTTATGAGGCCTCAAAACTATACCCATAAACAAAACAAAGACAGCAAAAGCACCATTATGTAGAAAACTCATTCCAAACCAAAAAAATATACTCCCTTCGTTCCACAATAGATGTCTTTTAAGGTTAGGGCACAAGAATTAAGAAATATAATTAGTTCTAACTAAAATACTTTGTTACTCCTGTATTAATTGCATCCACTAATTAATTTTTATTTATTCCCAAAATAAAAAGGCAACTTAAATAGGGGTATATTTGGTAAAACTCAATTGATTTGCATGGATTGAATCAAAACGACATGTATTATGGAACAAAAAAAAAAATCTCTAGAAAGATATCTATTGTGGAACAGAAGGAGTAATAAATAATGCAGGACAACCAATGTTGCCATGAAAATAACATCAAGATACTAAGTCACCTGTAATTCTCTGTCTGGGGTCAAATGTCAACATCTTTTCAACGAGATCAATAGCTGCTGGATCAACAGTTGGGAACTTCTCAGTGAAAGATTGTCGATGATAAACAGACATTTGCCGTATATATCTCTTTGCATTTTCATTCAAAAACCCCAATTCCGCCTCTGATGGAGTGCCAATTAGCTGAAAGGTTTACAATGATTGAGTATATGCAAATTATATATCTGAATTTAAAAACCTTTGTGCATGAAATTAGGACATGGATAAAATAAATTTCATATAAATGTTCCTGTTAAGTAAAAAATATGAGATGCTAACAACAACAACAACAACAAAGCCTTAGTCCCGAAATGATTCGGGGTCGGCTAACATGAACCATCATATAAAACCGTGAAATCAAGTCGTGTCAGCTAACAACAATTGAATACAATTCTAACTGCATAAAGGAAACTAGGAAAAACAAATAATAAATCAACCACAGCCAATAAGGTATAACTTTCAAGAAATGACATCCAAAATAATATTCTTACGATTCAAAATGATAAGTAATCATTTGCACGGTATAGACCTTTTTGATTGACCCTATCATGGCATGATTTGCTATATCTTTTGAGAAGGTAGATAAAATTTAATAATTAAATTACCTCCATAAGTAAACGAAGCTGATGCACATGATCTCTGCCAGGAAATAGGGGTTTTCGATCCATCAACTCCATGAAAATACAGCCCACTGACCATACATCAATAGCTGCAGTGTAGTCTGAAGAGTTCAACAGCAATTCTGGTGCTCGGTACCATCTTGTAACGACATATTCTGTCATGAAATCAGTTTCTGACGTAACACGTGCTAAACCAAAATCACAAATCTTTAGATCACAATTTGCATTCAGGAGGAGATTGCTTGGTTTTAAATCTCTATGCAGAACATTTGCAGAATGTATATATTTCAACCCTCGGAGAATTTGATACAGAAAATACTGCATAAACCACATATGAATTAGCTAGGCTCTGGGTTCTTCAGTCAAACTTGATTTGAGTTTAACCAAGTGGATTTTGCTTGAACAAAACTTAACAAAACCGTGTTCATGAACAAATATATACAGCAAGTAGTCAATCTCATCTAGGCAGCATATGAAATCTTCACAAACAAAGGTGATAAAGTTGCTCTGGGGCATTATTCTTTACCTTTGAGTATTACTTTTAAAATGAGAAATAAAGAAGCCAAATAGCCAGACATCATATAATTACCAAAGTATTGCAACTGATAGTGATAAAGAAAAACTCAGGAACCTCTTGTAACCACAGTTCAACTACTATAGCATGTTACTGACATAGGCCTTCATATGCAGTTTTCAAACTACTCTACTATCATCTTTTGGGGAAAAACGTTTTTGATCGGGAGATTCTCAATCAGGAATATGACTGGAGTAGCGGTAACTAAAAGTGAAAGTTTCAATAGGTCCCTTGGTTATATGAGGCTGAAGGTAAAAAAAAAGGTACTGGCTTGGAGTACAGTATAACACAAAGTTTATCCATATACTTGAGGCAAACCTAACATCATACTGAATTTTGTTGGGAGTAAAATAAGAGAAAATAGAAAGAAAAACGAAGCTTGTGTTTTAATATTTGACTCCTACTCCTAGTACCGCTTGGAATCTAATTCTGCAACTAAAATAACTCTGTTACGTATTTTGTTGTCCATTAAACATCATTTTAACTATTTCAGATAGTTTTATTGCAAGTAAAAATGGAGCAAATTATTAGATACTTTTGATTCAATCGCCAAGGTCCTTGCTTTAGGTGAAAAATTAAGGCCAACAGGAGCCATTTCCATTTATTTTGAAGACACTTCGCCTAGTGTGTAAGAGGCGCTAGGAAGCACCACCTGCAGCAGCCACAAGTGCATTTAACCGTACAGTGTTTTAGCATGCCTGAAACTGGCAGGGGCTCCTCAGAACTGTTGAAACAGCATCTACTAATAACAGCCCAAGCTAAATTGACTATTCTCTCACTTAAATCTTCAGGTGCCAGTAAGAAATCCCATGAGTCCAATATCAAAAGATTTTTAAGAAATCTTGTCACTGAAATGACAGTTGAATAGAAAAGACACCTTCAAATTTAAAAGCCATGCAATCAGGCTAAGCTCTTCCCTTTGGTTCACTTGGAACATATCTCCTGTTTATCTGACAACATACGTATCCTAATGAGTTAGACAAGCTTCAGCAAAAGAACCCTCTAGGCTTCAGAAAGGGAAAGATGCACAACGTAAATTCATAAAGCTAGCTTTCCATTGATTAGAAACCAAATATTAAACCCTAAAGCTTCCTTTAAAGTTTGGAACAAAATTCTCCAATCATTTACTGCATCGGTTTTTTCTTAAAAAGTTATTTTTCTGTACTTGTTAATTTTTCTTTGTTGACTCTTTTTATGTATCATGTGTATCAGTTAGATAAGGATTCTTTTGTCCTTCCCTCAATCGAGATTTCCAATTATGAAACAAATACCTGCATAGTAGAATCACCTCCTGGATACAAGAGAAACAGACAAATTTTTTCGTACATATAATAGAACCATAGACTTTATTTAACCAAAGTTTCTATTTTTATTTTAACATAGATTTAAATTTCTTTTGGGAGAAGGAATCACTAATATGTGTTTGCACTAACAGCCAGCTGATGCTGTTCTGGCGCAGAAAATATTTCCAGGAAAAATGGTTAATAAAAAAGTTTGCCTAGATGAAAGGAGAAACAATTTCAGTGAAAATAACTTCATCTTTTAAGAAAACAAAGAAATTTATGGACCTAGGTCAATCATTCCAGCAGCCATAGCTACCAGTGACCATCACCACTCTTCAAAAATGTTACATATCAACGTAAAGGGAAGAAGTTGAAGGACTAGAAGTGAGATTTACCCTTAAATGTGCTGAAACAGAATTAGTTATTTTGTTTTCCCTAAATGCTGCCTAGAAGTTAGCACTAGGCAGTTTTAGATTGTAGTGCAGTTATTTACTCTTGTAACTGCTTCTGACCTCAATGGTTTTATAGGGGTCGTGCTTTTGATTATGAATGATGATAATTCTCTTTCTTCTTCCTAACATTCTTCTTCCCTCTTAATCTGTTCTTCTCTCCTATATTCTATTCTATCCTTCCCTTCTATTCCAATTTTCTTACATCAGAACTTGAAGTTCTGACAAAAAACAACCACTAACTACTTTTTTCCTTGCCTGGATTCGTTCAATATACAATTCATAATTTAACCTGAGTTTTTTATAGGTGCACGTTTTTTCAGTCTAATTTATTGAAAAATAAAAAAATGCTTCCCTCAGAAAATATTTTCTATGAAACAAAGAAAGCGTAAGTGAAGGTCACAAGTAATCTTACAAAGAAGATTATGCGTACGAAAATTGTTTCTTTCTGCCATCAGAATTGTTGATTTCAGGATATTTTGGTTTCTAGAAAGGTCAACAAGAAAGAAAGTATAAAGACAAATAAAAGAAATTTACGGAAAAGGCGATGTTACTCAATTGGCATGCATATACTATATGATGCAGAGAAGTACCATGTAACTATACACATAATATAAGAACATGAAAGACCTACTTATTAGCTTTCTTTTTGTTAGAAATTTATGCTCTGTGCAACAGACCTGCAATCTAGACAAAAGTAACTCCTTATGATATTACCAATGTACTGTTAGTCTGTTACTAGACCAAACCCCAAATTTGTGATTTATATTTGGGCTTCAACAAATCACAATCTATTATACTAAATTCTTGCATCTGCTGCACACAATTGAGTAGGTCTAAGGTTATCATAAATTGGAAAGAAATATATCTTCCAGCTCAATCAATTAGTACGCCAAGTAATCACAATAAATCTATTCTCATCATTATAGAATTGCCAACTACATGCGAGCCAATAATCCCACCTCAAGGAAAATACCTTCATTTGTATTTAAATTGAGAACCTATACTTCACAAATTTATGAAGTAAGCTATCATTTTCTCCATAAAAATCTCTTTGATGTACATGATGCTGTGATTCCAAAGTACTACAACTATTGAATTGAAAGGCATATAGATCAATTAAACTAACAGGCAAGAACTACAGATTTTATGTTACATATATAAGGCAGAGATGTTTCACAACTAGTATGTTCGAAACAGGTAAGCCTGCCATGAAAAGTAATATCACAAACCTAATGAACAATCCTCACAAAGTAAGTCTTATGCCCCATCCCATGCGCATCTTGTTGAAATAATGAAATTATGGGCAATGCAGCCTCTATCTTTCATATCATCAATATCTTTTATAAATTCTCTGATATTCCTACTGAAAAGAAGTGGTAATACTAATACTACGCTGTCACTGAAATCTCAAGGTATATTAAGAGCTCTATATCTATCAAAAAATCTTATTATCATATCAGAAATTCACATGCATTATCTGCAGCAGCTACAATTATTCATGGCTGTAACATGCAAGAAAAGATTGATACAGCATAAATTAAACAGTATCATAGAACTAGTGGTAAAAGCTATGAATAGCACAGCCAATACGACTTAGATAAAATGTAGCTATTTCCTGATGAGGAACAATTACAGTCCTAGGCGGAACCATATGAAGACCAGAACCATAGCCAGTTGAAGTCAATAACTTAATCTGCCTCAAGTGCTGCTCTTTTACAGTTACATGTAGAAATTCCTATCTTCATATATTAGTGCATGGCTAGTTCATTACTAAAAACTTTGATCTTATTCATAATCTGCAGTCAATGCTATGGAACTTGATAATAAACTAGAAATATAAAAGTAAATAAGCTGTGCATGTGAAAGAAAAGCCAACCTGGCAGTGCTCTTCTGATAATGCTTGATTGGAACGAATAATCTGATGCAGATCAGTGTCCATTAGTTCATATGCTATGTAAACATCATTAAACACTTCCCTTTGGGGTGGAGGCATTATATCCCTGATTGCAACCACCTGAAAGAAAAATTCCAATGAAGTTCATGAGGGACATACCCTTGAATATACTTGTTGCCAAAGGTTATATGCATAGCCAAATCTTGAGATTGAATCCCAAAAAATTTACAGTTAGATATCATAACAAGTGATTGGTGTTTCACCAAATTGTTTTGTTTTACATCTATGCTTTATCAAAGAAACGATCACAAATTTTGACCTCAGTTCCAGCTTTAAATTTATTTATTTACGCAGGGGCATAGCCAAAAAATTCAATTAGCACGGTCAAAATTCAAAATGTATAATAGATATACTAAATAAATTTATAATTATAAAAAATGTAACAAATTATTAACTCTAAAGTATACTTACAATTTCTATAATTATCATTGAAGGTTTTTCATATTCTGAAAATACTTCATAACAAGACCATCAAATACAGTTATCAATATATGTAACAAGGCTATCATTCAACACTTGATCTCCCATCTGATTTCGTAGTCGATTTTTCACAATCTTTATCATAGAAAATGCTCTTTCAAAAACTTGCAGTGGTAACTGGTAATATCAATGCCAATTTGATCTAATATTCTTAATTAGTATTTAAAACTTTGTTTATTAAGTTGCAAACAACAACAACAACAACAAAGCCTTAGTCCCGAAATGATTCGGGGTCGGCTAACATGAACCATCATATAAAACCGTGAAAATCAAGTCGTGTCAGCGACACAGATTCGCTCCCTCCACTCCGTCCTATCCACTACCATATTTTCCTCAATTCCCAATAAACTCATATCACTCTCGATCACCCTCCTCCAAGTTTGCTTAGGTCTTCCCCTACCCCTCACCACTACATCCCTTTGCCACTCTTCGGTTCTCCTAACCGGCGCATCAAGCGCTCTACGTCTCACATGGCCAAACCACCTTAGTCGGTTTTCTCTCATTTTATTCTCAATAGATGTGACCCCTACTTTTGTCCTAATTATTTCATTACGCACCCGGTCCTTTCTCGTGTGACCACACATCCATCTCAACATACGCATCTCCGCCACCGACATCTTATGGATGTGGCAGTGTTTCACTGCCCAACACTCCGTACCATATAACAATGCTGGTCTGATTGCCGTCCGGTAGAATTTTCCCTTCAATCTATTAGGCATGCCGGGATCACAAAGGAAACCCGTAGCACTCTTCCACTTCGACCAACCAGCTTTAATCCTATGAGCAACATCTCCATCTACTTCTCCATCCGTTTGGATAATAGATCCTAAATACCGGAAGCAATCCGAGGCCTGAACAACTCTCCCATCTAGGGTGATTGTCCCTACCTCCCTACTCCTACGGCCGCTAAACTTACACTCCAAATATTCTGTCTTACTTCGACTCAACTTAAAGCCTCTAGATTCTAGAGTTTGCCTCCATAGTTCCAACTTCATCTCCACTCCTTTCGTCTCATCAACCAACACAATATCATCTGCAAACAGCATGCACCATGGTATACCATCTTGAAGTGAACTTGTTAGTTCATCCATAACGATGGCAAAAAGAAATGGGCTTAGTGCGGAACCTTGATGCACTCCAATCGTAATAGGAAACTCTTCAGTCTTCCCAACACTAGTACGTACACTCGTGCATACTCCCTCATACATGTCCTTTATGATGTCAATATATTTCCGCGAAATGCCTTTCCTTGTCAAGGCCCACCAAAGTACTTCCCTTGGTACCTTATCATATGCTTTCTCCAAGTCAATGAAAACCATATGCAAGTCTTTCTTCTTATTTCGATAGTGCTCCATTAATTGTCTCATTAGATGGATGGCTTCCATAGTTGATCTTCCCGGCATAAAGCCAAACTGGTTTTCCGAGATCTTCACCGTCCTCCTTAGCCTTTGTTCAATCACTCGCTCCCAAAGTTTCATAGTGTGACTCATTAATTTGATTCCCCGATAGTTGGCACAATCTTGGACATCGCCTTTGTTCTTATACAAAGGGATTAAGGTACTTTTCCTCCATTCTGATGGCATCTTATTGTTTCTCCAAATTTTGTTGAAGAACGTCGTCAACCATTCGATTCCTCTTTCTCCCAAACATCTCCAAATCTCAATAGGGATGCCATCAGGTCCTACTGCTTTCTTCAACTTCATCTTACTTAATGTCATTTTGACTTCACCCTTTTGAATTCTCCGCAGGCATTCATTATTTATCATATCGTGATGGATACTTATATCTCCAACATCTTGTTGGCGATCTCCATTAAATAAGTCATCAAAATAGGACCTCCATCGTTCCTTGATATCCTTATCTCCAACTAGGACTTTCTGGTCCACATCCTTCACACATTTAACTTTTCCGAGATCTCGCGTCTTCCTATCTCTCATCCGAGCAATTCTATATATGTCTCTTTCCCCTTCTTTCGTATCCAATCTTGTATACAGATCCCGATTCACCTTTGCTCTAGCATCTCGTATGACCTTCTTTACTTCCCTTTTAGCCTCTTTGTATTTTTCGTAGTTCTCGTCACTCCTACATTTCCCCAATAGTTTATAGGATTCTCTCTTACTCTTTACTGCTTGTCGTACTTCTTCTGTCCACCAAGATGTGTCCTTACCCGGTGGCATGCTACCTTTAGATTCCCCTAGAACTTCCTTCGCTACTTCCCTTATACTATGCTCCATCTTATTCCATATCGAATCTATATCTGAATCCATATTGCAAGTCCAAATATCTTTTTTGGTCATCTCATCCACAAATTTTTGTTGATTCTCCCCTTGCAATTTCCACCACTTAATCTTAGTCTCTACTTGAGGTGTTTGTTTTCTTATACATTTCCTACTTCGAAAATCTAGCACCACTACTCTATGTTGGGTTGTCGTACTCTCACCAGGGATCACCTTACAATCAATATAACTCTTTCTCCAAGCACTCCTTACTAAGAAGAAGTCAATTTGGCTCGCATTACCGCCACTCCGATAAGTCACTAAGTGGGATGTTCTCTTCATAAACCATGTGTTCATGATACTCAAGTCATAGGCTGATGCGAATTCCAAAATATCATTTCCTGCTTCATTCTTATCTCCAAAGCCATACCCTCCATGAACACTCTCAAACCCATCTCGCCTAGAACCCACGTGTCCATTGAGATCACCCCCTAGTACCATTTTTTCATCCCTAGGAACCTGTTGCACCACTTCCTCTAAGTCATCCCAAAAAGCTTGTCTTATAGACACATCTAATCCTATTTGTGGCGCATATGCACTAATGACATTCACAACCTCATCCCCTATCACTAGCTTGACACTCATAATTCTATCGCTCTTCCTAGACACCGCTACTACCTCATCAATATACTCCCTATCAATAAGAATACCTACTCCATTTCTACCCTTATCCTTTCCTGAGTACCAAAGCTTATAACCCCGAGGAGCTATCTCTCTAGCCTTGGCTCCAACCCACTTGGTTTCTTGTAGGCATAATATATTTATTCTCCTCCTCTTCATAACATCTACAATTTCAGCTAATCTTCCTGTCAAAGAACCTATGTTCCATGTCCCAAAGCGTAACCTACTACCCTTACCCCTACCCCTACCATTACCGTGGACTAGCTTATTTACCCGCAACCCTTGTATTTAGTTTTGATTTATTTTATATAATAAATATACATGTAAAATTTTAATTTCAGTGGGGGCACTTGCCCCCACTCTCCTCTACATAGCTACACCCCTGTTTTTATGAACTTTAAGGTGATTAGTTCCATATACACAGTTTACAACAATCCATCCTTTAACTATGGCATCAAAAGATGAAAGAGACCTTTCCTCCATACTCACGTGTGCATTAATACTAACACTTCTTCTACTTGCTCAAGAAAGAAAAGCTCAAACTCCTATAGGAATGCAATAAACTAAAGACCAGCATGGTCATGTAATGAACTTAAGAGCTACAAGAAGGAAGGATTAAAGTAATTTAGCAAATCGCAAGTCCTAATATATGTTTTACAGGTGTCACTTGAATTTTAATCAAACTTGATCTTGATTTTAATTTTCTAAAAGTGAAGAGAAGAAAAATCACAAGAATAATATTAAACACGTAGTGGAAAATCAATGAAAAAGGAATCTTAATATTCAATCAGAATTGTAGCAATAAAAAACAGGCTAATGCAAAACAGAGGTTATATGCAGTGAATATATAGTTTATGAAAATAACTAATATTCTTTTAGACAAACACGTCAATTTCTAAGTACAGATACAGGAGCAAATCAATGATCCACTTCTCACCCAAGAAGTCACAGTTATTCTTTCACTTGCACCGCGCTGTTCTTAATAAGTAAAAAGCTTCAATAGCTTATTATGAAATTATGGTAAGAATGTACAATCACTACATATTTACTGTTAGAAAGAGCTCAATAACATGTCCATGCCAACAAGTGTGACCAAGGATCTCACCAGTCATGACAATTAGGACTGTCCTACATAATCCTGCACAAGATTTTTCCCAATTGAGGCAAAACCTGTATGGTCTGTTCAGTTCACTACAGGGTCTATTTAAATACTAAAAGACAAAAGCCATATTTTAATAAAAGTACAAGTTTTGACTGTCTCGTGTTATGCCAGCATCTAAAGACTAATACACAGTACCATAGTACCATTTGATGAGAGTAGAATTAGATTGTGAAGCAAGGAACTTAGTATAGTTATTGTCCCTCTCTCAAGGTGAAGAATTAGTTCATGCTTAGAAGTTAGAAACATTTATTTGGAGTTTCTTTCCCAAGTCAAGTGAAATGAAGAATTTTGTATTAAACATCCATAAAAATGAAGACAAATAAGTAAGAGAAATACAAAAAGATGTCAAATTCCAATACCTAAAAAAGGAAACAACATTCACTGCTCCGTTTTGGGCTAAAGACCCCATAAGATATATGAAATGTCACATGAAAGCAAAAGAACTGCAGTTGCATGTGATAGGAATCCTTATGAATCTGATGTAAACAGCATTTTTATTTATTCTCTAATAAAAATGATAACTACTATATTTGCCCAGTTTTCTGACAAAAGAAAAAAAGGATGTGGTCGAACCTTTGAAATTGGGGCTGTAACACTAAATACGCATTACTCCATGGTTATCTAATATATATTAAAGACTGAAATTTTTTCCCCTTGAGCAACTTTTACTTCATCAAACAATAAAATGGGATAACCAAGGAACATGCCCAATGAGTGTTTCCCACATTTAATACCATACAAAGTTTCCACTTCAGCTCTTTCTAGTTAATACAAAGACAGCAGAACCAAATGGAAGAATCAAGATAACTATTCAGCGAGTGCAAGTCTCAGACTTTATCATTTAAAATGACTTAAGCTGCACATAAAGTAACTATAACAATGACTTTGTGCATTCCAAAAAAGGGCATTTTTCCTATTTAGAAGGGAAGATCATCTGCCTTAAGATGGCATCTAACTATATCTGGCATGGATTTTTATATATAAATGGACAAAATAGACATTAGAAAACGAACACTAGTATTTGCATTTGAATGCTTTACTAAGTCATTTGCCAAAAACTAGAAAATTTCAGTTCAATCAAAACCTCGAATTGAAACTTAATACCCCCAATTAACCACTCACTGACGTTTTCATGATCCATATGTCGAAGCAACTTGATCTCACGAAGAGTCCTTTTAGCATCGATTTTATTATCAAAAGCATTGGCTATCTTCTTTATTGCCACATGCTCTCCGGTCTCTGAATTCAATGCCGAGCTAAAAAGGAGAAAAAGCAAAAAAAGAAAGAATCAGTAAACACCATCAAATACACTGGATACAATAAAAACTAAACCCAAAAACAGTCTCTAAAGGGAGCATACAGAGAAAGGTAAAGGGAGCATACCAAACGATGCCATAAGCGCCCTTGCCGATGGGCATAATAGGAGGCCTGTATTTAGCAGTGACCTCAAATATGTTACCAAATATGTTGTACTGAATGAACCTGCCTCCATGGCTAAGAGTGGCCGGAATATTCTCGATGCCAGCAGTAGGAGGAAGCTGGTGATTGTTCTGAGAGTCAGAAGGAGCGGTAGTGGCATCCTCCATCTCAGCATCGGCCGGCAGGGCAGCTCCACCCCCGTCCATGACTGAGAAATTGGTTAAGAAAGGTGCGGAATGGAAAGTGAAAAAAAGGGTCAAACAGATCTGAAGGTGAAGAATGTTATATATGTGCTAAAATGTGAAAGCAGAAATCTTTTCTGATTTGTTATTTCGATTCCTTTGATATTAATTATTATGTTTGGCTAAAGTGAATTTGGGAACACGTGACAATTTCTCTCTGCTTTTCTTTTTTCCTTTTATAATATACATATTATATTAATCCTCCTAAATGTTTAAGAGAAATCATATTATATACCATATAAGTTATTTAATATTTTTGTTAGCCTATCATTTCAGTCCATTAGCATAATATTCCTTATTTGCATTTACTTACAATTTATTTCCTTTAATGACGTGTTTTTTTTTTGAAGAATTTAATGACGTGTTTTAAATATTTAGAAGATGTTTAGTTTAAATATATAAATAAAAATTGAAATGATAGTGAATTTAAATCGAAATCACCATTTAATAATTTTGTTTGGTTTGGTTTGGAATCGTAATATAATATTATTTATTTATTTATAAACTAATAAATAATATATAATTTTATTAAAATAATATATATATAAATAATAGTAACTTACCGTTACCAACATTATCATAGGATATATAAATGAAAATTATACTAAAGTTACTAAATGTTTTTACCAAAATAATAATAATAATAAATTTGTAATTTTCATTGACTAAAAGTTGTTTGAAATATAAAAGAAATTATTTTATACAAAATATAAGTTATTTAAGGTATGATATTTTTTAGCCTGATATGATTTCAGTCAATTAGCATTATATTCTTTATTTTTTATATCACCATTCTTTTTCTAACCTACAATTAATTTTTTTTTTTTTTTTTTTTGAAGATGCAATTTATCTTTTCTAATGATGTGTTTCAAATATTTAGTGTTTGGTTTAAATGTTAAAATCAGAATTGGAATCGAAATTAAAATGGTAGGAAATCGAAATTCAAATCACCATTTAATAATTCTATTTGATTTGGTTTGTATCCATAATCTGATAATTTATATTTATTTATTTATAAACTAATAAATAAATACAAATTTCACTAAAATAATATATAAAATATAAATATTATAAAAATATATAATGGTAACTTATAGTTAGTAACATTCTGCAATAAAAAAAAGTATTGCTATATACCGCAATATTTTTTCCACCCACCACACTCTTTTGACATTTATGCCTTTGTCATAATTTTTTTATCAAAAACCAAAACTTTTTTTTCCTCTCTTTTTCTCCCAAGCCTAAAAACCCGAATTGGACGAAAATGAACCCGAGCATTCCCGAAGACCATGATTTCGAACACGAGGTAATCCTACGATATAAATTTAAATTAAAATTTCGTTTTTTGAATTTCGATTTTTTTTTGGCCTAAACGGACGGTGGAACGGATGCGCCGCTCGTTCCGTCGTAAGGCGGAACGAGCATGGCTCTCGTTCCACCGTACGGTGGAACGATTGCGCCTTTCATTCCACCGTACGGTGGAACGAGAGCGCCGTTCGTTCCACCTTACGGTGGAACGAACGGCCGTGCCGTTTCCACCACGGGTGGAAGGGGCAGTTCGTCCGTTCCACCCATGGTGGAAACGGCACGGCGATTCCGTTTACCTTATATTCATATGGGTTCCGTTTCCGATTCGGAGGCGGAACCCGTGATTTCTGAGTAATTTAAAAAAAACTTAACGGAGATTTCATGAAGCCTTTACCCGCTCCTGGCTTTGGCGGCATGTTGTTTTAGGTCGGGTTTTTTGAAAAACCAAAAAGCTAGAGAGGATTTGAGATTTTTGAATTTTTGAGTTTAAATTATGAGGAGCACAAAATTGTCAAAAAAGTGCGGTAGGTGGAAAAAATATTACGGTATATAGCAGTCCCCAAATTTAAAGTTTATACATTATGGGATACATGATTAAAAAAAAAAAAAAAAAAAAAAAAAGCCTTGTAGTCATTATTAATAATAAAAAAAGGAATGAAATATGATTAATGGGAGAGAGGTTGGATTCCGATGTTTGGATGAATGAGATTTTTATTTTTTTATTTTTTTTAATAAAAAAAAACAATGAATTAATGAGCCAAATCATGACAAAATTGTAACAATGAATCAGAAACATAACTCGGTAATAAATTAAAAACAGAAGGGCAAGTGGATAAAGGAGAAGACCATGCTAACACATGTGACATCCCATTCGCTTGCCGCCGTATCCATTTAACTGAGTAAGAGTCATTTGATGTTAGAATCGCTCGTATTTGAATAATTCTATCTCCAAATTCAGAATCATCAACAGAACTAGAATTTATTGCGTCAAGATAGCATCAGATTCAAAAACCACATTCCTTATTTCATCAGCTTTTAGCCATTGCATAGCATGTAATAGAGCTTCGGCCTCACATTCTCGTGTTGTCGGACAACATAACAAACCCGCACATCTCCCCATTACAAACTGCCCATTTGCATCTCGTACTGCTGCTCCCATCCCTGCACGACCATCAACGTTAAAGCATGCAGCATCAACACAACACGAGAGAAATCCTTCCGATGGCGGGTGCCAAGCCGTGCAACCAACAGATGAAATATTTCCTACTACTGTATTCCCGATCCGCTGTTCCCCCGTACCAGTCCGATTCCTCATTTGCTTATGACCAATCATTAAGTACTGTGCAAGCTTGAGCTACTATTTGATCTGTTGTGCGAACCTCATACTGCCAAAGACGGGTATTTCTAGCCTGCCATAAACTCCAGAGGTGCATCAAAAATGTTTTTATAATTTGTTCCGGTGCTGCTCTAATTATATTATGAAACCATGCTGTCAGGTTCTCAGCTACCGCCGCCTCTGCATTAATTCGTTCGAGAAGTCCCGCCTTCTGCCACACTCTTATAGCTCCTGCACACTCAATAAAAAGATGCCATCCATCCTCCCAAGGTTCGTTACAAATTACACAAGTACTACATATCTGTAACCCACGAGATTGAAGATTCACACGCGTTGGGAGACAATTGCGTGCTAATTGCCAACCAAAATGCCGGACTTTTTGTGAAATTTCAGCATGCCATAATTTTTTTCTGGCTCCCTGAACATGAAATCTTTCACTTGCTTCCAATGTTGTAGCCAATCGGTAAGCACTTTTCACTGTGTAATGTCCCGAAGAATGGAATTTCCATATTAACCGATCCTCACTACTTAAAGTACCAATGACGAGTTTATGAATTTCCGTAATATCTCTATGCTCGAAAATTTCCTCCAACAGCTCTTCATCCCAATCCCTGGAATTATGGATAAACAAATCATTAACTTTCAAATACTCCAACCCTTCCACCATAGGGGTTCGTATATAGCCATCATCCTCATTACGCAACCATCTCTCACTCCACACATTTATTGATTGACCGTTTCCTATTTCCCATCTGATTCCTTCTCTAATGATTAGTTGAGAACTCCAGATACTTCGCCATATAAAACTTGGTGACTGCCCCAATGAGGCCCCCATAAAATCCCCTCTTGGATAATATTTAGCTTTGAAAACTTTACTAACAAGCGAAGATGGATTGGTAAATAACCGCCATCCCTGTTTTCCCAACATAGCAAGATTAAAGGCTGTGAAATTTCGGAAACTAAGTCCTCCCATCAATTTTGGAGCATATAATATGTCCCATGCCATCCAATTCAGTCCTCTCTCACCTGACTTTTTATTACCCCACCAAAACGAAATCATCATTCGTTGTAATTCCTCAGCCGTCGATATAGGGAGCAAGAATACACTCATAAAATAGATTGGGATAGCTTGCCCTGCTGCTCGAATAAGTGTAGCCTTACCAGCTTTTGATATTCCTTTCCCTCTCCAGCGCTGTAGCCGCTGCCATAATCTGTCTCTGAAGTGTGCAAAGATTACTCGTTTTGTTCTGCCCACCAACGATGGAAGACCCAGATACCTTCCCGTATTCAACGGACTAGTAATACCCAAAATGCTAGAAATTCCCATAGCCAGGTCATTTGCCACATTTCTACTAAACATGATTCCAGATTTTTGACAATTTATAGCTTGCCCCGAAGCTAATTCATATGTTCTGAGTAATTTTTTTAACACTCTAGCTTCAGATATGGTAGCCTGGAAAAATAAGAATGCATCATCAGCAAAGAGCAAATGTGAAATTGTTGGCGCCCCTCTCTTAACTCGGCATCCATGCAATAACCCCCTGTTCTCAGCTGCCGTCAATAATGACGTCAATCCTTCAACACAAAGCATGAATAAATACGGTGATAATGGATCACCTTGGCGAAGCCCTCTTTTTGGACAAACAGGACCAACCAACTGATCATTTATTTTAACCATATATTGCACAGAAGATACACAATGCATTATCAAATTCACCCATTTATCTGCAAAACCTAACTTTAGCATCAATTCTCTTAGATAATTCCAATCCACCCTGTCATATGCTTTACTCATATCAACCTTTAATGCCACATTACCTACTTTCTTAGTAACGTTATTGTTAATGCTATTAATAAGTTCAAATGTAATCAAAACGTTGTCATGAATAGACCTCCCTTTAATAAAAGCAGATTGATTTTCAGAGATAATCCCAGGCAAAAGCAATTTCAATCGATTTTCTAAGACTTTGGAGAAAATTCTGAGTATAACATTACACAGTGCTATTGGACGAAGTTCAGTCATAATAACAGGATTCTCACACTTTGGAATAAGAGTGATGATAGTATTATTAAGTTCAGAGGGGAACATACCTTGCCATATTGACCCAGCAGTGAAGATATCATCTCCAATTATGTCCCAGAATTTTTGGTAAAATCCTGGATTAAATCCATCAGGTCCTGGAGCCTTATCAGGATGCATATCAAATAAAGCTCTCTTGAATTCTTGTTTTGTAAGTGGTCGTAGTAATTGGTTATTGTCCCGATCAGTGATGCGTGGCTGCATCAAATCTACCACTTCATTCCATTCACTGTTATTGTCAGAGAAAACCGTTTCAAAATACTGTATTGCAATATGCCCCAAGATTTTTATTTCTATTTAATATATATTAACCAAATAGTATAAAAGGAAATCAATTGTTCTCATTCTTATTTTTTAAAATCCGCTTAAATCAGTAGATACCATCGTTTCACTTCAAAAAGTATTTTTTTTCTTACTCATGCACTAACTTTTTGTTGATATAAATATAAAGCAAAAATAAATAATTAATATAATTGAAATTGTAATTGTGTAACAATATATTAACAATAATGCAAATTGAAATAAGTATTTAAAAAAGATAGTTCGATAGGTTGTGATTTCCTTAGCTCCTAACAAAGAAGCTACTTGTAGTCAACAATTTCGATTTTTCTCCGGTCCCGTCGGTTCGAATCTCTACGGTTTTCAGTTTTCCTCCACCCCCATTGCCACCTCTAAGTCCAGTGGTAAAGTAAACATTCCTTATTCAAAGATCCTATGTTCGAATCTCTCGGAAATCAATTTTTTTTATTAAGTGTAAAATGTAACCTGACCAGTCTGGTTAACTGCGACCGGTCCAGACGGGTCGCGGTTCAATCAACCGGATTAGATGGTTCAGATCGATTTTCAAGTATTAAAAACCCGAACCATTTCTGGTCCAGAATTATGACTGGTTCCGATCGAACCTGATTGAACCGGCCTTTCTGGTTCGGTTCTTAAAACCATGGCTAGAAGGCCACTGACAGCAGTTAGTCCAAATGATGAAGATTTTTCAAGATATCGTGTTGTGCTCAAGGTTTTTAATGGAAAACTATATCCATTGTAAATTTTGGAATATACATAGTATATTTTTTTTTGGTATATATGTGTTTTTTGGTATTGGATTGTTTTGATTATACAGGTTTTGAAAACTCACTAAGTGCAAATAGACCTCTTCGCAGATGGCATTACCACTTCGCAGTTGATGTGACTGTGAAGTATATTATACTTCACAGTTCATGTAACCGCGAACGACAATAATGAACTGCGAAGTATTATACTTCGTAGTTGTTATATCTGTTTCGTAGTTGACAAGGACTGCAAACTCGCATGTCATGAAACCGCAAGGTAGTATTTTCCATCTGCGAAGTGGCATTTCAAAATTATTACAAAAGTTTAAAATTATTTCAAAGGTTAAAAATTATTACAATAAGTTCAAAACTATTACAAAAGTTTAAAATTATTACGATGAAATTCATAAGTTCAAAACTATTATAATGAGTTTAAAACTATTACAATTATGGCAAAATTCTTACATCATGTTCTAGAACTTAGAGAACTTATTACTGTACTTGGATGATGACTTGTATTTGGTAATTCAACCTAGTGTGGCCAGTATTCCCGCATCAGTTACATATTCTTGGAACTAGATTTTCACCTTGTGATGATCTTTTATTCTGACTTCTTGGTCGACCGACAGGTGTAGAGCCTTTTACAGGGGGAGAACTTTCATTAAAGGATCACAGTTTGTCCATTTCGAATGGGGGTCCGACTGGGTATATAAACTCAACGTAGGATAATTTAATCATGTTATTGGTGTAGTAACTATCCACCCATTGGTATGCATTACTCAATCGATGCTCACACACAATTTTGCATACATGTTTACAAGGAAGCTGAGAAAGTTGCGATTTCCTACACGTGTAAGTTCTTGCATTTAAGTCTACAACTCCCCATTTTGTTCGATCTCTGATCAGAAATATGTATGCGTTTATTCCAGAAAACGTACAAGTGATAGTTTTTTCAATATAACTCGTCATCTTCTTTTCAGTCCAATGCGACAAATATGTTTGTCGTGATCCCGAAAGTCAAAGTTGTTATGTTAATACATTTATATGACATCCAAGTTTCATAAAACCATATTTGAAATGTATACCAGCCAATTGTTGTCTCTCGTAAAACCATCGTTGCAGAGTAGCTCTAATGTACTCTACCAACATTGTGATAGGTAAATGTCTTCCTATCACCATAATCGCATTGCATGAGTTTGTTATGTTTGTGGCCATCATGTTATACCGACGGGCATGAAAGTATGCATGTGACCATTTCTGGATGTCGGTTTGCTCTAAATATTCTGCTGCGGGACCATGTAGTTGCCGAAGTCGAGAAAATGCCTCATTAAATCAGAAACTCTATAAGCTTTAGCAGTTAACCAGTACACCTCATCTATCTTTCTAATTTTCTGGAATTCAGCTTTCACATTCATTCTCAAATGTTGACAACAACATCCATATATCGCATTTGGAAATACTAAATTCACGACATAATCAATTCCTTTGAGCCTGTCCGAGATTATGGAAAAATTCTCTACATCCCCAATACATTTTTTAAGCTTGGTCATAAACCAAGACCATGTCTCATTGCTTTCGTTTGGTCCAACCCCAAAAGCAATAGGATAAATCTGGTTATTATCATTTTGCCAACTGCAATGTACAATTGGCCAGGATATTTACCTTTTAAAAATGCTCCTCAACACAAAAAAAGGTCAAATATGTTCTTTAAAAGCTCTAAGTGAAGGATCCATCGCCAGAAAAAAGTACTTAAAGTGATTAACATCGCCAGTTTGACTATGTGTCATTATACCTAGATTGCATTTTTTCAAGGTCTTGTAGTAGTCCGGTAACAACATAAATGACTCTTCTAGTGAACCCCCCACATCTTCTAATGCCCAACATCTTTCTCTTGAAGCTTGAATCTAAGACGTGTTGAGTTTATACACTTTCTCAAAATCTTTCACAATGTCCTTTGGTTTATACACTCTATCCTCGAGATCAAACTTATCCGCAAGTAGTATGCCGATAACTTGTTTCCCTGCTTGCCTGTGATGTGGTAACATATGATCTCTTGCACATGTGTGTTTGTTCATTTCATCCATTCTTCGTATCATGGACATATTAGAATTGGGTATCGCCATTTCTCTAGCACGCCATTTACATGTCTCATCATGCTTACATCTAACTTCAAACATGGACTTGTTAGACTTGTAGACTCTCCATTCGAACATGTTCTTAGCTGTCTATTTTCCAAGTGCATCTTGTAATTCTCGTTTGTTTGAAAATATATTATACACCTTTAAAACGACAACCCCTTTTGATGCACTAGATTTAATAGGAAGCACATGTGCATCATGGACCTCTTGCAGCCATCGAAATGGATCAGTCCTCTTTCTTCTTCTTTCTTCATCATCCGCCTCATAGAAACTTACTGATACATGGCCAGCTCGTGCATTGCTTTCAGGAACACGTTCGCGACGAGATTGTTTCTGAGAGATAAGTTGTTCATCATATACCGTTTCTTTATTTACCGTTTCTTCAGGGTCAAAATGACCCTAAATATCTTCTTCATATATCATTTCTTCCAAATCAAAAAACAGATTCAAGCTAATATCATCTAAATCAGGGTTGGATGCGAGGTTGTCATCAGTGATCTTTTTCTTGCTTGGCCGATGGGTTTCAACTTCAACGGTTGTGTCCACTTAAATAGTGGCATCAAAACTTGGTTGAATAATATTCTATGTCTTCATAGCTCGCGGTAGTTGTGCATCTATTGTCCATGATTCAAAATTTACATATAGTGGGATAACATCGCTTATACTCATCCGACAATACTCTGTGAAGCACTCAACATCACTTGAATCAACAATCGAAACTACTATCCCAGGAACTTTGTTTGGACCTTATGTAGTTTTCATAGTCATACATATGTCAAATGATGTTGAATCAACACGTGCAGAAGTGTATATTCTCTCTTGAAGCATTTTGAAGTTGATTTTTGTTGAAAGTTGAAGCAACTTCGATTCACCCCTCGTATGTCATTGCTTTTTCCATGATTTTCCATTGGTCGTTCCACATGATCACACATAAGAAATGGTTGGTTGACATACTGCTACTGTTAAAAAAAACAAAGAAAATAAAGATACAAACAATGTACTAAAGACAAAAAGGAAATGTGCTTCGCAGTTACTTGAACCGCGAAGCAAATTACAAAACTGCGAAGTCGCAGTTCTTCACTGTTTTGTTGAACCGCGAAGTATATGTTAGGTTTGGCTTCACGGTTTTAAGTGATCTGCGAAGCCTTAAAGAGCTTTGCAGTTTGCGATTCTGCGAAGCAAAATCGTCAACCGCGAAACCATCGAGTTAAATCAAAACTCCAAAAATATCAAATATAGGCCCAAACTAACTTCAAATACACAAAACTACCCAGCCCAAAGAGATTTATGTATGTAAAATGAACATAATACTTACCTAAAGAGTTTGGATCTTTAATTGATGTATGAAATCGAAAGGAAGAGAGAAATAAGAAAGGGGAAGAAAATGCTAAGTTATATATATATATATATATATATATATATATATATATATATATATATATAGGCTATTGTGGGAAATTCCTAAATAAAATAGTCTAAATATGTAATATGTTGTGTAATGAATTTAAATATATAAATGAGCCTCCAAATTAACCATGTTTTGTAATTTACCCTAAAAAAATTAGGGTAAATAATTATAAGGTCCCTATGTTTTTACCTAATACACTACTTAGTCCCTGTGTTTTTAGAAATAATTATACAGTCCTCCAGTTTTTGTTTTTGTTAACTCTTTAGTCCTTATGCTTGGGTCAATGGTCAAATTATACTAAATAAATATTAAAATACCAAAATTACCCTTTATTTTATGTTTTAATAATAAAATATCTATTTTTTCTATTTTATATTTTTTTCTCTTTTTTCCTACATAATCACAATCTCTCCAATATAAACTCTAATATAAAGTAAATGATTTAATAATTTTTATATAATTATAAAACTTTAATTTAATAACGTAAAATTTATTGACTAAAAAATGAATGAAAAATATTTCAAAAATTATTAAAATAGGAGTAAGACTATCATTGTAAAAAAAATTTACAATTCTAATAAATTTTACGAATGAAGAAAAAAAATATATGATTTTTAAAAAATTATAAAATATTTATAATAATATTTAATGTTAATTAAAGATATTATATTAAAAAATAATTACAATTTAAGAAAATTAATAATACATTTTTTCAATTATATTAATTTTTGTGTATATGTATTTTAAAAACTTCATTAAAATTAATTAGATTAAATTTGAAATTAAAAGATAAATTTTTTTTATGTATATAACTAGGGGTAATTTTGGACATTTATTTACAAAAATAAATGGAAGGGCTAAAGAATTGATTAAGATAAAACTTAAGGACCTTATAATAATATAATGGACTTACTAGCGTGTTAGGTAAAAACACAGGGACCTTATAATTATTAATCCAAAAAATTATAACCATAATTACTTTTATTATGGCCCTGTTTGGGAATTAGCTGTTAGCTGATTACATTAGTTGTTAGCTGATTTGATTAGCTGTTTGTGTAGACCTGTTTAGTAAAAATTAGCTGATTGATAATAGCGGTTTGTGCAAAAAGATGAATAAGGGCGTTTCTTTTTTTAATATTGGAGAATGAGTCTATCTATTAGGGTTAAAGAAGTCCATTAATTTTAATATTGCAAAACGCTAAAAGGAGCTTTTTCTAAATTAGCGTTTTCATCCCAAAACTCTCTTCCAAACCTCTCTCCACCAAACACTCCAATCAACGGTTTCAGTGGTCAAACCGCTAAAGTTGGTCAAAACCGCTCTTTTTATCCCAAAACGCTCTTTACCAAACAGGGCCTATATTTTTTTCATTATGTTGATAATTACTATCAGAATATCACAATAGTTATAATAATAATGATTCTATTTATTCAAAAATCACTTCATACACCCACCAAGCACCTTTTGGAGTGGGATTATGGATTCATTCTCCACAATCTCTATTAAAGTAATGAATTGATACAAAGCTATATGTAGATCTTAACCAAATAAAAAGGGCAGATAATGCTCATGGGGACGTAAATTTCTACCATGTAAATGCAGGTAACACATATGATGGATGTGCTTCATATTTGTTAGCAAGGGCTTGTACACAAGATAAATCTGGCACTTGTCCGAAACTGCCGATACCGAGTTCAGTAGCATGAATCCCTCCAGTTATAAATGCTGACTCTATTCCAGCTGCATTTGCACCTTTAATGTCATGGTGAAGGGAATCACCTACTGCAATAGAATCCACAGCATCTACACCAGCCATCGCCATGGCTGATTTGTATATTATCTGCCAATAACTTTCAACATGTCATTTTACAGGCAGCACAATCAAGAGAAGAATTGCAGCAATAAAAAAAGCACTCACTTCACTCAAAAGACAAAAGAGAATACCTTATCTGGCTTGCCCATCCATTTCACTTCTCCCCCAAGTTTCTCATACGTTGCAGCCAAAGTACCTACAAAATCAATGGAACTCACAAGGGAAGTTAATTAGATATCTGGACTTGAAGCCACAAAAGTACAGGCATGCTTCTATTAATAGGGATGTCTGAAACGGCAAAGATGCAGGAGTATCCTCCTTTTTTTCAATTAAATAAGATATTCAGATATAAAGAACAATTTATACAAATACGGAATAACGTATCCTCAAGTTGAGAATAGATTTGCATTACAATTCTATCCAATACTCCCAAATTGATAACAACTCACAAAACAAATCATTATTAGCTTTTTCATACCTATGAGATAGAAAGTCCAAATTCATCTCAATTTGTTTTAGTACCTTAGAGAACTGCAAATATTGTTATTTCATATTATCTTTATTTGCACCATTTCTCAATAAACTCAATCGAATCTACATGTCATTTGAGATATTAAAGGTGCAACAAGATCCAATTTCTGGATTTTATACCCTACAGTGACCAGCATCTGGAAATATTGAAACAAGTTCTTCCCTTGCACCTCAGCTTCTTTTTCTTCTTTTTTATTTCAAGTGTCAAATGGTCGATTATTTAATTTACCAATGAATTAGCTCTTCCCTTATCCAATCAATAATGGGTTTCTCATTTTGTTGAAAAGGGATTCACCCATTTGTTAGATGGGCATAAGATATGGATTATTTCTAGATAATTAATTAGTGACTAAGCTTCAACTAAATCCATTCCTGGACCCAGACACCTTCCCCACAAACAAAATACATATAGAGCAGAACCATGCAAAATTCTTATGCAACTGAGCATGACAACACGGACCTATAAATCAAGGTAGATTAACTTCTAAAAAGATAAAGAATGATGCTCAAATTCACTAACATAATTTCTCCACTCAAGAGAAGGTAAGAAAAATCTTTACCAGGCATAACTCGTAAGGCTCTAGCTTCAACAGTCACAAAGTCTGGATTGGCTACTATCATAGGAATCTTTTTAGCAGCACAACGCTCCAATATTTTCTCAAGCTCGTCAAGAGTCATAGGAGAAGCAGAACCAGAAGACTGCCCCAAGGCTTCAGTGCCATGAGCCAAAACAAAGTCAGCATCTTCAACATTTTCCACAACTTGTAAACCTAGGCCCTAAAAGAAAAGCCAGCAATATTGTTTACCATTCATGGACTTTAAGTATTATTGTTGAATAATACAATACACCTAGTCATCAGTATATCCTTCTTGATTATTCAAATTAAACAGAAATTCCACTAAAAAAAACACTCAGTGCTAAATCAGAAATCGAATAAGAAGGGTTTCAATTTTTTCAAATGAACGATTTGAAGACCTATTGGCTCTAACAGCAGCTCGTGGAGTTGATTATTGGGACATTTCAATTCATAGATATGGATTTTGGACCTATGAATGAGGATATTCCCGAAACTGACAAACAAAAAGGACAAAACCACAAATGAGGGCATTTTTTGAATGAAAAAATAGCAAGAAAATAAGGTTGCATATGATCTTCGGATCTAAGCTTCTCAGTTTAATCAATAACCTAACTCCTGCATTTGAGCATAAAAGATACAAAAGGTTCACAATATGTCAATATATCAATCAACCTTTCTCAATACTCAATAGGGAACCCCTGCAGACATCTACCATGGACCAATATATTATATTATGACATGAAATGAAACAACACCTTCACATACAACGGCTACCATAAACAAGTACATATATGTAGAAGAAAGACATACAGAGAGGAAGATAGACCATATGCATCTAAAATAGTATGCCATAACTGGAAAGAAAAAGGAAAAATGGTAAAAACATCTTTATGGCATACCTCAAGCGATATAGCACCCCGGTCACTCCAAGTCATGTGGATGCAAGATTTTCCTAATGCCGCAAACCAATCATCATCTCTCCTATTCGTGATAAAATCCAAAAGAAAAAAAAAACAATCTGGAATTGAGATATGAAAATACAGCTAAGGAAGAAAACATGTATCATTTTGAACTCCAACAAAGTGAATTGAGAGGAAGCACAAATTTCCACATTATAACTGCTAGTCTGCTACTCAATCCATGCACAAAAAACATGGCTAGTGAAGAATGATATATACACTAGTGGTGGGACATATGCAATTAATATTAATAAATAGCGCTAAGTAACCGAGTACTAGCAAAAGAAAGAGTATAATAAATTCAAAGAGGCACTGTTCTTCTTTCTTCTTTTTTAAAAAAAAAAATTCAAACTAAGTGGGTAGAAAAAAAAAAGGAAAAGACTAGCAAATAAGTTAATAAAGAACATAACAACACAATGGAAAAAGAAACCTTGGCAGTTTGGATTTGGTCTCACTTGTATATGTGCCAGTAAATTATGAAATCCAAATGGAGAATGTGAGACCAAATTGAAGCCGTAAACAAGCAATGGTTCTGAAGTATGCTAAAATTGAACAATCTCAAGACATCCATATATAGTTATCTAGAGATAAAGTAATTGTATAACTACAAAACCAATTAAACCTTATAACTAAAAGTTCCAAGTAATCTATATCTACAGATCCAGAAAAGCCAATACAACTTACAGCCAAGCAATTTAAGTTTTTACAAAAAAAAAAATAATGGGATTAATTTATTCCCTGCAACACAATGAAACAGCAAATTGCATCACCTTTAAACCAAGTAAAATGGATAAACATATCTATTACATGTGCTGACAATAAGCAATGGCATTGCAACATTTCTTATTATGAACCACCATTTGCAATTTATTTGTCAAAAACATAGAAAGGAAAAGGTGGGAATATAATGGTAACATATTCCATCAACCATAACAGAATTAGAGGGACCATTAAAATTACAATTATCAAGAAGTGAATTGAGATCATTAATGCTCAAACAATTCAAGTAGACAATTTAGCCATTGTATATGGTATTTTGTATACCGGATTAATTACAAAACTGAGTCCTTATCTAACTAAACTAAACTAATAGGATGCTAACCTCTGCAGGAATTGATGAGTTAACTCCCCACTGGTGATAGCTCCAACAAAAAGAGAAGGATCAAATCCAAGACTCTTTATTTTCTCCATTGTAGTCGATGCACGACGCGAAGAGTTACTTATAATCACCATTCTGGCACCGCTGCCTGCTAGTTTTTTCACTGCAATCAAAACGTGGCAAAGAATGCAGTTCCACTAGACATCATTCAAATAGGAAAGGAAACAGTGATTGAAAGGAGCTCAAAAACTCTTACCCAAAGATTAAAGGTAACTGATAAAAAAACATACAAGTTGAAATTGCACCAGGATATGGTTGTTTTCCATCATGAAGGACTCCAAATTGATCCAATAACCATGCCTGACCTCAAATCAGAAATCAAATTAGGCCATTTTCAGCTGAGATTAAAACGGAAGAGATTGAAGTTAGGTTTGGGACGAACCTTAAAACGACGCGTTTCGGCTAGATGTTGGAGACCATTCAAGGTCTGGAAGAGCTGTGCCTCACTGGATTTAATGGAGCTTTGAGGCATCATCTTTCTCCTTTCTTTCTTCTGCTTTCTCTACTGTATGTAATATATCATCTACATTGGAAATTAAATAGGGTAAATTACAAAAAATGGGTCAAATGGCACGTTACATATTTAAACCATTTACTCAAGCTAGTGTGACTTTTTCATAATATCCTTAACCTTCCCACTTCCTCCTTCCCCTTACACGAAACGGTTGTTGGCTCCTCCATTAATGATTTCAAAACTTTTGATCTTCCTTTAAATTGCACGAAATGTGCACCATTTCTTCGAATCACAAAGTATTTCTCTTTTTTTCTCTCTTCATCTCTTGATTCTGCAACTTTCTAATCTTAGAAAACGAAGCCATGGTTCTTCATTTTCCTGTTCCTGCTTGTTACTTGGTTTCTTTTTTCTTGTTACCATCAAAGAAATGGTTATTCTACGTTATTTCCATCGTTTTTCCCAGTTTATCATATTGTTATTGGGGAAAGACGCGAAAAATGTAAGTATCTGCTGTTTCTTCTGCGTTTTTGCATGAAATCACTTCACATAGTCGATGATTTCGCGAAGAGAAAGAGCCTGAAACGTGTCGATCTACTTCGCGAATCGATTAGTTCGCGAAGTCTGCGAGTAGAAAAGTTCATGATTTCATTCGCAGACTTCGCGAAAGCATCGATATGCGACGTAGATCGTCACGTTTCAGACCTCGCAGACTTCGCGAAACCATCGATTCGCAAAGTAAAATTATCATTTCCCTACACATTTACATTCGCATGCTTCGCTAATCCTTATTTCGTAAAGCCAAAATCATCTTTTTCCCTGTCTAACACGATTAATTTTTCCTGAAGGTGGTTGATTACATAACATCCATTTCTGGAAGGCGACGTATTGGGCTGCATGGGAGATGACTTTCCTTCCTGTATAGGGAGAAATTTCCCTCAAGATTGACACATTCATTCTGAAATGATTGGTTAGGAGAGATTGTGCCAATCTTGGTATGCATCATGAGACACGTTCATCCCAAAAGGTCTGGACTTCCATTTATCATCCCAAAAGGTATGGACTTCCTGTAGAAGGAGAAATTTCTGTCCAGATTCGTCACATTGACTTTGAAATGATTTGTTAGAAGTTTATTATGGCAATCTTGTTGTAAATTTTGATAATGTTATGATTTTAATGTTAGAATCCGTTGTTGTTTGACATTTTTTGTTATATACCACTTTGCGAATTAGTTTCAAAACATATTCAGGCTTCGCATATACTAATTAAATTCATCGAGTAAACCAAACATTAGCTTCGCAGGCTTCGCATATGGTCGAATCTTCGAAGTCAGAGGGAGACAGACGAGCGTAAATATTGAGGGTATTATGGGAAAGTCGCACAAAAACAGTCTAGATATATAGTAGGTTGAGTAAATGGGTTAAATATACAAATGAGCCTCCCATTTGACCTAGTTTTGTAATTTACCCAATTAAATATAAATATATATATTAAGCTCAGCTATAGTAGATTGACTCCCTCAATTTTACAAGTGTCTTGTCAGCTTTCAAACTTGCTTATTTTGTATCACAAGCTTTCTAAACTTGTTTATATAGATTAGCTCACTGAACTTTGTATATCTCACCAACTCCCTAAACTTGTTTATTTTGTAACAACTAAATACAAAAACTTAGTATTATTGTCTTTGTATTTAATTGTTAAAGAATAAGTAAGTTTGGGGAGTTGGTAAGACACTTGTAAAATTCAGAGAGCTAATCTATTTTTATGGACAAGTTTAGGGAGCTACTGATACGAAATAAGCAAATTTAGAGAACTAGTGAGATACTTGCAAAGTTTAGGGAGCCAATTTACTATTTTGGATAAGGAGTCGGTCATGTATTATGCCTAAATAGTTCATTTTTTTCAATTTATTTAAATTTTAAATGAAATAAAATAATCATTATTCGAAAAGATTGTTGCTATTAAAGACAAATAATAATGATTTGCAATTATATTTTAGTCTATGTATGAGGATCTTTCTTATAATAATGTTTATTTTGAGGATGTATCTAAAATTAATGTTTAGGTGGTTATACTTTTAAACTGCAGTATCAGAGGCAAGTTTTTTTTTTTTAAGCAACATCAGCTTTATTGACTTTACTTCCTTAACAATTATATCAATAAACCAAATAGGAACACCATTCATAACAAAATTTGGAATGAACTTGCCAAGCAACTAAATGGAAAACCCTATTCGCTAATCTAGGAACAAGAGCGACTGAAAAAATATCACTAACTTAGATGATATTTTTGCAATCCTAAATAAGGGTGCCAAATTCAGAGAGATCCGGTTTCCCAGAATTGACCCTTGCAGCCACAATCTGAGAGTCACTTTCGAACTCCACCTTCGCCAAAGCAGAAGCAACTTGCAGTCGTGCATTGCCTCAGAGTCTAGTGACATTATTTATTGGAATCCAAGTTCGTGGTGAAGATGGATAACACAGCGGTGAGTCATTTTGACCCAACAGGTGCTGACTTCAAAATAGGCACGATGGCAAGGCTTCTTGGTCGAATTCGAGTTTGTGTTGGAATATCATTCAGAAAAAACGAACCGAATCACCGATGCTCTCAGTCGGAAGTTAGAGCTAGCAGGGTTGACACAGATGGCTACCTTATCCAGCAGCCAATTATCCTCATTGTTGCAGCAGCAGATTCGAGAGAACCTATAGAAAGATCCTCAGACGATTGCCATCATCAATCTAGCAAAACAAGGGAGAACATGACACTTTTGGATTAGCGGCAACCTATTGTTAACAACAAAAGAAAAGGTTTATGTCCCAATTGCTGCAAATCTGAGGAAGATGTTGATGAAAGAATGTCATGACACACTATGGACGGGTCATTTAGGATGGCATCGCATGTTAGCTCGCCTCCAACATAATTATTATTGGCCAAGAATGTAGGATGACGTGAGAGAATGCACAAAAACCTACCTGATCTGCCAGCAAGATAAGGTCGAAAGGAAGAAACCCGTAGAATTGTTGCAACCTCTACCAGTACCAAACCGACCATGAGAAAGTGTCTCCCTCGACTTTATTTCAACCCTTCCTCGGATGGGTGAGTTCGACTCTATCTTGGTGGTGGTTGACAGATTTTCCAAATATGGGACTTTCATTCTGCTGTCAAAGTACTCAACTGCAGAAACCATAGCTCAAGCCTTCTTCAAGAATGTGGTGAAATATTGGGGATCCCGAAGAGTATTCTCAGTGATAGGGGGCTGATTTGTGGGAAGCTTCTAGTATGAACTATTCCGACTCCTGGGGTCGAGCCTCGACATGTCTACTAGTTATCATCCTCAAACTGATGGACGAACAGAGCGATTTTAATAGCATGCTCGAAGAGTACCTCCACCACTTTGTCAATACTAGTCAATGGAATTTGCCTTCATTGTTGGATGTAGCACAATTCTGCTTTAATAGCCAGAAAAGTTCTGCTACTAATAAATCACCTTTTAAAATTATTACAAGTCAACAGTCGTCAGTGCCTCATGCGATTGACATGCCATATAAGGGCAAAAATCTGAACGCATACTTATTCACTAAGGAGTGGAAACAAAACGAGGAGATAGCTAAAGCATATTTAGGGAAAGCAGTAATGAGGATGAAGAAGTGGCAGATTCAAGTCGTCGTTCCCAAGACTTCCAAGTTGGAGACCTAGTCATGGTGAAACTCCTACCTAAACAACTTCACTACCTACACAACCGAGATAGAAGACTGGTGAGAAAGTACGAGGGAACACTTTCCAATTCTAGCAAAAGTAGGACCCGTAGCTTATAAACTCAAACTACCACAGTGGATGTCAATCCATCCGGTTTTCCACGCCAGCAACTTGAAATAGTACCATCCAGATCCATTAGATGATCAATGCAACAAATCAAAAAGACCACCAATCATAAAGAAAGCACCCGCCAACAGAGAAGTTGAAGAAATCCTTGCAGAACGCATAACATCAGCATCACGATGCTCTTACAAAGAGTATCTTATCAAATGGAGAACTCAAGGAGAGGAATAAACCAGTTGGAAAAAATCCACTGACCTCCAACCTTTCCAGCACACGATTGAAGACTTCATCAAGGCCCGTTCATATTACCCTTGTAATCATATTATGTAATGGAGGCGAGAGTGACTCTAGTGTAGCATTCAAACAATGTAATGGTCATTGACTGTAGACCTTAAATTGGTATAAGAAACATTATAGGGTGGAGTGATCTGTCACATTGGACTTATCACTAAGTATGCCGACATTCTACCATCTCTAGTAGTCTCCCCCCTACTACTACGGAATGAGACCTCTTGGATGTAACACTACTGCTTATATATGAATAAGATCATCCGTGTATTATTCATTCTTGTGTGTTCTGTATGTTGCCCATGATTGTGCATGGATGTAATGGTTGCCTCTATGATTATATCATACGTATGCTACTATATCCCATATATATAGCCTACGCCTAACCCTTATGTGTGATCATTGTAGATAAGGTGATCTAATCCTCTTGGTTGGCTTACTTTGGGAAGGATAAGTAACCGCCACACAAGTCCCTTCGATTGGCCTTGTGACACTTAACAAGATAAAAAAACTGCATAATTATTTCCCAAACTCAGGTAGTTCCAACTTAGGAAGCTCGTTGGACTCGGTGAACCTGTAATATGGACCTCATCGATTAAAAAAAAATAGAACCAGCCACATCTCTATTTGCAAGAGAAAGAGATACTTCCATCAAGGTATCACAAGAATTCACATTAACCATAGGAGCGTGACATTAAGGTTTGGGTCAACCCATAATGCACTGCTTCCCTCATCAGTTTCCTATCTTACTAAAGCTCCAAACTCAAATCTTCTTCATGCCCCATTTGATCCCATATCCACATCATTCAAATTTGAAAGATTCCCACTATTAATAAAATTATTAATAGTTGATGTGGCTGTAAAAGGGAACTTCCCATTAATTGAGAAATCGTTTGTTCCCCTTATCCCTCCCTTTTCTACTCCATTGGCGAGATTCGAAATAATTCCATGCTAATTTTAAGGAGTTTAAAAAAAAACTAAACTCCTTATAGAAACTGTCACCACCGTTCACACCTACCGGCTTCCTCAACCATCGCGCTCTTATCCATTCACCACCTCTATAAATGGGGGCTTTCAACTAGTCGCCCCAATCTTTCTTTAATTCAGCCATCAGAACTTGAAAGAGAAACTCGAAAAATCTGTTAGTATGGCCCAATATCCCACACAAATAACTAAAATTGTCTAATCCTTCATACTTAAAAAGTGATGAAAGACCAATCATTCTGTGCTTTTTTTAATCTTTTTGAAACACTTAAGAAGCTTACATGTGTCAACCAACACTTTAATACGCATGTATAATCTTCGAAATCTTGAATTGTTAGACGTGTCATACTCCAAAAATTCTCCAATATAATTTCTGATTTGCTTCCCCACACATAGAACTTGTAGGCAGGGCGTAGACAGGGGGGCCTGGGGGCCCGAGCCCCTCCGGCCGCTAGAACAACCTTGACCCTGGGTAGTTCCGGTCCCCCTGTCTCAAAGAAAAAATTTACCGGGATGTTGAATTAGCCCCCCAAGATAGTCCATTAAGTGTTAAGCTTGTCCAAAATTCAAAATTTCAATATTTTTATAGGTGTTCTCTAAATCTTTTTTTTTTTTTTTTGCCTGTTAGGCAGGCCTCTCTAAATCCAAATTTCTATTTTTTTTTTAGCCTAATAGGCCATCCTTAAAACCAATTTTTTTTTTTTTTGCTTGGTAGGCCCTCTCTTAGGACTCTTAGACAAAATCTAGCTTAATTTTGAGAAATTGTATATTAATATTTAAAAATTGATTCTTGACCATTCAAATTATAACACGCATATGTAAAAAAAAATTGAGCAAGTTCGATTTAGAAAAAAAAAATTTGCGAACGCACATGCAAAATCGGCCCCCACCGTGTAATCCTCTATTTGCCACTGCTTGTAGGTAACTTGAATCCAAAAAGTCGTACGATCCAAGGGAACATTCTCTGGCGAAACTATAGGGTTAGACTATGCTTACTTTGTTTTTTTGACAAAGTAAATCTTACATTGTTTTTACTACCATTGGATGAACTTACTTTGTTAAAGTCCACCATCATCCAATGGTGAAAAAAATAAAGTAAACAATCATTTACGGATTATGAATGACTGGAAGAATATATAGTTTAGGATCTAATTCAGTGACCCCCTACCTAGCTGCCACAAACCGACTAATCGATGTTTCCTATCTAAAAAATTAAGGTTCTATTGGTAGATAGGATTAAGCAAATAATGAACACTGGAAAAATGATGAAATCCCCTTCAACTCAACTTATTAATAAAGTGTATATTTCCCTACTATTAAAGAAAATGACAGGACTGAAAAATTACAAAGTAGATTCAATTGCTTATAAATAAAATTCTATTAATTTATGGGTTTTCCTTGCTCTCTTAGCTTGGTTACAGCTTCTTTCAAAGCTTCCTTCCTCTTCTTGCTTGCTAGCACTTTTGCTTGCACACCACTTATACTTGGGTCTTTTTTCTCTTTTGGTGGCGGAGGTGGTGGCCTTTTGGCCGCGTTCGCACTCCAGCAGCCGGCATTCAACCCCAACAATGCACCTGCCATACCCAATGTCACTGTCCTGCATCATCCACAGGGCATTTATATATCATTTCTTAGCGACGTAACATGTATGTATCTAAAATTTGGTATGGATTATGAATCACTTGAAATATACAATTGAAGTTATGCAAGTAAGCAATTTTACACTTTAGTCTCTCAAGTAATAGAAATTCAATTTTAAAGGAAGTTGTCAAAATATTGGAACATTTAGAAAATAAACAAAAGCAGAAAGGATGAACATTGAAAAATTAAAAGAAGTAATAACCTGCGATGAAGAAAATTGGTGTGAGAGTGGTCAGTCTTAGAATGTGAAATTTGGGGAAATGGGAGAGATGGAACATTTTGGGTAGGTTTGGTTGAGATAGGAATTGCAGCAGCAAGTGCATGGGCCATAATTTTCTGGAATTTAGACTTACAAAAAGGAATGCATTATGTATAAGAGATTTTAATAAATTAGAAGTGGATAGTGATAGTGTGCTTGTAGGTATAGATGGAAAGGAGAGAGGAAATCTATTGGTTGAATTTAGATAAGGTTATAGTTTTATGGTGTTTGTGGACCCTCTTTTCATCCATTTCTTCAAAACCCAATTCGATTCATATAAAAAGTTAAGAGATACCATAAAGGAACTAGGTATATTCCACTCTTAATTCTGAAATATTTCTTCACTTTGCTATTTGTAGTTGTACAACATCAAATACTTCATCTAAAATTTAATCATATATTAATGGCAATTGTTTGTATATTAATAGACATTCAGTGCAAGTTTAGTTTGCACTTTTAAAAGTTAAAGGACTATTGTAATGCTACTTTTAACCATATCAAAGGTCACCCAGAATTAGAGATGTCAAAACAGATTATCTTGTCATATTCATGTTATTATATATGAAATAAATGCAAAAAACAAATGAATCGTTTGAAGCAAATTATATCTGTGAACCTTATATTAGAAATTAGCAGCCCTTCAAAGAATGAAAATTAGAAGATGTACATAACATGCATGAAAAAGGTATACTGCGTATAGAAGGCAATGCCAAGTCAAAACTGAAATTCCTTTGCATAATAAGCTCAACCTCCAAAACCTTCATGTCATCTAAATGATAATCCAATAAGCTAAAATGCAGGAAGCGATGAACAAAAATTAACATAAAAAAACACTTGGTTCCAAATGAAATATAAAAATACTTCTGCAGTGAAAATTTCACAATGTTTGAGCTCTTGTGCCACCGGTATAGTTTTATTGTTTTACTCGTCGTCGTCATCTTCATCCGCAGCAGAGTTGAGAGCCTGTAATCTCTCGACCAACTTGGCTTTCCTTTCCTCATATGTCAACTTCTTCAAATTAAACCTGTGACAGTGCAAATAATTAAGAATTACACTCACAAAGATTACAAGAATTACTAGCTCGCTCAAACATGATAATCAGAAATACTAATGAAATAGAAATAATTTTGGATTATACACAGTACACCATCTCCAGATAACAACTAGACCAGCTAAAGATATGGAACTTTCAAATTCAAGAAAGAACTTGAATGACACAAGTAATTATGAGAACCAAAGGTTTCAATTAATTGCTTTCTCTTTCCACGAATAAACCAGAAGTATAATAAATGATCCACCATAACAAAGAAAAGCTTGCTTAATCATTGGTGGAGATAAAATAGAGGATTGAGGAATCATGATTATGTACTAAATTTGGTGAAGGGTCATATTAAACAAACCTCTTGTGCTGCCTAGGTGGCTTCTGCTCTGATTTCTTGACAGATGGATCAGCACGAATGGCAGCATGAACTTTCTTATACAACTCCTCCATGCCATCAGCCTCAATTCCCTTCTTGATATATCCACTGAAGTGAGTCTGGTATTTCTCTGGCTCATCCTCCATCAAAGTCTGCAAAATGGGGAGTTTACAGGCAAGCAGTTATACAGTAAATACACAATTCCTTAACATTAATTGACAAGACTGATGATCTCATGACAGAGAGACATTAGAGAAAGTATTAAAATGAGCTAGATGTACCTTCATGTATGCAGCAACATGACCTCCATAGATGTACTTGCGGTGAACTTCAGCATCAAGCTGCTTGTTATCCTTTGCAAAGCCAGCAAACCTCTTATCACTGTGAGGTATATCCAGACCACCATCCAGCGCTCCCTGCAAACATTAAACGATAAGACTGCTTCACAATCCCATTTTGCAACATATAGATATACAATTGCAAAACTCTAATCTATCACCAGACATTTTTTAATAAGCAGCAAGTGATATTCAAATGAAGGATAACTAATGAAATTGATGGCATTCACCAACGCAATCACAATTTATTAAAGCAAATAGTTAATGCAAGGGAGACTGACATGATTAAAAACTAAATTACAACGGAATAATTCTAGCATAAACTACTTTGTTCCACAGGCCAGACACGGAACTAAAACTGACATATTTAAAGATACCTTGAGGGCACCAAAGACACGGTTCCCTGTAGTGGTTTTGATAAGCCCAACATCTAGTAAAGCACGGAATGGCCTTCTAGTATCTGCTGGTTCAACTGAGAAGTCCTCTCCAGTAGCCTGACAATAGAAATTATGAGTTCATTAAAACAGCTATTGTTACTCTTTTACATGTTAGACCAGTTTATAATGGCAGTATAACTGCTTTTTTTATCATAAAATTGTAATATATTAGCAAAGATGGCAAACATTGGGAAGATGGCCTTGTTTATATCAATAATATACCTCAACATTGCCCTCGTATTCATCGTCCATCTCAAGCTTTTGCAATGTGCGTCTGGCCAATAGAAGTCCAGTGCAATAAGCTGGACAGATTTACAAACCAAATATGAAAAAAAAAAAAAAAAAAATCAGACTAATGGATGGATATATAGGAGGAAGTAGAAAACATATCACACTAGACAACAGACCTGCTGCATAGTTAGTAAGACCATTTTGAAGTCCATATCGAGGAAGCTCATGGGAATAGGCAGATGCAAGAACCATGTCTCCAGTTATACTAGCTGATATTATTTGGGCAACAATATCCTTGTTGGTCTAAAGACAATGTTAAGGATTAAAAATAATAGTTCCCAGCCAATATATAGCACATGGAAGCAAACGATAGCTTTTTGACAAATGAAGGAATACAAAGGGAAAATCTAAGGAAAAGAATAAATATACTAAGCAAGATCAACTGGATACAAATCGCACAACAAAACGGTATTTTGGTGTGTTGTACTTGTTCTTGTCCTGATTAATGAGGCGAATCCTAGCCCTGTAGTCAGTCTTTCCCGCTGCAGATGGGTACAATAAAAATTTAAAGAGATCACAAACAAAGAGATAAACCACAGTACAGGAAAACAACTTTAAGCACATAAAGTACAAAGGCCATACCTCTCCTTCTCTTAAACTTAACCTGGAACCTTTTATAGTAAGCCTTGCTCTTCTGAGACTTAACGAAGGCCTGCAACATTAAAACATAGTTGTTCAAGCACTTACCCAATACTAAGTAAACTAATTAAAACTACAATTTAAGCTGCATCAGGTCCTACGCATGGTAACTTCAATCTTCCAAATAGATTAAAAACTAAAGTGCTGCAACTTTTCAAAAAATATAAAACGAAGTTACCAACACATTAACATATCTTTTATACAACAACTCCTAAAGAAAACAGTTCCAATGTTTCGCTTCCTACACAAAATAATTCCTAGAAGAATAATTGGCAGGAAATAAAAATAAAGATTGCACATACAGAATCAACGTCACATTAAAGACAGCCAATTAATTAAAAGACATAATGTGTTCCTTAAAGCTTCTAATTCAAATTAAATTTTCAAAAGAAGTATACAAACTATGTTAGCAATTAAAAAACGCAGGCAATTGCAAAAACACAATTGTTCACAAGCTAAATAAAATAAACAAATGATAACACTTTTAGGTCCATACATCACGATTGTTCAAAATAGCAGAACGATCCAAACGCTAATTCATGCAATACCATTGACTCGCTAAGGTCATATCCATTTTAACTTCCTTCGAATCCCTTTTCGTACATTTCTAGGGAGGGGAGCGTATAGCTAAAATACATAGGCAGAAACCTCACGATGCATGATATGAAACAGAGACCAATGCTTTAAGTCTTACCATTGCTGATGCCGATTCCCGATCTACAGACGGGAGGTAGAGAGGAAGTGAGATAAGGAAGCGCGACGGCTACAGCTTTGAGAAAAGAGTAGAAGCAGAGAAGGAGGTCGTAATAAACCCTAACGTACTTAAAGATCAACGGCTAAGATTGAATAACTGTGTAGCTCTAGGGTTTTATTCATTTGATTAATGTTTGTGAGCATGCGTCAAGTTAATTAAGATCGTCCGCGTTAGTATGTTATTTTTCTATAGAAACAAAATAATCATGTTAGTATTATTTTTTTGCTTATAGGTTTTAAAGGTTATTTAAATTCCATAACTCGTTTGTCAATAAAAAAAATTAAATAACTATAATAAAATCCCCATAAATGCATATATTTTGTATAAATATAAATGCATATCCTTGAGACAAAAAAAAAAAAAAAAGTGTCCATTTAATGAAATTGATAGATGAATAAATTATTTATTAGTAAATCAATATTTATTATTTTATGCATAATTTTTTATGATAAAATTGAAAGAGTTAGATAAGTAATGATTTGGAGAAAATATATATACAGACTAATTTATATAAAAATAACTTACTAAAAATACAATATTATTTACATAATCTAATACACCCTACAGTCGAAACGGGAGGAGGACGGACCTTGAGACTAGTATGAAAGTCATCAAAAGAGTAGCAGCGGAAGACCCTTTGTGAAGATGTTGGCTAGCTGATATCAGGAAGGAACATGTAAGACACAAACTTGACAGTGTGCGACTTTTTCACGCACGTAATAAATGTCCACCTTAATGTGCTTGGTTCGTTGATGTTGAATTGGATTGCCAGATAGGTAAACGACACTAGCACGCAGTAAACCAATGTGGACTTCGTGAGAGGTTAATGAAGTTCTAGAAAAAGATTGTGTAAGAGACCACATTAGCGACACCCCTATGTTCGGCTTCGGCAGTAGATCGAGACAAAGTTGGTTGTCGCTTAGTAGACTAATAGATCAAATTGTCTCTAAGATAAACACAGTAACTAGAGGTGGATTGGTAGGTGTCAGGATAATCACCCCAATCGGCATCCGTGTAGGACAAGTGTTCTAAGAGGAGAATGGGGGAGATGAAGGTTGAGATCCATATTACCATTGATGTATAGAATAATCCTCTTTAAGGCAGCCATCTGTTGTGTTTTGGGATCATGCATGAATAAGCATACATGTTGAACAACATAAGATATATCTGGTCTTGTGAGGGTCAAGTACTGCAAAGCATCGACGAGGCTTTGATATTCGGTTGGATTGTGGTAAGGATTGTTAGAAGAGATACTGAGCTTTTGTTTAGTGTCAACCGGCATGGAGGAAGAATTACATGAATACATACCCGCCTTTTCTATAATTTATGTGGCATATTTCCTTTATGTGACATATTTCCTTTGTGAAATGCTATGTGGCCCTCGGAATGCTATGTAACAGAAATGCCCAAAAAATAACAGAGAAGGCCCAAATCTTCATTGCAATTTTAAAACTAAGGCGAGACATGATAGATCCCCGAAAAGCATCTGAAGAAGTAACGAGGATAATATCATTCACATAAAGAATGAGGTAAGCCATATCATTGCCTTGGTGATAAATTAACAAAGAGTGATCTGAAATAATTTGAGAAAAACCAAATGTAGGTACAAATGCCGCAATATGTTGATATCATGCACGAGGAGCTTGCTTGAGCCCATAGAGAGATTTTTTTAACAAACACACATAATCAGGGTGCTTAAGATCACAAAGTCAAAACGTTGATGCATATATACCGTTTTATGGAGTTTCCCATAAAGAAATGCACTTTTTACATCTAGTTGATGGAGACTCTAGTATTTGGACAATGTGATGCTTAGAACGGCCAAAATAGTAGTTGGTTTAACTAGCAGACTAAAAGTCTCACCATAATCCACACCGACTAGTTGACTGGCACCATTACCCACCAGGTGAGCTTTGTACCGTTCAAAGTGTTGAAACACATTTCCAACATGATTTTGATTTGACAAAATTATTTAAGTTAATCCATGATTAAGGGGCAATTAAATTTAGGTGCTTTGGTTTAATTGTACTAATGTGTTTGTTCAATGTTGAGTATAATTTTAAGTAAACAGAAATAAAAAGAATGACAGAATGAAGTCAGCATGAGGCACAGAAGCTAAGTGAAACACGACTCAGCATATTAGAAGAAAAGCCATCTTCAGAACAAACGCTTGAAGATGAAGCTGACCAAAGAAGTTGAGTAAAACACGACTCAGCATATTAGAAGAAAAGCCATCTTCAGAACAAACGCTTGAAGATGAAGCTGACCAGAGAAGCTGAGTGGAACACAACTCAGCATAATACAAGAAAAGTCTTCTTCAGAACAAATGCTTAAAGACGAAGCTGATCGTAGAAGCTGAGTATAATTTGACTCAGCCTCGCCAGAGACAAAGATCTAAGGCAACGGCAAAGAAGTCAAGCTGAGTGTTCATCAGGACAGCGCGAATGATCCGTTTGCTAAAAGACAAGATCCGACAACTGTCTGCACCAATACAGAAGCTTTGGAATTACGCACGAAGACAGTTTCGAGATGCATGGATCAACTGGCCGTTAGCTAAAAGACGAAACTGACGCTAGAAGATGCACCTAGCGGAAGAAGACAAGCCTGACGCCTGCTAATTTCAGACGACATGATTGGCCTGCAAAATCTGTATGCTGACCAGTGAATGACGCAAGGAGCCGTTTGAATTCAATGGATACTTCCAAATTCAAATGATTGCCGCATCAGGAATTCACTATAAAAGGACAAGTGCTTCACTTGGATCCTTTCCCGAAATACAAAGAAAAGAAAAGAGCATACATACAAAGCACATTCAAACAAGAAAAGGATCTTACACCAAATTTCTATCTCTGTGTAAAAGCTAGATTGAATTTGTATTCATCTAAAGTGTTCTTCATCTAGAAGGAACAAGTTTGTATCAACTGTAAAAATTGAGAGAGTAGTGATGAGTACTCGGTTTTAGTACTCAGCGGTAGAGAAAATCTAAGTGTTCGGTTATAACGCTTAGTGGAGTTGAGTAGACGAATAGAGGAAGGTACTCTTGCATATTCAACTGCCTTGTAAACGGTTTGTGCTCTACCTTTAAAGAGCTCAGTATTAGATTAAAAAAGCCCGGAAGGATTTTGGGGACTGGACGTAGGCGGTGAGGCCGAACCAGGATAAGTCTGTTGAGTAATTTCTAACTCTCTCTCAATATATATATGTATGAGTTGCTTGTTTAAATTACTCAGGATATAAATTGTATAAGCTGACACTGAGTAATCAGAGTGTTGAGTTGGAAGCTGACCTAAGTGTTATTTCCCAACTCGCAAGTAAAACTGTTCTAGTCAGCATCTGACTAAAGTTGTCTTACGTCTCTCTCGGCCGTGCTGACCAAAACTAAGTTAAGTAAAATAAAGAATTGATTATGTCAGCATAATTAAGAGAAAAAGTTACATTAATGAAGCATGTCAGCATTCGGCATCACTTCATTAGAGACCATGTACTCAAAGGAGAGATCAAGCTGACCTACGTACCAACCGATGAACAGGTTGCGGATATCTTTACGAAGCCTCTGGCTCATGAGCAATTTAACATACTAAGGGAAGCTATTGGTAGGTCTAATCCTCTTCAATAAAATTCTATGTTTAAATGAATGTTAAATGATTACCATGCTGAGTGATTTGTGTGAAATTAGCAACTATTGCTTGCTGAGCTAATATGAAATAAATAGAATCACCTTATGCTGAGTAGACATATATACTGAGTGGTTATCATAAGCTGAGTTACTAAGCATACAAATACTTCCTCTACGTAAAACTGTGCACTCAGAATAACAAAAACGTTTAGTATTCTAGATACTGAGTAAAGCCAGTAAAAACAATAAATGCTAGCACGCACATTAAATAGCCACCTAGGATGACGTAAGCGCAATAATTAGAAAACACATGGCCGAATATGTCATAAATGCCAGGGATAACTGTCGATTGATCATCTCGATGTCGAACCGCCATTCCGCCCTATCAGATCAACTCGGCACTCCTATAAATAGTGGACGAATTCTCACTCATCTCTCTTTACATTCGAAATTTCTGGCATTCCATCTCTCTCTCTCTCTCTTAAATCCCAAAACCTCTCAAAACCTTATCAAGAATCATGTCTGACGATTCTCAAAACATCTCCGGTGCCGATTACGATAACAATCGCTCCGATGAAAACCCTCCGTCTCCTGCTCAGCAAGACTACGAAGAGACTTCAAGTGAGTCTCAAGGATATGGTCAGCATGACCAATCTAAGGTCAGCACCTCCGGCAAGAACCCTCAAGCTGACCGAGCAACTCCGTCAAAGAAACAGAAAAAGGAGAAGCAGCCTAAGGAGCATGTTTTCCTCCCTGTATACAACAGCGTTAAAGGTTGTGAGGTACTCCACTGTCGTTGGTTCTCTAGAGGGTTCATAGAGGCTGAAAAACCCTTCTGTGAGTGGATTTCAAAAAACGACTGGACCCAACTCTTCTCTCTCCCCGGTAACACTTATCCACACCTAGTAAGGGAATTTTACACAAACCTCAGAGTTAACGAGGAAAATGTTGACCACTTAGTGACCAGTGTCAAAGGGAAGAACATCACAATCACTCCATCCTATCTAGCAACTCTGCTAAAGCTGCTGGCCAAAGGTACAGAATTCAGGACTACGAACGATCACGCCAAAATTGACTATCCTATTGAGTTCTGTAAACCGAAGGACCACAAAGGAGAAATAGCCAGCACATGTATGGGTCAGCCTTAGAAAATGGCTCATTACATCCTGACCAACTTCTTATTCCCAAAAGTCAACTCCTCCTCTTCGACCTCAAACTTTGAGCAATGCTTCATTTGGCATATGCTGACCTACCAACCACTCAATATGCCGGTCTTTCTTGTCGGCGCATTTCAACGAAGTACCGGGAAACTCAGGATGGGTTTCCTCATTACAAAAATCCTTCAGGACCATCAAGTAAGCACGGTCGAAGAAGTTGAGACTTGGGGTACTGAAATCACAGCTGCACTGTTGTTCGGAATAGCCTATAATCAACCGATTAAGTCCAAGAAAGGAAAGGGGGTTGTGGTTGAAGAGGAACCCGAAGAAGGGGATAATATGGTTGAAGCGTCACAGGATGCGCTGACCACAAAGGGGAAGAAAGTTGCTAAAGAACTCGCTGACCGAACAAGACAAGATAAGAAGCGAAAAGCTGACCAATCCGCAAGGGATGTCAACACAGCTCCGAGGAAGCTGAGAATAATATCCAGTGAGAAGAAAGCTGCTCCTGAGCAAACTCAAAGTGAACCTAAGTCAGCGGAGAAAAGGCAAGTTGAGCCCGAGGAAGAAAGTGAGGAAACCCCTGAGCAACCTTTGAAAAAGAAGAAGACCTCTGGGTTGAAACTGATTAATGCACCTCCTCTTGACTTTGTAATCTTCGAAGACTCACACTTTGTGAGAAGTCAAGAAATTGATCTTGAGAAAACTCCTACTGACCAAGAAGAAGAACTGGGTGATATTAGAGGTCAGCATCAAACTGACAAGACTGGATTGGCAGAGCCGAATGTGAATGTTGCTGCTGAGCAAAGTGAACGAGTTGAAACTGACCAAGCTGAGCATAGTGCAAAGTCACCAGTAAAGGACAAGGTGGTAGAAGGACTTGATGCTGACCTTAGTCCTATCTCTGCATCTGAGTCACTTGACTACATTGCTGCTGACCCCCCTTCTCAAAATAAAAAGGACAGCACAGGCAAACGACTTAAAAGGAAGGCTCGAAAATCTCCAGTCATCGACCTTCTGGACGATTCTCCACTACGGGAACCAATCACTGACCTCACCACACTCCAGTTTCAATTCTTCTCTACGGTCACTGAGCCAACTCCGGACCAGCTTAAGAAAAAGCAAGCCTCTGTTTCTCAAGCTGAGGAACAAGCCGATCCCAAAGCTCCTGACGGTCCAATTTCTGCCGAGCAAGTGCTCGAAGTTCCTGCTGCTCAAGACAAAGAGTTAGCAAAGGAAAATCCTGCTCAAGTCAGCTCCGAACTGCCTCCACCTTCTGCAAGTACTCAGCTTCAGACTAACTCTGAGCAGGTAAACATCTCTGTTGATCCACCTCTTCCCACTCCAACTAAGCAGAATGAGAACCTGTCAGCTCCTCATGCTGACCTGAATAAAAGTCCAATCGATGACCACGCTGGCACCTCTGTTTTTGGACAGCACCAAACACCTCCTCCATCTAGTGCTACTCATATTCTGGCCTCTGGACCACAAAATGATGAATCATATGCTTACTTGCATGCTATTGAGTCTGGACGAAGAATCATTGACTTAGCTCAAGCCTTACTTCAGGATATTCATCAAACCAATACCGATGCTGTTGGGTCTATTAATGTTGAGCCAACATAACTCTCTTCTGTCACTCAACTCTTAACTGAAATCAAGGGTCTCAAGGACTTACTGAGTGTTATGACCTCCTTTCAATCTCAACAACCTAAGCAAGAATCAATAGTGAAGCTGGCCGAACTCCAGCTGATGATGGTAACTCATATGGATGTCATCCAAGGTCAACTCAATGCCTTATCAGCTGCGAACTCAACTTATGCAACCTCTGCTGAGGTCAGTCAATACTTCACCCAACTGACTGGAGCTCATGAACTTATCTCCTCCTCCTCCCAGTGTTCCATCGAACAGATTAGTGAACTTGTTCGCCTCCTAAACCTGAATAAACAGGAAATGGACACTGACCTCGTGAAGACTAATGAGATTCTGCAGTGTACTCAATCTACCCTTAAGCAGGTTCGGCATACCAATGTTCAACGTCAAAATTATGACACTGCCCTGCTCAGGATGTTTCATCAATCCTATGCCAAACTGACAGAATCTATCACTTGGATCGGGAAATCTCAAGAGTATCTTTTAAGTATGCTCAGTGCCAACATTAAGATCCCCGCATCCACTATGGCCGATGGCATGGCAGTCTTCGATGGTCTTCAGGAAAGTACGAGTCACCTTCAAATGTACTCATCCAAATTGGCTCGTGCTGCTCAACAGGGAATCTTCTTTCCTCCTACCAATCCCGATGCTGGCAAAACGGGAGAGAAAGAACGCGCTGATGGAACTCAGCCGAGACAAAGGGAGATAACTCAGTAGAAGCCTGGTCAATCTTCTGCTGACCCAAGGAATCCAAGTCAGCAACAAAGAACTGCCAAAGGCAAAGGCAAACTTCAAGTCAACATAAAAAGATAGATTAGGAATAGTCCTAGACTTGTAACCTTTGACATGTTCTATTTTTGTTGTACTGACTATCTATATAAGCATTGTTTCTTTTCCAAACTGATTTATCTGTATGCGATGCTTACCTATTATAATTATATGCTGATCTGTCATACTTAATCTAAACATTGAACAAAGTAAAAATCTTATGAACATAAGGAAAGTACGAGTAAAATATACTCAGCAGATATAAATCTAATACCCATACAATAACTCTGATACCTATGTGCCACACTGAGTAACGACTATATGTTCCAAGCATTAAACTCTTCTGAAAAGCTGACCTAGGCCCATCTTGAATTAGATCTTGGAAGGTCTAGAATTGAACTAAGTCAGTATAAGCATGTCTTATTTTTACTCGATTAAATCTTAGAAGGTTTAGAGTTAATTTAAGTCAACAGATGCAACCCTTACGGGGGAGTAACTTCAGAAGAATAAAAAGTGATTCAATCATGGGGAATCTCAATGCTGAGTTCCACAAATAAATATTTTTGCCAACATCAAAATGGGGGAGTTTGTTGGAACACCTTTCCAACATGATTTTGATTTGACAAAATTATTTAAGTTAATCCATGATTAAGGGGCAATTAAATTTATGTGATTTGGTTTAATTGTACTAATGTGTTTGTTCAATGTTGAGTATAATTTTAAGTAAACGGAAATAAAAAGAACGACAGAATGAGCTCAGCATGAGGCATAAAAGCTGAGTGAAACATGACTCAACATATTAGAAGAAAAGCCATCTTCAGAACAAACGCTTGAAGATGAAGCTGACCAAAGAAGCTGAGTAAAACACGACTCAGCATATTAGAAGAAAAGCCATCTTCAGAACAAACGCTTGAAGATGAAGCTGACCAAAGAAGCTGAGTGGAACACAACTCAGCATAATACAAGAAAAGTCTTCTTCAGAACAAATGCTTAAAGACGAAGCTGACCGTAGAAGCTGAGTAGAATTTGACTCAGCCTCGCCAGAGACAAAGATCTAAGGCAACGTCAAAGAAGTCAAGCTGAGTGTTCATCAGGACAGCGCGAATGATCCGTTTGCTAAAAGACAAGATCCGACAACTGTCTGCACCAATACAGAAGCTTTGGAATTACGCACGAAGACAGTTTCGAGATGCATGGGTCAACTGGCCGTTAGCTAAAAGACGAAACTGGCGCTAGAAGACGCACCTGGCAGAAGAAGACAAGCCTGACGCCTGCTAATTTCAGACGACAAGATTGGGCTGCAAAATCTGTATGTTGACCAGTGAATGACGCAAGGAGCTGTTTGAATTCAACGGATACTTCCAGTTTCAAATGATTGCCGCATCAGGAATTCACTATAAAAGGACAAGTGCTTCACTTGGATCCTTTGCCGAAATACAAAAGAAAAGAAAAGAGCATACATACAAAGCACATTCAAACAAGAAAAAGATCTTACACCAAATTTCTATCTCTGTGTAAAAGCTAGATTGAATTTGTATTCATCTAAAGTGTTCTTCATCTAGAAAGAACAAGTTTGTATCAACTGTAAAAATTAAGAGAGTAGTGATGAGTACTCAGTTTTAGTACTCAACGGTAGAGAAAATCTAAGTGTTCGGTTATAACGCTTAGTGGAGTTGAGTAGACGAATAGAGGAAGGTACTCTTGCATATTCAACTGCCTTGTAAACGGTTTGTGCTCTACCTTTAAAGAGTTCAGTATTGGATTAAAAAAGCCCGGAAGGATTCTGGGGACTGGACGTAGGCGGTGAGGCCGAACCAGGATAAGTCTGCTGAGTAATTTTTAACTCTCTCTCAATATATATATATATGTATGTGTTGCTTGTTTAAATTACTCAGGATATAAATTGTATAAGCTGACACTGAGTAATCAGAGTGTTGAGTTGGAAGCTGACCTAAGTGTTATTTCCCAACTCGCAAGTAAAACTGTTCTAGTCAGCATCTGACTAAAGCTGTCTTACGTCTCTCTCGGCCGTGCTGACCAAAACTAAGTTAAGTAAAATAAAGAATTGATTAAGTCAGCATAATTAAGCGAAAAAGTTACATTAGTTCCTAACCCCCCCATTGGAACTAATTACACGGGACCAACACAAACGACCCGTCAAAATTTGTTTTGTGCCTAAAAATCCATAAACTCCGAATAATGTTAGCATTAGAGGGATGGGGTACTAAGGCCCACGTCTTATTTTTAATAAGAGCATCATGTTCATCTTGCATGGCCATTTTCCAATCAGGATTATATAATGCATTTATTAGATTGGTAGGCAAAGGAGAGATGATTTTTGGAGTGGTAAAGAGAAGATTTAGAATGCGACGAGGCTTAAATATGTTATGTTGGGCGTGGCTAGTCATTGGAGGAGAGTGAGTACGAGTATTTAGGAGGCTATTTTCAGTAGGAGGGTAGCAGTGTCTGTGCTAGTTATTAAGAATGGGTTGGTTAGAAAGAGGCAGAGTAGGGCTTGTGGGTTGTGGTGGAGATAAGAAGGGCATGGCTAGTCCAAGGGTAGAGGGGTTGTAATTGTCATTTAGTGTAGTGGGTGGTGTTATTTTAGTTGCTAAGGTAGAGTGAGGGAGAGGTGCAGGAGGAATGGTGTATTGGAACATGAGATTAATCCCTGTATCCAAAAAATTGACCTCATCAAAGATAACATATCAGGAGATAATAATATTTTACGACTTGATAACTCGTAACATTTGTAACCATGTTGATTCATTGGATACCCCAAAAATACATAAGGCGATGAGCGAGCTTGTAATTTGATTTGGGTAGTAAGGGTATCAAAGGATATCACAAACACCTAAAAACATGAAGGCGAGAGTAACTTGGATCCCATTAAAAAAGAATTTTGGTTGGAGATTGTTAAGCAAGATTTTTGTGAGGTAGGATTTTGAGAAGATAGGTAGCCATCCGAAGTGCATGGTGCCAAAACGAAAATTGTAAGGAGGCATGAGCAAGAAGAGTGTGAATAATATCATTAATGGTGCGGATTGTTCATTCGACTTTGTCATTTTGAGAGGATGTGTGAGGATAAGAGAATCGAAATCGTATGCCATTTAATTCACAAAATTGATGAAATTGAGCATATTATACCCCCTCCCCCCACCATTATCACATTGAAGCATTTGATCTCCCTTTCAAATTGAGTACGAACATAAACATGAAAAGATAAGAAAATAGAGTATACTTGTTATTTTGTAGCAATAGAAAATATCCACACTAATCATCAAGAAAAAAAACCATAATAATGATGGCCACTTGAACTTAATGTGGGAGATGTCCAAATGTCAGTGTGCATAATATCAAATGGCAAAGAAGTGTATGTATATGGCTTGTGAAATGGTAACTTAATTTGTTTGCTATGAGGACAAGATGGAAGAACTATTGTTAAGCCCAAAATATACATAAAATATCATCATTATTTACATCAGTTTTGCTATGAAATCATGCTGTTTATATTTATTTAGAGTACTTTTACGCCTGAATATGTTTCTTTCATGCAAGGTACCTAAATATTTGGTAAAATCCAAATAGGAACAAAAACAAGTCAAAAACGAAGGAAAAACCCCAAGTTACGAGCCAAAAGATGAAGAATTCAATACACCGATACGAGGAAGACAAGAACAGAGTCAGAACCGAGAAGAATATTCCAAATTCTCGGTAGAGATTATGGGTCACGACCGAGAATCCAAATTCTCGGCCGCGACACGCTAAATTCTGGCGCCTCTCTCTTTCGTCCGAAGGCTGAAAATCGCAGTTTCCTATTCTCGGTAGAGAATTTCCATTCTTGGTAAGATCAGCAACCTTTGCAGCACAATATACACATGTTCGTTTTCAAAGAAACGTGTTCGTTCGGGTGGATAGGAACATCTCTTCACAATGGATACGACTCTTCACAACGGATACGACCCTTCAATCACGACTCTTCAACATCTATAAATAAAGAGTTGATTCAGAGTTGAATACATTGAGAGTTAGATTATTAAGATTAGTGCAGAGTTTATGCAGAAACTCTGACTCAGAAATGAGTCAGAGATTAGATTTCATTTCTGTAAAGCAATTTGCCGTACACACATTGTTTATCAAATAATTACATACATAGTAGCATTTAGATTTAGAATAAGATCAGTTCAATATTAGTTTACATTTTGGTAGTAGAAGTACCCGTCTCTATTCCGAAGATTCAGCGAGAAGATTAAGTAGCGGATTCGACCCATGAGCTTGACAAACTCTAAATGAGGTTTGAGGAAAGGATTGACGACCCGGAACTTGAATGTCGTTCGAATGCTTCCATGCTTTCTATTCTCTGTAAACTTGTATCAATTCATACTTCATCTAATAAAGTTCATGCAATTCAATATATTTTTATGTAGCACTTCTGTAACTGATCCGAAGTGAGTTCTGGTGTTTTCATTAAAACGTAGTTAAATTCAAAATCATTACAAGGAAACTTTGTTGAACACTTAGGCAAATTCATTCTTCGAGAATTAATTTGGTTAAGGTAGCAATCTATCCCGACCGTAGGAAGATTGTCTGCGGTTCAAAGCCTTTTAATTGAAGGAGTTTACGATATTACACTTTTATAATAATACAAAGTTTAAAGTTGATTTCTTTGCTTAATGCAAACGAACACAATAAATCTCTTATTTTAAACACTAAACGCTTCTGTTTTGTAATTCATATTCAAACAGAATTGATTTCTAACATTCTACATATGTTCTAATCTGATTCTTATTAATTCAATCTCAAAACCAAATTCTATTAAACGATTTTTCATATTATAAACCTAAAACGTGAATCAAACTGAATTAAAATAAGTTTTTATTAAAAAGCGTTCCCTGTGGGATCGATATCTTTTTATTACTACATGCGAAATCGTGTACTTGCGGAAATCGCTCAACAACTATCCCAAAATTTATTATAAGTAATAAAATTATTATTCTGAAGATAGCTTAAAATGATAGCCCCTGGGTGTCACAGTGTCGAATTTGAGTACTATTAGTGTCATATGCATCAATTAAACCTGAGTTTAACTATAAAACTAACTTATCATTGGACGCATGAGCTTCAACGTTGGAGAGGTGATCAGATGGTAATTTCAGATGTTGGCAATATTATGATGCATCGGTAAAGTCCTCCAGTTTTACTTTGGAACATTCTTGTTAAGGTAGAGAACACAAGAATTATTGTTGTTTGAGAAAATATCATGTAGACGGCTCAATGCTTCGGTGGCAGTTGAATCAGTTTCAATGATGGTATGAAGAAGGTCAGTGGATATGGTGCAATATATCCATTAAAGAAAACAACATCGACTCGCAACCATAGATCGAGCTTGGTCGATTTTAAGAAAGAAGAAGGAGTCGTCTCGTAGGCACCAGTTGGAGGAAGAATATGGTCAAGAACTTGGTAGGCTTTAGCATGGATTTAGAATAGTTTTGCCCATGTGGTATAATGTCCCTTTTCAATCTCAAGTGTAACCTTGATGAAGGATGTGATGTTAGACACAGTGGAAGCGGGATGAAGATGATTGAGGGAGAAGAATTGGTGACACCGATCATGGTGATTTGGAGAAAGAAAAGATGGGGACGAGGGCTAGAAAGGAGAAAGTAACCTAGTCATCTGATTTCATGAAAGAGTTGGAACTCGTAAGTGTTTCATCGATATGAGGAAAATATATATACAGATTTCATGTTATAATCAAGCATATAATTTAACTAAAGTTTGTTGACTAATTTACATAAGTAAGCCTATAATCTAACTAAAATTTATTAACTAATTTATATAAATATAACCTACTAAAAATGCAGTATTATTTTTTTTTTTACAAGAAAGAGTCATCTTTATTAAATATCAGTAACAAGAGCAGTACAGACACAAGGAGGAGGTTCTGAAATCCAGACCTTCCTCTCGAAAGTAGGTGTAGCTGCACGGGCTAAAGAGTGAGCAGCGGAATTCGCTGACTTACGAATAAATGAAATTGAGCAGCGGAATTCGCTGACTTACGAATAAATGAAATTGACACATTAACTATATCCTTAATAAGGATTTTGCAGTCTTCAATAACTAGATCCAGAGCTGAATTGCCACTAGTTTCTCGCTGAATAGAATACACTAGCAATTGTGAATCCGATTCCACCAACACGTTCTGCCTGCCAGACTCCTTCAACCAACTACAATATATTATATGTAGTAAAAATAATTAAAAGCACCAATTAGAATATTATTTGAATTTAAAGAAGTTTAATTTTTTTGGGGAAATTTAGTGGTATTGTTCAACTTTTGGAATTAGAATCGAAATTTGATTGTGATGGAATCGTAATGAGAATGACTATTTATTTAATTGTGTGGTTTAATTTGGAATTGAAAACAAATTCTTTTTGAAATTGTTTGGTTTTTTAATAATCGGAATCAACATAAAACTTAACTAGTTTTTGACTCCTACGATACATGGATTCATCTTAATATATAAATATTAACAAAAATATAATCTAATAATTACAATTAATGATATAAAAGTGCTATATAAATTAAATATTATTATTTTATTTTCATATTTAATTTAAGTAATATTTTTATAGATAAATATAATAATATAATTAAAATTAAAATATTATAAATTATATTATATTTTTTATCAGTAAAAAATGAGGAAGTGACACCTCAGCTCAATCGTTACGGTTATATATATATATATATATATATATATATATATATATATATGTGCAGAGAATTAGAGAGATTTTAGGGATTAATTTAAATTCTGTAGAACTCTTAGATATAGTACGGATAAAATAATCTTTTTATAGATAAATATAATAATATAATTAAAATTAATATATTATATTATATATTTTATCAGTAAAAAAGGAGGAAGTGACATCTCAGCTCCATCGTTACTGTTTTATATTATATATATATATATGCAGAGAATTAAAGAGATTTTAGGGATTAATTTAAATTCTGTAGAACTCTTAGATATAGTACGGATAAAATAATCTTTTTATAGATAAATATAATAATATAATTAAAATTAATATATTATATATTATATATTATATTATATATTTTATCAGTAAAAAAGGAGGAAGTGACACCTCAGCTCCATCGTTACTGTTTTATATTATATATAGATATAGATATGCAGAGAATTAGAGAGATTTTAGGGATTAATTTAGATTCTGTAGAACTCTTAGATATAGTACGGATAAAATAATCTTTTTATAGATAAATATAATAATATAATTAAAATTAATATATTATATATTTTATCAGTAAAAAAGGAGGAAGTGACATCTCAACTCTATCGTTACTGTTTTATATTATATATTATATTATATATTTTATCAGTAAAAAATGTGGAAGTGACACCTTAGCTCTATTGTTACTGTTTTATATTATATATATATAGATATAGATATGCAGAGAATTAGAGATATTTTAGAGATTAATTTAGATTTTGTAGAACTTTTAGATATAGATATGCAGAGAATTAGAGAGATTTTAGGGATTAATTTAAATTCTGTAGAACTCTTAGATATAATACGGATAAAATAATCTTTTTATAGATAAATATAATAATAAAATTAAAATTAAAATATTATATATTATATTATATTTTTTATCAGTAAAAAAGGAGGAAGTGACACCTCAATTCTATCGTTACTGTTTTATATTATATATAGATAGATGGATAATAATATTAATTATAATATTAATAATAATTGATTTCCATAATAACAAGAGATTCCAATGAATTCAATACATCTTATAAAAAGATACTTCAAAATAAAAAAGAAAAAATATTTACCGACACTAACTAAAATGAATTTCAAATTGTTCAAATCACTTACGCATGAATGGTCTATAAGTAGAATAAAGAAGAATAATAATATATTGTCTTGTAAGGTGTGGCAGAGCCTTATAAAAACTTCACAATTTAATATCCCTCTTGCAATGTTCCAACAAGAGGCAATACCTCAATTTGAAGCAATTCATTCAATATCATATTATTTTTATTAGATTTCTTGCTAGCGTTCTTCGGTGTGAGACCAAACAGTTGTCATAGTATCAAGATGAGTGTTCATATTTTCCATAAAATTATCAAAAGCTCCACATGTGTACTATCGTTACACCCATGGGCCAAATAAGCAAAAGATATCTTAAGCCCATTAGGATTAGTTATCCTTTAAAAAAAAGATTAGTTATTATTTTTATTTTTTCTAATTAGTTGCTGATTTATAGGTTTCCTTTTTTATTCCTAAATTAGCTGTTGATTTCTAGCTTTCCTATTTTATTCCTAATTAGTTGCTGATTCCTAGTTTTCCTATTTTGTAATTATGTCTCTTCTATCTAAAGGGAGATTATTATTATTATTAATAAAAAGGTATCAATTGAATATTCCAATTAAGTTTAAGAGATCGTAGAATTCGCTCTAATAAGCTCTAACCTAATTTTGACACAATAGATAGAGGTAGAAAAACAACCAAAAAATCTGCCAAAGAAGATATTCAGGTACAAGGTCCTATAATACGATCCCAAACTCTAGTTCATAACATATAAATTCCATGAGTTCCACATCTATAAATGGACCATGAATACAACAATCTCTTAATGACTCAAATTATTTTTGACAAGCAACTATGAAAGAAATCCACATAATAGCTCCGAAGTTGGTAGACATGTATCAACTCAACTTTAAAGTTGGTAACTACAATTGATTTCAATACCTATAATTTTGTCAAATATTAACAACTTTAATCTTGTTGAGTTGATACCTAGACTTCGGTTTGAAAAATTAGTCTTATTTGCCAACTTCATTGGCTATTTTGCCCCTTGAACCAAGAAACACACCCACCCTATTGGGAATAAGAGCTTATTATATTTGCCACAAGCCTTAAAAATGAGTAATAAAGTTTTAGGTTGTTAGTTGCAAAAAGAAGTTAGATTATCCATGCCAAAGACATTGAATTAGCACAAGGCATAATGTCTGTCTTTACAAATTTGCTAAAAAAGAAGTGCTAGGTTGTTTCTTTGCATCTTTCAAACTGATCTTTATAACTCCCAATCAAGAATTAAAAAAGGAAAAACTTTCATTATGTTAAATCTTCAAGATCAATCAGGTAGTTTGCTTTATCCATTGTGCAAATCAATGTCTTATTTAGTTCAAACACCAATAGGGGACTGATTTCCTACTCATTTCCAATATGCTCTCTTCCATAACTAGGCGAGTAACCTACCAAATGATAAAGGTTAGTTGTATTGATTAAATTGTTATTTATACACAAGTAAACCCTACCTGTATAATTACAAATATAACCTTTATCACCAAATATTCCGCAATAGAAAAAACAAGTCCCCTGATTGAGAGAAAAAATTCATGCTTGCTTAACATGGACTTAATAAAAGAACTTTTCAACCTATGTCTAAGGTATTTTATCTTATTTCCACTGCCTTTGTTCGACCCAAATTTCAAAGCAAAAACTTTTCTTGAAGATCAAAGGAATGAATCACATATTTTGACAAAATTTCTCTCTTGCCAAGAAGAGGGGTTATTCTGATTATCCCCACAGAAAAAAGTATTACAATAATGATTGGCCACTACTACATTTTCCTAATATACAACAACAAAAAAAATTATTATAAAATAACAAATACAAACAATCAGAGAGTCCCAGTTTATGCACATAAAACTTTTTTTTTTTTTTTCATTCATTAGTGGCAAATTAAATCATGGAAAGACTAGCCCATTTTCCAAGTTCATAAGGATCACCACGGTAATATAATTTGATCCTATTTGACAATGACAACCCTGATGCCAAAGGTGTTAAACTTGAATCATCCTGTTCTGCTGGGTCATCTTTGAATGCTGTAACATCCCCAAGAAGCCTGAAACAAAATTTTCGGGTTTGTATCTGTCTGGGAAAGTCAAAGTACATTGCAGTTCCACCCTTCGCTTCTGGCAGTCGATATTCACCAATTGTTAACATGTTGTGCGGTTCCTGCACAGTTTGTTTTAGTTGATATACATCACCAAGTCGGAAATGGAATTACACGATACACCAGACCTCTTAATAAGGCTACAGAAAATAGTGAAAATTTATGATAAACAGGCTTAAGGTTGAGTTGGTTAGATTTTCAGCAAAGAGTGGTTTATGGTTTCGAACGGCATAGTTAATTTACTATGATCTCCTTCACACACACACACACAAAAAAAAAAAAAAAGGAAAGAGCTAAACACGTGTGTATGTAAAATTGAGAAACTGTTCGTTGCAGTTCCTTTCCTCGCATAGAGGCCCAACTAAACAGAGTTCAGTTCTATCATCTACTGAGATTTCAATATGATGTTACTTTTAGAATTGAAATATTTACACAGTTATACAAATTCATGACAGAGGTTACCTGGAATGCAGAAACTTGTATATATAACACTGGAGGAAAGATATATCTGTCTTCTAAAAAGGTTACTGATGTGTACCACGTATCTTCATCTGAAGATGGAGAATGAGTAACTCGAGGCTTTATTGCAGTAAAAGCATCAAAGCGAAATCCAGCAAGTGGAGGAGAACCAGGAGGCAGATGTTGTTCCAAGACAAGATCATTATCCATTAGTCTCTCTTGCTCAATTGGAATCTGAGATTAAAAAAATTGTAAGAAAAAGATTAGCAGATTATCAGTGGTATTGTCCAAACTATAACTGGACCATAAGTGTTTCTTAATTCTTATACCTTGAATCTACCCAATTGTGGAGTCCTCTCCAGAAAGCTATTAAATTTTGTCTCTTCAGGACCCTGTGATGACAGTCCCATCTCCTTCTTCACGGGAGTTCCAACTACTAAAATTCTTCTTGCATGAAGACATGGATCACTCTCAATGGATCCACTAAAAGAGGCACGTCGATTCACTTGGGCAAAGGGGTTTTCATCTAGGGATAAAAGATTGAAGCCACTCTCAAAATTGACAGAACTTGATCCAGGTCTTTGGAGACGTAGCGAGATCCAAATTATTCGACATCTAACAGGATTCTTGAAGGGAAATTTTACATGCCTAGGTACTTTATCATCTCTGCCTAACTTTTCTGGTCCACATAATTCAACCGAAGACGAGACAAGGGTTTGAAGATCCCACTTTCCCATGCATGACCTCTCTTCCTTCTGTATTTTATTGCTGGCCCAGATTTGGACCTGTTAACAATAATAGGATGGAACTTGTCAAAGATGAACGGTGTTATATGAAGAGGTAAGGACTGCAACGAACATGTGACTACCATCTTGTACTTGTAACAGATTTGCGGTGATAAATGGAAACTAGTGAACAAGTTCCATGGCATACAGCTAATGAAGAATCAATTTCTACATTAAATATCCTTATGCTATCTTCAATTGTAACTAATAAATAGTTAAAATATTAGCATCAAGAAGTTATTTCATAATATGAAACCTGGACCTCAAGTTTAGAGGAAACTCTTTTAATAAACTTAAGCATTCCAAAGAAATAAAAAATATATATTTCACCAAAATGTCAAATATATATTTAACAGAAATAGTTCATATTTTTCCCGACTTTGTCAACAGCATTGTAAAAACTGCTATATTTCTCTGACTAACCCTAATCTTCTTTCTTTTAACCATGATGCTGGATTTCATCCATCGCTTTAGATTTCCTACCAGAAAAGCATCAGTAGGCTGGTTACTAAATGTCCTACATCAATAAATCAATAAATGTATGTAGATGTATTAGGCTAATTATACGTCTTCATTATAGGCACCATTTAATTTTTAAATATGTTCGTCACAAAGGACACACGTGAAGGGATAGAAGCACATACAGTAGGAGTGTCAGCTGCAGAATAGCCACATGGACTGACAAGTAAGATAACTCCAGTTACATCCGAGAGGGTACCAAGAACAATACCAAATTCCACAGAGTTGGTGGTATGAGGAGCTTTCCAATAAGACTGCCGTGACCCAGATTCCAGTGGAGCAATTAAGGAGAAGAATGGTGCTGAATCTGATGCTGTTTCAACCTACAATTACACAATAATTATCAGATGCCATGTCCAAGTTAAATAAAATTATGCAGAACAAAATGTTGAGGCAAAACATTAGCATTTAACCTATCATAAGTTATTGGACTTATTATTATTTGCAGCTCCTCTAGTTAGTTGCTGAAAACATGAATTGAAGACTAGACTATCAAAGTCGAGCTCAGCAAAGTTCCAAAAGGACATAACTGATAATGGTTCAGAGAGTTTCACAACAGAGAGAATATGCCACAAGCTACAAAAAGAGAGAATATGGCATACCCCAGTTGTTTTAAACTACTTATAATGTCTTCAGCACCTTGCCTCTTTTGTCACAATATTCACCAAACATGGGCTCATTATCTAAAACTAGCTAAAATTTCAGCATTAGTAGTCAAGCACAATGCAATAGCTTTTTTTCATTCCATCTGGTGATCCTCTCAATGTAAATCACAACTCATTTGGGAAAATAAAATGCTATCAATTAAGAAACCAATTGATAGAATTGAATCCAGAGAAAACACAATAGCAAGATATAGAGTGGTCGACAGACTCGAGGTTAAATTAAAAAGTTGTGCCATGCATAAAGATGGAGATTCAACTTAAGTGAATATCGCAGAGATATTTGGCCAAACAATTTTGCTAGATCCATCAATATTATTCAGAGATAGGCAAAAATGAGAAGAAAATAATATATACACCAAGTTTGTAGGGTAAGACCATACAGTATGTAAGAAGCTAGCCAATGGAAACTCTGCCAGAGACTCTTCTGCAGAAAGTAATTTTTTAGCCTTAGCAGCCCATTGACTCTCAGAAGATTGATTGTTTTCATAAATATCACCCCTTAAGGTAGAACCTTTAACATGTTCCAAAGCTTTATATGCAGCTCTGTCTGCCCGGTCCCTTCTTCGCTGACTAATCAAGACTCTCAAATAGTCCAGGATCAAAGCATGAAGTACAATGTCACGGCAGCATTGTTTACAAATAACACCATCCAGTGTCACAGAACGGTTTGTAGAACTGTCGACTTGGCTTCCATGGTTTGACCCGCCCTGGCTCACTAGACCATTATCCCTTGAGTTACTGCCCAGAAGCAAAAGGGCTCCTCTTCCTGCACAGCAAATCTTACAAACCTTTCTTTGACATTGAGAACACAACAATATAGATTGTGAACTCCCCAAAGAGGATGCATGTTGTGGTGCCTTCGTTTCAGCACGCACAGCACACATGCCACCAGAACAATGATCCCCAAGTCCTGTAACATTCCAGAAATCTATCACATTGTCATCAATAGTCCCAAGACCAATGGCAGCATTAATTTTATCCTCAAGCATAGTTTGTCCAAGTAAAGCAAGAGTATTTGCAACTTTGCACAATCTTCCAATGTATAATTCATCAACCAATGCATTTGGATTTATTGTAGCAGGATCAATCCCAATGGACAACAAAGCTCTATCCCTTTCGGCAGCAGAAAGATTCAGACGAAGTCTTTCAATTTCAAGTTTCATAGCTTCTACAAAGTTCAACTTTCCTTTCTGAAAAATTATAAGAAAAATTACTGCAATGATTTTTTTTCTAATCAGACACATGTAAATATATAAGCACTTCAATTTATAGAACTGCAATATGCATAATAGCTTCATTACCAAAATGACAATTAGAAGTGATGGATCTGTACATAGCTACAGTATAAATGATTATGCCAAGAGCCACATCAATTGTAATGTAATTCTACTCTTGGATGTACATGATCTGGATGCTATTCTAAAACTATGAAAAAAATAGGCTGTAAGCTGGTAAAAGTTCTGGCTTGTAAATTGTAGGTTTGTCTCTTTAGATAATCCAGAAAAAGTGCACAAATGTCAAAAAGAACAAGTCAGAGAGAGACAAAAATGTGAATAGAAATTATGAGGGTGGGCCTGTGGAAATGCATACTGGATAGTTGCTTCCACTCAAAACAATCTTCTAGTTCTCTAAAGCTGGTGTAGAAATGCTGAAAGGTACATTGTCTTCCTCTTAAAACCAGTTCACATGATTTTTAATAGAAATTCCCAGCCCTTCCCATGGATTACTTTATCATGCATGCCTTCTCATTTAGGTCCTTTCATCTTTGGTATTTCCCTATTCTAAAGTCCTGCAATGTAAGTGTTCTTTGGCACTTTGGATCAATGTAGGGTATTCATCAAAATTAGTTTGTAGCTGGCATTTCCAATGGTCTTATCCTGTGCAACACATATAAAAGGTTAATCATACACATACATGTTATCCAAGAAATGCAAGTGTCAAAATGTCTATTGTAGGAATATTTGACCAGGGTTTTGTCATCCATCTCCTTTTCCCTCCACAAAGCTATTGTATTATCCTCTTCTTTCTCCCTTGATAAAATTCTTTCGTTCTCTAGTTGATATGTTCTTTTTACTACATCAACCAAAACCTTATATAACACAAATTTCTTAACTGGTATCCTAAAAGTAATAACCAAAAGGCGTCTACAATTTTTCTTGCATCAATCGATTTGCTTTTTATCATTACCAAATACACACAAGTAAGGGTTGGAGTTCTTTGACATCCCATTTGCCCAGGCCAGGTAATAGCTTCTGTTTTTCAATTCTCCTACCACTATACTAGATTCATCTAATTATATTGCCTCTCACAGGGTCTAATTTCTGCTCCTTTTCCTAGCCCCCAGTTGGCAAGAGCAAGTAATCTCTTGAGTCCCACTTGTAGAGTCAGAGACACCCCTATGACCAGGTAGGTTGTAACTACATTTAAATCTGTTTAAATCTTTTAGAGTCCTAAGTTTCTTCCATAATATGATGAATTACTAGAAGCAATAAAACATATCAAATGTAGCATTGAACACAAAGTTTTGACCATAAATCAGAAACAATAGAGAATACTGAAGCAGTACAAGTAGATGGATATGTAAGAAAATGTGTGAGAATAACCTTAAAAGATAAAGCAAGCAATAAAATGCAAAGAGAAACACATGACAGCTTACCAATTGTGGCCCTACAAGGGTTTTTAAACAACTTATGTACTTTTCAGCACCACCATCTGGAGATTTTATATCCTGAGATGAAGATAATTTGTGAAGAGCTTCAGCACCATGATCTTCAGTGACAGCTTGGTCCAAGAAATCCAGTATGTCACTTCCCTCTTGGAAATTATTTTGAGAAAGTGGATGAGAAACCGCCTCGGAAATCTCATCTCCTCCAGTCAAAAGATCAAGCCACTCCGCAGAAGCACTTTGTTGCATTGGTGGTGTCAAACTTTCATCAGATAGAGAAGTGCTGGAAAATGGATTCTTGTCTGCGCTCGACAAATGTAAATTAGATTCCATAAGACCTTTTTTGGAAAGTTCAGCTATTCTTGCACCAGGGCCATAATTGCTATACACCCCATCCCATGGAAGAGAAACTCCAAGGACCTCTATCTGTGACAAAAAGCAATATAGCATCATTATTCAAATACAATTAACGTGAAACCCACCAATCAAAATAATGATAGATAAACAGGAGAAACGACATATGAAAACCACTTAGATCTTCTCAATCATTCTAGCAGAAGAAACCTCCTGATGAATATCCTGAATATATCCAGCTTGACCGTCCAGTCCAACTTTAGCATTGATGGACAAGGAAGAAAAGAAATATCATACAACCCAATGCAAATAGAGCAGAAGTAAAAACTCCTATTCCAAAAGACCACCTCATCCGTGGCCTATATGACAGAAAAAAACTGCAAAATAAAAATACCTTGAAGTTCACAGTTTCTCAACTTGAGATGGTCTGTTCTAAATTTGAATATCTAAGCAGGGTTTCAGCCAACGAGTTACAGATCAAGAAAGTATATATATGCAGAATGATTGAACTGAAAGACCCATTCTAGAACTGTATTTCTGAAAATGCGTATCATTTCCAAGTCTACCAAGCCAAGCAATATTGTTGTGAACACGGGTTTGTGATCTTGTTACAGGACCTTGTACCTTATAATCTTCTACCAAACAATGTTTAGAAGTCTTCCTTCCCTCATCTATCTTGCCACACCTTTTTTTTTTGTTAAGAATTTAATTTATAATTTGGATATTGTAGTGATTTCTTCTTTTTACATTGAATTTAATTGCTTGTGATTTCCTATGTAAATTATTCTTTTTACTAGTTTTACACAAAAGAAGTCCTTTTTTTTATTCAGATTATGTTATGCTTATAGTGCAAACAGTTTTCTACTGTGTTGTGCATATTTTCTATTTCTACATAAGATTTCCAATATGTGAAATGTAGGACAAATTATGTGCATAAATTAATTGTAAAGTTAATATTTATTTTTTTTAAAAGTACGAGTATTACTTTTTAACAATCAAAAACCACAAAACTAGTTATCCTAACTATTAGGCCTGGTTATCAGTTAAATATACAGTTTCTGCTTGTAGATTCCTTGAATCTATTGGTTCATTATAAAAATTAACCGATGGACCGGATAACAGGTCCATGAATACCCCCTTACTAAAGATTTCTTTCTAGTAGTAACTGTGGGACAGCTAAGGAACTTGGAAACCTGTAAATTTGCATTCTTCTCATGCACGAATAGTTGTTAAAGGCGCTAGGGGTCCTGAAGCTTGGTGCAAGGCTCGGGCGCAACTAATGAACAGAAGGCGCAAAAAATGAAAAAAAAAAGATACAAAGGAGGGAACAACATCCTAAATGATAGAAGAATAGTTCTGAGATAACTCTGACTTATGTTAATTGATGAATCGTGTAGTGTATACTTAGTAGGAACAACATCCTTATCCCCCTCCTCAAGCTGTACTAGGCGGGACTGCACTGTAAGCTTGTCTCGAAGCAATTGGAACCTCCCGCAATGTAGTGGTTTGGTAAAATCATGAATTGTACGACAAGAGCTTTTGAACGAACTTTATCCCAACCAAAATGGAAATCAATTTCCAAATGTTTGATGTTGTAATGGTACATAGGATCCGCTGGAGAAGCTACAAGAAAACCAATTTCACAGACTTAACATTTGTATCCAGCTTAGCTCTGACATAGCAATGCAATCAAATTGGTGGAGAAATGAGAAATTGTACGTTGCTTACGTAATGACCAAGATAGAAGGCATCTTCCCAGAAAAATGGCATACCTGGTGGATTTTCGATCATCTTGATCTCCTCCCCAATCAGCATCCGAAAAACCGTGTAATTGGCCAAGCCGGCCTCCTCGATGTAGTGTCAACCCAAACGAACAAGTCCTATTTAAATAACGCAAGATGCGTTTGACAACCAACCAGTGTGATTCACGAGGAGCATGCATATACTGAGAGACTTTATTTACCGTAAAGGAAATGTTTGGATGGGTGAAGGTGAGGCATCGAAGACTGCACACTATACTTCTGTACATGCCTAGATCGGGTAACAAATCCCCATTCTTGATGCTCAATTTCTCGGACTCAAACAGCTTTATGATTTACAATACTTGAATTTGATGAAGAAAAAGTCCATCGGAGCTCTAGTTAACTTCCACAGCCAAAAAACAATGTAATCGTCCCAAGTTCCGAAAGGAAAATTTGGGCTCCAAAAACCGAACGAGTTTGGCAATCATACTTGGATCATTCCCAGTGACTAGTAAATCATCGACATAGATCAAATAAAACAGTCGAACAGTACCACGTTGAAAATAATACAAGGAAGACATGTGTAGGGCGTATAGAATCTACAAACCTAAGTGGTTGTGTCATATAAACCTCCTTGGAGTAGTCTATTCTTGGGCGCTCTTGATAACCCTTGGCCATTGATCATGCTTTGTATCTCTCAACCTCGCCATCGGTCTTCGTTTTAATCTTTAAAATCCATCTACAACTAATTTGATTAGCATTTGTAGGTAATGGAACTAAGCTCCATGTGCCATTCATCATTAAGAGCTCATAGCCTCCTGCCATTCTTGTGATTTCGAAGCTTGCAGAAAGGTAATAGGTTCTTTCTGCACTGTGGCAGTGAAAATTCTTGGTTTTAATGTCCCGACTTGGGATCTAGTGACCATCCGATGAATACGAGGAGGTTCTTGAAGAGCTTGAATCATTGGTGCAGAGGAGGCATTGTTTTGTGTATCGGTAGATAACTCAGGAGCAATTTATTGTGGATAGAGATGGACTGGCAGTCCAAGTTTCTAGACTGGACTGGTCAGGCAATGAGCTTTGCGAGGGCAGTCCGAGATGCTGGTCTGGATTGGTGGTGACGTCACATAGATGGACTGGCAGTTCGTTCGGACAGGACTGATCTGGCTGATTGTTACATGCCGAATGGAGTGTTTGATTTGTAGTTGGTAATCTGTTCAATAATAATAGAATTATAACAACAGGGCTGTTGAGGATGGGGGCCGAGAGTCATGGATACCAGTAGCTTGTTTTGTGATAATCTCATATGGAAAATCGTCAAAAAGTACATGGCATGAGACATAAATTTTACCAAAAATCGGATCATAGCAACAATAACCTTAATGAAGACGACTACATCCCAAGAAAACACATTTAGTGGAACGAGGAGCCAAGTTATAAGGACTATATGGTCTTAGCTAAGGGTAACAAAGACATCTGAAAATAAGAAGCTGAGTATAATTGGCAAAATTAACAAATGAAGCACGTAATCTATTAATAATATAAACATCAGTATAGCATAAAACCAAAAAGTAGGTGGTAAACGAGCATGATTTAACATTGCTAAACCCGTTTCAATGATATGACAAAATTTTCTTTCAACAGAACCATTTTGTTCGGGAGTATAAGGACATGAGGATCGTTGAACTATCCCATTGGCCAAAAAATATTTCATGAGAGCCTGAAACTCTCCCCCCAATCTTACTGGAACGTTTTGATTGGAAGTCCTAAATGTTTTTCCACGAGTAGGCGAAATTTAACAAAGGTGTCATACGCATCATATTTCTTTTTGAGAAAATAGATCCACGAATATTGTGTAATGATAAAAAGAAAAAGAGAACATAATATGAATAACCATCATGAGATTTAATACGAGCAAGACCCCAAACATCTTAATAAATTAGCTCTAACGGTAATTTAGCAACATAAGTGGAATTACTAAATGGAAGTTTATGAGATGAAGTAAGAGATCTAACAGAGATTAAGTTTTGAGATGCGGAGAGAACAAACAACACATCTTTGAACTTAATATTTTTACCGTTCATCTGACAATCAAAAGCACCAATAGAGTGAATAGAGAGTTTAAAACCATTACCTATAGTGACTTCCTCAAGACCTTGATATTCCGAGTGAAGAGCAAGATTTTCCAAATCATATGTGAGATGATGAGAGTAGCACCGGTATCCATGACCCAAGGCTGATTTTGGTTTGTGTTTGCAAGATAACCAGAAGATTAAAACTTGGTGAAGAACAAGAACGAGAATAAAATCCCTTTCTGTTATGGTTATATCATATCATTGTGGAATAACCAGTGTTCATTGAATTCGATGTGGCATGTCCAGGCTGAAATTGATGTCCATATCCACGAGAGGCGCTTTGACTGTTGGACCATCCACCCCGAGACTGCCATTCGCATCTGTGTCCACATCTGCGATTGTTAAATCCTCCACGAGAAACATACTGAGCAGATGGGGATGTATGTAAATCCCATTGTCGTATCACGAGCAAGTTGGATTTCTTCACTGATCAATAGGCCAAGCAAATTATCATAGGAAATAGACTCGAATCGAGTTTCTAGTGAACGAAAGAACGGTCTATAAGTAGAACCAAGGCCTGCCATCATGCAATCAACAAAATCATCCACACCGATAGGGTTTTGTAAAGCTACTAATTGATCAAACATAATTTTAGCCTTTTGCATATAAACATAGACTGAATCATTATTTTCCTAAAAGGTGAGAAGTTGATTCCATATCTGTCTAATTTGAGGACGAGTATCCGCAGCAAAGGTTGTATGAAGCTTATCTCATGCTTCTTTGGCAGTTTCAGACTCCACTAACTCTGGGAGCATATTCCCAATGATAGAACCATAGATGATTGCAACGATTTGGGAATTCTAAGCTTCCCAATCATCAATGTTCATGTCTGTTAGAGGAGCAAAGTTCGAAATATGGGAGAATAAACAAGCTCCTTTCAGGATATTGGTCAGTTGGCTTTTCCATAACAAAAAAATAGAGGGTGAGCTTGACTGACAGATTGTGTGTTAAGCTGGCAATTTGTGATTGAGGAAAACCGGAGCCACAAATAACCCCTGATGAGGAAGAGGAAGATTTCGATCATGTTGATTCTGTTGACATTGTGTACTTGTTGTGTGAGTCGGAAAATCAAAGAAAGAAGCAGTAATTTGGTTGATCGGACATGCTGCTTTGCGATTTGGAACCAGAATTCATGATCGGAAATAAGGAGAACTGCAATAAGAAACTGATAATTTTGGATCGTAATTGTAACAGTATTGCGATCGGAAGAAGGGGAAAAAAACTACAATCAGAGCTGTATTGCAATCGGTGGACGTAAACCAATATAAATACATACTGAGTTAGAGTCCGAAACCTAAACCAACACATAAAAGGAAAACCAAACCTAAACTAACTTCTGAGGTGCGCCTGCGCCTTTAACAACTTGCATGCAAATTCCTTCACCTATTTGTCCTCATTGGAGATAATGTGATGAAGGATCTTCATTTGTCTAGAGTGAGGTAAGTTAATAAATCATGTATTTTAGAAAAATAACTAGAAAAGATGTGCTCTTATTCTTGCTGACTGCAAAAACATCCAAATATAAGAACTGAGCTTAACCATAATAATGAAATAGCCAAACCTATTCAACCATATAGATTGTTCTGATCAAACGATATAGCCTTAATTGAATAACACTCGCCCCAAACAGATTCATTAAATTCAATTTTCATAAAGCCTGTCCACTCAAGGTAACACATTTTTTACTATATGTAATAGAACAAATCAATCAAAACCTTTATCACAGCTTACCATAAACCAACACTTATACACAAAAGAAATATACGATATATCAAGTATCAATCATGTAGAAATTGGCATTACCTCACCAAGAGTCATAGGACTCCTTCCAGAAACTGCAGGATAAAATGTAACTGCCACTATACGAGTAAGGAAGTCTAATTCTCCCTCTAGTTCTTCAAACTCATACAATAGTGGAAGAATGTTTCTATCTTGAGCATGAAGACGTGAACCCACTCCAGTGATAGCCATATCCTCTGCACTAATTGGTCCAGGCAATGGTATTAAGAGGTTTGTCCCATTTGCACACTGAGGTAAGCTAGCACCCTGTCAACAATTCCAAAGAAAGACTAGCACGGTAAGAGACAGTTTTGGAGCCTCTTAGTGGTCGCACACTTCTGTTATTTCTGTACCTACACACAAAATGCATGAAAGCTTTTCCTTTCTTCCTGGGCTGGATATCATTTAAATGCATGCCTTACTTAACAACTTTTTTGAGTTCGAGTTCATCCTAACAATATCAAGAAATGAGAGCTTGAGGAAAGATTGATTCACAGTAAATCTTGTACAGTGCGAGTCAAGAAAAGCCAGAAGAACCAAAACATAAACATTGTATGATGTTAAACCCACTTCTGTTCATTTCCAACACAATTCAGGTTTATATAAGAACTGATAACAGGAATTGTGCATTTGATGTTTGCTTAGAAAGGCCGACAGATACATTTCAATCTGGGAACTCTAGCAAATAAGGAACTATTTTCTTCTTTCTTTTTTCCTTCGGTTTCCTGTGCTGTTTTTTCATTTTTAATGCTCATTAAATAGAAAGTTATTTCATCCCAGATGAGCTTCAAATCTTAATAGTTTGAATCAACCGGAAAAGATAATAATTATTATTTCCATGTCATAATCTAGTCTAAAAATGGAAAATAGACCAGAAAGCAAAACAGAGAGTAAATTTTTTCCCCTTTCAAAGGTAGCAAGCTTTTACAGAACAATGAAGGATCAAAATATCAATGCAGCAGAGAATGAAACAACATTCTGATGAATAATTAATAAAGTATCATTTGCACCCCCATGATATTATCTAAAACTTAAAAGTTGTCTTCACATGTACTTTTCCAGGAGTAAGATGCATAACAGAAACGATACAGACCTCCACAACAAGCTTAAGCCCATCCAGGTAGCGGCCTATCCTCACATCAACAGTTGATGGATAGGTCGAATCATCTGCCCCATGACTAACTGTCAGAAGAAGCTGACAGATATGGCAAGGCTCACCAAGATAGATAAAAAGCTCAACCACATCAGTAGCTTGTGGGCAGACCTGTTAGAATAAACAATGAATTAAATAATTCAAATATGCAAAGAAATGCACTAGCATATCTTAAAATTAAAGCCATTGTGAGATCTGAACAAGGGAGGAGAATTTTAGCAGTTTAATCTCTTTCTCTTCCAATTTCTCATATAATGGAAATATATATTAAAAAAAAGGAACAGGACATTCTAATACCCATATTAGATCTTTCCTTTTGAAGCTCAGAAGACTGGATCCACTTGGAAACATATTGGCAACAGGCTTAAGAAAGAAACCATATGGTCGGGAAGGTACCTGCAATGATCAATGCAACGATCATAAATCAAAAGATAAAAACTAGCAATGTATCTAAATGTATATACACTCGCACACACTTGATCAATTAAAATTACTTAATCGTATTAGAATTTTGATGCAAATCAAACAATTTATAATATTTCTAATCCTTACCTGTTGATAAATTTTAATCATATTTTTTATCTCTATTATTATTCAATCAGTGTGTGTGCTGCATGTGCGCGAGAGCGTGGGTCTGTGTGTGTATATCGTAATTGAAATTTTTTATGCAATTCTTATCAATGTAAAAAATATTAAGAATCTATGGTTAGGTGTTAAAGATCAAACTCATAAATATTAAGTATTTCCCTCCATAATGCTAAGCAAATGATAAATTATAACCCAATGAAAATTCTTAGAAGTCTAGAAATTGTAACAACAGAATTTGTTTAATTCTTTCCTAAATAATCAACTTAATCACGAAAATCCTAAAGAGCATGTAAATAAATTTTATTCATTTTCAATGCACATGGAAAAATAAATAGACTTTGTTATAGTATTTTCAACAATATCTTTCATAATAATAAACATGATATTTACAGTCAAAATTGGTATCTACAAGGTACTCAGAAGTAAAAGCCATAGTTAAGGCAATAGGTGAATGTATATGTGTCTGCATGCGTATAGAAAACCCAGGAAAGCTATAAACTTAATATGAGAACATACATTTAGAGGTTGAACTGGAATTGATGGAAGGTGCTTGAACAGTCTCAAACCAAGAAACATTTCCAACTGCTTCTGACGAGAGCTATCCACAACTGCATTTTTGTATCTTCTTTGTAAAGTAATTTTCATATTTTGCGCTGCAGAGAACTGTTTAAACTTTCCGGCATCTTCATTGAATATGCTAAGAATTTGACTGTGCATGGCTTTAGAACCAGTGTAAAGCGTTGCATGGATATCACCAGCAAGAAGAAAAATATCAGCTAGCTGAGATACAGGAGACAAAATTGTCGATTGCTTGAACTCCTCAAATGACATATCAAACCTCTTCCAAGGTTTATCTGGGCAAGGATGATTCCATGTGGTGGTCCTAGTGTTATGATCAATGTAATATGTCTTCCCTGTCACAGCATCAGATCGTTTCTCCCAGCCAGGTGGCAACGGAGCAATGTATCCACCATAGCTATCAACTGACCGATAGCCATGTATATAATCACTATCAAGTGATATGGCCAATCTCCTGCACTGTTCCACAAAGACTTGGAGGGCACCGAAATAACTAGCAGCGTTGGTTCTATCCAAAGAATCAGCACAATTAAAACGTATGACTCCATTTTGATGTGTTCTTAAACAGAAGGCACCTGCAAAATCATCATTATAAATGACTTCACCTCTGCAATCGTTAAGTCGTTGCCGTGAAGGTAAATAGTCCCCTTCAGAAATGCCAATAGCGATAGTGGGTGCTTTCAGAAGTTTCCAAAGTCCCTCAATTGTTAGCTGTTCACCTTTTAGTTTCACACTTGCATGCCAGTCATAATTTACAAGATGCAATCGAGTATGAGGAAGTTTTCCAGTTGACCTGATGTAGTTTAGAGATTCTTCAAAATGCTGAACCAGGAGAGATTCTGACTTCCCTTCTCCATTTCTCAGCAAGTTGATACACACAACAGGAACGAATGCCTTTTTCTTCTGACCCTCACCAACAGTTGCATCATAACTTTGAGCATTGTATCGTTTGCTCAATCTCTGGTAATACTGTGAGCTTCCTTTGTAAGGATCCCGATCTGAAACATAGATTTCTGCTTCTGCAGCAGTAATCTTTAGTTCTGCACCCCACCAAATTGGAATAGTTCCCCTCCGCCAAATGTATGTATTAAAAGGAACACTCTGACTAACTCTTTTAGGCACCCACACTAGTTGCTCACACTCCACTTCATTCCCTGCTCATGTACATTCTTCACAAGTTCAATAAAACTCACTTAAAACCACAAAACAAATGAATAAGTGATGAGACAAGGGAAAACAAAATGAAATCGACATGCTCAAATCAAGGATTTGGAAAGCAGATACAGCAGAAAGCCAAATAAGAGACACCAAATATACGAAAAGAAAGAAATATACCAACACCTGTGGGCGCAATGAGAGGACCAAAACAATAAAGCCTAATGCCCTAAAATAATTTCTAAACTTCCAGGCTCACATAATTCTGGCAAATTTCTTTAATTTTAGCAACAAGGACCTCAAAAATTTCTTTTTATAACAACCACGGTCTTTGCTAACGTTCTATCCCATTAATTGTTCACTATTGAGAGGGCGGGTCACTCCACATATATATAATGCTATAACAGAAACAAATCCCTTTTCTCCAATTTGAAACAGTTCCCTAATCCTCATATTATACTGGCTACATCAAAGCCAACAACTGCAATAGAACAATAATTTATATTCCCCATTGTGCAAATAAAAATTGTAGGAAGTTTTAAGGAATTAAGGATTACTAAGTCACTTACTAAGAAAACACAAAAAAAAAAAAGACTTAAAAGATGTACAAGAAAAATTGTGTATCTGAAACCAATTGATTTTCATGTTTGCAAAAACAAAAGATCCAGTCTGAAGCACTGCGATGCGGTTCAAAGTTATGAATATTCAACACATCACAATGAGAAAATGGAAGGTTAAAGATTTTTTTTTGAGAAAAAAAGTGAATGATACCAATGCCAAAATAATTACTCACCACCAAACATAACAACCTGAAGGACTAGCCAATAAGAAAATCAAAATATAATTTGAAATGACTTTACTAAAATCACCCTACCTGTGCTAAAACAAGAATTTAAACCCCTTGCAAGATAACGAGTGCCAGGGTGCAGCCTGCTACGACGGGCTGTAAGAGCAACATTCCCTTCTAACTGACCCAAGCTTCCAAAACTCCGACATTCTGCAAAGCCCTATACATTAATATCAAGCAAACAGAATCAAAATGTAAAATTTATATCGTAACCACTGTATTCTTCTCCAGTTAGATAAAAGAAAATTGCAGCATAAATAAATCCCAGAAAACATGGATTAGGGGAAAAAGATGCAAAGAAAGATTATAATAGAAAAAACGAAAGCCGACATTAACATGATGAGAAAGTAGATACTACTCTATCGTGTAATAGAGGACAAAATACAGCCTGATAACATAAACAGATATTTTTGAATGATTGCCATAAAAGTTGAAATATCAAGTAGAAAATGTTACGATGAAAATATATTGAGGCAACATAATGCAAAATTATTTGGGGCTTGTCGCAGAGAAAGAGTGGTCTTGGAGAGTACTAATCAGAATCTATGATGAAACAAGTACTAAAAACTGCTTCCACTCAAGTATAATACCAAAAACCAGTAATCCTAAATCTAATCCAAAAATCAGTCACATACACCAAAATAATTTGAAGGAATATACAATACACCATCTTCCATAGGCGATGGTCTTTTATTGCCATCAAACTCCTGATATGAATATGTTAATCAAATCTCAGCACTTCAAAATTATGGTAACAATTATTCTGCGTATCAGTTTATTGGCTTGCTTCTGAATGTAGAATAAAAATAATGGAGTGAGAAACAGGAGAATGTTGCATCACTCATTCTAAGAAACAGGAAACATATTGCACCACTCAATCTGAAGTGAAGTCAGCCCTTCAATATTTACACGGACCTATATCTTTATGCATATTATATTTGACATTCATTTGAAAATTTTGTTATTATCCCCTTGTGTAGGACTTTATTCTGTTCTGGAAATAAACAAAATCCCCTCGCATGGGACTTTATTCTGTTCTGGAAATAAACAAAAACCAATAGGATTTATGTGTTGGAGTGCATCAAGGTTCCGCACTAAGCCCATTTCTTTTTGCCATCGTTATGGATGAACTAACAAGTTCACTTCAAGATGGTATACCATGGTGCATGCTGTTTGCAGATGATATTGTGTTGGTTGATGAGACGAAAGAAGGAGTGGAGATGAAGTTGGAACTATGGAGGCAAACTCTAGAATCTAGAGGCTTTAAGTTGAGTCGAAGTAAGACAGAATATTTGGAGTGTAAGTTTAGCGGCCGTAGGAGTAGGGAGGCAGGGACAATCACCCTAGATGGGAGAGTTGTTCAGGCCTCGGATTGCTTCCGGTATTTAGGATCTATTATCCAAACGGATGGAGAAGTAGATGGAGATGTTGCCCATAGGATTAAAGCTGGTTGGTCGAAGTGGAAGAGTGCTACGGGTTTCCTTTGTGATCCCGGCATGCCTAATAGATTGAAGGGAAAATTCTACCGGACGGCAATTAGACCAGCATTGTTATATGGTACGGAGTGTTGGGCAGTGAAACAATGCCACATCCATAAGATGTCGGTGGCGGAGATGCGTATGTTGAGATGGATGTGTGGTCACACGAGAAAGGACCGGGTGCGTAATGAAATAATTAGGACAAAAGTAGGGGTTACATCTATTGAGAATAAAATGAGAGAAAACCGACTAAGGTGGTTTGGCCATGTGAGACGTAGAGCGCTTGATGCGCCGGTTAGGAGAACCGAAGAGTGGCAAAGGGATGTAGTGGTGAGGGGTAGGGGAAGACCTAAGCAAACTTGGAGGAGGGTGATCGAGAGTGATATGAGTTTATTGGGAATTGAGGAAAATATGGTAGTGGATAGGACGGAGTGGAGGGAGCGAATCTGTGTCGCTGACACGACTTGATTTTCACGGTTTTATATGATGGTTCATGTTAGCCGACCCCGAATCATTTCGGGACTAAGGCTTTGTTGTTGTTGTTGTTGTTGTAGTTGAATTACTGCATCCAAGGGTTTTTTGTAAATAGATTGATGATCCTGGAAGGTGTTATCTTCAGAATTTTTATCTAATGGCATTTGAAAAATGCTTTACGCTCTTACTCCTTATCATAGTTCCAAGAAACACCAACCTAAACAACAGAATGAAATTGAGCTTGAACATATGACATCCGACAATTAATGTAGCAGACAAAAAAAAATCATAAATGAACAAACTGAACTCTATAAGATTATATTAGCTCCAAGGTTACTTTGATGAAAACCTACTGACATTCATTGGGTTCGCTCCTCTCCTACAGAATCTGTTATGGGCCTGCAAATTGGATATCATCACAGGTCCATTTACAAGAAAATCCCCTTGATTTTCCTGTTCTGCAAGGGACCTATTTTTGAGGCTCGATGGTGATTTGTAAGAGATCACCAAAATGCAATGTCTGTAATAGAATCCTCCCATCTCCGGTACTCAAATATTGGCAGCATAAGCTGCATAACCAAAGGACTCAACCGATTAATTCAAGGTTATTGAGCCTTGCGAGCTACCAAACTGCTCTACCCCGCGTGATGTAGCAAAGAATTTGGAACTAATCTAGTGGACAAACAAGGCTTGAATGTGCCCCCACTACCATATCTGTACAAATAGAATAGTGCATTCATACAGAATGGTGAAGGGACCCCTCTAGGATCGATGATCATAAAAATGACTAGAAAAATGGAGAAATCATTGTAATCCTTACCAACTTGATCTTGTTGCTCCCGGTAACAAGTATGCATGAACCATTTCACGAAGTATGTGTCCACAGATAGCCTAAAAAGTTTCGATAGTTAGCTCTCGGCCTTCCAATCGAAAAACAATGTCGATGAAGACGTGTTGATGCACTATTTCGCGGTGGGGATTGTAACTTTCCATGAATTTCACATTTATCACTCAAGGACAGAACTTTGCTTATTTCATTTTTAGAGGATCAATGAATCAAATGATATTTTTGTTCCAATAGTTGCCTCTTATTCTCCCGTTGAATCAAACTTTTTCTTGCCATAATTTTGCATTTCCTATTAACATCGCTGATACAAGTCGGTCCCTAGATATAGAAATAGAAAGAATCGCCTTACTCTATCGAAAAAATATATTCTTGGATAGAGCACAAAAAGAATTATCCAAATTTACCTGATGTAGAGGCAACCACGAAGGCCGCATAAGTAAAGATATAACCTACGAAAACGTGGGCTAATCCAACCAATTTTGCTTGCATGATGGAAAGAGCTACTGGTTTATCTCTCCATCGAATCAAATCAGCCAAAGGTGTACGTTCATGAGCCCATGCTAAAGTTTCAATCTATGAAGCACGGACTCGGGTGCAGACACGGCAAACGGCATTTTTAGAAAATATGAGACACGGGTGCGGCGGGACACGGCAAATTTTATATAATTAATTATATATACATTAGATATAAAAAAATATATAAAAAACTTGCTAATTATATATATTAGATATAAAAATATATTTGTACTGCTTGCTGAAAACAAGTCTGAAATTAGAGTAGGGGAGATGGAGACTGTTTAGTCATGAAATTAGAGCAAGGGAGATGAAATTCATGCGATTTAGAATGAAGACTGAACAAGGAAGAATCGTGAAAGGCAGGAGATGAAGAATGAATCGCGAATCGCAAATTGCAGGAGATGAATGAACCGCAAATCCCAGGAGAAATAGAAAGAGAAAAGAAATCTCAAAAGAAATTGCAGAGATGAAGAATCGCGAAAGAAATCGCAGGAGTTGAAGAATTGTGAATCGCAGGAGAAAAAAAAAACCCTAAGCTTTTCCCTATTTTCACCTCAGCCAAGTCCCATCCGTGTCCCGCCGAGTCCCATCCGTGTCACTGCCGAGTCCCATGTCCCCGCCATGTCCCCGCCGAGTCCGGCGAGTGCGACACGGCCACGGCGACCCCGGGGAAGTGTCTGTGCTTCATAGGTTTCAATCAATTCATGCCAATATCCACGCCAAGAAATTACTTCAGTCTCAACTAGACCTAAACCTGCTTGAAAAAGAAAACATAAATCCAATAGCCCAAACAAGATGTCCAAATAAGAACATCCATTCCCAGAGCGATAAGCTATTCATACCAAAAGGATATCCATTGATACGTTCTGAAGAGTTTAACCATAGATAATCTCTTAACCATCCCATCAAATAAGTGGAAGATTCATTAAATTGTTAAACATTACTCTACCATAATGTGATGTGCTTCCAATGCCAATAAAAAGTAACCCATTCAATGGTATTTAACATCCAAAAAATGCGCCCCAACCTGAACTATCACAAGTACCACTGCGCCCCGAACCATCGCAAGGAAAACTATAACCAAAATCTTTTTTATTTGGCATTAACTTCAAAATTGAAATGGAATATTACTATCGAAATCGAATTGTACATCCAAAATAGCCCCAAGAAGATTGATCCCAAGCGGATACTTTTGACATGTTCCCCCTCTTCCAGGTCCATCACAAGGAAAACGAAAACCAAGATTTGCTCTATCCGGTATCAAACGAGAGCTAGGAGCAAATAGAAATCCTTTCAGAAGTATCAACACCGTCACATGAATCGTAAATGCATAAATGTGATGGACCAAAAAATCCACCGTTCCTAATGGAATCGGTAACAAAGCAACCTTGCACCAAATGCCACTAAATCAACACCTCCCCAAGTTAAACTGGTGCTTGTTCTTGTTGCACCAGGAGCCGTTGCACTGGGCTCTGAAGTATGAGTGTTTTGTATCTATTGAGCAAAGACAGGTTGTAATTGTATAGCAGTATTTGAAAACATGGCTTGAGTTCGCTCTAAAGCGTCCATTGTATCATTATAAATATATAAACCAAAACTGAGAAAAAACCCTAAAAATATACATACCCAATTGAGATGGGATATGATTGCATCACGATGCCTAAGGACACAATCTAATAGATCGTTGTATCGAGTAGTTGGATAATAGTCTCTTACCATAAAAATGGTTGCATGCGCAGCAACACCAACTATGAGAAACTAAGATGAAATAGGCCCATACATAATACTTTGTATAAACGTTGGGGCGGACGAACACTAAGATGAAATATGCCTGCCACTATGCCCAATGTCCCCGCTGCAATATGATGAAAAGCTATTCCTCCCGGAACAAAGGGATCAAAACCTTCCACACCCCATATCGGGCTTACTGGTTGTATCTTTCCAGATTCCAAGACCATGCAATCCGGTTACATGAAAAGCGCCAAACTCAAAGCAAGCAACCCCTGAGAGAAATAAATGAATTCCAAAGATCTTGGGAAAATCCAAATAAGGTTTTCATGTACGCTCATCAAAAAATATTTCGAGATCCCAATACACCCAATGCCAAATAGCTACTAAGAAACACAAGATAGAAAAACAAAATATGCGCCCCAACCACAAAACACTCAGCTATGGGTAGCATAATCTGAAAAACCCTCAAGTAGTCATGAGGAAGGGCTTACATATTATCACTCCTTCACTACTGACACTGGTAAACTAAAAAGACGAAAGCTCAACATTTCTTTCCTTTTTTCTTCATTGCTATCTTACATCTATTCACTAGCCATAAGAACCAAGAATTTATGCACTTCTTGTTAAAGCACTTGTTTTCCATTGAGTTAAACTATTCTCAAATCACTACTTTCAAGGTTCGATTCTCAAACTCCTGAAAAGATGGTAAGCCAAACTTTTACAAGAAAATCTAAATCAAAAACCCCTACTCCATATTAAGAGTAGATAAAAATAATACTAACACTGAGATTTTCTTAATTATTCTCCCCAAGTTGGAGAAAATTCAACCTTAAGTTTTATCACAGGTGTGAATCAACAAATAGCATTTTTAGAAGTTGTAGGTCTATCTTCTTGGATATTAACAACGTGACTAAAATTATTAATTCTATTTCCCTTCCTTCCTAGGCATGCTTAGGGATTTTGAAACAAATGAGCAATTAGTTCCAATTAATTACTAGATTCAAAATGGAGGGTAGCATTTATACAGTTTAGAGTCTCTTTTTTTTTATCTTCTTTCTCTTAGGTTACTTGAGTATTTCTGATGTATTTCCATTATCTTCATTCTCTATTATAAGCTCCTCATAGTTTCCCAACCCAGTCTTATCATCCAGGGCTTCCAAGTTATACACCTCCTTAGCATCTAAAGAATAAAAGCTTCTTATTTTTAAAATTTTGCTTCTTGATCTCAATTATGAATTTCTAGCCTTGCATCTTTTTGAGTTGATGCACCCCCCAGATATTGCTTTGAACCATTGCAAAATTTCTTTAATGGTCTTTTCAACGTCTCTAAAAAATAGAATACTTGAGTAAGCACCATAAGTCATATCACAATAGCAATTTGTGGTTGACTAAAATAAGTTTGCAAATGATCTTCCAAAAGCTACATCCTCCGCACTTACTATTCTCTTATCCATGTGCATCACTTATATAATACAACTCTTATGCAATCCTGTGCACATTATTATCAATTTGTAGTTTTTGAATTTCAGCCCACACAGATTTCCATCAAAGCTATTAGTTAGAAAAGTATATACATTGTTCCTTTAAGGCACAATTTACAAACTTCAGGCAACGTGACTAACATACTGCCCCAAATGACTTAAAAGATATGTGAAGTATTAGTTTTTTTTCAGATGCCTTTTCTCTTTTTGCATATCTTTTGGGTCACATCAATAAAAAAAATCCATACAAAAAACTAGACAAAAATCTTCAAGAAACTAATAAAACTTGAAGAATATGTTAGACAGGGAACTACCACGCATCTGAGGAATAGATTATGATATCTACGTTGAACTTGTTCCAATAAGAAATTCATGTAGAACATGAGAAACAAAACAAACACGAGCATAAACCTAAAGGCTGAAGGAAAGCAAGCACTAAGCTCTCAAAACATAGATTGAAAAGCTTCCATATCCAAATGTCAACTCTAGAGTCTAGATAAGCGAATTACAATAGTAAATAGAAATTGGATATTAATACTATCCTATTACTACCAAAAATTAGTTTTGTTTTCTCAGTTCAGAAACTTCTAAACTAATGCTAAATAGGATAAAAAAAAAAAAAAAAAAAAAAAAAAAAACCTAAATAATACATGAAACTATTCTAAAAATAGGTATTCTTGACTGCACCCACTATATAAAAAAGGTTGAATAATAGAGTGACTGCAACATAAAAAGTTGAATATCTAAAAAGATACACAAAGCAGACATTTAAAACGTTAACTATCAGAAACCATCAGTGCGATAATACTTAAAGTTAAGCAAAACCTGTAGAAGAATGACACAGTGCTGGGAAAGCCCAATGTTTTTAAAGGGCATTGATAACCATGCATTCCAAACAAATTCATCATCAGGCTCTTCCAAGCGCATGCGGCTTGGAAAAGGTCGGGTGATGTCTCTGGTCTCGCAGAAGTAATGCTTTCCATCAATGTCAAGCTCGGTTAACTCTTGTATATTTTTTGTTTCTCCTTTACCCCGTTGCTCAGGATTTTGAAGTGATATTTTGATCCATTGACTCTCGGTCACTGTAAAAATACAGCCTCCACCAGGCAAATTTGGAACACTTGCAGTCAACTTTGTAGCTACAAGAAGCAAACCTATGCTTCCTAGCGCAGAATAACCTAATATTGCCCTGGCATAAGTTGTACTCCTACACAGCCATCGAGATCCATTTGTAATGAAATCAATAGCTTCATCTTCAGATTTGAAAACATCAAAACCAAGCTTCCCACGGTAGCGAAGTGCCCCGGTTGTTGGATCAATATATATCACCTGAGTGTCAGTTCTGGATGACAAACTGGCAACAATATATGCTTCGCCAGAATCCAATGTCAAAACAACAACAGATGTGTGTCTTGAACCACCAGCTGCAAGCAAATGAGACAGATGATTTGTGAGAAGAGTGCAGAATGATACCAGCAGATACAGTGTCTTTTCCCAGTGGTCATTATGAGAAAAGATGTTTTCCCTTCTATTTAAGTACAAACAAAGAAATGTATCATCATAGTCTTAAGATAACCAAAAAAAAAAAAAAGCAAGAGCACATCAGCCTAATTCAATATTCCCTCCTCAATTGGAATGCTAATTTCTAATGCAAACAATTGACAATGACAAGGAAGTTGACATTATAAATTTATTGCATTCACATAATTCATAAAACTTGAAAAAATCCTAGTTATTCTGCAGTAAATGCACATCAAATATATAAAATGATGTTCACCTGGCGATTCCATGCGCACTCAATGAAGATAACTAGTAGCTACGAAGCCTAAGGTTTCCGCATCCGACTATGAAGAACCCGTAATCTGATAATAGCAAAAGGATCTAGTAATATTATTAACAGAAACATCACCAGAAGTTGCTACAGAAAAAATGCAAAGTGAATTAAGGCAATTGAAATCTGGCAAACTAAAAGGAAGACGAAAAAGATTGAATCCCTCTGGACTACTGCAAAATAAACAATTAGTTGGCATAAATTGCTTACTGCATACGATATGCGATCTGAACCAATGATGTTAGCTTTCCAAATCCAAAATCTCAACCAAAAGTTTAGAGTCAAGGATAAAAGAACAATAAATAGGCGACGTATAAGCGTAACCGAGCGGAGAAGAGGATGGGGCAAAGGAAGAAAGATACAAGAGATAAAGAAATTGGGTTTTGTTGTGTCATGTGACCTTAGAAAGAGCTGAAAGGGAAAGGAGAAATTACGGATCCAGAACCATTAAGCAAAGATGAAATGACGAATGAAGAAGAAGAAAATTCAGAACTTAGAAATTAACAGACGGAAGAAGATGAAAAAGAAATCAACGGTACCCAGCTAAAATCGCAACAGGTCAGCAGATAATCTATATATAATATAACATAGTAAGGATGGAGCTGACGTGTCACTTACTCCTGTTTTTTACTGATAAAAAATATAATATAGAATATAATATATTAACTTTAGTTATATTATTATATTTATTTATAAAAAGATTATTTTATCCGTATTATATTAAGAGTTCTACAGAATTTAAATTAATCCCTAAAATCTCTCTAATTCTTTACATATCTATATCTAAAAGTTCTACAGAATCTAAATTAATCCCTAAAACCTCTCTAATCTGCATATCTATCTATATATCTATATATAATATAAAACAGTAACGATGAACCTGATGTGTCACTTCCACTTTTTTTACTGATAAAAAACATAATATAATATATAATATATTAATTTTAATTATATTATTATATTCATTTATAAAAAGATTATTTTATCCGTACTATATCTAATAGTTCTTCATAATTTAAATTAATCCCTAAAATCTCTCTAATTCTCTGCATATCTATATCTAAAAGTTCTACATAATTTAAATTAATCCCTAAAATCTATCTAATTCTCTACATATCTATATATTCTATATATAATATAAAACAGTAACGATGGAGCTGAGGTGTCACTTTCTCCTTTTTTACTGATAAAAAATATAATATAGAATATAATATATTAACTTTAGTTATATTATTATATTTATTTATAAAAAGATTATTTTATCCGTACTATATTTAAGAGTTGTACATAATTTAAATTAATCCCTAAAATCTCTCTAATTCTCTGCATATCTATATCTAAAAGTTCTACATAATTTAAATTAATCCCTAAAATCTCTCTAATTCTCTGCATATCTATATCTAAAAGTTCTACATAATTTAAATTAATTCCTAAAATCTCTCTAATTCTCTGTATATCTATATCTAAGAGTACTACAGAATTTAAATTAATCTCTAAAATCTCTCTAATTCTCTGCATATCTATATCTAAAAGTTCTACATAATTTAAATTAATCCCTAAAATCTCTCTAATTCTCTACATATCTATATATAATATAAAACAGTAACGATGGAGCTGAGGTGTCACTTCCTCCTTTTTTACTGATAAAAAATATAATATAAAATATAATATATTAACTTTAGTTATATTATTATATCTATACTATATATAATAGCGGAAGCAGAGAGAAATAAGGAGAAGTGTTAGGCTTTTTTGATGAGTTGTCAACGTAGTAAAAAATCAAGATTAAAAAGATATAATTAATAAAAAAAATAAAAGATTTATATTTATAATAAATTAAACAATTACTAGCTCATTAATTAAAATAATAAAAGAAAGTAAAAGTTACGGGAAGATGAAAAAACACAAAACAAAGGAAATCCAAAAGTCACAAATAAGCTTCTATATAAAGCATGATAGATAGTATTCTGCTATTATATTCATTGATCATGTCATGGTAGATAGTATTATATTTCTGAAGGTAATTATTCGATTTTTTTTCATATGTTGTAGTTATTTTGTTCCCAATATTGTGTTGTTGTTTTATTTTATTAAACAATAGTTATTATAGTTTCATCTTTCATATTCATTTCTGCCATTACTCAGGTTCTATACCTCTTGCTATCCATGTTTTTCTTTTTTATTTGTCTTTTTTTTTCAAACTAATATCTCCAATTGAAGAAATCCGATAGAAATAGAAGATGCATGGACAACTAAAATCGGGAAACATGAAAGTGTCAAAAATTATAAGAAATTCTTACGTTTCTCAAGGTAATTATTCGATTTTTTTTTCATATATTATAGTTATTGTTGTTCTCAATTGTGTTATTGTTTTATTTTTATTAAACAATAGTTGTTATAGTTTCATCTTTCAGAGTTGAAATTTCATTTCCATCGTTGTCCAGGTTCCATACTTCTCGCTACCTTTTGTTTTCTTTTTTATTTGTCTTTTTTTTCAAAATGACTAAAATAAAGATTTTGTATATTTGCATTCTTTTTTAGTATATGCTGCCAGGTGTTATTGTTTCAATTGTTAACTCTAACTAAATTTAGATTTTCGGCTTTATATGAACTCAATTTTTAGCTTTAATTGAAGTTAGATTAATTTTTCTAATTCGAAACCTGTTGAAATCCACTCATTTTTTTAGTTTGAGTTTATCTAACTGATATGGATTGTGTATTTTTTTATTTTTATTCATTTTGGTACAAATAGATATAAAGTTTCACATAATAGTTATTCATTGAAGTTTGGGACATATTGAATAAAATATTAAAGATGTATTGAAATATTATATACAATGAAGTTTATTTCAACTATAAATTATGTTATATTATTATTATTATTATTATTATTATTATTATCAATAAATTGTAAGCATCTAATGCACTTGATAAGATGTTTATTCTTGAAGAATTTGGATTATGTTAGTTACGAATTCAAAATGAAGGTAAATAAAAATAAATTTTGATGCTCAAAATCCTAAAAATGTACATTAATTATGAAATATTGAGATAATTACTTTTGCAACATTGGCTTATATAGTTTTTAACTATTATATTATAGTTGGTACAAAAATTATTAGTATTTCAAGAGTTTTTAACAGATGAAAATGAAATATGATCATAAGACAAGTTGTTGGTAAATATTAATTAAAAATATTATTATTTGAATCTCTTCAAATTCTCAAATGTTAAGCATAATGATTCTAATTAATAGAATTAATTTCACATATTAATTATAAAACATTTTTTTTGTATTGAGTGGACTTAATATTTCATTAAGAAAAAATAAAATTTTTAATTAATTGACAAAAAATATTTACACTCTTGTCTTTATATGCTTATATCTTGACATTCTCTCTTATTTTTGAAAAAAAAACGAGAGGAAGATAGTTTTCTCCTAATTATATTTTTTGTCAATTCATTTTTGTTTTCTACTTTTTTTATTTGTTTTTCTTGCTTACAAAATTCAAGAATATAGAATTATTAGAAAATATTAATGAAATCAAATAAGTGATATCTGCGAGCGTGAGCGATATTCTATACAGTGAAAGAATGAAGAACAAATTGATTGAATGTCTTGATGTGATATTACGAGATGAAAATAGGAGAAATCACCACCTTAAGCTTATTCAATTGGATATATTGGGTTATTGTAGCAGAATGAATAATTGAATTCGAATACTTGGTGATCATGAAATTCCATCAAGCAACATGATTATCACCAAGATGAATTTGTACCTAATTCTTATGAATTTTATTTTTTTTACATGTAACATATTGAATTGATAAAGTTTCTTTGTTGTTTTCATTTTAACATAGATTGTAATTCTTTTGTATCGTAGATATAATTTTTAATTTTAATTGTAGTTTAATTCAATTTTTGGCTTTTCATTATATTCTAATATATTTCTTAATTAATCTCCTATTTTATTATTATTGTTTCATAGAATTTCAAAATATGAAAATGTATTAAAATTACTAAAAAGTACAAATCATTGAATTTGTAAAAATAAATAAATCATTCACCTTTAATTAAAATTCTATAAAAAAATTAATAAATTATTTTTAAAATAAATTTAATTTGAATTATCAATAAAAAATATATATTATTTTTTTTAAAAGAAATATATATTAATTTTAAATATACATAATAAAAAAAATTCATAGCATGATATAAAATTACTTAAAAGTAAATACGTCAATTTATTTATTAATCTAAATTATATAAAAGTTTCGTATCTCGTGCATCGCACGGGTTTTCGACTAGTTTATTTATAAAAAGATTATTTTATCCGTACTATATCTAAGAGTTCTACAGAATTTAAATTAATCCCTAAAATCTCGCTAATTCTCTGCATATCTATATCTAAAAGTTCTATAGAATCTAAATCAATCCCTGAAATCTCTCTAATTCTCTGCATATCTATATATAATCTATATATAATATAAAACAGTAACGATGGAGCTGGGGTGTCACTTCCTCCTTTTTTATTGATAAAAAATATAATATAGAATATAATATATTAATTTTAGTTATATTATTATATTTATTTATAAAAAGATTATTTTATCCGTGCTATATCTAAGAGTTCTACATAATTTAAATTAATCCCTAAAATCTCTCTAATTCTCTGCATATCTATATATAAAAGTTCTACATAATTTAAATTAATTCCTAAAATCTCTCTAATTTTGTGCATATCTATATATAATATAAAACATTAACGATGGAGCTGAAGTGTCACTTCATTATTTGTTAATATTTATATATTAAGATGAATCTGTGCATCGCACGGGTCAAAAACTAGTTGAAAATTATACTAATATATTTGGTCGTTGAACTTCATTTAATTCCTTTTCTTTTCTTTTCTTTTTGAACCCTCATTTAATTCCTTTTTCATTGGGAACATCTTCTATAAAAAAAATGAAAATAGGAAAAATTATTTAAATAATTCAGTTATTATTCTCTTTAATTTGAAAATCGTGAACAGTGTCGTTTTGTCTCATACAAATACAGTAAAACCTCTATAAATTAATACTCGATAAATTAATAAACTCTTTAAAATAATAATTTCTTCTGGTCCCGTCTTGGGCCAGTTCAAAAAATGATCAATTTTAATAAATTAATAAGATAATAATTTTCTAGAACAACCCCTTATAAATACATTGTATTATTACCTCTATAAATTAATAATTTCTCAAATACATATGCGAAATCTATATAAATATACATACTTGGGATACTTTAGCAAAATATGAATCTATAGTATTTTGTTTTTTTCTTGAAATTTAAATCTAGTTGAATTTTATCTCTAACTATTCTCGGTGCATTCAAAAGTTCTGGTGTATCCTTGTCAAATTTTAACAAAAAATTGTAAAGAGTGGATGATGCTATAATTGCTTACTTTCTTGTGACTGGTTTTAAAGGTACCAAATCATCTTCAGCTTCATTCTCAATTGAATTTTGCGTAACGCTTGATACAATTTCTTCTAAACTTTGGAATTATGAGCATTCATTGTTTTCACCTGGATAATCCAATATTTGATTGACATTCATTTGATTACGGTAACCAAGCTGACCAATCATTCCGTCAAGTTCATGAATGTCTTCTTCCGTGATTGCTTCCTCTAAATTCGTTGTGACATATTCATCCCCTTTACGAATTTTGTAATGTTTGAAACAATTAATAATTTAAATTTATTTTTAAAAAAATTTAAAATCACTCTATAAATTAATAATTATTAATTTATCGATTAATTAATATCTCTCTAAATTAATAAAATTCCATGGTCCCAACATTATTAATTTATAGAGGTTTTACTGTAGGTAAAATTATCCCTTTGCGAGTCTTTAGAGCGTTAGCCATAATCCCCATCAATAACCTACACTCAAATACATAGATCACATCAAGCAACCTACACAGAACCAACATCCAAAATTAAAATACACAAATCAAATTAAACAACTTACATAAATGACATTCAATTTCATATACAAAAACATCTAAAATTCACAACAGACAACCTACACATATCACATCAAACAACATACATGAGAACATCTAAAATTCAAATACACATAATTAGTTTCGGCCTATCAGACATGAATGTCCAATGGTTGTTGTTTTCTATGCCCAAATCCTTCGCTGGAGCTCCAAAAATCAGGTCCAAGTCTATTTACTTTTTGTCTACACCATTGATGCAATCATTTGGATTTATTCCTACAAGAGATCCATAAAGTCCTTTCAACCGGCAATAATCTAGAGATATGAATTTTCTGCACCATGCTTTGAATGTCGACTTCAAATCATTAGAGCACCTTTAATGGTGTTTGTATCTTTTGGTGCCACATATACAAAAAAACACACTCACAATTAACAACCCACTATAATCCTCTCATACTTTTATTTTTCGTAGGCCCCACTTGTCATAAAACACTATTTTTTACTCAATTAATATATAATTAATAATTTATCCAACCCAACAATTTATTTAATACTTATAAATACTATACACAAATATTTACAAACACAACATTTAATTCAATACTTAATATTATGATGCAAAAAAAAACGAGTAATTAATTAGTGAAAAATTATTAATTAAAAAAAACACGCTTGTAATAATTAATACGGATAGAAAATATTACATCATTACAAGAGGAACGAGTAATTAATTAAAAAAACATGCTTATAATAATTAATACGGATAGAAAATAGTACATCACACAACATATTAAGATGATCAATTATTTAGGTCGGTGACTCCGAAACGTTGCCATATATGCTCCACCAAATCGTGCTTCAGATTGATATGGCTAACTCTACTACGTAACTGTAAATCTCGTGCGAGAAAAGTCGCAAAATCTGGTGCAGGTCCTTCTCGCAGGTCTTCAATACCAGATGGTTCAAATACTTCTAGAGGATATGTTCTAGAGTACAGATGTCGCTCATCTTCGACAATCATATTATGCAGTATGATACAAGCCTCCATAATATCATGGAGTTTACTTTGCTGCCAAAGTCTAGCTGGTCCACGAACTATTGAGAAACGGGCTTGAAGTACCCCGAATGCCCGTTCAACATCCTTCCGTGCACTCTCGTGTTTTTGCTTGAAGGTCAGCTTCTTAGGTTCAACCGCATGTGGAAAGCATTTCACAAAAGCAGCCCAGTCGGAATATATACCATCTGTTAGGTAGTATCCCATCTTGTACGTCTTGTTGTTCATAGTGTAGTGCTCATCTGGAGCGACTCCTTGTAATTTGTCTCGAAACAATGTTGATCTGTTCAATACATTGAGGTCATTGTTCGACCCAGCAACACCAAAGTAAGCATGCCATATCCATAAATCTTGTGAAGCGACGGCTTCAAGCATGATTGTAGGAATTCCATGATCTCCTCTTGTGTACTGTCCTTTCCAGCCAACTGGACAATTCTTCCAAGCCCAGTGCATGCAATCAAGACTTCCAAGCATTCCAGGAAATCCATGGGTTTCCTCGTGCATTTGGAACAAACGATGAACATCAGCAGCATTAGGTCTCCTCATATATACCGGCCCGAACACCTCGATAATTGCACGACAAAATTTCTCGAGGCATTCTAATGCAGTGCACTCTGCAATTCTAATGTATTCATCTTCTCGATCAGCAGCCTCACCATAGGCAAGCATACGAATAGCCGAAGTGCATTTTTGAAGTGGTGTAAAACCTTTTTTCCTAGCAGCATCAACCCTTTGTTGGAAATACACTGTGTGATTTCCCAATGCCTCTACTATACGTAGGAACAATGGTTTACTCATGCGAAACCTTCCACGGAACAGATGTTCATCATAAACTGGCTCATCAATAAAATAGTCTTTATACATACGTTCTGCACCTTCTTCACATTTTCGATCAACGTATTTCCTACGAAGAGTTGGTGCGGATGATTGTGTTACTTGTCGCAAGAAAGCTTGGTCCATTTGATCATCTGTTTCGTCCCACATATTTCTTACAGCATCCATTCTACTTTGAAAAAAGTTGTATTCTTCCTCATGTGACATTTTTTTAATTGAATGGAGAAGGAGATGACAATGGTAGATGGAAAATTGTAGAAAAATGGTAGATGGTAAATAATTTGCCGAATTTTAAGTTTATTTGTAGAAATTTTTTTATCACATGTAAATAGTAATAGAGAAAGTAAAATGATGTAAAATGATGTGAAGTATCCAGACCATAATTTATTATTTAAAGAAAGGTAAAATGATGTATGACAATAAACTAAAAACAAAAGAAAGCCATGTGAAGTATCCAGACCTTCTTCACATGGTAATAGTAAAGCAAAATAATTGAAATTTGTGATCATTACATATTATTCTTATTTAATGATAACATGGCATCATACATCTTATTCTTAGTCTTCACTACATCCTACTCTCACAATGGCATCAACTTACTTCACTTCATCTTACTTCACCACTGCATTCCTTAACTTCCCTCCCGAAAAACGATTAGTTTCCACAATGAATAAGAGCGAGTGCACTGAAAAGATGTTTCAATATCAATATACTGCAATCCGGGTATGTGGGGAGACATATGTGACTCCACCAATATTTCATCCAGAAACTCCATTTATGTATTGTTTCAAGCTTCCGTCTAGTGGAGAGTTCCCAATATACTCATTGCACATGTTATGGTTCTTATGCCATATGCATTTCATGCCATTTGAATTTGCTTTAGAGGAATGGTCAAATGGTTTGATTGAAGGACATATTCCTGTCAATGTTCAAACATTTCTCAAATGGTTTATGTCTATTGATGAATGGAAAGCTTTGTTCCTTAGGTTATTGTTAGATAATCATAGGGGAATTATCCCTAGGAAAAGATTCAACTCTATCGTCTTTTTAAAATGGAGGGAGTCAAGCCCGTCCCATGAGGTTTATCGCACTTATCCTTACTCGATTGTGCAAAACTGGGATCGTTATAAATTAGACGTTCGAGTACTACAAAGTATTAGTGCTTCGAAGAACGATTATCTATTAGGACAATCTTGGCAATTAAATAGAGGAGAAGGTCCATGGAATAATTTACCGATAGAATATACGACGAATATTGCGGAGGAGAAAGAGATCTATCTTACAATACATTCGGGTGTTTAATTATCATGAAGTGCTGATTTTTTTATGTTTATTTGCAAGTGTTTGTAATGTTTAATTATTAATGTTTAGTTTTTAATGTTTAATTATTAATGTTTAGTTTTTAATGTTTAATTATTTGAAATGTTTTATTTTGGTGTTTAGTGTTTGTAATAGACAACATGTTAAATAGAAAAGTAGGATAACTACATTATAAATAAGTAACATTACAAATAAATAACTAGACAACATGTTAAATAGAAAAGTAGAATAACTACATTATAAATACATAACATTACAAATTAATAAACTACATCATAAATAAATAACATTACAAATATTGATTCAAAAAAAAAAAAACATTACAAATAAATAACTAGACAACATTACAACATAAATAACTAGACAACATTATTAAATATATTTAAAGAAAATCATACTTCGCTTTGATGTGTGCGCAAATTTTTTTATGTCGTGACAGTCGGTCTTCATCCATATCCGAAGTATCTTTGTCGAGAATTTCAAAATCTTTTTGCTTAATTTGTTCTTCTTGATTACGAAGAAATGTTATGCCTTGTTGCACTAAATCGTGCGATGTTTTAACTTTTTGCATTTGTAAATCTTTGTAGAATTCCTCATCTATGTTTTGAGAGGAGTCACTCATCTTTTTTTTTACCTTTCGACGCTCTTTTAGCCGCCTTCTGGCCTATTGGACGTTCGGGGAACGATTGCACGTCATTGTCACTTTCACTTGCTGAATTGTATTGTCCTGAAGCAGCCACCTTCGATCTTTTTGATGAATCATCATCAGTATTTTTTTCTTTAAAAGCGATCCATTTAGGTTCGTCTTTCATTATTTGCCAACAATGAATATAAGGAAATTTGGAGCTATTCCTTTGAACGTAGAGTTGTTCCGCCTTTTCAATGATTTGTGCATCAGAATGGCCACTTGGTTTCATTGCAACAATATCGGAATAACACCCGACAAAATCAGAGATATTTTTACTAATTTTGTAAAATTTCGCTGAAGCCGTATTCTCTTTGGGTAGACACGGACCTTCAGGCTTATATATGTTGAAATGATTCGTGATTCTCTTCCAAAAATCACCTAGCCGTTGATCGGTACCAACGACTTCATCGTTTGCTACTGTTAACCAAGTATTGCATAAAAAAATTTCAAGTGTAGTAGTCCACCTGAACCTCGGTGTTGAACCGACTACTGGTTGTGCTTGACTTCTTGTAACTTCAACTCATTCATCCACCCGAAGCATTTGTTGGAGATTCCACATTCATTGGTACTGGCCCGGAATGCTCCTTTCTTATGTACGAATCATTAGTAAAAGGGCCACGTGGGTAGTAGCCCGACATCGGTTGATGATTTCCCGGTATATTCATATACGGGTAAGGGTGTTCGGGATTGAAAAAGTTTTGAGAATTCGGTGGATATTGCATGTATGGATCATATAAGGGTCGTGGAGTGGGCCTAATCGGAGACCTTTGAGAGTTTTGTGTTTCGGAAAATTGAGTGTTTGGAACCTGAGAATAATATTGGGTAAATTGATCTTGATGATTTTCCATTACAAAGTATGAATAATAGAGGATTGAGATGAATTTTTTGGTGATAAAATGATATTAAAATTACATTTTATAGAAGTATAAAAAATATTACCGTTTGAAAACCAGGATCAAAATTGTAATTTTTCAATTATAATGTTACCGTTTGCACTTATTACCGTTTGAGAATAAAAAAATTACAATTTTAATTGTGAAATTGAATATAGAGTTTTCACCCACCACTGCACAATTGAATAAAAAAATATAAAACATCAATTCAAACCCACTACAAATAATGATTGCATAACTTTTAAATTTTTTATTCTTCTTGGCGCGCCCAATATTGAGAATGAGTTACACGCGCGAAATTTACGCTTTTGCATAGCAGCGTGTATCTCACCATCTGGCTAATTACAATTTATGTGCCATTTTTTTTCCTTTTCGCCGTACACTCTCAATTTTGGTTATAAACTATTTTCAGAGACAACCACTCTAATGGTTGTATGTTTCATTTATCCTAAAAACACAACAAAGTTGTGTCCACTAAAGTTGCTCTTAGAGAAATGATGAGAATAAACAAATACAAATAATAGGTCACTAATGATATGATAGTACAAATACAATCATTAGTGACCTATTATTTGTTGAACAGAAATGATAATAGGTCACTAATGATTGTTGAAGAGAAATGATGAGAATAAAGTAGGACTAATTTAGGTATTTACGGGTTAAATTCAATAGCGGACTAATTTTTTTACGGGTTTAATTCAACTGCGGACTAATTTTTTTTACGTAACAGGTATTTACGGATTTAATTCAATAGCGGACTAGCTATTTTTTTTGCTCTCCCGACACGCTGGCATGTGCCTATCACGCCTCACCTTGTGGTCGGGCGTGATAGCCCCACGTCTCACCGTGTGGTCGGGCGCCCGACCACACGGTGAGACGTGGGGCTATCACGCCCGACCACAAGGTGAGGCGTGATAGGCACATGCCAGCGTGTCGGGAGAGCAAAAAAAATAGCTTTTTCCTCCCCAAAACCCATGAAAGGGTATTTTCGTCCTTTCACGGGGCTAGTGGTGGGAATTTGGGGCTGGGTTTAACAACACCCTTTCTTATTCTTCTTCTTCTTTCTTTTCTTTTTCTTCTTCCTCTCTCTCTTCTCTTCTCCTTCCTCTCTTTCTTCTATTTTTTTAAGTTCCGAAATCTGGAAATTCTAGATTTCTAGAAATTTCCAGAAATCTGGAATCGAAACTAAAAAAAAAAGAAGAAAAAATAGAAGAAGAGAAGAGAGAGAGGAAGAAAAAGACAAGAGAGAGAGAGGGGAAGAAGAAGAGAAGAGAGAGAGAGAGAGGGGAAGAAGAATAAGAAAAGAAAGGAGGAGGAGGAGAAGAAGAAGAAGGAAAAAAGAAAAATAAAAAAAAAACCGCTTTTCCAACTTTACCCATTGCCATGTCAGCACTTTTAACAGTGTTAAGCCATTTTCCGTTTTTCGGGTAACGATGTAAACCACACTCCTTTTTTTTGGTAAAAACAAACCACATGGGTTTTTTTGTGAAATACATGAAACCACAGGACATTTTTTTGGAATTTACCCTATAATATATTATCACTATTGTATTTTTGAATGTATTTGAATTAGTCAATCTTGTTCATAATAGGTAGTTATTGTATAGGATTCTAAGCCTAAAATTTCTCCTATTCAGTTGTATTCCATTTGTATTTATTCCTGATTCATCTAATGAGAAAGGCAACAAATTACCTTCTTTCAATATGTAAATTTTTATGAACCTTGCAGCAACAGTGTTGAAAACATACACTCTTCAATTGCATTGTGTGATTGTTTTTATCCTTTGTGACAACCCTTGAAGCATAGACTCTTCGTGGACATTTTTCTGTGTCACTCATCGTCCATTTACAAATAGCTTCAATCTTGATTGGGGTATTAAATAGGAACCATGATTGGAACCTATTTTTTTATGTCATCACTCTTGCAAGCTTCCTTAAACTCCTCTCATCATTGAAAAGTATGTCAAACTTAAATGTTGGATCAACCATATCCCTTGTTGCATTGAACTCTGGATCCCTAGGCCTACGACTTCATTTTCTGAATCTGATTCACAATAAATATTGGATGAATCTGCATACTTTGATGAATTGCCATCTACCTAAAAGTTCATACTTGGATCAACCCCGCTGCTCCTAACTTCTGCTTGAGTCTTAGGTCTCCCTCTTTTAGCATGTTCAACACCTTCAACCAAATATTCATCATCTTCTTCCAATATGTAATCTAGATCAATATATTCATATATTTTCTACTATATGTGGTGCATTATTGGCTTGAGCTTCTCCTACATTCTCAACAGAAACATCATGGCCACCAAACTCACCTTCATATGGATTTTCATTGAAGGACATTTCATTGGTAACAATGAAAAAGGCCTCATTGTTGTCTTCACTACCCGATGAAGACCCCGATTCTTCAACACCTACACCATCATTGAAGTCACAGTTGTCTCCAATGTTGTACTCAAACATTAATATATCTTTTCTCACTTGTTCCTTTTTCTTTACACTTACTAAGATCATCTCCAACCATACTCCAGAATCTATTTTTAGATTAAAAGTGCACTCCAATGGTACTCTAAAACCTTACTCTATTTTTAGAGTAAGGTTTGTGATACTCTATATATGAAGTATTAAAATGTCCTACTCTACTTTTAGAGTAAGGATTAATGATTGTTTAAGAATAAAATATCATTTAATATAATAAATGGTATGTAAAACTAATATAATAATAATAATAAATTATTTGTTAACAAAAATATTCTTTTTAAAGTTATAAATGGTTGAAGAAGTGTTAGGCCCTGTTCTTTATTATTTAATGTCAGTAACAATCAGTCCAGTTCAGTTCAGTAGCAATCAGTTCAGTTCAGTTCAACATTCAGTTTCAATATTCACTTTCAACATTCAGTTTCAACATTCAATAATTTATCATTATTTATTATAATTATAATTATTTATATATAATGGCTTAATATATCATTTTCCCTCTAAACTTGTCCAAAAAGCTTGATTGGCTCCCTGAACTTTCAAAGCGTCCCGATAGCCTCCTCAACTTGCATAAAATGTCCAGTTAGCCCCCTGAACTTGCACAAAATGTAATCAATTGATCACTCGGTTGCAGAAAAAGTAAGTTAAATGAGGAAGATGTATTGCACGAGACTTAAAAAAGTAAAACGACCAAAATCAGGGTATACGATTCTAATATTAGAGAAGACAAGTTGTATAGTTGAGCAAGCAATAACTTCATTTTTAATCTATTTTTGAATTATGTAATAACATTCTAAGATGCGTGGAATACGTCTTCCGCATTTAACTTACTTTTTTACGACCGAGTTATCAATTGATTACATTTTATGCAAGTTCATGGGCTAACTGAACATTTTATACAAGTTGAGGGGGCTATCGGGATGCTTTGAAAGTTCAGGGAGCCAATCAAGCTTTTTGGACAAGTTCAGGGGGCAAATGATATATTAATCCATATATAATTTTTTGGTAGGGATTAAGCCATATATAATTTATTATTATTATTATTTATCTATAATTTATTATAATTATTTATAAATAATTTATTATATATTAATTTATCTATTTTTATTTTTATTATAATTATTTATATATAATTTATGCTTTGTCATTATTTATTATAATTATAATTATTTGGTACAACTTGTTTGCAAATTTTGCGAGAAGTAAATAAATATTATATTAATACGTTTACGTTACAATATACGTTACGTTACAATGCTTTAAAAAATTAACTGCCCCAACTACATTTTAATTATTTCTAATCATCTTCGTTAACTTCATCATCATCGTCAAGTTCATTCTCCACTCCCGCTTCATGCTCCGCTCCCACTTCATTCTCGGCTAGACGTGATTGCCAAATCTGTTGCGCTATACCATTCCGCACTGCAAACATGGCGTTTTTACGATCTACATTAAACATATCTGAATCTACCATTCCATTAACATTTGGACCATGTTGTATAATTGGTATCCCAAGCATGGACAGTCTTATGAAATTATGAACTTCATTCTCGGCTAGACGTGATTGCCAAATATGTTGCGCTATACCATTCCGCACTGCTAACATGGCGTTTTTACGATCTACATTAAACATATCTGAATCTACCCTTTTAGTAACATTTGGACCATATTGTATAATTGGTATCCCAAGCATGGACAATCTTATGAAATTATGAAGCGTGAAAGTAGAAACAATAATCAACATTTGATACTTTTTTGACATTTGAGGCATATTATAGAGCACTTTCCACCTTTTCTTTAACTGTCCAAACGTCATTTCTACTTTCATTCTTAATAATGAATGTAATTGTAATGTTCTTCAATTCCTCTAGATTTTCCACACCTAAACTCCGGCATGTGACATCTAACTCTGAAGTCTCTAATTGGGGATAAATATCCAAGCGTATTTGGATATCCCGAGTCCACCATATAATATTTTCCTACAAATTATGTGAAAAAAATAGAATCAATGATAAGTTTGTTATGGAAATAAAAAAATTATAAATATAACTTTCCCTTCAGGTGGATGAGGAAAACAATATTTTGAATCAGTTAAAGAATCTTTCCACACTGTAACATCATGCACACTTCCTTCCCAACCGATAGTAATGAATGTGAAAATTCTATCAAATGAACAACAAGACAATACATTCCAACTTCTGTTTCCATGGTGATCTCGAAATGGCACACCTTCCTCGTCACTAATGATTGCAGCCCCAACAGCATCCTAATGTAGAACAAGACAAATATAATGTAGAACATTGCCTTCAAATATTAAACAATACAAATATAATATAAAACATTACCTTAAAATAAGGCCAATAGTGTGAGCCTTCTGCTACTTCCGGAGGAATCTCTAACAAATCACGATGCGGTCTGATGATATCGAACGATAATATGACCAAAGCATCCAACACCTTCCTAAAATACTTGCTTATTGTAGATATAGAATGCCTAAATGTATCGCCCACATCACGATAAGAAACTCCATTGGCTAATATGTATAAACAAATGTCAACTTGCTCAACCACAGATATATTTTTACTATCTGCTAACAAATTTCTTTCAACCATCAAATTCACTAATTTTACGAACATATCTCTATGAAGTCGTAGCTGCTCTTTATACGACATATGAGTTTCATTCAACAACCTATGTATGTATTACCACCACTTTCTCCTTCAGTTCTGTGAGGTTGTCTTAGTGTTGATGAATCAGGAGGTGGTTGGTGTGATCTCCTCATTTCTTCTAATGCAATAATCTAGCTGCTCATCTAATGTTATCTTCCATTCTACATACGTCAAACAATTAAATATGTAAGGCTGTAAAATAACATCAAACAAATATCCAACTAAAATAAAATACATAACACAAAGTTTCAAGTTAAATGAAGTACATAACAAGAAGTGTTAATCAAACTAAAAAGCACACAACAAAAAGTACCAATTCAAATAAAGTACACAACACAAAGATTAAACATCATCATCATAGAGGATAATCCATAGCGTAATCCAGGCCAATGTCCTTCAAAAAAATCCACCTCTGATTATCATTTCGGAGTGCTAAAAAACTGTCAGCATATTTCTCCTCATTCAAGTACCTAATAGCAGTTACAAAGTACTGATCACCCCGTATCTCAGGGACTCCCATTGATGAAAGAGTATCACTAACCCTTTGAGCCTTTGAAGTTCTACTAGATTAACCAACGCAACTACTAGACAATAGCTAGATAACAGTATCAAAACTAGTTTGCCTTCTTTTAAATTCAGCAGAAGTTATACTCTCTTCACTTTTTCGTTTGGAGGAGATGGCACGAGATACTTTTCTCATGGCAGACTTTGGAGGGGAGATACTTTCAGCGACCGATGGAAATACTACGTCATTATGTTCATTCTTATCCATTTCACTATCTCCAAAACCTTCTTCATCATTAATGGTCAAATCCTCCATGTTTTTTTGTTAAACTATGAATCGGGTTTTGCCATCGCGGGTGCAAAGTCACCACCAACACCATGAGAAGTTTGACCACCAAAGACTCTACGCAGCAAATCAACATTCGCCAACTCCTTCTTAGCCAATGCTAACCCATGCTTGCTATTCTTCTGCAATAAAAAAATTCATATTTCAAAATACATACTTATTATAATTCAATTCAATTAAATCATATAAGAAAAGAAAAGGTTCATACCTGCAAGTAAGCATGTCATCGCTCCAGGGACTTTTCTTGGACATCCACAAAACCCATTGTAGGGTCATAAGCTATGCCAATTAAACGTTGCAATTCCTCCCAAGTTTTAAACTTTTCTTTCAAGTCGGTAAAATGATTATACGCTTGTCTATGTTTAATACAATTCTCTCCTAATTGTGAATTAAAAAGTTTGGCAATAGTTGTCCAACTATACTTAGTATTTCCTTTGGCTTTATGCTCTGCCAAAATATTAAGCAACTTTTTTGTTTTTTCATCATCCTACTGTATCCTAACCATTATCTTTATCCACCAAAACAAAAAACATTAAACAAGCAAAATATACTATAATATATCAAATAATAAAAATATATCATAATATACCATAAAATACCATATATACCAAAAAATGTTGTAATATACATAATATATAAAAACATACCATAATATACCAAAAATATCATAATACACTACAAGAAAACAGTTAGTTAACTACCGCAATTCTAGTAGCTAATTCGGTAGCTAAAATGGTTTACCGACTGAATTTAATGGTTTACCGACCAAACACATTCAGTCGGTAAGTGCCTAGTCGCTAGACAAATGCCGACTGTTTTTTTATGATGGTCGCAGTCTATAGCGACCATTTTATGTAGTCGCTGGTTAGTCGCAATTTTACCGACCAAATGTTGCGACTACAAATAGTCGCTAATTGGCTATGTGAAAAATAAGCTGGTTGATTTTCCGACGAATTCTGACGGAAATTTTGTCGGTAGTTACTGAAAATTTTATCATTTTTTTCCTATAAATTTTTTCTATTGTGATGTACTATATTATATATAATTACAATTGTAATTACAATTATAAACATATTTTAACCTTTCACAATCAATTAATCACAATATTCATAAAAACTAGAAATATATTTAGAAATAATTAATATTTTTTTTTGAATGGAAGTAGGGGAAGGGCCAACAACGGATATCCAAACTAGATTGGTACCCCAGAACCGACGACCCCGGATTTATTCAAGTAAACAAAGAATAGCAAATATAATAAGTTCAGCCCGAACAGGCAAAAAATGCTTAACTACACAACCCTATAATTACAAACACCATTAATATCATCATTGATCAAAACGTTACAAAAGTCGGGCGAAGAGGCCCACCCTTGCGCACTGTTGTTGCAGACCATAATTAGCAAGTTTGTCAGCAACTATATACGTTGAGTCTACCTCAAGCCACGTAGTTTATGCCATCCAAAACTCCAAGCCTAATTGACTGCATACATAGCACTTCATCACCACCTCTCTTCTTCAATTTAAGATTCCATTTCAACTTAGACCACTTCAGTCTCAAACCTCACTGTTTAGAGCTGCATCCCTGAAGTAGAAATAAATTTAAGTCTAAGGTTAATGCTTTACAAAAAATATTCAAATCTAAGTTAAAGGCTAATATCATGTAATGACATGTTAGGAGGAACAAGTGTTATTCATTCAAGCATATTAAATATACGTTATGGACAACATAGTACAACTACTGCAATGAGAATATGAATTTCAGTAGGATAAGTAAAGTGACAAATAGCAATAAATTGTATTAAGAAAAAACAAAGACAAATAGCAATATATCAAATGGTGATTTATAAACACACCTCAATCCAAGCTGCAAATTTAGGCCTGCCTGTTGTGATGTCATGGTTCATAACTTCTGAGAAGTAGATTTGGACTCTATCAACGAATGGTAAAGAGGCTATATCAACCTAAAAGAAATTGTCATATCACCACAAGTTAACCAATAAGCAATCAATCAATACATGCATTATGAAATAATTTAGTTTGGAATGCGTTTCCGTTTCCTACATCTTTACAAATATTGTTTCTCGGTGTCCATTTCGATATAACATTGGTGTCAAGACAAGAAGAAGAATCAAACAACGCTAACTTACCAAATAGAACTGGCCACCAAGCAAGAATGGTCTATCATCAAATTTTTGAAGAGCATTTTCCAAGTAATTAAAAACAGGAGCTAAAAATAAATTAGCAGTACAAGTAAGCATAGTTCATATGAAGACAAGAGAAGACTGCGCATTTAAGAACAGAAAGTTCCAGAACTGACCAGTTTCTTGTATTAAATCTCCCTTCATTGAAGCAAACAAAGTTCTGATAACATTAAATGATCAAACATTGATCCAAGAAGCCTTAGAAATCTATAAAATCTATTCCAAAAAATAAATGGTGGTTATAAGAATATTCAATAAATCAGAAGAATGCACCATTTCAAATCAGAATCTATACTGCCAACTTAATTTCAATGTCTCTAAATTAGACCACATTATACTATAGTTCCATGCAAACCATAATAAGTTTAACCACAAATTCTTAGATCCATGCTTTAGATCGAGGTAATTAGGTTTTTCTCATATTCATTTTATATTTTTTTTTCTTTTTTATTTTAAATTTCTTTTTTCTTTTTCTTTTTATTGCAAAACACGGGCACAATATTTCTCCCAAATTTTGCGACTGGGTAAAACATTAGCGACTGCATCGGTCGCTGATTAGCGACTGAATTATAACTAGTCGCTAAAAGCGGTCGCTAACTAGCTGTTTTCTTATAGTGATATATATAATATAAAAAAATACTATAATATACCAAAAAATGCCATAATATATAAAAATATACCAAAAATACCATAATATATCATATTTACCAAATATACAAAAAAAAATATACCATAATATACCCAAAAATAACATAATATATCATAACATACCAAAAGATATCATAATATATATAATATACCTAATATACCCAAAAATAACATAATATATCATACATACCAAAAAATGTCATAATATATATAATATATTAAAAAATACCATAATATACCAAAAAAATATCATAATATATCAGATTTACCAAATACACCATAATATACCCAAAAATAACATAATATATCATAAAATTATTTTTCAAAATATTTATCAATAAAAATATATACATATTAACAAATAATTAAGATCCAATTTTATTAAAAAAAGGGTTTCATCATCCGAAATATAAAATAATAATAAAAGATTATCAATTAATATAATTTACTTAACCTTGTTTTATTGTTTAAAAGCACCGATTTCCATTCAAGAATTATTAAAGATTAAAGAATATAAATATTTACCAAAAAAAATAGAATATAAATATTTAATTTATAATAATCTTTATTATTGTGCACAAGTTGACTATTATGGCATAATTTTACTATTATGCACAAGTTGACTACTATTATGCACTAGTTGAATAATAATTTTTACTATTAAAAAATACCATAATTTTTCCAAAAATAATTACCTCAGTCGCCGAAGAAATTGAGACGGCGGTGGCTGGAGGCAGCGGACGGAGCAGTGGAGATGTAGATGGATGGCAGTGGCGGCCGCAATCACTAGAGGAGGCGGCAGCAGCATGGGGAATGTGATGGGTGGAGAATGAGATGAAGACCATATTTTGTAATGTAGGAGATGGGTTATATAAATTATAAATGTGTAGGGTTGCAATAATTAATATTTATAATAAAGGGAAAATTACAAAACTGGATCAAATGGGAGGCCCATTTACATATTTAACCCATTTACTAATTCTACTACATATCTAGACTGATTTTGTGTGACTTTTCAAAAATACCCTCAATATTTACGCGGGGCTCGCCCGATCCCGTCTGACTTCGCATATTCACCCATATGCGAAGCCTGCGAAGTTAATGTTTGGATTTACTTAATGAATTTAGTTCGCATATGCGAAGCCTGCGAAGCTGAAGTTTGTTTTGCTTGATGAATTTAGTTCGCATATGCGAATGCTGGATATGATTTCAAGCTAATACGCGAAGTGGTATATAACAAAAAATGGCAAACAACAACGGATTCGAACATTAAAATCATAACATTATCAAAATTTACAACAAGATTGCCACAATAACAACATTCAAATCATAACATTATCAAAATTTACAACAAGATTGCCACAATGAACTCTACTAACTAATCATTTCAAAGTGAACCTAACTAATCCGGTACCAATTTTGAATCGAATGAGTAATCTTGGTGTGCACCGTGTGACACATCCATCCCAAAAGGTCTGGACTTCCAGACCTTTTGGGATGGACGTGTCGCACGGTGCACACCAAGATTACTTATCCGATTCAAGATTGGCACCGGATTAAGTTAGGTCCACTTTGAAGATTGGCACCATGGGATGGACGTGTCCCATGGTGCACCCCAAGATTGACACAACCTCTCCTAACCAATCATTTTAGGAGTGAATGTGTCAATCTTGGGGAAGTTCATCCCTATACAGGAAGGAAAATCATCTCCCCTGCAGCCCAGTACGCCACCTTCCAAAAAGGGATGTTATGTATTCAACCATCTACAGAAAAAATTAATCATGTTAGGTAGGGAAAAAGACGATTTTGGCTTCGCGAAATGAAAATTAGCGAAGCATGCGAATGTAAATGTGCAGGGGAAGAGTTGATTTTACTTCGCATATCGATTTTTTCGCGAAGTTTGCGAGGTCTGAAATGTGACTATCTACGTCGCATATCGATGCTTTCGCGAAGTCTGCGAGGTCTGAAACGTGAGGATCTATTCGCAGACTTCGCGAACTAATCGATTCGCGAGGTAGATCCATATGTTTCAAACTCTTTCTCTTCGCAGATCTTCGCGAAATCATCAATTCACGAAGTAGATCATCACTTTCCAGGCTCGTTCTCTTCGCAAAGCTTAGCGAAACCATCGATTGCGAAGTGAATTCATGAAAAAACGCAGAAAAAAAACAGATACTTACATTTTTCGCCCCTTTCACCTCCAAAAGCGACAATAACAATATGATAACATGGGAAGAACGAAGGAAATAACGTAGAAAAACCATTTCTTTGATGGTAACAATAAGAAAGAAACCAAGCAACGAACAGGAAGATGAAAAACCATTTACTCGTTTTCTAGGGTTGGGAAGTTGCAGAATCAAGAGATGAAGAGATGAAAAAGAGAAATTCATTGTGATTTTGACTAAATGGTGCAGATTTCGTGCAATTTAAAGGAAGAAAGGAAGATCAAAAGTCTTGAAATCATTAATGCAGGAGCAACTTTTCGCATAACCAAGGAGATGGGGGGAGCGGCGATTCACGAGTGGTGGAAGTGGGAAGGTTAGAGATATTTTTGGAAAGTCACATAAAATCAGTCTAGATATGTAGTAGAATTAGTAAATGGGTTAAATATGTAAATGAGCCTCCCGTTTGACCCAGTTTTGTAATTTTCCCTATAGTGAATAGTGAATAATAAATTTGAATAGTAAATTCAGCCGCCCAACACCACCAATAACATCAAAGTTCAGCCACCCAACACCACCAATAACATCATAGTAAATTCAGCCACCCATATATATGGTTTGAAATTTGTAATAAATTCACAAATTATCCAAAAATTATAATAAATTCATCAATTATCCAAATTTTGTAATAAATTTACCCAATTCACCCACTTATATGAAAATTTATAATAAATTTACCCACATAATAAATTAAAATACGGATGCATACTTCCTAATAAATTTTAATTATGGTTTTTCTTTTTTTTTTAGGTTCTAAATTATGGTTAGAATATATAAAAAAAGTTAAGGTGCAAAAATACCCCTGACGTTTTAGGTCATGAGCAAGTTTACCCCCTAGCGTCTCAAATTGTGCAATTTTATCCCTAACGTTGGAAGCCAATAGCAATTTTACCCATAACATTGATAAATTGGGTCAAGAGTTTGTATTCATATGGAAATTTGTATTTATATTTAATTTCATAGGCTTTAAATTATATGTAATTTGTATTTTTAATTTAAATTAGACTAATTTTTTTATTTTATAGACTTTTATTTGACAAGATTTATGATCGAGAAGACAGTTTAATGAATTGTTTCTCAAATTTACCCAATTTATCAATGTTAGGGATAAAATTGCACCATTTTAGACGTTATGGGTAAAATTACTCCTGACCCAAAACGTTAGGGGTATTTTTACACCTAAACCCTTAATTGTAATAAAAAGTTAAGAGTTTGTATTCATATAAAAATTTGTATTTAATTTCATAGGCTTTAAGTTATATGTAAATTTGTGTTTGTATGTAATTTATATTTTAAATTAGACTCATTTTTATTTAGTTTCATAGGCTTTTATCGAGCCGAGCTTTTATTTGATATTCAATTTAGTTTAATCTTTAATAGTATATTTATTTATTATTGATATTATTATAATAGCTCGGGACCAGTATTGGTCCCGACCACTCAGATGATGTCACGTAAATCTAACTGCTGATGCGGAATCATCTGAGTGGATGGACCAATACTAGTCCTCGTCTACAGTAGAATTTCTCCCGTTATAACTCTCCAATATAAACGACATAGTATATGTGTTTTGTAAAGCTTATTTTCGCAATTCTAAGAGATTATCTTATCTTATTTTGATTTTGTTCATCTTTTTCGATTTCGTTTCGTTCTTGTTTTGTGATTTTTTGCTTGTTTTTCATGTGCAGTCTTTCTCTATTCATCAGGAATGTCTTACATTAGAGTTGTGATCGGAGGGAATGATAATAATTAACAAGGAAATTTGAGGAATCATGGAGGTCTAAAGAGTAATAATGGAAATCGCGAGAATCCAAATCCAAACCAAGAAAATGTTCATACTAGAGGTAATGAATTTCATAATATTTCACAAAATTTGTATAGTCCTTTCTTATTCATCCTGGTGAGAACTCTTATTGGTGTATGTCCTAGTCCTAAGACCATTATTATTATTATTATTATAAGCTTATTAATGTCCAATATTATCATTAAAATTATTTTAAAGTCTAATATCATCATTATTGTACTTTTCCTCCATCTAATGGCATCTTATTATTTCTCCAAATCTTGTTGAAGAACATCGTCAACCATTTGATTCCTCTCTCTCCCAAACATATCCAAATCTCAATAGGGATGCCATCAGGTCCTATTGCTTTCTTCAATCTCATCTTATTTAATGCCATTTTGACTTTACCCTTTTGAATTCTACGCATGCAGTCACAATTTATCATATCGTGAGGGATACTTATATCTCCAACATCTTGTCCACGATCTCCGTTAAATAAGTCATCAAAATAGGACCTCCATCGTTCCTTGATATCCTTATCTCCAACTAGAACTTTTTGGTCCACATCCTTCACACGTTTAACTTTTCTGAGATATCGCGTCTTCCTATCTCTCATCCGAGCAATTCCGTCTCTTTCACTTTTGCTCTAAAAAATATAGAACACGTAAATATTATAGTATATAACAATATAATATACAACACACCACATCTTTGATCTTTCTCTCTTTCACCGATTCTTCATCTCCTTCTTACTTTCTCCAATATCATAATCAAGATTCAAGCTCAAGGAAGTTCAAGTAAGTTACTTATCTCTTCTAGTACCGATCTTATTTATCCATTATTTTAGGCTTGTTTTAGTTAGCCCTGATAGAGGTTTTATGTTATTAGTTTTTATGTAATAAGGATTTTGTGGTATTATTACTTTTAATCTCTGCAATTATAGTGTGATGGCTACCATTTTGGATGTGTTTCCTATTAAAGAATGCATATTGGCTTATTCACATCCTATCGAGGACAAAGACTGTTTGATAAGGACATAAATTTGTGCATTTTGTTCTATGATGGTCAAGCAATCATTCAAAGCATTCAAGAGGATCTAAAAAAGGTTTTGGACGAGTCGGCGTGCCAAAAATAGTGAGATCATCATGCCTATGTATGAGGTTTCAGGCTCGAATGGGCAACATGTTGTGTCAAGAGATGACAAACCATGTGGAGGAAAAATAGAGTCCACACGGCGTGTCAAACAATCACACATCGTGTGGCTCGATATAAGGCAATTCTGCTTCTTAATTTTTAATTCACACGACATGTGGACTAACTGACACGCCGTGTGAACTCCAAATTTAATAGTGCTTTTCTCTCCACCAGTTTACTAATTATAAGAGTGCCACTGTTATTTAAAACTCATGCCATTAACTTATTTACTAGTTTGCCGGTGAGTTATAATTTATCCTTTTTGCTATTTTTTAAGTTATCCTAAAATAGTTTGTCCTCAGGGACTTTCTTGTATTTTCTTTGTTAGGGTTGGGAGTATATAAACCCTAATTTCATATTGTAATTTATCTTTTTTTATCAAATCAAATACAAAATACTCATATGAAGGTTAGGGTTTTATCCAATTTGGGGGTTCATCTCCTTAAAGTTTAGCTTGCGAATTTCTATCTATTTGTTGGTTTAAAATTAAAACCTTCAATTTCATCTTTCAACAATTTCAATGTGTATCAGTTGATATTAGAGCCAGTTGTTTCCTAAGCCAACTACTTTGGCATGGTTCAACCTATAATATCTCAAAAACAAATTTAGGCATATGATAAGAGGCTTGAAGACTTGAGGCTAGAAATGAGAGCTTCAAATGAACAATTAGGGAGAAAATAAGGTTTTCTATGGAACAAATGAGGGTACAAGTCTAAGATATGATCAAATAAGCATTGGAAAGGAATCCTAGAAGGGAAGAGGAAGGCCCTCTACCACCATTGCCACCCCCTAGGATGAATCCATTTCAACCACACCAAAACCCAAGACTCCAATGTATCAAAAGGTAAGGGGACCTAATTTTGTGATAGTTGATGATTTTGATAATGATGATGATGAGATTGATTATGATGATTATGTGTTTGTGCGTAATGAACTTAGAGGAAATATAGATATGGGTTTTGCGGGGAGGAACCCTTATAGTGGGAATGAGAATATGAGGAATCCATTTAGGGATAACTTTGATAGGGATGATGCTTTTAAGTTAAAGGTGGATTTGCCCGCATTCGGGGGGATTTAGATGTTGAAGGGGTTCTTAATTGGTTATCGGGACTGGAGAGGTTCTTTCAATATGCAGGAATCTTGGACAATATGAAAGTGAGGTTGGTTGGTTGTCGTTTAAAAGGAGGAGCCTTGGTTTGGTGGGATCAACTTGGGGAAGAACAAAGATGAGGGGGGGGGGGGGGAACCGATTCGATCTTGGCCATGGATGAGAGCGATGTGGAGAGAGAGGTTTTTACCACTAGATTATGAGCAATACATTTATAGTTCCTAAAAAAAAGTGTACACAAGGAGTATGAGTGTGCATGAGTACACCTCGAAATTCTTAAGGTTATCAACTAGAGCCCAGTTGATGGAGTCAGAGAGTCAAAAGGCATCGAGGTACTTGGAAGGGTTGAGGTACAACATTCACGATAAAATTGAGACTCAAATGGTGATTAGGGTGCAAGATGTAAGAAACATAACATTGAAGGCGACGTCTTGATTGAGCATAAGGAGTCGAGAGAGCTCTAGGCGGATGTGAGAAGATAACAACACGTCTGCTCAAGATCAATTTGAGTTAATCGATAAAGGGACACAAATTGTAAATGCTAGTGGGGCTAAGAGTTTTGATGTCGGGAGGATTCCCATAGGAGATGGGAAGCATGGTAGAGGAGCCCCACCTCCACCTAGAAACAACAACCCTTATGCTAGGTGTCACACCCGATCCTAAACGGCATCGGGTATGAACGGAATATAGGATAACGAATTTCGGACAGCCTGAAACCCGAACCTATATTCTAATATATAAAAAAATTATTCGGACTCCCTAAAATTTATTTAATTATTTGGCTTGGACTCGATAATTCTATCGAGCTTCCTACGTATCCCGAACGTCTTTAATTTTTAAATCGGGAATCAAAGCCACGTCGTTCTACCTATTTTAGGTAGTTCTCTTAACTTAGGTAGTTCTCTTAACTTATTAACTCGTTTTAACTTATTCACACGTTGAATGACACGCTAATACTTTAATTGTATACTTCACGTTGTTATAATCTTTATATATATATATATATATATATAAATCATTTTATCAAAACGAATCATATCGAATAACGTTTTATCAAAACGAATCAAATCGAACAACGTTTTATCAAAACGAATCAAATCGAACAACGTTTTATCAAAACGAATCAAATCGAACAACGTTTTATCAAAACGAATCAAATCGAACAACGTTTTATCAAAACGATTCGTACTCAAATCAACTCGTAATCAAATAAATTGCTTTAACAAACCAACTTGTAATCAATCAAACGTAAAACATTATAATTCAAATCATCAATCATTTTCAAAACATAATATAAAATTTGTGTGTGTGTGTGTCCATCCTCGAATTCCACCCGTGTAGCTTATCATAACATCAATCATATCAATAATCGAGATATCTCATTCATATCTCGCATTGCCTAACGTTAGGACTATCAGCCGTGCACTCTGGCCATACCGCCCTTAGGTATGGTCTTACAACTTACAACTCCTATCTCGGACAATCCTAGATGGACAAAACCATTTTATCTTTCTTTCAAAGTATCACAACATAAAATCATATTTGGACTTCAATCCAAAATAATAATCACAATCGTAACAACTTCCTCAATCCAAAAACAATTCGTATAAAATCATCAAATTCGTTATCTCGACCAAATTTCCAAAATACCACGATAATAAATAATTATTCTTCAAATAATCAAAATCAAAAGTATATAAATATTTTAAAACAATATATCTTAAACAATTTACTAAAACGTATTCAAAGTCACTTAAATAATTTAAAACTGAAACTTATTTTTATCTGTCACCGTATTTTAGACCGAATATACCGTTAGACTCGTTATATTATCATAGGTCTATTTGAACTAATTTCATAAACTTAATTTTATATCTTAATTTCATATCTTAATTTCATATTATTTTATGTAATAATATTCAAACCCTTGTACTAATCTTATGGATTCTAATTGGCAATTATCGATATTAGTCCTTCTATTTTAACTCGACAACTTAAAGTTTCTCATAATATTATATTGATAAAATTTAATATCGTTTAAAGTTAAATATGTTTATCAGACTATTTTCCATCACCGAAATAAAGATTCTAAACCGACAGAGTTAATTCGAACTATTAATACTATTAGACTCGTTTCGCGGCTAAAAGTCTTCATACGGAATTTCACTTCGATAAATCTAAAAGACTAGTCTAAAATTTATATTTTTATTAGTAATTGATAGACGCTAACTCATTAATCGTAAATCTATTAAAATTTGACGAAACTTATTCAAAATCATATTTATAACATTTTAAAACTAATTTAGGTATAAAATACAGTTACCGAAATGTCGTCATCGGTCACCGAAAATTAATCGATGTAAGCCATTGACAGTTGATCCGAGATATCATCGTCAATCACCGAAAATTAATCGATGTGATCTGTTAACGGTCAAAGACGTTTTCTCCAACTTTTTACAAAATCTTTTTTTGTGTATCCTCCCCAAAATTTTTTTTTTTTTTTTAATTTTCTTTTATAATAATAATAATATTTCAAATATGGCATACCATACTTTTTATCTTAAGTATGAAACGTTATTCACACACACACAAATTTTATATTACATTTTGAAAATGATTGATGATTTGAATTATAATGTTTTACGTTTGATTGATTACGAGTTGGTTTGTTAAAGCAATTTATTTGATTACGAGTTGATTTGAGTACGAATCGTTTTGATAAAACGTTGTTCGATTTGATTCGTTTTGATAAAACGTTGTTCGATTTGATTGGTTTTGATAAAACGATATATATATATATATATATATATATATATATATATATATATATATATATATAAAGATTATAACAACGTGAAGTATACAATTAAAGTATTAGCGTGTCATTCAACGTGTGAATAAGTTAAAACGAGTTAATAAGTTAAAAGAACTACCTAAGATAAGAGAACTACCTAAAATAGGTAGAACTATGTGGCTTTGATTCCCGATTTAAAAATTAAAGACGTTCGGGATACATAGGAAGCTCGATAGAATTATCGAGTCCAAGCCAAATAATTAAATAAATTTTAGGGAGTCCGAATAATTTTTTTTATATATTAGAATATAGGTTCGGGTTTCAGGCTGTCCGAAATTCGTTATCCTATATTCCGTTCATACCCGATGCCGTTTAGGATCGGGTGTGACACTAGGTCATACCCGATGCAACGAGCCGACCCATAGGTCTAATGAATGCCCAAAGAGGATGAGCATCAACATGGTAATGTATGAAGGTGATAAAGGAGAAAATGATGGGGTGTATTGGGACCCACTTGAGAGTGGCTCCTCTGAGGATGAGTATGTCATTCATGTGGTGAAGAGGGTGCTAATGCCTAGTGAGAAAGATCATGATACAAGACATTAATTGTAAAGAACTTGATGCTTAATCATTGGTAAGAAATATGAGGTGATCCTTGATGGGGGAAGCCAAGAGAACCTCATAAATCAGATCACTTTGAGCAAGCTTAGTTTGGTACCTAAACCACATCCTAGTATGTGTTAGATTGGTTGGATCAACGATGTGGAGAAGCTTCAAGTCACTTATCGGTGTAAAGTTCCTATTTGTATTGGAGCTTACAAGGAGAAAGTTATATGCGATGTAATTGAGATGGATGCTTGCCATTTGCTCTTAGGAAGGTCTTGGAAATTTGATCGAGATGCGACACATGCATGAAGAAGCAACAACTAAAAAATATTCAAGGATGAGATCAAATACATCCTTATGCAGTTGATGAGTTCCTTTAGTGCATGGAGGAAGGCCACTTTGATCGTTTGGCTAACCCGCGAACCAGCACTAGCACCAGAAGAAGAGATAATTGGTCATCAAGTTCACGACTTGGTGGAGAAAACTAACTCGATGTAAGTAGAAGCAATCCTTAGTGGGGTGAGAAATGCCTACCAACCTTCTTTCATTTTGGGTGATAGGTCTTCTATCGTCCCTCATGAGGAAACGAGCATAGAGGAAAAGAGTAAAAAACTTCTAGTGGTACCTCCCGGCATGAAAAATGACCCTAACACATGTAGGCGGTTGGTGAATCAAGTTCTTCATTGGGTAACTTTGAAACTCATTATTGTGTATCTTGTTGACTTACTTAAATTGAGAGCTGTGATAGCCTTGTTGAGAGAGCACCCACTTTATGTCCTCATTATGAAGTACTATTTTGTAAGGAGGGGTTTCATTTTGGGGGGTGTGTCAAGAAATGACTTGGTATCCAAGTCAATGAGAAGAATGCTAAGGAAACATGAGGTCAATTTACACAAAGTTGTGTTGGAGCTATCAAGAGTTTTAGTACAATGTGTACCTTTTATGGGCTTATTACACAAAGTTTGAGTAGTCATAGAGAACCTAAGTGGAAAGAGGAGCATGAAACCACCTTGATGCCATTCATGTGCTGCCACACTCTGCCTCAAAGAAAGCTAAAAACAACTTTCTTACTCTGACAAGTCAAGGATTGAAGGCCCATATATATGCCAGTATTTATGGGACTATCAATTTCAAGGATTCTTTTAGTATCATTTTGAATATCCACTAAGACATTGTTACTGAAAAAGCGCTCCAACTTCTGGAGATTAACCTGCTGTCCATAATCATTTTCGAATAGCTCCCTGAATACTAGCACACTCAGTCATATTGGCTCGAAAAAAGAACATAATGTCATCTGCAAAGAACAAATATGAGATAGGACTGTTTGTACAAATACGAATATCATGGAAATCACCTAAAATTTTAAGTTAAATATTATAAACTAATATTTCTATGTATTCAGTGGTTAGAGTTAGTATTTATCAAACATTTTTAATTTCATAAAAAAAAAAAACATTTTTAATAGTTCATCCCATCTAAATTCAACACTTTTAAATCTAGTATTTTTTTTTAACATTTAATCTTTCACATGGAGAGCATTTCCAATCCTAAATGTTCCAATCCCGAAATTTTCACAAGACGTCTTTCCCGCGCCCCTACGACCAGTAAACTGCGATTTGCAACGAATCAGAAGCTACGAAAGGACTGAAATTGAGAGGAGATTTTACGAAGGCCAATAGTGAAAACTGAAAACGAAAAAGATAGAGGCAAATCCAAAAATTGGTCCCACTAGAAAAAACGAGAGGCGAACAGCAAAGCTAACGGCATCAGCAATCCACACGATTCTCCTCTCACATATCTAATATCGTCTTCGCCATTGCACTTATGCTCAAACAGAAACTATTCTCCACTTTCAGTTTCCTCTAATTTTACTTCTAGTAAGATCAAGCTTCCATTTTAAGTTTCTAATTGAATTTTAACAAACTCAATTTGATCATTTGGTTTTCCTGTCGCCAAATTCAATTGGCTACCCTTTACTGCTTCTTTTTGTGTTGCTGCGCTGTAATTACACTAGCATTGCTTTAACTTTCAATTTTTGTAAAACCCTTGTCGGATAATTAATATCATTTCCTCTAATTTACTTGGGTCTGGTTTAGTTTAGCCTATTTTGATCGCTATAAGTTGTTGTTTGGAGCTCTTCTATTTTGCTTGACATCAATACTATCGTTTCAAATTTTAATCCAACTTAAAGTGTTGTGTAGCTTATTTGGTCGATAGAAGACGGAACAATTTAAACTATTGTTCTTATTGTGGGTGATTTAAGCAAGTTTGATTTAGTTTTGCTCCACGTTTATGTTTTCTGAGCTCAAAATTTAAAAGGAAAAGTAGCAGGTCCTTTAATTTATCAGATTTTATCTCAACTTACTTATTATGGGATCTATGATTGAAATTCAAGAAATCCACTTTTAAAATTAAATCTTCCAGTCCAACCGTACCTTTTTCGGACTCATTTTTTTTTTTTTCAATAATTAGGAGGGATGTTAACTATGTTTGATCTATCTGTTTTTTCAGCGGAAAATGGAAGTCTGTTGAAGTATTCTTTTAGATTTCAAATTCAGTTGATACAAAATGATGCCTGTTTGCTCTGCCACCCCAAGTTGTTCTTCTCATCCTCAGGTTAGATTTCATTATATGTGGGTGCGATTGTATTTTAGGCTTAGCTCGTGTTACTGATACTGTTGTGTTGCTTATGACTTTTAATGCTTACTTGAATTGGCTTCTATGATTTCCTGAAGCTGAATCAGGTAAACAACAAAGGGAGAGGACTGTCTCACACAATTAAGGAGCCATTTAGCTCACTAGTTAAGCAATGTGGGATATTTAACAAACCTAAACTGATTAGATTTTTGAATTTCATTTAGTAAGAGTTTCAGGAAGTGTAATTAGCTGTTTCGTTATGAAGTTTGAACAAATTTATGGTGCTTACAGTTCAGTCAAGAAGGCAGTTAAAATTAGCTTAATGGCTTATCACTCGACTGCTGTGCTGGGTCCTTTATTAAGAGCAACTCACCATTATATGATCTAAATTTATAGTCTACAGCAACTGCCTTTCTATTTCAACCATGTCCCATTTCATGTCTATGGACATTTTTACATTTTTCACATTACAAATAATGCAGAATCCACGCAATGGAGATTTGCGCTTCTCTCCATTCCGGAATGATTTGGTACCCAGGTGTACTGCAGAAGATAGAATTGTTTTCGGCTTTCAAAGTGGAATTCATGTTCGAAGAATTTCCTTTAAAACACAAGCTGCAAGATCTTTATACTCCAATTTTAATGATTGGAGTTCTTCAGTCAGAGCAATAAATGAAATGGACCCTACAAGAGGCTACAAACTAGAACACGTAGAAAGTTATAGCATATCCAATGTAGAGGAGGGGCTAATGGACATTATTGATCAATCATCTGAAAATGCAGACAGTTTCACAAGATTTGTGGAACCTGATATCATGTCAATTGCTACTACTACACCAGAGAATCCTAGCTCATTATCTGACTCCTTAAGCATGAATAATGGTTCGTTAGCTAGTGCGAAGACTAGTTTCAAAGATCTTCTTGACGCGTTCAAGAACTCGACTGACACTTTTGTGAATAAGGGGGAAAATACTGTCAAAACCTCACTAGATTTAATTACTTCATCAATAACGTCAATTACAAAAACTACGTCTGAAGCAGTAAATAATGCCTTGACTAGTGTGTTTTCATCTGTGGATCAAACAAGAGGGCTAGCTAGCAAAAGGTTGACTGGCTTTTCAATTGACGTAAACGAAGCTACTAGTAAAGCAACAACTATTTCTGTTGATTTGTTGAGAGCTACAATCATTACATTGGAAGACTCTTTAGCAAAAGGAGCTTCTTTTGTTGTTTTCTCGTATGGCTCTGTTAAAGAACTGCTCCCTCCAGAGATAAGGAGCGCATTAAATTTGTCTGAAGAAAAAGCAATACAAGTACTAAATCCAATTGGTACAGTTTTTCAACAGGTATGATTTACTTCAATTTTGGCGCATGTTTCCTTTGAGGACAAATATACTAGATGATTTGATGGAAGCTATCAATAATGATCTCAATTTGGCTTATTGCTCTGATGTCAGCCATCAATGACTCTGGTCTGTAGAAGAAAATAAAAACACTTGTCATCTCTCTCTCTCTCTCTGTGCGTCTCTCTCTCTCATTTTCTAGTTTTCATGAGATTTAGATTTTGAATCTCTTTGACCCGAGTGTTTTGTTTCATGCTTCATAAGAAATCAGTTGGTTATCTTTTGGCTATGGCAGCACTGTAGTTGAAAAAATTATGGTTGGAAGTAACAGCATCTATTTCAATAATGTAATATTTATTCAATCGTTTACGTGCTGACTTTACTTATTTCATTAATGATATTAAATTTCATTCACTACAAACAGGTTTATGTTGCTGTTGAGGGATTGGAGAAAAATGTTGGCTTGGATCCAAATGATCCTATTGTTCCATTTTTTTTAGTCCTTGGAACCTCTACAACACTTTGGTATGGATATCCTTTCATGCACAATATATTTTTTAACTTGTATTAAATTGAAACTTAAATTTTGTATCAGATTTTTGCAGGGTTTGTTATCGGGCATGGACATATGGCGGATACTCTGGAGATTTGTCGCCTCAATCAACTTTAGAGCTCTTGTCTGGGAAGGAGGATGCTGTACTCATTGATGTTCGGCCCGAGGCAAGAGATTGTAAATTTTTCTGGCCATTTATTTTGTCCACTTTACTATGTTAAAGTTCCAATTCCTCCTCTTTTGAGATCTTAAAACGACCGAATTCACATACTGCTTTGATTTCAGATTTACTTGAGACATTCTCCTTTTTGCAGCTATGTTCTTACCAGCTTTTACTTGAAAGCCCTTTTTACTTATTTGATAAAATTATGAATTTCTTTTGTTTAACTTTTCACTTGCATTAAAATTTGGTGTTGGTGGTTGCCTTTCTTAAGGTTTTAAGAGAAAGAGATGGTATTCCTGATCTCCGGAGAGCAGCTCGATTTCGCTATGCAAGTGTAACTCTACCAGAGGTTGGTTTCACATTTGCAGCTTTGTCTGAGGAAGGACAAAATCTTTGATTGTTTTGCTTCTAAGTTTCAAATAATCCCTTGGACTAAATAAGAGAACAAATATATATCCTGACGATATCTTTTGAATTGCACCTTACATTATTGTACACAGGTTGATGAGCCATTGAGGAAGTTGTTAAAGGGTGGAAGAGACCTTGAGAACACTTTAACTGCTGCAGTTATTCGGAACTTGAAAATTGTTAAGGTATATTGGTTGTTGGAGGTTTACGTCACTATTCTTTCTACAATATTATTGTTTTCAAGATAAGGAAATGTGCAAGTTTTCTTTCTCTGTTTTGGTTTGAGTGAGGGGATCTTTTCTGGCTTCCTGTCACCAAAGCTCACACTATGAGTAAATCTGTGAAATGAATATGCTTTTCCTAATCCTTCTCTTCTCGGGGACTTTTCTTCCCATGTCATGCTCCTGTCCTGAGGGATAAGTAGATACGCCTATTCCAACATAATCATCTTTTCTTAGGGGATAACTAGATATATCAGCAGTAGTCCGAATGAAATGCGATAAGAAATTAGTGGAACTTACATAATTAACATGTTGCATCATATTGGTGAAATTAATTATTTTCATACTTACCTTTAGAATTTGAGTGGTGGTTCAAAAGTATATAACTGTCAGATAAGTGATTTGTTGTTTTTGATTGGGAAAATATTTGAGAGAAATGATCACTCTCACAAACTCTTAAGATTCCTACTTTTTCAGTTGTTTGAATCTGGCTTGATAAAAGAATTTCTCAGTATTTTATTCTTTTGAACACTTGTAGGGTAGGTCCAAGGTTATAGTTATGGATGCAGATGGGGCTTATTCCAAAGGCATTGCAAGATCCTTGAGAAGACTTGGGACTAAGGCAAGTGCTTCAAAGTCTACTTGATTTTTCATAACATAAGTTGTAATTTGTAAAGCATATAAGTGAGTAGAGAACAAGAAAGGGAGAAAAAGGACATAAGTTGCATTATCTGCATATCATATGGGATTCATATTGATGCTTTAGAACTGGAGCATGATTTGTGACCTATTGTTATATCTTAGCTTGACATTTATAGAATTTGCAACTTAGATCATGTCGGAGATAATAATACAAACTATTCTTGGGCCTTAACTATCTGCTTAAGTTGTTAGTTCAATTGGTTCCTTGACATGGTAGCACAGCTTCTTAGACCAAGTGGTTGAGGGTTCGAATCTTGGCAACCCCATTGATTAGTGGAATCTAATAAATTCCTTGACATGGTAGGATGAACTTCTGTTGTACACCCTTCAAGCCTAGGGATGATATGACACACAAAGGACTCTCCTGATCCAAACATGATCCCTTCGAAGTCACAATTTCCAACTTTCACAAATTTGTAGCTGATTCAGGAATACACCATGCAATCCAACAACGAAAAACCAATGCTTGTGATTCATTTGCCATTGAAGCTGAAGCAATATACAATTAGCCATCCCCCCGACAAAACTTTCTTTCCCCTTTTTATGATGTTTTGACTGGTTTTGTCTTGTCTGTAATAAGTCTTTTATGAAGGCATCTGTTTTGACCAAATTAAGAAAGCCCTAATTGACGCACAAACATCTGGAATGCTTTCGAGAAGAAACTGATAGTGCCAAGAAACGTGATGCAAGTTGCAGATCCTTAGGAAAAAACTTGCCATTAGCAGGAAACTTGGTACATTAAACACTGGTGGTACAACTGCCATATGTTTGATGAAAAACACTTAACGCTTGAGGTTTGTAAAATCCCTGTCCTTCAATTGAAAATCCTGATGATGCTGCAACTCTTTTGGATCCTCAGTCACCAGTAGCAAATGAAACCCTATCAATGTCAATCAAAATCAGTTTCAGCACAGCAGCTGTATTGTTCTTCAATTCAAGTCAAATGTTACTACTGTATCAATGTATTCTACAAATATCTATGATGCAAGGTTCATTAATATTACAGATTCATTTTTGTACCAATTTATCAAATTAAATGCCAATTCACTTTAGTAATTCTACAATAGTTAATTTAGATATAAAACTACAAACTTGGCTTTAGGGTCTACCCAGCAACAGTTTGCGTAGTAAATTGTAAATTTACTTTGCTCAGATCTTGATCATGCATGTCTAAGTAGCAATATCTACAGTGTTCAGTTTCATCTTGGTTCAGATCTCTGATATTTTTCACCTAATGGATTGACAAAAATGGGGTGTGCTATCTGGTTGAGCTGAATGAAAGTTTGTGGCATGTGAGGTGAAAGTTTACATGTTTTGACACAAGATTTAACTAGGTTTACGTTGCCTAAACTATCAAATAATCTGATTACAGAAATTAGATGGTTTTATTAGTAATAAATTCTTGTGGCAAGCAGTCATGGATTTTTTTTTTTCCTTTTTATTATTAAGCTGAAAATGCCTGACAAAAAAGTAAATTCTCCTTGCTTGCTGTGTTCTCATGACAGAGATCATATTTGGTCCTTGGTGGCTTCCAGTCTTGGGTACAGCAAGGTCTTCGAGTTAAGGAACTGAAACCTGAGACAGCACTATCTGTACTAAGTGAGGTATTTACTACGAAATTAGTACATATCGTCTTTAACTTTTAACAAATGCACGCTCTATTGATCTTTTATCATTTCAAATGGATAACTCTACCTTCCTTAACCTGAAACATTATTATATTTCATGTTGTATTAATATTCCTCAAATTTCATGGTTTGCAAGTTCTTAATAATTTCATAAAATGTCTGGCAGGTAAATTCTGGAAATAATACTTCTTTTCTTCAAGAGAATTTATTTAATGTAGAAAATCCTGGAGGGATATTTGAGCCTTTGATCATTTGATTTGATCTCTTTACATTTGGATGCATGTTAGTAGTTCTTTTTATATAATTTTGTCATGTTCAGAAGCGTGAAAACCTGAATCACGGATGCACCACATGCATACACCCCATCTTTCTGGATACATACTCCCACATAGACATGGATAGCATGTAAGCTTCAAATGTTACATAATTCTTATGGTCATTTAGAAGATCAGTGAATTTGGTAATTGGTCAGTGTATGAAACAAGTCAGTTTGCTGGATTATCCTTCCATTTTTGAGAAACATTGTTTTCCCCTCAGATGGTAAGTGATAAGCATTTCATATGGCTTAATGCTTGCAAGAACCATTTTTTTTTATCCTATATACTTTGCTAATACATACTATTCTTTTCATGGTTCTGATGACATCTATGCTTCTTTTGGAGCTGATTCTGAGTTTTCCAACATACGAGAATTTTGGTCAATTTCAGGAAGCTGAGGCAATACTACAAGATATAAGTCCTACTCCAGTGCAAGTCCTTGGATTTGGTGCGGTAAGACATATTTCATTTAGAAAGCTTAGCATTAGGATCATTTCAAAGTTTGTCATTGTCAAGGACCCATACCAGAAGCTTAAGTTGATAGGTAAGGTCCAAGAATAGCCTTTATTATTATTATTATTATCTATGGTACACCTCCTCATGCGAATCCATCCTGCCATGTGTTGAAATTCCATCAATCCTTTATGATTATTATCTCTGATACACATCCTCACACGGATGCTCCTTAGCTTGAAGCATGTACAACACAGGTCCATCCTACCATGTGTTGAAATTCTATAATAAATGAGATTGCTAGGATTCGAAGTCTAAGAGACTCTGATACCATGTCAAGGAACATTTAAATCAAAAGTCTAAGCTTATAGTTAAGATTCAAGAATAGCTTTAGTTATTATCTGTGAATGGATTAAACGGCAATTATAATATTCATGGTCCTTAACCCGGACCAGTGAAAGGACAAGTGAAGGCAAAAGGGTCAAGGGTCCAGGTTCAACAAAGGTTGAACTGAGGGTCAATTATTTTAAAAATACTACAAGTATTTATCTATTTATAAAATTTATGGATCTAAAAAAATATAAATGTATACAAATTTAAAGAAATATAAAAAATGACTTCTATAATTGAATGGTTATTATTATAATTAATATTCTTACCAAATAATTAAGTAATTATCGGAATGTTTAAGATTTTTTTATATATTTAAAGTTTAATTAAATGTTTAATATTAAAAAAATTAAAATGAAAGGTTTTTCTTTTTTATAAAATTCATTCAAATATAGAATAAAAATAAATTTATTAAGGCTAAGTAATGTTTTACTATAATTATTTGATATATATCCGATAAAAGTACATTAGATATAGTAAATAAAATATTATATGTATTATGTGGACATATATGTCCAGCGTTGTTTAAAATTACAATTTGGAAGCTTGTTTGTTGGTTAAGCATGCTAGCATCTTGATAAGATGCAGTGAGTTCCATTCCCTTCAGCACCAAATTTGATTTTATTATTATTATTATTATAACTGTTTGGTAACTGGCCAACCAAACTGGATAATCAGGACCGCGGTTGTTGATTCGCAGTTCACCTGGCCAGTTTGTATTGTTCTGACTGGTTCTTGGCTATCAAGGGCTTGTAACATCAACTGCCACTGGAGTACTGGACCGGACTAGTGATCAATTCTGGTCGAACCGACCAGTCTTACAACTTTGATAATATTTCATGAATGTAGCCTTTGCTTGCAACATGTTTTTTGGAACTTCCCTCCACTTAATGGAAAAAAGAAGGGATAGTATGTTTTTTCAATTGGTTTCTTGATATCTTCTATATGGTCAATTTAAGAATTTCCATCAATTTTAGGTTTTTGGCTGCTTGGATCTGTAGGCGAACAGGCTCTGCACATTTTTGTCTAATTTATATCTTCAATCCTTCATATAAAGTATTTGTTTCCACATCTTGCAAATCTCTAGTGCAACCTTATAAGTTTATTCTTTTTTTGGACAGGGTTCGGTTGCAGTGCTTTATGCATTACTAGGTCTGTGCTCTTCTTCCTTTACAATTCTGTATTTTAAATTATGAACAAACATGAGCAAAAAAATTGGCCAATATCCACACTGAACTGTGGTCTCAAGGGCATGCCAAATAGAATTTGTTCTTAAGTGGATGTGACATCAATATTATATCTGATCATTTCTAAAGTTACAAATATTTTCTCTATTAAATTAGATTTAGTTCTATATTTATAGGAGATTCTTTTGACTAGGGTTGTCAAAGTGGGTCATGACACGACAACACGATTCACGTAACCTGCAAATTAAACAAATTAGGGTTAAGCCTTAATAGGTTCGGGTCATAAACAGGTTGACATGTTTAACTCACAAAGTAAATGGGTTGTGTCACAGGTTGACGCGTCAACTCGTTATGACCCATATAATTTTTAACGAGAAGGCAGGCCGTGTTAACTCGACCCATTTAACCTTAAATATATTTTAAATAATATATTATTATTATTATGGGTTTATAAGTCATTTTTTGTCAAGTGGCTGCATGCCATTTCGTCTATGTTGCACGGAAACGGAAACGGAAACGGATACTGGGAAACGTAATTTCTGAAAAACATAGGAAACGGAAACGTGGGGGAAACGTGTAAATATTAAAAATATAGGGGCATATTTATAAATATTAAAAATATAATAATACATTAAATAAATAAGATTGAAGAATAAGATGAAGAAAGTTCAAGCTCAATAAGTAATTATCTCCTAAATACAAAGTTTCAATTTTTCTAATCTTAGATTAAACAGGAACTCCAAAATAGAAACTTTGAATTTCTAGAATTTTAATCGAAATAGGTGGGGAACACCATTTAAAAATTGAGAAACGCGATTCATATTTTTGGTAATTACGGAAACGTGCCCGGAAACGTTTCGTATCAGTTTCCGAGAGTTTCGGTTTCCCACATCTACCGGAAACGGGGAAACGCTTGTCATGAAGAGTTTCCGTGCATTATAGCATTTCGTTAACTAGCAGCCATTCTTAATTGAATATTCATTTTTGCAAATTTTCCATTTTTCCTGGATTTTCCTTTCCCCTCTATGAAATGATTTCACAAAGAGTGCATGTTTCCCTGCTTGTTTACACAGACTTCTCTTGGTCTGATGATTTGTTTTCTTTCAGAGTGGGAGACGACATTACAAGTTATTGGTATTATTGGCCTTGCTCTGGTATATACTCTTCTCTAATTATAGTTCTGTTCAAAGTTTCGATTTGTCATATTGCTTTGTTCTGCATGTGTGTGTCTTTTGTAGAGTAGGTATCTCTAGTATCAAATGTTAAAGTTATGAGTTTTGGGGCAATGTACCATTTGACTAGATGTTATGGTCCTAGGATCTAGTTATGGGAAAAGTATGATTTTTTGGTTTGGTTGATCTTTAACCTTTAGATACTGCAATGACTAAAATGCAAGGGTTAAAGAGAACCCTTTGATGTCTTGAAGTTAAAGGTTTCATCTCTGAAACTAATTTGCTGGCCTCAAAAGCAATAGTTATTGTTGAGTTGCAACAGGTCCATATAATATGAGACTGAAACAGGGTGTTATTGTTTCACAGATTCCTTTGTGTATTCTTTAGAACAGTTTATTAAAATGGTTACGATCATGTCATTTAGTTTCTTGTTCATACTTGTTGAAACAGAGAGGATAGGGCAAACTACAGTATTTTATTTCTATAATGAATCAATACACGATCTCACACACACATATACTCCCTCCATTCCATTATATAAGTCATTCTAGGGTGTTTCACACAAATTAAGAAATACAATTAATATAGAGTCAAATTAATGAATTTACATTGGTTAACTTAAAAAAATTTCTCCCATGTAATGGTTGGAGAATAAACCTTGAAATGTTCAAAAAAACACATGGACCAAGACAAAATTTTAATTCTTGGACCAAAAAACTAAACTAAAAATTATTGGAAACCTAGAACCACTTATATTTTGGAAAAAAATTCACTTCCTAAAATGACTTATAAAGTGGAATGGGGGGAGTATAAGATTGTGTTCTAAGCTAGGAAAGTAAATAAGTAGGTTATAATCTAAATCCCTATGATTAAGCAATATAGGCTGTACATATCTGTAACAATAATAGAAACTCGAAGTTAGATTTTCTGTCTGATTTTCATATATATCTAAATATTGGGCGGATATATGATATGCTATATCTCTCTCATTGATCCTCATAATTCCTTATTCTTGGCTGTTTATGCTCCACCAGAGTGCTTATGGAAGGTTTGCTTCATATGAGGGTGCTGAAGATTTTCGGCAAGATGTGAGGTAAGACATACATCAAATGTGTATTTTGCATTTACGCTACCAGGTGTGGGCATTATCATTATTAATTTGCTTTTCATACAGTAAAACAAGACACAAGATCACCTTGGAGATAATAACATATACTTACATTACATTTTATTTCTTCACTTAATTGGTGTTAACATGGCAAAATAACGATGATAAAGTAAAACAATATAAGTTTAGGAGGAAAAGGAAGGACTCCTTAGACATCTAGTATTAGGTATCTCATGAAGGGCATGATGCTAATTACACGGTTAAGTAATTTTCTATTAATAGTAGCCTAAGAAATTCATAATAATGTTGCATCTATTTGCACCTATAAGTCATGTAATTTGGAATTAGGCTTTATTTTTTTTTCAAAGCAAGCAAATTTATTAACTGAAATTTCTTGCTTAAGAGTGTTGCTAGCATTACCTAGCTGAAGAAATAGCCATGGCTCATGTGGTACACTAAGTTGTGTAGTCTTTGATCGATATGTGTTGCTTTTCAGTTGCTAATATGGAGGGCCTTATAGATGTAGATAAACAAGGAAAAAAGTTAAAAAAATGAAGATGAAGTATATGATCATCCTCTCTTTTGGAACGGGGATTTGAACAGTATATAATTGTTGATCCTAATCTGGTATTTGTCTGATGGCAACTTTATGTTACTGAGTGACAGTGTACACAAATATATTGTGCTGTGAAATTAATCACAGCTGTGTATTAATTAGTCTAATTTTAGGAAGCATGGAAACAAAGAAATAGAATCTGTGAACATATAACTATCCGAAAATATTGATATTAGGTTGGATTCATTTTTCCAGTAGTAAGATCATGTCTTTGAGTAGCCTAAATTGATTATTTGGGTATATGTTTTAATTTATTTGTTTATTGTGGAAAGCCTGTTGCTTTTGCCTGTGCGAATTGGAGCCCAGGCATTTTCATGGACTGCTGGAAAACTAGAGAGCAACGGCATTGGACTTCCTACATCACCTTCATCTTCAGATGTTCAAAACCGTGTGCTGCAAGCTGCTGCGAAACATGAATCTCAACCATCTGAGACTGGTGTTGCTCAAAATGCATCCGAGTCAGCGGCTCCTGTAAATGAGAATGTAGATTTTTCAGAAGCATAGGCATTGGGATTGGCCTTGAAATATGCATCTATATTTGAGAATCTTAACTAATCTTTCACAATGTACAAAGTGTAATGAACATCTCACAATGAACAAATACTTTGAAAATGAGTTATGTTATGTACATGTTATTTATCAAATGAATAAATCTCTGTTAATGTCAAGGATAGATATGCCACTCTGTGTTTTGTGTTTCATGAATTGGCTGGTGCTGCTAATTAGCAACATGTTCATCACTTGGGTAGAGAAAGCACAATGCACCTATGATTTCAACGCATCCATGGCACCATTTGCTTATTTCAGGGTATAATCTTTTTTTTTTTTTTAATTATTATTGTTGAACCTAGGTTTATCGGAGTTTGGAATTAAGTATCAAGAATCAATTTAGTCCAAAGTAAAATTTGGATATCAATTTGGCAATACATTTGAGATTAAATTAATGGAAAAAAAATTAATGTGATTTCATTGATTTACAAATAGAGAAATGTATGTTTAAAAGAGGTCGCATGCTTTACACAATTAACAAAAAAAAAGAAAAAAAGATTAACATGGTTTGACATGTCATCTAGTCAATATGTCATGTCATTAAAAGTCAATATTTGATTATGTCATACCCACAAAGTCAAAAAGTCAATGTGACATGTCATGAAAATCAATGTGTCATGTTAACAAAGACTAACACCCTAATGAAATTCTTTCTTTTTTTTTATTAACAGTACAAAACGCATGCTTTTTTTGCCAAAAAATATATTTGTAATTCAATGAAACCACAAAGTTTTATTTATACTTTCGACTTAAATTAATCCAAAATGAAATATATCAATATAAGAAGATGATGTGTCAACTAACCACACATTTTATTTTGAACTAATTTTACCCTACATGTAAAAAAAAAGTGTGAAATTAAAAAAAGAGTAATTTCAAACTAAATTCACCATTAAAAAACAAGACCGTCTAGAAGTTCGAAATTGATAATTCATTCCGATTTTTTTCGATTAATCTATCTAAGCGTCTTTTTGGTCCATAGACGATTTTTAGCCGCGTGGATGCTGTTTAGACTGCCACCTAAGTGACAATGGACATAATCGTTTTTTATTATTAATTATCTTTTCTTTATTATAATTCACTTTTGAATATTGTCTCATGGTTATTCATGAATTGTATTTATTATTTTCAAATATTTTGATTTAATTACGTTTTCTACTTATTTTCATGATATGATTTAAGACTTTAAGAACATTATTTCATAGCTTTAAGTGATATATTACTTATGAACATAATATTTTATTTGTTTGACTTGTTTCAATGATATTATTGTTCAAATGTTGATGTTTGCACATTTTTAAAAATATATGTACAAATATACCTGTTTTTCTATATTTAATAATTTTTAGATAGTATAATACATAATTTAATTGAATTTATATAATAATTTATTAATTAACAAATAAAAAATAAAAAATATAAATCCGATTAATCCTTGATTAATCACGGATTAATCATCGAAGGCCATGTCCGTCCGGCTAGTGCCTAATGGCTTTTACATCATATGATTTAAGACTTTAAGAGCATTATTTCATAGCTTAGAGTGATATATTATTGTGAACATAATATTTTATTTGTTTAAGCTGTTTCAATGATATTATTGTTGAAATGTTATATTTGCATATTTTTAAAAATATATATTACAAATATACATGTTTTTCTATATTTAATAATTTTATATTATTATTGTACACGTTCTAATTGAATTCATATAACAATTTATTGATTAACAAATAAAAAATATAAAAATACAAATATAATTAATCTCCAACTAATCCCGACAATCCTCGAAGGCTCTATCCGTCCAATTAGAACATTTTTTACAACATGTACTAGCCAAATGATTCTACTTGTACTCCTCTTCCCGATTATTCACTGTCTCAATGATCCTAACATTGACATAGCTCTACGTGTAGTTAGTTTTTTCTTTTATATCTTTTAATGCCTAGTCACTTTCCTCCAAGTTTATTCTAGCTTCCTTAGATTTTGTTGTTCTCTCCTCTTTTACTAAAATCTCAAATGTAGTTAAATGAGATTTGATACCAGATAATAACAAAAAGCCAATTTTTTTTATTACAAATCTCATTTAACTGGTGATAATATGTAAGCATAATGAAAAAAAAAACAAAATCATATATAAAAGAAAATGTGGACATATTCATAGGGAAAAAAAAAAGCAATTTGTCAAAATCTCTCTTTTGTCCTCCTTCTTGAGGGTCCTTTTATGTCCATGAAAATTTTTGTACACTACATTACTTGTTGAATGTACTGGTGATAACATGCGGACACAACACTACTGCCTAAAGGCTAAAGAACGAATGATAAAAAGGAGATTGACAAAATTCATGCAATATGTTTTGAAGAAATAGATTTCATTCAGATACGAACTAGAACAACACAAATCTGAAATTCATTTAAACAACAAAAAAGATATGAAACAATGAGTTCTGTCAATACTCATCATGCTTACAGAATTTGGATTTGAATATGCATCTCTTAGCCATCACCCCTATCCCACCATTCCAAACATGACCAGCTTTTCTTTGATGGATGAAAAACAGAGAAAAGTGCAGAAATGTTTTACAGGGCAATGGACAGCAATAGATCCTACACAGGACCAGTTACGGCATCAGCTTGAGCTATGGCGCTTGGTCCAGTTTTCTTTCCCATAACCACCATTGATGGTGGAGACAGCAGACCTGCCCTCATAAGAATGCGCCGCACAGGGTCTGAAGGCTGAGCACCCACAGATAGCCAATGCCTGCAGGCCATGGAAGAAAGGAAAGGTTACCAGACGAATTGAAGTTGATTTCTTGCTTTTGTAGTTCTTAATATAAGCTTGGCAACACAAAGCAAGCATTAGTAACAATTCAATTCCATTTTAGCTGCTGCTCAATCATCCAGCAAAAGTCACTGAAAAGTTGCTACTCAAAAAATAAAGGAAGAAAAAGACCACATCTGGTCTCAGTTTATGTATCTTTGATCGATTGATTCCAAGCTGGGAAGCCTTAAAATTGAAGTACTAGATACTAAAGAAAGGAATTGATAAAACGACTAAAAATTCTTCAAAAAATAGCAATATTGAACTTTATTCATTTTGCCGGTCTCATTCTAAATATTGAAGAATAGGCCAGGTAGGGGAACTTCAGCAAAATTGGAAAAGCTCCCATTAGCAAGAAAGCCACTATGTTATGCATGTAATGGAATATAAGGTTTAAATTTTCCCCTAAGACTTGGAGAAGAGTAAATTAATCTCTATGGTTCAAAATGGTGCAATGTTGCCCTCCTGCTAGAAACACTAGCTCAACTTTGCTATTTTGGAAACAAATCAAAATTTGTCAGTAATTAATGACAAATTTTCCAATGAAATCCCTCAAAAAGGAGTAAAATTGTGCTAGTGTTTTAGCTTGTAGCCAACATTGGTTATATGGCTCTTCCCAAAATGTCTCAAATTTACACATTATCCTTGTATGTAATAAATCTACTAGAATCAAGTCATTAGTACGTCAAAATAACTTAAAAGGGAGAGAGTAAAAAGGCATAGAAATCCATCACAAGGCTCAAGAAACTCAAGAAGGAAAATGAGAAACAAATTGAACGAAAGAACAATTAGAAGCATAAATTGATAGATACAAGACAGCAGTTCAGAAAGAGTGAGTCAAATGAGGGCAAAACTTCACATTCCCATCAAACCGAAAAGCAATAGCTCGAAATGAAACAGAATTAAAGAAGAAAAGAGCAATGGCTTACTGCACTAAGTCAAATTTGAGGCCGACATGCTTATTGTCCTCTTTATCAGCTGTTAGAAATGAGGAATTGATAAAAAGAAGAGTAATTAAGTAATGGATAAAAGGAATTGATTCAGTTTGAAGAGGAAGGAAAAGAGGGGACCTGCCAAGGGGTCATAAAAACCGAGGACTTGAAGATGCTTGCCGTCTCTAGGAGATTTGCTATCTGCAGCGACGATTCTATAAAAGGGCCTGTTTCTGCAACCGCATCTCTCCAATCGGATTTTCACTGCCATTTCAAAGCTCTAAACTACACAATTTCCTCTGCCTCTGCAATGGGGTTGAGTTTAGGGGTTTATCATCAAAAGACAAGCCTTTGTGGACAATATTTTACTTTTGTGGATAGAAAGATAATTGCTACTGTGTGGGCCCTTGCCTTATCTTTACACCATATGAGATTAAAAAAAAGATTATGTATATAAATATACGGGAAAAGGCATTTTGAGATTATACTAATTAGCTAAATTTTCAGAAATAATTATATAAATTTTTAATTTTATTTTGGTTGAGTCTTTAATTCTTTTATCAAAATCAATGGTTAAATAAAATTTAAAATAAATAATTTCCTTTATTATACTTTTAATGAGGAAACATGTTATTTTTTTGTGGACTGCTATATACTGCAAAGGTTATACTTTCTACCGCACTTTTTTGACAATTTTTCCATCCTCATAATTTAAACTCAAAAACTCAAAACTCTCAAATCCTCTCTAGCTTTTTGGATTTTCAAAAAACCCGACCTAAAACGACATGCCGCTAAAGTCAGGAGCGGGTAAAGGCTTCATGAATGCTCCGGTAAGGTTTTTTTTTTTAAAAATTACTCCGAAATCACGGGTTCCACCTCCGAATCGGAGGCGGAACCCGTATGAATGTAGCCTAAACAGACGGGCCGTGCCGTTTCCACCACGGGTGGAACGGACGAACTGCCCGTTCCACCCGTGGTGGAACGAACGGCGCTCTCGTTCCACCGTACGGTGGAACAATAGGCGCACTCGTTCCACCGTACGGTGGAACGAACGGCATGCTCGTTCCACCTTACGGTGGAACGGTGCGCGCTGCCTGTTCCATCGTAAGGTGGAACGAGCACGGCGCCCAGGTCGGCCCTATGGCCGACACGAGCGCCGCAACCGTTCGGCCCAGCAGCCGGACGGTTGCGGCGCTCTGTTTAGGCAAAAATGGGCCCGAAATTTTGTTTTTTTTAAATAACTTCGTTCGACCCGGCCTATGGCAATGCCAAATTATTAAAAAAACTGAAAAACGAGAAATTGAGTATATTTAAATAAAAATGCGTTATTTGCTTATATATGTAAAATGTTTTTGGTTTTACAGGCTGATATTGCTGAGGCCCGTTCTGGACAGAGACATACAAGGTCACATGTTGTGACTGCCTCTGCCCGGAGGGAACGGGCGGAGCAACAGACAGAGCAGATATTGATGGGGGATGCCCAGAGGGCACAACCTGAGGAGATGGCGGATGTTGTGGAGATGGACAGAGATGACTCTATGCCTCCTCAGAGTTCATCCTCTGTGCGAGTACCTACTAAGACCATACCGAGGGGTCGTGACGGACGTTTTGCTTCTACAGCAGGGTCGTCTTCGGGTGAGAAATTTAAATTTAATTATTATTATGTGATTTATTCGTGATTATTATAAAATATACGAATATAATAAATGAGTTTACTGTAATTTTAGGTAGCAGTAAGCGCTCGAGGAGTGATGGAGAGGATGACTGGATCGTGAAGACCTCGGTTCCTAGGGGTCCATCTGATGGCCTTGTGATCCCGAGCTTCCTGGGACATATTGCCAATGCTATCTGGAGCGGGCAGGATAGGGGCCTCCTCAAGTGTCAGACACGATCAGTATATTGTGGGAAGCTGTGTGTATGGTACGGTGGTGCTTCTCAGCAGATCCAGAAGCGTATAGAGTCAACTGGATTGTCCCATTTACCCAATATCATGTATGGCCACATCAATGCGCCCCTGATTGCGGCTTTTATGGAGCGGTGGCAGCCAGACACGTCATCATTTCACATGCCGTTTGGTGAGATGAGCATTATGTTGCATGATGTGTGGCAGATTTTGCGCATCCCCATCGATGGGGCTATGGTGACTGTTGATGCGAGTGTTGAGGAGCTTCAGTCTTGTGTGATGGAGTTGTTTGGTATGACTCGGGCGGAGTTGCAGAAGGGTCACTACAGTAATGGTGGTATACGGGCGGCTTCCGTCCTGGATTATTGTCAAGGAGATCGGATTCCTGATGCACAGGCTACTGCTTGGACGTTTCTGATGCTCGGTTGCACATTGTTCGTGGACAAGAGTGGGGACCACATTCGACCTTCTTATCTGTTGGAGGTACATGACTTTGTATCTAGAGCCATTGGACTCTCGTGGGGACTCAGCTGCACTAGCATATCTATACCGTCATCTAGGTTTTGCTAGCAGAAGAGACTGCGGGTAGATCACGGGTTGTCTGACACTGCTTCAGGCATGGATTTATGAGTACTTCCCGTGCTTCAGGCCTCAGCGGGAGGGAGTCACATTGGGTCCAGCGATGCCAAGGGCTTGCATATGGCCATCTATACTGTTGGAGAAGAGTGGGGATCGACTGAGATCATATCGCGTCCGGCTTGATAGATTGACTATTGATGAGGTACAATTTCAATTTAATTGAATAAACCAAATTCATTTACTTGTATTATTTGTATGTTAATGTTGTTGTATACGTCTGTAGGTGATGTGTATGCCGTATGGTCCTGATGTCATTACGCATACCCCTAGGACGATATACGCCGGATGGATACGTTACAGGGATGTGATCGAGCCGTACATGCCGGGGAGATTCCTTCACCAACTAGGTTACGTGCAGACCATACCCCAACCGATCTTGAGGCCGTTGAAGTCCGTACGTCCTTGGTCTAGCTTGAAGTATCGGGTAGAAGTGCCCGCCGACATGGCGGAGGATCTTTGGACCTCGTTTCCCGAGGCGGGCATGCTTATATTGTCTCGGTTCACTCTTGCACGGACTCCTTCGGACTGTGAGGAGCAGTACATGCTGTGGTACTACCTGCATTCACACCCTCAGCTACTACCGAATATGCCTGCACCCGGACCGGTTATTCATACTCGCTCGAATAGCGAAGTGGTAAGTAATTTAATTTTTAATCAATTTATTTACAATTATCAAATTATATTGAAATAAATGATATTTATTCATTTTGGGTTATTTTTTTTTTTTGCTAGTGGGTTAGCCGCTGGGCTAACTGGGGAGAAGGTGCATTGGCCGCGATGAACCTTCTTGATGAGGATGTTGCGGCTGAGTGGCAACAGTCGTACGACCAGATTTTGGATGCTTGGAATTCGGCCAAGTGATTTGTGGTTGTATTTTTAGTACTTTTTATTATAAGTATATTGTCGTTGGCATTCGGATAATATCTTTAATATGTACTTTGTATTTTAGTACTTTAATGTTATAAGTACGTTGTTTATTACCATTTGTTATCCAGAATCAATCAGAATCAACCTGTAACGCATATAAACCTAACTGAATCAATACAGACCTAATACAGACACAACCTGTAACTCGACTGAACAAAACTGAATCAAAACAGCAACTATTAGTTATCCAGAATCAATCAGAATCAACCTGCAACGCATATAAACCTAACTGAATCAATACAGAATCAATACAGACCTAATACAGACACAACCTGTAACTCGACTGAACAAAACTGAATCAAAACAGCAACTGTTTGTTATCCAGAATCAATCAGAACCAACCTGTAACGCATATAAACCTAACTGGATCTAAGTTGAACCAGTCTTGTCCATTGTGCTGTCCTAGCTGCATAAATGCGATCCCACCCTCCAACGCTACGTTCATGGTGTTGTTTCCACCATTCTAGTACATGAGGGACTGGAAAATTAGGAGATAAATTTAAACGAATATAGTGGCAACAGTGCGTAGCCAAATGAGCTATGCAGATCTCTCGTTCTGGTCTTGTAGCAGTGGAAGGGGCATACACTAGTAAAACAGTACCACAAAAACTAGAGTTATTTCCACCCAGGTAACCGAAAAACATTACAGCAGCATTGTACAATGTAGCAATCAGAAACAAGTCATCATAAGCAAGCATCCAATGCTCCTGCGAACAAGCTCCACCGTCCCAACTGATTCTATTAATTGCTGCATCAACACCATCAATTAACACAGATTCATACCGAAAACGGTTAACAATTACTTTATTCCTAAGGTGATGCCTAACTGATTGCCACTTCTCTTCGGTGCCAAAAATGTAGGAAGAAACAACACGGAAGCCATAATTTCCATCACCGACTACGTCGCAATATGTTTCAACGTAGGGCTTAATGATCCCAATTATTTTGTCAGAATGAACGAAATCATTAACTTCATACGTATTTCCATCTGCATTGAGTGAAATAAGATATTGTAAACCGCACATAACTTATGTTAAGTGTAAATGAATTAGATATTGCAAAACTGTATTACCTGAGGATGCAAAATTATGGACAGATGATGAAGAGCTTTTCCTACCACTTCTACCACGGCTCATAGATGAACTACTAGAACGAGCACGTCCACGCTGAGTTTCGTTGTACTCCCAGGCACTAGGCATACGTTTTGTAGATTTACCCGCCTTCGGTCGTCCTCGAACGTTAATTTTCACATCAGGTTCGGTGTAATGTGCTTGATCAGGGTGTAGTTGATCATGTATAAGTATTGAAATGTTTCGCAGCAAGGCTGGGTCACCTTTAGAGACCTGGTCGACTAAGGATTTAAAATATCTCTGATCCTCTGTCTGATCATGACACCCTTCAGTTTCATGAGTCTGACCATAATTAATCAAAAGTGTTCTCCAGAACACATGAACCCTCTCAACACTGATCATATCGCCAGACTCATAAGCTTGTTTGATCTCGCATGCACATGTTATCTGATGAGAGGTTCTCAATACACATCCACAACGCGCATTCACTTCATGGCTTAAACTTCTCATGCGAGCTAACTCAACATTGATCAGTTGCATGCAGTAGTGTGAGACTTTGCATACCAGGTAGTTAAAGGGGAATCCAGAGTAAAAGACTCCTTTACGAAGCCTGGACTGCTCAAGCATGTACCTAATAAGAACATAAACATACTATCAGTTGACTGAGATTTACAAATACATGATAAGAATACAAACATCTTCCAATAGAACCTATTGAAAATACCTGATATTAGTTGTCTGGGCTTCTATCTGCTTATGAACCTTCTGCCATACCGTATCCAGCGATCCTGTGGCTGTATTGAGCCATTGCTTTAGACTCGCATGTTCGCTCTCCACACGACAAGTGGTTGTGTTGCCAAAATGTAAGAAATTTTTTGTCCATGCAACAACAAACTTCTCCTTATACACCAACCACGTCTCCTCAACGTACGAGATAAGAGTTTGGTACCTGCTCATCGAATCCTGCATCTTGCCCAGATTTTCCTCGTACTCCGCAATGGATAAAGATTCAATTAATGTTCTCCATTTTCCATTCTTGAATTTATCGGCAATTGATTTGTCTCCCATAATTTTGTACGCCCAATCTTCTACATCCTTATTTATATGCCAGGTGCATAGCAAATGTGTTGTATGTGGGAAAACCTCCAGAATCGATTTCAACAACCCCAACTCCCTATCACTGACGATAACAGTCGGGTTGAGATCAAATCCAATCAAAACCCTCAGCCGCTGCAGGACCCAACGGTAACTTCCTTCAGTCTCATCTTTAATGATGGCATATGTGATCTTGAAATTGTTATTGCAAGGCGTCATCCCAACAATTTCAACAAATGGCATTTTGTACTTGTTGGTTTTGTACGTTGAATCAATGCCGATGTACCAGTGATAAGTCCTGAATAAATCTACTGATTCTGGATGTGCCATAAACACATGTGTAATGACGTTGCAATCACCCTCAGTTTGCATATAATGAAAGTTCTTCTGATGCTTTGAAGGACGTAGAAAGTTGTTCTGATGCCGATGAAAGTTCTTCTGATGCTCGTGATAATATGAATGATCCTGATTTTGTTATCAGTGCGAGTACACCATCTGAAGAACAAGAAGATGATGAATATGTTGTTTTTGGTTGTGTTGGAAAGAAAAGAAAAGTTGGAGTTAATTTGAAGGGAGATGGTTCTTCTAGGTTGAAGATGAAGAAGGTTGAGGTTGTGAAAGTATCTGGTGGTTCTAGATTGAAGAGGAATAAGGTTGAGGTTGTGAAAGGAGTTGGTTCTTCTAGATCTGTGAACCGTGATTGTGAAAGAAGGATTTTGAAGAAGGATAGTTGCTATTCTGTTATGGAGCAAGATTTATCTGGTGTATTATTGAATCAGAGGGTGCGTCCAACAACATTTATTAAGTTTGTTAAAACTATGCCAGAGACACACAAAGCTGCCATTAGGAAGATAGGGTTTGGTGGTTTTTTGTGTCTGGATATTGGGAAGCTCAATGGAATGTTTTGTGGCAAGGTTGTGGCTTCTGTCGATCCTGACAGATGCTGTTTTATTCTTCCTGGTAATGACCGGATTGATTTGAGTGAAGAGGATTTCCATTGTGTTTATGGCCTACCATATGGAGGAAAGGAAATTAAGGAAGCGGATAGTAACAGTGGGGATAGTTGGTGTAATTTTTTAGAGACTTGGAGGAAGTCTTTTGGTCTAAGTAGTGGCAGTCCTAAGGATAAAGATGTGCTTTATAGGCTGAAAAATCTGTTGGAAGTGGATGTTTGTGATGAGTTCATTTGGAACTTCATTGTTATTGTTGTCAATTCTTGCATTCGTTCAACCAAGAATAGGGCGTTGTACAATAAGTTTTTATTCAGTTGCATGAATGTGACTGAAATTTCAAAGTTGGATTGGTGCCGGTTTAGTTTTAAGCATCTTTTAGATTCTGTTCGTTCTTTCCAGAACGATTCTAAGCCATATTTTTTCACAGGCCCTCTTCCATTTATACTGGTAATTGTTTTAATATGTTGGAATTTATTTTGAATAATTTATGTATTTGCTTATAATTTGTTTTTCTCATTTTTTTATTGTAGATATGTTATTTTGATCGTTTGCAACGTGGGGTTGATTTGAGGCCACGTTCCTTTCCACTAACCTCTGTGTGGAATAATGTTCTAATCTCTGAAAGAATTAAGTTGGAAAAAGCCAGTGGTTTTGGCAAGGGAATTGTATTGAAGAGATTAGTGAAATCTGAAGCAGAGGTAGAATGTGAAGGCCCTAATGTTGAAGGTAAGAAGAAGAAGAAGAGAGAAGAAGAGAAGAAGAAGAAGCATGTAGAAGAAGGAGAAGAAGAAGATACTCAAGAAGGAGTTTCTGGCTGTCCCATTTACTTCATGGTATGCATCTGTGTTTTTCTTTAATATAGAAGATTGTGTTTCATTTTGATAAATTAGTAAATAGTGTTTTTATAAATGCAGGAATTCACTATCAGGTTTAAATCAGTGGCTAAGAAATTAGCTAATGCTGTAACTGAGATGTTTATGTTGGTGGATGAAGCTGAGAATATGTTTGAGGAGAATGACTTACTTGTACGGATGAATACATTTGTTGAAAACATTTTTACTAAGTACAGAGTGAGTAAGGAAGAGAGGATGAGCCATCGTTCCGAGCGAATGCCAGCAAATGAGCATTCGGGAAGATTATTTAAAGAATCTGATGAGGATAATGATTTTTTTAATCCGCCTGGCTTTTGGAAAGAATATAATGCTGTTAATGAAGAATATAACAAGCAGGTACAGAGAAAGATAACTGAAGGTTTAGAAAAAGAGAGGAGGAGCAGAGAAGGAGAAGAATAAGAAGAAGAAGAAGAGAGGAGTAGTGAAGAAAGTTAGAGGGAAAGTAGGGTCATCTGAAGGTCTGAGATTAAAAATAAAGATGAATTCTGCTCCTCAATTTGAGTTGTTAAGCCAGTCTTTAGCTGATCAACCTGTTTCATCTGAAATGTAATTTATTATGTTTGAATAATTCCTGTTTTTTGTTTTGGAACATCTCAATTAATATTTGTGGATTAATTGATGTTTTTTTTGTAGGACTGCTGATATAGTTTCTGGGGCTGGTGCTTTAGTTTGTGTTAATGAAGATCAAGGGGATGAGGTTGTTGATTGTACTGATGAAATTGTGTAAGTTATTATTTGTTGAACAAATGGTTCAGTTTTTTGGAACCTTTCTTGTATATGTGTGGAACAATTTTTTTTTTGTTATATATTTGAGTTGTTTAATATTTTCACCAGTGATATCGATGATGCAATTGAGACAGAGATGTCTGATTCTGATGATGATGATGATATAGACTTGGAGTCTTTGCCTGGAAATGTTCCAGATGAATTTGCCGATATGTGTAGATGGGCTAACAATTATTTATGTCATGGGAGGACAGTTTTTACCACGTTTGAAGATTACATTTTTGGTCATCCGGTGAAAGCAGTTATTGAGGAGGGATATTCGTGAATTGGTTGATCTAGCTCCAATAGGGTGTGGCCCAATTTTGTATTACATGATGTATTTTTTTTATCTATAATTCCATGTTTGTATTAGTGATTATATTGTTTTATTTTTTTTAAATGGCATGTTTACTGTATATGTTTCGTATGTGTTTTGTACAGGCACCTTTATGATGTGATTGTAAATAATGATAGATTGGATACCACCTTCTCCCTTGTTAATCCAAACATAACTAATCATTTTGAAAGAGTTAATACGATTGGGGAGAAGATCAAGTTTTTGACAGAGAGATATGAACAGTCCGGCAATAAATGTTTGTATCTGATACCGCGAAACAAACAGTATGCATTATTTGTCTATACTGATGATTTATTTTATTTGGTTAATAATGTATTATAGTTTTACTAATGTGTTTGTTTCTTCAGGTACATTGGACTTTGACTGTCGTTGATCTTGAGGGGAAACATGTTTTTCTTTTGATCCATTGAAATCTCGTTTGGGCTTGGAAAATGATCAATAGAGATATGTTGTTGATGAGTATGTTTAATAATCAAATGATTTTTTATAATGTATTTTATTTTTTGAATGCAATAGTTTGACATATATATGAATTTGTTTTGCAGATCTATTATTTCTTTTTATCATGAGAAGTTTTTGGTAAAATGGATTTGCCCTGTGGTACGTGTTTAATTTGTATGTATATTTGTGTATTTTTGTTTTATTGTTTTTAAGTTGTTTGTATTTTATTTTGCAAAATATTCCATCTCAGACAGATACCAAAAGCTGTGGTTATTATGTAATGAAGTACATGCATGATATAGTGTCTGAGAAAGTGTTGAACATTGATAATATTGTAAGTGTTTAATCTTTGAACAATTGGTGTTTCTTCTTTGAACAATTGGTGTTTATTCTTGGAACAATTAGTTTTAATATATGACATGTTGAAGTTATAGTTTTGATGCATGATTTTAATTGTGATATGTTTTTTAGTGGGATAAGTATGCTAGGAGGTCAGCTTACGATATAGATGTGATGAATGAATTACGTCAAGATTTGGGAGAAATTATTTTGAGATATGGTATTGATAATGAAAATGGTGGAGGAGGTCGTGTAAGGAGGACTGTTAAGGAATCTAAGTACCTTCGTTCTCCATTTATTTCTCGGCATCCAAAGTTGATGGAGAACATGGATAGTCGTAAAAGGAGGATTGTTGAATTTGCACTGAGTCTTGGTTTAAGCAGGTAAGAAGTTGAAGTTATGTTTGTTATATGAATTTATATGTTATTTTGGCATATACTGATAATTTTTTTCCTTGTTTTGAAGTGATGTATTTTTCAGTGATGGACAAACCTTTATTGATAAACAGGAGATTTCATCACTGTCTGGCAATGATCATATTGTCAATAATATTGTGGATGCTTGGAGTTCAATTTTGAACACTGAAGAATTGAAGAAATATAATGGAAAACTGAAAAGATTTTTTTCAGAACATATGCTTTTGTATGTTTCTTAACTTTGTAAGTTTGTTTTTTGTTTTCATTTTGTAAATAATTGTTGTGCTAAATGTTGTTTTGATTATTTTGTAGAATCTTCTGTTTTCTGGAGCTAGTAGATCAAAAGAACATAATTTTAAGGAAAGGCTTCAGACTGAACTTTCTTTTTTCAATTTTAAAAACTTGGCTGATGTTGAATTGGTAAGTTTTATGGTGGAACAGCAGTAGTTGAATACTGTAAAATGTATTGAGATACTAATGTATTTTGGTGTTTATTAGGTGTTTTTCCCTGTTATTTCCCATGCACATTTTTATCTGATTGTTGTCAACAATCTTTCAAAGACTGTTGAAATATTGGATAATAGTACACTCTCTCGAAGAATCAGTCGTGCTGATAAGTATGAGGATTGCCCAGAACAATTGGTAGTTGTAACATGATTTACTTCATTCTTTGGTTTTTTTGTATATGTGATAACATATTTTCTGATTTGTTTGTTGTAGTTAAAATCCTATGCTCATTTTGTTTTCAAAAATGATGCTTCTTCAATAAAACAAATGTGTTCATACAAAGTGCAAATCCTGAAGATGAAGTAGAGAAGCAACAATAACCACAATGATTGTGGTATTTTTCTTTTGAAGCATATGGAAACATACATGGGTCAGAGTGTGAAGGAGTGGAATATTGGATTGACAAAGAATTCTAAGGTATATGTTGGAGCATTCTTTTGAATCCAATAAATCAGCTTATTAAAGAAATTGATAAGAAGTCAAAAGAATGAGTTGTTGGAGCTGGACTAAATTTAGAATAGCATATTTGTATCTTAAATTTGTAAATATATTTTAGAATTTGTAAATATACCTTAGAATTTGTATATAAAATTTTATATTTAAAAAGGTTTTTCAAATTATATTTGTTTATTCTTAACAGATGTCAATATATTCAATATATAGCAGATATAATTCATTCGGAACAGATGTTACATTTAATTGGAACAAATGGTACATTCATTCGGAACAAATTATATAATTACATGGAACAAGTGGTACAATTTGGTAGAATTCAGTCCACAGCCTTTTTCAATACTCACAACCACTTAATGGTACATTAAGTTGGAACAAATGATATAGTTATATTAAACAATTTGTACAATTTATGTATACCTTTGGATCAATATAAGAGCATATCCAATGGTTCATACTCACAACCACTTTATATACATCATCCATTTAATAAACATCATTTTATTAAACAAATTGTGTTGGAACATAGTACTAATTATGTTGGAATGGGAAATGAGTTTAGATCACATTAAAGTAAATAAAAAGAATGTAACTATTTCTGATGGAACAATGTAATATTTATTCCGAAACAACATATGTATTCGGATTGAACAATACAGTTCATGGAATGGAACAAATGGTACATTCATTCGGAACAAATGATATAATTACATGGAACAAGTGGTACAATTTGGTAGAATTCAGTCTACAGCCTTTTTCAATACTCACAACCACTTAATGGTACATTAAGTTGGAACAAATGATATAGTTATATTAAACAATTTGTACAATTTATGTATACATTTGGATCAATATAAGAGCATATCCAATGGTTCATACTCACAACCACTTTATATACATTATCCATTTAATAAACATCATTTTATTAAACAAATTGTGTTGGAACATAGTACTAATTATGTTGGAATGGGAAATGAGTTTAGATCACATTAAAGTAAATAAAAAGAATGTAACTATTTCTGATGGAACAATGTAATATTTATTCCGGAACAACATATGTATTCGGATTGAACAATACAGTTCATGGAATGGAACAAATTATGTATACCGTTGGAAGAATATAAGAGTATATCCAATTGATCAGTAAGTTTGCTTTTGAGGATTCATCTTGTAAAATAGAAAATGAAATGATATAGTTACATTTGTTTCAGTAATAATGGATCAATAAGTAATCACTGTTTGTTTGAATATAAATAATACATGGTATATGTTTCATTAAAGTTTTAATTGTTAATAAAATGAATACAGATTTATTTTAATCTGATTTTAATTCATCCCCTTTGCAATAATAAATAAATGAGGAAATAATTATTGATTCTGATAATTTATTAGTACTTAAATTTCAATTAATATAGGAAATAATATCAATAGTTTAAGAGACTGATTCACAGATTTATTTTAGTTTGCATTTAATAAAAAATTTGATATACGTAATAATCTTAATACTGTTGAGATTCCCAATATACATTTATTTTGAATGAAAAGCCGTGTTTCATTGCAGGAAAAGTAGAATTTGAAGAGACTCAATAAATTAAAGCTGCTGAGTTTCCCAATAGATAATCATTTGAATGAAAGAAAGCGTGTTTGACATTAGGAAGTTGAAGAGACTAAATAAAATTCTATAAATAGTATTGCTCTCTTTATTGATCGTATTTTTTTAATAGAAGTTGAATTGAAACAAAGATGTCAGGAAGCAGTTCGAGTTCGTTTAAGAGAACGAGGTCTTCTTCTCCTGTTGAACATTTAGTACCTAAAGCAGATAGTGAAATTCCTGATGAGCTATTTAAAGTTATTGAAGATATGGAGGAAACTTTTATGGAAGGGGATATTGACGACATCATAAACAAGCTGAAGGGCATGAAGGCTTTCATGTCTTTATTTTGTGACTCAATGATGTCTTTCATTGAGTGGAGGAGAAAGCGGAGTTGAAAGAGGAGCTGGAGGAAGTGAAGATGAATCTGAAGGACCAGATTAAGAAATATAACAATGATGTTATGGGTCATGATAATGATTTTCTTTAATGTTTTTTTTATTGTGAACAATTGTTTTTATTTTTATGTTTGTATGTTTTTTATGTTTATGTTTTTTTTATTTAATGATATAATTTTGTTATGTTTTTACTTATTTTTCCTAGAAGTTACCTTTTTTTATACTGCTATATATTATTGATGTTCATATATTGTTAATGTAAACACATGTTGTTTGAAATTAAAACACAGGTTTTCAAAATGAAGTCAAATAAGAAAATATACTGCTAGATTAAAGAAAGTTTAGACATAGGGAATTTACCTTATTTCTTTGCTTTTTCTGGACAGTTTCTAATGTCGTAGTGGCACAATTGATTACAACCTTTGACATCCTTTGTTTTTTTTGTGTTTGTTCAATTGCTTTCTCTTTTTCTCCCTTCAATCTTTTCTCACTATTTGTAACATGAATCCCAGTTCCTTTGTTTTTTGAAATTTTAGGTTCTTTCATAAGAACTTCAAAGGGCCAACTTGTTCCAACCAACATCTCTATGTCTTGAATTTTAGTAGAATTGTTGATGTTCTTTCTTTTCTTTGCTTCCAAATTTCTCCTCAATGCTTGAATGTTTCTTGTGAGATTATTTAGATCCTCTTCTTCTCCTTCAGCTAAGCACACAGTCATGTGAATCTCAGACCATAAGTTATTCAACATTATTTTCTTACCCATTGTTTTAGCACATTCTTCTATAACATTATTTTGCAATGTTATCTCTGGTAAGATTTTCCATCTGTTTAGGACATACTGTTCAGGAATTCTCTCCAGCATTCTATCTTTCTATACGAACACCATATGTCTACAGGGAATTCCTGCTCTATTGAACATCTTGCACGAACATGTTGTGTCACTGTTGTCTGTATTATAAACAACCTGATATGTTGTTTTTTTTTACCTTTTTCCCTTACAGTGATTATGCATTTGTCATTGTATCTCTGTATATCATCAACTCCACAATTAAAGGAAGCATCTAGCACTTGTTTTTGAAATTCATAAAAGATTGTTCTTGTAAATACTTCTGATCCATGTTTTTCAATAGGAATTGGTGTTTGAGATATAGGTATTGAGTGTTTGGAATCATTGTCATTTTTACCTTGTGAATGCCTTTGTGCTTCCATTGCACCCTCAAACCGGAGGAGGAATTCTATGAGAGTTAAATGACTTTTTGTGAAAGAACTGAAGAAGTGATTTTCACTTTCTGACCTTGATGTTGTTCTCATTAAGCCGACTAGAAATGAGTCTCTGAAATATGCAGGAATCCATGTTGATCTTATATCATACATGTGTTTCAGTCATCCATGTTCTTCCAAATTGAATTCCAAAATAATTCTCATCCATTTTTCCTCAAACTCTTCTGGTTCCAATTCTACACTCCACACGCAAGAATTTATCTTTGTGATAAAATCTGTTTCTTGCATTATTTGTCGTCCTCAGGGGCGGAGCCAGAGGGGGCGGGGAGGGTCGACCGACCCTCCGGCCTTCCGGCGAACCCCAGGGAGGGGTTGTCCGGCTGGCTCCACCCCTCTGTCTGCCATGGCTGGGAGCCCCTCCAGCCATGGCAGACTAAGCTTGCTGCTGCGTGAAGAAGATGGAGGCTGCTCCCATCTTTCGTATATTTTTTTCATTTCTACTAATCAAAACTATGTCGTTTTGATTAGGTTAATTTCAAAACAGAAATTAAGTGTACAGCTTATGCCCATAGGTCAGACCATAAGGCCTTAACAAGCCCACTTCTTAAATAATTCCGACCACAATTTATTTGATTTTTTTTTCTTTTGAATCAACAATGAACCCCCAATTATTTGTCTTGTGTTTTTATTAATTTCAAATTAGTGATTGAATTTTCATTGCTTTTTACTTTTATCCATAGTAACATATATTGTTTTTATTTATTTTCTTTACATTTTTAACTCATTTTCTTAAACTTTTGAGATTAAAAAAAACTAAATTTTAATCTATAAAAAATTTAAGAAATTAAAAATTAAACATAAAAGATAATTTTTTTAAAATTAGTTTTGAAATTATAAAAAAAATCAAAATTTCCACTCCTTGAGGCTAGATAATTTTAATGTTTTAGTCTTCAACACATCAAAACGGTGAAATTTTAATATGTTCGATGAGAAAAAAAAATCCCAAACTAGCTAAAGTCAGCCCCTCCAAACGTGGAGTCCTGGCTCCGCCACTGGTCGTCCTGTATTAGTAACAAAAGAGTTTTAGAAGAAATTGAATGTATGTATATTGAACAACACATATATTTTGTAGGAACAATTTATGTATTATTATGGAACAACACATGTATTATTTGGGAACATTTTATTTATTGAATGAGATAATAGAAAATAAAGGGCATAGAATGATTTTTCATACCTATTTTGTCTGACATTTTCTTCATAATGTGCCACATGCAAAATCTGTGTTCTGTTCTTTTGAAAACATTTTTTATTGCAACTATCATTGCTGGATCTTGGTCTGTTATCAAGCAAGTCGGCTCATTGTTGTCCATTGCTTTAAAAAATGTTCTAAAAACCCACTCAAATGATGTAATATCTTCATTAGCCACGAAACAAGATGCAAATGTAATACATTTTTTGTGGTTGTCAACCCCAGTAAATGGTCCAAATATCATATTGTACATGTTCAGTTTAGCATAAAAATAAGATTTTTTGTTTGAAGAACATGACATTTGTATTGGAACAACATAAGTTTTCTGGGGCAACACCAGTATATGATGGGCAGAAACCAATAATTTTATGTAAAAGATTATTATGTAGTACCTGTTTGTGCTATATGTGGTGTCAAATGAGACCATATCACCATAAAGAGCATAGTTTTTGATACATACAGGGTCTGCCCATAAAGCTCTACAGAGTCTGCCGTCTTGATCTACTTCAAATTCGAAAAATAATGCACTCCATAAGTCCTTTTTTCTGAAAATTATCTACGAACATTTGTGCATCTGAATCCTTAATATAGGCTTTCAAGTCTCTCTGGAAGTTTTTAAAATCTATCTTCGATGCACCAATATTTTCATATCCTCTATAAAGTTCATTTGCTTGTCTATAAGTTTTCAGAGGACCAACATTCATCTATTCAACCAAATCAGATTTTTTATTTTTTAGATGAAATTAGCAGAATTATATAACTAATCAGTTTAGTATTTACAATGCATAACTATTATGAAGTAGATGGTTTACCTTTGCATTATTAACTACCATCTTTTTTAGTAGAAGGTTCATGTTCCTGGCCTCTTTTTGATATTGTACACATCCTGGAGTGTAGAGAATATGATTATGTTCTTCTTTGAACTGTGCCACTTCATAGAATCCACTGTCAGAAAGTTTGATAATCATTTTAGCACTGCATCCTACACGACTGAGTGTCCTTTTTCTTGTTTTTACATCACTGGATGTCGCTTTTTTCCTGTGATATTTGTAACCTTCTTTATTGCATACAAAAAATTGTTCTTTTATAACACCTTGTTTTTTTCTTGATGTTGATACCCTACTATTAAATCCAGCAGCACATGCATATGATTTGTAGAATTCTTGAGCTTTATCATAATTCTCAAATATCATTCCAAGAGCAGGTTTTAACTCATTTGAACAATTAGGGACCCATAATTTTGTTCCGTTAGGACTGAGTCTTGTAGTTACTTCTGGTGTGTAAGGTACAATTGCAGTAGAAGAGTAACTAGGCGAAAGCAAATCTACAAAACAGGTAAGAGAATCGAGTTTAGGACAAAGATGTACTTGGAACAAATGGTACATTATTTAGGAACAAACCATACATTTATTTGGAACAATTGGGTCATTCATTTGGAACAAATGATAAAGTTACATGTCAACTCCGAAATCAGCTATTATTCAATAAACTTGCATTGTGTCACATTTTTATATCTTTAACCAAATATCTTAAAACTAATCATAGCTATTATTCAATGATATAGTTACATGTAACAAGTGGTAGTATTTGTTAGAATTTAGACTACAGTTTTTGTGAATAATTAGTGTAAGAAATATATTATCAAGACAGTGAATAAATTGTTAATGTAAACAGATTTCAATATTTTCAATATATAGCAGATATAATTCATTCGGAACAAACCATACATTTAGTAGGAACAAACCATATATTTAGTAGGAACAAATAGTACATTCAGTTGGAACAAATGATATAGTTACATTGAACAACTGGTACATTCAGTATACAGCCTTTGTGAATAATTAGTGTAAGAAATCAATTACTAATGTGAACAGATCTCAATATTTTCAATATAAATCAAAGAAAGTTCGAGTTGCAGATATAAGCAAAATACCAGAAGATGATGTTGTTCCGTGTGTCATTTTGGACTGATTATGGTCTTCATATTCCATATTTTGGTGTTCGGATTCCATATTCAGAGTGAATTATATGAATACAGATGAGAAATCGATCGATAATGTTGAGGATAAGAGAATCGATCAGTAATGTTGAGAGAAGAAAATCGATCGATAACTCAGAGGAGAAGAAAATCGATCAATAATGGTGAGGAGAAGAAAATCAGTGATTAATCTGAATACAGATTAAATATCGATCGACAATGGTTTTGTTGGGGTTTTAGTGTCCTATAGACAATTGTTCTAGGATACAAACTTAATGTAAATGAAGTGTTCTTTATATCATTTGTTTTAATGAGATATGGTTTCATAACTATATAAAGGCAATCCCTTTCAAGAACTAAATAAAGTCTAATAAAAGGAAATCCGTAAATTTGTTTAAAGTGATTATAAAGTGTTCATACAAGCATGAAGTAAGACGAAACTTTATAATAAACTAATAAACTTAAAACCACCCCAAGTCAAGTAATATGTTTAGGATTGACATATCACTGCTGAGACTTGCATGTAACAATGTCTTCTGTCGCGACAGAAAGCTGATCTCACAAGCTTCATATATACAGATATCTGGACAGTTACATGGATCCAATGAAAAGAAGTTCATTAGGATTGGGGACCCGACTTGAGATAATAGGATGGGTAGATTCATCCTTATCACCTGTTCATCTCATTGGTATTAATAGGTATAAGTAATCCTCAGACTCAAAGGAATGTTAATTACTAATTCTGGATTACGGAATGTGACGCTTTGATCCTGTTGTAACACGATCCTTAACAGAGATGACTCTTGGGTGTGAACGGCAGACGTTGGGTATCACAGGAAGTAATTGCAGGATAGTTATACATTGGATTGAGCATTTATCACTCCCGATAAATGGGAGATATGTCCATGGATCGCTTGTGGAAGAGTTGACTCTAAATCCTTGCAAGGTGATAGCTTAAGATTGAAATGCAGATTTCTCTTAACCTATCTAATTGGAGTTGACTCGGCCTGTACAATTAAAACGAACGTCTCGCTATATGTGACTTGACATTATCCATAGTCATAAGATTCAGTTCAAGGATGTAGTTGATAAAGGATCGAATTATACTGTAACTAATACGGAAAGGTCAACGACAGAATCAACCTGTCTTCTTATAGCTCTGGGGGAATGTTTCCGGATTTGCCAATCACATTTTGCGTACTCATTCCGTTATGCAAAGATTAAATATAATTCTGTGAAAATTAATTTAATAGTTGCATACAACTAGAAGCAATAAGAACCTAATGGGTCACACATAAGACTTGGAACCCAAAAGAGAGACAGATGTTAATTAATTGACGGAAGCCCAACTGAGCCCAATAAGGCCCAGTTAATTAAGGGGGACGATTTTATGTATATTAGATACATAAATAATTAATTTATTTTATCAATTCTAATTAGATTAGGATTATGAATTAAATTAATTAAAGGATAAATAAGTTAGGAGTTTTAATTAGATTATATTACTCCTATTATTATCCTATAAGGTTACTAAATATTATCTTTATATTTAAGATATAATTATAGATAATTAATAAGAATTATATTCCAAATTAAATTCTTATTCAGTAACCTAATTCTATCTAACTAGGGTTTAGATACAAGAGGATATATATACCCCCCTTATGCAATTTTCGAGATACCCTAAGCATACTAAGAGAGAGAATTTCGACCCCCCCTGTTCGAGGACGAGATTATCTACCGCTTCCTTCCGTTCAATTGATTTTCATCTCTTTCTCTTTATCCTTGATCTTGTGTTGATTAATTAGAGACAATCTACTTTGGTTGTTATAAACGGTTGATTCTAACTTGATCTTCAATTGTTTTGTTTTGTGCTCGGGAACTCGAAGTAAGAGTTGTGGGCACTTTGTTTGCAACGGTAGATAGAACTTCTGAAAGGTATTTCTTTTATCCCTCTTTATATGAAATAACGATTAACGGATCTTGGGTTAATGGAAATAGGTTAAAATTTTTATATTTCCGCTGCTATACGTTAGCCTATTATCCTTCAATGGTATCAGAGCCTGCGTTAAATCCGTTATTTCATATATGAAAATTTAGAAGTTTTTCAATCAGGTTGAATAAATATTTATAGTTAGGTTAATTAACAAAACTGTTTTGATTAATTAGTTCTAAAGATAAATAAGTTTTAATTAATTGTTAATTAAAATAGTTTATGCATATGTTCCTAATTATTTCGGTTGATAATCATTATAACAAAATCTATTAGTTTTATAGTTAGATTGATAAAAGTTAATTTTATTGATTCTAAAGATAAAACGGAAAATCTATAATAGGTTTTCTTATTTTCTAAAAATCGTTTTAAAACCGTTTTAGAACTGATATATATATTTATAATTATATTTAAATAAAAAAAATTATTTGACAGCAGCTCGGGCCGCGCCTCATGGCGCAACCCGGCTGCTGCCTCACGGCAGCAACCGCGTGCGGCGCCTGGCCGCCGCTGCCGCAAGGCAGCGGCGGATCAGACGTTTAGGGCTGCTGCCAAACGGTAGCAGCCCACCCTCGGGCCCGGCCCGAGACCCACTTATTTTAAAACCGTTTTAAAATTAGTTTTAAATATATTTACATATATATGTTTTAGAAATTATGGTGAAGCTCTTAGCCTGTTGGTTGAGAGCTTACCTATGACACTAGAGGTCATGGGTTCGAATCACATCCGGGTGGGGTGGGTTAAGGGTTTTTCTTATCTTTGATGTAATTTTCCTTTGTTTAATGTAAGTGCATTGCGCACAACTTTTTAAAAAAATATGTTTCAGAAATTAATAGTTTTCTGTTTTGATTATCGAATGAAAATTTATTTAAAAGTTTGTTTTACCTATTTGTAAATCTAAAGTATTAAATGAATTGAAATCAAAATAATTGGGACATGCATAAATTAAAGTTTTGTATAGTTATATTAATCTAAAAGGTTAATATAGAAGATACGAAACTTTTAGAAGTAAAATTGGATGAAAGTTAATTTGATGTGTTAATGTGAGTAACCTAAATATTACATAAAGTATTTATGTAATCAACCAATTAAATTTATTTAATTGAGTCTATGCATGTTTGGAGTTATGGACATATTTGGACTCTCTTTTAATCTTTTGGTATTTTTGAAATAGAGCCTGCGAGTCCTACCTTTCTACTATCTATTGTAATTTCTCCTCTCATCTAATTCCGTTCAATTTAATTGAAGTTTTCTTTAGTAGAATAGAAATTAATATGTAATTTCAAGGCGCCATGGAGAAGACGGATGACCTAAAGAGAAATATGTAATAGTTAGTATTTCCCTAGGTTTGGCCTTTTATTCCGTCTCTGGCTCGACGGAATAATTTAGATAATATGTCCATAACACCAATGTAAGTGTCTGATGTATGCTAAAGCAAATCAAGACTAAGTTAGATTATGAGACTTAAAATAAAAAATCCCTCACTAATTAAAAGTTAAGTAAATAAGCAAGTTATTAAAATCGGTTGCCCCTCCCTAATATTATAATTCAGCCGGCAGTACTGGGGGCCTTTGGGTTGTTGAGTAAACTCAAGCTCGGGGTCTTATGGTAACACCTGAATTATTGAAAATAATCTTTTCATGAATATGGGGTAATACTTAAATTAGATTATGATAATTGGATGAGTAAACTCATGTTTTCATAAACTAATGGGCAATATGGTTGAGATTAATATGAATAACATATTAAGTTACTAATGTGGTTAGTAACCCAATAATCTAGGAATCACATCAAATATGTGATTGATTACATGAATCTACCTAACAAATGAGACTAGCTTGTTGAGTAAACTCAAGGCGAAATCTCAGGAGTTAGGATCCTAGCTCACTAAAGGATTTGTGAAATTCTTCGAATTAATACGGAGGGCTATTAATTTGGCAAAATAGTGGGAGCAATTTAAAATAAACTAAAAGGCCTATAATTTTAGATTGAGATACTTTAAAGCAAATGAATAACATACGTTTACTCTTTCTCACTCTCAGGTTATATTATAACACTCTTAAAATCATGACTAAAACCAATCTGCAAAACATTCTTACCGATAACAAATTGAACGGTTCAAACTTCACCGACTGGTTTCGTAACCTCAAAATCGTTTTGAAGTTCGATAAGATAGGGTATGTACTTGATACAACGATACCCCCTATCCCAGCTGATGATGCTCCCATCGAAGAAATTGATGCTTACCAGAAGCACAAAGCTGATGACGATCATGCGAGATGCATCATACTTGCATCGATGACACCGGAATTGCAAAGGCAACATGAGGAAATGGATGCCTATTCCATCATCATGCACCTTAAGGAGCTGTTTGGGAAACAGACTAGGTGCGAACGCTACGAGATATCCAAGTTGTTATATCGTTGTAGGATGCAAGAGGACACATCTGTGATGACATATTGTGTCAAGATGATTGACTATATTACCAAACTTTGTAGTATTGGATTCGCGATGGATAACGAACTAAGCATAGACTTAATTCTTCAATCCCTCCCAGAGAGTTATTCACAGTTCATCATGAACTACCAGATGAATGACTTGCAAACCTCTCTTGAAGAGCTTGCAAACATGCTCAAGTCAGTTAAGCCCAATATGAAGAAAGACAAGGCAATACCGGCTCTTGTCATAGAGGGATCAAAGAAGAGGAAGGGGAATTTTGGATCAAAGAAGAGGAAGGGGAATTTTCCCAATCCTAAATATCCCAAGAAAGGCAAGGGAGCCATGCCCACTAGAGCTAAGGGAAAGGAAGTGAAGAAGCCCAAAGGAGAGTGCCACTTCTGTGGTAAAGACGGGCATTGGAGAAGGAACTGCAAGGAGTACTTAGCCTCCCTCAAGAAGGGAAAGAGCGGTGCTTCAACATCTGGTATGTTTTATATTGAAATAAATACAGTTTCACAGTCTGAATCTTGGGTACTTGATACCGGATGTGGATCTCATATTTGTACAAATATGCAGGAACTAAATCGGACTAAGGAACTGAAGAAAGGAAGCATAAACTTGCGAGTAGGAAATGGAGCAAGAGTTGCTGCCATCGCCATTGGAGATTATGCTTTAAATTTGCCCTCTGGGCTTGTAATAGAATTAGGGAACTGTTTGTATGTTCCAAAAATATCTCGTAACATTATTTCTATTAGCCGTCTTGTTGACGACGGTTTTCATATTTCAATAAAAGACAAACATTGCGATTTTTATAGAGATGGGATTTTCTATTTTTTAGGAATATCACAAAATGGGATTTATGTGCTAGATGACAAAATTTCTGTTTTCGCAATTGATACCAAAAGACATAAGCTAGATAATTCAACTTACTTGTGGCATTATCGTTTAGGCCATATAAACAAAAGACGCATGCTTAAGCTACATCAAGATTGGCTTATAAATTCAATTGATCCTGAATCATTGGAAATATGTGAAGCATGTTTAAAAGGTAAAATGACAAAGACACCATTTAGCAATAAAGGTGAGCGTGTATCAGACACTCTAGGATTAATACATTCCGATGTATGCGGTCCTATGTCAGTCCAAGCAAGAGGAGGATTCAGATACTTCATAAGCTTCATAGACGACCATACCCGATATGGTTATATCTACTTGATGAGGCACAAGTCCGAAGCTTTTGAGAAATTCAAATGCTTCAAGAATGAAGTAGAAAATCAATTAGGAAAGAAAATAAAGACACTTCGATCCGATCGAGGTGGCGAATATCTTTCAGATGATTTTCTGAATGTGGGATATGCTCACAATGGACACCTCCCTATACACCACAACACAATGGTGTATCCGAGAGGAGGAACCGTACCTTACTAGATATGGTACGATCCATGATGAGTATAGAATTACTTCCAAAGACATTCTGGGGCTATGCCTTAGAAACCGCCCTCTTCACCCTAAATCGAGTACCAACTAAATTCGCTAGTTCCACACCATATGAATTGTTCATTGGTAGGAAACCCGTGTTCTCATTCATGAGAGTATGGGGTTGTTCAGCATTTGTCAAACGCATAGCGTCAGACAAACTAGATTCTAAATCTGATAAATGTTTCTTTATTGGATACCCTAAGGAAACTATGGGATATTACTTCTATCATCCAGATGATCAGAAAGTAATAGTATCCAAGCACGCAACCTTCTTAGAGAAAGAGTTTCTCGAAGAAACGGAAAAGAGAAGCATGATTGAACTTGATGAAGTTCAAGAACAAGAAACACCGACTGAAACAACAGAAGCAGTTGAGGAACCCGATGCAGTCCCATTAGATGAGACTCAAGTGCCACCCCTTTGTAGATCACAAAGAGTTTGTGAACTCCCTATTAGATATGGTTTCCTAGTGGGAGATGATGATGATGAGGTTCCCATGTTAGACGACGAACCCGAAAACTACGAAGAGGCTCTTAACAGTCCAGATTCTAAAGCATGGCTTGAAGCCATGGATTATGAGATGGATTCCATGTACACCAACCAAGTGTGGACTTTGGTTGATCCACCCGAAGGGATAAAACCCATTGGGTGCAGGTGGATCTTCAAAAAGAAGACTGACATGGATGGAAAGTTTAGCACCTACAAAGCTAGATTAGTAGCGAAAGGATATCGTCAGAAGCAAGGAATTGATTATGACGAAACTTTCTCTCCTGTGGCTATGTCCAAATCAATCAGAATAATGCTTGCTATTGCCGCTCACTACGATTACGAGATTTGGCAAATGGATGTGAAAACAACTTTCCTAAATGGAAACCTGCTTGAGGATGTATATATGATGCAACCTGAAGGTTTCATATCAAAGGATGCAAACAAGGTTTGCAAACTACAGAGATCCATTTATGGGCTCAAGCAAGCATTAAGAAGCTGGAACAAGCATTTTGACGAAACCATAAAACAATTTGGTTTCGAACAAAATTACGAAGAAGCTTGCATTTACAAGAAAGCAAGTGGGAGCTCAGTTGCATTTCTGATATTATATGTGGACGATATATTATTAATGGGAAATGACATAGCTCTACTACAGTCGGTAAAATTATGGTTATCTGGTAACTTCTCAATGAAAGACCTTGGTGAAGCAGCTTATACACTTGGTATAAAGATCTACAGAGATAGATCAAGAAGACTGCTTGGTCTTTCACAGGCTACATACATCGAAAAGGTGCTAAAGCGGTTTAGCATGCTTGAATCAAAACGAGGTAACTTACCCATGATACATGGAGTAAAGTTAAACAATCATCAATGTCCTAAAACCGATGATGATAAGAAGCGCATGGATGTAGTCCCGTACGCCAGCGCAATCGGTTCGATTATGTATGCTATGCTATGCACTAGACCTGATGTAGCGTTCGCGTTAAGTATAACGAGTCGTTACCAAGGTAATCCGGAAGACGAGCACTGGATTGCCGTCAAAAACATTCTTAAGTACTTGAGAAGAACTAAAGACATGTTCCTAGTGTACGGAGAAGGGGATCTGAAAATAGAAGGATTTTCAGATGCAAGTCATCTCACAGATGAGAACGATTTTAAATCCCAATCAGGATACCTGTTTATCTTGAATGGGGGCGCGGTCAGCTGGAAGAGTTCCAAGCAAGGAAGCGTAGCTTTCTCTACGACCGAGTTAGAGTATATCGCTGTTGCGGAAGCATCAAAGGAAGCGGTTTGGATTAGGAAGTTCATTACTGAACTTGGTGTGGTGCCTGACATTGTAAATCCCATTACACTGTACTGTGATAACAATGGAGCCATTGCGCAAGCAAAGGAACCACGGTCTCATAATGCATCCAAGCATTACCTGAAGCGATACCACATTGTAAGAGAAATTGTGGTAAGAGGAGATGTGAGAATAGAAAGAGTACCTACTGAGGACAACATTGCAGATCCGTTGACAAAGCCCTTAACCCAGAAAGTACATGATCGTCATCTAACTTCTACTGGGATAAGTTGTAGAAACAACTGGCTTTAGTCCAAGTGGGAGTATGTTGGGGTTTTAGTGTCCTATAGACAATTGTTCTAGGATACAAACTTAATGTAAATGAAGTGTTCTTTATATCATTTGTTTTAATGAGATATGGTTTCATAACTATATAAAGGCAATCCCTTTTAAGAACTAAATAAAGTCTAATAAAAGGAAATCTGTAAGTTTGTTTAAAGTGATTATAAAGTGTTCATACAAGCATGAATTGAGACGAAACTTTATAATAAACTAATAAACTTAAAACCACCCCAAGTCAAGTAATATGTTTAGGATTGACATATCACTGCTGAGACTTGCATGTAACAATGTCTTCTGTCGCGACAGAAAGCTGATCTCACAAGCTTCATATATACAGATATATGGACAGTTACATGGATCCAATGAAAAGAAGTTCATTAGGATTGGGGACCCAACTTGAGATAACAGGATGGGTAGATTCATCTTTGTCACCTGTTCATCTCATTGGTATTAATAGGTATAAGTAATCCTCAGACTCAAAGGAATGTTAATTAGTAATTCTGGATTACGGAATGTGACGCTTTGATCCTGTTGTAACACGATCCTTAACAAAGATGACTCTTGGGTGTGAACGGCAGACGTTGGGTATCACAGGAAGTAATTGCAGGATAGTTATACATTGGATTGAACATTTATCACTCCCGATAAATGGGAGATATGTCCATGGATCGCTTGTGGAAGACTTGACTCTAAATCCTTGCAAGGTGATAGCTTAAGATTGAAATGCAGATTTCTCTTAACCTATCTAATTGGAGTTGACTCGGCCTGTACAAGTAAAACGAACGGCTCGCTATATGTGACTTGACATTATCCATAGTCATAAGATTCAGTTCAAGGATGTAGTTGATAAAGGATCGAATTATACTGTAACTAATACGGAAAGGTCAACGACAGAATCAACCTGTCTTCTTATAGCTCTGGGGGAATGTTTCCGGATTTGCCAATCACATTTTGCGTACTCATTCCGTTATGCAAAGATTAAATATAATTCTGTGAAAATTAATTTAATAGTTGCATACAACTAGAAGCAATAAGAACCTAATGGGTCACACATAAGACTTGGAACCCAAAAGAGAGACAGATGTTAATTAATTGACGGAAGCCCAACTGAGCCCAATAAGGTCCAGTTAATTAAGGGGGGCGATTTTATGTATATTAAATATATAAATAATTAATTTGATTTTATCAATTCTAATTAGATTAGGATTATGAATTAAATTAATTAAAGGATAAATAAGTTAGGAGTTTTAATTAGATTATATTACTCCTATTATTATCCTATAAGGTTACTAAATATTATCTTTATATTTAAGATATAATTATAGATAATTAATAAGAATTATATTCCAAATTAAATTCTTATTCAGTAACCTAATTCTATATAACTAGGGTTTAGATACAAGAGGATATATATACCCCCCTTATGCAATTTTCGAAATACCCTAAGCATACTAAGAGAGAGAATTTCGACCCCCCCTGTTCGAGGATGAGATTATCTACCGCTTCCTTCCGTTCAATTGATTTTCATCTCTTTCTCTTTATCCTTGATCTTGTGTTGATTAATTAGAGATAATCTACTTTGGTTGTTATAAACGGTTGATTCTAACTTGATCTTCAATTGTTTTGTTTTGTGCTCGGGAACTCGAAGTAAGGGCACTTCGTTTGCAACGGTAGATAGAACTTCTGAAAGGTATTTCTTTTATCCCTCTTTATATGAAATAACGATTAACGGATCTTGGGTTAATGGAAATAGGTTAAAATTTTTATATTTCCGCTGCTATACGTTAGCCTATTATCCTTCAGGTTTGGAGAAGAAAATCAATCAAGCATGGTGAAGAATGAACTGTTGATTCACGCGTTTTTTGTGTGAGGAAGGCAGTGGAATGAATTGACGCGTGTTTTTTGATTTGAATTTTGTTGCCAAAACTACGTAGTTTTGTTATGTCACACAATAAGCTTCTTGTCGCACCGTAAGTCCTAGTTTTGTTATGTCACACAATAAGCTTCTTGTCGCACCGTAAGTCCTTGTCATACTGGGTCTCACCCCTATATATATATATATATATATATATATAGAGTTATTCAAATCAAAACCTTATTTTTAATCTCACCAACTTATTAATCCAATTAACAAAATTAACATCTCTAACATGAGTTAATTAGCTTTGACATTAGATTAATCTTCGGGCCTTAAAATGGGAGAGTCCAATAAATAATATAATATCTAATATTTTATATATATCAATGACACTTTATTATACAAACTATATTATCCAATAATATATTTATATTCATAAAATTCATATATATTATTTATATACCAATTTCCAAATATATGTAACCAACTTTTTTAAAATATATCATCTATAACATATTTCAAATAAATTATATGCATTTTATTTAAAATATATTATCTAATAATATTTTTAAATAAAATATATACTTACATATATTAGTTTTTTAAACTTTCGAAACTTTAATAAAATGATTTTATTCATTAAATAAAAGTTCAACCTACTTGATTTTTTTGGAAACTACTTGATTTCATTTAAAACCTTGTAAAATCCAATTTTACAAACTTGAAACATATATAATATCTAATATTACATACATACTCTCAACATGTACAAAATATATATGTGTATTTTTTTTGAAGCAAAAAGAAAATTTTATTATTAAAAGCAAGAATACAATATGGAACGAATAAAAGCAGGAGGTATTATGACCATTCCATCAGTCATAATATAGAGTAGGCAGCCTGAGCAACCTCATGGACTACACTATTTACAAAACGGCTAACGAAATTAATACTAACGTCATTTAAAGAACTTAATAAAGATTTGCACTTTTCTAATATAAAACCATAAGCATACCTAAAAGGTCATTCTCTAAGATGATTAACTATCATAGCAGTATCTGATTCAATTCCACATCTTCCCAAACCTTTATTTTTTTTAACCAACTTAGCCCTTCCTTTATACCCGCTGCTTCTCCATCTATGACTTGATAGTTTCCTGAGAGAAGCTTAGAAAACGCACCACAGAACTGGCCTTCTGATAAGCCAAAAATATACCTAAAATAACATCAATAATTACGTCAGCTTCGTATTGAAATCATGTTAATTATATTTATTTAGAATAATTTTACGTCTATATTTGTTTCTATTATGCAAGGTACTTAATTATTTGAAAAAATCCAAAACGGAGCAAAAACGAGAGAGAAATCACATTTACAAGCTAAAAGGCACGTACGATTCAGAGGTCATGACGAAGGAGTTGGGAAAAATCTTGGAACAGAGACAAAAGTCTCTGTCGCAACCGAGATTCCCAATATCTCGGTCGCGACACGCATTTTCCAGACAAGGAAATGTGCATTCGTGCATGATTCTCCCTCAATCCAAAGCCGCGACCGAGATTATTGAAATCTCGACAGAAACAGCAACTTTCCTGAACATATTTTACATGTTTTTAATTCAAAACAACGCGGCTGTTCATCCGGATAGAAACGACTCTTCACCAGCGGACACGTCACTTCAAACAAGACTCTTCAGGAATTATAAATAGAGCACACATTTTCAGAATCCAGGGTTGGATATTTTGTTGATAATTCTCTAATTCAGAAGAGAGTTAGACAGTTAGATTTTAGTTTTCAATTCTGTAAAAGCAAATCTTGCTGTACACAAGTCGTTCAATTAGTTTAGTTACAAACACAGATTTTATAGTTTAAGTTCGAGAGTTGTTTGAAGACGGGTTTACACTCTGTAGAAGCTCGATCGTAGTCTCTATTTCAAGGATTCAGTGAGAAGAACCAGCGGCTGAAGCGCCTCAGGGTCTGACAAGCCTACGAAGTTTGAGGAAAGGATTGACAACCCGGAACTCAAATTAGTTAAAATGCTATCCAAGCTTCTTCTTCTCTGTTAACTTGTGACGATTCACAATTCATTAATAAATTATCTTTTCAATATAATATATTTTCTATTGAAACACCTTTCCACATGATTTTGATTTGATAAAATTATTTAAGTTAATCCCATGATTAAGACAATTAAATTTAAGTGCTTTGATTTAATTGTACTAATATGTTTATTCAATGTTGAGTAAGTAAACTGACTAAGAACAGGAACTAAGAAAGACATAACGAAGTCAGCATAAGCAGAGGCACACATCAGAAGCTGAGTTGAGTGTAACTCAGCCTCGTTAAAAGAAAAGTCTTCTGTGGAATAACGCTTGAAGGCAAAGCCGACCAAAGAATCTGAGTAAGATGTAACTCAGTCTTGACAACGGAAATCTTAAAGGCAAAGTCGAACAATCAAGCTGTGTATTTTCTAGGTCAGCGCTAATGATATGTTTACTAAAAGACAAGGTCCGACAGATCTCTGCAACAAATCAGAAGCCTCAGAAATGTGATCAAAGACCTTTTCGAGACGTATGGACCATCTGGCGTTTAGCAAGAAGACAAACCTGGCGCTAGAAGACGAAACCTGGCGTAAGAAGATGAAGCTGTCAAGCCTGCCTCCTATGCAAATCAGAAGACAGGATTGGCCTGCAGTTCTGGAAGCTGACCAATGCATGACGAAAGAAGACCGTTTACTCCAACGGATATGTCTTAATTCAAATCATTGAGGCTTCAGAATTCAGTATAAATGGACAAGTTTATCACTTGGATTATTGCCGAACACATACAAGAGAAACAGACAAGCAAAATCTTCACTAAGTCAAAAATTCCAAAAGAGAAGCTGTCTGAATAGAAAAAGCAAGTTTTTACACCCAATTCCAATCATTGTGTAAAAGTCTAGAGTGAATTGTATTCATCTTAAGTGTTCTTCGTTTTGTGAGAACAATTTTGTATCAATTGTAAAGGTTAGAAGAGTGGTGCTGAGTACTCGGTTATAGTACTCAGTGGTAGAGAAATTCTGGATATTCGGTTATAGTATTCAGTGTGAGATAGGATTGAGTAGACGAATAGAGGACGGTACTCTTGCATACTAAGTTGCTATTGTAATCGGTTTGTGCTCTACTGTTAAAGAGCTCAGTAGTGGATTGAAAAAGCCCGGAGGATTCTGGGGACTGGACGTAGGCGGTGAGGCCGAACCAGGATAAGTTTGCTGAGTAATCTCTAACCTTATCTCTTAATATATATGTATATGTATGTGTTGCTTGCCTAAATTACGCAGTAAATAATTTGTACAAGCCGACGCTGAGTAATCAGAGTGCTGAGTTGGAAGCTGACCTAAAGTGTTATTTCCCAACTCACAATTGAAACAACTCTAGTTAGTGTCTGATTAAAGCTGTCTCACACTTCACTCAGCCTTGCTGACCTAAAGCTGAGTTAAATTATCAAACATAGAATTAAGTCAGCATCATAAAGCGAAAAAGTTATATTAGTTCCTAACCCCCCCTTGGAACTAAACCTATTAAGTTACACGGGACCAACAAGTGGTATCAGAGCCAGGTAGCTCACTATTCAAGATAAAACTATCTTGAGCTGATCCCTGTAATGGCTGAGAACAGCACTCGTTTCCTTCCAAGAAATCAAACAACACAGATACTCCCTGAGGGATTATCCATTAGTCGGCCTCCTCTGTTCTTCGGGTCAAATTATACATTTTGGAAGAATAGAATGAAAAACTTCATTCAGGCAACAAACATGAGTGCATGGTTGGCTATAGTCTAAGGCCCGTTTGTTCCCTATGAAATTATTGACGGAGTAAAATCTGTCAAGAGTGAGTCTAAGTGGTCAGAGGATGGCCTTAAAAAATTACAAAATAATGCTTCGGCTATCAATATGCTTCACTGTGCGTTAGATGCTGCAGAGTACAACAAAATTTCAGGTTCTGAGTCAGCACAGGAAATCTGGAAGAAGCTGGAGGTTACTATGAAGGAACCAGTAAGGTCAAGGAGTCCAAAGTGAATTAACACATGCGGCTATACGAGCTATTCGAGATGAATGAAAATGAAGACACCTCTGAAATGAACTCAAGATTCACCAACATCATAAATGAGCTTAAGAGACTCGGCAAGAACTTCACAGAAGAAGAGCAGGTGAAGAAAATCTTGAGAAGTCTCCCTAAGAGCTGGCAAGCTAAGAAGACAGTTGTTGAAGAAGCTTGGGACCTGACCACGTACAAATATGATGAGCTCATCGGCTCTCTGCTGACCCATGAGATCTCCATGAAAAACTTTGAGGCTAAGGAGAAAACTGAGGACAAGAAGCAAAAATCTCTTGTCATGAAAACCGACTTAACCGAAGCTGACTCATCAGATGATGAGGAGATGGCCATGTTTACCAGGAAGATGAAGAAGCTGTTTAGGAAAAGCGACAAGAACAGTAAAAGGCCATTCAAAAGAGGTGATAAATACAGAGCTGAGTTTAGCGACAGCAGACATAAAAAGGAAAGCTCCAAGCCTGTTACTTATTTCGAATGCCATCAAACTGGGCACATCAAGTCAAGCTATCCTACTCTGAAGAAAGAAAAGAAAGGAAGTAGAAAGGCAATGGTGGCCACATGGAGTGACAGTGATGAGTCAACCTCATCAGAAGCTGATGCCATTGAGTCAGCAAACATCTGTTTTATGGCTGACGAAGCTGCTGACAACTGCCGATCTGAGCAAGCTGACCTCTCCAATGGGTCTGACCATGAGGAACACTCTAATGAGGTAACTTATACACCCTTGCTCAGAAATGAAATGGTTAATGCCCTGAGTGATCTCTATACACTGATAAAAAAGTGTAACAAGAAAATAAGAGCACTCAGCAGGCGGTGTGATGAGATTGAAGAGGTCAAACTTAGTGACCTCCGACATCTACTCCAGGATAATACCAGGCAAGATGAAAATCTAAAAATCATGCATCGGTTTGTCTCGGAAGTCCAATCAGATTCTAAGAAACTGAGAAAGGACATCACTTCAATACAGAAACCAGCTGAGTTCATCGGCTAAGAAAATGTTCTATCCAAATGCTGAGTACTCAGGTACTAGTCAGCAAAGACGGTACACTCAGCTGAACAGTCAGTGTGACTATTGTGGAAAGAGAGGACACGCTATAAGTGTGTGTTGGTATGCTCAGTACCATCGTGCTGACCAAAAATGGAAACACCCAAAAAGGGTGGTTTTTTGTGACTATTGTGGGAAAGATGGCCACACTATAAATGTATGTCGTCATAAAAACAAATATGATGCATCACTTGTTAAATCTAACAAACGAGGACCCAAAAAGAATTGGGTACCTAAAGATAACTAGTTCAATTGCAGGTGAGCCTGAGGTGCGCGGAAAAGTCAAAGCTATGGTACATTGACAGCGCATGCTCGAGGCATATGACTAGTGATGAAACTCAGTTCATCACACTTGTGCATAAACGAGGTGGAAATGTAAGTTTTGGAGACAACAACAAGGGTAAGATAGTGGGATCAGGTACTATTGGAGGAATCCTACTATTGAGTCAGTCTCCTTAGTCAAGGGTCTTAAATATAACCTATTGAGCGTAGCTCAGCTGTGTGACAACGGTAGAAAGGTTGTATTTGATGTCACTGAGTGTCGGATACTCGAGGGTAAAACAAATGATTTGATTTTAACTGCCCCTCGTGTTGACAACGTCTTCATGCTGAGTTTAGAAAAGAAGTTTTCGAAAAAATATATGCTTGGTGTCAAAGGAAGATAATTCCTGGCTATGGCATAGGAGACTTGGTCATGTAAGCATGGACCTCCTTGCCAAATTAGAAAGAAAGCAATTAGTTGAGGGATTACCCAAACTTAGATTTGAGAAGGATCAGTTATGCAATGCTTGTCAATAAGGTAAACAAACCAAAAAGTCTTTTAAAAGTAAAAACATAGTCTCAACCAAGCGTCCATTGGAATTACTACACTTGGATCTTTTCGGACCAGTCCAGCTGCTGAGCTTGGGTGGTAAGAGATTTTCCTTGGTCATTGTAGATGATTTCTCTCGGTATACTTGGGTCATCTTGCTGAGTAGCAAGGATGAAGCTTTTGAGATGTTCTCAACACTGATTAGAAAACTTGAAAATGACAAAGACCTAAAATTAGCTCACATCCGAAGTGATAATGGCAGAGAATTAAAAAACCAACAGTTTGATGAATTCTGTGAAGTCAGCGGCATTGATCATAATTTTTCTGCTCCTAGAACTCCTCAACAAAATGGGGTAGTTGAGAGGAAGAACAGAACCTTAGTTGAAATAGCTAGGACAATGCTGAGTGAGAATAGGCTTCCAAAGTATTTCTGGGGTGAAGCTGTCAATAAAGCTTGTTATATACTCAATAGGGCTTTAGTTAGACCTATACTTAAGAAAACCCCCTACGAACTTTGGAAAGGACGAAAACCCAACATTGGATATTTTCGTGCCTTTGGTTGTAAATGTTTTAATTTAAATACTAAAGACAACCTTGCTAAATTTGATTCAAAAGCTGATGAAGCTATCTTCTTAGGGTACTCAACAAACAGCAAAGCATATAGGGTGTTTAATAAACGAACTCAGGTCGTAGAAGAGTCTGTACATATTGAGTTCGATGAAACTAACCCTGCAGGGAAAATAAGTCAGCTTACCGAAGATGACCCATGCTCAGCTTCCACTGACCAAATTGGAGCCACTGAGTCACCTCCTCAAGGGCTGACCAAAGGTAAAAATGAACCTGAAATTATCTTTGCTGACCAATATAATCCTGCAGAGATTGTTGAAACACCAACTCCTGAAAACTCAACACTGCCAAAAGAGATCAAGATCCTAAGAGGACACTCAGAGAAGTCCATTCTTGATGCTGCTAAGAACACCCTGATGACCATAAATCAACTCAGGAGATATCTCAGTAATGTTGCGTTCGTCTCAGTTCATGAACCGAAAAACTTCTCGGAAGCTGAGCACGACGAATTCTGGATAAATGCTATGCAAAAGGAACTTGATCAATTCAAGAGAAATGAAGTATGGGATTTAGTGCCTAAACCGAAAAGTCAAAAGATCATAGGAACAAAGTGGCTATTTCGCAATAAGCTAGACGAACAAGGTAATGTAGTCAGGAACAAAGCCAGACTTGTAGCTCAAGGTTACAGTCAGTAGGAAGGTATTGACTATGGTGAGACCTTTGCACCCATAGCTAGATTAGAAGCAATAAGAATCTTATGTGCATATGCTAGCTTTATGAATTTTAAATTGTTCCAAATGGATGTAAAAAGTGCATTTCTTAATGGAGTTATAAATGAAGAGGTTTATGTTAGTCAGCCTCCAGGGTCTGAGTATCCAAAGTTCCCAAGCCACGTTTATAAACTCAAAAAGGCTGTACGGCCTAAAGCAAGCACCACGTGCTTGGTACGAAAGGCTGACCAGTTTCCTATTGACCAGGAACTATGTCAGAGGAAAAGCTGACACAACCTTATTCATTAAGAAAAAGGGTAAAGACACATTGTTGGCACAAATATACGTAGATGATATTATCTTTAGTGCTACTAACAAATCTATGTGCAAGGAATTTAGCAAACAGATGCAAACTGAGTTTGAGATGTCAATGATGGGAAAACTCAACTTCTTCCTTGGACTTCAAATTAAACAAGGTAAAAATGGCATCTTCATTAGCCAGACCAAGTATGCTAAGGAGATATTGAAGAAATTCGATATGGAAGGATGTAAGCCAATATCAACCCCCATGGGTACTGACACTGTACTTTATGCTGATGAGAAAGGTAAGTCAGTAGACAGCAAATTATATCGAGGTATGATAGGCTCTTTACTCTATCTAACGACAAGTAGGCCAGATATACAGTACTCAGTATGTTACTGCGCAAGATATCAAGCTGACCCTAAGGAATCTCATTACATAGCCGTAAAAAGAATCCTTAGATATTTGCAAAGCTCAGTGAATGAAGGTTTATGGTATCCAAACACAAGTGAATTCACACTCATCGGATACACTGACGCTGATTATGGACGAGACATGCTGGAGCGGAAAAGTACTTCAGGAGGATGTCAATTCCTTGGAAGCTGTCTAGTGTCTTGGTTCAGTAAGAAGCAGTCGTCAGTTGCCCTGTCAACAACTGAAGCTGAGTACATTGCTGCTGGAAGCTATGTGGCACAAGTCCTATGGATTAAGCAATAGCTGGAGGATTATGGAGTTCAAACAAAAACAATCAAAGTCAAATGCGACAACAAAAGTGCCATTGACTTATCTAAAAATCCAATCCAACACAGCAGGATGAAGCATGTCAGCATAAGGCATCACTTCATCAGACATCATGTACTCAAGGGTGAGATCAAGCTGACCTATGTACCAACAGGTGAACAGCTTGCATATATCTTCACGAAGCCATTGGCTCGTGAGCAGTTCAGCATACTAAGGGAAGCTATCAGTATGTCTAATCCTCTTCAATAAATTTCTGAGCTAAATGAATGTTGAGTGATTATAATATGCCGAGTGATCATTATATGTTGAGTAACTATCATATGCTGAGTAAAACTGAATGCTATGAAATCACTGTATGCTGAGTTGCCATATATATATTGAGTGATTACTAAATGCTGAGTTACTTCACATGATATGAATCCCTTCTACGCAAAAACTGAGCACTCAGAACTTCAAACGTTTAGTATTCTAGATGCTAGGTCTTCAATAACATTAAAGGCCTTAACGTGTATCATTTCCGATGGTTTTCCAGGAGCTTTATAAATGAAGAGAAACCCTTCTGTGACTGGATCTCCAAGAATGGGTGGACCGACCTCTTTTCTATACCAGCAACAACTTACCCACAACTGGTGAAGGAGTTCTATGAAAACCTAGCGGTCGCTGAGGACGATGATGATCATTTGATCACCAAAGTCAAGAATAAGGCAATCACCATCACTCCTTCTTACCTTGCTATCCTACTAAAGCTTAAAGGAGAAGGTGCTGAGTTGCGATGCACGAATGACTACAAGAGGGTTCATTACGTCGTTGAATTCTGCAAACCCAAGAACCACAAAGGAGAAATCGCCAGTACCTGTATGGGTCAGGCTCAAAAGTAAGCTCACTATATCCTGACCAACTTCTTGTTTCCCAAGGTCAACTCCTCCTCCTCAGCCTCCAACTTTGAGCAGTGCTTCATCTGGCACATGCTGACCTACCAGCCACTCAACATGCCCGTCTTCCTTATTGGAGCCTTTCAACGCAGCACCGGGATCCTTCGGATGGGTTCGCTCATCACTAAGATACTTCAGGATCACCAAGTCAGCTTTAAGGGAGAAATTGACATAAAGGGGACTGAGATCACCTCGGGAATACTATTCGCGCTGGCCCACAGTCAGCCTATCAAACCTAAGAAAGGAAAGGGAGTTGTGATTGAGGAACAAGCCACCAAAGGTCCCATTTCTGCCGACACTTCCGCTCAGCCTTCAACTGAGCAAGTGCTCGAAGTTCCTGCTGCTCAACATCCAGAGTTAGCTAAGGAAACTCAACCTGCTAAAGATAGTGCTAAGTTGCCTAAATCTCCAATTCCGACTCAACTTCAGACTGACACTGAGTAGGTAAATAACACTGCTGAGCAAATACTTCCATCATCTTCTGAGCAGCGTCTAGATCAGTCAGCTCCTACTACTGGTCTAAATAAACACAGTGCAGCTGCTGACCAGGCTAGCACTTCTACTTCAGGATAGCACCCAACTCCTCCAATTGGTGCTGACAACAATACGGCCCCTGAGCATAACACTGATGAATCCTACACTTATATGAATGCTTCTGAGTCTGGAAGGAAAATCATCCACTCAAATCACGCTCTACTTTAAGATGTTCATCAGTCTCATGCTGATGCTGCTGGGTCTATCCCTGCTGAGCCAACACAATTCTCCTCTGTCACTCAACTTCTGACCGAACTTAAGGGTCTCAAGGAACTGATGAGTGTAATGACTTCCTTAGTCTCTCAGCAGCCCAAGCAAGAATTTATAATGAAGCTGGATGAACTCCAGCTGATGATGGTGAATCACATGAACTCCATCGAAGGAAAACTTAATGCCTTATCAGCTGCGAACTCAACATCTGCAACCTCTGCTGAGGTCAATCAACTTTTCTCCCAGCTGTCCTCCGAGCTGACCGGGGCTCGTGAACTTATCTCCTCCTCTTCCCAGTGCTCTATTGAACAGATTGGTGAAGCCATTCGGCTACTCAACTTAAGCAAAGAGGAGATAGACACTGACCAGGTTAAAACCAATGACATCTTACACTGCACCAGGTCAACCCTTGCACATGTCCAACACATTAACATTCAGCGTCATTCGTATAATTCTGCATTGCTCAAGATGTATTATCAATCTTATGCCCGAATGATGGACTCAATTACTTAGATTGGGAAATCTCTTGAGTATCTACTTAGCATGCTCAACGCAAATATTAAGATCCCAGCTTCAAGTATGGCCGATGGCGTGTAAGTTTTTAAGGATCTTCGTGAAAGTACGAGTCAAATGCAACACTATTCATCCATATTGACTCATGCTTTTCAACACGAGAAGTTCCTTGTACCTCCCCTACAATCGAATGATGCTGGAAAAATGGGGGAGAAAGGCCAACCTAGCCAAGCTAAGCAAGCTGCCGGAACTCAGTAGAAACCAGGGGAGAAAAGTAAAGCCAAACTGCCAGCTGCCGGAACTCAGTAGAAGCCCCCTAGTTCAACTTCTGCTGTCCCGAGCACCCACACTCAGCAACAACGAACAACCCAAACCAAACCAAAGTCAAATCAAGTTCAAGCCAATATCAAGAAATAGAACTAGCAATAGTCTATAGTCTTTGCTTGTAACTTATATTTTATGGCATGTTCATGTTAGGCTGAGTAATTTTACATATAAGCATCTTTTATCCAAACTATCTTTATATATATGCGATGCTTACTTGCTGTGTTAATATGCTGATTGAACACATGACCACTCATTGAACAACAAATTAAAACTTGTGATTAAACAAGTAAATCATACTCAGTGCACCCCAACCTTGATAGATAAATCCAACTCTGATACTTGAACTTAACATAATATCTCTGATACCTAAAATAGATAAGTATCAAAACTGAGTTATGACCATATGTTCCAAAGTATTGACCTTCTTCGGAAGCTAACCTTAGGCTCTTTTCGATTAAATCTTAGAAGGTTTAGAATTGAACTAAGTCAGTGACTTAAGTCTTAGATTCAGTCAATTAGATCTTAGAAGGTCTAGAGTCGAACTAAGTCAATAGATGCAACCCTTACGAGGGAGTAATCTCAGAAGAATAAAAAGGTCATCAATCATGAGGGATACTTAACACTGAGTTCCTTAATTAAATACTTTTGCCAACATCAAAATGGGGGAGTTTATTGAAACACCTTTCCACATGATTTTGATTTGACAAAATTATTTAAGTTAATCCCATGATTAAGACAATTAAATTTAAGTGCTTTGATTTAATTGTACTAATATGTTTGTTCAATGTTGAGTAAGTAAACTGACTAACAGGAACTAAGAAAGACAGAACGAAGTCAGCATAAGCAGAGACACACAGCAGAAGCTGAGTTGAGTGTAACTCAGCCTCGTTAAAAGAAAAGTCTTCTGTGAAATAACGCTTGAAGGCAAAGCTGACCAAAGAAGCTGAGTAAGATGTAACTCAGTCTCGACAACGGAAATCTTAAAGGCAAAGTCGAACAATCAAGCTGTGTATTTGTCAGGTCAGCGCTAATGATCCGTTTACTAAAAGACAAGGTCCGACAGATCTCTGCAACAAATCAGAAGCCTCTGAAATATGATCAAAGACCTTTTCGAGACGTATGGACCGTCTGGCGTTTGGCAAGAAGACAAACCTGGCGCTAGAAGATGAAACCTGATGCAAGAAGACGAAACTGTAATGCTTGCCTCCTGCGCAAATCAAAAGACAAGATTGGCCTGCAGTTCTGGAAGCTGACCAATGCATGACGAAAGAAGATCGTTTACTCCAACGGATATGTCTTAATTCAAATCATTGAGGCTTCAGAATTCAGTATAAATGGACAAGTTTATCTCTTGGATCATTGCCGAACACATACAAGAGAAACAGACAAGCAAAATCTTCACTAAGTCAAAAATTCCAAAAGAGAAGCTGTCTGAATAGAAAAAGCAAGTTCTTACACCCAATTCCAATCATTGTGTAAAAGTCTAGAGTGAATTGTATTCATCTAAAGTGTTCTTCGTTTTGTGAGAACAATTTTGTATCAATTGTAAAGGTTAGAAGAGTGGTGCTGAGTACTCGGTTATAGTACTCAGTGGTAGAGAAATTCTGGATACTCGGTTATAGTATTCAGTGTGAGATAGGATTGAGTAGACGAATAGAGGACGGTACTCTTGCATACTCGGTTGCTATTGTAATCGGTTTGTGCTCTACCTTTAAAGAGCTCAGTAGTGGATTAAAAAAGCCCGGAGGATTCTGGGGACTGGACGTAGGCGGTGAGGCCGAACCAGGATAAGTCTGCTGAGTAATCTCTAACCTTATCTCTTAATATATATGTATATGTATGTGTTGCTTGCCTAAATTACTCAGTAAATAATTTGTACAAGCCGACGCTGAGTAATCAGAGTGCTGAGTTGGAAGCTGACTTAAAGTGTTATTTTCCAACTCACAATTAAAACAGCTCTAGTCAGTGTCTGATTAAAGCTGTCTCACACTTCACTCAGCCTTGCTGACCTAAAGCTGAGTTAAATTATCAAACATAGAATTAAGTCAGCATCATAAAGCGAAAAAGTTATATTAGTTCCTAACCCCCCCCCCCCCCCCCTTGGAGCTAAACCTATTAAGTTACACGGGACCAACATTTTCTACTGTTGTTATTTTCAAAGTTTAATCTAGCGATATTCTTTAGAGTAATAAATCGGTGTTTTCAATAAAACCCTTTTTACACAGAATATATTTCAATGGAAACTTTGTTGAACACTTAAAAGAATTAGGATTTATGGTTGATATGATCGATAGGTCGACTTATCAAACATAGAACACCAATTTGATTAAGGTAGCAATCTGTTCCGATCATAGAAAGATTGTCTGCAGTTCAAAGCCCAATAATTGCATTAAATGATAAATTGTTACATACTCATAATCTAATCAAAGTTATAAGTTGCTTTCTTGCTTTGTGCAAGCAAGTCTTGAATTCTACTCATTCTTAAACTTAGTTCCTGTAATTGTAATCCAAACTATTGACAGAATTGGATTCTGAATCATAGCAATATATTCCATTCAAACCAAACAAAAACGATTTTCTAATTAATCCTAGAGAAAGTGAATTTAATCTGAATTAAATAAGTTTTTATAAAATAAGCGTTCCCTGTGGGTTCGATATCTTTTATTACTACAAGCGAAAGCCGTGCACTTGCGGAAATCGCTCAACACCTTCACTATTGCAAATCACATCCCTCAACCCCTAACAAACCAGAATCCGGAATCGGGGATGCACAATTTGAGGTAGGAAATTAAGAGATAAATATGATATAAGAGGATATATATGTTGATAATTGAAATTTTGTAGTACATATATTGTTAATAGAAGTTATTTTTAGTTGAAGTTTGTGTGATTATGGTTTAAGTTTATATAAGGATCAAACTGAGTGTTTATAGGTCAAATAAGGAAATCGAATGATATGATAGATTTATTGACTTTTATGGGTGTAAAGATATCATTTGGAGTTTGGAAAAAAAAACATTGATTATCGTAATTTAGGTACTCTATCTTCCTTGATTATATGGTTTGGAGAAAAGATTGAAGTTTCTTTAGATTGATAAATGATATACACAGTGGTGAGAAAAAAAATAGCATGTTAGCTTAATTGATTTTGAGGAGTTAAATGGAGAATTATAAGAGTGATGTTGATATTAAGATTTTAGGAACTGATTCGTATTGCTAGGAAATTGTATCATCATAATGAGGTTTATATTTGATTGATAATAATGATTGAAGATTATAATATAAATCATGATTGGAGTGAAAAATTATTGATTCGAATTATTTGAAGTTTAAGAAAAATATAATATCATACATATTAGCGGTTCAAACGTGATATTTTAGAACTTGGAGATAGGTGAAATATATTTGATATATATGCAGTTGATGGAATCAATTGTGATTTAAATCTATTAAAGTGAGATTTGGTTTCATGATAGAAAGATATGAATATAAAGTATATCATATGATAGAAAATTGAATATATGATATTTGAAGTTTTATTGTGAATTTATTGGTGATGGAATTGACTAAGTTGAAGTTTAGAGTTACTAAGAGTATATTAAGATGTCAATATTGATAAATGATGACGTTAATGGAAGGCAACATTAGAATTTATGGTCTTATGATGATTATGAGGAATTTGATAATTTGAAATAATTTTGTGATCTTGGAGATTATTTGAGGAAGAAAAATTAGATTAGAGAACGTGAATTTCGAGGACGAAATTTTTTAAGGTGGGGAGAATTGTCACGTCTGTGTCTAAATTTCTAAAATTTATATTTTGATGTTAGTATATATTATAATTATTAGATGTGTGATTTTTATTTGGTGCTATAGAAAAAGTTGGGAGTTAATTTGATGGTTTTAAAAGATTATAGAAAGATAGAGGATCAAACGTGATGTTTGATAAAATTGAGATATATATCTAAATATCAGGCGGTGATATACGATTATATCATTTCATTTCATTTCTTTTTATTTTTCTTTTATTTCAATTGTAATATAATATGATATTATGAGATTGAGATAAATTGGAGACTCCTAAGTGTTGATTATGATCTTTCTATTTCACGCCCGATGCCGATTGAGGTCGTCTAGGATCGGGTGTGACAGGGGAAGCATCAACATTTAACTTGTGAACTTGGGGAAGCGGTCTGCACCATCTATGTGCTAATGAATTTTGTGTCGAACCATTTCTTCTGTGATGCAATGTTTGTGCATCATGTCATTCCTTCAAACCCATGCAAGCCATTTGGAAAACCACTCTTGGAGACATTTTAACATTATTCTAAATGTAATTGTTTCTACCTGTCCAAATACCCCAGACGACCATAGCCCACACACGAATAGAGTTAACAGACAATGTATTAAAAATAAAGCTAATCCACTCTTTGAATAAGTGACCTCTCCAGTTTAGAATTCTTTCCAAACCTGCAATTTGCCAAACTTGAATTGAAATGTTACAGCCACATAAAACATGCATAAAACTCTCTTCAACCAAACCACATAATGAATAGATGGGACTTAAATCCACATGTCTTTTAATTAAATTATCAGCATATGGGATAATATTATGACAGGCTTTCCAAATAAGATTTCTCACCTTCGAGGGAACTTTGAGCTGCCAAATTTTCTTCCACAAACTATTCACAATATCAACTGGAAATATTGCAAAGCCTTTTATAAGCACTCCAGACAGAATAGTTTCCATCATGTTCGAAACACCAGAACCAATCACCCTGTAATAGATTTTTTGAAATAGGAATACTAAAAATTTAATTTTGATCCTCCAAATTGAAAAGATCACGAACAATATCTATATCACATCGTCTCTCACCCACAACAAAGAGAGAACTGGCAGGAGCAGCAACAATAGGATTTTACAACACAAAAGTTGGGACTTCGAGAGGAGATACTAGCAGCCAAGGATCATGTCCAATATGCAAGTTATTACAGTTACCAATTCTCATGCGACAACCTTGAAGAAGGATGTCCTTTGCCTCAATAATACTGCTCCAAACAAAACTTGCATTATGACCTCTAGTGGCTTCTAAAAAAGACCCATTCTTAGCTTTAAATATGGGAGAAACTAGAGAATTTGGTGCGGTGATAAACTGCCAACCCTGTTTTCCGAGCATAGCCAAGTTAAACTCCTTAAGTTTTTTGAACCCCAAACCTCCAACAAATTTAAGTATACTTAAACAATCCCAACGCAACCAACGAATACCACAACCCCTATTACACCACCAAAAAGTGTTGAACATACGTTCAAGATCCTGGCACAAACTAAATGGTAGTAAGAAAAAATTCATCACATAAATTGGAATCGCCTGGACAACAGTTTTCAACCATATTGCCTTACCTACACGAGACAGGATTTTAGAATGTCAGGACAGAAGACGATTCCAAGTTTTTTCCTTAATAAAATTTAAGATCTCTTGTTTATTCCGACCAACCATTGATGCCAACCCCAAATAACTTTCTTGATTTTGAGTTTCCCGAACCCCCAATCTGTGAGATAGCTGCTGTCGAGTATTAGCCCCTACATTCTGGCTGAAAAACACCACTAATTTTTGTAAATTTACCACTTGACCGGACCCTAATTCATATTCTTGAAGCACTTGTTGAACCACCTCACTTTCGCATACCTTAGCTTGAAAAAAGAGGTAGTAATCATCAGCAAAAAAGAGGTGACTAACAGATGGGGCACCCCGAGCAATCTTACAACCATGCCACAAGTTTTGAGACTCTTTTTCCCGTATATATGCACTTAGGCCCTCAACACAAATGATGAACAAATAAATAGATAGTGGGCCTCCTTGGCGAATCCCTCTAAAGGGGATGATAGGACCAAGTTCTTATCTATCAACTGTAATATGGTAATCAACCATTCCTATACAACCCATGAGTAGATTAATCCACCTCTCACTAAAACCAAACCTTGTTAAAGCCCCATTATATCCGGTCGTATGCTTTACTCATGTCGATATTGAGAGCAGCAAAGCCCTCTTTCCCTTGTGTTTTTCTTCTCAAATAGTGTGTTGTTTTGAATGCAATTAAAATGTTATCTGTTATCATTCTCCCAGTCACAAACGCACTTTGAGACTCCGAAATCAATGCATTAAGTAACGGTTTTAATCTATTAGCAATTACTTTTGCTAAGATCTTATAAGCTACATTACATAGTGATATGGGTATAAGGTCCCCCATAACTCCAGGCTGATTTTTCTTTGGTATGAATACAATACTAATACTATTTAGTCCTTGAAGAAGGTAACATGATTCAAAAAAATCCTTGCATATTTTTACCATATCCACACCTACCAGAGACCAATAAGATCAGAAAAATGTTGGATTCATTACATCCGACACCGACACCTTATCAACATCCATGTAAAAGCTTCTTTTTTTTTTTTACTCAAGCAGCAGTAATTTCTTTCATAAGCTTCTCATTCTGCTCAAGAGAAATAACTGGATTTATGCACTCAAGAATTTCAGGGGAGAAAGAATTTGAAGACTGAAACATCTCCTTAAAGCAGTGTATCATAATGTCCCCGAAATCCCCATCCCAGTCATGCCATTGACCATCAGACCCACGAAGACTCTCAATTTTGTTACGTTTTTTTCCTACCTGGAGCAAAAGAATGAAAATATCTTGTATTTGCATCTCCAGATTTAAGCCAATGAGCTTTTTCACACTGTTTCCAGAAAATTTTCAAGGACCCAAGCAACTCGAACTAACGAACCTCCATTTTCCCAAATAAAGCCACACCTCCATTGTCCTTCCAATTATGCAGAAAATTTACCTCATGCTTAATTGCTGTAACTCTTTTTAATTTTGGAAATATAATCTTCTCCCCAATTTGAGAGAGCTTGCCCACACTCTCGTATCTTAGCTTGTAAATCTATAAAAGAATTATCCTTCCAAACTTTTTAAATAATTAAATGACATTCATTCTCCTTCAACTAAACATTTTCAAAGCGAAAAGGTTTGACCCAAACTTTACGTTTTCTCGTGTGTAAGGATAGAAGAAGAGGAATATGGTCAGCCGAACTATACGGTATAACACGTATCTGAGCTTGTGGAAATTTGTCTAGCTAAGAAATTATAGCCATCCCCCATCAAGGCGTTCCTCCATCCAAGCAGTTGTACCACGACCATGCTCCCATGTAAAGGATGGACCAAAAGAATCCAGGTCAACCAAACCACAATCTGCAATTGCTTGTTTAAACCCCAAGTACATTCTAGGAGGGTGAAGATTAATACCCCTTGTGAGATTAATTTCGAATTGAGTTGTTTTCATCTTTTCAACTCTCATAACTCTAATTGGAAGTCATGCAGCGCAATTTACTTTTTCAAACAATTAATTTAGATTGCACGTTTTAATATTTCGATATAAAAATCTATACCACGCTTGCAAATTTACTTTAATTTCATAAGAACATAGACATTTATCAAAATATATTACAAATATTTTCAGCATATATCATCGATAGATTACACAAAAGAAAAATTTATGATGCCTGTAGTTAAACTGGTGGCAGACGACATCAACTCTAACACGATAAATTTATCTAATTTCGACGCTCTAATCCTAGATTGTAAGAAAATTCTTATTGAAAATTCTAACATTTCAATCAAATTTATTCTTCGATTAGCAAACAACACTGCACATATAATCAAATATAAAACCGGGTTTTTTCGTTCTAATGCTAAAATCGTGATATTGAGCCACTTTAGCTTAGAGATGTAATCAATATGTTCCCCTTAAAAAAAAAAAAAGTCAAATATAAAAAACCAAAAATAATTTTCAAAATTAGGCTTACTAGAGGATTGGGTTTCAACCCACCAGCTTCCGCAGAGCACAAGACTAACTAACCAAAACGGCAAAGCGAAATACACACGACAAGTTGATTAGTCTCTGCTTCATTTTCACCACCGGGGAGAACAGCCATCTAGGGTTTACTTTACTAGAGCAAGCATTCCCCAAACAGGTACAGTCCATATTTTCTCTGTATTTGAAACCCTATGCCCAATCTTGTTTCTCGGTTTACTCGAGCCTTAACATTCTAATAGATGCTTTATCTTTCTTAATGGAGCTGTTTCGGTTTTACTAGATAGATTTTTCATGTGTGCTGTTTTTAGTTCTTTCAGTGTATATTTTTTTTTCTCATTCCCATTCGGGAATTGGAATGTGCGTCGAAGCTAGTCGTGCTCGTGATTATCTAAGACTAGTATCTTTATGTAACTGGTGACTTCATATTTCCATGGAAATGTTTCCTAATGATTTCTTTTTTAGTTATTGGTTCTGCTCTTAAATTCTCCGAGCTGGCGTGCTAGCAAATCGGGATTTTGTTTTGCTTGCTGTAGAGCTTTTGAATTTGAATTTTTGGAGGCAATTTTTCTCGGGTAACAATTGGATCAACAGCTATAGAATGCTATTTTTTTTTTAATCCTGACATAGCAACTGTGAAGTTTGTTTTTCTTCGGTTTTATTATTTTTTCGTTTTTTTTTAATCTCTTTGTTGGGTGGTTGCATATAAGTAAAATTAGTCCGAGGCTTTGTGCTTTAAGCAGTAATAAGCATGTTCTTTCAAGAAGCTAAATGTGATTTCAATCATCGGGTGTTTAATGCTTGTACTAACAGCCTCTTGTTTCAACCTGATTGAACCAAGCAAGAACTGTTTCTCTAGCCGAGAATAAATGCTAGTTTTGATAGACAATGGAAACCTATGAGATTTTTGCTTTTTTTCTCGTGGCTGAGAGTCTTGGAAACCTATGAGATATGCATGATTCTATAGAGGGTAATATACTATTTTTTGTTCAGTATTTATTGGTATTAGGCTTGTTTGTTGATCTTTGGCTTGGTTGTGGTGGATCTAAGTATTTTCACTTTAATTTATTTTCGCAATTTTGTGTTTTTGGTCCCTTAGCAATCAATATATATATATATGGATGTGTTTTGTGTCGGCCTTCGGTATCTTTTAAGTTTAAATGATATGTTCAATAAAATTTGTTAGCTTGGATTCGGTATAGGTAGATTTTATGTTAGCACATATTGCTTTCCATGACTATTTTGATAATCAAGTAAGGAAAAACTGTGACAGGAGAAAAGGATATGATTGTGTTTCTCATGTATAGGATATGTGTATATGTTAGCTGACTATGCCCCAGTTTCTAGTCTCTTTTGTCCCTGTTAATAGTTTGTAGTTGCATAAATATGTTTTGTGGTTCATCTTGGTTGCTAAATTCTATGCCTGTTTTAATGTAGGATAATAACTGAAAACAAAGTACTGGAACTCATTTAAAGCCACGATGCAAGTAGGTGAAAATGCTTTGTCCATCCCTGGTCCAAGGCCAATGGAATGGTCCACCGTTCCATATACTGGGCAGCAAGGACCTGGACCAAATGTAAAGAAGCGGACATCGAGTTTGGAATCACCTATCATGTTACTCGCTGGTCATCAAAGTGCTGTATATACTATGAAGTTCAACCCAACTGGAAATGTCATTGCATCTGGGTCACATGACAAAGAAATCTTTCTTTGGCATGTACATGGAGAGTGCAAAAATTTTATGGTTCTGAAAGGACACAAAAATGCAGTTCTTGATCTTCACTGGGCTACTGATGGGTCGCAGATAATATCAGCTAGTCCTGACAAAACTGTTAGGGCATGGGATATTGAGACAGGGAAACAAATAAAGAAAATGGCAGAACACTCGTCTTTTGTGAATTCATGCTGCCCTTCTCGAAGGGGGCCTCCACTTATTGTCAGTGGATCTGATGATGGAACAGCAAAACTTTGGGATATGCGGCAGAGAGGTGCAATCCAAACATTTCCCGATAAATATCAAATCACCGCTGTTGGTTTCTCTGATGCATCAGATAAGATATTCACAGGGGGCATAGACAACGAGGTTAAGATATGGGACTTGCGCAAAGGAGAAGTAACAATGAAACTTGAAGGGCATCAAGATATGATAACAGGTATGCAGTTGAGTCCTGATGGTTCATATCTGCTTACAAATGGTATGGACTGCAAGCTCTGCATTTGGGATATGCGGCCTTACGCACCTCAGAACCGCTGTGTTAAGATACTGGAAGGACATCAGCATAACTTTGAAAAGAACTTGTTGAAATGTAGCTGGTCACCAGATGGAAGCAAGGTTACTGCTGGTAGTTCAGATCGGATGGTCTATATATGGGATACAACTACACGACGTATACTGTATAAACTTCCTGGCCATTCTGGATCTGTGAATGAGTGTGTTTTCCACCCTAGTGAGCCAATTATCGGATCTTGCAGCAGCGATAAACAAATCTATCTTGGGGAGATCTAAGTACTGCTGGTATCAGTTATTTCTTGGAGCACTATTTGTCTGCAGTCAAAAAATATGTTGAATAGATTGTATACCTCCAATAGTTTTTCTGTCTGAATTGGGTTGATAGTGTAATGATTTGCTTTTTTTTTTTTTTTTCTCAGATGCCAGGTTTATAATGACCCTGTGCTATTGGAATTTCTTTAGGTTACTACTAATTGCCAAGCATGACTTTTATCAGTTTATATGCGTCTTTAATAGATGTTCTTGTGGGAACTAGAATGGTTGAATAGGAATATTTTTGAAACTTATAATCACAGGCAGGTTTATGGCTGATAGGTCGTGGTTTGTCAACATATGCTGGGAGAGAAGGAAGTTTGTTGATTGAGACTTGAGGTGTGGAAGTTTGAGATGAATTGTTATCAATTGTGTTCTGATGAACTGAACATGGTAAAATCAAACAAGTTATCTTTTGATTCAGTAATCTTGTTGTTGTTATGATTGAGATTTGAGAATATATATATTGTAAGACTTCATTCTGCAGAAATGGAACAATCAAGTTCTGGACTGCTGTTTTATTTGTTATATTCTCTACCTATGTCAGTGCCTAACTTTCATTAATGGCAAAATTTGGAGTCTTAAGTAGGGATGATAACATGTACGGATTTCACATGATTGTCTATGTATTTGTTAAAAAAAATTTCTAGAGGTTCATGTGAAAAATACCGCATGAATACATACTAATAGAGAAGAAATGAAGAATTTGAATTGAAATATCTGATGATTTTTGTTATTGTAGTGTATATTATGTTCTTTAGAATTTTAAGTATTTGAATTATTTTTGTTAAATTTGTGAATGATTTTTATTTATTTATTTATTTATTTATTTATAGGAACGAATGATTTTGTTAAGTTGGTATAATGTCAAGTTTATGTATGTTTTGTTAATTCTTTTATTTATTTGTTTGTCTGGTAGGTTTTATAAATCCAAATTTCTAAACTTTTTTAGCATGTTAGGTTGTCTTTAAATCTAATTTTTTTAAAAAGTTTTACATTGATATTTAAAAATTGGTTCTTGACTACTTAAAGTATAACACGTATATATATGAAAAAAAAATTAAATAAGTTTGATTTAGTAAAAAATATATTTTTACACATGTACGTGTAAAACGACCAACTGATTAATCTTGTATTTGCGTAATTTTTCCAACTAACAAATCTTGTATTCTGTAGTACTGGTTGTCAATGTTTCTCGGACAATATAATTTTTCTAGGACAATATAATTTAAGATAAAGATCCTTTTTTTTCACAATTGCGATATCTAATATTGCATCTATAACATATGTAATACTGTAGTATAAAATACATATGTAATGTAGTTTTGTCTGAAAAAAATCAAAATGGCACGCCTATATTACAATTTGGGGTAAATTACACTCATGACTATTGAACTTTATTAATTTTCATGGTTTGATTACTGAATTTAAAATGTAATATAAAAGTCACTTAACTTTAAACTTTGTTACACCCGTGGCTACTAAACTTTAACTAACTACTTAATATATATTTAAAGACCTCAAAATGAAAATATTCAAGAATTAATGATATTCTAATCAATTTTAATTTTTGATTGAAGTCATTTAAGTGTTGTTTGGTTATGAGAAAAAGTGAATGTTAGAGAAAGAAAGCTTAAAAAATGGTTATTTTGGAAAATAGAAAATGTGATTTTATGGTAAATTTTGGTTTGAACAACTTTAATTTTTGAATACTTTTATTTTGAGGTCATTAATTGTCATTTGGAGAGTTAGTTAAAGCTTAGTGAACACGGATGTAAAAAAGTGTAAAATTCAGTGGATTTTATATTATATTTTAAAGTTGAGTAGTCATACTGTGAAAATTGATAAAGTTCAGTGGTCATGGGTGTAATTTACCGGTACAATTTGTTGCATTAGAATTGGGCATTGTAAAGTAAAAGTAGCCGTTTTAGAGTCCAGATCTAAAACCACAAAGTGGTGTCTAAACTAGCCGTTGGTATTAAACTAAATATTCACAACTAACGGTCACATTTTACTTCTCCCCCTTGTATATAAAACATCTGTAGAACATCAATCTTTCTCATCTTCAATCAAAATCCACCATTCTTCTTCCTTCTTCTTCTCCAGTCCCTGCAAAAAAGCAATTTCTGTCCGAAAAAAATTCCCAATAATTTTCAACAAAATGGGTGTTTTTCACAACCACAGCAAATCATGCCCAGCAGCAGAATCTCACAAAAGAATGCATAAATGCTTCTTAATATGCAACTACATACTCCTAAGTGCAGCCTCTAGTTGCATTTTCCTCACCCTCTCTCTCCGCTTATTTCCATCTCTATGTGGCTTCTTTCTCATTCTTCTCCACGTTTTGACCATCTTAGGCGCCGTCTCCGGCTGCTCCGTCGCCACCGTTGAGACGTCGAGCAGGTGGTACGCGGCTCACATGGTGGCTACTTCCCTGACGGCCATATTTCAGGGATCGGTTTCTGTTCTTATGTTCACGCAAGCAGGAGATTTTCTAGGGTATCTGAATTCGTATGTCAGGCAAGAAGATGGAGAGGTGATTTTGAAATTGGGCGGCGGACTTGGTTTGTTGATTTTCTGCTTCGAATGGGTTGCTTTGACTCTCGCTTTTTTGCTGAGATATTATGCTTTTGTTGAAGAAAATGGAAATGGAAATGGAAATGGTAATGGCGATTTTGATTCCAGAAGTGGAGGGGAATTCAAGAACTGGTCTTTACAAACTGTTTAGATTATTTTTTATTTTTTTTTTTGTTTTTTGATCTATTAATTAATTTATTCTTTTGCTATCTGTTGTATTGGTAATTAATTATTTGCCTGAATTCAAATTCTTGTACTTTACTACTTCATATTAATTTATCAAAATTAAAGATTGGTTTTGCTATAATTTGAAAATGTTTATATTTTGTCCCACAAGTTATGGATGAATGAAGTGATATTTTGTTCTACTTCTTTCTGAAAAAATATCAATTAAAAGATGTACACATAGTGTTATTTTACTAAAATAATTTTATACTTACTATTATGAGAATATAAATTGTTTTATCAAAAGAAAAAAATTATTTTATTGTAAATAATTTTTTTATTAGATCTTACAATTATCGTGTTCTTGTCGTGTCATTTTTGGATTCATGTTAAAAACACAAACCCAATCCAAAAACTTTCATGTCACAATCGTGTTAACATGTTTGAGTTAGTTTCTATTTCGTGTCGCATTTTTGGATTACATGTAATTTTGTTATGCATATATATTAATAATAATTTTTAAAAATATAAAAGGATGTATAAAATAAATATGAAACAAAAATAGCAGTTATACAACAACAACAAAGTCTTATTCCCGAAATGATAAAAATATAGCACTGTATATTAGGAGTAAATATATTAAATAACTATGAGAGTTTCTGGTTTTTGAAAATCGGAACTCGAATCTATAACTTTGACTTGAATAAGCGAAGCGAACACTTTTTTTTTTTTTTTTTTTTTTTTTTTAATTTGGCATGTTGTTTAGAAAAGAACCTTATGTTTTTTTTAGTATACAACTTTGCTTTCTCTTCTCATTGAGTCTTTTTTGTTTTGTGTTTGGTTATTCTACTTAGTCACTAGTATGGAAGGGGCTATTGCAAATTTAACATTAGCCACTGATAAGTATGCAACGTTGGAATTTCTAGTACTGCGATCGACAATGGGGAGGGGAGCAACAGTCTTTGTATTAGTTGGAGATTTCTTACGAGAGTTTGATAAATTTTTCATCGATGAAATCCAAATTGGCAGATATTTGGATGTCGAAATGAGGAGTCTAAATTGTCGAGCTTGATTCTAACTTGTTTAAATATGAATTCTACCATGAAGTGGACTAGAATCGGGTGTTGGATGGGGGCCTTGGTCATTCGGTAATAAGATGTTGATATTGACTAAATTGAAGAATGATATTATCACGGAGCACATAGTGCTTGCTTCAATCGACATATGGGTTCAAATTTATGACTTGCCTGTAGGTTATATGTCGGAGGCCATTGGAAAATAGATTGAGGATTTTACTGGCATTTTTCTTGAATATGATACTAAGAATTCGTTGGGTACCCGAAAGTCGAGTTACATGAGAACAAGGGTCGTCATGGATTTTCAAAAACCTTTGAAGAGATATAAAAGAGTTAAATGGACTACAACATAGTGTATTCAACTTAATTTCAAGTACGAACTCAGGTGCAATTTCTGTTACTTATGCAGGATACTTGGTCACACAAAATGATTTTGTTAAGCTTTTCGGGCCTCATACGAAGGAGATTAAACGTGACTAGGGTGAGTGGGTTATAGCACCGATCAGAAGAGGAAGTAACCAACTTATATCTCGTTGCCTCAGGGAACCAAAAGGTATTGTGGAAGGAGGCAAATGGTCATCCCACATGGGCCATGCAAGTTCTGGTAGGAGAACAGGTGCATCAACCATTTTCGACTAGGGTGACAAAATTGTTGAGGAGGATTTCTATATGAGTTCAAATGAGGATGCAATTGTGGAGCTACATGAAATAAGGAAAAAGAGAAGGGACGAGTTGAGTCGAGTCTTGGCACATTGATAAAGTATGGTTCCATTGATGTTGTAGGGTACAAGTATTGATGACATTTCTGAACAGGTTTCTTCTTTGCATATCAATGATAAAATGGGTTCTTCTAATGCAGAAATGGCGAGGTTTGATTATCAGACCTACCGAACATTATGAATTGCTTAAGTTGGAACTGTCGGGGCCTCAGCAACCCTCGAGCAATTCGATTGCTGGATGAGTTATTAGCTCACAAGCCGAACTTGGTCTTCTTAATGGAAACTTTAATGGATAAAAATCGTATTGAAGGTTTACGTAGAAAATTTAGTTTCGATGGATCTTTTTCTGTTGATGCGCGGGGGTCATAATGGAGGACTTGCGGTTTTATGGAAGGATGATTGTAAGGTATCCGTGAGTAGCTTTTCAGCTCATCACATTGAGATTTCTGTTTGTGATATGGTTAGGGGTGAATAGAGACTTATAGGATTTTATGGGTTTGCAGACAGACCTACGCAGCGTGAGTCATGAGATCCTTTACGTAAAATTATGGAAAGTTCTGCACTTCCTAGTTGTTCCATTGGGGATTTAATTGTATTATCCAACAGGAGGAGAAGTGAGGCGAGCTTGATTATCCTCAATATCTAAATCAGTTATTGGAGGCAGTCATGTCAAATGAGCTTTTGAGTCATTGCATTTCATGAAATAGAAACATCGAGGAAAGAAAGGGGAGGCAACGCTTAAAATTGATATCATCAAAGCTTATGATAGAGCTAATTGGGTTTTTTTTACAATCAGTTATGATTCATATGGGTTTCTGTGATAAATGGGTTATGCTTTGTATTAATTCAATCGTATCTTCAATTACTGTTAATAGCGAGTTAGTAGGCCCTTTGATCCCTGAAAGGGGCTTGCGGTAGGGGGGGCCCACTATCACCATATTTGTTTATTGTTTGTGTAGAGGTTTTGTCAAGGTTAATTACCAAAATGGAGACTGGTGGTTTTATTACAGGATGTATAGTGTGTCCCGACGCTACGAGTATTTCCCATCTTTTTTTTTGCAGATGATAGTTTTCTTTTCTTCGGTTCTTATGAAGTAAAGAGTAGGAGGGTAAAAGATATTCTTGAAGTTTATGAAACTATGCCAGGGCAGACGGTCAATTTTTTGAAATCAAGAATATTCTTTAGTTCGAATGTTAGCGAGGAAGCTTGTAATACTATTAAAGCTCTCCTGAATGTTTACTCTCCTTTGGACACATGTAGGTATCTGAGACTTCCATCTTTGATTGGAAGGTCTAAAAAGGATATTTTTGGTTTATTAAAGATGTGACTTTTTAAACGTTTCAATAGTTGGACCTTTCGATTTCTATCTGCTGTAGGGAAGGAAGTGTTACTAAAATCAGTAGCACATGCTCTCCCCACTTTCTATATGAGTACTTTTCTGCTTCCAAAATCAATATGTGATGAACAACAAAAAATGATAAATTCTTTCTGGTGAGGCAAAAAGGAGGATAGAGCTCAAAGGATTCACTGGTGTAGTTGGGATAAGTTGAATATGCATAAAGATAATGATGGGTTGGATTTTTGTAATTCACACGACTTTAATTTGGCACTATTGGAAAAATGGCTTGGAAACATACTAATACTCCTAATACGTTGGTTAACAAATTGTTTAAAGCTAAATACTATGCTCGTGTGTCTTTCCTTTCCTTTAAATGGGGCAATAACATTGGTTTTGTTTGGAGGAGCATATGGAGTTCGATTAAAGTTATCCAAAAGGGTATTTGCTAGAGGATTGGGAGAGAAGATTCTATTTCAGTATGACATGATCTGTGGTTAATAAATAAATTTTTTTATCACATCACCTATGTTTGCACTAATAAAAACAAAGATGTGATGGTTTCTGATCTTTTTATACCAGGAACTTACATTTGGAATCGTGGTATGTTGGTTGACTGGTTCTCGCCTCGGGAAGTCAACATTATTGCTAACATGGTGGTGTCTACGACAGCTAGAGATAATAAGCTCATTTGACATTTTTCCAGAGATGGTTTGTACTCGTCTAAATCCGATTATCGTTTGCTTAAAGATACATGCATGGGGAACCTGACTAGTGCGGGCTAGAGTCGATTATGGAGCCTTCATATTCTAGATAAAATCAAATTGTTTATGTGGAAATTATGTGTTAAAATATTGTCTCTTAGACCAAGATTGATACAACGACATGTTATTATTTCGAGTAATTGCTTATTCTCATTGGATATTGAACATGGTTGGCACTTATTCTTGGGTTATGATTATGCCAATGCGTGTTGGGGGGTGGCTGGTTTTGCAAGCTCATGGACTCGAATGGGATTGGGTGGAGGACTGAATCTTGCATATCCTGTCAACACCAAGTAGAGAGGAAGCGAGCATGTCTGCTATTATTTTATGAGAAATCTGGCAGCAATGTAATGACAAGTTGTGGATAGAGAAGTGTCGGTCTCCCATAGCTACTGTTTCAAGTGCATGCCATTTTCTGTCAGAATGGAAAGAGGCACAGAAGTGGGTACTAGTCGAGTTTGGGAGGTTAGGTGTGAAGTGGGACAAACAACGGTCCATTGATAGAAGCGAGCTGCTGGTTATCAGTATAATGTTGATGTGATCGTGTTTCATTCAAAGAATAGTTTCAGTATGAGAGCAGTTCTTCGGGGTTGTACTAGTAATTTTATTGCATGTTGTAGCTCTTTCACGACATGTAGTAACTAGGTTTCACTAGCTAAAGTGTTGGCTCTTTGTGACGCAATACTCTAGGCCGTTTCACTCCACTTTTAGAATGTTCAGTTCGAAACGGATGCCAAGGGGGTGGTGGATCACATTTCAACAAAGTTCCATAATGTTACTGAGTTCAAGGTTGTTATAGAAGAAATTCGAGATTTGTTACTTATCTGCCCATATCGTTCAGTGGCTTTTATCCTTAGATTAGCGAACGGTGTGGCCATTCAATGGCTCCTCATTCCCGTTCCAATGCAAATTTCTTTAGTAATGTTGTTGCTCTTAGTTATTTAGATGATACTCTTTATATTGACAATGTTTCCATTTCTTAATAATAGTAAGATTTTTTTCTTTAAAAAAAGAAATATCATAAAGTATGTATAAAAAATATCATATATATACATATAAAGAATATTTTATATTATATGTCTGTGTAGTTTTCGGTTACACAATTTTTTTTTAAAATAACCGAACCAATAATTGATAACTAAATTCCCTCAATTTCAAAACCGAACTAAATCAAATTAAGAAAATAATCGAACCAAACCATAATTTTCATTCAATTTCGGTTTTCGTTTAGTTACCGATCGACTTTGCTCACCCATGTCTATTAATACAAAACCACACATTTCTTCCGATACAAATTGTAAGTAATCTGCGCTATAAAAGATAATCTGATTTTTCTATTCGAATGTAGATAGGTAAATAGTAAATATATAATTGATAAAGAATTATTATTATATTTTTTGATAGTTTGTTCTATTTTTCAGTTCAAGACGCGTCAGATATCCGCTAGGTGGATCCTTTCCCAATGAAAGTTTTATGGGCTTGAAATCTAGCTTAAAACCTTTAATCAATCAAACAATCTTAATTGATCCGTTCTTCTTTATAAGTTATTCCAGCAAATGAGTTTTTTTTTTTTTCTCAAATATAAGTCGTTTTAGTTTTCTGAGAATTTTTAGTTTTATTTTTCAATCAAAGTATTACAATTTTTTATCTTAATTCATGTATTTTTTTAATATTCTAAGCTTATTCCTCAACTAATACATAAAGAATAAATTTTTTAGTTCACCAATATACATTCATCAATTTAATTTCATATTAATTTTATTTCTTGATTTATGTAAAACACTTACAATAACCTATATAAGTAATAATTATCATTTTCCTCAAAAAAAAAATAATAATTATCATTATTTACTATTTAATAGTAGTTCAAATCATATTCAATTATATATTGTGGCTCACTCTCTTAATTTTATTTTACAAGTTCAATGAAAATAAAGAATGAAAAATTATTAAGAAAAAGAAATTAACCATAAGAAAAATAAAGAATTAGACCATAAAAAAAGATAAGTTATTAAAATAGGTCTAAGATTTTCAGAAATATCAATTTAGGTTCCATATATAAAATAACATTAATATAGACTTAGCATTTAGAAAAGATTACTAATTTAAATCTCAATAATGAAACATTACACGTTATTTATATTACTCCGTTCAGTTCTTTCAATTGTGCATGAGAAAGAAATCAGAACTTAACAGAGTAATATGAATAAATTGTCACATTTTGTTATCAAAATTTAAATTGGTACATCAAACCTATATTAGTATTATTTTTTACCTGAAGATTAATTTGATATTTTAAAAAAAAAAAAAAGAAAAAAAAACTTAGGCAATACTTTTATCTCTTAAAAAAAAAAAAAAACGTTAAAAATTAATTTACCAATTTTCTTTTTTCTTTTGCGGTGCATTCTTTCGTTTTCTCCCCATTTTAGCAAAATTTTAGATTATATATTTTTGGCCACAAAATAAAACGATGGAGATATATAGCCCATCTCTCTGTTATTTTATTTTAGTGAACTACTGTGATCTTTTTCTGGTACTAGAAAGGGCAAATTAAAGCTACCTCCTCCCAAACAATTTCCATTCTATCTTTGTCCTCTGCAGACTGAAAGCATTAGGATTGAAAGAAAATGGCGGCTTCTTCCTCTCTGCTGATGAATCCGTTGACTTCTCCATCCCTCAAAATCCAACAACCGAAGCTGTTGTTTCAGTCCTCTTTTTCATCATCAGAGCCGCTTCTCAAGCAGTGCCTACTCGTGGGTCCCTCCGCCGGACTCAATTACAAGAACCATGGTTTCAAGGCTTCTTCGGTGGTATGCAAAGCAGTGTCCATTAAGCCACAGACTGAGGTTGAAGGCCTCAACATTGCTGAGGATGTCACTCAGGTTTGGTTTCTTCTCCATTTTTTTGGAATTGCGAACTGGCTTGTTTTCACTATGGAGAACCGAATTATTTCAAGGTTTTGTTAATTATTGGATGTTTAATGGATTCCTGATCAGAATTTCATGATATATCACTTCACTGGCTTGGTCACTCGCGGTCACAATTCCAACGCCTGTCAATTTTGTTTTATCAGATATACGCTACGTCCTTAGGTTCTGGTTTATATTATCAACACAAGTCAGATTCAACGCTTCACCCTAGTTCATTGAGCTTTTACATTCCTTGATTAAAAATCTGGAATCCTCGCTGCAGGGTTGAACCCGTGCCGTGACTTTGTTGGATATAATCCGGCTAAGCCAACTGTAGCCTGCCAAGTTTCAGTATTTCAATGATATGATATTTGTTCTGTTTAGCTTAATCGTTGGAAGAGACATTTCTCAGTACGCAATTAAGACTGTACTTTAGAAAAACACCAAAATTGGTCTGTTTTCTGTACTTTAGCTATTCAATTGTTTGACATCATTTAATTACTTTTGAAATGAACCAGCAATAGGCCTATGCTTTTGTTATGATATAATTCTATGATAAGTATGCTGAAAGACAGAAAGTTGATTCTTCATATAACAAGATGAAGTTGAGTGGCTTTACTGTAATCACTCTTCATAACTGAACAATGGCCTACAGTTGTTCATTTCAAAAGCACAGTTCATCGATCATTGTTGCAAATTTGACAAGAGTTCTAGAAATGTACTTTTGTATGTAATGTATTTATGTATGTACCATAGTTATTAAAGGCTCAAGGCTCAGGCGTGCACCTAAGGGACACAAGGCACAGTAAAGAAAAATAATATATATAATCATAAATAAAAACAATTAACATTTCGAAAATGCAACAAAAGTCAAATACTAAATCATATCCAATTATCCATAATCTTAGTCACAAATGCATGAAATAAATTCCAAATTAACTACTAACTCTTCTTCTGTTAACGTAATTCATGATAAAAAAATCTAAAGCTAAAGAATAAAGCTCAACCAGATCCTAAGTTAATTAACTAATAGTCTAATAACTACTTTTCGTCAAGATGAAAGTCTCTATTTGCGATATTTCTAAACTCTTCAAAATGGAGCAACGTTTTTTTGTGTGTTGTTCTTTGTGATATTTCTACCGTCCAAATCTTTTTTCCTTTTTTATTTATTTGTTTTTATTCTAATTTATTTCAGCCATAAATCATCTCGATAGGAAAGGGCTGAGATTAAAACATCCTACTTTTAACTTGGAAGCTATAAGAAATTCTGTAGTTTCTACATTTGATCCTAGGCACACTTTTGTCAAGGTCCTAGGCTCGTAAAGGCGCACTCAGGCGCGCCACCTCTTGAACAGAGCTCGCCTTTTGGCTTCTCAGGCGACATGCTTAGAGCCTAGCGCCTTTTTGAGTCTGAGGTGCAACACGCAATACGAACTGTGTACATACTATAGTTTCTTTTTTGTAACCGACTTACTCTATATCTGCTAAATGCACTTTGATCATTTCTTTTAATATCTGGCTTAGTCTATCTCAACTAGAAGCAATTAAGTCTTTGTTTTTTCTCGTGATATTTGCTTTTATAATTAATTATCAATTGTTTTATGAACCACTAAAATTAACCATTGTTTAATTATTATTTTTTTGATTGTTTTGTGACACAGCTTATTGGGAAAACACCTATGGTCTACCTGAATAACATTGTGAAGGGTACTGTTGCCAACATCGCTGCAAAACTTGAGATCATGGAACCTTGTTGCAGTGTTAAGGATAGGTGAGAATAATAGAAATGATTCTCTCAGTGTTCAAACTTTTATGAACATATTGTAGTATAGTAAAAAGCGTCATTCTGGTTTATCAGGAAAACTTATGATAACGGTTGAAATTTTCTGTTCAGATAGTCAATCTTTTACTAATACCTTATTCAGTATAATTTGGGTTTCTGAAATAGATTTTAGCAGTTGATGCTGATACTCTGCAACTTTTACGAAGCATGAATGAAGCTAAAATTGGTGGAGTATAATTGGGACATTCTCATCTGTATTTGTGTATTTGTTTTCAGGATAGGTTATAGTATGATTTCCGATGCTGAAGAAAAAGGAGCTATAACACCTGGAAAGGTAATAAAATTCTTGTGAATGTGTTAGAAATTGCAATGTGGTGCAGTTTTTATGTGGTTGATGTTTCCTTTCTTTTAAACATTCAAATATTTAGTTGAACTTGAGACATCTTGTTAAGGAATGCAGATTGCATTTTCGTTGACTGACTGAATACAACAATTAAACTGAGTTAACGAGAAAACTGAATTATCTCTGCTTAGGCATTAAAGCTCTGAAGAAACGTGATTGAAGGGAATAATGCCAAGATGTATACTCAAGACATTTATGTATTTTGTTTCTGTACCTGTTGTGAGGCTGTTGAGAGTAGGTCTATCCTATTGCTGATGTGTGGATTTGCATGCATAGTTGATTTTATGAGTGGCATGCTGCAAATTGCTTTTGAATTATGTCAGTAATTTGCATTCGGTTCTTTTATAAAATTTCTACCAAACAAACATTCTAGGCATGGTTACAGGGACAAGGTGTGCCTACCAAATTTTCAGGCAAGATGCATGTCTATCTAGAGTATTCCCATTCCACTTGTTGGAGGAAATTTCTGTAAATGTTAGTGTTCCTAATGAGGTAAAAAAATGCAAATTCAAACCTTCACTTAATATAATTGTGCATATTGTATGAAAAATAAATAATTTTAAGTTTATGTAACTTCGCATATAAATCCTGTGGCCAATATTTGGAAATAATAAAGATTTCAAAAGAGAGATAAAATTGTGAGCGGAGAAAACAAGGAAAGTAACCTAACTTGTATGTAAAGGCATTTTTATATTTTTATTCTATAACTGTATAAAAGGTAATAATACTGATTGTGGCTGGGACGAGCTATTGGAAAACCAACTACCCCCAATAAAGAATTAATAAATAAACAAAACCTGCTGTTTAGATTGGGTTTCCTGAGACCCATCCCAGCCCCTACTAAAACTAACAAATCCTGCTATTACTGGGGCTCTTATCTACTACCTTTCTAGATATGTCATTTGGATACTGGCCATATCCGAATTATTTTCATGGACAAATAGTGTCATAACTGTGATGAATGGTCACTGCCTATTGACTACTAGTACCATACAATGCAAGTGAGCTTTCTGCTGTAGAGATTAAAGAATGGTCTACTTCCAAATGTCAGTTGATTAATTGCAGCACATAGGAGTTAAAATGACATTATGAACCGGTGTCATTAACTGAATGATAAGTTTAACTTTTATTTACTCTTTTATGCTTATCTTGGTTGTAACTTGCTCTAGCTTTTCGAAACTGAGATCTGGTTAATTTGAGTTCATCTCTGATGTTCACATTTATAATTTTTCATGGTTTCAAAGCACTAATGAGCCTGAGCCTGGCGATCCGATTTTCATTATTCTTTTATTTTATATATATATATTTCATTGTTTTAAAATTTTTATTTTATTAATTTTTATTAATTTTTCATCACAATTCACAACTCACATAGATTTAAGCCATCAGACAAATGACAAAAAAAAAAAAAGCTTTGACCTTAAGCCTCTAGAAAATTAGGTTTTGATAAAAAAAAAAAACACATTAGAAACATTAATATATATTTCATTGTTTTCTATGGGTTTGTGTTCTCCGACCACGAGGGCGAGCCTTGGCGCAACGGTAAACGTTGTTGTCGTGTGACCGAGAGGTCACGGGTTCGAGTCTTAGGAGCGGCCTCTTGTCAAAAAATTGACAGGGGAAGGCTTGCTCCCAGTACACCCTTGTGGTGGGACCCTTCCCTGGACCCTCGCTTAGCGGGGACGCGTAGTGCACCGGGCCGCCCTTTTGTGTTCTCCGACCACGAGTAGCATCTACTATTCTTAAATCTCGACCATAACATAATTATTGTTGTTTTTAAATATTTTAAACTATGGATTATGTTACAATTTTTTTTTTTTTTTGCTCTCCTACGCTATTTATTTTATACATGTATGAATGAATTCGTTTAGAGCTCGATAAAAGCTCGGCTTGATCAAAGTTCGGTCAAAACTCGGTTTGAGAGAGCTCGGCTCGAGATATTAACGAGCCAATCCGGAGTCTACCTAGGTTCTGGCTCGGGTTGGCTCGTTAATAACTTAATAATTAGGATAACTGGGCCGTAGGTTATGTTCTATAGTATTGGTGTCAAAAAAATCATAAGAGCTTGATATTGTGGAAACCAAGAGCTGCTATGCTTTATGTATTTTGTTTATTCAAATCACCATCCAACTGTTGGATTCTGATATCTTAAATCATCAAAGGAATCTAGTTTAAATTTCTTTTACTTTTATCCCCAAATTGTACCTTTTCTGTTGCAACAGGTTTGGATCAGAAATGAGATTTAGCTGAATTTATGTGCTCGAATGCATTTTCTTAAGGACTTCATTTCCATGTTGTCATTGATAGGTTTCACTTCTGATGTGAGAGGGCTCATAAATTTTCATTAGATTATATGTTTGGCTTTTGCATGATCACTATAGACCAGACATGGCTACTGAAATTCCATTTTAGACTCATGTAACTTTGATAATATTTTGATAGAGTCTTTTCATTATCTTTAGAGTATTCTTGTGGAACCGACAAGTGGAAACACAGGGATTGGCCTTGCTTTTATTGCTGCTTCAAAAGGATACAAACTTATCTTGACTATGCCAGCATCAATGAGTACGGAAAGGAGAGTTCTTTTAAAAGCATTTGGAGCTGAGCTTGTGTTAACTGATTCTGCAAAGGGTATGAAGGGAGCTGTTCAGAAAGCTGAAGAAATTTTGAAAAGCACACCTAATTCTTATATGCTTCAACAATTTGATAATCCTGCAAATCCCAAGGTTTGTAATTCTTATTACAACTTTTCTACGTTGATGTTCTATCTTGATTCTTAAAATTTTCAAATTCATCTTTATTAGATCAAACATTGGCCACTTTAGTCTACGCATGCATCCAACCTAAGAATGTGTCTGAGTTCTGCTGAGATCATTAGGCCATTTAACAATTTCTTGGCAATTTTTATCCTGGGTGAACTTTTCATCTATATAATTACTTTAGTTAATTATATCTTCTAAACTCAAAATTTAATTGTTGCCAATTAGGCCGAGATTTGTTGGTTTCATCCTTTTTGCTTGGTTATCTAGTTATCTGATTAATGGATGTGATTTTTAATCCTTAAAGAAATTTGTTATATTTTGAGTGGTGTGGAGAGAGATGGAATGCCATGATTCAGATTTATATCCATGTTCTATTTCAGGTGCACTATGAGACTACAGGGCCTGAAATCTGGGAAGATACTAGAGGGAAGGTAGATATCTTTGTTGCAGGTATTGGAACCGGGGGAACCATTTCCGGAGTTGGACGGTTCCTTAAAGAGAAGAATCCCAACATTAAGGTACCTATCGTTGTGAAGATTTGCCAATTATATAACCACTTATTATTCCACTCTGAGTTTGCCAAAATTTTAAAGGATTTCCTATAATATGCAAAATTAAGGACAAAGTGAGCAGCACAGCATGTGCCTAATTTTGTCCTCCATGCTGATAACTGAATTTGTTTCAAGGAAGAGTTTATTCCCTTTGCAGTTTCATCTTATTCATTTGATGTTTAAATATATCAGGTTATTGGTATAGAACCTGTAGAAAGCAACATACTTTCAGGTGGAAAGCCTGGTAAGAAAAAACATTCTTGTTATTCATCAATTTTTGAGTGATGCATTAACATCTTCTACTCCAGGTAGCAATGCTGTAATGCATTTATTTTCCAATTGAAACTATAGGTCCTCACAAGATTCAAGGCATTGGAGCTGGGTTTGTACCTGGGAATTTGCATCAAGATGTGATTGATGAAGTCATAGAGGTCGAGATCTTGTCTTCTTTGTGTTTATATCTTTTTACTCTCCACATGGTAATGTGCATTCCCTGTTCATGTAAACTAGGAAGTTGGCTGTGATTGGCCACACAAGCATCTGGAATCCAATTACATTTTTGCCTTTTGGAGTTGGATTGCTTGTTTATTGCATATATTGAGTTTTTCCATGGTATCATATGATGGCTTCTGTGGATTTAATTTTTTTCCCTGATATTTATTATTCATACATAAATGATTTTTTTTTTTTTAATTTACCATTCCTTTTTCTAAAGATTTTTTTTATGCATGATTCTACTGAAGAACGTTCATGGTAATACTAATGCTGTTTTGCCCCTTCAGTAATTTTTGGTTGCTACATTGAGCTTTTTAAGAGGGCGAGCCTTGGCGCAACGGTAAACGTTGTTGTCGTGTGACCAAGAGGTCACGGGTTCGAGTCTTAGGAGCGGCCTCTTGCCAAATAAATTGGCAGGGGAAGGCTTGCCCCTAGTACACCCTTGTGGTGGGACCCCTCCCCGGACCCTCGCTCAGCGGGGACGCGTAGTGCGACCGGGCCGCCCTACATTGAGCTTTTTGTGTAGATACTTATAGATCATTTTTGGGTTGTTGCATTGATCTTTTTTTATGTCAAATTGCTTAGATTGGACTTTCATCTCCGGCTTATTTTTGGTTAGAAGTAGTAGGATAAACTTCCTGCTTAATTTGTTCAGCATTAAGAACCAAAAGTTATTATCATGCGCATAACCGTGTGCATTATTCTAGATGTGTAGTTTAATTCTGTGTTTAACTTTCAGGTTTTAACATATGATTATGATATAATGTCCCCATTCTCATGTTTTGCATGTTTGGCAGATATCTAGTGATGAAGCTGTTGAAACAGCAAAGCAATTAGCACTCCAGGAAGGTTTACTGGTTAGTTTTTTCAATATAACTTCTGACCATTTTAAGTTATTACATGGAAGCAAGAGTCATGACTCATGGTTACTTTAAATAAGTTCAAGCTATGTATAATAGGACTAATTAATTATCTCTTCATTATTGGATTGGTTGGATGATTTAGCGCATCTTTGTAATAAATATTCAGCAACTTATATTCTGAAATTGCAATTTTACTAAAGGCCTCATGATGCATCTTCTGTTGTTTGCTTAACTCAAGGGCCGAAATCGATTGATATGATGATCATCACTTTTTTCCTTCCCTTGAAATTTTATCCAACTGCACGATTTCTGTTCATGACAAAAAAAAAATGGCCTCACTGCCCCTCCATCCTTTGCATCTGAATGAAGATTGCTATCAATTTGGCATATTTAGATTGCCTTGTACACCAAGTCCATTCCTGTTGTCCACATTCTCTCGTATAAAACTTGAATAGCATCAAATATTTTTATGTTAAAGAAGTTGCAGTTTATACTTCCTGTGTATAATATTCCTTAATAATAAAATACCAGGTTGGCATATCTTCTGGAGCAGCTGCAGCTGCTGCAATGAAAGTTGGAAAGAGACCAGAAAATGCAGGGAAGCTAATTGCAGTAAGTCCTTTCAATTATATTTATACTTACTACTAGTTTTTTTTACCTACGTTCATCTGCAGCATTTAAAATTCTCCCATTCTATAAGTGCAGAACAGCAAACAAGTAATATTTTTTAGGAAAAGAACTAGTTTATTTGGTATGGAACATTATTTGACATTGTGGAAGCAGTTTCAAACTGTCTTTTCCTACATACAAAAGAATAATAAAAAAAGGATCTCTGAAAAATAGAACTTTTAACTTCGTTGTTAACTTTTAGTTAACATGGGAGCCTGAGATACCTGAAATATGGAGAAGACTTCCGTTAGTGTGGAAGTATCTTTTGTTTCATGATTAAATCAATTTGCCCCATGAAACGGAAAGACACTGTCACTTACCCTATAAAGTTGCAAAAAACTTGTTTATTATCATGACTTATGATGCGAACCCACGAGGAATGGTGTCTTGAAAATCCGACAACTAGATTTGATGCCCAAGAAAGCTAACATAATCAGGGTCGGACATAAAAGAACCCTTGCAAAACTAGGTTTCAAAGACTCTATCCCAATTTCCAACAGTCAAAGATTGAATCCGGAACTGTTCAAATGTAGTGGCCCAAGGAACACGAAGAACTCCCTAACTTGAACTCTCAAGAAAGAAATAAAATTCAATTTACAAAATAATTCGTTCATGTCTACAAATAATAATGAAGAACACTTGAATATGTAATACCTTTAAAAGAATTAAAGACAAATTAACCCTTACAAATATAACCATTCTGTAATAGTATAATAATGACAATTACATAAAGATAAAAAAAAAAAAAAACTTAAATCTTAAAGCTAATTTGGAATCAAAACAAAAGAAGAAATTTGAATGCATCTCGTGATATCCAAAGTGCATATATATGCGCCAATAAACAGATCGACCCGGTTTTTGTGGAACCAGCCAAACGGCTGGTTCTGCCTAAAGCTGGCTCCCAAAAACGGTTCTGAGCCTGCTCGGTTAACCTGGGCCGGTTTTGAACAGTTGAAAAGATCTCATTTCATCCGTCGTGGCTCCCATTCCAGTCCCGCTGTTTCATTGGCTTCCCCTTTGACGTGTTCTTTGTGTCCCAACTCCATACACCAGAAAGTGCTAAAATCATTTCATTTTGAATTTTGCACGCTTCATAGGATTGTGAAACAAAGGACTAAATTCATTAATTTTCAACATCACACGCTTCGTTCGTTCATCGAACAAATCAATAGGATTAGTAATTGTGACCTTATTTTCATCATAGATCTCATTCTCATCATTCCCCCTCTTCAAGACGGTTCGACGAATCGCATTATTGCTCCTCAATTTGACAATGAACACCTGCACATTAGAAAATAAAACACTAGACAAACATGTGTCAAGATTGTTAGTGTAAGTACATATCCCTCCAACACCCACAAAATCGACAATATTTGTCTTTTCAACTGTACCCATTTATTCATCAATCTCCATTTCAACCTCTTCTTCACATGCCACTCTCATCTCAGAAACATAGGTTTTGTCAGATACAAATACACATTGAATCTTAACGTCAACTTGAGAGTCAGTTTCAATGATGTCATTTGATGGCGTGCCATCTTTCGTTGTCACCTCTTCAAATGCAAGAACACCATCTTCCTCATTCTCTTCGTCACTTCATTCAGCTTATTCACATCATCTCTAGATTCTTCGCCCTTTATCTCTTCATGTTCACAAGTAAGCTTTTCACTATTGCCAACAACCTCATATCGAGAAACGAAGCCTTGTTTCTTGTAGTAGTTCTCGACACGGTTGTAACCTTGTTTTAGATTCTACATTTTGTACAAACCCGCATAACAATGGTTGGAACAATACCGGCTTTCAGCTCCTCCCAAGTATCAATTGGTGGCTCTCTACATCTCCTTCTGGTTGTTACGAACTGATCCTACCGGATTAATGCATAATCTGAAAATCCTGTCACAACTACTTGTACCTTCTCCTCAGAATAGTGTTGGCAGTCAGAAATTAATTCAATCTTCTTCTCCCACTTCTCATATAAGCTTCAAGATCATCTCTTCCAATGAAAGGTGATAATTTGAATTTGACATTCCCAAGTCCTATGTCTTCTCTACTATAACTATCCTGTTGCCAAGACCTCCCGGATCTCCGCCCACAAGGCCTTTATTCGCGTCATCATCTAATTAAACATCTCCCTTGGATCCATGTTATCGTCAGCCATTTTATCACTGCACAACACATAAATTCAAACAGATCACAAGGAACAAGAACAAATAAATTAAACAAAACTCATGATCGATCAACCTTTTTTTTTTTGGATTTTCACTCTAATGTGTTCACCACTCTTTGCTTTTTACCACTCGATTCCTCTTATGGTATACTTTAAAGAACTCAGTTGAACAAATTCAGTTTCAAAACCTTAACAGTTGGATACCGAAACCCAGGACTACAACCTAAGAAGCAAATACCGTAAACAAGAACGGAATGCAGATATGCAGATATGACAAAAATATATGTGAAGATATGGAAATTTAACATGGCCATGAATATTTCAAATATGAATGACAATTCAAGTTCGACCAAATTTTGTTCGACTCGGTAAAATTATGCTTATGAAATCCCGAGTTTTCTTTCATCGCGCTTTCAATTATTTTATCTTTTTCAGATTACGATTGCTGTTATATTTGACAGCAAATTTTTTGATTTTTGTTTGTTTTGTTTTTTTGCAAGTTTCAGCACAATAAAATTGAATAATATGAAACATGATTCGTCCAATTTTTAAATTAGGTTAGGACCTTAATTTTCAAAAATTGACAGAATCAAGAAAACAAAATAAAATAACAAAGAAAAGTTTGGATAGATAATACCTGAAAAGTTAGAGCTAGACTCCGATACCAAATTGATAGGAACCCACGAGGAACCGTGCCTCGAGAAACTGACAACTACATTCGATTCGATGTCCAAGAAAGCTAATGTAATCAGGGTCAGACATAAAATAACCCTTGCAAAAACCAGATCCCAAGAAATCTAACGTAATCAGGAGTGCCCATGCGTGTCTGATGTGTGAAAAAAGGAGATTTGACTTACTCGAGTTTCACTGTGTATGAACTATGTTGAACCTTTTTTTACTTTAATTGTGCTCCCACCTCACTGGGCAATTTGGCATTTGAAGTGGTAATTTGATGTTAAATCCTTTATATCATATATGATTAATTAATCCAAGTCATTCAATCATGTTTGGATCCTACGGGTTATGTTATTGCTCTATGTCTATTCCAAAATGTCTTCTTTTCCTAGTCCACTTGTTCCTTGGATGTTCAATTTCTACAAAGTTGTGCAACCTCTAACCGTGTCCCTATCATTTATCAAAATGCGATGTTGTCAGTTGGCTGGGACCATTAATGGATGCATTTTCCTTTTTTATTAAAAGTTAGGCCCTGAGCAGGCCTTCCTCATGAGTTTCCTAGTTGCTTTATATCAACTGCGGAAGTGGAATCAGTGAAAATACAAAAAAAAAAAAAAAACGTGCTTGCACCTTATTGTTGGCTAGTATACATAATTTAATAAGTATTCCCAGGTTCAGCAATTGATTTACAGGTTTCAGACAAGTTCTTTTCTAAATACATGGACCACTTACTTTTAACATCCAATGGGCTCATAAAAACGAACTGGGACTTCCACTTTCTTCTACTTTTTACACGAAGCTGATTGTTTACTAATAAGTGGAGGATGGGCATGTTTCATTCTCATATGCTAGACAACAAATAAAAGTATTATGGACATTATAATGTGCATTTCATATGATTCTCCCTTTTCTCTTGGACCAAAAATTTATTAGGAGTAGGTGGAGATAGAACTGTAGGCTTTTTTTAATATCTGTGCAGGAGTTTTGTGACCTCGTTTGGTCGATTTGTCAAAATGTGGGTCCTATTCAAATGGCTATAGATAGATTAAATACCTGAATTCCAGATATGAAAGCTTTTAGTCCACAACACAAATGCTATTTAACTCTTTCATGTACTTTTCAACATTTGGTAGCTGTGCAGACTAGCCCTTAGTAATAGTTCGAGTCGTTCTCTTGTGAATTTGCTTTTTTAATTTTAGTGTAGTTGTTAACTCATTTGATGTTTTGGATGTGCTGTATTCAGGTTGTTTTCCCAAGCTTCGGCGAGCGATATTTGTCCTCTGTTCTTTTCCAGTCAATTCGAGAAGAATGTGAGAAAATGCAGCCTGAACCGTGACTTGACACAGTCCAATGTTCAAGTTTGTCTGCAAAATAGCAAAATTTTGCTCTGATATTTCCTCATTTTGACAGTCCAATATGAGCATTTTATGCCTTCATTATTATTATTATTTTCCATGTGTCTCATTGATTGGGTAAAATCTTCTCAATGTTCTTTCTTTTGAAGGTTATATAATAATGCAAAAAATATATGCCAATGTTGAAGATTAAATAAGGTGGCCTGCTTCTTTAAATTGGTCTACTTTTAGTTTTAATCTCAATTTATGTATTCTTTTTTCTGGTTGTATTGGAATATTAAGGACAAGTTACTATTGTATTTTATTTGAATTAATGAGATCAAATCAAGTAATGTGCCGTTGGTCATTTCTCATACATATATATATACACACACACACGTATGTATGTATGTATCGAATTAAAGCTCAATGTAGCCTTTGAAGTTGGTTAGTAGGATTAATTTAGTCTAAAATCAAGTTTGAGTATTAATTTGGCCTTTTTTAACTTGACATCTAAGGTCAAGTTAGCCTAACAGATATGTCTATATATAATTTGTAGTTATTTGACACGTGTTGCTTCTTCATTGTGACATGTCAAATTAGACTTATTTGACTCTAGATGCTAAGTTGAAGAGTCAAATTGGTATCCGAATTTGATTTTAGGCTAAATTGATACTATTAATCAATTTCACGGGCTAAATTAATCCTTTATTCTATATATTTCAAATGCAGAAACTCTCACATGTCAAGGTGTAATGCCGTACAATGCTCGTAATTGCAAATTGTTCTATATTAAAAAGGATTAAACCATCCTTGGCCCTTGATTTTCTTTTTTACATGAGAAATTATCGATCTTTTACATATAGAGCTGTTGGCGTTTTGCCTTATACATTAAGATCTCTACATTTAAATTTTTAAAGAAATAATGAAGAGCTTATTATATACTACTAAGAAATCAGGAGTTTAATCTATAAGTTTATAGATGTTAAATGATTAAGGTTCAATTGTGAAAATAATAAGTTGGAGGTTCAATGAGCAAAAAAAGTAAAAACTAGAACATGTTTAATTAGCATTTAAAAATGTTGGAAAGATCATTGGTTATTGTAAAGTTATTCTCTAACCCTAACCAAATAGGAACACAATTTTTTTTTTAAATAAAGAGCTTTGTTTTTGTTTGATCTAATAATATAAGTAAACAAAAAAAGTCAGACAAAGTTGAATTTGTCAAATAAAAAAAAGGTGTAGGATGATGCCATGTGCAAGTAACTAATTCATTTCTTTTGGTTTGATGGAATCTTAATTATAATACTTAGTCATAACCAAATTGACCCATTTAAACAAGAAAATTATTTAAAAGAAAGAAAGAAGAAGAAAAATGAAGTGATGTAGAGGTCCCCCTATGTATGGACTATGGCTATGGTATAGTCAATAAACTAGGAAAGAGTGGAAAAATACAAGTTTCATAAAGTGGCTTACTGGTTTTTCTACTAATTTCTATTTTTTTTTAATCAAAAAAAATTTCTATTTTCTTTTATATGTTTCTTTATACCCAACTGTCTACTTCATCTTTTTAAGCATGTAATTAGGAAAAAATATATTTATTGATGCTCTTAATCGAGGGCGAGCCTTGGCGCAACGGTAAAACGTTGTTGCCGTGTGACCAGAGGTCACGGGTTCGAGTCTTAGGAGCGGCCTCTTGCCAATTAAATTGGCAAGGGAAGGCTTGCCCCCAATACACCCTTGTGGTGGGACCCCTCCCCGGACCCTCGCTCAGCGGGGACGCGTAATGCGACCGGGCCGCCCTTTTTTTTTTTTTTATTGATGATGCTCTTAATCATTTCTAAAGTTTGGTAGAAAATACACCTCTCAATTTTTTATTTATTTTAACACATTAAATATTCAATCTTTTAATTTTTTTATCACTGATAATCAGAAAAGTTGGCTTTAAACATAAAACTCAATTAATATAGTGTTATTAATTTTTTCTATGTACTTGCATTTTTAATTGTTCGAAAGTATATTTTATAAAAAAATTGTAAAAATGTTATTTTGAATTGTAAAAAAAAAACAATTTAAAATGCAAATAAATTAACACTCTCTTAACTAAACTACATATTTAAAGAGTTGATGAGTTGAAAATAAAAGGTAGAGACTTAATCCATGAAAATTGGAATGATAATGAACTCGGGAGACCTTTTTTTTTCCATGAAATTATGAATATGAATTTCCCACCCACTACACTGTTGTGGATGCCCATAAATAACCCATATTTAGTGTTTATGGTATTATTTTAATTCCCATCGTTTTTCTTCTACTATAATATAATAACATACTATGCTCCTATTCTTTTTAATTTCATATTTATTGCGAATATATTTAAACTTCAAAGGACCACATAAGAACATGTAACAACTAAATATAATTTAATCATACGATCATATGTAATTTGATTTAAAAAGTGCCAATCCCCATTAGCTTTTTAAAATAAGAATTAAAGTCTTACTTGATTCATGTGGTATCTAAAATTATATCAGTTGTCTCACTGTAGTATCATTTTGGTAATATTTACCTTTCGAGTTATTTTTATAGGTGACATATAATCCATTTTATATGAAAAATTAACTAATTTGTTAATTTTTACCACGTGACATAATTTTTGACACGTGATAATTATTTTAATTATTTTTCCGTATAAATTTAATATGTGGATAAAAGGTATTGATTTTTTTTCTTATTTATCCACATATTAAGTCTATATGAAAAAAAATAATTAAAACAATTATCATGTGTATATATGACATGTCAAAAACCTAGTATATCCTCCGATGGAAGGGATACTCCACAATTTCAATAGCTTTATTACTGTCTGGCCTTTATCCCTTGCTCATAAAAACGGATATGAGAAAGGTTGATGAAAGTGTAAACTAGTGACCTCGGAAGATAGGTGTTCCATATCCAATCCAGAATGCAATAGACTAACTGCATTGGTACCAAAACATCTGATCAAGATTGGATTGGTCTAACTCACTTGCTACAAGCACGCACTTAAAAAAGATTTAGAAATCTCTTCATCAGTTTTATACTTTACATCTAAAACTGAATTACCTAAGTATTTTGACACAGTAAACCTCCTGCGGATCCTGCTCTCTTTTTAGACTACTGATACAATGATCGGGGCATTGGCTTACCTTTTCCTTGTCCTAAGAAACATAAGATTGGGAAAAAACCGATTAGGGTTATAGTATTCATCCAAGGAAATACAAATTATTTCTACCTCCAAACTTAAATGCCAACGAGAACGAGGAATGCGAATGCTCCCAAGACTGTCTAGAGGGCATTGGGAAGAGAGGAATCCAATGTAAAAGGGCATGAGATGTAATTTTGATGTCTGGAAGCAAACTACCAGGGGCTGGAGGGGCAGGCCCCAGGGATCTAATAACTTAGCTCCAAGTATAAGAGATTTTGTCAGAGTCTTCTATTGCTTATGGATACTCCTATCAAGACCGGCCGCAAGAGATATAGGGTGGTTGGTGTTAGGCATGAAATTGACTACATTTTAACGTATTAATTATAATAAATTTAGGGTGTTTTGATATTTTATTACAAGAAAGAAGGTCTTATAGATGATTTTATGCAGATAAGGAAAGATTTAGTCGAACAGTCTGGAAGCAGCCTGTTTCGCACTTACCATGAGGAGATTGAGCCATTCTTTGATCCAGCGGTCAAACGCTGGACTTCTGATGATGGACAGCGACAGGACGGGAAGTAGGTATGGCAGTAGCTGCAGGCAGAAAGGCGGATAAGTGCAGTCGAAAAGTAACAAGATGAAAGGAAAGCTCGACCCTTGAGTGTTCAAGGGTCAAAATGATCTTCACTACTTTTAGCATTTTAGATTTATGAACAATTGACTTTGATTTGTAATATTTTGTGCGGATACTTTTAGTACCGTATTGTCCCTGACCTGTCCTTTATATAGATAGAGTAACGAAAGGAAAGGGAGCAGATATTTTATTAAACTACAATATAGACTTTTGCGTCGGAAAGAAAGAAAAGCTCCATAGATGGAGTTTCAGAGTTTTGAACCAGCAGATTGCTCACTCGCCCATATGAGTGAGTAGTCCTTTTGAATAGGCTCGGCCAGTTGGGGCCGGTGATGTAAGTTTCTTAAGTCTATTAATGAATGAATGGTGTTTATTTCTGAAGTGTTTGATGAGGATTTATATTTCAGTGCTTATGCATATATGCTTGTGTTAGATGAATGATATGACACTGCTTTCATCTTCACCGAACTCTCTATCAAACATCCAACCCCGAAGCAGACATGTTAGGTGGTTGTATCAAGGGTTTTCTCATCTGAAATGCTGCTTCGATCCTAATGCAAGAAAGAACAAGCTTTTAGGACGCTATTGGTTTTAGTAAGTCTTAGAATCTTAAGAACACACGAGAGTTGACTTAAGTGAGCATTAAAGTAGAAACCTTGGCTTCATTTGCATCATTCATGACTGATTAGGCTGTTTAGGAGCTTAAGGTAACCTGTTCCACTGTGCTGAGCCTGTTCTACCTGTTTATCATTATCAAGTAATCATTTTTATATGTAAAACCATTTGCTTAGCCACAGTTTTCAACATCTCTCAACATTCATCACTATAAAGAAGTCACACCTAACGAACACCTTGTTCTACAACGTTTTTCTAGTAAGATTTAGTCCTCAATCCCTGTGGAGACAATACTTAACTTATCACTTTATTACTTGTATCTAGTACACTTGCTAGAGTCTGTTCGGAGGACAACAAGTTTTTGGCACCGTTGCCGCTGCGGATAGAGAGGTTGATTCCTCTCTTTCCCCACCCGTCTGATCCTTCAAATATGTCGCTGTCCTAGCATCTGGTAACATTTATCAACCTTCTTTTAAATTTTTGCACAGTCTGTGGTTTAGCATGCCGATATTGTTTATCTTGCGTGCCTTCTTATTAACATTGAGGACAATGTTCCATTCTAATGTGGGGGTGGGGAATTACAAATTACAATATCTGTATGCTTAAACATGATAAAAGCTTGAACAAGTTGTTAGGGTAGTTCAATTGTATGAATAACAAGTTATCCCCCTGTGATCTTTGATTTATATAATCCTTAGTAAATATTCTTCGTAAATATCCTTCATGATGCTCATTTCCTAGTACATATTCTTGTGTTTCGACTGTTTTGTTTCTGCAGTAATCACTGAACAAACTGTGCTTCGTATGAGTGAAATGCATGGTGATAGCCTAGTGTTTGATTTTTTTATCTTCCCGAGTCGGGAAGTTCCAAAAATTTTGAAGTTTTAAATCAACTTTCACAAGAGGAACCCTTTGCCTTAATGCATAATCCCCAAAAATAGTGAGAACTTGAGCCTGCAATTGCATTTGAATATGCATTGAAATTTTTTTTTGAGTGGGCCAACACTTACTATCTTTAGGGAGAGTTTGTTGGTCCCTTATAACGTAACAAGTTAGTTCCAAGGGGAGGGGATAGGAACTATTTAAAATTTAAGTACGTTAAGGCTGACTTCTTTTTCTTTAAAAAAGGATTACACATCGCGTTGAGTAAATAAGACACTAGCTTAGTCAACTGGTGACTAAGTCAGCTTCTTTCGTTGAGTCAGGAGATAGCACTTTGAGTCTATTCCTGAACTCAGATACTCAATACACACAACTCAGCGTGACCTCTTTACTTGGTCAGTTTTGTTTAAGCAAGCAATATATATATTAAGGAGTTTAAGGTTAGAAAGATGTTACTCAGCAGATTTATCCAGGTTCGGCCTCTAAGCCTACGTCATGTCCCCGGAACACGTTCCGAGCTTTCGAATTCTCTACTGAGCTCTTTAACGGTAGAGCATCAAACCTTTTACAACTTAGAAGCTGAGTATAACAAGAGTACCTTCCTCTATACCTCTACTCACTCCTAATCTCTCGCTGAGTACTATAACCGAGTACTCAGCCTCTCCTTTCTAATCTCTAGAAATGATAAAGATTTGTCCTAAACAACAATTGCTAAGACACCTTAGATGATTGAATAATCACTCTAGACTTTTACACAAAAGATATAGAATTTGGTGTAAGTCTTTGCTTTGATTTTTCTCACAGAACTTTGAGTAGAATTTTGGTCAGCGTAATGGCTTGATAATGTTTTGTGTGTTGAAATGAAGCAACTGAAGGGCACTATTTATAGAGACGTCTGAGACATCAGTCATTTCGAATTTCGAAATAACCGTTGGAGGGAAACGGCTTCCTGTCGTTGTCACTCAGTCTTGCTTAGAGCTCTCGGCCAATCAGATTTGAGTATCTTCTGTCCTCGGCTAGCTTTTAGTCAGTTCTGCAGAATGTCTCTCCATTTATGGTAAGGTCAACTAGACAACGTCCTGTGTCTTCTGAACTTTACCCAAAGTAGAAACACTTTGTCTGGAAGTTGTTCTTGCTCAGCTGATGTCTTGTACTCTTTGTCGATTCAACTCAGCAGCTTCATTCCGAAGTTGTTCAACGAAGGTCTTCTGGATCCTTCTTCCGCTGAGCTACGTTTTGTACATAACGACAGCGTTTTGCACACGCGGGCCGAGTTGTCTTGATCTGTTTGACTTGGGCTTTGACTTCCGTATTTGGGCTTTAAGCCTTTTAGTCTTTATGTCTTATAAACAATTTTAACTCAACATTGAACAAACACATTAGTGTAATAAATCAAAGCATTTAAACTTAGTGTGTTTAGAATATATTTAATTTTACTTAAATAATTTTCAAATCAAAATCATGTGGAAAGGTGTTTCAACAAACTCCCCCATTTTGATGTTGGCAAAACTATTCAGCGAGGAACTCAGTGTTGAGCTCCCCCATGATAGTTGACCTATTATTACTTAGCAAACTCCCCCGTCAGGGTTGAGCTGCTGACTTAGTTTTACTTAAGGTTTAATCGAGTGAGTCTAAGGTTAGTTTTCAGATATAGGTCAGCTCATGGAACATATTCTATTTTACTCAGTATTAAGCAGAAGGTGTAACATAGAGAGCACTGAGTAATCATTTTGTTCAATGGGTCTTATGAGACAATGTTTTATAAACATACAAGACAATGTCAAATATATTATCAGCATTGGATACAATCAACAAGTATTATAAGCATTAAACATAGTTGATGTATTTGAAGATACATAATAACTTAATACTCAGCATCGTATGAAATAAATCAAGTTTGGAGAAAAGATGCAAGTATTGTATTAAAGTAAAGTGGTCAACATACATAGCAAAAGATGGGCATAAATATAAATGAACATAGAGACAACATAGAGACCTATTCTATTTCTACTTCTTCTTCTTTTGCTTAGACTGACTACTTCTAGGACCCTCCTGCTGAGTTCTAGCTTGTTCTTTCTCCCCCGTTTTGTCAGCATCGGGAGGAGCAGGAATTCTAAAAGAGTCGGTTAAGACTGCGGCGGTCAGTACGGTGGACAGCTCCTTAAGTTTGTCGGCACTTTCATTAATGCCGTCAAAGACAATAACGCCTTCATTCAAGACCTCTTTTGGTATGCCGATTTCAGCGGCGCTGAGCAGGCTCAGTATGTAAGCTTGAGACTTACCTACCCAAGTAATTGAATCTGTTAGTGCAGCAAAAACTTGATGAAAGGTCTTCAGCAGTGCTGAGTCATAATATTGACGCTGGATATTGTTATGACGCACATGGGTGAAGATCCTTTGGGAGTTGACCAATATCTCATTTTGCTTCATTTGGTCAGTGTCCATCTCTTGCTTATTTAAATTCAGCAGACGAACTGCTTCGTTAATTTGCTCCACCGAGCATTGAGAGTAGGAGGCCAGCTGATTGTTGGTCTTGGTTTGCTCAGTGTGAAGCTGGGCAAAGAGCATCTTAACTTCATCAGAAGTTGCATAGTGAGTGTTCGCAGCTGACAAGGTCTAGAATTGGCCTTGAAGAGTGTTCAGATGTTGAACCGTTGTCAGTTGAAGCTCAGCCAGCTTCGTTATTGAGTCCTGCTTGGGCTGATGTGATTGAATTGAGATCATATCACTTAGCAGATCTTTCAGTCCTTTAACCTCATTTAAGAGTTGAGTGACTTGGGACAGCTGAGTTGAGGCATTGTTAGTAGACCCAGCAGTAGGTTCAGCAGTTTGATGAATATCCTTGATTAATGACTGCACCGAGTTGATGAGTTGTCTACCAGACTCGGTGGCATGCAGATAGCTGAGTGAATCTTCATCATGTTGCCTATTTTCCTCAGTATGACCAGTTGGTGGAGGAGTCAGTGTAATGACATGGTCAGTGACTGAAAGTGGGTTTTCGATCTGCACTTGATTTTCTGGAAGAGATGATTGATCGACAGTAGTGATGGTCGGTGAAGTAGTAATCCTAATGCTGTCAGTGCTGACAGGGGTAGAAATGTTCTGAGTCAGCACAATGCTTGGAGCAACATCATTGACGAGAACTTGCTCAGTTTGGCTAGTAGAGTTGGCGGAAGCATTCAAGTCGGCTTGTTCCTTTTGTGAAGAAACAGAGGCTTGCTTTTCAAGAGAAGCTTGTTGAGAAGAAGGGGTTTGCTTACTGAAAAACTTCAGCTTAAGAGAAGAAGGATCTTTAGTCGGCTTTTGAACAGGGAGGTCAATGACAGTTTTCTGACTTGCCTTTACTAATCTTCTTCTGCGAGGAGGAGTAGGATCAGCTTGGATAGATTCTCCTGAGTGAGAAGGAGAAGTCTCTTCTTGATCAGCATTGGGCTGGTCAGCATGTTCTTATACTTCATCTGCAGCCAACTCAGTATTAGTTGGATCAGTAGCTTCCTCTTCACTCGCTGTCTCCTCAGCGTCATCCTGGTCAGTTTCTTCTTCTTCTTCTTCTGCTTCCTCATCATCCTGATCTTCGTTATCTAATTCTTCTTCCACCTGAGTGATGAAGTGATCATCCAGTTCCACATCATCTTCTTGATGCTCAACTTCAGTTCCCTGACATTGTGTGAAGTGAGAATCACCAGGAACAATGATGTCAATGGGGACAACATCAATTGGGGTCAGCCCTGAAGACTTCGTCTTCTTCAGAGGTTGCTCAGCGGCATCCACTCTTTCCTCTGTATCAGGCTCATCTTGCCTGCTTCTTTTCTGAGCTGACTTAGGTCTTTCCTGACCTTTTTGGGCAGCTGACTTCAGCTTCTTTACCGGCGACTCAGCATCTTTCGAAGGAGTCCCAACAGCTTTTCTTTTGCGGGCAGCTGGAGCCTTTGTTCTTTTGCCCTTCTTTAGGACAGTCTCCTCAGCAGCCTCATCAGCATTTTTGGCTTTCTTAACTGGTTGGTTATACTTCAAGGCACGCAGCACAGCAGCTGTTATCTCTGAGCCTTGGGCCTCAGTTTCCTCGAAAAGATCAATTTGATGGTCTTTGAGGATTCTGGTTATGAATGAGCCTAGCCTAAGAGTTCCTGTGCTTCTCTGGAAGCCAACGATTAAGAAAACTGGCATATTGATGGGCTTGTAGGTCAGCATATGCCATATGAAGCATTGCTCGAAATTCATCGCTGAGCTGGTGCAATTAATCTTGGGGTAGATGTAATTGGTCAGCAGGTAGTGTGCCATCTTTTGATGCTGACCCATTAAAGAGCTTGAGATTTCTCCAGAATGGCCAGGGGGTTTGCAAAAGGTGGCTACGTACCCAGTTCCTTCATGATCACCAGTTCTCCTCAGCTTTGTTCCCTCATTCTTCAATTTAAGCAAATTGGCAAGGTAAGTAGGGTTGACAAAGATTGTTTTCTCCTTTACCACGGTTACCAGATAGTCCTGGTTGTCATCAGCAACCCGCAGATTGTGGTAAAATTCCCTTACTAGGTCAGGGTAAGTTGGGTCTCTAATGGAGAACAGCTCCGTCCACCCATTCTTTGATATCCATTCACAGAATGGTTGCTCGGTTGTTACGAAAGCCTCAGAGAACCATCTGGAGAAGTGTATCTTCCACTCTCTGACGTCTTCGAAAACCTTAGTATAGGTTCTTACTTTGGTCGGCTTTCCTTTGGAGGAAGTGGCTTGGCCAGCTTTCCCTTTGCTTGGTGTGGTGGCCTTAGTCATTTCAGGCAGAGTGGTATGCTTAGAAGGTTCATCGGAACTGGTCTTAGGGTGACCGGCACCGAGATATTCACGGAAACCTTAGTCATAGTTTCAGAGAGAGATTTGGAAGTCTTGAGAGTTTTTAGAGAGAGAATGCTTATGCCTGAGAATTCGGTAAGTGTAAAGTGATAAAAATGAGGATTTGCCCATTATTTATAGCGGTGAAAAGTGGATCTTATCGAATCCATGTGTCAGTTTTACCTTGGGATTGTCAACCGACAATGATCCTGGCTTTTATGACACATTCGGCGCATACGTCATCCTAGGTGGCTATTCACGTGCTTTAGTATTAAATGCAACGGATCTTATACTCAGCGTTTAGAATACTAAGCGTTTTATATTCTGAGTGGTCAGTTTTATACAAACGGATGATTTCTCAGTTTGAGATAACTACTCGGTGCCAATGTTTGCTCAGTATGTGATATTCATTCATTTAACATTAATCACTCAGCATACATCTATTCACTCAGCAAATAATAGATCATTCAGCATGTTAATTCACTCAGCATGAATCTATATTAAGAGCTAGAATTTACTGAAGAGGATTAAACATACCAATGGCTTCTCTCAGTATGCTGAACTGTTCACGAGCCAGTGGCTTTGTGAAGATATCCGCAAGCTGCTCATCCGTTGGGACGTAGGTCAGCTTTATCTCACCCTTGAGTACATGGTCTCTAATGAAGTGATGTCTTATGCTGACATGCTTCATCCTGCTGTGTTGAATTGGGTTCTTTGATAGATCAATTGCACTTTTGTTGTCACATTTGACCTCAATTGTCTTTGTTTGAACACCATAGTCTTCAAGCTGTGGCTTAATCCATAGGACTTGAGCAACACAGTGTCCAGTAGCAATGTACTCAGCTTCAGTGGTAGATAAGGCTACTGATGCCTGCTTCTTGCTGAACCAGGATACAAGACAGCTTCCTAAGAAGTGACATCCTCCAGAGGTGCTTTTTCGTTCAAGCTTGTCTCGTCCGTAGTCAGCGTCAGTGTATCCAACGAGTGTGAAACAATGAGTGTTGGGATACCATAAACCTGCATTCACTGAGCTTTGAAAATATCTAATGATTCTTTTTATAGCTATGTAATGAGATTCCTTAGGGTTAGATTGATATCTAGCACAGTAGCATACTGAGAACTGAATGTCCGGTCTACTTGCTGTTAAGTAAAGTAGAGAGCCTATCATACCTCGATACAATTTGCTGTCTACCGACTTACCATTCTCGTCAGCGCAGAGGACAGTGTCAGTGCCCATAGGAGTAGATATTGGCTTGCAATTTTCAAGATCATATTTCTTCAATATCTCCTTGGCATATTTAGCTTGACTGATGAAGATGCCATTTTTCCCTTGTTTGATTTGAAGTCCAAGGAAGAAGTTGAGTTCTCCCATCATTGACATTTCAAACTCAGCCTGCATTTGCTTGCTAAATTCCTTGCACATTGACTCATTAGTAGCACCGAAAATAATATCATCAACATATATTTGAGCCAGCAGGGTGTCTTTACCCTTTCTCTTAATGAATAAGGTTGTATCATCTTTGCCTCTGACATAATTTCTAGTCAGCAGGAAACTGCTCAGCCTCTCATACCAAGCACATGGTGCTTGCTTGAGGCTGTACAGATCCTTTTTGAGTTTATAAACGTGGTTTGGGAATTTAGGATCCTCAAACCCTGGAGGTTGATTAACATAAACTTCCTTGTTTATAACTCCATTAAGGAATGCACTCTTAACATCCATTTGAAACAGTTTAAAGTTCATATAACTTGCATAAGCGCACAAAATTCTAATAGCCTCTAGCCTTGCCACTGGGGCAAAGGTCTCACCGTAGTCAATACCTTCTTGCTGACTGTAGCCCTGAGCTACAAGCCTTGCTTTGTTCCTGACTACATTTCCTTGCTCATCCAGCTTGTTGCGGAAGACCCATCTTGTTCCAATGGTCTTCTGACTCCTTGGATGTGGCACTAACTCCCATACATCATTTCTTCTGAATTGGTCAAGTTCCTCTTGCATTGCGCTCATCCAGAATTCATCTTCCTCAGCATCAGTGAAGTTCTTAGGTTCCTGAACTGAGACGAAGTCTACATTGCTGAGGTATCTCCTGAGTTGATTTCTTGTCATCAGGGTATTCTCAGCGGCATCAAGAATGGCACTCTCTGAGTGTCCTCTTGGTATCCTTATCTCCTTTGGTAGATTGATGTATTGTGCTGTCTGTGTTTCAACAGTCTCTGCAGGTATAGATTGGTCAGTGAAAACAATTTGAGGTTCACTTTTACCTTTGGTTAGCCCTTGAGGGAATGACTCAGCGGCTGTATCTTGATCAGCGGGTATTGAGTGTGGATCATCCTCGGTCAGCGGCAGATATCTTCTTGCAGGGTTAGTTTCATCGAACTCAACATGTACTGACTCTTCTAAAACTTGAGTTCGTTTATTGAAAACTCTGTATGCTTTGTTGTTTGTTGAGTAGCCTAAAAAGATAGCTTCATCAGCTTTTGAGTCAAACTTAGCTAGGCTATCTTTGGTGTTTAAAATAAAACATTTACAGCCAAAGGCACGAAAGTATCCAATGTTGGGCTTTCATCCTTTCCAAAGTTCGTAGGGGGTTTTCTTTAGTATAGGTCTAACAAGAGCCCTATTAAGAATATAGCACGCTGTGTTAACAGCTTCTCCGCAAAAGTACTTTGGAAGCCTATGCTCACTCAGCATTGTCCTGGCTATTTCAACCAAGGTTCTGTTCTTCCTTTCAACAACCCCATTTTGTTGAGGCGTCCTAGGAGCAGAAAAATTATGGTCAATGCCGCTGGCTTCACAGAATTCAACAAACTATTGGTTTTTGAATTCTCCACCATTATCACTTCGGATGTGAGCCAATTTTAGGTCTTTATCATTTTCAAGTTTTCTAACCAAATTTGAAAATGTCTCAAAGGTCTCATCCTTACTACTCAGCAAGATGACCCAAGTGTACCGAGAGAAGTCATCTACAATGACCAAGGAAAATCTTCTTCCACCCAGACTCAGCGGCTGGACTGGACCGAAGAGATCCAAGTGTAGTAACTCTAACGGACGCTTAGTTGAGACAATATTTTTATTATGAAAAGATTGTTTGGTTTGTTTTCCAGCATGGCAAGCGTGGCATAGTTGATCTTTTTCAAATTTAAGTTCTGGCAGTCCCTCAACCAATTGCTTTCTTGCTAATTTGGCCAGGAGGTTCATGCTTACATGACCAAGTCTCCTGTGCCATAGCCAGGAATTTTCTTCCTTTGAAACTAAGCATACAGTTTTTTAAAACTTTTTCTCCAAGTTCAGCATGAAGACATTATCAATGCGAGGGGCAGTTAAAATTAACTCATTAGTTTTACCCTCGTATATTTTACATCCAGTGTCATCAAATATAACTTTTCTCCCATTATCACATAGCTGAGCTACGCTGAGTAAGTTATATTTGAGTCCGCTGACTAGGGAGACTGACTCAATAGTAGGATTACCTCCAACGGTTCCTGACCCTACTATCTTACCCTTTTTGTTGTCTCCAAAACTTACGCTTCCTCCTCGTTTACGCTCAAATGTGATGAACTGAGTTTCATCACCAGTCATATGCCTCGAGCATGCGCTGTCAATATACCACATCTTTGACTTCTCGGCACATCTCAGGCTTACCTGCAATGTAACTAGTTACTCTTAGGTACCCAATTCTTTTTGGGTCCTTGCTTGTTAGGTTCAACAGGTAAAGCATCATATTTTATTTTATGGCGACATACTTGAACAGTATGGCCATTCTTTCCACAGAAGTCACAGCTGACCTTCCGTTTAGGATTTCTCACTGACTGGTCAACACCCCAGTGCTGAGCGTGCCAGCACACCTTTGTGGTGTGTCCTTTCTTCCCACAGAAGTCACACTGGACTTTCCGCTGAGGATTCCATCTCTGATGACCAGTACCTCGGTACTGAGTATTCAGAGGAATGCTTCTTTTGTTTGGAACCTTTAGTTGGTTCTGGATAGTTGTGACGTCCTTTCTCAGTTTCTTAGAATCTCATTGGACTTCAGAGACAGACTTATGTATGATCTCCATGTTATCATGCAAAGTTGAGTTGTCCTGAAGAAGGAATCTGAGGTCACTCAGCTTGACCTCTTCAACCTCGTCACAACGCCTGCTGAGTGCTCTAACTTTCTTATTACACTTTTTGACAAGTGTGTAGAGATCACTCAGGGCATTAACCATTTCATTTCTGAGCTGGGGTAGTGATATTACCTCATTTGATTGCTCCTCGTCATCAGATGCGATGGAGGGGTCAGCATGCTCAGAGATGCATGGCTCAGCAAGTTCGTCAGCCATGAAACAGATCTTTGCTGACTCAGTGGCATCAGCTTCTGATGATGAAGACTCATCACTGTCGCTCCATGTTGCCACCATTGCCTTTTTGCCATTCTTCCTTTCTTTCCTCAGCGTGGGGCAGCTTGACTTGATATGGCCAGTTTGATGACATTCAAAGCATGTAATGGGCTTTAAGTTGTCCTTCTTGTATTTGCTGTCGCTGGACTCAGCTTTATACTTATCAAACTTTCTGTAAGGCTTTTTAGAATATTTGTCATTCTTTCTGAACAGCCTTTTCATCTTTCTGGTGAACATAGCCATCTCCTCATCATCTGTTGAGCTCCCATCAGTGGAGTCAGCTTTCATGACAAGAGATTTTGCTTCTTGTCTTCAGACTTTTCCTTCACCTCGAAATTATTCATTGAGATCTCATGGGTCAGCAATGAGCCGATGAGTTCATCATATTTGTAGGTGGTTAAGTCTTGAGCTTCCTCAACAGCAGTCTTCTTTGCTTGCCAGTTTTTAGGAAGACTCCTAAGAATCTTCTTGACTTGTTCTTCCTCAGTGAAGATCTTCCCAAGTCTCTTGAGCTCATTGATGATGTTTGTAAACCTTGCATTCATGTCAGATATTCCTTCATCATCGTTCATTTCGAACAGCTCGTACAGTCTCATCTGCCGGTTCACCTTGGACTCCTTCACTTTGTTGGTTCCTTCGTAGGCGACCTCCAGCTTCTTCCAGATCTCTTGCGCTGACTCACAACCTGATATCTTATTATATTCTGCACCATCAAGCGCACAGTGAAGCATATTTATAGCCGAAGTGTGATTTTGTAGCTTCTTGAGATCATCCTCTGTCCATTTGGCCTCAGCTTTGACAACTGTTTGGCCAGCCACAACTTCAACATGAACAAACGGGCCTTGGACTATTGAAAGCCATGCACTCATGTTTGTTGCCTGAATAAAGTTTTTCATCCTATTCTTCCAGAAGGTGTAGTTAGACCCGAAGAATAGGGGAGGCCGAGTAATGGACAGCCCCTCAGGTAATATCTGTGTTGTCTGGTTTCCTGGGAGAAACCGAGTGCTGTTTTCAACCATAGTGGGGATCAGCTCAAGGTAGTTAAACCTTTCACAGTGAGCTTTTAAGCTCTGATACCACTTGTTGGTCCCTTATAACGTAACAAGTTAGTTCCAAGGGGGGGATAGGAACTATTTAAAATTTAAGTACGTTAAGGCTGACTTCTTTTTCTTTGAAAAAGGATTACACAGCGCGCTGAGTAAATAAGATACTAGCTTAGTCAACTGGTGACTAAGTCAGCTTCTTTCGTTGAGTCAGGAGATAGCACTTTGAGTCTATTCCTGAACTCAGATACTCAATACACACAACTCAGCGTGACCTCTTTACTTGGTCAGTTTTGTTTAAGCAAGCAATATATATTAAGGAGTTTAAGGTTAGAAAGATGTTACTCAGCAGATTTATCCAGGTTCGGCCTCTAAGCCTACGTCCTGTCCCCGGAACACGTTCCGAGCTTTCGAATTCTCTAATGAGCTCTTTAACTGTAGAGCATCAAATCTTTTACAACTTAGAAGCTGAGTATAACAAGAGTACCTTCCTCTATACCTCTACTCACTCCTAATCTCTCGCTGAGTATTATAACCGAGTACTCAGTCTCTCCTTTCTAATCTCTAGAAATGATAAAGATTTGTCCTAAACAACAATTGCTAAGACACCTTAGATGATTGAATAATCACTCTAGACTTTTACACGAAAGATATAGAATTTGGTGTAAGTCTTTGCTTTGCTTTTTCTCACAGAACTTTGAGTAGAATTTTGGTCAGCGTAATGGCTTGATAATGTTCTGTGTGTTGAAATGAAGCAACTGAAGGGCACTATTTATAGAGACGTCTGAGACATCAGTCATTTCGAATTTTGAAATAACCGTTGGAGGGAAACGGCTTCCTGTCGTTGTCACTCAGTCTTGCTCAGAGCTCTCGGCCAATCAGATTTGAGTATCTTCTGTCCTCGGTCAGCTTTTAGTCAGTTCTGCAGAATGTCTCTCCATTTATGGTAAGGTCAACTAGACAACGTCCTGTGTCTTCTGAACTTTACCCAAAGTAGAAACACTTTGTCTGGAAGTTGTTCTTGCTCAGCTGCTGTCTTGTACTTTTGTCGATTCAACTCAGCAGCTTCATTCCGAAGTTGTTCAACGAAGGTCTTCTGGATCCTTCTTATGCTGAGCTGCGTTTTGTACATAACGACAGCGTTTTGCTCACGCGGGCCGAGTTGTCTTGATCTGTTTGACTTGGGATTTGACTTTCGTATTTGGGCTTTAAGCCTTTTAGTCTTTATGTCTTATAAACAATTTTAACTCAACATTGAACAAACACATTAGTGTAATAAATCAAAGCATTTAAACTTAGTGTGTTTAGAATATATTTAATTTTACTTAAATAATTTTGTCAAATCAAAATCATGTGGAAAGGTGTTTCAACAGAGTTTGCTTTGGTATGCCCTGTTGAAATGGAAATATAATTTTCGACAATCTTAGGATGAAAAAGGCATTTAGATCCCAATTCACTACACAAAAAGCCCACATGTGCATTGCACTCACACTTTTAGGTATCCAACTTGTGCCTTAGCCTGTTCTTTCTTAAACAACACACCACTAAAAGGAACCCTTTCCCTTCACTATTATCCCAAAACACCTTGAATCTGTCTCATGCCTCAAAACAAGCTGCTCTAATTAAAGAGAATATGAGTGTGTGAGGATAAATTGCTAAAATAAAGACATTTGGGGGATGATGTTGGAGTGAGGAAAGAATAAAAATATTTGAATAAAGTATTTTCAATTTCTGGACACATGTTCATATCTTGAGCCGGAAATAAAATGTTTGGATGGTTGTCTTTTGTGTGTTTAAAGAATAGTCTGGCCAATGTTGTGAAACAGGCCGTGTTGTGTGTTTAGGTTGAGGCAGAATTGCTAAGTGTTGAGAACTGAGTATTGTTAAAAAAGCATGAAGACATGATTCTTACACTTAAATAGCCATTCACTTCCATAACTTAGCCTTAGCCTAACATCACAACCTGTGTTCAAGACCTTTGGACTATGTTTGGAGAATTTTTGATCCATAAGACATAGGACCGAGAAGCAAACTCGCACCCTAATGGTGTATTTACTGAGCTAAGGAGTGAAATTGCATTCCCTTCCTTATGGCGAATAAGTGCCATACGAGAGAGAGTGAAAAATTCCATTCCTTGGTGAGGCATGACAGGAAAACAGGTTGTTCTTTGTGAAAATTGAGGTCTAATTTTAAGCTTTAAGGAAATTCTCGAGTAGGGTACACAATCTAACACTGGCATAACCTCATCAAAAGATCATACTTGCAAATAGTCTGTTAATATCTCGTCAGATCAAAACGATTATTATCACCCTCTCTTATCTTTGAAACACTCAAAAATCCTGTTTCCATATTCTTTCATTCGTAACTCTTTTTCCTTTGGATTAACTTGTTTCTATCTGTTGTTTACTTGAGGACAAGCAAAGATTCAATTTGGGGGTATTTGTTAGGCAAGAAATTGACTATATTTTAACGTATTAATTATAATAAATTAAGGGCGTTTTGATGTTTTATTACAAGAAAGAAGGTCTTATAGATGATTTTATGCAGATAAGGAAAGATTTAGTCGAACAGTTTGGAAGCAGCCTGTTTCGCACTTGCCATGAGGAGATTGTGCCATTCTTTGATCCAGTGGTTAAACGCCGGACTTCTGATGATGGACAGCGATAGGACGGGAAGTAGGTATGGCAGTAGCTGCAGGCATAAAGGCGGATAAGTGCAGTCAGGAAGTAACAAGATGAAAGGAAAGCTCGACCCTTGAGTGTTCAAGGGTCAAAATGATCTTCACTACTTTTAGCATTTTAGATTTATGAACAATTGACTTTGATTTGTAATATTTTGTGCGGATACTTTTAGTACCGTATTGTCCCTGACCTGACCTGTCCTTTATATAGATAAAGTAACGAAAGGAAAGGGAGTGAATATTTTATTAAACTACAATATAGACTTTTGCGTCGGAAAGAAAGAAAAGCTCCATAGATGGAGTTTTAGAGTTTTGAACCAGCAGATTGCTCACTCGCCCATATGAGTGAGTAGTCCTTTTGAATAGGCTCGGCCAGTTGGGGCCGGTGATGTAAGTTTCTTAAGTCTATTAATGAATGAATGGTGTTTATTTTTGAAGTGTTTGATGAGGATTTATATTTCAGTGCTTATGCATATATGCTTGTGTTAGATGAATGATAGGACACTGCTTTCATCTTCACCGAACTCTCTATCAAACATCCAACCCCGAAGCAGACATGTTAGGTGGTTGTATCAAGGGTTTTCTCATCTGAAATGCTGCTTCGATCCTAATGCAAGAAAGAACAAGCTTTTAGGATGTTATTGGTTTTAGTAAGTCTTAGAATCTTAAGAACACACGAGAGTTGACTTAAGTGAGCATTAAAGCAGAAACCTTGGCTTCATTTGCGTCATTCATGACTGATTAGGCTGTTTAGGAGCTTAAGGTAACCTGTTCCACTGTGTTGAGCCTGTTCTACCTGTTTATCATTATCAAGTAATCATTTTTATACGTAAAACCATTTGCTTAGCCACAGTTTTCAACATCTCTCAACATTCATCACTATAAAGAAGTCACACCTAACGGACACCTTGTTCTACAATGTTTTTCTAGTAAGATTTAGTCCTCAATCCCTGTGGAGACGATACTTAACTTATCACTTTATTACTTGTATCTAGTACACTTGCTAGAGTCTGTTCGGAGGACAACAGTTGGTTATTAGTTTACCTACGATATTGAATATAGAAAGTAGAGCTAGAAAGAGAAGTTTCTTAAGATTTACCGATTCAGAATCTATCTTTTCTGGTTTACCGGTTAAAAACCTATCTTTTCGGGTAAAGAGGCTTCCTTTCCTCCTTCAAGGCGTTGGCTTGCTTTAGAGAATGCATTTTCTAATTCTCTTTCTAAAGCATAGGCAATCGGGTAGAAAGTTATGAATGTGTAAAGGGGAAAGCATGACGAAGGGTCGTACACATCAGTGAACGGAAGGAAAGGGAGTGACGGGACTAGACAAGGGAAGGACTAGCCTTGCAAAGTATAAAGCAGTTCACAAAAGCGGAAGAAAAAAGATTGATTATGGGCCATGTTATGTCATGTGATAAAAATTAATAAATCAATTAACTTTTCATCCAAAATGAGTTAAAAGTTACATATATAGAAATACCTTATGAGGCAAATAGTACCAAATAGTACCACAATGGTAAAATGGTAAAACTTTAAATATCACAAGAATCAAAAGGCCTTTAGAGCATCTCCGAGAGGCTCTTAGTTTGACTCTTAAGTTAAAACTAGTTTTTGGCCTATGCGATGCACGGATTCATCTTAACATATAAATATTAACAAAATATAATCTAATAATTACAATTAATGATATAAAGGTGCTATACAAATTAAATATTATTATTTTATTTTCACATTTACTTAAAATAATCTTTTTATAGATAAATATAATAATATAATTAAAATTAATATATTATGTATTATATTTTTTATCAGTAAAAAAGGAGGAAGTGACACATCAGCTTCATCGTTACTGCTTTATATTATATATATAGATATATAGATATTGATATGCAGAGAATTAGAGAGATTTTATGGATTAATTTAAATTCTGTAGAGCTCTTAGATATAGTACTGATAAAGTAATCTTTTTATAGATAAATATAATAATATAATTAAAAATAATATATTATATTTTTATCAGTAAAAAAGGAGGAAGTGACATCTGAGATTCATCGTTACTGTTTTATATTATATATATTATATATAGATTTGAGGAGGGAAAGTTAAAAATCAACTCTAACAGTCTCTTAGTGACTCCTCAAATCACTAAGAGTCTCTTCATCTCTGTTAATAGAGAATCCCTCTCCACCTTTTAATGTCTTTTAACTTCATTTTTTTATTAATAATTTATTATTGAGAACTCTCTCTCATCTCACTATTGGTAAATATAACAACAATTAATAATTTTAATGATAGAGTAATAAATAAAGAGCGAATATAAGGAGTATTGTTGGAGATTATAACTATTGGTAGATATAACAACAATTAATAATTTTAATGATGGAGTAATAAATAAAGAGCGAATATAAGGAGTATTGTTGGAGATTATATGTCTTAGTCACTCCTAAAATCACTAAGAGTCAATTATTTATATTATTTTTAGAGAGTGCACTACGGACCCACTTGTTTTACATACGGTTTGTTGTTAGCTGTTACAGTTTGCTGTTGCTGTTTACTGTTGCTATTTGATGTTTGCTGTTGGAAAAGACTGCTTTTCCAAAAAGCAGAGAATCTCTGCTTTTGTAAAATGCTGCTTTTCAGGTGTAAAACGCAAACAGAAGGTCAGTAACCAAACACTTAATGTTGCTTTTCAGATGTAAAAGGCAAACAAGATGTTACTAACCAAACAGCTAAAACTCTCATTTTTAAAGTGAAGAGTAAAATAGGAGCATCAAAAGGAACAATCAAACCCCCCTAAGAGTCTTTTAAAGATGCTCTCATGCCTTTAAACAAAATGAACTTATTTTATTTGATTTTTTTTAAATTATAGAGCGAAGTGTTTACTTAAAATTTTGGAGTTTTTTTTTTTTTTTTTGTTACAATCCCCTCCTATTATCTCTCATTCAAATTTTTCGTTCAAATCAGAGTAGAAAATATATTTATGCTAAAATTCTTCAAAAGCTCAGTTTCAAATGGCAACTTCGACTATTGGCAGCACTTATTTTTGTTAAAAATAAAAAAACGTAGGTGCGTAGAAAAATAAATTTTTTTCTATTTTTTTAACTCTAGATTCGTTGATCGTTATTTCATATCAAAATGATTAAACGTATATACCTTGTTTAAAAAACTATTTACCGTTACAAACGAAATGTCCACGTAGATTTATCAATTTTCTTTCACGACTTGATCAAACCGAAGCCAACACGTTAATCAAGTGTAGATTGTCTCTAACGGTATCCATGCGAACTAAGATAGGAATGAACAAAATAGATAATTCGTTGAGTAACGCTCGAGAGAGAAATTTGTCCCCTAAAAGTGTGTTGGCCGAAATACATAGGTGTAGAATATATATAGTTTTATTTTCTTAATTATACTCCTAATCTAATTAGGTTAAAATAGTTAATTAATATCTTAAGTAAGGTATTGTTCCTTATTACTTTTCTTGTTGTACTTGATATTTTCTTATCTATGAAATGATGCACATATTTTATAAAAAAAAACTAATTAAATAAAGAAAAGATAATTATTAATTTTATTTATCTATATATTTAATATTAAATAATAATTCTAATTTTAATCCATTAAATTTTTTATTTCTTTTAAGATAATAATTAGATTTAATTAGTATTCTAATCCCATTATATTTACTAAATTAAATAGGAAATATTATCATAATTATATATATATATATATATATATATATATATATATATATATATATATATATATAATGCACCATAACTTATAATTCTAATCAAATTAGAATTCATATTTCTTTTTATAATTATAATTTCTTTAATTAATTTATCCACCATCATAATCTAATTATAATTACTTTTTTTAAAAGGAAATTTCATTAATGGACCACAAGAAGGCAAAAAAATAGTAATTACATCCTCAATACATCTAGGTAAAGAATTAAAGACAACGGGACTATCAGCATTACGAGATTCCTTTGCAAGAATATGAGCAACCTCATTCGCCTGTCTCCGTAAAAAAATGACCGAGAAAAAGTCATGAGAAGAAAGAATAGCACGACACCGACAAATAATGTCTTCGAATTCAGAAACATCCAACTCCCTCGAATGAATTGCATCCACCACAACCTTCGCATCTGATTCGAAAATTACTTCTTGATAACCCCTAGAAACGGACCAAATTAAGGCCTCAAGTACCGCCAACGCCTCACATTCTCTCACAGGAGGAATCCCGTCAAATCTTTGAATCCTTCCAGCCACCAGACACCCATTTGAGTCCCTAATTACAGCACTTATACCCGAACAACCCAAATCAGCAAATATGGCAGCATCAATATTACATTTAAGCTTACCGGTAGCAGGAGGATGCCACAACGGACAGACCGGATCACTCAATCTGTTTACAGAATTTAATTTCAGCTTCCTCACCTGCTGCCAATCAGATACAACTTCTTTTGCGCTAATGACCGTCCTTCGAATCGAAGGGGCAAGGTTATTCCATAGTTTGTCATTCCTTTGCTTCCAAATAAACCACATCACTGTTAAAAACGAATCCCTTACATGACAGGAAAGTAATGAAAGAATACCAACAAACCATCCCCTAAAACTATCAGCGGTAGCCTCAACAGAGCGAACATCCCCCGCGATACCAATTCAACCCAGACAGCTCTGACAAATTGACAAACAATAAAAGTATGCCAATTATCCTCAATATCAATCCCACATAGCACACAATGTTGATTAACATTAATACCTTTCTGCATTAAATTGTGTTTATTTGGTAAACAATCTCTAATTATAATTACTTAATAAATCAATTAAACCAATTTATCCCTACTATACTATATTTTGGCCCCCTGTATATTCACTCTTAAATTACCATTCTGTCATTCGGTCTTAATCCAGTGTGTGACCCATTAGGTTCTTACTGCTACAAGCCATATACGTTTATTGAAATTAACTTAAACAAATCAATTCAATCAAACGTATAACAAAATGAGTGTGCAGATTGTGTTATTAGAATCGTCACATTCTCCCAGAGCTATGAGAAATCAGATGATTCTGACGTTTACCTTTCCTTATTATATGTAGTATAATACGATCTTTCATCAACTATATCCTTAAACGAATCGCAACTATGGAAACTATCAAGTTATATATATGAGACGTTTGTTTTATTTGTCTAGGTAGAATTAAAACTGAATAGATAAGTTAGTAAAATCTCCATTTTTACTCTTAACTCTATCACCTTGCAAGGATTTCAAGTTAATTCTCCACAAGAGGCCATGGATATAAGTTTTAGCAATCTCACCAGTGAATGCTGAGACTAACACTTCCAATGAAATGATGTCATCTTCTGACTTTCCAAGGGTTAGCACCATTTTCATGGGCATGATGTTAACGGCCATCCTTTATCAACGAGCACCCTAGAAATTGGCTTGCCCTCCATATGTGCCTTGACGTAGAAGGTTTTGATGTGGCGCGGGTCATATTTAGAGTGGGTTTATCGAAGTAAACTCTCTTCGTGGTGATCCTCAGCCCATGCTTTTGTTGTTGCACTACTTCGCTCTTCCTTCTCAAGTATGAAGGCCTTCTCCTTCGGGTTTTCACCTCTAAAATCTAAAAACAAGATTAAAGAAGTTGTCATGCACCCGATATGAATAATGAAATCCTCCACACAGATTTGAATATTTTTCTCTTTATATTTTCACTTTTTTCTTTTGCATTATTAGAACTAACGTTGGATACCTCATTTTGATTTCTCCTTTTTTCGACCTCTCCCTTGCTCATCCTTCTTCTTGATTTTTTTGAAAAAGGTTTGGGGAATTTGTTGTGGCTATTGATTTGCCATTGGCTGATAAGTTCTATACTTTGAGGTACCACGAAACGCGAGCGCTGTTGTTCCACACCTTTCTTCTTCGAATTTTGTCGTTGCCTCAAAACTTCTTCCGATCTTGCTATTGATATCGCCATCTTCGGTACCTAGACTTGTCACGTTCTTGGGCTAGGACTAATCGATTCGTACGCTTACTTATGAGGAAATTATATAGAAATACAAGTTTGAATTTTATTTTACACTTAACTAATTCATATATTTGTATCTTATCATTTCATGGGTTTTTTTATAAATATATCATATTTTCATATTTTTATTTTTAGTTTTGTCAAATTCATTTACTGATTTAAAAAAAAACTAACAAAATTCTGACAATTTTTTAAATTCTAACATAATTAGAATTTTTTTTGAATATTGAAAACTTGTAAATATTTAATTTATTTATAACAATTATGTAACTAACCCGAATCTCGAAATATTTATGACAGTAATTACTTATTGGCATGACATTGAACGAATCTCGAAATACTAAGTCATATGACTTGTATCCCAACAATTATCATACATAAATTGATTGTATAATTTACCCCGGTTGATCATAAGAACTAATCAACTCATAATTATATATATAGGCCTAATACATCAGCAGCTCCCTGAACTTGTCCACAATAGTAGATTGGCTTCCTGAATTATACAAATGTCTCACCAGCTCTCTGAACTTGCTTATTTCGAATCACCAGCTCCTTAAACTTGTCCATAAAAATTGATTAGCTCCTTCAACTTTGCAAGTGTCTCACCAGCTCACTAAACTTGCTTATTCTGTAACAACTAAATACAAAAATTATAATACTAACTCGGGTTAAAATGCAAAAATACCTCTAACGTTTTGGGTCAGGAGTAATTTTACCCCTAACGTCTAAAATAGTGCAATTTTACCCCAAACATTGATAAATTGGGTTTATTTGAGAAATAATTCATTAAACTGTTTTCTCGGTCATGAATCTTGGCATCTAAACTTCATACATGTGTCATTTTATCAGTAACAAATCACAAACATATGTTGGGATATGAAAAAAATAAAAAAAATATACTGTCTTTTGTACGAATAAGACAAAAAAAATTCACCAAATTTGCACTTGGCTATTAACGTTAGGGGTAAAATTGCACCATTTTAGACGTTATGGGTAAAATTACTCCTGACCCAAAACGTTAGGAGTATTTTTGCACCTTAACCCGAGTTAGTATTATGGTTTTTGTATTTAGTTGTTACATAATAAACAAGTTTAGGGAGCTGGTGAGACACTTGTAAAGTTCAGGGAGCTAATCAATTTTTATGGACAAGTTTAGGGAGCTGGTGATATGAAATAAGCAAGTTTAGGGAGCTAGTGAGATGCTTACAAAGTACAGGGAGCCAATATACTATTATGGACAAGTTCAGAGAGCTGTGATATATTAGTCCTTATATATACTAGTATACTATGCAGTGCATGCAAACAAAATAGACAACCAATCACCTATTCCCCTTTTGGCCTCGTAAACAAAAATAAAGAAAGTCAAATATATTATGCCCATCTAATTATGAACAAGTTTCTAGTTCCGAATTAATTAATATCATCATCTACATATAAATGCAATTAATACTAGAAGAAATATAATTAAACATGTGTGTAGTGTAGGTGCATTAATTGTTGTTTTATATTATGACCATATATATTACACGTTGAATAAAATAATAACAGAAGAAATTAGGACTTTATGTTCCTAATTTAATTTTTGTATCCTCATAAAATCCACCTCCCATGAGAAAATTTCAATTATTTTTTATTTCTAAGAAATTAAATACTAGGATAGGATGGAAGATTCCTTGTTTGAAAGTGAAAGAAAGGTGACACAGCCCACTCTGGTGGCTTTAAATTACTTATATATACCTCTTCCTTCCTTCACATAATATATATTCCCATTCTTCCCTCTTCCTTGATTAGTTTCTTAAGCAAAATTAATACTAATGGAAGTCAAATTACAACATTATCATCTCCCTTCCTCTTCTTCCTCCTCCTCCTCCATCAGGTGGTGGTCGAAAGAGATGGTGGCTATTGTGACCGGAGCAAACAAAGGGATTGGGTTTTCTTTAGTAAAAGAGCTAGCAGAAGCTGGTCTTACCGTAATACTAACTGCTAGAGATGTTGATAGAGGATTGAAAGCTGTTGAAGATCTCAGACGAAACTATGGACTTCATGTTCTTTTTTATCGTCTTGATGTTTCTGATTTTACCTCCATTCAAACCTTCGTCCAACAATTTCACAATGATTTTGGAGTTTTCGATATTCTTGTAAGTTGTTATTTTTAAAAACTCTATATATAATGCATTATACCAATTAATAATTTTATAGTAATAAAATATACTGTAACCAAAATTAATAAAATATACTAATAGCACTTTATTAATATTAATTAAGTTTCAAATGCATTGAGAATAAGGTTGTAAAAAACAATAAGTGCTAGTCAGAAGAATACGATCTTCTCGAGAATTAATCAGATGTGTATTTTTGTTTTTTAATGGTTAAAAAACAAATTGTTATATAGATACAATTAAAATATGTATTATATATACTATCTAATAATAAAAATATAAAATGATTTATCATAGAAAAATATATTTATTTATAATATATATCCTTAAAAATGTACTAATATCAATATTTTAATAATAATATCATTAATGAAACAATTCAAATAAGTAAAAAAATAATTTAAAAAATAATATAATACACCAAAAACTATGAAACAGTTTCCTTAGAATCTTAAATGATATCATGAAAACAAATAGAGAATATAATAAATAAAAATATCCGAAAATAATAAACATAACTCACCAACAATTATACAACAAAGTTTTAAAATGAATTATAATAAAGAAAAAAAAAATATTTTCTAATCAATGCGATGGCAGGTGGCCAAAAATGCTCCCAGGGGGCAAAGAAAAAACATCCAAAAAGACTAGTCAGAAAAAATCGAAATATATTCTTGATTTCGAATGTCTAAGTGTCTAAGCGGGTTTTTTTTCTTGAATATTGAGTAATTTTTAAATAATATTAGTATTATATAACACCATGTAAGACGAAGAGCGCTTGATGCGCCGGTTAGAATGACTGAAGAGTGGCAAAGGGATGTAGTGGTGAGGGGTAGGGGTAGACCTAAGCGAACTTGGAGGAGGGTGGTCGAGAATGATATGAGTTTATTAGGGATTGAGGAGAATATGGTAGTGGATAGGACAAAGTGGAGGGAGAGAATTTGTGTTGCTGACACGATTTGATTGCACGGTTTCATATTATGGTTCATGCTAGCCGATCCCGAATCATTTTGGGACTAAGATTTTGTTGTTGTTGTATTAGTATTATATAACAATTTTTTTAAACAAATTGTTTTTACGGATAGTTTGTATGATTATTACATTTAACCATGGTAAAATACTTTTTTTTTTACTTGAATATTGAAGAAGTATTTAAGTTTTACTTTTTTTTTATATAGATTAATAAACTAATTACAATTGGTTTTCTATTTAGCTTGGTCATTGGCTTGCATGTGTAGCTGCTGGAAGACGGTGATCCGTTCCACGCGTAGTTTTCTTTATATTCATTAACGCTGATACACCACCACCACACCTTTAGGTCTTTTTAATTTTAAGAATGTATTATTATTAATCTTAGAATTTATTTTAAATAACTTATTTAACTTTTTTTTTTGACACACTGATTTCTTAAAATTGTTTTAATAATTTATTATAACCCTCAACTTGTTGAAAATAATATGCATTTTATTTATTTAAATCTCTCATTATTTTTCCATATCCACTTTGGAAGCTAATAAAATATTTTAAATAAGTTTGAGAGCCAATAAGACATACCAATAGGATATAATAAGTCTATACATTAAATATAATTTTGGAAAATATTTGTTACCAAAAAAATTAATCAAATATTAATTTTCATTTTCTAATAAATCCTTGACCAAACTAACAAAATACGAATTTAAGATAGTTTTAGCAAAAAATATCATTAGTTGGCTCTTAATTTTCAAAGATTTTGTACATACACAAGTAGAATAGAATAGAACATTAACACTTGGTCAAGTCAAATAAAGGTAAGTATATATACTAATTTAATTTAATTCATGAGAGATGATTAGAAATAAAACATGTATAAGTAATTTGGTTTGATTGGATGAATATATATATATTGCACCGAAAATATGGTAAAATTTCTCGTAATACTCATCCAATCCCCGAAATATGGAAGATATTGTCATGGAACCATTTTAACTAAAAGCTCAAACTAATAGTCAAGGTATAGTCATATATTTTATATTAATCTCTGACACACCTCCACACGTCTTATGGACTTGCAACGTGTACAACAATATAGTAAAAAAAATTTAATACTCGGACCCTCGACCGTTTGGTCCAAGAGGCTCTGATACCATATCATAAATCGTTTGAACAAAAAACTCGAATTAATAATTAAAGTCCAATCATACATCTTAATGTTTGACGGATATTGCATCTATGTGAGTTTTAGAGAAAATTATTGATCTATATAAAACATTTTGGGTTATTAGGTGAATAATGCAGCTGTATCGTTCAACGATATCCATGAAAACAGTGTGGAACATGCAGAAACTGTAATCAAAACCAATTTCACCGGACCCAAATTACTCATCGACTCACTCTTGCCTTTCTACCGCCGATCTCATTCTCGTAGCCGCATCCTTAACATTAGCTCCAGACTCGGCTCCATCAATGTAAGTACATCCATAATTAATTTTAGTTAATTATTGTCCTTAAATTATTATTAAATATTAAAATTAATTTGATGGAATTGCAGAAACTGAAAAACCTAGAGATAAAAGAGATGCTAGTAAGTGAAGATTTAAAAGAGGAAGAGATAGAAAGAATGATAAAAGATTTCATTCAAAACGTGAAGTATGGGACTTGGAAAACCAAAGGATGGCCTGAAATATGGACCGACTATTCAGTGTCGAAATTGGCCCTAAATGCATATTCAAGGGTTTTGGCTAAAAGGTATAAAGATTCTGGTTTAAGTGTAAATTGCTTCTGCCCTGGCTTCACTCAGACCTCCATGACCGGTGGCAAAGGCACCCACACCGCCCAACACGCCGCCGTTTTTGCTGCTACCCTCGCTTTGCTTCCTCCTCAACACCTTCCAACTGCCACCTTTTTTATGGGCTTTACTCCTGGCATCATTTCTAAATTATAATAATCATTTCCTTGGGTTTTTTTTTTTTTTTTGTTTTTTTTTTCGATCAATTCAATATATAATTGAATTGAAATATTAATTTTGAATGAAATTATAATTATAATTATAATTATTTTAGGACAGTTGCACTTAATTATAACATATAGTACTGATAAGTTAAGTTAGGCTTGTATTCACATTTGCATGTGCCTCATATAATTAGATGTTTAAATCTTTAAAGTCAAATACACCCCGAGATTTCAGGGGGTACATATTGTATATATGTATATTGATATAGAGAATGTGATCATCAAGTTAAGAGATCATGTGCTAAAATAATTCAATTGTGTAGCAAGTTATATTTTGCTAAATTAATCAACCACTAGGCAGTTTGTTTTACCTACAGTTTGTAATTATTGTTTGCTGTTTCTGTTGGAAAAAATTGATTTTTAAAATAGTAAGGATTCTCTACTTTTATAATTAAAGGCTGCTTTTCAGATGTCTCTAACCAAACACCTAAAACTCTCTTTTTTAAATGAAAAGGCAAACAATAGTATAAAAAGTAGCTAATGAATACTCCCTTAATCTTTCATCATATTTTGATTAGGAATGATAATTATGATGTTTTATTACAAAGTATGAATGAGGAATATTCTCCATTAAGCTTAACATTGTGTTCATACAATACAATGTTCTTATACTGATTAAGAAAGAAGAATACAAAATAAAACTATTATTTCAGTTGATGCAGCGGAATAAACAGACTTTCGTTCTAAACGAATGCTCGCGTACGAACAAAGCTTAAAACCGTCAACTATCGTTGAATCGCGCACGACTAACGAAAATTGGAAGAAAGAGAATAAACTCTGAAATTTTATTAATCAATAACTCCTTACATAAGGTGGGGGTCGAGCCTTTATATAGGCTGACAAATAAAAACCTAATCCGGAACCTAAAAGGAAAAGGAAAACAACAAAATAAGGAAAGTGCGATAAAACACAAAAAGGCCGATTTGAGGCCCTAAACGACCTCGGATGGCTAAAAAACATGTCCACCATGGGTCTATAGACCCATGTGTTTGATTCGGTGGGCCGAATCCAATGAAATTAGGGTCCGAAATCACTAAATTTCAACAATCCCGTTTTAACTTAAAAATCTCAGTTTCGGGTCCGTTTTCTCCAAATAGTAGTTGCCTAAGGACCGATTCACAACTTCAGTCTGCCCATTAGTTTGAGGATGGTAGGCACTACTAAAATTCAATTGCGTATTGACCATTTTCCACAAACTCCGCCAAAAGTGACTAACAAATCGAGTGTCCTGGTCAGACACAATGGATGCTGGCAAGCCGTGCAGCTTATAAACCTCTCGGAAGAACAATTGAGCTACTTGAACAGCATCAGTTGTCTTTTTACAAGGAATAAAGTGTACCATTTTAGAAAAACGATCCACCACAACAAAAATAGAATCATTACCCCGTTGTGTACGCGGTAACCCCAACACGAAGTCCATACTGATGTCTGCCCACGGCTGTGTAGGAACAGGAAGTGGACGATACAACCCTGCATTAGTAGCTGTTCCCTTCGAAACTTGACACACGCGACACCTCTGTACCAATTTCTCCACTTCTTTCCTGATAGAAGGCCAGAAGTAATTGGCTTGAACCAACTGCAAGGTACGATCCCGGCCCACATGACCTTCTCCGTGCAGCTCTTCAATAATTTTTAACCGCCAACTACAATCAGGGACACACAGCTGGTTGCCTTTGAACAGAAAACTATCTTGAAGGTGGTAACCTGTACGCTCTCCAGCTCGTACTTTTGCCAATACACCAGCAAAATATGGGTCAGTATCATACAATTCAGCGAAAGAGTCGAATCCAAATACCTCAACCGACAATTTGCTGAGCAACCCTCTTCTCCTACTCAATGCATCCGCCACCTTGTTGGCAACCCCAGATTTATGTTTTAAAACAAAGGTGAACTGTTGCAGATACGCAACCCATCTCGCATATCTGGCTGAAACTTTGTCTTGACTTTGCAAATGCTTCAACGCTTCATGGTCAGTGAACAATACAAACTCCCGCTGGAACAAGTAATGCCTCCAATGCTTAATGGCCTGCACAACTGCGTAAAACTCAACATCATAAGTAATGTACCGCAGTTTCGCTCCTGACAGCTTCTCACTGAAATACGCCACTGGCCTATTATTCTGGTTGAGTAAAGCTCCAATTCCCATCTTAGAAGCATCAGAATGAAGCTCGAATGGCTGCTGAAAATTAGGAAGGACTAAAATCGGAGCCAAAGTAAGGCGATCCTTGATGAGCTCAAAAGCTGACTCCGCCTCGTTGGTCCACACAAACTTCCCGTTCTGCTTCATACAATCAGTAATAGGAGCCATGATACTACTAAAATGAGGTATGAAACGCCGATAAAATGACGCCAGCCCATGAAAGCTCCGAACTTTAGTAATAGTATTAGGTCGGGGCCAGTGTCTGACAGCTTCAATTTTGGACTCATCTACCTGCAAACCCACATCTGAAACAACATAACCAAGAAACAGCACCCTGGTTGACATGAAAACACACTTTTTGACAGCAGCAATAAATTGCTCTCTCCTTAAAACAGTGAGAACCTCCCTCAAGATAGCCAAATGTTCAAGTGGATTTTTACTGTAAATCAGAATGTCATCAAAATAAACAACAACACTAGTACCAATAAAAGGTCTCAAGACCTGGTTCATAACTCGCATAAAAGTGCTAGGAGCATTTAACAATCCGAATGGCATCACCATCCACTCATATAGCCCTTCGCGTGTTTTGAAAGCTGTTTTCCACTCATCCCCATCCCGAATACGAATCTGATGGTACCCGCTCTTCAAATCCAGCTTTGTAAACACAGTAGCTCCACTCAACTGATCCAACAGGTCATCTAAGCGAGGGATAGGAAAACGGTACCTGATCGTGATTTTATTGATAGCTATACTATCCACTCACATTCTTCAAGTGCCATCTTTTTTTGGAATCAATAGGGCCGGTACTGCACAAGGGCTCAAACTCTTTCTAATGTACCCCTTTGCTAGCAACTCCTCTACCTGTCTCCTCAACTCTTCATGCTCACCCGGACTCATCCTGTAGTGTGGACGGTTGGGTAATGCGGCCCTTGGCTCAAGATCAATTTGGTGTTGAATTTCCCGCATGGGTGGTAAACCATTGGGCAATTCTTCTGGGAACAGATCATGAAATTCTGACAGCAACGGCTTAACTTCGTCTGGAATCACCCCTTCTTGATCTGCTCGCTTACCCATCAACAAATACACCACCTCAGTATCCCGAAGCTCTTCCTCCAGTTGTACCCGATTCACCAATAAGACGCTTCCGTTGGGCGCTGCTTTACTGATTTCTTCCTTCGTAGGTACCAACACAATTTTAGCACCATTGAAAACAAAACTGTAAGTATTGGCCCTACCATTGTGGAACGCGATCCGGTCAAACTGCCACGGTCTCCCCAATAGGAGATGGCACGCATCCATGGGTACCACATCACACCACACCTCATCTTTATATCTCGTTCCCACAGAAAAAGATACCAAAAATCGTTTGGTTACAGTCAACTCACCTCCCTGCTTCAACCAGGCCAACTTGTATGGTGCCGGATGTTTCTTGGGTACTAGTTCCAACTTCTTCACTGCCTCTGTTGAGATGATATTCTCACAGCTTCCAGAATCAATAATAAACTTACACACCTTCCCCTTAACAGTGCAAGTGGACTGAAATATAATATTTCGTAGCCACCGTTCCTCCACAGCTCGGGGCGTCAAGCACGATCGCCTTACAACCAGCGAAGTCCCAACATCTCCTATCACAATCTCTTCATCTACAGGTTCATCATCATCAAAGACAGGTTCTCCATCTATTTCTCGATAATGGACAGTCTCCTCTCCTTCTCCCGTATCAGCAAACATCGCTCTCTTTCCTGCCTTTCGACAGTCAGCCTGTCTATGCCCAACCTCACCGCATGAGAAACACTTCATAGAGCTACTGCTTGGTGCAGTTCTTCTGTTAGCACTAGGTGCTGCTGCTGTTGTAGGAGCTGAAGTTTTCACAAATTCCCGTGTTCCTCTTACAGACTGCCCGAACCCGCCAGACTGCCCGAACCCGCTAACACGCCTCTTCTCCAGTTGGACTGCCCTTTGGTGCGCGGCAGAAACTGACATAGAATCAAACATATTGACGGTTTCCCTTATTTGTTCTCACAAACCACCAATATACCTGGCCACCAATTGATCTTCTGTCTCATGTACCTCGTTCCAAGCAATGAGCTGGTAAAAGTCGGTCGTATATTCATCAACTGAACGACTCCCTTGCCGCAGATTCTGCAACCTCTGGTACATAATACGCTGGTAATTGTATGGCAGGAACGTCGCCCGCAACTCTTTCTTCATCTTCTCCCAACTTGTAATTTTCGATTTGCCCAGTCGAACCCTAGTTTGCTTCAACTGCTGCCACCACGCCATCGCCCTATCTCTGAGCCGAGTAGCGACTAAAGGCACCCTTTTGTTTTCAGGGACACCCTTAAATTCTAGGATCTCTTCCACAGTGGTCAACCAATCAAGGAACTCTTCAGGTTGAAGGGAACCTCGAAACTCAGGAATCTCCGTCCTCATTCCAGCCTCCCAACGCCTGTCGTCTCCCACATTACGTGGTGGACGAGGCCTCCGGACTTCTTCATAATACTCCTCATCAGTCCCTTCTTCGTCAAAATCAGCAGCGAACAGATTTCTTTGCTGATGATGATACTGCGGATTAGGGTTTCGTTGTCCGTGAGTTGCGAACATGTCACCCAACCTCCGTGTCAGCTGATCCATGATGTCATCGAATCGTTGTTCGAATCGTTGCCCTATCGCTTGCTCAACCCGCTGTCCAATCCTTTGTTCCAGCTATTGTTGATCCTCTCGCGCGTTAATCTCATCCACTCCTCTTCAGTTGGTATCAGAGCCTAAGCCGTTATCGTCATGCCGCCCAAAAGAAGAGGAGTGGATGAGATTAACGCGCGAGAGGATCAACAACAGCTGGAACAACCCAAATGCAAGAAATATGCGGATACGAAGCGCCGCCACGTAGAATTTGAAGTTGGGGATTTTGTTTGGGCTGTCTTGACTAAGGAAAGGTACTCTGTGGGAGATCATAACAAGCTGTCTGCTAAGAAGATAGGGCCCGTGGAGATTGTGGAGAAAATCAACCCAAATGCTTACCGGTTGAAATTGCCTAGTCATATTCGCACTGCAGATGTTTTTAATGTGAAGCACCTGATTCCGTTTTCTGGCGATTCTTCTGATGATGACAATTCGAGGACGAATTCTGTTCACCCAGGGGAGAATGATGAAGTAGAGCGGGCCTTGAACTATTTGGAGAAAGCGGATCCGAAACTGAGATTTTTAAGTTAAAACGGGGTTGTTGAAATTTAGTGATTTCGGACCCTAATTTCATTGGATTTGGCCCACTGAATCAAACCCATGGGTCTATAGTGTATGGACCCATGGTGGACGTGTTTTTTAGCCATCCGAGATCGTTTAGGGCCTCAAATCGACCTTTTTGTGTTTTATCGCACTTTCCTTGTTTTGTTGTTTTCCTTTTCCTTTTAGGTTTCGGATTAGGTTTTTATTTGTCAGCCTATATAAAGGCTCGACCCCCACCTTATGTAAGGCAGTTATTGATTAATAAAATTTCAGAGTTTATTCTCTTTCTTCCAATTTTCGTTAGTCGTGTGCGATTCAACGATAGTTGACGGTTTTAAGCTTTGTTCGTGCGCGAGCATTCGTTTAGAACGAAAGTCTGTTTATTCCGCTGCATCAATTTGTTTACTAAATGCCTATTTCCGAGAAAATTGTAGCATGATCCCTATATGTGGTGGCTGAGACAAAATTGTATCAAATTGTAGCATGATGCCAATTTTTAAGGATGTGTTGTCAAAATGTATTCTAGTGTGTTGTCAAATTGTCTTAGTGTTGTAATTTTTAAGGATGTGAATCCTCAAATTTAATAAGTTATCTTTCCTTTAAAAAAAAAATCTCAGCTGATCCGGGGTTCTAATTCAGCCATTAAGGGGGTGTTTGGTTCACGCAGGAGTAACATAATGGAATTGAGAAAGAGAAACAATGAGAAATGAACATAATGACCATGAATTCCATTGTCAATTTGTTTCAGTTCCAGAAATGGAATGATATATCTCTGATTCCCTTTGTGATTGTTTAGTTCAAATGGGGTAATAAACCAGAGTTGTGAATTTTTTTAACAATAATTTCTATGCATACATGTGTCTGTATTAATAAATTAACTACATGTAAATATAAGAATTAAAATTAATTAGAGTTGTGGGTTTTTTAATAATAATTTTTATACATACATGTATCTGTATTAATCATATGTAAATATAAGAATTAAAATCAATTAATCAACTATTCCCTCGAAAAAAATCAATTACTTCAACCATTAAAATAAAAAACAATGCAACATAGAAAATTGAAATAAAATTAATGAAAGAAAATGGATAAATATTCTATTTTTAAAAAATAATAATGGGCTAAAAAGATAATCTATTTAAAATATTTAAAAATAAATATTATAACTGAAAATAACATGATAAAAGAAAAATTGGTCAAAATTATTTTTGAGGATAAAAAGTACAAATAAATAAGTATAAGAATAAAAAGTAAAATTAGTTTATGGATAAAAAAGTATGAGGATCAAACCGAAAATAAAAAATAAAATTTAAAATATATTTATTGAGAAAAAAAGTTAAAAATATATAAATAGAAAGATTAAAAGTGAAATTCCCAATTTCTATCAAAAAAAAGTGAAATTAGTTCAAGATAAGAAAATAAAAATAAATAAATATATAGATACAAATAAAAATTAAAAAATAAAGTAGAATTTTATAAATAGGTTAGAAGTAAGTTAAAGGAATGAAACAAAACAGATTGAACTAATAAAACAAAATGAAACCTACTGTACCTATTCCTGAACTCGAAAACCTGAGCTTTTGCATTTATGTATTAGCCAGTTGGGTTGGGCTCTTGTGAAGTGGGCTGGGCTTCCACAATAATCAATATTTACTCTCTATCTTTCTTCTTCCTACATTCTAACTCGCCACCATTGCATCTCGTCTCATCTCAAGTATGTCAATGGAGGAGGAGCAAACGCCGCCATCAGAAGCGATGCAATCCCTCTCAGTCAACTCAGAGTCAAATTCCACTTCTGCTTCCTCTTCCTCTACAACGCCACAGTAAGATATTCTTTCTTTCTCAACTCTTATGTAATTCGGTTCAATTGGTCATTGTGATCTTAGGTGACGGTCTTCTTGGTTCTTCAAAGTCAGGATGACTGTAGAGGAGAGGTACCGAATCGTGAGGAGCGTAGGTGAAGAGTGCATACAAGAGGATGAACTTTTGAATCTTCTTTCTAAGAAGCCTCAACCTATTTGCTATGATGGCTTCGAGCCTTCTGGGAGAATGCACATCGCTCAGGTACTCTTAATCGTTTCCTTTAGGCATATGCTTTGTTTGAGATCAAGAGTTTATTACTTTCAGCCTCTGCTGTATTTAGCATGATTGGAATTTTGATTCAGCTGCCAACATTGAAAGCTTTTTATCGCTAATGTCAATTTTGTCTTATCATTTGTTATTCTCGGGCACATAGGGAGTTATGAAGACAATAAGTGTGAACAAACTGACTGCTGGTGGTTGCAAAGTGAAAATTTGGATTGCTGATTGGTTTGCCCAGCTAAACAACAAAATGGGGGGTGATTTGAAGAAGATTCAAACAGTTGGCCGTTATTTGATTGAGATATGGAAGGCAGTTGGCATGGATCTTGAGGGTGATAAAGTGGAATTTCTATGGTCTTCTGAAGAAATCAATGCTAGGGCATCAGAGTACTGGCCTCTTGTTATGGATATAGCTCGGAGGAACAAGCTTCCTAGGATAATGAGGTACCAGGGGAGAGATTGAAAATTTTCAATTTCTGAAAACTATAGAATCATATCTGACCTAAGAAAAATATTGGATCTTTTTCTTACTTGTAGGTGTGTTCAGATAATGGGCCGTAATGAGCAAGACGAGTTGACAGCAGCCCAGATTCTATATCCTTGTATGCAGTGTGCCGACATATTTTTTCTCAAGGTACTTGCTGGTCATTGTGACTTCAAAAATCTTACTACTATTGTGATGAATTTCTTGGATATCTTGAACCATTAGTCTAGTTTTTTTTTTTTTTTTTTTCTGTTATTATCTATTTTTAAAGTAGCAGGTCAGTTGAATTTTGTAGTTTTCCTTTTCCTCTTTCATATTTGAGCTGGTCTTTTGGTTTCAATATGTTGAATGTGATATTTGAAGTGAGTTAAGGACATGTACCAAAACCCACCATTAATAAAACACTTTCCCCGTGAACAAATGAAAAACAGATGTGCATAGAAATCATTGAGCTGTATCAAGTTAATTAGAGTCGAGTACTAGTGTTTTGAGTTTTGTTCATTTAGGTCACATCATGGGTTTAGGAGTGGCCTCTTGCCAAAAAAAATTTGGCAAGGGAAGGCTTGCCCCCAATACACCCTTGTGGCGGGACCCCTCTCCAGACCCTCGCTTAGCGGGGGACGCGTTGTGCACCGAGCCGCCGTTTTAGTATTTTAGCATGCAAAGTTGAGGGTGCCATATTTTATCCCATTCCATATGGCTCAAGTCTGCTTCATTCTGAGTGCATTTTGAGCTGTGATTGTTAAGAAATTCACTGCTTTGGATTTCAAGTTCATGTTTCCCCTTTTTTCCTGGGAAAATGATATCAATTCTGCTCGAATTAAAGTGGAATGATAAGGTGCTGAAAAAATAATCAAATAATATGCGCTGGCTTCCAGAATTAGCTCAACTATAATTATTTCCTTTGCTGATTATTAAGTATGTGCTATCATTAGAGCATCTCCAATTGAGTATAATGAACCACTCATTATACTCTTTCATTAAACTCTCTCCCATTGGCGTGAGTTTAATATATTGAGCACTTATCAACCACTCAATAGATATTGAATAGTTTATTAACCTCTTGACTATCTTTATAATATATTTCTTATTTTTAAAATAATATGATGTTTAATTAATTGGTGGATCTCTTGTGATTGTGGATCCCTTATGATTGAGTGATTATAGAGTTTAACCATTGGAGTTAATAGTTCAAATGAAGTTTATTAAAAAAGTCTTATAATGATGACGTGTAATTTATATTGAGTGGTTGCGGATATGAACCATTGGAGATGCTCTTAGTGCATAATCTGTTATACTGTAAGTCTGTAACCCATTTGCTATGACCTGGAAATCAGTTATCATTATATTAATGGTGATTGTGTTGTGAAGATTGTCTGGGAAAGTACACATGGATTGTGTTTATGCATTCATATTTTATAATCACTTTGTGAACTTTGGTTTTGGATATGTTTGTGTATATTATGGCATATTATGATTTGTATGGAATTTCTGATGTATGTTCTTTTTTTCCTGATGGTTTCCATTCAATAGGCTGACATCTGTCAGTTGGGCATGGATCAACGGAAAGTGAATGTACTTGCAAGGGAATACTGTGATGACATCAAGAGGAAGAACAAACCCATCATTTTATCTCATCGTATTTTCATAATTCCCTTATCTCAAGGCTCAAACTTAGTTATAGAGCTTATTTATTTTTTAATTAGTTTTTTTCCTTTTTATCCCCAGACCACTCTTTGACTCTAGCTGTTCAAATGCAGACATGCTACCAGGTTTACAGCAAGGGCAAGAAAAGATGTCAAAGAGTGATCCATCTTCCTCTATCTTTATGGAGGATGAAGAGGTGCATTTGGTTTTACACAATATGGAATCTAAATGTTAAATGTCCAAAAATATCAACCTTGCCTATTGCATGGTAGCATTTCATTGTTCTTTTCAAGTAATTTTATGCATTGATATTTTTAGGCTGAAGTAAACGTGAAGATAAAAAAGGCATATTGTCCTCCAAATGTTGTTGAAGGAAACCCTTGTCTAGATTATCTCAAATTCATTGTCTTCCCATGGTTTAATGAATTCAAAGTGGAGCGAAGTGAAGGCAATGGTGGAGACAGGTATTTACAGTTACATTCATGTTTAGGACGCCATATTTTTTTTTGTCTTTCCCCCCTCCCTTCTCTGAGTCTTAAACCATTATGTGTACTTCATCATAGTCATTTCTCTCTTATTTATTCATAATCTGCAATTCAACTTGAACAAGCTTTACCTTGATGTATTTACATTTTTGCATTCAATAGGATCTTTACAAGTTTTGAAGAACTTGTTGCCGAGTATGGAAGTGGTCAATTGCATCCTGCTGATCTGAAACCTGCTTTATCTAAAGCACTAAACAAAATACTGCAGGTAAGTCTTTTCTGTCTTATTCTAAAAAATAGAAATAAAAAATCCCTGTCTTACGTTATCTTGGTTTGTAGCGTGAACTTAACATAATTGATTCCAAGATTTATGTCAAGTTGAAGAAAAGATGCATTATCTGATAGGCAGACTAGGAACAGTTCGTGGAATTTTTTTTCTCATTTTTCTGAAGTGCTGTTGCTTGTGGTTCTTCTATTTGAACAAACCCTTCAGGAGATATTTGTATCTAGGTGAAAACCCTTCCCGTCTTAGCATGGTTAATATTTCAACATTATGCTCTTGTTAATATGATCTTGTTAGGTGACTCTTCTCATTTATTAATGTCATGGAACCAATTGAACTAAAAGTTTAAGCTAATAGTTAAAAGTCTAATTCATATTATTCTGACACACCCCGCACGTGAATGCAACACAGGCCCGTATTACCATGTCCTGCAATTTAATCAACAAATGAGGTTGCCAGGAATCAAACCATTGATCATTTGGTCAAAGAGGCTCTGATACCATGTCCTGGAACCAATTGAACTAAAAGCTTAAGCTGATAGTTAAAGGTTCAATTCATATTAATATCTGACAAATTACTAATAATGATCTGTATTCTTTCAGTATAAATACTTTAGCTTCTTATTTGGTGCATCCGTGTCTGCCTTTTGGTTGATCTACCCTTGTGTTATTCATAGTGTCCTTGGTGAGCCCATATACTTTCTTGGCATCAAGCCCAATTTAGCCCCTATTCTGTACCTCAAAAATCAATTAAGCCCCAGCCTTTTCAACTGGTCAAATAAGTCTCTATCCTATGCTAAAATGAGCAATTGAACCCTTGTAGCAGACGGTTGAAGAAATTAACGTTGTTCTCCACTGATGCCACAACAAGCATAACCATCTCTTTCCTGTTATCATTTTTGCATTGTAGAAACTTGGGTAGACCGTAGCCTTTATGCTTTGAAGTTATTAGGGAAATGGCAATTATTTTAAATTTTATGAATGTTTCTGCCATTTATACAGATGTATCGTACCTGATATTTTGAGTTGAGAAGTTTTGTTTAGATATTGTTGGGGCTTAATGCCTCTGCCACAGTGGCTTCTCTTCTCCTTCTTTCTATGTTGAGATGTGCAATCACCATCATAAAATCCCAAAACACTCATCAATCCTCAAGTACGTAATCAGCTAGGAGGAACGTCTACTTGAAAGCTAAATGAGGACTTGACTTGAATAATGGCCAACTTAATTTTTTCTGCAATTTATCAATATTTTCTTTCCTTTCTTTCACGCTAATATACCAATTTATCGAATGGTTGACGACGTTCTTCAACAAAATTTGGAGAAACAATAAGATGCCATCAGAATGGAGGAAAAGTACCTTAATCCCTTTGTATAAGAACAAAGGCGATGTCCAAGATTGTGCCAACTATCGGGGAATCAAATTAATGAGTCACACTATGAAACTTTGGGAGCGAGTGATTGAACAAAGGCTAAGGAGGACGGTGAAGATCTCGGAAAACCAGTTTGGCTTTATGCCGGGAAGATCAACTATGGAAGCCATCCATCTAATGAGACAATTAATGGAGCACTATCGAAATAAGAAGAAAGACTTGCATATGGTTTTCATTGACTTGGAGAAAGCATATGATAAGGTACCAAGGGAAGTACTTTGGTGGGCCTTGACAAGGAAAGGCATTTCGCGGAAATATATTGACATCATAAAGGACATGTATGAGGGAGTATGCACGAGTGTACGTACTAGTGTTGGGAAGACTGAAGAGTTTCCTATTACGATTGGAGTGCATCAAGGTTCCGCACTAAGCCCATTTCTTTTTGCCATCGTTATGGATGAACTAACAAGTTCACTTCAAGATGGTATACCATGGTGCATGCTGTTTGCAGATGATATTGTGTTGGTTGATGAGACGAAAGAAGGAGTGGAGATGAAGTTGGAACTATGGAGGCAAACTCTAGAATCTAGAGGCTTTAAGTTGAGTCGAAGTAAGACAGAATATTTGGAGTGTAAGTTTAGCGGCCGTAGGAGTAGGGAGGTAGGGACAATCACCCTAGATGGGAGAGTTGTTCAGGCCTCGGATTGCTCCCGGTATTTAGGATCTATTATCCAAACGGATGGAGAAGTAGATGGAGATGTTGCTCATAGGATTAAAGCTGGTTGGTCGAAGTGGAAGAGTGCTACGGGTTTCCTTTGTGATCCCGGCATGCCTAATAGATTGAAGGGAAAATTCTACCGGACGGCAATTAGACCAGCATTGTTATATGGTACGGAGTGTTGGGCAGTGAAACACTGCCACATCCATAAGATGTCGGTGGCGGAGATGCGTATGTTGAGATGGATGTGTGGTCACACGAGAAAGGACCGGGTGCGTAATGAAATAATTAGGACAAAAGTAGGGGTCACATCTATTGAGAATAAAATGAGAGAAAACCGACTAAGGTGGTTTGGCCATGTGAGACGTAGAGCGCTTGATGCGCCGGTTAGGAGAACCGAAGAGTGGCAAAGGGATGTAGTGGTGAGGGGTAGGGGAAGACCTAAGCAAACTTGGAGGAGGGTGATCGAGAGTGATATGAGTTTATTGGGAATTGAGGAAAATATGGTAGTGGATAGGACGGAGTGGAGGGAGCGAATCTGTGTCGCTGACACGACTTGATTTTCACGGTTTTATATGATGGTTCATGTTAGCCGACCCCGAATCATTTCGGGACTAAGGTTTTGTTGTTGTTGTTGTTGTTGTTGTAGTTTGCTAATCTTCCATATGGACCCGAATCAGCATCTTACGATAGATGAAATCAATCGTTCCTCTTCTGATGGGTAGCTTTAATAATGGCTGGCTCTGCGTGCTCCATAATGGTTTCGCCGTCCGGCTTGTGGCCAGCTGGTCCACCATTGATGTTTGGGAAGAAGAAAATTTTGGAATAATGCTTTGTTCTCGTCTATCGTATGGCGTTGATTCGAGTCCATATTGAAAGAGATGGTTGTTGTGGCGTTAGTGGAAAACAACGTTAACTTCTTTCCACCGTCTGCCACAAGGGTTCAATTGCTCATTTTAGCATAGGATGGGGATTTAGTTGATTTTTGAGGTACAGAATAGGGGCTTTACGCCTACTTTCTTCTAAGGTTTCAACTGTGGTGGACCTAATCCTAGGTTTCTGTTTTCCTGACAAACTACTTTAGGTTTAATATATTATAATGAAGGAAAGAAAACTTTTTGGTAGGAAGTTTATAGAGGTTTCCAATTCATTTTTGCCTGTCTGTTCACTATGCCATTTAATGGTCGTAAGAGAATTCCTGAAGCAGAGACAGTAGGTAGGAATATATGTTTGTAAATTGCTTTTACCTTTCTGTTCACTGTGCCAGAAATGGCTGTAAGAGTAGGAGAAGTCGTTAGTAGGAAGATTGAGGTTCTCAAGGAAAATGCTTTGGAAGTGTTGAGGAACCATTTTAAGCAAAAACTTTAAGTGATAGTTGTTATAGACCATGTAATACACTAGGAATACATGAGATACCATGTAGATTAAGAGACTACATTGACATATTTTACTTAAGAGCATTACATATATTATACAAGACATTCCTAAAATCACTCCTTAATTACATAGTAGCCCTACTAGCCACCTATAATTGTCTTCTAGCAGCCTATAGTCGACAAGCATGGTGTACATTTATTACACTGACTTATTTCTGTAACACTCCTCCTCAAGCTGAAGCATGAATCATGCTTCAGCTTGCTACAGATACATGTGACATAGTCTTAAAGGCAATGCACTCATGATACTTTAAAGTATAAAATATATTCCTGGACATGCAACCTAGAAGAACAAATCAGACTGGAGAGACGACAACAGAACATCAAGCTTTGTCGAAAAAGAGAAGCAAAACTCAGTTGTAGCAATATGCATGAGGCTGCCAGCAACGTCAATGCACAAAAGGAGATCCACTGAAAAACTAACCGGATAGACAGGTCGAAACAGAGAGGCGAGGACATCGGAAGAAAAACTGAGACTTGGAACCTAGGGCCAAACAGTCTGCTCACAAGGCAGACAGTAATGCTGAAAGAAACAACCCAAAAATACAAACCCAGTTCTGTAATCTCAATCCAGAAAATCAAAACAGAAGCCAAATGAAGGCTCTGATACCATGTATTACACTAGGAATCAATGTTTTAAAAACCGGACCAGGAATCAAACCGGACTGACAAGGGGTTCAGGGGTCAATGGGTTCAACCGGTTAACTCGAAGTGGTTGAACCGGATGACATCATAAATATAAATATATATACAAATAAAATAAACTTTTGTTTTGTTATTTAAAGAAATTAATTATAAAAATATGAATGAAAATATTTAGAAATATTTATCCTTTCTATTATAAAATACTAGTTATAATTTATTTTTGAAATAAAAAATGTAAAATATACCGTTATTCCTAGTTGTACCTTTGTGCTAGTTAGGAGGAATTGTAACTGGACAGCTCACTTAGTAGCTAAATAAGTCCTTGTTTTTTATTCATTTTGTTTAGATGATTTTCTTTGTACCAATTGGCTTCGTGCCAAAGTTTTTTTGTAAGCAGAGGCCTCTCCCTCTGTCGGGTTTTTCTTATTAATGCATTCGGCTGTTTGGAAAAAAAAATCTCCACAAAAAACAAAAAGAAACTGACCCATTTGTTCTATTACCGAAAAAGTAAGTGTGGCTGTAATTAATAATTAAATAGTTAGAACCAATCTCAGACCCTCATCAAAATCATGATGTGCGGCTGAGATTGAAATAAAGATAGGCTGATATATAAATCTCTCATTTCAGAAACTAATGCCCTAATCAAACACATCCAGCCGCCTCAACCTCTCTAAAAGTGAAGAACTCAATTTGCTGGGAAGAGCTCTGATAATTTCAATGAATAATCATCTGTTTAGATGTGGAGAAGAACGATCTTATATCAACGTGGAACCTTCTTCTGTCTGCGCATTTCTTTTTCAATTTTTTTTGTTTCACTTAGAGAAAGAAAGATAATTTAGTAAAATTTTATTTTTTTAATACAAACCGGGGTGAAACCGGTTCACCAGGTTGATCCCGGTTCGCCGGTTTTCCCCGGTTTATATGGGGTCACTAGTAGTGACCCCAAAGCACCCCAACCGGACCGGAAGCCTGACCGGTTTCCGGTTCAACCGGCCGGTCCGGTCCGGTTTTCAAAACCATGCTAGGAACACATGGGATACCACGTAGATTAAGAGACTACATTGATGCATTTTACTTAAGAGCACTACATATATATATATATATATATATCCTAAAATCACTCCTTAAATTAAGGGAACATAGTAGCCCTACTAGCCAACTATAGTTGTCTTGTAGCAACCTATAGTTGACAAGCATGCTATAAATTTATTACACTGACTTATTCTGTAACAATAGCTAAGCTCTAAGAATAGCTTTTATTATTATTCTCTCTGACACACCCCTGCATGCAAATGACCCAAGTTTAAGCTCATAGTTAAGGTCCAAGAATAGTTTTTATTTTCTCTAATACACCCCACATGCGAATTCCTCTGGGTTTGAAGTGTGTACAACACACACATTTCCCATCTTACCATGTGTTGAAATTCTATCAATAAATGGGGTTGCCAGGATTCGAACAAGTGGCCTAAGGGACTTTGATATCATGTTAAGGAACCAATTGAACCAAAGGTTTAAGCTGATAGTTAAGGCCCAATACAACAACAACAACAAAGCCTTAGTCCCGAAATGATTCGAGTTAAGGCCCAATAATGGGTTTTAATATAATCTCTGACATACCCCTGCACATTGATAGTTAAGCTCTAAGAATAGCTTTTATTATTATCTCTGACACACCCCCGCATGCAAATGACCCAAGTTTAAGCTGATAGTTAAGGTCCAAGAAGAGTTTTGATTATCTGACACACCCCCACATGCGAATTCCTCTTGGTTTGAAGTGTGTCCAACACACACATCTTACTGTGTGTTGAAATTCTATCAATAAATGGGTTGCCAGGATTCGAACAAGTGGCCTAAGGGACTCTGATATCATGTTAAGGAACTAATTGAACCAAAGGTTTAAGCTGATAGTTAAGGCCCAATAATAGGTTTTAACATAATCTCTGACATACCCCTGCACGCTAATGCCCCTTAGGCTTGAAGCGGATACAACACAGGCTCATCCTGCCTTGTGTTTAAATTTCACCAACAAATGGGTTGCTAGAATTCGTACAGTCCACCATTTGGTGTAAGAGGCTTTCAAGGAAGCAATTGAACCAAAAGCTTAAGCTTAGTTAAGGCCCAAGAATTTCTTCGTTGAAAGAGAAGAGGATGAAAATAATTTCTAATTGTAAGTTATTGGGCCTGTGAGACAAATGTAGAGACTCTGGATTATTCTATTGGCTCTAGTGGGGATACAGCGTGTAATCGGGTTTGTATTTTGGTTGGACACTGATTCTGATGTTTGTACAAGGCATATTTCATTGGTTTCTTTTGCCTGTATAGGCATTTGTTTGACGGCTACGTAGCTGCATATTTCATCACTGGTTAACTCCTATCTCTCGTGCTACAGTGAAAAAGCTAGTTAAATTGTATCTCCGAAGCACTTTTAGCCAGCCATATGGAAAATTTTATGGGTACCATCTTTCTTAAAAAGGAAAAAGTGGAATATATGTTTTACTATTGTATCAGTGGGTCTATTCTATCAGTGTTTTTATTTATGGTGTAATGTGTCTCGTTGCTTGCATTGTAATTGAATACCTGATAATTTTCTGCAGCCTGTACGTGATCATTTCAAAAATGATGCTAATGCTAAGGATCTGTTAAAACGGGTCAAGGTATGTGTACTTATTCTGCTTTGTTACTGTCCAATTAGGAATCGATCTTGCTGAGACTGCAACACAGTGTTTTTTTAGTTTGATTATATCTGGTTAATTAAGGAGAAGTTGGACCGAAGTAATGCCCTCGTTAGGAGATAAGACTTGATTAATAATAGGTCAGGTCAAGGACACGAGTGGTGTGGTTACAACTTACAGGTTTAAGCAAGATCAGGCTATAATGCACTCAGCTCTTAACCTTTATTGGTTTAACTTAACAAAACTTAATTGCATTTTATGCTTATTTTATGAACTTCTATTTTAGACATGTTACTGCAGCTATATCTAGTTATATCTGCTGCACATGTCATATGTCTAAAAATATGCTAATGATCATATCTCGAAGTGAAAATATGAAGTGATCATTTTCCCGAATTTAAATTTGTAGGCGTACCAAAATTGATGAAGTTTTGTGATATGCAGGGTTATAGAGTAACGAGATGATTTGGAAGAGCTGGGTCATCTGTGTTAGGCGCCGCGACTTGAACCATTTCTATCATTCATTTGGATTAGTATTAAATTTTGAAAACTTGAACTGTTGTTTTTCACTGATTAAAACAGAATGTAAAATCAGTTTATAATACAGAGGAAAAACGTGGTTAGACATACATTGTTCCTGTTCGAGTTCAAATTCAGTATTTTGTTTTCATCATTTGGCTGAAATATTAGTTGGCTAGCTAAAGGGCAAGATTGTTATGTTGTTACTGTCAAAAACTGAAACTTTTACCATTTGCGGAAATTTTATGGGTTGATTTTTTAATATTCACACATTTAGGTTGTGATAAATTGTAATTGTGTATATCAAGGTTTTAATTAACATGCGGTAGTTGTAAATTGATAATTGTGTATATCAAGGTTTTAATTAACCTGAGTTAGTTGTAAATATCAATTAGTTATAATATTAGTTGTAAATATCAATTACTAATGCATGGTTTATTTCATTTGTTTCTCATTTGTGTCTGACATTGTATCTTGTGCAACTTGATATTAGATTTTTGTCTACAAAGAGGATGGCATGATTTTAAATTGGGAGTATGATCTTTTAAAAATGTAAAATAAAAAGCAAATAAAATGCGTTATAATGTTTTCAAATTGTAAAATCTAAAGTTTGATGTGTAAAAAGAATAACAAACAATTAATGAGGGACCTCATAATATTTCTTTCCCTCAACTTTTCTCTCTTTTTTAAGTAAGACAAGTCAAAATTAAGCCAGTGTTAGATTGATTAACGGTAGATCTGTCCATGGGCTCGGGGTATCTTTATTGTCACTTTAAATTTTTCACTTAAATTTTTTCCATCTTACCCTTATTAACGAGTTTAGCAATAATTATTCTTTTTGTCATTTTAATTTTTCCAGGTACGATGAGTGGTGTAATATAATGAATGTTATGAAAAATGATGCCTATTAATAAAGAGATAAATGATATTTTCGTCTATTTATTATTGTTGGTCCAAAATAAATAAATTTTATTTTCATGTATATAGAAAGTTTGGGTTTAATTTTAGGGTATAGTTTATATGCTTCTAGAAAATTAACAATGATGAATGGAAAATAGAATATATATATATCTATATATATATATATATATATATATATATATATATATATATAAACTAACCGACAGTAGATAAGGGCATCTTGCTCCACGTGGGGCGTGCCTTCTCATACGCGGAGCTTAGATCAGGCATCCGGACAAGTTCTACTCAGGAGGTCGAACACGCGGGGCGTAACACCAGGAACGCCACGTGTAACCCCCATCAACAGGACGCACCAGGTTAAGAAGTTGAACCACGCGGGGCGTAGCCAGACCTACGCGGGGCGTGCCCTTTCTCTCGGCGAACTAGAAATCAGCACGGCAAACGAGAGATCAGTCCTCGCCCGGAGCCCGTTTCGGTCCACCCAACTTCTCCAAACGCACCCGAACACAACCACGAGCTAACCTACGAAGCCTAGCCCATCCCCACATCTAGGTCCAAGCCTTAAAATTCTCTCTAACCACAAGGTAGTGGGGTGATGTGGCATGGAAGTTAGTGGTAGTTGGAGGAAGTTGAGGAATTTGATGATGTGGCAGGTTAGTGGGCAAGGTTAGAGAGAAAAATAAGGGTTAGTTGATAATTAATTACCAAAATGTCATTCCAAAAAACTATAAATAGACCCTCTCACTCTCATAAAAAATCACTCACTCAACACAACAAAAACCCCTTCCTAAAGTCCATTCCAATGCTCTCTATTCTTAGTTCTTAGTTCTTGAGTTCTTCATTTTGTTCTTCGAGTTTTTAGCTTTAATTCCTTCTTTTAGCTTGCCTTTAGCTTTAATCCAAGTTCCAATAGCCTCTTTCCAAGTTTTTCAATTCAATTTAGCATTCCCAAGCCTTTAATTTGCTCAATTCATAGCTAGAATTCTGTTTTCAAATTAATTTTCCAGATTCGTCCAAGTATTTTCAAAGCCCGATTTCGTCCATTTAAATTCATTTTTTGCTTTCGATTCCTTCAACAAAGTTGTTGCTGACGTCTTGAATTTCAATTTAGTATATTTATTTTACCAATTCCGTGTACAGAAACTATAGTTATAAGCCAATTTTTACACCCCAAATTCTTTTAGCTAGTCTGTTTCCAGAATTTTCCAGATTCGTCCACTTGTTTTCAAAACTCAATTTCGTCTATTTAGATTCCGTTTTAGCCTTCGATCCCTTATAGAAATTTGTTCCTGACCTGCTGAAGTTAAATTTAGCCTATTTACTCGTCCAATTCCGTGTTCTTAAGCACTCAAACGAGTCCACCGAAGTCAAAGGTTAAATCTGCCCCATTTGCCTACCACACGTTTTGACATTGCCAAGATCATATACCATACGGGCCCAACCGACCGCAGCCCTCCGAGAACTTCAAGCCGACATCAAAGTTCAACGTCCAGCCGAGATAGCTATTGTGGCTCCGAGTTTGTCGTTGAATTTCAATTTTATTATTTGCATTTCAATTCTTTGTATTTGATTTGTTTTTCCAATTCAATTGAATTAGCTATATGTTTAATATAGAAATTTTTCAGTTGTAATTAATTTCATTTTTTTATGCTTACTTTGAACACATGTATTCAAACCTTGATTTATATAAATAAAATACCAATTTTTCTAAAATCTCGTGTCAATTTCGCACTTTAATTTCCTTTATTTTTCCGTCTTTAATTTATCCATATCAGCTTAAATAAAAATAATTTATCTCGCAAAGTTTCTATAACGGCGCGAGAGACCCAATAGAGACTTTTTCAATCATTGCGTCCCTCGTCAGTCGCCTCGTTTAGATTTCAAGTTTTGGCGCGCAAATTCCATAAACTTAATCGTCTTTAATAATTGAGAAATAATCTTCTCTGGCACGCCCGCACCCTAACCACACGTGACAAGGTTGAGATTGGCATATTTCGAAAATATCGCTAACAATTTTTGGCACGCCCAGTGGGACCTATTTTTAAGCTTTGCCAAAAAAATTAGAACCCGTTTTTGTGCCTATTTCTTCTGTAACCTTTTTTCATATTACATTTATTTTTTTCGCCCCACTTCCACTTTACCAAAATTTATTAGCTAACGCTAACAATTTTTGGCACGCCCAGTGGGACCAACTACTTTTTTTTTTAGCTTTGCCAAAAATTTCAATACTTTTTTTACTCATTTTTTCATCACGATTCATTTTTTTTCGCACATTCAGCTTTTCAATTTAGTTTATTATTATTCCATGCTCTTACTTTATGCAATTTTATTCGCTGTATTTTCATAATAAATTTGATTTAATCAGTTTTTCTATTATTCACGGAGAATGCCTCTGAATATCAATAGGTGCAAAGCAATCAAACCATGACGAGGACATCATACGAAAATGCAAGGGATGCTACGATACCGGTATATTTTGGTGGTTTCAATCGAGATCGACATTTCACAATAAGTGCAACCGGATTGTGGGTCCATTGGTACACCGTCTTTAGATGCTACGACGATGGCTATGTTCAGTTTATTCATAGCAACGAACATAATATTGACTGCAAGTGTTATGCTTACGTTCAAACCGCGTCATTCTATGACGATCAATATGGTTGCTATGTGGAGCAAGTCCAGGAGTCCCATAAAAATCCACATGGTCCAGATTATATTAAAGTATGGGAGCATCTATGGATGAGTAATCCTCATTGCCGAAATAGTTATATTTGTAATTATAGGGATGAAAACCTCCATTTTCATCGTCCGTGTCGGCAATCTTGCTTTGAAAGAAGTACGGTCATGGCTCCAATCGAGCATAAGACATATGAAAATGTTGTGTGCTCTAATATGAGTTATGACCAAAATGCTTTCAAGGATTCTAGTCGTGTGGCAGAGGTGGAAGCAGTCCAAGTTGTTGAGGATGATGGAGAAATCGAATCATTACTTATGGAGGAGAACCAATCAAAGGACGATGAATATCAACGATTTTTAGATCAACTCGAGAAACAGACGGCTAATATAGCAGCTTCTTTCAGAGCCTGCATTGAAGGTTGTATCGGGGCCATCCAAGACGGAGTACTTCATCACAATACAAAGTTAGAAGCATTTCCCATATGCCCGACTCTTCCAAAAACGAAGATTGCTAACGGTGAGACGACAATAGAAAGTCAAGAGGATGACGCCGGTTCTAATGATCTTGATTCGGGGGGCATCCACGAAACTCCTATAGAAATTCAAGAAGAAGGAGGAGATGGTTTTAGGAGCTATGACTCAAAATCCAACGAAGTGGATGATGTCGTGTCTAGTGATCTTGATTCAGGGGGTAGCATAGAGGAAGCAACTCAACAAGAACCCACTCTAGAAGTATTGCCTATATATGCAAATCCCCAAAGGTCAATGGGATTTTTATGGAGCCTCGACATGAACGAGAAGGAAGTTGTGCAAACCCAAGACGAGGATGGAGACGATCCCTATGACTATGATTCTAAGTCCATGCAAGAGGATGACACCGGTTCCAATGATCTTGATTCGGGGGGCATCCACGAAACTCCTATAGAAATTCAAGAAGAAGGAGGAGATGTTTTTAGGAGCTATGACTCAAAATCCAACGAAGTGGATGATGTCGTGTCTAGTGATCTTGATTCGGGGGGCAGCATAGAGGAAGCAACTCAACAAGAACCCACTCTTGAAGTATTGCCTATATATGCAAATCCCCAAAGGTCAATGGGATTTTTATGGAGCCTCGACATGAACGAGAAGGAAGTTGTGCAAACCCAAGATGATGATGAAGATGTATCTCATGACCTCAATTCAGGTTTCAGCCAGGAGGATGATGACCTATCAGATACTCCGAACTCGGGGGGCACCCACGAAACTCCTATAGAAATTCAAGAAGAAGAACGAGATGTTTTTAGGAGCCATGACTCAAAATCCAACGAAGTGGATGATGTCGTGTCTAGTGATCTTGATTTGGGGGGCAGTAAAGAGGAAGCAATTCAACAAGAACCCACTCTAGAAGTATTGCCCATAGATGCAAATCCCCAAAAGTCAATAGAATTTCCAGGGAGTCTTGACGTGAACCAGAAGACAGTTGTACAAGCCCAGAAAGAGGAGGAAAATATATATCATAACCTCAATTCGGATTTCAGTCAGGAGGGTGATGACCCACCAAGCACTTCTAACTCGGAGGGAATCCACGAAGGACTTGTAGAAATTCAAGAAGATGAGGAAGAATTTTCTTGGAGCTATGATTCAGAATCTAGTCAAGAGGATGAGGTATCCAAGCCGGGGAGCATCCAAATGGAAGAGGGGCAAGAATTTATTCTAGAAGAATCTCTCATTCTTGTGAAGTCTTTAAAATCAGAAGATTTTATGAAAAGTTGTGATATCGAAGAAGAAGCGGCTTCAGAAACACAGGAAAATAAGGAAGATATTTTCTACGATTGTAATTCGCAATTCAGCCAGGATGAAGAAAACTTCTATGATCATGGTTTGGGGGGCAGTCAAGGTCAAGAGATTAATCGAGAATCCACCCCAGAAATACCACTAATGATTCTTCCAACAACTCATGTTTTTCCAGAGCCTATGATCACTATGAAGTTTGTTAACTCAAACAGGGGACCAAGTTTGCAGACCATGATTCTTCTTTTCGCCAGTCTACTTCAACTTTCCTACCATCCGGACAAGTCACGAGGAGGTTTCTACTTCTTAACCTTGTTTATTTATGTAGACTCTGGTTTACAATTATACTTTATTATGCAGAAAGAAAGTCATAAAAATAAGATCATCGACATAGAAACTCGCATCCCTCTTGTAGAAATATTATTGGGCATCTTGTTATATGAGGCTATAACATGATTTTATACTTACAACATAGCCCATAAGACCATTCATGGCCAAAATAAGTTGGCGTTTTTGCCAGCACCAAAAAAAAAAAATAAAAAAAAAAATCAGTCAAATTCATATCTTCCAATAATTTTTTCTCCAATTCTATTCTATATAATTGGCATCTGATCATTCAAATATATTAGTTTAAGTCTAATACGCGATTCAAAATCATTGATTATGATTAATTTTACTCATCCCATAATCTGCCATTGTCATCTTCTTCATTTGCTTCGAGTTCAAACTCACAAATCAAAACACTCAATTATTACCCTTTCTAAATCGTATTTTCAATCTGTTAGTTGATCCCAATTAATTAAAATACCCAGAACCAAGCTTTTGGTAATTATTGATCTCAAAATCATAATTTCCATCAAACAACTGTTCTGGTTAGCTTTTTTTTTCAAAATTAATTTCGGCCGCCATAAGCCACATTTTTCTTCAAAACCAATCTCGATCTCTTCGTTGATATCCAAATTATAACTCTCAACTTTTGTTTTGTTCAAAACGATTTCCTATAACCTCAATTTTCTCACTCAAAATCACCCTATTGTCATTTGATTTTTCTTACATCAGATAACTCGTGTATTTATTTTTCAATTAATTGGCAAAATTACATTTGAGTCCTTCAAATTTTAAAATGATTCCGACACGTCCAATTCAACAAATTTCAATCTGATTATTCTAGAAGTCCATTTAGCTTAGATAAATATTATACACTCCTCAATTCAAGGTAATCGTGTCCAAATTAATTTTCATCGTCATCATAGCTTCAATTTATTTTTTCATTAACCTGGAATCCTTCAAGCCATTTCCATATCATTTTCAGAAGCAATCTCTGATTCTAAAGTATCAATTTTCTCAGAACCAAGCTTTTGGTATTTATTTGATCTGAATCAAATTTAATCTCATCAAACAACTGTTCTGAACAACTGTTTTGATCTCAAACCATTCATCGGTCACGAGGTCAAGTTTGTTATTATTTATTTATTTTTGCACAATCATCTCCATTAATTTCGTCGTACATATTGCTTTGTAATTTTCCTGCTTTATTTCTCACATTTTCAAAAAAAAAAATCCATGAGCTCAAACGAGGCTCTTATAAAAAAACGAAGCAAAATCAAAAAAAAAAAAAAATTGTTCAAAAAATCCTAAATACATTCTTTTGTGTAAAAATTTCCAGTCCTAATCAATTTATACACAAAAGAGGGGGGCAATTGCTGCCCCAAAATAAATAAATTTTATTTTCATGTATATAGAAAGCTTGGGTTTAATTTTAGGGTATAGTTTATATGCTTCTAGAAAAATAACAATGATGAATGGAAAATAGAAAAAAAAAAAAAATATATATATATATATATATATATATATATATATATATATAAACTAACCGCCAGTTGATAAGGGCATCTTGCTCCACGCGGGGCGTGCCTTCTCATACGCGGAGCTTAGATCAGGCATCCGGACAAGTTCTACCTAGGAGGTCAAACACGCGGGGCGTAACACCAGGAACGCCACACGTAACCCCCATCAACAGGACGCACCAGGTTCAGAAGCTGAACCACGCGGGGCGTAGCCAGACCTACGCGGGGCCTGCCCTTTCTCTCGACGAACTAGAAGTTAGCACGGCAAACGAGAGATCAGTCCTCGTCTGGAGCCCGTTTCGGTCCACCCGACTTCTCCAAACGCACCCGAACACAACCACAAGCTAACCTACGAAGCCTAGCTCATCCCCACATCTAGGTGCAAGCCTTAAAATTCTCTCTAACCACAAGGTAGTGGGGTGATGTGGTATGAAAGTTAGTGGAGGTTAGTGGTAGTTGGAGGAAGTTGAGGAAGTTGATGATGTGGCAGGTTAGTGGGCAAGGTTAGAGAGAAAAATAAGGGTTAGTTGATAATTAATTACCAAAATGTCATTCCAAAAAACTATAAATAGACCCTCTCACTCTCATAAAAAAAATCACTCACTCAACACAACAAAAACCCCTTCCTAAAGTCCCTTCCAATGCTCTCTATTCTTAGTTCTTAGTTCTTGAGTTCTTCCTTTTGTTCTTCGAGTTCTTAGCTTTAATTCCTTCTTTTAGCTTGCCTTTAGCTTTAATCCAAGTTCCAATAGCCTCTTTCCAAGTTTTTCAATTCAATTTAGCATTCCCAAGCCTTTAATTTGCTCAATTCATAGCTAGAATTCTGTTTTCAAATTAATTTTCCAGATTCGTCCAAGTATTTTCAAAGCCCGATTTCGTCCATTTAAATTCATTTTTTGCTTTCGATCCCTTCAACAAAGTTGTTCCTGACGTCTTGAATTTCAATCTAGTATATTTATTTTCCCAATTCCGCGCAAAGAAACTATTGTTACAAGCCAATTTTTACACCCCAAATTCTTTTAGCTAGTCTGTTCCCAGAATTTTCCAGATTCGTCCACTTTTTTTCAAAACTCAATTTCGTCTATTTAGATTCCGTTTTAGCCTTCGATCCCTTATAGAAATTTGTTCCTGACCTCCTGAAGTTAAATTTAGCCTATTTACTCGTCCAATTCCGTGTTCTTAAGCACTCAAACGAGTCCACCGAAGTCAAAGGTTAAATCTGCCATATTTGCCTACCACACGTTTTGACATTGCCAAGATCATATACCATACGGGCCCAACCGACCGCAGCCCTCCGAGAACTTCAAGCCGACATCAAAGTTCAACGTCCAGCCGAGATAGCTATTGTGGCTCCGAGTTTGTCGTTGAATTTCAATTGTATTATTTGCATTTCAATTCTTTGTATTTGATTTGTTTTTCCAATTCAATTGAATTAGCTATATGTTTAATATAGAAATTTTTCAATTGTAATTAATTTCATTTTTTTATGCGTACTTTGAACACATGTATTCAAACCTTGATTTATATCAATAAAATACCAATTTTTCTAAAATCTCGTGTCAATTTCGCACTTTAATTTCCTTTATTTTTCCGTCTTTAATTTATCCATATCAGCTTAAATAAAAATAATTTATCTCGCAAAGTTTCTATAACGGCGCGAGAGACCCAAGATGGACTTTTTCAATCATTGCGTCCCTCGTCAGTCGCCTCGTTTAGATTTCAAGTTTTGGCGCGCAAATTCCATAAACTTAATCGTCTTTAATAATTGAGAAATAATCTTCTCTGGCACGCCCGCACCCTAACCACACGTGACAAGGTTGAGATTAGCATATTTCGAAAATATCGTTAACAACTATAAAGTTAGTGCAAATCAATAGTTTTATTAATATGTGTGATTTGGTCAAATGTAACAAATAATATGAACTGGAGTAAGTAGCATTTTGACCATTTTTCATAATTGTGTTAGGAACACATTAATTTTTTTTGTAGATACATCAATAGTCTCATATGATATTTAAGTAAGGATCAAATAAAGGTAAATTAATATGTTCAAATTTTCTAACAAATATAAGTAAAATTGTTCTTGTTTGGAAACATTACAGGTACTTACCATTTTGTATGTTATGAGTAAATCCGCACTATAAAAAAACGATATGAGCACATTTGAACTTTATCCCTAATTTAGGATTAAAACGTTATTTGTCCTTGTTGATCCCTGCCTTCTGACATATTATTTTATAATATTTATCTCTTAATTTATATAAAATATTAATTTTTACCTTGATTTATAAAATTAGTGAAATCTTACGAGGTCATGGGTTCGAATCACATCCAGGTCTGGTGGGGATTTTTCTTTCTTCTTTAATGTAAGCGCATTGCGCAAATTTTTTTTAAAAAAAAAATTATCATTGTACCAATTGAAATTTCACAATTTTCATAGATAACTGGGCAAATGTTTGATCCAAAATCTAAATAATAGATAAGAAGCTTAAAAACCAATAGTTTAAGCCCATTAATTTCTAACAAGGATTTTTGGTTCGGATTTAAATTGAACATATCCCAAAAAAACCAACGGTTTGGTTTGCCTAGTGCTAACATTTCCTAACCAGTGACCATCAACCTAACCTAACGTTCCCTTCCTTTCTCATTCCTTGATTCCTGGCCGTCACCGAGATCATTACCACCAACAGGAAACATGCGGAAAACAGATTGTTCTTATCTCCATCTAAGCCCTATAATGTGATTCTTCTTCTTCTTCTGAATTTTATAATTCTTCTTCTTATGGGCTGTTTTTGTCCCCATTCGGGTTGATTGAGAGTTAATACATTTCTAAACTGATATAGACAAATTTTCCAAGAAAGTTGCAACTCTATATGATTTTTATAAACTGATATAGCCTTAAGGTGTTCATTGCTTGTTTAGAGTTGGTTTATGAGAGCATAGTCTTTATATCCTTAAGCCTTAGTTTAGATAATATATATATTTTTATTGGTTTTGAAATGAAGAAAGTATAGATCAAAACCATACATTGAGGGCTGTGTTTTTTTGGAGATAATTTGACCTTGGTGTTATGTTTGGGTAAATTCTAGTTCATGTCGAGACTTCGTCTTTTGTTTTATTATCTGTAGGTTGTTAGAATTTCACATTTTATAGCTTAAATGTTTGTATAGGTGTTTAATATTTCTTATGAAGTGCGAAAGAATACACCAAAAACAAGTCTCAGTTTAGGATTTTGCAGCTATCTAGGCACTGCTCTCTGTCTCTTTTTACCCTTCTCCTTTGTTGCAGCTGGAAATTGGGTATTTATAGCACAAAAATCTGGACAACCTTCCTTAAGCATATTGATCCAAATGATATTGTTAGTATTATATGGTTGAACAATGTGATGCGACAGTCATATGAAATTAGTATTAGTATTAAACTAGGTAGTTCTAGTATGTTTAGAATTTAACAAATTAAAAGCATTATCATTAATGTTGGACTAATAAAAAAAATTAATGAATTTCTGTTTGGTTTTTACCTAACCAATCTGTTGTTCGGTTCTTAAAATAAATATATTTTGGTTAAGTCTTGGCACCAAACCATTCCTTACTCCCCTTAGGGTCTGTTTGTTTTGGGATTAGAGGATGTTAATTAAAGGGAGGTTATTTAGCTAACTTTACTTAGAAAGAAGTTTAAATGGAGGTGAGGGTTAAATGGTAGAAAACCTTGAAATAGCTCCAATTTCAGTCCCACCAAATTGGTGGGATTTGGAGGTTCATTAAATAACCTCCTTTCCCTCCCCTACATTCCCTCTCCTACCTTCCTTTTAATAAATCTTGCCAAACCTTCATCCAAGCAGATCCTTAGATAAAAATAATGTTTTAATAATGTTGTATTTGATTTGAGGGTAAAGAAAGTAAAGTTATATTTGGTTTAATAATCTATGTGGAAAAATATAAAGGACTAAGATTGTTTATGTAACATAAAAATACATTACCATGAAAATCTCTCAATTTCCTTTGAAAAAATTCCACTTTTGAATCCATCAATTTATAATCAATAATCATAGCTATCAGTTACATATCAAAACAAACACTTATATCTTCGTACACCTACATTATTTTCCTTTATTAATTCTCATAACAAACAATGCCTAAAAGGCCCAAAACAAACACTGTGTAATTTACTCATAAAGATGAGAATGCACTGAACTGTCAAAACCCTAGCCTCTCTCGAATTCGATTGCAGTCTTGCTTGCTTCCTCTCACTCTCTTCTTCAATCTGTGTCTCTGACTCTCATTTTCTTATATGTTTTACGGTTGATCAGAGATCAAAAGCACCTCGTCACGAATTACCTCGTAGATAAGCAGCAGTGTGTTACAAAGGAGCTCGGCTCTCTAGTACCTGTTGCAGCACTATCCATATGTTCAGAAGCTTTTAATTTGAGAGCTCTTTGAATCACGAATTACAACAGGTAGCGGAATAGGTAAATGACTCGTAAGTAATATTTGAAGAGTTAATGTGAAGAATTTCTTTGATTCTTGAACTTTAAGAGGAATAATTTTTGCTTTTCATTGGAAGACAATCAGATTCATTGCATAGGTCCATTAACAAAAAATCTCTTCGTACGAGCAGGTCACTCCTATTGATCATTATTTATTATGAATTCCTAGGCATTCACAAGTGTTAGGCGTAGTGCCACTGCCCATGATTGTGTATTAGAGTTGTTTTTTTAAACATGAGAAATTTGCTTTTTTTTCATTATTTCATTAATGTTGTAAGGAAAATTTTCAAAACTGTCCCGATGGTGAGTTCCATTTAGATATATATACTATCAAACTAGACTCTTTCGTTACATATATTTTTTTTAAACACCTTTAGTATATATATAACAAACAACACAATACATAATGTAAGTTTTTGAGAACAATACAAATCACTTTCAAGAATCAACCTAAACTCAACATCACTTATTTTTCTTGTTTCATATTATTTGTCACTTTAAATTTTTCATGTAAATTTTTTCTATCTTACCCTTATTAACGAGTTTAGCATTAATTATTCTTTTTGTCATTTTAATTTTTCAAGGTACGATGAGTGGTGTAATATAATGAATGTTATGAAAAATTATGACTATTAATAAAGAGATAAAGGATATTTTAGTCTATTTACTACAAAGTTAATGCAAATCAATCGTTTTATTAATATGTGTGATTTGGTCAAATGTAACAAATAATATGTACTGGAGGAAGTAGCATTTTGACCATTTTTTTATAATTGTGTTAGTAACACATTAATTTTTTATAGACATAACTGATGTATGGAAAGTCTCATATGATATCTAAGTAAGGATCAAATAAAGGTCAATTAATATGTTCAAATTTTCTAACAAATATGAGTAAATCCGCACTATAAAAAAACGATATGAGCAAATTTGAACTTTATCCCTAATTTAGGATTAAAACACTATTTGTCCTTGTTGATGCCTGCCTTCTGTCATATTATTTTATAATATTTATCTCTTAATTTATCTAAAATATTAATTTTTACCTTGATTTATAAAATAAGTGAAACCTTAATCAGTAATTTATCATTGTACGAATTGAAATTTCACAATTTGGATAGATAACTGGGCAAATGTTTGATCCCAAAACTAAATAATAGATAAGAAGCTTAAAAACCAATTTTTAAGCCCATTAATTTCTAACAAGGATTTTTGGTTTGGATTTAAATTGAACAGATCCAAAAAAAATAATGGTTTGGTTTGCCTAGTGCTAACATTTCCTAACCAGTGACCATCAACCTAACCTAACGTTCCCTTCCTTTCTCCTTCCTTTTATTCCTGGCCGTCACCGAGATCATTACCACCAACAGGAAACAGGCAGAAAATGGATTGTTCTTATCTCCATCTAAGCCCTATAAGGTGATTCTTCTTCTTCTTCTTCTTATGAGCTGTTTTTGTCCCCATTCGGGTTGATTGAGAGTTTATACATTTATAAATTGATATAGACAAATTTTCCAAGAAAGTTGCAACTCTATAGGATTTTTATAAACTGATATACACAAAAATCTGGACAGCCTTCCTTAAGCATATTGATCTAAATGATATTGTTAGTATTATATGGTTGAACAATGTGATGCGACATTCATATAAAATTAGTATTAGTATTAACCTAGTTAATGCTAGTATGTTTAGAATTTAACAAATTAAAAGCATTATCATTAATGTTGGGCTAATAAAAAAATTAATGAAGTTTTGTTTGGTTTTTACCTAACCAATCTGCTGTTCGGTTCTTAAAATACATATATTTTGGTTTGGTCTTGGTACCGAACCATTCCTTGCTCCCCTTAGGTTCTGTTTGTTTTGGGATTAGAGTAGGTTAATTAAAAGGAGGTTATTTAGCTAACTTTACTTAGAAATGAGTTTAAATGGAGGTGAGGGTTAAATGCTAGAAAACCTTGAAATAGCCCCAATTTCAGTCCCACCAAATTGGTGGGATTTGGAGGTTCATTAAATAACCTCCCTTCCCTCCCCTACATTCCCTCTCCTACCTTCCTTTTAATAAATCTTGTCAAACCGTCATCCAAGCAGATCCTTAGATAAAAATAATGTTTTAATAATGTTGTATTTGATTTGAGGGTAAAGAAAGTAAAGTTATATTTGGTTTAATAATCAATGTGAAAAAATATAAAGGAGTAAGATTGTTTTTGTAACATAAAAATACATTACCATGAAAATCTCTCAATTTCCTTTGAAAAAATTCCACTTTTGAATCAATCAATTTATAATCAATAATCATAGCTATCAGTTACATATCAAAACAAATAACTATATCTTCGTACACCTACATTATTTTCCTTTATTAATTCTCACAACAAACAATGCCTAAAAGGCCCAAAACAAACAATGTGTAATTTACTCATAAAGATGAGAATGCACTGAACTGTCAAAACCCTAGCATCTCTCGAATTCCATTGCAGTCTTGCTTGCTTCCTCTCATTCTCTTCTTCAATTTGTGTCTCTGACTCTCATTTTCTTATATGTTTTACGGTTGATCGGAGATCAAAAGCACCTCATCACGAATTACCTCGTAGATAAGCAGTAGTGTGTTACAAAGGAGCTCGGCTCTCTAGTACCCGTTGTAGCACTATCCATATGTTCAGAAGCTTTTAATTTGAGAGCTCTTTGAATCACGAATTACAACAGGTAGCGGAATAGGTAAATGACTCGTAAGTAATATTTGAAGAGTTAATGTGAAGAATTTCTTTGATTCTTGAACTTTAAGAGGAATAATTTTTGCTTTTCATTGGAAGAGAATCAGATTCATCGCATAGGTCCATTAACAAAAAATCTCTTCGTACAAGCAGGTCACTCCTATTGATCGTCATTTATTATGAATTCCTAGGCATTCACAAGTGTTAGGCGTAGTGCCACTGCCCATGATTGTGTATTAGAGTTGATTTTTTAAACAGGAGAAATTTGCTTGCTTTTCATTATTTCATTAATGTTGTAAGGGAAATTTACAAAATTGTCCCGATAGTGAGGTCCATTTAGATATATATGCTATCAAACTAGACTCTTTCGTTACATATTTTTTTTAAAACACCTTTAGTATATATATAACAAACAACACAATACATAATGAAAGTTTTTGAGAACAATACAAATCACTTTCAAGAATCAACCTAAACTCAACATCACTTATTTTTCTTGTTTCTTATTATTTGTCACTTTAAATTTTTCATGTAAATTTTTTCTATCTTACCCTTATTAATGAGTTTAACATTAATTATTCTTTTTGTCATTTTAATTTTTCAAGGTACGATGAGTGGTGTAATATAATGAATGTTATGAAAAATGATGACTATTAATAAAGAGATAAAGGATATTTTAGTCTATTTACTATAAAGTTAATGCAAATCAATCGTTTTATTAATATATGTGATTTGGTCAAATGTAACAAATAATATGAACTGGAGTAAGTAGCATTTTGACCATTTTTTATAATTGTGTTAGTAACACATTAATTTTTTTTTTTTGTAGAAATGACTGATGTTTGGAAAGTCTCATATGATATTTAAGTAAGGATCAAACAAAGGTAAATTAATATGTTCAAATTTTCTAACAAATATAAGTAAAATTGTTTTTATTTGGAAACATTACAGGTACTTACCATTTTGTATGTTATGAGTAAATCCGCACTATATAAAAACGATATGAGCAAATTTGAACTTTATCCCTAATTTATGATTAAAACACTATTTGTCCTAGTTGATGCATGCCTTTTGACATATTATTTTATAATATTTATCTCTTAATTTATCTAAAATATTAATTTTTACCTTAATTTATAAAATAAGTGAAATCTTAATTAGTAATTTATCATTGTACGAATTGAAATTCCACAATTTTGATAGATAACTGGGCAAATGTTTGATCCTAAGACTAAATAATAAATAAAGAAACTTAAAAACCAATATTTTAAGCCCATTAATTTCTAACAAGGATTTTTGGTTTGGATTTAAATTGAAGAGATCCAAAAAAATCAATGGTTTGGTTTGCCTAGTGCTAACATTTCCTAACCAGTGACCATCAACCTAACCTAACGTTCCCTTACTTTCTCCTTCCTTTTATTCCTGGCCGTCACCGAGATCATTACCACCAACAGAAAACAGGCGGAAAACGGATTGTTCTTAACTCCATCTAAGCCCTATAAGGTGATTCTTCTTCTTCTTATGAATTTTATAATTCTTCTTCTTATGAGCTGTTTTTGTGCCCATTCGGGTTGATTGACAGTTTATACATTTATAAACTGATATAGACAAATTTTCCAAGAAAGTTGTAACTCTATAGGATTTTTATAAACTGATATACATAAAAATCTGGGCAGCCTTCCTTAAGCATATTGATCCAAATAATATTGTTAGTATTATATGGTTGAACAATGTGATGCGACAGTCATATGAAATTAGTATTAGTATTAACCTAGGTAGTGTTAGTATGTTTAGAATTTAACAAATTAAAAGCATTATCATTAATGTTGGACTAATAAAAAAAATTAATGAATTTCTGTTTGGTTTTTACCTAACCAATCTGATGTTCGATTCTTAAAATACATATATTTTGGTTTGGTCTTGGAACCGAACCATTCCTTGCTCCCCTTAGGTTCTGTTTGTTTTGGAATTAGAGGAGGTTAATTAAAGGGAGGTTATTTAGCTAACTTTACTTAGAAAGGAGTTTAAATGGACGTGGGGGTTAAATGCTAGAAAACCTTGAAATAGCCTCAATTTCAGTCCCACCAAATTGGTGGGATTTGGAGGTTCATTAAATAACCTCCCTTCCCTCCCCTAGCTTCCTTTTAATAAATCTTGCCAAACCTTCATCCAAGCAGATCCTTAGATAAAAATAATGTTTTAATAATGTTGTATTTGATTTGAGGGTAAAGAAAGTAAAGTTATATTTGGTTTAATAATCTATGTGAAAAAATATAGAGTAAGATTGTTTTTGTAACATAAAAATACATTACCATGAAAATCTCTCAATTTCCTTTGAAAAAATTCCACTTTTGAATCCATCAATTTATAATCAATAATCATAGCTATGAGTTACATATCAAAACAAACACCTATATCTTCGTACACCTACATTATTTTCCTTTATTAATTCTCATAACAAACAATGCCTAAAAGGCCCAAAACAAACACTGTGTAATTTACTCATAAAGATGAGAATGCACTGAACTGTCAAAACCCTAGCCTCTCTCGAATTCGATTGCAGTCTTGCTTGCTTCCTCTCATTCTCTTCTTCAATCTGTGTCTCTGACTCTCATTTTCTTATATGTTTTACGGTTGATCGAAAATCAAAAGCACCTCGTCACGAATTACATCGTAGATAAGCAGCAGTGTGTTACAAAGGAGCTCGGCTCTCTAGTACCTGTTGCAGCACTATCCATATGTTCAGAAGCTTTTAATTTGAGAGCTCTTTGAATCACGAATTACAACAGGTAGCGGAATAGGTAAATGACTCGTAAGTAATATTTGAAGAGTTGATGTGAAGAATTTCTTTGATTCTTGAACTTTAAGAGGAATAATTTTTGCTTTTCATTGGAAGAGAATCAGATTCATTGCATAGGTCCATTAACAAAAAATCTCTTCGTACAAGCAGGTCACTCCTATTAATTGTTATTTATTCTGAATTCCTAGGCATTCACAAGTGTGAGGCGTAGTGCCACTGCCCATGATTATGTATTAGAGTTGATTTTTAAACATGAGAAATTTGCTTGCTTTTCATTATTTCATTAATGTTGTAAGGGAAATTTACAAAACTGTCCCGATGGTGAGGTCCATTTAGATATATGTGCTATCAAACTAGACTCTTTCGTTACATATTTTTTTTAAAACACCTTTAGTATATATATATAACAAACAACACAATACATAATGAAAGTTTTTGAGAACAATACAAATCACTTTCAAGAATCAACCTAAACTCAACATCACTTATTTTTCTTGTTTCATATTATTTGTCACTTTAAATTTTTCATGTAAATTTTTTCTATCTTACCCTTATTAACGAGTTTAGCAATAATTATTCTTTTTGTCATTTTAATTTTTCAAGGTACGATGAGTGGTGTAATATAATGAATGTTATGAAAAATGATGACTATTAATAAAGAGATAAAGGATATTTTAGTCTATTTACTATAAAGTTAATGCAAATCAATCGTTTTATTAATATGTGTGATTGGGTCAAATGTAACAAATAATATGAACTAGAGGAAGTAGCATTTTGACCATTTTTTATAATTGTGTTAGTAACACATTAATATTTTATAGACATAACTGATGTTTGGAAAGTCTCATATGATATCTAAGTAAGGATCAAATAAAGGTAAATTAATATGTTCAAATTTTCAAACAAATATAAGTAAAATTGTTCTTGTTTGGAAACATTACATGTACTTACCATTTTGTATGTTATGAGTAAATCCGCAATATAAAAAAACGATATGAGCAAATTTGAACTTTATCCCTAATTTAGGATTAAAACACTATTTGTCCTTGTTGATGCCTGCCTTCTGACATATTATTTTATAATATTTATCTCTTAATTTATCTAAAATATTAATTTTTACCTTGATTTATAAAATAAGTGAAATCTTAATCAGTAATTTATCATTGTACGAATTGAAATTTCACAATTTTGATAGATAACTGGGCAAATGTTTGATCCCAAAACTAAATAATAGATAAGAAGCTTAAAAACCAATATTTTAAGCCCAATAATTTCTAACAAGGATTTTTGGTTTGGATTTAAATTGAACAGATCAAAAAAAAAATAATGGTTTGGTTTGCCTAGTGCTAACATTTCCTAACTAGTGACCATCAACCTAACCTAACGTTCCCTACCTTTCTCCTTCCTTTTATTCCTGGCCGTCACCGAGATCATTACCACCAACAGGAAACAGGCGGAAAACGGATTGTTCTTATCTCCATCTAAGCCTTATAAGGTGATTCTTCTTCTTCTTCTGAATTTTATAATTCTTCTTCTTATGGGCTGTTTTTGTCCCCATTCGGGTTGATTGAGAGTTTATACATTTATAAACTGATATAGACAAATTTTCCAAGAAAGTTGCAACTCTATAGGATTTTTATAAACTGATATAGCCTTAAGATGTTCATTGCTTATTTAGAGTTGGTTTATGAGAGTTTAGTCTATATATCCTTGAGCCATAGTTTAGATAATTAATATATTTTTGATGTTTTTGAAATGAAGAAAGTATACAACAAACCCATACATTGAGGGCTGTGTTTTTTTGGAGATAATTTGACCTTGGTGTTATGTTTGGGTAAATTCTAGTTCATGTCGAGACTTCGCCTTTTGTTTTATTATCTGTAGGTTTTTAGAATTTCACATTTTATAGCTTAAATGTTTGTATAGGTGGTTAATATTTCTTATGAAGTGAGAAAGAATACACCAAAAACAAGTCTCAACTTAGGATTTTGGAGCTATCTAGGCATTCCTCTCTGTCTCTTTTACCCTTCTCCTTTGTTGCAGCTGGAAATTGGGTATTTATAGCACAAAAATCTGGACAGCCTTTCTTAAGCATATTGATCCAAATGATATTGTTAGAATTATATAGTTGAACAATGTGATGCGACAGTCATATGAAATTAGTATTAGTATTAACCTTGGTAGTGTTAGTATGTTTAGAATTTAACAAATTAAAAGCATTATCATTAATGTTGGACTAATAAAAAAATTAATGAATTTCTGTTTGGTTTTTACCTAACCAATCTGCTGTTCGGTTCTTAAAATACATATATTTTGGTTTAGTCTTGGTACCGAACCATTCCTTGCTCCCCTTAGGTTCTGTTTGTTTTGGGATTAGAGTAGGTTAATTAAAAGGAGGTTATTTAGCTAACTTTACTTAGAAAGGAGTTTAAATGGAGGTGAGGGTTAAATGCTAGAAAACCTTGAAATAGCCCCAATTTCAGTCCCACCAAATTGGTGGGATTTGGAGGTTCATTAAATAACCTCCCTTCCCTCCCCTACATTCCCTCTCCTACCTTCCTTTTAATAAATCTTGCCAAACCTTCATCCAAGCAGATCCTTAGATAAAAATAATGTTTTAATAATGTTGTATTTGATTTGAGGGTAAAGAAAGTAAAGTTATATTTGGTTTAATAATCTATATGGAAAAATATAAAGGCGTAAGATTGTTTTTGTAACATAAAAATACATTACCATGAAAATCTCTCAATTTCCTTTGAAAAAATTCCACTTTTGAATCCATCAATTTATAATCAATAATCATGGCTATCAGTTACATATCGAAAAAAACACATATATCTTCGTACACCTACATTATTTTCCTTTATTAATTCTCAGAACAAACAATGCGTAAAATTCCTAAAACAGACAATGTGTAATTTACTCATAAAGATGAGAATGCACTAAACTGTCAAAACCCTAGCCTTTCTCGAATTCGATTGCAGTCTTGCTTGCTTCCTCTCATTCTCTTCTTCAATCTGTGTCTCTGACTCTCATTTTCTTATATGTTTTACGGTTGATCGGAGATCAAAAGCACCTCGTCACGAATTACATCGTAGATAAGCAGCAGTGTGTTACAAAGGAGCTCGGATCTCTAGTACTTGTTGCAGCACTATCCATCTGTTCAGAGGCTTTTAATTTGGGAGCTCTTTGAATCACGAATTACAACAGGTTGTAGAATAGGTAAATGACTCGTAAGTAATATTTGAAGAGTTAATGTGAAGAATTTCTTTGATTCTTGAACTTTAAGAGGAATAATTTTTGCTTTTCATTGGAAGACAATCAGATTCATTGCATAGGTCCATTAATAAAAAAATCTCTTCGTACGAGCAGGTCACTCCTATTGATCGTTATTTATTATGAATTCCTAGGCATTCACAAGTGTTAGGCGTAGTGACCTGCCCATGATTGTGTATTAGAGTTGATTTTTTAAACAGGAGAAATTTGCTTGCTTTTCATTATTTCATTAATGTTGTAAGGGAAATTTACAAAACTGTCCCGATGGTGAGGTCCATTTAGATATATATGCTATCAAACTAGACTCTTTCCTTACATATTTTTTTTAAAACACCTTTAGTATATATATAACAAACAACACAATACATAATGTAAGTTTTTGAGAACAATACAAATCACTTTCAAGAATCAACCTAAACTCAACATCACTTATTTTTCTTGTTTCATATTATTTGTCACTTTAAATTTTTCATGTAAATTTTTTCTATCTTACCCTTATTAACGAGTTTATCATTAATTATTCTTTTTGTCATTTTAATTTTTCAAGGTACGATGAGTGGTGTAATATAATGAATGTTATGAAAAATGATGACTATTAATAAAGAGATGAAGGATATTTTAGTCTATTTACTATAAAGTTAATTCAAATCAATCGTTTTATTAATATGTGTGATTTGGTCAAATGTAACAAATAATATGAACTGGAGGAAGTAGCATTTTGACCATTTTTTATAATTGTGTTAGTAACACATTAATTTTTTATAGACATAACTGATGTTTGGAAAGTCTCATATGATATCTAAGTAAGGATCAAATAAAGGTAAATTAATATGTTCAAATTTTCTAACAAATATAAGTAAAATTGTTCTTGTTTGGAAACATTACAGGTACTTACCATTTTGTATGTTATGAGTAAATCCGCACTAGAAAAAAACGATATGAGCAAATTTGAACTGTATCCCTAATTTAGGATTAAAACACTATTTGTCCTTGTTGATCACTGCCTTCTGACATATTATTTTATAATATTTATCTCTTAATTTATCTAAAATATTGATTTTTACCTTGATTTATAAAATTAGTGAAATCTTAATCAGTAATTTATCATTGTACCAATTGAAATTTCACAATTTTGATAGATAACTGGGCAAATGTTTGATCCCAAAACTAAATAATAGATAAGACGCTTAAAAACCAATATTTTAAGCCCATTAATTTCTAACAATGATTTTTGGTTTGGATTTAAATTGAACAGATCCAAAAAAAAATCAATGGTTTAGTTTGCCTAGTGCTAACATTTCCTAACCAGTGACCATCAACCTAACCTAACGTTCCTTTCCTTTCTCCTTCCTTTTATTCCTGGCCGTCACCGAGATCATTACCACCAACAGGAAACAGGCGGAAAATGGATTGTTCTTATCTCCATCTAAGCCCTATAAGGTGATTCTTCTTCTTCTTCTGAATTTTATAATTCTTCTTCTTATGAGCTGTTTTTGTCCCCATTCGGGTTGATTGAGAGTTTATACATTTATAAACTGATATAGATCAATTTTCCAAGAAAGTTGCAACTCTATAGGATTTTTATAAACTGATATAGCCTTAAGGTGTTCATTACTTGTTTAGAGTTGGTTTATGAGAGCATAGTGTATATATCCTTGAACCATAATTTAGATAATTTATATATTTTTGTTGGTTTTGAAATGAAGAAAGTATACAACAAACCCATACATTGAGGGCTGTGTTTTTTTGGAGATAATTTGACCTTGGTGTTATGTTTGGGTAAATTCTAGTTCATGTCGAGACTTCGCCTTTTGTTTTATTATCTGTAGGTTTTTAGAATTTAACATTTTATAGCTTAAATGTTTGTTTAGGTGTTTAATATTTCTTATGAAGTGCGAAAGAATACACCAAAAACAAGTCTCAGTTTAGGATTTTGCAGCTATCTAGGCACTGCTCTCTGTCTCTTTTACAGTCATTTATTGGAGCTTGAAATTGGGTATTTATAGCACAAAAATCTGGACAGCCTTCCTTAAGCATATTGATCCAAATGATATTGTTAGTATTATATGGTTGAACAATGTGATGCGACAGTCATATGAAATTAGTATTAGTATTAAACTAGGTAGTTCTAGTATGTTTAGAATTTAACAAACTAAAAGCATTATCATTAATGTTGGACTAATAAAAAAATTAATGAATTTCTGTTTGATTTTTACCTAACCAATCTGCAGTTCGGTTCTTAAAATACATATATTTTGGTTTGGTCTTGGAACCGAACCATTCCTTGCTCCCCTTAGGGTCTGTTTGTTTTGAGATTAGAGGAGGTTAATTAAAGTGAGGTTATTTAGCTAACTTTATTGAGAAAGGAGTTTAAATGGAGGTGGGGGTTAAATGCTAGAAAACCTTGAAATAGCCTCAATTTCAGTCCCACCAAATTGGTGGGATTTGGAGGTTCATTAAATAACCTTCCTTCTCTCCCCTACATTCCCTCTCCTACCTTCCTTTTAATAAATCTTACCAAACCTTCATCCAAGCAGATCCTTAGATAAAAATAATGTTTTAATAATGTTGTATTTGATTTGAGGGTAAAGAAAGTAAAGTTATATTTGGTTTAATAATCTATGTGGAAAAATATAAAGGAGTAAGATTGTTTTTGTAACATAAAAATACATTACCATGAAAATCTCTCAATTTCATTTGAAAGAATTCCACTTTTGAATCCATCAATTTATAATCAATAATTATAGCTATCTGTTACATATCAAAACAAACACCTATATCTTCGTACACCTAATTCTCATAACAAACAATGCCTAATAAGGCCCAACCAAACAATCTGTAATTTACTCATAAAGATGAGAATGCACTGAACTGTCAAAACCCTAGCCTCTCTCGAATTCGATTGCAGTCTCGCTTGCGTCCTCTCATTCTCTTCTTCAATCTGTGTCTCTGACTCTCATTTTCTTATATGTTTGACGGTTGATCGGAGATCAAAAGCACCTCATCACGAATTACATCGTAGATAAGCAGCAGTGTGTTACAAAGGAGCTCGACTCTTTAGCACCCATTGCAGCACTATCCATCTGTTCAGAAGCTTTCAATTTGAGAGCTCTTTGAATCACGAATTACAATAGGTAGCGGAATAGGTAAATGACTCGTAAGTAATATTTGAAGAGTTAATGTGAAGAATTTCTTTGATTTTTGAACTTTTAGAGGAATAATTTTTGCTTTTCATTGGAAGAGAATCAGATTCATTGCATAGGTCCATTAACAAAAATCTCTTCGTACAAGTAGGTCACTCCTCTTGATCGTTATTTATTATGAATTCATAGGCATTCACAAGTGTTAGGCGTAGTGCCACTGCCCATGATTGTGTATTGGAGTTTATTTTTTAAACAGGAGAAATTTGCTTAATTTTCATTATTTCATTAATGTTGCAAGGGAAATTTACAAAACTGTCCCGATGGTGAGGTCTATTTAGATGTATATGCTATCAAACTAGACTCTTTCGTTACATATTTTTTTTAAACACCTTTAGTATAAATATAACAAACAACATAATTCATAATGTAAGTTTTTGAGAACAATACAAATCACTTTCAAGAATCAACCTAAACTCAACATCACTTAAGTTTTTGTTGATTTTAAATATATAATAATCAATTGCAATTCTAAGTTAGTTATATACAAGTGTTGTACGCCATTAGTTACACTTAACCTAGGTTCCGATAGTTCACAAATCATTGTGAACTAACTTGCTAAATTGCGAACTATCTTTTATCATCCGCATTTAGTATAAATTGCAGCCCAATTGCGAAGGAACTCTCTGTATAGTGCTTTACAATCTACAACATGCGAACTAAATCTATTGAAATGCGAACCTTATTTCACATTTTATATAAATAGCAAACCAGTATGTAAAATTGCAATTCGCAATTCCTTAAATGCGAACTAGCTACCAAAATATGATTTTTCAATTAATTTTCGAACTACCTATTCTATATCTTTAATATGATATATGATATGATTCTTATAGGAATTTGACGATGAATTTTAATCATTTCAGTAGAAGTATGTCCACAGAGTTAGTTATTTGTCTGATCTCATGGAATGGCCAATGGAAAAAAGTTGCAAGTACTATGGCATACGTGGGTGGTAAATCGAAGTTGCTTCGGGTTTCAACAAAAATCAAGTTGGAGAAGTTAAAAGAGAGAATTTACACTTTTGTAAGTGTTGATTGAACCTCATTTTACCTACGTATGTCCATGCAAGCAAAAGATGGTCCAAACAAAGATCTTGGCAAAGTAGTATCTATTGTAGATCGCAATGATGTACGATGCTTCCTAGAGTATTGCTGGAAGAATCCGACTTTTGTGATGCCACTGTATGTTGAATTGATACCGCGAACAATAGATGTACAAATACCTCGAGGTTGTAAAGGAGAGAATGTTGAGACAAGTAACCTTCAGCAAGACAATACATGTCCAAACCATGTAGCAGATCAATCAAGTAGTGATCTAATTGTTGATCAAATGACATATGAAGATAAATGGGGTACTTATAACGCCGATCATGATGATGATGGAGATACATTTGTCCTTGAAACACAACCAATTGAGAAAGTTGTTCCCGAAACAAATGAACAAGCTGACCATGTCCCATCAAGTATCTATGAGACAGATGACAAAGACAGAAAAAGAAGGAGGACTGATTCATTTCGGTGGCTTCCGGAGGTCCATGATGCACCTGTGATTCCTATTATATCTAAAGAATCAAAAGGGGTAATTGGTTTAAAGGTGCATGATATTGATAACCCGCGAAGCCCAAAACGGGTTATATTCATTTCGCAAGCCCAGCCCATATTAAAGCCCCATGGGCTAAGATTGGACGGGACCCGAATGAAGGAAGCGGGCGCAGCGAGTAAACCGCCCCGAATTCCTAAACGGAGCGTCAAGGCTCCCACTCAGAACCAAGTTCGTTGCCATGAAAGCCACGAAAGGGACATGGCCTAAAAAGGGGTAACCGCCCTCAGAACGTGGCCCACTAAGGAGTAACCGCCCTCGGCGGTTACCCAAAAAACACCTATAAAAGGCCTTAAGAATAAGGGGGGAGGTACGTTCACATTTTTTCCCACAAAGCTATTGCTAAATTATAGACTCATTTTTACAAAAACTGACTTGATCGTCGGAGAGTTTTCCCGGAGATCCTGTCTCCGGTTTTGTTTTGCAGGTAACTCCGGCAAAGAATATCAAATCGGATCCAGCAAGTTATCATTGGTGCGGTGAACGTGGACCTTTTTTACCAACATTTGGTTAAAGGTACGCGAAGAACATGTCAGAACCATCACAAACGACCGGCGTTACCACTAGATCAACCAGTATGAACTCCAGACGGATTGCGAATTCGCAACCTGCAAGTACACAGCCTGTGGTGCCTAGCTCATCGGGTCCTTCGGGACAATTGAGTCCCTTATTGGAAGTCCAAGTGCAAACTGAGATGGAAATGTCCAATAGTGATTCCGTGCAGATGGCAGGACAAGTCTTGGCTTCGAACATGAGCCAGGCGGCTGGAGATCGAATGATTAATTTACTAACTGCTCTCGCCGAACACAATACCGTCGTGGCGGCTGCGCCTCAAGAACCTGTGGTTATCTCATCACAATCACCGACTATCCCTGTCATATCGGCCCTCCCGCAGCCATCTCAGGCGCCAAATCAAGTGGGCCAGAGTAGTCGCACAAACCCACATAGCCACCCGAGCAACTACTCGCACCCAGATCTCATTACGACGATACATCCGACCTGGCAGCCATCCCAACCGTTGCCAGGAGTGCAAGGCACTCTTCCGCTACAGCAAGTGGAACCTTTTCCTCACAAACATTTGGAGTTGATGACTCCTTGGCGAGAGCACACATGGAACTTTGATCCTATAACGGGACAGCGGGTAGTCCCCCAACAGGCACACGTCTCAACATCGATGGGCGGGTGGATGCCACCCAGAATTCACCAGCAGCGGATGGAAGAAGTCCGGCGAATACCCGATATTGACTTAGAAGATCAATTACGAAGCATGATGGAGCGAATGGGGTACTCGCCTAGGCCGAGAGCAGAGGTCCAGAGCGATTCACCTTTTGCCCCTTCGTTGCGGGAATTCATTCCAGATCATAGAATCAAAGCGCCCGCGATACCTAAATACTATGGGGATCCAAATTCTGATCCTGAGGCTCATGTCAGGAACTACAGAGAACTAATGGATGTTGCAGGAGCGAGTGAAAGCATCATTTGCAGGTTATTCTCGACAACTTTAGGCGGAGCCGCATCTGATTGGTTTCGATCTTTACCCGCAGAATCTATTCACAATTGGCATCAATATAGTCGGGATTTCTGTGCGAAATTTGTGGGCTGTAAAGCAGCGGATGTGACGGATAGGCAGCTGAAGGAGATCAAACAGAGGAACTATAATTCCCTAAGGGAATTTGTTGTCGCATTCAACGATATTCTGGTGCGATTGCAAAACCCGGATATCGTGAGCATCCGCAACATCATGGCAGATGGAACCACAGATTGGAGTATGCGGGAGGAAATCATCCGCAACAAACCACGCACTGTAGCCGAGCTCATGAAGATAGCAAAGGAATTCATGGAAGTGGATGATGTCAACAGGGAACATAGGGCCCAAACTCGGCGAGAAAGAGATGCCGCTAGAACCACTTCGGACAGTCGGCGTCAGACCCAGTCCAAAAGTAATTTTGTTCGAAGAGGCGATCGTCCCTTTCAAGGTGGAGGATATCACACACCACTAAACACGACTCGCCAAGAGGTGTTACTTTGGATCGAAAAGAGCCCCTTGAAGAAGGATGTGCGGTTCCCCGAGGTGAAAGGCCGAACTAGTTTGGGGCGCTATCCTAGTAAGTATTGCAGGTTCCACAGGTTGAATGGCCATGACACAGATGATTGCTACGAACTGAAGAAGGAAATAGAAAAACTGATCGAGAGAGGCAAGCTGAGTCAATTTGTAAGAAAAGAAACAGCTGATGAGAAAACAACGCTCCCGCATGAGGGAGAAACACGGCCAGAAAAGAAGCAGAAGAAAGGGGTGATAAACGTGATAGCAGGCGGAATCTACGAGCCTCCAACAAAAAGAACTCGCCGTGAACGGCGAAAGAGCAACACACATAGGGGGGATGCCCTCAATTACTCATTTGCGAGAATCACGGAGCCACATGCGGATGCCCTGGTGATCACGATGGCCGTTGAAGGATGGGACGTCAAGCGGGTCCTTATCGACACAGGCAGTTCTTGCAACGTCATTACCCGGACAGCATTCAACAAGTTGGGAATCAACGACGAGCGGGTGGAACACACCTTCATGGATGTAACTGGTTTTGGGGGTCAATCCTCCCAAACAAGTGGGCAGGTGGTGTTGGAGGCAGAAATGGGCGATAAGAATCTAAAATGGCGAGGTGATTTAGAATTCACAATTGTTGATCTCCCACTGGCCTACAACATAATTCTGGGACGGCCATTCCTGTCGGAGACGGAGTCGCTCATCTCAATGAAGCATTTAACGTTACATTTGCCAACACACCAAGGGCGAGTCATAGTTGAAGGTGATCAACTTGTATCTCAACAGGCCTATACATTATCACTTGAACCAAAACCGGAAGAGGAGGATAAAGTCGAAGAGAAGCTGCCGGCGGAAGCATTGGGAGAAACGGAACTATTCGCCATCTCGAATGACAAGAACGTGCGAATAGCGGCTGGACTCTCAGAAGAAACAAAGAAGGCCATTACCGAGGTATTGATCCAATGTGAGTCGGCATTTGCCGCCCCAAATGAAGTGCTAAAAGGAATAAGCCCAGACGTAGCAACCCATCGGTTGAATGTAGACAAAGGGGCAACCCTAGTGCGGCAAAAGAAGAGGGGACATGCTCCTGAGCGACAAAAGGCGATTGAAAAAGCAGTGGCGGACTTGCTAAGGTCGGATACGATTCGAGAAGTCACCTATCCGGAATGGCTAGCCAATGTGGTGCTAGTCAAAAAGCCGAATGGAACGTACAAAATGTGCGTCGACTTCAAAGACTTGAACAAGGCATGTCCGAAAGATATGTATCCACTTCCTAACATTGATATATTGGTAGATGGAACTGCAGGATATGAAGCTTTATCATTCACCGACGTGAAATCCAGTTACCATCAGATACCCATGGAGAAGGCGGATGAAATCAAAACATCATTCATAACTCACCAGGCGACTTATTGCTTCAAGGTGATGCCCTTTGGATTGAAAAACGCGGGAGCAACATACCAGAGGATGATGAACAAGATATTTTCAGACAAATCCGGCGAGAACTTCTCGATCTATGTTGATGACATGATCATCAAAAGCAAGAAAATGCAAGACCACCCGCGGGATATCAAAGAAATCCTAGAAGTGTTGATCAAATATGGCCTCAAATTGAACCCAGAGAAATGTACATTCGGAGCAAGAGCGGGAAAGTTCCTGGGTTTCATTGTTAGCGGCAAAGGGGTTGAGGCGAATCCTGAGAAGGTTAAAGCAGTAATGGAGATGAAGACGCCAAGGAACATAAGGGAAGTACAGAGACTGAACGGGCGGTTGGTGGCATTAGGGCGATTCATATCATGCTCAGCTAGGCGATGTCTACCTTTCTACAATGCCATCAAAAAATCCAAGTCCTTTGAATGGACGCCGGATTGTCAAGAAGCATTTGAGGGGATAAAGTGATTACTATGTTATCCGCCCTTAATTAGTAGGCCGGAGGATGGAGAAGATTTATTTCTCTACGTATCCGTCACCAATATGGCGATATGCACTGTGATGGTGCGAGAAGAAGAAGGGCAACAATATCCAGTGTACTACGTGAGCAAAGTCCTAAAGGATGCAGAACTCCGGTATTCGAAGTTGGACAAAATGGCCCTCGCAGTGATAACCACGGCGGCTAAATTGAAACCATACTTTCAGGCGCATACTATAATTGTGAGAACTGGCATCCCAATGCGAAAGGTATTACAGAAACCTGACGCATCCGGCCGGTTGATGGAATGGTCAATTCGCCTGGGAGAATTCGATATTCGCTATGAAGGGAGACCAGCGCTAAAGAGCCAAGTATTTGCCGATTTCGTGAACGAATTCACCTGGGATGACGATGAATGTCCGAAGGCACAAAAAGAAGAGTGGAGCATGTACACAGATGGGGCATTATCTACAGATGGAGCTGGGCTGGGAGTCGTCATCAAGGGCCCGGAGGTTATTCGCCTGTGCTATGCAGCAAAATTAACTTTCAAAACTACCAATAATGCCGCAGAGTATGAAGCAATGATATGCGGATTAAAGTTGCTCAATGAACTCACCCCAGAAAGAGTGGTAATCTACAGCGATTCCAAACTCATGATAAACCAGATCACAAAAAATTATCTGGTGAAACAGGAGGAGCTAGTAAAATACCATCAGGTAGTCGGAAGATTGACACAAGAGTTAACGCACAAGGGAGTCGTTTGGGAGATGGTGCATGTTCCGCGAGGCCAAAATGCAAAGGCTAACGAATTGCCAAAAGCAGCGGCAAGTAGAGAACCATGGAGTCAAAAGGCATGCAATTTGGAAATAAAATCGGCACCAGCATTCGAGGTCGATCAGATTATGGTCATCGAAGAACTGGAAGACGATGAAGATTGGCGGATGCCCATTCGCCAATATCTGGAGCAGGGAGATTTACCGGTTGATAAGAGCTTAGCCAGAAAGCTAATTGGGCAGTCAGCTCGATACTCAATTCGGGATGGAACTTTGTATCGGAAATCGTACACATGTCCATGGTTGAAATGCATTAGTCGCAATGAAGGAGACTACGTGCTGCGAGAATTACATGAAGGAATCTGTGGCGCGCACGAAGCTTCGGCGGCGTTGGCAAGAAAGGTCAAACTGATGGGATACTACTGGCCCAAGGTGGTGGAAGATTCCCAGAAGATGGTTGCGGAATGTCACAATTGTCAAATACATGCGAATGAAAAGCATGTTCCCGGAGCCGAACAAATCGCTATAATGACGGCGTGGCCATTCGCAACATGGGGAATCGATATAGTGGGTCCATTCCCAGAAACGACAAAGAAAAGGAAGTACTTGATAGTCGCAGTTGACCACTTCAGCAAATGGGTAGAAGCGGAGGCAGTAACCGCACAAACACCTGAGCGAATGATCGAGTTCTTACGAGAGAACATTATCATGCGATTTGGAATCCCGCAAAAGCTTATAACCGACAATGGCACCCAGTTCAACTGTGCCAAGTTCAAAGCATACTGCGAAAGCATGGGGATCAAAAATCATTTTTCTTCCGTAAACCATCCCCAATCGAATGGTATGACGGAGGTTACCAACAGGGCCATGATTCAAGGCATCAAGAAGCGGCTAGGAGACAAAAAAACAGGTTGGGCGGATGAGATACCCCATATGTTGTGGGCATACAGAACCTCTGTAAAGGCAGCAACAGGCGAAACACCTTTCTCGCTAGTTTATGGGGCCGAAGCAGTCCTACCTGTTGAAATCAAGTCGCCCACAGATCGGATAATTTATTATTGCGACACACAAAATCCTATCAACATTAGAGATGCTTTGGATTCTGTGGAGGAACGAAGAGAAAAAGCTTACATGCGAATGGCAGTATACCGCAATAGAATCAAGAAATATCATGACAGAAGAGTGCGAAAAGTAATAATCAACGAGAACGACTTGGTCTTGAAAAAAGCGGATAAAATACAATCCAGAGATGGCAAAGGCAAGCTGGGCGTCAACTGGATCGGACCATACAAAGTATCCAAGAAGCTGGGACCAGCCACTTTTGAAATAGAAGAAATGAGCGGAAAGAAGCTCCCACGCACCTGGAATCTAGAGAATCTACGCCTATATAAAAAGGCCGAGTAGTTCGAGGAAATGACGAGTACTCTTTTTCCTTTTATGAGTTTTTCCCATTGGGTTTTCTGATAAAAGGTTTTAATGAGGCTTTGATCCCACACAGTTGGTGTACCTATGTAATAAACCTTTTCTCTTTATCAATAAAGGTATTCAATTATTACATTTTGTTACGCCCGAATGCGGATTATTCTTAAAAACACATAAATGTGTTGCCTATTAAAGAAAGGCGGATGCATGGTTACGCATCACTCGCAAAACCCTTAGGGTTAAACTCAAAAAACACATAAATGTGTTGCCTATTAAAGAAAGGCGGATGCATGGTTACGCATCACTCGCAAAACCCTTAGGGTTAAACTCAAAAAACACATAAATGTGTTGCCTATTAAAGAAAGGCGGATGCATGGTTACGCATCACTCGCAAAACCCTTAGGGTTAAACTCAAAAAACACATAAATGTGTTGCCTATTAAAGAAAGGCGGATGCATGGTTACGCATCACTCGCAAAACCTTATGATCAAAACTTATGATTATTTTCGAAAGAAGAATTATAAGTTAAGGCATAAAATTAAGCGAATAAACGAGTACTCAAAATTGCAAAAAGGGTCTGGCCACCCTAGCTATGAAGAAACACAAATATGGAGTCGGCAAAAGGACAAAGGGCACATATAAAGGGCAAAAAAGTGACAATCACACACATATGAAAAGCAACAACCGAAAGAAAATATATATATCAGAGCGGTTTGTTACATGGTTTTTACATACAAAAGTCCAAATATAAGTTAAGCTATGCTACAGCTTCCTCTCCTTCGCCCCTAATGCCCTCCTGGACTGCGACGACTCCCTCATCTCCTCTGGTAGGAGGATCTACTTCAAGCGAATCCTCAACCCTTGAATCAGTAACCGCTTCAGTAACCTCTTCGGTGAGAGGTACCTCTTGCACAGGTTGAGAAACGGCTTGGGGTGCCTCTCCTTCCGCGGGCTGAATAGGGATCTCGCAGCTAATCGGAGGATCCTGAAGACTCTTCCAATCTAAGAAGAGTACCTCATCCATATCAGCATCCTCGGCTTCCAGCTTATCCCACTCCCCAGTTAAATCCTTTTCAGGGATGGGAACTTTGGGGCGGTTAAGTACTAGACCCTGATGCCCGTGCTCATAAGCCGCATGAATCCGCTCCCCATACCAGTAGATGCGGGCGCCATCTTCAGCCAAAATCTCCTCAACCCTCTTCTTTTGGGCCTCCTTGAAAGCAGCTAGGTCGTCGAGGGCTTTTTGCAGTTCATCGGACTTGGCTTGAAGGGATTTAAGGGCCTCCTCCTTCTCGCCCATGGCCTTCTGACAGGTGCCCTCTAGGACCTTCACCTTCCCTTGGACATCATCATAAAGCGACTTCTGAGTCGCCAATTCCGTACCAAGACTTTCCAACTCCTTGGCTCGCTCTGCATCCCTTCGGAGAATGCCCTCAGCGAAATTGATAATCTGCATATAACACGTCTCACAAATAAAAATGGGCGAATATAAATATGCGATTACAATGAACACAAGATATTTGAAAGCGAAGGACAAAGCAATAATATACCTCTACAGAACGCTTCTCGATCCCTTCCACAGCAGTAGGGAGCGGTACTTGCTCGCGCACACGGGAGGCAGAGGGAAGTCGCCCGAGGACATTGCATATGGAAGATACAATATCCTTGCAAGAGAAGTTCACGGCCAGGCCGAAAGTCCTAGTCCACCATCCGCTAATATCGGGGATTGGCTGCAAAAGCATAAAGAAAAATATCAAGAGAACGGCAGATAGCTCATGAGGAAAAAGTAGCAATACGAGAGGGAGTAGATCAAGATACCTCGTGAATGGGGGTACTGCTCTTTCCTTTAGACGAGGCGGATACAGGTGCGCCGCCAACAGTAAGGGACACAGAAGTGTTCTTCTTTTTAGAACGAGAAGACTCTGTATCCACACTTATCTCCGCTTCCTGGTTAAAGGAAGATCCTCGGAGGCAGAAGCGGGACCTTGTGAAGCGGAAGCCCTAACCGGGGAAGCCGCCCCAATAGAGGGAATCGTCCCTCCAGAAGGATCCGCCCCTACAACGGAAGCGGTTTCCGTCATCCGCTTCTTTCTTCTCACCAGGGCTTTAGCCTCCCGATCTGCAACGATTTGAGATAAAGGATCACCCCTGCAAAGGGTTAAAAGAAACCATCAACTTGGAAATAAAAAGTACCTTGCACAAAAACGCGATAAGGAATATAGACAACGCGATCCCCCTCACGGTACGCAATCGCCACTCGGCTCCTTAACATATGAAAGGCCTGATCGTATGTCCATACAAAAGGAGGAGTGCTCTTCAGGAACTTGATAACGGCGGATTCTTCCTTGCTGGGATACCCGAAGTTCAAACTCTTTACGTTGGGTCGGCTCCAGCAACGAAGGAAGTTCAGGTTTTCCTCATTAAACTTGATAAAAAAGTAAGATCGATCCCACTCGCGGATCTTGTTCAGCTTCTCGTCAAAACCATAGTATCCGCTCTGGCGGATGAAAGTGAAATACCCCGCCGAGCTTTTGAAATGGTGGAGCTTGGAGAAGATTTTGGGCGAAAAGGGAACCTCCAAACAATCCGCCAAGAATTTGTCCAGAGTCAAATCGGCCCAGCCGTTAGGATGCAATTGCCCGGGCGCGATTCCGTAACCGCCTAGGACGGAAGCAATCTCATCCGCCAGCGGATAAGTAAAGCCGCAGATAATCTGGGCCACGAAAATAGTGAAGTACCCCTTTGGGTAATCGCCCGGTCCCCTATCCTCCCCAGGAATGATAGTCTCGAGACCTCGGAGCCAGGGATAATGCTCCCGCAAATCATCGATTGTCTCTTGACAAACCAGACTTCCCGACCTGTCCTTCTTTGGTAACAAACGAGGGGTTGGGACATGTGGCGGAATCAACTTTTTAGGGTCAAAACCTAAACCCTCGTCGGTTGTATTCGCCAGATGAAGGAATTCGGCGGGATGAGAATTACACCCAAGAGAGCTGGTTGAAGCTTCCTCAACCATCTCTTCGACCTCGTTAGAGACCTCGCGGACATAATCGTCGTCAAACGGCGCGAAGTCGAGGTCTGACATGATCGATAAAAGGAAAACAGAAGCAAAAAACCGAATAAGGAACAAATGTGAAAAGAAAAACTTACATGAAAAAGACAACACAGTGAAGTGACAGGATTAAGAGGTCAACGCCGGAAAAGAAGTAACGGAATTAAAAAGGTCGACGCCGAAGAAAACGAAAGAGGGAAAATGCACAAATTCAAAACTTTGAACTAATCGGACAAAGACGAAGCGTCCCCTATAAAAAGACCCTAAAAGGGCTCTTGCTAGACCAAGGGGGAGGCATGTGATAACCCGCGAAGCCCAAAACGGGTTATTCATTTCGCAAGCCCAGCCCATATTAAAGCCCCATGGGCTAAGATTGGACGGGACCCGAATGAAGGAAGCGGGCGCAGCGAGTAAACCGCCCCGAATTCCTAAACGGAGCGTCAAGACTCCCACTCAGAACCACGTTCGTTGCCATGAAAGCCACGAAAGGGACATGGCCTAAAAAGGGGTAACCGCCCTCAGAACGTGACCCACTAAGGAGTAACCGCCCTCGGCGGTTACCCAAAAACACCTATAAAAGGCCTTAAGAATAAAGGGGGAGGTACGTTCATATTTTTTTCCCACAAAGCTATTGCTAAATTATAGACTCATTTTTACAAAAACTGACTTGATCGTCGGAGAGTTTTCCCGGAGATCCTGTCTCCGGTTTTGTTTTGCAGGTAACTCCGGCAAAGAATATCAAATCGGATCCAGCAAGTTATCAGATATATTCTTAAACAAATGAGAATTGCAAGATGCACTTGGGAGATATGCAATTCAAGAGAAATATGAGTGGAAAGTCTACAAATCCAATAATTTTTTGCTTGAAGTTAAATGTAGACATGATGATGTATGTAAGTGGCGGGCTAGAGCTATCCTGATACAGAATTCCGAGATGTTCAGGCTTCAAAGAATGGATAGGATGGACCAACATACTTGTCCTAGAGATCAAATTTTATCACATCACAGGCAAGCGGGGAAACGTGTTGCAGGCACACTTCTAGCAAATAAGTTTGATCAGGGTGATAAATTTTATCGACCTAAGGACATTATTTTGGATTTTGAGAAAGAGCACACAATTAACCTTTCTTACATGCAAGCTTGGAGGGCAAGAAGTTGGGCGTTAGAAGCTCAATGTAGTACACCGTAAGAGTAATACATGTTACCGAACTACTATGACATTGGAGAGTACTAATCTAGGTACTGTTACCCATATTAAAATTGATGATGGTAATCGCTTTAAGTACTTCTTCTAAATAAAAATTGTGAATAGAAATCCATATTGAATATTCGCAATATACATTTTGCAAAGCACGTATTGCTAAAAAGATACTTTACAATTCGTCATAAGTCTTTGCATTTGTCTATTTACAAAGCCTTTTTTTTTGCTGAAAAAGGACTTTGCAATTTGCCTTAAGTCTTTGCATTTGCCTGCGAAATCCTTTTTGCTGAAAAAGAGTTTCACAAATCATCGGGAGGCTTCGCAATTTAACTATTTGTTAAACCCTGAATGACGGTTTATGGGTTTATCGTTTCGCAATTTTGTAATTGCAAAGTATCACATTTGAATATTGTAGTCAAACTGAGAAGTTCTAAACTAATAAATCACACATATACAACTCAAATGAGTTCGAAAATCATCATTATATCCTTTAACACTAAGCAACCAAACATAACACATTCAATTCATGTTAAATCATCACAAAATCAAAACCTTAAACATAAACCTATATCCTAGCCAAAATAAACAAAATCACCACAAAATCAAAGCCTTAAACATAAACATATATCCTAGCCAAAATAAACAATGCATAAACCAAAAAAGATGGAGGACACCTGCATTTGATTTGGTTTTATTCACATATTGATTCTTTCTAGATTTTGCCATGTTTTTCGTTCGTATTTTGATTCGCAAATCGCAACTATTCGCCTCGCAATTCGCTTTTCTTTGGCGAAGGTGAAACCGGAATGAGAATGTGAGGGGTTTGAACAGAACAAGGGTGTTATGTGTAATCCGGACGTCGAAGAGTCTTGGTGTAGTGGGTTTTAAATGTGTCTCCCTATTGTGCTAGCTTTGTAAAAACCCATGTTTTAATTGAGAAACCAAAACAATACATAAGAGCCTTCGCCAACATTTCCAGATTAGATGATTGGAGAATACATTCTTAATTTTAAAAATAATATATATATATGAAGTGTGCAGTTATAGTTGGACTTTGAATTAGAATAATGAAAAATTAATACGGATTGGTATTTGTCAAAATTAATTTTCCAGTTCCTGCTGAAGATTGGAGAAGAATATTCCAAAGGAATAGGAAAGGTACATAGGAATAAAGATTCATTTAAAAGCAATATTCATTTTTTTTTTGCTCAATTTTCTTTGCACGATAAGTTTAGCTTTAATCCTTGAATTGTTGGCAGATTTGGCTTCTTGTTTTGTGGAAACTAGAAACCTTGAACTCTTTAACCCAAAACTTTAAAAATTGTTCTACGATATATGACATATATAATTTCGTTGTTACTTTACTTTTCTATTTGTATTGATTGTACTTGTGTTGGCCTACGTTCTGTTTGCAATTTTAGCACCATATCTACATTTGAAAGTAGATGAGTAGGTAGCTGCAAAAATGATAATGCTGTTTTCTCACTATTGGAACACCAACCACTAGAAATGCACAACCCCTAGTCTTAACCAATACCAAATCCACTCGAAGGAAATTTCTTGTATATTTACATAATTAATAATTGTATATTTTATTTTCTTAGAGGCTGATGAATGATATCTCAGGACTTGGAGAATTGAAAAATGCCAGGATTTAATTTGTTGTATTGGATGGTTTACTACATTTTTAACTACTGTTGAATGATTTAATATATCTATTTAGTTGTGGACCACAAAATCAAAACCTTAAACATAAACCTATATCCTAGCCAAAATAAACAATGCACAAACGAAAAAAGATGGAGGACATCGCCATGTTTTTCGTTTGTATTTTGATTCGCAAATCGCCATTATTCGCCTCGCAATTCGCTTTTCTTTAGCGAAGGTGAAACCGGAATGAGAATGTAAGGGGTTTGAACAGAACAAGGGTGTTATGGGTAATCCGGACGTCGAAGAGTCTTGGTGTAGTGGGTTTTAAATGGGTCTCCCCATTGTGCTAGCTTTGTAAAAAAACCCATGTTTTAATTGAGAAACCAAAACAATACATAAGAGCCTTCACCAACATTTTCAGATCAGATGATTAGAGAATACATTCTTAATTTTAAAAATAATATATATATATATATATATATATATATATATATATATATATATATATGAAGTTTGCAGTTATAGTTGGACTTTGAATTAGAATAATGAAAAATAAATACGGATTGGTATTTGTCAAAATTAATTTTCCAGTTCCTGCTGAAAATTGGAGAAGAATATTCCAAAGAAATAGGAAAGATACATAGGAATAAAGATTAATTCAAAAGCAATATTCATGTTTTTTGCTCAATTTTCTTTGCATGATAAGTTTAGCTTTAATCCTTGAACTGTTGGCAGATTTGGCTTTTTGTTTTGTGGAAACTGGAAACCTTGAACTCTTTAACCCAAAACTTTAAAAATTGTTCTACGATATATGACATATATAATTTCGTTGTTACTTTACTTTTCTATTTGTATTGATTGTACTTGTGTTGGCATGCGTTCTGTTTGCAATTTTAGCACCATATCTACATTTAAAAGTAGATGAGTAGGTAGCTGCAAAAATGATAATGTTGTTTTCTCACTATTGGAACACCAACCACTAGAAATGCACAACCCCTAGTCTTAACCAATACCAAATCCACTGGAAGGAAATTTCTTGTATATTTACATAATTAATCATTGTACATTTTATTTTCTTAGAGGTTGATGAATGATATCTCAAGACTTGGAGAATTGAAAAATGTCAGGATTTAATTTGTCGTATTGGATGGTTTACTACATTCTTAACTGCTGTTGAATGATTTAATATATCTATTTAGTTGTGGACCTGTGATTGAATACTTTGTCTACTTGTTAATTTGATATTTTTAGAGTGAGTTTAAATTTTATTTTATTATGTAATAGCGTTAAACGGTTATTAATAGGTTCTGGTAGTAAATGGGTTTTTTTATATGGTGCGATTTCTGAGGATAAGATTCTTGAAGCCTTTCACCCGATTGATCATAAAGATATTACTCAGGCTTTCTTTAGTATTAGGGCTACTAAAGCTCCTGGTATTGATGGGTTCCCGACAGGTTTCTATCATAAACATTGGGAAACTGTGAAGGATGGGATTTTCAGTTTTGTTGAGGGGATTTTTAGGGGTTCTGAGGATATTAGGCCGGTGAATATTGTTATTGCTCAGGAGATGGTTCATTCTATGAAAGTGAAAAAAGGCAAGTGTGGCATCATGGCTCTTAAACTTGATCTGGAGAAAGCATATGATCGGCTTAACTTGAGTTTTCTTATTGATAGTCTGAAGAGAGCTGGGATTCCGGATAATTGGAGGAGGTTAATTGAGGTTTGTATTACGTCTCCGGTGTTTCAAGTTCTGATCAATAGGGATATGTCTGAGGAGTTTACTACTTCTAGGGGTATCCGCCAAGGGGATCCTATGAGCCCCTTATTGTTTGTTATTGCTATGGAGAGGTTGACTCACCTTATTCAAGAGGCTATGGGTACTGGGAGCTTTCATCCTGTTTCTATTAATAAATTTTGTTCCCCGGTTACTCATGTGTTCTTTGCGGATGATGTTATGATCTTTGTCGAAGGTAGTGAGGAGCAAATTAGTGTGATCATGGATATCCTTAAAGACTTTTGCTCTGCCTCAGGCCAAAAGCTTAATATCCAAAAATCTCGTATATTGTGCTCTAAGAATATGGATCAAAGGGTCTGTAAAAGGCTGAGTGAGTTATCAAGTATTCCTCTTACTAATTCTTTGGGTAACTATTTGGGGATTCCTCTCCATATTGATAGAGTTTCTAAAGCTTCTTTTAAAGATATTTTGGATAAGACTAATAATAAGTGTGCTAATTGGAAAGTTAATTCCCTTTCCCTGGCGGGCCGTCTTACCTTGATTCAATCGGTGAACTGTGGAGCTCCTAATCATATTATGCAAGCTTGTCGGTTGCCTGAGCCTGTTCTTAGAGATTTTGATAAAATCAATCGGCGTTTCCTTTGGGGGAATTCGGGAGAAAGGAAAAAAGTTCATCTTGTTCCTTGGAAAGAGGTTTGTCAACCTAAAAATAAGGGAGTCCTTGGGATTAGACAAGTTAGAGACAATAATAAAGTGTTGTTAATGAAGCTCCTTTGGAGGATGTGGCAATCCCCGGTCGCTCTTTGGGTTCGGTTACTTTGCGGGAAATATAGGACGGATAGGATTTTTGGGGGTCCCCAAAGAGAGAATTCATAATTGCTCCTTTTTATGGAAAGGGGTTAATGTTGTGTTTTCTGAGTTTTGTTCTGGGGTTGGTTGGTCGGTGGGCAATGGTAGATCAATTAGTTTTTGGAACGATGCCTGGCTTAGGAATCGACCTTTAATAGATATTTGTTCTTATCCTCCGCCTCCTGAGATTCGAAATTGGAGTATTGCCGACGTTGTGGATTCGGAGGGGGATTGGGATTGGTCCAAGTTTGAGTCTTTCCTTAATCTTGAAACCCTCCTGAAAATCCGGGGGGTTAAAGTTAGTAGCATTGAGGAGGATGAGGATATTCACTATTGGAAGTTTACTAACAATGGTGCTTATTCTTGTAAATCTGCTTTTGAGGCTTTCAATCGGAGTTTGGATGATCCTCCTTCGAACCTTTGGAAGATTATTTGGGACTTAAAAGTTCGTTACCGAATTAGGAGCTTCATGTGGCTTGGTGTAAAGAATAGGCTACTTACAAATGTTGACAGGAAAAGACGTCATTTGGTGGATTTTGACGCTTGTAGTAGATGTAGAGCTCATGCGGAAACTATTTGCCATGTTCTTAGGGATTGCGCTAGGAGTAAGGATGTGTGGAGGAAAGTTCTTCCTGTCCAGTTTCTCTCTGCCTTCTTTGCATATACAGAACATGATTGGTTTAGTGAGGGGGTTAGAGGGAATCTGTTGGCTGAGCTGGAGCATGGTGCTATCCTTTTTGCTGTTGTATGCCAACAGATTTGGCATTGGAGGAAAGAGGATATTTTTGGGGAAGGTGCTGTTGTTAATCCTAATTTGCTTGCTTTCTTTTCTAAAGAAGTTAATACAATCATAGAAAGCTTCAAGGTTGACAATTTAGCTAGTTCCATCTAGAGGACTGTTATTCATCTCATTGGCTGGAGTAGACCTGGAGAGGGGATGGTTAAGTTGAATACTGATGGTTCGTGTCTTGAGAACGGCATAATAGCTGCTGGAGGTGTCTTAAGAGATGCTGGGGGGTGCTTGGTTGTCTGATTTCGCTCAGAATCTGGGTTTGGGCTCTTCGTTTACTGTAGAGCTCTGGGGTATTCTTTCTGGGCTTAGGCTCGCTATTAATCTGGGTCATAAGAGAGTGCTTGTGGAGGCAGACAACCTGGAGGCAGTCAAGATGATTTCTGACAAAAAAGGCTCTGTGTTTAGGTAGCCACAATTTAGTTAAAGAGATTAGAAGGGTTTGCTCCTCATTTGACTCTATCAACTTTTGCCATATTTTTAGGGAGCGGAATCGGGTGGCTGACCGGCTAGCTGCTGAGGGCCATGAAAGGGTGCTGGACATTTCAACTTTCTCTTCTCCTCCTGACTTCCTGTTTTCTTTGCTCTCGGAGGATAATGTGGGGTTAGCTTTCCTAGTCTAATTCCGGGCTAGTTTGGTTTGGTGTTTTGCTTGTCTTTTCTTTCTTTTTTCTACCAAAAAAAAGGTAGGGATGTAACTGGGGCGGGGAATACCCGCCCCGACGGGGCAGGGATTCCCTCCTGCCCCGTACCCGTACTCGTGAAGCCCCGTCACGAATCCCCGATTAAATCCCCGTTTATAACTGAAATGCAAAATTATTTACTTAAAATGTAAATATGGAGAATCAAACCTCTAACCAATTGAACACCGTCAAATGTATTCACCATCCGAACACATTCCACTTTTTGAACCATTCACTAATTATGTAAAATATATTATAAGGTTGAAATATTAGAATATTAGAATTTTCACACAATTCATAAAATAAGATTCACAAATTGTTAATTTGTTACGCAACGCTCCATTCTTCTCTGCTTCTGCTTCCTTCATATTCTAGGGTTCTATATCTCACACTCAACTCTGTCGCCGCCGCCGCCACCGCCACCACCACCACCACGACGTCGGCTCGCACACCTCGCACCACCACGTCGGCTCGCACACCTCGCACCGCCACCTCGCACACGACGCCGGAAACAGTGAGCGGCTTCGCTTCTCCTACTCGCTGTCTCCACTCCAGCGCCGCCTCCACCTCCTCCACCTCTCGATCTCGACCTCCTCCACCGCCGCCTCCACCTCTTCGCTTCTCCTACTCGGGTAAGTTTTCTAAACTCTGAAGGACCTTTTTGCGAGCCTTTGGTTCTATTGCTAGCAATGCATTGTTCTTACTCACAGAGACATCTTCGAATTCCAAATATTTTGCTTTTACTGATGATGAGTTTAAATTGTATAGTGTTGTCCTGGATTGTGTTTCTCTTGTATTCTTATATCATGGTGGCTTGTCAAATGAAAATTTGGACTCGTGGATTTCGACAGTCAGTGCAATTCTTAAGCTTGTAACCAAATTTTTTGATGAGAAGCTTGGAAATGCTGGTACTTTTACAGACAAAATGGATTTCGTGATTTTGTAGACAAACTTGTTGAGCCACTATTGTGCTTGTTGGGTTTCTTGCATCTTCATTCTAATGGCAGCAATACTGCTTGGACGGGAAGCGACTGTAGTTTCAGGAGGTTTTGTTGACTGTAGTTTGCCTTCAGTTATAGATGATTTGTATTTGGTGTTATTGATGATTTGTATTTGAAATTTTATATTTGACGTTCTAAACTCTGAAGTTTTTTAAATTGTATTCATCTAAATATATTGGGGTTATATATGATTTGTATTTGGTGTTTGTTGCCTTTAGTGAGGCACTCATCAATGAGTTTAAATCTCATTCATTTTTAGGTGATTGTGGTGTGATTTGGTTTTTTTTTTTAATGAAATTATGAATATGATATATTTTAATTTTTAGGTGATTTAGAATTTACTATAAATTATAATTTATAATTTTGTATTAATTGGGGTTTCCCGTGGGGCGGGGACGGGGATAGTTTTTGTCCCCGTTTAGGTGGCGGGGACGGGGACGGGGAATCCCCGTTTAGGCGGAGATGGGGATGGGAAATCAAATCCCCGCCCCACGCCATTTACATCCCTAGTATTAGGACAGGGTGTATATACAATTTTAATCTTATTGGGACAAATTCAGATACCTCGATCTTTAATGAATGGGTAGAGCACTTTTCGTGAGTATTGTACTTGTCGACACTCCTATTTTGAAGGATTCGCAAGGTTTTGATATTTGCAGAGTCAGTAAATTCTAAGATTAGTTTCTTGCTTTCTGCTCTTTACTTTTATTTTTATGACTTCATTCTCCCTCATATCTTCAAAAACTATGGTGGTTAGGATATGCTTCTCTTCCCTGTTCTAGAGTTTTGATATTAGGGGAATGTTTCTGCTGCTATAAAAAAATGATGGGAGATAATAGCGAGAGGGAGTAAATAATAATTCTTGATTCGGTAAAGGTTCCTGATTCAAACTAAGCAAAAAAATCAACCTTTCAACTTTAATCTCGTGGGTTATTTTGTACAATTTGGCTAGGTTTTAGGGTGATTTGATTAGACTAGTTTCTATTATTGTGACTAGTGTTAACAAGAATTTTGGATCTGGCATTTTAAAGTTGATACCGGTTCGAGGGGTTAATACTAATTTCATCTTTGTTTTTGTTTTCTTGGCTACTTTTCAGCATCATTGTTGCAAGATGAGTGGAATATATAAGAGCCTTGCACCGAAAACGAAGAATCTGTTAGTTGCTGGTGGGCTGACTGGTTTTGTAGCAGGGGTGTATATCTACACCATGAAAGCTGTGGGAGGTACAGATGAGCTACAGGTTGCTATAGATAAGTTTGAAGGCCACAAAAACAAGCAAGATGCTTGAGCCATCATCATCATCATCTTCTCATATAATCATGTAAATGGAAACTACAATAATCTTTCAGACGGAGCTGTTTTGTATTTGCATTTTGTACAATTTCTGATCTGCATGGATATTGAACAAGAAGGTAAACAAGCTTAGCTTTGTTTAAAAATAATATTTAGGAAAAGGAATCCATATGTTGTTTTTTGCCTTTGTATTTGAATATAGATTTTTTAGTCCATGATGATGCATATGGCCTATTTAAGGGTAATATAGAACCTCCAGGTTCTCTCTCGAGTCTGAAGGCAGTAGCTCAATGGCTCAAGTCAGAAAGTGTCCTGCATGAAATGGCACTTGACTGTTTTTTGAGATGCGATCAGATATCATATTTCCAGAAAATGTATAAAATGTTGGATGAGAATTTTAATCAACATTCGATCATGGATGTTTTAGCTGGCGATAGACAAGGTAGTGAAATATATTGCTACTGTTTATTTTCCATTAAAGTATGGTTGCAGGCAAACGGTTTAGGAGCAGTATATAATGCTACGAATGGTTTAAAAAAACTTCTTTATTATTCTTTTCTTATTTATGTCAAAAGAAAAATGCCAATTTCAATAAAACTTTATTTTTATTTTCTTGTTTATGATCTCATTGAACATAAACAGGCAGTTTTGTTGAAATTGGCAAAAAAAAAAAATTGTCAATTTTAATACTGGAATGACAATCAGATTAATGTCAATTTGTCAAAATGTGAATGGATAACAAGTTATTCATGAATTTTGAAATTTATTGATCTAGCGCTAGAATCGTTAAATTGTTTATTTTAACCATACAAGTAAGCAATTTGACATTGAAATGCTGGAAAATTGTCAAGAAAATAAGATTTTAATACCTTTATCGAGGCAAATTCAAATTTTAGTGCTAATAAAGTCTCGAATCAAATGAGAAAAGCTATCTATAGAAACTGGAAACTGGAATATGCATTTTTTAACTTGCAACATAAGCTAAGCCCCATTTGTTTACAAAAGAAAAATATAGTGTTTTAAAAAAATATTGGGCAAGGGAATATGGAAAATAAAATATTTGTCGGTGTTTGGTTACAACAACAAAAGAAAACGAGAAAAAATGATGGATAACAACTATTTTCAAAACAGTAAAAAGTTTTGGAGTAGAGTTCCAAATGTTTTACTCTTCTCAAAGAATACTTACTTTATTCATATATTTTTCTTTTTACTAACCTAAAATTTTCCATTAACTTATTTTCCTAAACAAACAAACATCGAAAATCAGAAAAATATTTAACTGCACAATATTTTTTTTGGCAAAAATATCTCAAATAGGCATACATCTCATTATGGTGAGTTTGAAAATTTAACCCAGTACAAGAATCAGTAAATTCCAAGCAGGTAATTTCTTCATTATTGAAATTATTAAGACATAAGAGAGATCCAAACTATCAGTAAGATGAGCTTAAATTAAGTTTAATTTGAAGGCATATTACGTTAAGGGTCAGTTTGACATTACTTTCCAAGAGCCTAAAAACAGTTTTTCCTGCTTAATTAGCTTAAGTGCAAAACTGCTTTCTTAAAAGCTGGAAAAGATGGGAAAGTGTAGCTTTTGGAGAAAACTGATATTAATTTTTTTTAGACAAAAATAGTCATATCTTTCAATATAACCTAATATATATTAGGCTTACCAAAAAAAGATAAGAGAAACCAAACCTACTCGTACTATCTAGAAATAAGTATACTTTTATTATTATTAAATTTCTCCAAGAGCAATAAACTTAAATCAAAAAAATGTTGTTACTGCCTTTTGGACTGAAGGCAGCCTCAAATTTGATTCCGTAAGCATAATTTAACAGATACACCTCATTGCGCCATAAAAAGCACAACAAAGTAACTACTACTACTACTTGCTGCCAATTTTCATGACTTAATATCCAGTAAAGGAATTTAGTACCTATCCGAAGTCAAAATATGGGTTAGTTTAATCTCTGATGGAAAGAGATGCTTTCAATCTTCCAACCAGATGTGGTAGGCTCTTGAGATTATCCTGAATCGACTGGTCCACACATGACTCAAGAACATTCACAGCATCAGATCCTATCTTTTGGAGCTTAGCTGCCTCAAATTTGTCTTGGCATACCATCAATGACCTATTCAACCTTTCCTGCCAAAATTCAATAACAAATCAATATCAGTATCAAGTGATGCAGTAACCTCACAATCCATTCCTGAAATACTTGTATGCATTTTAGAGTTACACTATAGAAGCAATGATGCATTATTTAAAAGCTTTTTAGATATGTGCTTCTCTAATCTCTCCCCACAAACACAGTCTGAAAGGTTCCTCTCTGCTTCCAAGACAGATCGCTCGCTCAGCAGAAGTAATTGGAAAAAATAAAACTGATATATAGCTTTCAAGCACAAGTAACATGTTTCCTCCTCACTTTCACAGAAAAGTTGAGATTTTCTGAAACAGAATTACCTAGTCCATTGAATGAAACAAAAACATACAAATGGTATAATATATGAGAAATAACCACCTCAAACCCCCATAACTTGGATATTTCAATAATCACATTCAAATACAACAACAACAACAACAACAAAGCCATAGTCCCGAAATGATTTGGGGTCGGCTAACATGAACCATCATATAAAACCGTGAAATCAAGTCGTGTCAGCGACACAAATTCTCTTCCCTCCACTCTTTCCTATCCACTACCATATTTTCCTCAATCCCCAATATACTCATATCACTCTCGATCACCCTCCTCCAAGTTTGCTTAGGTCTTCCCCGACCCCTCACCACTACATCCCTTTGCCACTCTTCAGTCCTCCTAACCGGCGCATCAAGCGCTCTTCGTCTTACATGGCCAAACCACCTTAGTCGGTTTTCCCTCATTTTATTCTCAATAGATGTAACCCCTACTTTTGTCCTAATTATTTCATTGCTCACCCGATCCTTTTTCGTATGACCACACATCCATCTCAACATATGCATCTCCGCCACCGACATCTTATGAGTGTGACAGGGTTTCACTGCCCAACACTCCGTCCCATATAACAGTGCTGGTTTGATTGCCGTGCGGTAGAATTTTCCCTTCAATCTATTGGGCATGTCGGGGTCACAAAGGAAACCCGTAGCACTCTTCCACTTCGCCCAACCAGATTTAATCCTATGAGCAACATCTCCATCTACTTCTCCATCCGTTTGGATAATAGATCCTAAATACCGAAAGCAATCCGATGCCTGAACAACTCTCCCATCTAGGGTGATTGTCCCTGCCTCCCTACTCCTATCGCCGCTAAACTTACACTCCAAATATTCTGTCTTATTTCGGCTCAGCTTAAAGCCTCTAGATTCTAAAGTTTGTCTCCATAGTTCCAACTTCCTCTCCACGCCTTCTTTCGTCTCATCAACCAACACAATATCATCTGCAAACAACATGCACCATGGTATACCATCTTGAAGTGAACTCGTTAGTTCATCCATAACGATGGCAAAAAGAAATGGGCTTAGTGCAGAACCTTGATGCACTCCAATCGTAATATGGAACTCTTCAGTCTTCCCAACACTAGTGTGTACACTCGTGCATGCTCCCTCATACATGTCCTTTATGATGTCAACATATTTCCGCGAAATGCTTTTCCTTATTAGGGCTCACCAAAGTACTTCCCTTGGTACCTTATCATATGCCTTCTCCAAGTCAATGAAAACCATATGCAAGTCTTTCTTCTTATTTCGATAGTGTTCCATTAATTGTCTCATTAGGTGGATGGCTTCCATAGTTGATCTTCCCGGCATAAAGCCAAACTGGTTTTCCGAGATCTTCACCGTCCTCCTTAGCCTTTGTTCGATCACTCGCTCCCACAATTTCATAGTGTGACTCATTAATTTGATTCCTCGATAGTTGGCACAATCTTGGACATCGCCTTTGTTCTTATACAACGGGATTAGGATACTTTTCCTCCATTCGGATGGCATCTTATTGTTTCTCCAAATTTTGTTGAAGAACGTCGTCAACCATTCGATTCCTCTCTCTCCCAAACATCTCCAAATCTCAATAGGGATGTCATCAGGTCCTACTGCCTTCTTCAATCTCATCTTATTTAATGTCATTTTGACTTCACCCTTTTGAATTCTCCGTATGCATTCACGATTTATCATATCGTGAGGGATACTTATATCTCCAACCTCTTGTCCGCGATCTCCATTAAATAAGTTATCAAAATAGGACCTCCATCGTTCCTTGATATCCTTATCTCCAACTAGGACTTTTTGGTCCACATCCTTCACACATTTAACTTTTCCGAGATCTCGCGTCTTCCTATCTCTCATCCGAGCAATTCTATATATGTCTCTTTCCCCTTCCTTCGTATCCAATCTTGTGTACAGATCCCGATTCACCTTTGCTCTAGCATCTCGTATGACCTTTTTTACTTCCCTTTTAGCCTCTTTGTACTTTTCGTAGTTCTCATCACTCCTGCACTTCCCTAATATTTTATAGGATTCTCGCTTACTCTTTACTGCTTGTCGTACTTCTTCTGTCCACCAAGATGTGTCCTTACCCGGTGGCATGCTACCTTTAGATTCCCCTAGAACTTCCTTCGCTACTTCCCTTATACTATGCTCCATCTTAGTCCATATTGAATCTATATCTAAATCCATATTACATGTCCAAATATCTTTTTTGGCCATCTCATCCACAAATTTTTGTTGATTCTCCCCTTGCAGTTTCCACCACTTAATCTTAGTCTCCACTTGTGGTGTTCGTTTTCTCATACATCTCCTACTTCGAAAATCAAGCACCACTACTCTATGTTGGGTTGTCGTACTCTCACCAGGGATCACCTTACAATCAATATAACTCTTTCTCCAAGCACTCCTTACTAGGAAGAAGTCAATTTGGCTTGCATTACCGCCACTCCGATAAGTCACTAAGTGGGATGTTCTTTTCATAAACCATGTGTTCATGATACTCAAGTCATAGGCTGATGCGAATTCCAAGATATCATTTCCTGCTTCATTTTTATCTCCAAAACCATACCCTCCATGAACACTCTCAAACCTATCTCGCCTAGAACCTACGTGTCCATTGAGATCACCACCTAGTGCCATCTTTTCATCGCTAGGAACCTGTTGCACCACTTCCTCCAAGTCCTCCCAAAAAGCTTGTCTTATAGAGACATCTAATCCTATTTGTGGTGCATATGCACTTAGGACATTTACAACCTCATCTCCTATCACAAGCTTAACACTCATAATCCTATCGCTCTTCCTAGACACCGCTACTACATCATCAATATACTCCCTATCAATACCTACTCCATTTCTACCCTTATCTTTTCCTGAGTACCACAATTTATAACCCCAATGAGCTATCTCTCTAGCCTTGGCTCCAACCCACTTGGTTTCTTGTAGGCACATTATATTTATTCTCCTCCTCTTCATAACATCTACAATTTCAGCTAATTTTCCTGTCAAAGAGCCTATGTTCCATGTCCCAAAGCGTAACCTATTACCCCTACCCCTACCATTACCATGGACTAGCTTATTTACCCGCAACCCTTGCATATTTGACACCACCCCCGGGTCTTGGGGTGGCGCGCCGCTTCGGGGCGACGACCTAGCAACCCTTGCATATTTTTCACTACACCCGGGTCTAAGAAGTGCAGCGCGTCGCTGAGTAGGGAACACCCCCACGATATTCATACTATGGTTCATGTCATAAGATGTAGCTAAGTTTTACGCTGGCCGCCACAAACCTACCGCAACCCTCCTCCTTTGTCTGGGCTTGGGACCGGCTGTAAATGCCACCAAGTGACCCTCACATGCGGAGGGAGAAACTACACCTGCGGGTAATGATAATATATGTGGTGTTTAATTTAGAAAGAAAAGGATCGAATTCCACCAATCTGTTTACACAACAGAGTATTATGAAGATGAGGAAACAAACTTTATGATATAATTTTCCTTTGGTGGAAGAAAGTTTGGAGTATGTGAATCTGCCTTCAGCAAACCTCAAATGTTTGAAAGTGATGAATCACACAAGGAGTCTGTAGGAAGTGTGGATGATAACTCTGAAGGCCAACAAGAATTATGGAAGCCAATGCATGCTTAGAATCTATGACACAAAAGATGGTAGCTTTGAGGATAGTGTGATTCAAGGCGATAATATCACGTACTACAGTAAGTATACGTGCTCCTTTTTTGCATCTCCATATGTTGACAGTTTAGTTTATCCAAGATGGTGGCAGTAACTGAGAAAATTAGCCACTTAACTTCACCCACTTGAACATAAGCTAAACTGTTTCTCTATTATGAGGTAAATAACTTCAGTTTGCTTTTAGCTGGTTTTGGGCAGTATGGATTTTTTTTCCTTTTCGTCTTTGCAAGTTTATTATTAGCTTATTGTTTTCTATTGCATATCTAATCATGTGATGTATCTAACACTGAAGCATTCTATGGGTGAATGTAGCTATTTTTTCATTTTTTTGGTACATATTTCCTGAAGTTTAATTATTGTTATTGAGGTTTGTTTTCGGCTTATGTTGAGTGCTTTGATTCTCTTTTAAACTGTTTGCCTTGCTTTTTTTATTTAAAAAAGAAAATCAAATGTTTTTTAGTCTATTTAGAATTCTAAACATCACTGGGAAAAATTAGCTGACAATGAAACCCTGCAAAAAAATGTTAATGACGGTGGGGTATGATCACAATAATCAGGCTTCATATGTCTGGGTTAAATTATCAATCTCATAGAACGACATTGTTAGCTTGCCAAGTCTATTTTCAAGTTGACTAACATCAAAATCATGTTTTCAGCTTAAGTCCAATTTCTATCCTGAAAATCATGTTTAAGTTTAACTTGACATCAAAATCATGTTCGAAGAAAAAATCAGTCAGAAATATAAAACAACTTACTTGAAACTTGGCCATCTCGTTCTCAAACAGATGTTGAGCGTTGACAACAGGAACACTGCATCTCTCAACACAACTGCCTATCTCTTCCTGCTTTCTTTGCCTATCAAAGCATTCATATGCACATTTGAAGTATGCTTGCTGCAAGAAGTTACGTTTCAAACACTATACAAAAAGGACTCATAAAGACAACCTGATACAATCTGGCTATTTAAAAAAAATCAATAATTTCTCCGATAAATATCAAAAGCTTAAAAGGTAGAGCAAAACCAAATAAAGTTTCTTGGATACCCAGAAGTACCCTAAAAAAAGGTTCCTAAATCTCACAACCCCCGGAAATAGATAACATATGCAAACCTGAAGAGTGAAATTGACGTGATCTTGGATGGGAGAGAGATGGGTCTGTGCAGCTTCATTTACATCGTTGAGTTTCTTCCTTAATCTCTCTGACACCATCTGCTGTTCAATTGCAGCTATGTGATCCATTATTTCCGTCAATTAAATTGCTACCAATGTGAGAGATTTCAACCAGTTCTTTTTGAAGGAAAGGAATAGGGTTTTTGCCTTGTATGCTGCAATAGTAGGTAGAGGGTTTTAAGGGTTTTTGGCATCGGTTGCACAGAAAGTCATAAGTGGATCGGGTCGAAAAGTTATTTCTAACCCAACACCCAGCCCATTTAAACGTAAGGAGATCAAGATCGTTTTTGTCTCTTTTTCCGTCTCTTTTGGGTCTCTTTCTGCTTTCAAAATCCTCAAAATTCAAAAATCAATCAATACCCACATTCTTCCAATGGAGAGGGAAATGGAAGTCAAAGCAAGCAGTCCGATTTGCAAAGCTATCCCGTCTCTTCTCTCCTCCTTTGTTGATACATTCGTCGATTTCTCTGTCAGTGGTGGTCTTTTCTTGCCCTCTCTTGATTCTCAAAATCAACAAACCTCGGATTTAAGAACTCAATATCCCTCTCCGAATCGTCTGATTGCAGTTGGGGATTTGCATGGAGATTTGGAGAAAACCAAACAGGCATTCAGGTTAGCGGGCTTGGTTGATGGCTCCGATCGGTGGTCGGGAGGATCTGCAACGGTTGTTCAAATTGGTGATGTACTTGATCGCGGTGGAGAGGAGCTGAAAATCCTCTATTTTCTGGAGAAATTGAAGAGAGAAGCAACGAAATCTGGAGGCAATTTGATCACTATGAACGGGAACCATGAGATAATGAATATAGAAGGCGATTTTAGGTTTGTAACAAAGTTAGGATTACAAGAGTTTTCGGATTGGGCCTTTTGGTACTCTTCAGGTAACAAAATGAAGTCTCTATGCAATGGATTGGAAAAGCAAAAGGATATCTTTGCTGGAATTCCTTCCTGTTTCAGAGGAGTCAAAGAAGAGTTCTTGAATGGCATTAGAGCTAGAATTGCTGCATTAAGGCCTGATGGCCCTATTGCCAATAAATTCTTGTCCAAGAATGTGACAGTATTGGTCATTGGGGATTCAATTTTTGTTCATGGTGGATTATTAGCAGAACATGTAGATTATGGATTGGAGAGAATGAACAAGGAAGTAAGAGATTGGATAAGTGGGTTAGCCCAAAAATCAGCACCAAGTTATTGCAGAGGAAGGGATTCAGTGGTATGGTTAAGGAAATTCTCACATGAAGTAGCAATGAACTGTGATTGTGCAGCTCTGGAGCATGTTCTTGCTACAGTTCCAGGGGTGAAGCGAATGATAATGGGGCACACAATTCAGCAAGCTGGGATTAATGGGGCTTGTGATAATAAGGCAATAAGGATTGATGTGGGTATGTCAAGAGGTTGCACAAATGGGTTGCCTGAAGTTTTGGAGATCAATGACAAGTCAGAATTAAGGATATTGACATCCAATCCATGGTATCAGAACAAGTATACATCAAATTTGGATATGGAAGCTGATAGGAAGAAGGAAGGGAATGAGTTGCGGATGCAAGTGGAAGTGAAAGCTTAGAGAGTGAGAATTCAATCATGGAAGGATGGAGTTTGTTCAGCAGCAGAAACAGGGATTCTAAAAGCAGAAAAGCTTGCTCCTTTAATTGTGTTGATAAATTCTTTTTGAAAATTGCATATGATAGCCACTACTCTTATTGGTGGCTCTGTAAATGCCCCTGGAATTTGGGCTGCAAATGGCATCATCAGGTTTTAATCATTTCTGGCATTGCAATTTTTAGATTATTTACCATTTGGACAGATGTTATTTGGCTAATTTTTAGGGCTAACTATCTCAATTTCTTCTAGTTATACTCTTCACATTCCATGCAGGTTGTCATACAACGAATTGAACTAGTACTTCTTTAATACAATGTAATGTAATTAAATGCGGAATAAAATAGAATGAAATAATTATTCTATTACCATGCAAATTTTATATAAAATGAAATTATCATTACAATACTTTAAGTTACACTCTTAAAGTTCGGCAAGTTTTGACTATTGCCACCTTGAACTTTTTAAATAATTTATCACACACTTATAGTTGGCTTTAAACACTTATTACACACGCATGTGAGTGCTATAGAAAAAATGAAAGCGTATTAGTTCGTTCTGTATGTCATCTCATATGTCAAAGATGACAGATCAGTGATTTTGTGTGCAGGAGGTCCGAATGAGCCAACTTCAGGTGTGTGATAGGTTTTTAATGTAAACTATAGGTGTGTGATAGGTTTTTAGCTAAGTATAAGTTTGTGATAAGTTATTTAAAAAGTTCAAGGCAAAACTTGCCGACTGTAAGAGCATCTCCAATAGGGTGACATGGCTCTCTAAATTGTTAAATTTAGCTAGCCATTTAGAGAGTGATCACTCCAACAAGGTGATATGGCTCTCTAAATTAAATAGCTAGCCATTTTCACTAGCTAAATTTGGCTAGTCTCTTTGGCTTGCTATTTCTATTTTTTATTTATTTTTTCTCTTTCCTCTTTGTATCTTTTTTCTAATTTTTCTTTTTTTCTTTAAATTTAATCACTTTTAATAATAAAATAATCAAATAGAGAGTCAAATAGCTAGTATGGTTGGAGCAAAGCATAAATTTGGCTAGCTAAATTTGGCTAAACTAATATTTTATATTATTTTAGAAAGTCAAATAGCTAGTTAGTGTTGGAGATGCTCTAAGGGTGTAAATATGCATTAAGCTCTAGTTAAATGCAATTTTCATGTTTTTTTTTTTTTGCATTCTCGTTTTTTTTTGTTTTCGCATTTTTCCGTTTTCTTTTTTTTCCGTGTTTTCATGTTTTTCCCATTATTTTTTTCTTTCTTCGGTTTTCCAGTTTTCGTTGTTTTTCTATTTTTGGTCTTTTCCGTGTTTCTCATTTTTCATGTTTTTCTCCTTTTCTTTTTTTCGTGTTTTCACATATTTTCTCGTTTTCATGTTTTTCCCGTTTTTCAATTTTTGCGTTTTTTCTCGTTTTCGGGTTTTGCTTTTTTTTCGTTTTCGGTTTTTTCACTGAAAAATTGAATAATGTATTTTGTGATTCCATTACGATAAAAATTATAGGACTAACCAAACTTGGTAATGAGTTTTCATTGTAATAGGTATTCCATTACATAGTACCAAACGGGGCCTAAAGGTTTAAGCTCATAGCTAAGTGTCCAATTCACATGACATGTGTTAAAAATAAATCAATATATAGAATTGTCGAAAATTGAATCGTTGATCACTTAGTTAAAGATGCTCGATATCGTGTCACATAGTCAATTGAATTAAAAATTTAAGATGATACTGAATTGAAAATTGAAGATGATAGTTAAAAGCTAAATTCATGTTAATATGTGATCTAATATAACTGATATGATTAGATATGATATAAAATGATAATCATATCAAAGCATGGAAAACCCTTGACAATTTATGTTTTCTAAATGTGGACTGCTAAATATCATCCCCAAATTACTTATCACCGTTTTTATCTTGACTTTTTTGCCCTTCTCATAATTTTGATCAAAAACTGAAAATTCTCTCTCCAAAATCATAAACCCGAACAACAATAGTTGAAATTATGAAAATAATTCATGTGTGACAACCCATACTCCGAAAATGAATGATTACAAGTCGGAAACATTAAAATTTACATTTTTATCAAAGAATTCATGAAAATAATATATATATTTTACGACAATTTTGCATTTTTCGTCACTAAAAATTTTATGATTTTGCATTGGTCAAAATTTGGCCTAAACGAATGTCGCATCCGTTTAGGCCAAATTTTGGCAGATTCTCTCAAAAAAATTCAATTTTGAAAAAAATTATGAAAAGGGTAGAGGCGGTGATAAATAATTTAGGGGCATTAAATAGTAAAACTCTTTCTAAATTTACCCTATTACTAATTGAGAGTAAATTATGTTTCCTTGAGAGAAATATTTTCCTAGAGAAAGTAAAATATCCTCACTTATTTGAGAATGGGTATAATTGTTGAACATAATTATGGTAGTTAGAGAGAAATTATTTTTAATAGGATAAATAACATCGTAAAAAAGTGTTAGACGCTAATTGGATGGATAGACTCTTAAAAATTTATCGGAAATTAATTGACGATTAATCAGAAATTAATCGGATTTTATTTATTGATAAATAAATTGTTATATAAATTGAATTAAAATATGTATTGTACTACTTAAAAATAATAATATAAAATGGTTTACTAAATACATATAATTAACTAACGGAAATTTTTTACCCCTGTTGAGAGTTGCGGTTTTTTTCCCCTGTTGAGGATTGCTAGGGTTCCATCCCATACCTTTTGATTTCACCGCCTCTTGGTTGTTCCTCTCACTGCGGTTCTTAATTCTCCAACTCACTTCTCTCGCAAAAGCCAATTCCCTTGAATTGGTAGTTGATGTCTTCTCTTTTTGGTCGGGTGGGGATTTTCGAAGGTTCCTCTGGTTTGTTTTTAACCGCGGACTCTGGTTTTCTATACATCTCTTTCGCCTGAAGTTCTTCTCGGTGTTAGACTATGGAAGATCAACTACAACTCTTAAACATTGCGGACGATGGCTTTGAGTTTCAAGAACTAGTCAACTCTCATCTGCCAAACGAATACGAATTTTGTCTGGTTGGTACGGTAATTACAACTCGTTCGTACAATTTCACAATTCTGAAACATCGTTTGGCTAATGTTTGGCAACCTGGGAAAGGATTACAGATTGAAGAATTGTGAAGCAAATTAATCCTCTTTCATTTCTTCCACGCCTATGATTTGAGATGGGTCATGGATGGGGTCCCTAGACCTTCGATAATCATCTCGTGGTTCTCTATGAATTGATTCCTAGGGAAGACCCGTCTGAAGCACCATTACATTTTGCACATTTCTGGGTGCAGGTTCATGGTTTCGCAATGGGCTTTTTCACATAAATTGTGGGTAAGGCATTAGCTGACTACATTGGGAGCTTTATCTCTTATGATCCTAAAAACGTCTAGACTCATGGCAAGATTTTTATGTGCATCAGAGTATGAATTGATATAAGGCTTCCATTGAAAAAGGAAAAGAAACTAAGGAAGGCAGGCAGGAGGAGAGTGGCTGACATTCACCTTCAGGTATAAGAAGTTACCAATATTTTGTTTTATTTGTGGGCTCATATGCCACATTGATCGAAATTGTGAACGTTACTATCAAATGCCGCTGAAGAGTTAAACAGAGACTGGGATATCTTGCTCTGTGCCATACCCAAACATTTGGCTAATCTGGGAGGGGAGAGATGGTTCAAGGAAGAAGCGGATGGTCTAGGGAATACATCAAGTTTGGCAACACAAGACACAACTCTAAACAAAGTCACAAGGTCTTCACCGTCTCAGGGAAGTGGCCAAGGCAGCTTTCTAGGTCTGAGAAATCTGTAATGTTTGGCTAACAATTTGGGGGCCAGCCTAATAAGAAAGGATAAGGCAGTGCTTCAAGACATCATTAATTCATCAGAACATGAAAAGTGGAATAGAAATACCTAAGGAGAAAAAAGGAGATGTAATGCAGCTATAGTGGGTCAAGAGAGAGATTCGGGTACAGGGGTTCAGTAAATTTAACAGGCACTTCAGTAATAGATGTCGTGAGCACAATGGAAGTGGACCAGTACAACCTGAAGGATAATTAAACTGATGTTCATCAGCACCGCTCGACCACTCAGCCTGGCAATAAAACAGTAACTACAACTAGGGCTAGGTACAGTCCGGTCCAATTCAGAGATTCAAAAATCTCCAAGATTGGATTGTAGTTCGGAGATATCAAAATAGAAATCTCCAAACTTGAATTGAAAGATTAAATCTCCAAGATTGGATTGTACCAAAAAGTTCGATTCAATCCAGTTCGGAGATTCGGAGATCGGTTCCGGTCCAATCCAGTTCAATCCAATACGGTTATTCGGTTATTCGGATAAATATTCTAATGAAATAAAAATTAAATTTATAAGATAAAAATATAAAAATATTTAAGTAAAATAAAAATTCTTAGCCAAATGAAATAACATTTGTTTACAATACATATTAATTGTCAAACAAAATCAATGTGCTTGAAAAACTTCAACACTCCAATTGAAATATGGATGTAAAAGACGCTGCAACATCAGGATCAGAACTAATCTCTGCAAAATTAGAGAACAAAGTTAAAAATAAATTCATACTAAGAATACATCTGAATATGTAATCAGTATAACCTAAAGAAGACAAATGGTTAATTAATTCTTTTTAATCCAATTTTATCAAAATCTATAAATAATAAATTATGCACATAATAAATTCATATTCACACTAAAATAAATAAATAAAAATAATTTTTTTAAGGAAATATTACCTTGTTCAATATCTTCGAGATCATCAAGTTCTTCTTCATATTTGAACGGTAGAGTCGAGGTTCTTAGCCAATCTTGACAACAAATCAACACCGCAGCAGTAATAGGAGTTAAAGAACTCCTAAATTGATCTAAAGTTCTACCGCTCGTGCTAAATATAGATTCGGAAGCCACAGTAGAACATTGGATTGCAAAAACATCTTTAGCAACTTGAGATAAAGCTGGATACCTTATAGCATTAACCTTCCACCACGTTAGAAGGTCAAAATCAACTACATATTTCTCAGGTAACTCATTGACTATCCCAATCTCCCTCAGTTACCACATTATTTTTATCGACATTCAAAAAATAATCATCAATATCATCATCAATGTCATCACCCACTTCATCAAACTTAGAAATTTGTGCTCCAAAATCCACATCTTTTACCTTGTATTCATCTAACAATGTAATAATAATCTTTGTAACTCGTGCCACCAACTCATTAGCATTACTCTTGCTATAAAATTCAATATATTTAGCCATCAAATATTTCATCGTATACCTTGGATCTAAAACTACTGCTACAAAAAGCATCATATTCATTGTGTCAATAGAATCCCAATATTTATCAAATTTTGCTCTCATCTGAATTCCCATGTGTTTCAAAGAAGAATTTTTACTATTTTGGCATAATGTTATATCCTTGAGAATTTTCATCACCTCGGGAAAATAAAGGCTTGATGTAGAGTATGATGAGCCAGATAATTTGCAAGTTATGTCATAAAACCTTTTCAAAAACCTACACAGATTCTTAATATTCACCCAATCACTCTCAACAAGAATATCATTCACAAATTCCTCTGCATATTTCTTATTAAGATCTTCTAACTTGTCAAATGCCTTTTGATATCCTAATGCAACATCCAACATCAAATAAGTACTATTCCATCTAGTAGGGCAATCTAAACATAATGCTTTTATATACTTAATGTTTGATGACTCACAACAACGTTTGAAGGTAGCAAGTCTCTGTGGGCTATTACGAATGTATTTAACTGAAGCTCTTATTCTTTTGATTGATTCATCAACTAGTTGAAGACCATCTTTGACTATCAAATTAAGAATATGAGAACAACATCTCATATGAAAAGAAACTCCATCCAACACAAGTGCATTTTTTTAATCAATTTTTTCTTCAATTGTTCAACTGCAACATCATCAGCTGAAGCATTATCAACAGTTATGCACATTATCCTAGTTAATCCCCACTTTTCCATGCAAGAACTAATAGCATTAGCAAGATGAATCCCTTTATGACTTTCTACCACACAGGAATTCAAAATTTTCTTTTGCACACACCATTCACTATCAACAGAATGAGCAGTTAAACACATGTATGACACATTTTGGAGACTTGCCCAAGTATCTGTAGTTAAAGATACTCTTTGACATTGGGAGTTGATTAAAAGTTTCAATTTCATTTTATCTTTGTTAAACAAAGAAAAACAATCCCTAGTGATAGTTCTCCTTGAAGGGATTTTGAATTCTGGAAGATTGTTAGCACAAAAATCTCTAAACCCATGTTTTTCAACAGTCCTAAATGGCAATTCATCTATTACAATCATTCTAACCAAATCTCTTCTACAACGCTCCTGATAAAAACTATGACAAACCAATTTTGCTTTCTTACTATCATTTGGTTTGTTAAATACTAAAATTGGCTGAGTTTTATCTTTATTTTTTTGTGCTTCAGTCAAATCTTCTTTATGTGGAAATTTTTTACGAGATTCTCTCAAATGTTTCCATAGACTTGAAGTTCCTTTCCCATTTATTCCTTGATAATTTCCATGACACCAAATACAAATTACTCTACCAGTTAACTCTCCTTGTGAATCACGAAGCTTTGTAAAATGTTCCCACACAAAAGATCTAGTTTTGCTATCTTCTTGAGAAAGAGATGCATCACCTTTTTGAGATGGAGAAGAGCCAACAATGTCAGTTTGGATATTTGGTCCACTGATGCTAGTACTATCAGCATGTGATTGTGGTCGGGGTGGTAGCATAGAGTTAAATTTAACACTATCTGTTGATGAACTATCACACGTTGATTTCCGCTTGATGCCCGAAGAAGACATTTTCCTTCATTAAATTACAAAAACATTAGTTCAAACGAATTACTAAACCAATATCCCAAAAAACAATAGTTCAAATTGAATTATGCAGTAACTATACAGTAAACACCCACTTGTTTAATGAAATAGAATATAGTAAACACCCACTTCATTATATGCATTGTTTTTAGTCATAGTGTCAAATTCATTTTTTTAATGCATCTGTCCAATTCGTGAAGGCCACTTCTAAGATAATTAGAAACTAATTAAATAGTTTTTGTTTTTTTTCCTTTTACAAAATAAAAAAATACTAATAAAAAATTAACAAAAATTTAATAATTATAATATTATTAATTCGAAACACCAACCACATAAATCTCACAAAATCAAAACACACATTTATACATGGATCTAGATCTAAAGCCGAGACCAAGAACAGAGATAAAAACAAAAATGTTTGTACCTCCGTTAAACCACTATCGTCCGCCGTCCACAGTCATCGGAGTTCGTCCAACTCCACTTACCACTAGATGTTTTGCTTTCTCCTTTAGTTCATCAAGATCTTACCTTTAATATAGATCTAAAAAAATCAGATCAAACGAACCAAGAAAACTGATTATTAAACTCGAAAAAATAAAAATATTAAAAGGGAGATCTCTTACCATCACCAAAAAGCCCACCCTGAATCACCGGAGAACAACGTTTCCAAACTTACACAAAAAAGGGGGTTTTGATGTAGCTAAAAACAATAAAAACTAAGTTAAGAGAAGTTAAGAGAAAAGAAAGTAAGAGAGTGAAAAGTTAGAGGGAGATGAGAGGGTTAATTGATAGAGAATTAGAGTTGTAGATGGAAGCAGAGAAAATAGGGAGGCGTAGAAAATAGTGAGGGTTGCTTAGGATATATATAGTTAGGGTTTAGTTAGGTTAGATTTGGGTTTTATTTGTGTTGAGTTTGAATTGGGTTGGGTTTAATCATTAGGTCAACCGAATTTGAAGCCCATTAACTGAATAATCCCCAAATTGTAGACCCTTTTATTATGCTATCCATTTAATTATTTATAAAATATAAAACTAATAATAAAATTTGAAATGATAAATTTTATGTCAATAAATTATCGGTTTTTTCAATCCAGTTCGATCCAATTCAATCCAATTCGGTTATCAGTCCAGTTTCGGATAATTTTGGTCCAGTTCTTTAATAAAAAGTCAACGGTCCGGTTCTTTAAAAAATGTCAACAGTTCAGTCCAGTTTCGGATATTTTGACTCGGATATTCAGCCCAGTCCAGTATCTTCAGTCCAAATGCCTAGTCCTAACTACAACAGCACAGAATGAGAAGTTCGTCTCAAAAAACGGAAAATTGGCAGACCTGAGTGCTCGGGTCTGCCCTGCGCAATGAAGGTACTGAGCTGAAACTGCTGGGGACTAGGGAATGTCCAGGCAGTTCCAATTTTCTGTGAGCTTATTAGAGCTCATAAACCAGATATCGTTTTTTATTTCAGATGTTGGTGTGTAGTACTAGAGTTGAGGAAATCCGAGTTCGCTTGGGTTATGAAGGTTGTTATGCAGTGGATTGTGTGGGGAGAAGTGGAGGTATATGTGTTTTTGGAAGATTGCATATTGGTGTGCACTACTCTCCTTCTCCACTAATTACATTGATTTGGAAATTAAAGATAGAGAGAGGGGTAACTGGAGACTGACTGGATTCTATGGCTGCCCGGAGAGTTCAAGAAGGAAACAATCGTGGTAAATTTTACGCAACATTGTAGTAGCTTAAGTAGTTCCTTAGGCAATTGTGGGTGACTTTAATGATTTGCTTTCCCCAACAGATAATAAGGGGCTAGTTGCCCACCCGGATTGGTGTTTTAAGGGATTTCGAGAAACCATTAAGGCATGTGGGTTATATGAGATTCTGCTAGAAGGGTACCCTTTCACCTGGATTCGACATAGAGGTAAAGATAACGAGGTTCAAGAAAGATTGGATCGAGTTTTTGCTTCGACAAACTAGCAGTTAATTTTCCGAACAACTTCGCTCAGAATACAATCGCTCCGATCTTGGACCACTCATCTAGATGGTTCTTCTTTGAAAATAAATGGCTTCAGGAGCCCGACATCAGCGACCTTGTACTTTAAGAATGGCAGGCTTTGGTTTTCCTCCCGATATCTGAAAGGCTGAGCAGAGTGGCTGACTATCTAAGTAAATGGGGACAACTACTAAACAAAAGTTACAGGCAAAAAGTCAAGTCTAGTAACAGGAAGTTAGAGCAGCTCCATGAGTCAACCTCCCCAACGGTGGCTACTGAATACAAGACAGAAAAAAAAACTAATATCCCTCATACTACAAGAAGAAGATCATTAAAGACAATGGTTTAAGATATTTTGGCTCACATAAGGGGATATTAATACATAGTTCTTTCACTCATATGCCAGTGGCAGACATAAGCGTAACAGAATCTCCCGCCTACAGAATAATGAAGGGGTCTGGGAATATGATAATGTCGGTCTCTGCCAGATTGCATCACGGTACTTTTTTGACCTATTTTCTCCTAGCAATAGTAATTCTGACCGGGTGCTGCAATTCATTTCTCCTAAAGTCTCTACCTTAGACAATGCCATGCTTTTAGGCCCTCTCTTAAAAGCTGAATTCAAGGAGGCACTGTTCTAGATGCACCTTGACAAAGCCTCAGGGCCTAAAGGCATCAAGACTAGCTTTTATTAGAGGTTTTAGGATGTTTTGGGAGATAATATTTTTGAAGCAAGTCAGCAGTGGTTCGACTCGGGTAAGTTCCCTGATAATCTCAATGATTCCATCATCTGCATTATTCCCAAATGTGTGGAGCCACGCACCATGAAGGATCTTCGACCAATCACCCTCTGCAACGTACTTTACAAGATCTTTATGAAATTCTTAGCAAACCGATTGAAGAGAGTCTTGCCCAAGGTTATCTCTAAATCACAATCAGTTTTTATTAAGGGTAGAAGTATCACAAATAATATGCTTATTACCTTTGAGGTCATACACAACATGAAACGTAACATTCATAAAAAAAAATTGGGGATGTTGCCTTCAAAATTGATATTAGCAAGGCCTATGATAGGGTGGACTAGAATTACCTTAAAGCTGTGATGCTGAAATTAGGCTTTCAAACTAAATGGGTTAATATGATGATGTTGTGTGTCTCCACGGTTAAGTACTCTGTCAAGGTGAATAATGAAGTGGTGGGTCTTATTACCCCATCGAGGTATTAGGTAAGGATACCTGCTATCCCTATTCTTATTTCTATTTTGTGTAGAGGGACTCTCGACTTTACTTTCAAAGGAGGAAACGTGTGGCAATTTACATGGATGCCATGTGGCGCGGGGAGCGCCACCTATCAGACATTTACTGTTTGCTGATGATGCATTCTTGCTTTTCAGAACATCAATTGCTGAGAGTCGGGTTGTGAAACAAGTGTTGGAAGATTATTAAGCGGCATCAGGGCATGCGGTAAACCTTGGAAAGTCAGGACTCTTTTGCAGCAGTAATGTAGCATCGGAACTGAATTCTGTGATATCCCACATCTTAGGGGCCTCTACTTCGATCAACATAGGTCGGTACTTGGGCTTCCCTCTCTGGTTGGACATAAACTACCATTGTATAGCTTGCCGCTAGACTATGCATATTTCGGCAGGAACAATTGCACATCTAGACTCCCGCCTAAACAATTTCTACCTCCATTTAATGCTCATAGGTTTCGAGAAAGGTAATGATTTGATGAAATATTAAGCAACAACATCCTCCATCTAATGCTCTTCATTTACGAGAAATGTAATGATTGCTGAAATATTAAATAATAGCCTCCTCCATTTAAATACACATGAATGGTTGTGCATTTGGAATTGCATGTTGTTCCTCTAAAAGCAAATTGAACATCAAATTTTACTCTATTAACAAGAGAGATGGGTGATCGGCAATTGAGCAGATGTTTGGATAATCAGATGACGATAGCGATGGTGATAACACAACCCTGCATAATGAAGAAAATGATGATAGCGACAATTTTATTGATAACACAAACCTGAATAAGTAAACAGATGATGTTACAGTTGAGCACAATACCATTCATGAAGAAACAGGTACATCAGGTGATAACAATATAGACGTGAAACATGATCCATAGATAAAAATGTCATATCCGACTTTATAGAGTTTGACTGGTATATACAGACAAAATGAGAGTTTCAAAGGTTTTTATGTTATAATTTCATCATCCATGAAAGGCAAAGGAGGCGAAGATAAGTATAGGCCGTTATGTTATGACAGAAGGAGGGAAATAGTAGCTCGAAAAAAGTACAAAAATGTAGGTTGTAAAGCTAAAATCGGTGCTGCATTTGAAAACGGTTGTTGGGTAGTTAAAAGTTGAATTGACGACCACAACCATATATTGGATCTAGAATGGAGAGGAATGATGCATAGTGAAAGGAATTTGACTATCCACCCATTGGTATGCGTTACTCAGACGATGCTGACACGCAACTTTGTAAGGAAATTGAGAAAGTTGTCATTTCCTACACGTGCAAGTGCTTGCATTTAAGTCCACAACTCCCCCTTTTGTTCGATCTCCGATCTGAAATGCATGTTTGCTTATTCCAAAGAACGTACAAGGGATAGCTTTGGCTACATGACTCATCATCTTCTTTTCATTCTAATACGACAAATGATGTTGTCGTGATCCTAAAATTTAAAGTTGTTCTATTAATATACTTATATAGCATCCAATATTCAAAAGATATAATATCTAAAATGTTTACCAGCCAATTGTTGTCTCTCGTAAAACCATCGTTGGACAGTAGCTCTAATGTACTCTACCGACATTGTGATATGCCGTCTTCCTACCACCATAACTGCATTCTATGATTCTGCAATATTTATGGTCATTATATTATACCGATGGGTATGAAAGTATGCACGTGACTATTTCTCAATACAAGCTTGCTCTAAATATGAAACTCTATAAGCTTTATCAGCTCACAAATACACCTCATCTAGCTTTCTAATTTTCCAGAATTTAGCTTTCACATTCATTCTCATATGTTGACAACAATATCCATGTATCACATTTGGAAACACTAAATTCACGACATAATAAATTCTCTTGTGCCTATCCGAGATTATGGAAAAATTCTTTACATCCCCAATACATTCTTTAAACTTGGCCATAAACCAAGTTCATGCCCCATTGCTCTCGTTTGGTCCAACCCCAAAAGCAATAGGATAAACCTGGTTATTACCATCTTTGCCAACTGCAATGTATAATTGGCCGAGATATTTACCTTTTAAAAATGCTCTATCAACATAAAGAACATGGCAAATATGTTCTTTAAACGCTCCAAGTGAAGGACCAAACACCATAAAGAAGTACTTGAATTTATCATTATCGTTGGTTTGAATATGTGTCACTGTACCTGGATTGCATTTTTTCAGTGTCTCGCAGTGGTCCGATAACAACATAAATGATTCTTTTGGTGAACCCATCACATCTTCTAACGCCTAACATCTTGCTTTCCAAGCTTGCATGTAAGACAAGTTGATTTTATACACTTTCTCAAAATCTTTCACAATGTCCTTTGGTCTATACGCTTTATCCTCGAGTTCAAACTTATCTGCAAGTAGTATTGCAACAACTCGTTTCCCTGTTTTCCTGTTGATATAACCACTACCCACGTACTCCATTATCGTCCTAGATAATTGTACCCACGTTCAGCACGATCTTTTACCGATAGCTCACAGGTAACTTCCTCATTTTTTCCTATAAATAGGTTGAAAGCTGAAGAGGAAAAGGTTGGCTTTTTGAGAGAGAAAAGAATACTATATTTTACGGTATCTGACTTAAGCATGGAGCTTTTGTGGGAAGACCGCTTCCTACACTGTAACAGGTTAATCCTCAAGGAAGATCAACCTTCAGCTAGAGACGTTCAACCTTCATCCAGGGACGTTCAACCTTCATCCGGAGACGTTCAACCTTCATCCAGGAGGTTCGATCCTCAAGGAACGTCGACCGTCATCATCCTGATTGGAAGCACCGCCTTCCTTCAGAAGTTCAACATTGATCTCACATTATACAAATTTATTGTTTAGTTCAGGCTACAACAATTGGCGTGTCTATGGGACTACATCATCTACTTTTCATAATAAAAAGATGCCTCCCAAGAAATCTCAAGTTCCACCTTCTCAAGCATCCCATATTCCGGACGAACACGATGCATATCCAACCAACGAAGAAGAACGTGTTGAAAATGTTAAAGACCAACATAGGCCGTCAAGAACAAATCCACCTACCGTTCCCTTGGCGGATTATGAAGAGTTGAAGAAATTTTTTGAAGAAAACAATAATCAACTCCAAGAATTAATGCTTTTTGTCCAAGAAGAAATGCGAGACAAAGAGTTTCTAAACAAGGAAAAATGTCCTGAAGTAGAGATACCACACGATGAAATTGAAGTCTCAGAACCACGTGAAGGAGGAAAGCGCAAGGGAAACAACTTAAAGATCCATGAAGTTGTGGAAAGTTCTTGCATGGAAAATTCGAAGGCACATGAGAAAGCCGGAGAAGAATCCATGTTCAACGCGAAAGAGACAGTAGACCTTAAGAAGATGATTGAAAAGGTCCTAGAACAAAAGAAGCTAGGTCCGAGCAATGACGAACAAGCAGCAAGGAAAATTCCTTTTTCGGGAGAGATCATGAATAAACCTCTCCCTCAAAAATTCAAGATGCCCTAACTCGCCACTTATTCCGGAAAGGGTGATCCCTACGATCATATGCAGAGTTATGAAGAAGTAATTCTATTACACGGATGGGAAGACGCCATAATGTGTCGAGCTTTCTCCTTCACTCTATCAGATCATGCTTGCGCGTGGTTCAATAGCTTAAAGGAAAGCTCCATCTCTAACTTTGATCAATTGAGAAGAGAATTCATAACAACATTCATCATCAACACCAGAAGGAAGAAGGATGCGATGTATCTCCTCACAATGAAGCAAGATGAAAAATAAGGTTTCGTGTTGCAACTCTGGAGATTCAGGATCTCCAAGCTGGAATGGCAGTTGCAGAAATACTCCAGGGAACGAGATCGCGAGATCTCTAAAAATCTCTTTCTTATGATCAACCCTCAACCTTGGGAGATCTTTTCAGCCGGGCTAATAAGTTCATCCTTTCCGAGGATGTGATGAAGAACATAGGGGCGAGGAAAAATCAAGATAGGAAAAGAAAGAGATGAAGTTGGAAGAAGAAATAAATCAAGACATATCCCTAAATCAAGATACGAGGGTTTCATGCCTTCACTCCAACCTCATTCTAACATCCTAGCAGCTATTGAGAGATCAAGGCCTCTTACATTCCCTCCAAAAGTCGATAGAGTGAGGGAAAAGTTTACAGACGCCTATTCCACAAGACTCAAGATCACTCAATTGATTGATGCAAGCAATTGATGAATGAAATCAAATCACTAGTACGATAAGGTAAGCTTAAAAATTTCATTTATGCAGAAAGTTGGAGAGGAGGAAAACCACGAAACCCAAAAGGAGAAAGGTACATGGAGAACTAGGAAAGTGATGGTCGAAGGTACCCGAAAGCAAAAGATGATAAAAAGAAAAAAAAGATAAAGCTCCAGCTCTTAACAACAAACCGACAGATGGATCCTCTTCATCAAAGAAGGCTTATGCTAGACAAGCTTATGAGGTCAACAATGTGATGAAAGCCCAAGAAGAAGAGTCCATAACTTTTACCCCTGCAGATCAAGGAAATGTAGTGATACCCCATGATGATGCAATGGTGGTTTTTGCTACCATAATGAAGTTCCCAGTGGAAAGAATTCTCATTGACAGTGGGAGTTTAGTCAACCTCCTCTATTGGAGTTGAGGGTACCTTCCCACCACTTGAATGTTGATCCAAACATCAAGCCAATCAAGTAAAAGAAAAGAATAATAGCTCCAGAGAGGCAAAAGGCTTTAGAAGAAAAAGTTGACAAGTTGCTTGAGGCAAACTTTATTCGAGAAGTTTATTACCCAGATTGGCTTGCAAACATTGTGATGGTGAAGAAACCCAACGGAAAGTGGATAGTATACATAGATTTCACTGATCTGAACAAAGCTTGTCCGAAAGATTCATATCTGTTGCCCCAAACCGACAAGATGGTGGACAAAACATCTAGCTATAAGTTGTTGAGCTTTATCGACGCATACATGGGGTATCATTAAGTAAAGATGAACCCTCCTGATGAAGAGAAAACTGTACTTATCACTGAAAGAGGAACCTACCACTACAAAGTTGTGCCTTGTGGGCTTAAAAAGGCAAGGGCCACATACCCTATGATGGTTAACAAAGTCTTCAAATCTTTGTTGGATAATACCATAGAAACTTGCGTAAATGACAAGATTATCAAAAGTAAGAAGGGTGAATCACATGCGGAAAAGCTCGACAAAGTGCTCGATGTATTGAGGACCCACGTTATAAAGCTAAATCCTAACAAATGTACTTTCGAAGTACAATCAGAAATTTTTTTTAGGTTACATGATAACTGAAAGAGAAATTGAGGCAAGTCCAGAGAAAATCCAAGCTATTTCAGAGATGAAGCCTCCTACGTCCATTAAAGAAGTTCAACGCTTAAGATTCACAAGACATAGAAGGCAAATTACTTGAAGCTCAAAGCAATTGCATTGTACAACGCTCATTATGAATAAAGGAAGGTCAACCGTCATCAAAGAACCTTCATCTTCATCTAGGGACCTTCGACCTTTATCAAGGAGGTTCAATCCTCGAAGAACGTCGACCTTCGTCATCATTTTGGTTGGAAAGTCCGCCTTTCTTCAGGAGTTCAATCCTCAAGAAGGTTCGATCATCAAGAAGGTTCGATCATCAAGAACGATCATCAAGAAGGTTCGATCATCAAGAAGGTTCGGTCATCAAGGAGGTTTGATCCTCAAAAAGGTTTGACCCTCAAAGAACTCGACCTTCATCAAGGATGTTCAATCCTCGAGGAACGTCAACCGTCCTCAAGGAGGTTCAATCCTCAAGGAACTCGACCTTCTTCCTTATTCGGATTGGAAGGCCCGCCTTCCTTTAGGACTTCACCGATTGACATCTCATCTTACCTTATTTATGATACATACTCCTGAATTTTTTATATATATATAATATGGAGGAAAAGCTAACACTTTCACCATTGCATATGTAGTTGTCTATATCAAAACCGTTAAGACATATGGGTGTAACAGACCATGAATGCACTCGGATCAAGGCTGTTAAGACGTCTACTATAGAAAAAAGCATAAACGCTTTCACCACGGTGCACGCAGTTATTAAGGCTGTTAAGACGCATGGTGTAGAAAAAAGCATAAACGCTTTCACCACGGTGCACGCAGTTATCAAAGCTGTTAAGACGCCTGGTGTAAAAAAAAGCATAAACGCTTTCACCACGGTGCACGCAGTTATCAAGGCTGTTAAGACACCCGGTGTAGAAAAAAGCGAAACGCTTTCACCTTGGTGCACGCAGTTATCAAAACCGTTAAGACATATGGGTGTAATAGACCATGAATGCACGCGGATCAAGGCTGTTAAGACACATGGTGTAGAAAAAAGCAAAAGCGCTTTCACCACGGTGCACACAGTTATCAAGGCTGTTAAGACGCCTGGTGTAGAAAAAAGAAAAAACGCTTTCACCATGGTGCACGTAGTTATCAAGGCTGTTAAGACACATGGTGTAGAAAAAAAGCAAAAGCGCTTTCATCACGATGCACGCAGTTATCAAGGCTGTTAAGACGCCTGGTATAGAAAAAAGCAAAAACGCTTTCACCATGGTGCACACAGTTATCAAGGCTGTTAAGACGCCTGGTGTAGAAAAAAGCATAAACGCTTTCACCACGGTGCACGCAGTTATCAAGGCTGTTAAGACACCTGGTGTAGAAAAAAAAAAGAAAAAAGCTAAATGCTTTCACCAAAGTGCACGCAGTTATTTCTATTAAAGCAATATCAATAAAGTTCATCAAAATCACATTCAATTCAGATTGAATTTCAAGTGATTGGGGAGCAGGAATGACTGAATCTAGAAGAGTTCAGGTTCAAAATCAAATCAAAGAAGAATTTACCTTAAAGAGGAATCTACATCAAAGAGGAATTTACCTCAGAGAGAAATCTACATTCAATTCAGAGTGAATTTCAAGTGATTGGGGAGCAGGAATGATTGAATCTAGAAGGGTTCAGGATCAAAATCAAATCAAAAGCATCTTTTACACTAAGGTGCTGTTTGATAAAATTGAAAATTAAGTGCTGAAAAAATAAGTACTGAATTTTAAGTGCTGAATATTATAAGTGCTGAAAATATTGAATGATATAACTTTTATAAAAATATTATAGTAGATAATGTTTAACTTAAAACGTTAAGTTAAATATTTTGACTTATCAAAATAAGTGATTTTTAACTTAATTAACCAAGAGAAACAATCGTTATCAAACGCACTTAAATTAAATAAGTGCTTAACATTTTAATTTAAGCAATTAAGTGTTTTATCAAACAAGGCCTGAGCTTCCTGCAAAAAAGGAATCTACATCAGAGAGGAATCTACCTCAAAGAGGAATTTACCTCAGACAAAACAAGCTAACTGCAGAAGAAAAAGCTCAAAAAACGATTAAGATGAAAATCGTCAAAAAAAAAGCGTTGAAGTCGTAACATGTTAAGTCATTCACTAGGCTCAGGTATGAACTGTGGAGAATCTTTCGACAATTGAGACGTCAAAGGAACATTAAATTGTTGCTCAACCAAGGATGGGCTATCGACAAAATCAGATGCAGATGTCATGTCCATAAGGCCAGAGGCCGTAGTTGTTTTTTCCGATAAAGAGCAAAAACTCTTGCCTTCTTTCGCAGATGTCAAGGATGGAGTAATCTCCCAAACCAATCGTGATACGACGGAAAGCCTTTAAAAAGTGACTAAGAGGATTTTTCGCATACTGAAGAATAAGAATCTCAGATGAATATCTATCTAAAAGTTTGGAATGCGATGGACGTGAGACACCTCGCCTAATCCAACACCAGCTCCATGGAAGAGGAATGTTCCATGTCCTTTCAGGAGGAAAAACGACAATCCCTCTATCTTCATACTTCTCGATGGGAAGAAGATCATTGATGAATAATCCCTCCTCACACATATAGGTTCTCTGAAGAGAAAATCGCCCAGATTTGTCCTTGAGAGATCTAAAGAGGTAGAAAAGATGAAAAATGTTGACGACTGGAACTACTCCCTTTTTCGTTACAAAGCGCGTAAAATGCCAGAAGCAATCTCCATCCTTGAGGATGAAGCTGAGACGGAGACAATTTGTTGCTCTTCAAAAATTTCATGAAGAAAGAAGGTAAAGGAAAACGAACTCCCATTTCCAACAAGACCTCATGAATGGCAAACGATTCTGAAGGCACAAAGGCAAAAGAAGTCTTCGAGTTTGAAGGGAGGCGGACCTCCCAATCAGACGGAAATGAGAACATTGTCTTGAAAGTACGAACATCATCTTGTGGTAGACAAGTAGGAACACACAGGGCTAATACATCCAAGGAGTGTGGCCCTAATGCTTTGAATATGTGTCTTGATGTTTGCTTAGTGCGAACCATGATGAATATTTTCAGACGAAGTAAGCCAGATGCAGAAGAAAAAGCTAAAAAATGATTAAGACAAAAAATGGAAAGGTTCGAACCATGGAAATCGTCAAAAAGCGTTGAGGTTCGATCGCAAAAGACTTTTGCGTGTTCGATTTTTTGTAAAGACAAAAATCGCAAAAACGTCATAGGATCGATCCACACTCAAAATAGAAAAAATGCAAAAAAGGGCCAAGGTTCAAGTTTCGTTCAAAATTACAAAAAGCGGTTGAGGATCGTTTTTATTCAAAACGAAAAAGCGGTGGAGGCTCGGGTTCTATTTAAAATTGTAAAAAGCGGTTGAGGATCGTTTTTATTCAAAACGAAAAAGCGGTAGAGGCTCGAGTTTCGTTTGAAAATATTGAGGATCGTTTTTATTCGAAACGAAAAAGCGGTGGAGGCTCGAGTTCTATTGAAAATCGCAAAAAGCATTGAGGATCATTTTCATTCGAAACAAAAATGCGGTGGAGGCTCGAGTTCTATTTAAAATCGCAAAAACGTTGAGGATCAATTTTATCCAACGTGAAAAAACGTTAAAGGTTCGAACTATGGAAATCGTCAAAAAGCGTTGAGGATCGATTTCATAAAAAACAAGAAAACATTAGCTCGAGTTTTGTTCAGAATCACAAACGCGTTGAGGATCGTTTTTATTCAAAATGAAAAAACGGTAGAGGTTCGAGTTTTGTTCGAACTCGCAAAAACCTCGAAGATCATTTTTATTCAAAATGAAAAAACGCTGGAGGTTCGAGTTTTGTTCAAAATCGCAAAACGTTGAGGATCATTTTTTCAAAACACAATAACGTTAGAGGTTCGAGTTTTGTTCGAACTCGTAAAAACCCCGAGGATCGTTTTTATTCAAAAAATGCAAAAGGTCGGAGTTTCGAGTTTTGTTTAAAACCGCAAAAGCGTTGAGGATCGTTTTTATTCAAAACGAAAAAACGTTGCAGTTCCGAGTTTTGTTCGAAATCGCAAAACGTTGAGGATCGTTTTTTCAAAACACAAAAACGTTAGAGGTCCGAGTTTTGTTCGATCTCGCAAAAACCTCGAGGATCGTTTTTATTCAAAAAACGCAAAAGGTCGGAAAAACGGTGAAGTTCGAACTGTTGGAAAAAATAGAAAACGCAAACTCCATTGAGGGTCGATTATTCCGAAACAAAAATCATAAAAAAGCGTTGAAGTTCGATGCTTTTCTTTTTTTATTTCATCGGGAAAGAACCCGACTTTTCATTCATTTTTCCAAAAAACTTATTCCGTTTTTACTTCTTGTACGAAATCGATAATCCTATCAGGGAGATTCGTGCTACTATTTTTTAGAATCATTTCTCGAGCGGTTATGGATATTTATTTTTCTCACTCTTATTTTGGAAAATAATCCGAAAATAACAGTGGGGAGCAATTGATATAACCACTACCCACGTATTTATAGTCCTAGATAATTGTACCCATGTTCAGCACGATCTTTTACCGATAGCTCACAGGTAACTTCCTCATTTTTTCCTATAAATAGGTTGAAAGCTGAAGAGGAAAAGGTTGGCTTTTTGAGAGAGAAAAGAATACTATATTTTACGGTATTTGACTTAAGCATCAGAGCGTTTGTGGGAAGACCGCTTCCCACACTGTAACAGGTTAATCCTCAAGGAAGATCAACCTTCATCTAAAGACGTTCAACCTTCATCCAGGGACGTTCAACCTTCATCTAGAGACGTTCAACCTTCATCCAGAGACGTTCAACCTTCATCCAGGAGGTTCGATCCTCAAGGAACGTCGACCGTCATCATCCTGATTGGAAGGACCGCCTTCCTTCAGAAGTTCAACATTGATCTCACATTATACAAATTTATTGTTTAGTTCAGGCTACAAGATGTGGTAACATTTGATCTTTGGCACATGTGTGTTTCTTCATTTCATCCATTCTTCGGAGCCTAAAATATCAGAATTGGGTATCGCAATACCTATAGCATGCCATTTACATGTATCATCATGCTTACATCTAACTTTAAATATGGACTTGTTAGACTTGTACACTCTCCATTCGAACATGTTCTTAACTGCATATTTTCCTAATGCATCTTGCAATGCTCGTTTGTTTGAGAATATATCATGCATATTTAAACAGACAACCCCTTTTGATGTATTAGCTTCAATAGGAAGAACATGTGCATCATGGACCTTTGTGAGCCATCGAAATGGAGTGGTCCTCTTTCTTCTTCTTCCTTAATCATCCGCCTCATATATACTTGCAGATACATTACTTTGCAGAACATCTTCGTGATGAGATTGTTTCTGAGGGATAGGTTGTTCATCATTTCCTATTTCTTTGTTTATCGTTTCTTCGGTGTCAAAATGACCCCATATGTCTTATTTGTACGTCGTTTCTTTCGAAAAGAAAATCGGATTCGAGCTAATATCATTTAAACCAAGGTTGGATGCAAGGTTGAAAATAGTAATCTTTTCTTTTCCTGACTGATGAGTTCGGACTTCAACGACTGTGTCTACTTCAGCGGTTGTGTCCACTTCAATGGTGGCATCACAACTTGATTGAATAACATTCTCTATCTTCATAGCTCGTAGTTGGATTGTTCGTGATTCAAAATTAACATATAGCAGGATAACATCGCTTGGATTCATTCGAGAATACTCTATGAAACACTCAATATCACTTAAATCAACAATCAAAACTACTATCCCAGGAACTTTTTTTGGACCGTATGTAGTTTTCATAGGCATACGTACTTCAAATGATGTTGAATCAACATGTGCAGAAGTGTATACTCTCTCTTGAAGCATTTCAAAGTTGATTTTCGTTGACAACCGAAGCAACTTTGATTCACCCCTCGTATGTCATGGTTTTTCCAATAGTTTTCTATTGGCCATTTCACATAATCACACAATAAATGGTTGGTTGACATACTGCTACCAAAGATAAACAACAAGGAAACCAAAAGATTGTGTCAAACAATGTACTAAAGCAAACAAATTACATTTACTTCACAGTCTTCACATATCATCAAACTGCGAATTCGCAGTCTTTGCATATCATCAAACTGCGAATTCGCAGTCTTTGCATATCATGAATCTACGAATGTAGTTATGTGTTTCATGATGTAAAGTGGTCTTCGCAGTTTGCGTTTCTGCAAAGAAAAATCACATACTGCGAAGCTATCGGGTTACCCAAAACTAACTTCAAATACAAAATTTTCAAATTTCTAACTTCAAAAACACAAAACTAATAAGTTCAAAGGGATTTAAATATATGAAATTAACATAATACTTACTTGAAAAGCTTGAATCTTGTATTGAAGTATAAAAATGAAAGATTCCAATCTAACTTCAAGAAAGGAAGAGAGAAAGATATAAAAAAAAAAGAGGAACAATTTGAATAAATTATTATATATATGAAGTGTATTATAAATAATTCATGATGAAATAGTTTAGATATGTAATGTTTTTTTAAATGTGTCTGGATGTGTAAATGATGCTCTAATTTAACTCAATTTTATAATTTTCCCTTATAACATTTTATTTTTGATATTTTGATATTTAGCCTGGAACACATTTTAAAACTTACCCTGCCACCTAATGGGCTAATTAAACAATTAAATGCACGCTCCATTTTGAAAGGCAAAAAACCAGTTATTATCCATTTAAAAGCAAGCGTTCTCTCCACGCTCCAAAAGAGCGGGTATAAAAATTATACTGCTTCAAAAATTGTAACGCTCTCGCGCAAAAACAACCAAGCCCTAACTGAAACGGGCAAAAAACATCACGTTTGCACCGAGAAACACCATTTTCTCATCCACAGGGACAATTGAAAACCCTAATTCGCTTCAAGATTCCCCTTTTACCCTCTGCCATTGCCACTTTCTACTTCCTATGATTTCGTTCTAGCCTCTATAATCCATTCATTGTCACATTCACTATGTCCGGCGATCGCCGGAATGTCACTCCGGCTTCCAAAGATGGAAAGGGAAATGGAAATGGCGTGGCAGCAGCTGGGGAGTATGGGAAGCAGGCTACTGTTCCGCTTCTTGCTTCAGTGACGCCTAGCCAAAGGCTTAGGTTGAACCCTAATAAAGATCATAAGCCAGAGACTTATGAGGATCTGCAATTGGATTTTACTCCGTCCGTTTTTAGTTCGCTGGAGCGGTATTTGCCGCCGAGTATGCTTGGTGTGAGTAGAGACGATAAGGTGAAGTTCATGAGGGAAATTCTGTTGAAATACTTGCCTCATGGAGAGCGAACCAGGGTACGTTCAACTATGTCTGTTTTTTTTTTTTTTTCCAAAAACAAAACTGCATCACTTAAGTTGAGCAATGAATGGAGATTGAACTGAATTTTATTTGTTTCTTTCCTATTTGTTCTCACTGTCAGCTTTTCTCTTCTCCTGGAATTTCCTTTTTTTTGGTTAACAATCAAAGCTAGGCGTATTGTAAAATTCTGCTTTTAGGATTTCTCAATTGCTGTTTATTTTTCTGATGGAATATGTGATTTTATTAATCGAAGTTTTTACTTGAAAGGAATGTTGTTACAACCTGCGTTCTGTTTGAGCGCGCAGGCACTTCTTGTTGCTTGCATCCGACGTTCAGACCCAATTACAACACACTCACGCACACATTTCCCACTTTCAATTATGGTGGCAAGATTTGCTTAAGTTGGCTGTATAATTGCTTGGATTAAGAGGAAGGTTCAGAAGAATGTGAAATGCATAGTTGTTATAGGACTCTGGAGTAGTTTTTTCAGGTCCCTTGAACAATGTAGCCAATATGTTAGAATTACATATATTTTAGTGGATGGAAACATCAGGAATAAATGGCCTTTTCAAGTATTTGTGTGTAGGAAAAAGTATTCAAGGGACGAAAGTCAAAGTTTTGAAGGCTGACATAGTTGCTAGAGTTCAGTTCTGTGAATAGTTCTTGCTCAACGATGTCTTTGGATAGTGTGTTATTTTGGCAGTAATTGATAGATAAATGAATCTGGATTTCGTGGAAAAGAATTCTAGTGTTCAGTGAACTCAATTTACTTGAGTTGGAAAGTACTTTGCTTGCTGAAATTGAAGGCAAAAAGGTTCAAATTTTAAGGGCATTTTATGCCATAGCTTATTTGCATCTCATCCACTAGAATCTAAAAGTGCAGCAAAAATCTTAATCTAAAGTTAATATGTTAGAATTCCATCTATCTTCTTGAAAGTGATTCAAAATTGGAAGTTATATCTGTATGTAGACTGTTAGATCCTATATGTGTAATAATGTTTATTTCTGAATAGAAAAGTACAATTGTCTTCTAAGCTAGAGAAGATGCACTGTTCTAATTTCTTTAACATCCACGGTGTGTGTGATTAAGCTAGTGACTAGTTTTTGTGATGGAGTTCTGGTTATATGTTAGAGAAGGTGACAAAGAGGAAAAGGGGCCCAACAAGGTGTTAAGGGTATACACAAGAAGAAATGTTAAATAGACGTAAGAAGGTAGGATGTCTGTTAGTTGTCTCTAGTGGGAACAAGGGTATTAAATATTTCTGTGGGTTTCAGTAGTGGACAAGCTAGTATTATGTTATTTTGGGGATTCCACCTTTGATAGGAGGAATGAGGGCTTGTTCCTGCGTGGTATTCTATTTGTAGAGGAGACCATTCTAATGTTTCATTAATATTACTAAGACATAAGCCTATTCTTTCCTTTTTCTTTCTTTGATATTGGTTAAGTTGCTTCCTTTCTTGTGATTGTTAACATTTGGTCCGACGGTGTCCAAAATTGGCGGCTATATGGAACCTAGGATCTAGAGTAGGTTTGAAGCAACAGAAGAATGAATAGTGGGGGTAGAAAAGCAAGTTGCAGGGGTGGAGAAACACCTTACTAGAGTGGAGAAGCAACTTACCAGAGTGGAGAAACATTCCTTGGAAGATTTCAGAGCTCAATTTCTGACTTCAGTTGAGATACTGGACAAACAACTTGACAGTGGTGAGGACTCTGCTTCTTGGGGCGAAGCAAAGATTGTTGACGGAACAGAAGGGAGCACCGACCATGGGAGAGGAGGTTCAATCCCAACGTGTTCTTGAACTTGGCAGAAATGACACTCCGTATATTAAAACCAACTCCTCCAACACGGATCCACTTTTCGTCGGACGAATGGTGAAGTTGCTTATGTTAGATGGTGTAGATCCTCGTGGGTGGCTTACTAGAGTAGAAACTTATTTTAGGATTAACCAAACACTAAAAAGGTTGAGACTCTCATGGAACTGTTTGAACTAAAAGGTTAAGCTAATAGTTAAGGCCCAATCATAGATCTTATATTAATCTCTGACATAAACTTGGTATTGCAGAAATACGTATGGAAGGCCTGACGATTAACTAGTTCACGATTCTCTGAGAATCTAAACTCAGAACTATCATGGAATTTTTTTTCAAGAAGAGTTCTTGCAACGATTTGGTCAATCAGACCTTCCCAACCATTATGAAGAACTGGCCGCATTGCAACAGAGGGGTACTGTGACAGAGTTCTTCATAGAGTTCGAGTTGGTGGCGTCATTACTTCCTTGTTAGTTGGAGTTGGAATATGTGGGCTATTTTGTGAACGGACCGAAGGAAGACATACGTTACAAGGTATAGATGCACCACCCACCAACTAGATTGGAAGCTATGTGTCTTGCTCGGACTGCAGAATCAACGACGATGAAGAACAAGGGAGCCAATGCTAATATGGGTTCTAACTTGGGATTGAAGGACAAAGGCAATAGTAGTCACGTGACCAAGAGCACGTGGAGGGCTTCAATGTTACTAGAAATAATAATTCCATGGGCTAAGATGGATACAAGTGGGTCGTGTCAAATAGCAAGCAGTCAGTTGGGTTTAGAGGGGATAACTCGCTTCTTCCATGTCCTCAATAACAAACTTCTTTTGTTTTGCAAAATCAAGTACTGCAACACCTTACCCAGAAAGAATGGGATGAGAGGGAGAAGAATAATATTTGCTTTCGATGCACACAACCATATACACCTCAACATCGTTGTGCTTAGGGGAGTTTGAGAATTTTATTGCTGGAAGACGATGAAGAAGTTGATGCAGGGGAAATCGTTCTTGCCGAAGTTGTCAACACAGAGGGAGAGTGCAGGTAGAGTAGAGATGTGGGCCTAAAAACCTTCAAATTCACTAGCACGATTGCTGGAATTCCAGTTTCAATTTTTGTAGACATCGGGGCTACTCGTAGTTTTATATCCGGATGTTTTGTCAAGGCATTGAGGCTCAATAGTGAAGAAGGGAGTTATCTACCCGCTAGGGGAATGGGTATCAAGTGAAGGTCGTGAAGCTTTGCCCACGTATCAGAGTCCAAATGGGAGAATGAGATTGCCAAATTAAGTCCTTGGTGTTAGATATCGAGAATTTGGATTTGATATTGGGGATCGATTGGTTGTAAACCCTTGGCGAGGTGCGACATGGCTCGAAGTAAAAGGAATGATATTTTGGAAAGATGGGAAGTTGGTAGAAACCACAACGATGAATACGGGCAGCAAAGAAATGGCTTCGCTTCAGATGTGGATGGTTGATAAGGATAAATCTATGGCCATTAAGCACGGCCAAATGGGGAAGGAAGGTGAGTTGGAGGGCAATCAATAGAAACAATTGGATTATCTTCTAAGTTCAGATCTAGAGGTAGGTTTAAGACATGTTGGAACAGGGCATAATTCAAAACAGCGGAAGTGCTTATTCCAGCCCAATTTTGCTAGTTAGAAAGAAAGACTTATCTTGGAGAATGTGTGTGGACTATCGTGCCTTGAATAAGGTAATGGTTCCAGATAAATACTCGATACCGGCGGTGGAGGAGCTTTTTGAGGAGCTATATGGGTAGCTAATTTTCGAAAATTGACTTGAAATTGTGGTATCATCAAATGCCAATGCGAGAGAATGACGTGGAGCTTACTTATGTCTTGGGAGGTCATGGGTTCGAATCACATCTGGGTGGGGTGGGGATTTTTCTTTGTTCTTTAATGTAAGCGCATTGTGCGCAAATTTTTAAAAAAATAAAATAATAAAGGGCGGCCCGGTGCACTACGCGTCCCTACTGAGCGAGGGTCCGGGGAGGGGTTCCACCACAAGGATGTACTGGGGGCAAGTCTTCCCCTGCCAATTTATTTGGCAAGAGGCCGCTCCTAAGATTCGAACCCATGACCTCTTGGTCACACGACAACAACGTTCACCGTTGCGCCAAGGCTCGCCCTCTTTTTAAAAAAAAAAAGCCAATGCGAGAGAATGACGTGGAGAAGACGGCTTTCCGCACCCATAACGAACATTATGAGTACCTCATCATAGCCTACGGATTAACAAATGCTCCAGCCACATTTCAAGCTTCAATGAATGACATTTCACTCGTTTTTACGATTTCAATCTTGCTATTCTTTGATGATATACTAGTCTTTGGTGATAGTTGGGAATCACATCTGAAACACTTGGAGGAGGTGCTGAATGTGTCTTAACATCAATTCTTTGCTAACAAGAGGAAATGTCAGTTTGGCCTTACGATTGAGTACTCGGGGCATGCCATTAGGGCGGCGGTGTTGTTATGGATCCCGCCAAATTGGAGGTTGTTGTAGCTTGACCGGTCCCAAAGACGCTCAAGGGTGTAAGAGGATTCCTCGGTGTGACGGGCTACTATAGAAAATTCACAGCCAATTATAGGAAGATAGCAAAGCCCTTAATTGTTCTCACAAAGAAAGACGGATTTGAATGGAATGGTAATGCACATGAAGCATTTGAAGCCCTAACGCATGCCCTTACTACTGTCCTGGTCCTTGCTCGACCAAATTTTGAGGAAACCTTTGACATAGAGTCTGATGCTTCAGGGAAGGGAGTGAGCACTGTTCTAATGCTGAATTCAAGATCGATAGCATTTTTCAACAAGGCATTGGTAGCTCGAAGTTTGATGAAATCTGCCTATAATAAGGAGATTATAGGTTTAACATTGGCAATACACCATTGGCGAACATACTTGTTAGGCAGAAAATTCCGAATCTTTACGAATCAAACAAGCCTAAAGCACCTCCTCAACCATCGGATTACGACATGTGATCAACAAAATTGGGTTAACAATTTGACATATTTTACAAAACAGCGTAGCTGCTGATGCACTTTCTAGGCGTAGGAAGAAGGGGAACTGAGTTTTGGGGAACTGGGCTTGATCAATTCTTATCTACAATGGGAAGATGGGCACAAGATCCCCAGTTGAAGAAGATTAGAGATGAGTTGCAACAAAATCTGCAGGCTAAGCCAGGTTCCAATTGCAAGTAGGGGTGCTTCTTTACAGAAATAAGTTGGTAATTTCAACGAGGTCCTCTTTGATCCGTCTTTATTGCATGAATTCCACTCCTTTCCTACAGGGGACACTCAACGACCAAGGTTGTAAAAAATGCTAGGCGCTAGTTAGGCGGATTGGCCTTCAAGGATTAGTCGGATTTGTATTTTTTTTATTTGTTAATAAATAAATTATTATATAAATGCAATTAAATTATGTATTATACTATCTAAAATAATATAGAATGATTTAATATAGAAAAACATGTGTATTTGTTAAATATATCTTTACAAATGTGCAAACAATAATATTTCAACAACAATATGATTGAAACAACTCAAACAACTAAAAAAAATTCAATAAGTAATACAACTCACCAAAAACTATGAAATAATGTCCTTAAAGTCTTAAACCATATCAAGTAGAAAACACAATTAAACAAAAATATTTGGAAATAAAAACCTAATTCATCAAAAACCACTTGATAATGTTTAAAGTGAATTATAATAAAGTAAAAATAATAAACAATAATAAAAAGATGCTTGTTGTTAGATCAACGTGTTGGCAGGCGGTCTAGGCATCATCTGGGAGGCGGCGCCATGCGTCCAAAAACTCTGAGGGACTAATCATGAAAAATCGAAATGAATTCTTGATTTTGAGCGCCTAGACAAGGCCTGATGATCATTTTTTTTTAACACTAGGCAACTGGTAGCGAACATTTATTAGCTGAGTATGAGCAAAAGGGTGCAAAGTTATGTCAAAAATTGTGAAATCTGTCAAAGGTTCAAAGCCTCCACCTTAGCTCCAGCAGGTTGAATATTCCAGAGGTTGTGTGGACGGATGTCCATGGACTAAATAACAGGGCTGCCAAAGTCGAAGGGGGCTTGAGGCTATCTTGGTTGTGGTGGACAGATCAAGCAAATACGCGCACTTCATTCCCTTGAAGCACCCATATTCAGTAAGGACCATTGTGGACATTCTCACCAAGGAAATCGTCCGCTTCCATGGTATTCCGCAGGAGATTGTAAGCGATAGGGACCCTATTTTTATGAGCAGTTTCTGGTCTAAGCTTTTTAAGCTACAGTGGACAAAATTACAGTTATCATCGGCATATCATCCAGAAATGGATGGACAGACTGAAGTGACAAACCGATGCTTGGAGGCTTATCTAAGGTGTTTCTCAGTGGAGCAACCCCGCACTTGGAGTCATTGCTTCCATGGCCAAATACTGGTTCAACACATCTTTTCGAGTTTCTTTAGGAACTACGCCATTTTGAGGTGGTCTACGGGGAAAGTTGAATGGGTGGCCAGGGAGCTTACTGATTGCACTCATGCCCTAGCTCAACTACGGTTTAATCTATGCAAAGCTCAGCAATCATTGAAGGAAAGAGCTGATCAGAAGAGGGGAGACGTGTGCAAGAGAGCTTACTGATTGCACTCATGCCCTAGCTCAACTACGGTTTAATCTAGATAAAGCTCAGCAATCATTGAAGGAAAGAGCTGATCAGAAGAGGCGAGATGTGTGCAAGAGAGCTTACTGATTGCACTCATGCCCTAGCTCAACTATGGTTTAATCTACGCAAAGCTCAGCAATCAATGAAGGAAAGGCTGATCAGAAGAAGCGAGATGTGTGCTTTGAAAAGGGGGACTGGGTCTACTTGAAATTGCGACCACACTGGCAGCAGTTGGTGGCTAAAAGAATCAACTAGAAATTGGCAGCTTGTTTTCATGATCCATTCCAAGTTGTTCAACGTATTGGAGAGGTGGTTTACGAATTGCAGCTACCGAAGCAGTCCAATATACATCCGGTATTCCATGTATCCATGTTGAAAAGCGCGAACCAGTCACGCCCAGTTGAACCATTCCTTCCCGAAGGATTTGAGGTTTCGCTTGGTGATTCTGACTGTCCGGAACAGGTGTTGGCTACGTGGAAAATGAATAAAAGAGGTGAACAAGTGAACCAATGGCATGACAAGATTGTGGACGAAGCAACTTGGGAGGACGAATCCATATCAAATCTCAATTTCCCAATCAGTCTTGATGGAAAGACTGATTCTCAAGAGGGTGGCAATGTTAGAGAAGGTGACAAAGAGGAAAGGGGCCAACAAGGTATTAAGGGTATACACAAGAAGAAATGTTAAACGGACGTAAGAAGGGTAGGATGTCTGTTAGTAGGGTAACTGTTAGTTGTCTGTAGTGGGGAAAATAATTCTGTGGGTTTCAGTAGTGGACAGGCTAGTATTATGTTATTTTGGGGGATTCCACCTTTATAGGAGGATCGGGGGCTTGTCCCTGTGTGCTATTCCATTTGTAAAGGAGACCATTCTAGTGTTTCATTAATATTACTAAGGCATCAGTCCATTGTTTCCTTTTTCTTCTTTGATATCAGTTAAGTTTTTCAGTAGTGGACAGGCTAGTATTATGTTATTTTGGGGGATTCCACCTTCGATAGGAGGAATGGGGGCTTGTCCCTGTGTGGTATTCCATTTGTAGAGGAGACCATTCTACTGTTTCATTAATATTACTAAGGCATCAGTCCATTGTTTCCTTTTTCTTTCTTTCTAGTGATTCTTAACATTATAATTAGCTGTTTTTGGTTATTTGCACCATTATTATATTTCTTGAAACCCATTATTTTTTTTTGTTCGTGTGCATGTGTGAGTTTCAGGCACTAGTTATTTTGCTTTTTGTGCTATATAATTTGTTAATATTTTGTACTTGTGAATAATTTATTTCTGTTAAAATAATCATTAATTTTATAAGTTTCAATTGACATAGAAATTACAGATCATTTTAGGTTTATGTCACAACAAATATGAAAATCTTGTCTTATTTGGTCCATTTATTATATGTAATGTGGTGGTGCATGTACATGAATTTATTATTTGAATTTAAAATGATTATTTAAGAGAGAATAAATAAATTTTATTTTTGTAATAAAGTCATATTCATCTTATTAAAAGAATCCCATTGGAATATTATTTAAGTTTCTTTTAGAATCAAGATATTGGTGAATTTGATCTTTGATGCCAATGTAGTAGTAAGCTTGTAATGTTATAGATCTTAAATTTTTTTATTGATGGATAATAATTGGAACTTTATTATGGTAAACATTTTGAATGATAAAATATATTTCGTCTGTTCAGATGTTCGCTTTTTTTTCTTGACACACACAACATGCAAGAACTGGCTGTTTATGTGTTTAAAGTGTACTGAGTAATCTCAAAGTTTTAAGTATGTTTCTTCCTTGATGCCCTTTCTTAGGTTCAGAGACATAGGGATTACAGGCAGAAGATTATATCAAATTATCAGGTACAAGGCATGAGATATTTGGCTTTATTTGGAGACAGGGACATTCACTTTGCTTTTTCCTGCACTGAAATAGTATATAAAATGTTGTGATTTCCTTTTTCCATCTCTTTTAAGAACAAGGATCAATATCTCTGTTTGCTAGGGCAGACTTATGATCATAAACTTTCTTCTTTACTTTTTTGGCATTTAAAAGTTGGCCACTCTGCTCATGCCTCTTTTCCCAGGAAAGCAAAGGATAGAATTTTATTAAATGAAACTTATGCTTGCAATTTTAGCTGTTATCTTGCAATTGAAATGTTATGGCTATTGTTAATTTGCAACCTTTTTGATTCATTTTAATTGTAAATACACCATTTCGGTAACTGGGTTGGACAACACATTCATGCTAATAGAATTTTTCAGGAACTTTTAAACGATAAGGGGAATTGAATACCTTAGATAGCTTTCAGTTCAATTTGTTGAATTGTTCTGGTTATTAGTAAAAAAAAATACAATTTATAATCAATAACTTTATATACTGAAACTATATAGGTATTATTAAAGTTACCATTTTTTGTTGATCAAATTGAACTGGAATTTGAAGTTTTTTTAGACTAAATAACTTGATTCACTATTTAAAAAAAAAAAACTTGATTCACTGGTTAGGCATGCTTTTGCTTTATGGAGTCAATACTTTGTCTCTCAAAAGGGTGTAACTTGGAAGTTCCTTTCTTGTTCATATATGCTTACACCAGACGATAACCCGCCTTATGGATGTACATATAAGTTGTGATGTTTGTGCAGCCCTTGAATAGGGAGTTATATTCAATGCACCCGGCAACATTCTTTGTCCCTTCTTTTACAAAGGCACTCAGTGATAACACAGAAGAAAGCTTTAGAAGTATAATGTCTGAACCTTCTCCTGGTGTATTTACATTCGAGATGCTTCAGCCACACTTCTGTAACTTATTATTATCAGAGGTAATTATCTACTTTCTTCCTTTTGTGCTATTGCATTTAGATACTTTCTTGCTTTGAGAGGTCCATAGAATATCCTATCTCCTGCACTCCTTCAGTCTTATTGCATCAATTTTTACTTTAGACTTTTGCATATGTAACAATTTTGACCATGTCACTGAAATTGGCAAAACAAGGTTTTTACGCTTAGTTACCTATATTCACTCAACTGATTGCTTAAATTTCAGGTAAGGTCATTGAACTTCAATTTGTTTTTGTTTTGTTTTTTTTAATCCACTGATTTTTTTTTTTTTTTCTGTATGAGAATTCGTACCAGAGGGCGAGCCTTGGCGCAACGGTAAAACGTTGTTGTCGTGTGACCGAGAGGTCACGGGTTCGAGTCTTAGGAGCGGCCTCTTGCCAAAAAATTGGCAGGGAAAGGCTTTTGCACCCAGTACACCCTTGTGGTGGGACCCCTCCCCGGACCCTCGCTTAGCGGGGACGCGTAGTGCATTGGGCTGCCCTTTTTTTATGAGAATTCGTACCAGCATTTTGCATGTATTTAGGTTTCTATTTGGATTGATAAGCAGACCACATAAGAAATCTTTTATAACCTGCACTCTTAATTTGCAGAACTTTGTTATTAGTTTTCACTTGGTGAAGCCTCTGTTGATTCTGGACAGTAACAAAATAATAACTTTTAATTGCCTTGAATGTTTTCGCATCCCCTTACTTAAAAGTAGCATTTTCTATTCCCCGCCGGTTTTTGCTTAACCATCCCACCCCCTTTTTTTTTTCCATCTTCATTGACCTCTATCATCTCCATTGGTGCTCCCCATTGAAATGCAGACAAAAAAAAAAAAAAAAAAAAGAAAGGTCAAGGGTAAAATTGATGAAGTCAATAGATCTAAAATTGAAAAGTGCAGAGTTTAGGCTTACTCTATAAATAGATTGACCGATGATTGTCTATGGTTTATGTTTTCTCGTGTTTATCTAGGTTGAAAATTTTGAGAAGTGGGTTGAGGATGCAAAATTTCGCATCATGCGGCCAAATACAATGAATAAGTATGGTGCTGTCCTTGATGACTTTGGCCTTGAGACCATGCTCGACAAGCTTATGGATGGTTACATTCGTCCTATTTCTAAAGGTTAGTAGTTGTACATTTTAAATTTCTGGATGGGTGCACAAAGAGCATATTATAACTCATCTTTCTTTTCCTTCAATGCAGTTTTCTTCCCTGAAGTTGGTGGGTCAACTTTGGACTCTCATCATGGTTTTGTTGTTGAATATGGTAAAGATAGGGATGTTGACTTGGGTAAGTTATTTTTTTTTTTTTGTTTTGCTAAAAATTGTGTACCTTCTCATTCTGGTGTTATTATAGCTTGCAGTTGTGTATCATGGATTCATGGGTTATAGTTTATGGGTTTATAGCTTATAGTTCTGTGGAGAAATCTGTGACGTAGGAACCACATGAATTGCTCTATCATGGGTTTTAGTCTGTTAACTTGACTATGGAATGTCTTCATGAGCATTAATTGGAAAATATGACAGCAGAGTTGACATGCCACTACTCTAAGGCACTAAAAGAGCAATTAAAAGATCCTAAATGTATAGTTAAGATTGATAATGACCAATCTGTACAAGACTGCATTGCAGGTGAAATGTTATTGCAGGCGTTCTTTTGCTTAATATGGTTGCATGAGGGTTTGCATTAAATTAAATTGGTGGTGGAATGGTATTACAGAGAATGTTTAGCATGATACTATCTAGATAATAATTAGTTTTCTTACACAACTGGGAGTCTGGGATATAAGATTAGATATTAGAATAGGATTATAAGAGCATATAAAACATAATTGATTTTTGTTATCAGTGTACATGTGCCTAACAAAGTTAAATTATGATTTCTCAACTGGTAGCTCATGCTGGATGAATCGGTGAAAAAGTAATTTGGTAATATTTTACATCTATCAATACCAAATAAAGGTCATTTGTGAAAATTTTAACATTACAAACCAGTAGAAAAGAAAAGAAAAAATCTATGGATTAAAATAATTTTGAAGCATTGCTTTTACATTTTACATTTTAAATTAAGTAGTGTGCTCAATTGGTTAACTTAACATTTTTTATCAATTTTATTGAAGATATGCTAAAATTTTACAAACCAACAACTTACTAGTAAGAAATATTAAATCGTGTTCAACTGTTTATGGTAATCTTTGATTTCATTTACTTACATAAAATGAAAATCATGTGATGAATGTTTGATTATTGTTAGAAATAAATATTGTATATTGATAACTTATTTTATAAAAACGTAAAATTTGCATTAAAACATCAGTACTTAAAGTTTGAAATTTTAATATAATCCTATAATTTCAAAATCTTAATTCTTTTCTGATACCTGAGTTAGTATTTTCTTTTTTTTTTTTTTTTTTTTTTTTTTTTTTTATGAAGAATAATACCAGGATGATTTGCTAATTCTGAGATAGGGACTCAATTATCTGTGAGCTTAACTATTCACATTTTCTTTTATATTTGAAGGAAATTTTTAACTTTGTACCCACTTTGACATGCCCCAATTGGCTTTAATTAAAGCCATTTTGTTTTAGTAGCTAGGATGTTATAAATAAAAATTCTAAAAGGCCAATGTTTAGACATGAAATTAAACATTAAGATGCAGGAGAAAAAGTTTTTTTAGTAGCTAGGATGTTATAAATAAAAATTCTAAAAGGCTAATGTTTAGACATGAAATTAAACATTAAGATGCAGGAGAAAAAGTTTTTTCATATTTAGAAGAAGAAAGAGGAATTTCTACTAAATAGACTTTAATAGAAACTTATTCGCAAACATGCACACAGGGTAACAGCACAGTGATAAAAGATTAGGCCCTTTCTAACTGAGATAAGCTTTTCTTGAAGTAATCAAGCAATAAAAAGAAAGAACAAGAATAGACTTGAATCTGAGATATCACTACCCAGATCCCCGAGGAATTGCTAGAATTCCTTCTCTACTAAGCATTAATAGAGCCTAGCATGAAGCCAATACCAAATTGTCATACCCCTGAACAAAGACAATCCGCTGTAGGTACTACCTACACCTTACGCTATCAGCTCAGTAACAGTAAAGACGAAGTTGCATAAAAACTGTCTAGCTGTCTTATTTCTCCTTTTGTAATCTCAGTTCTTACGCCTGTATAGATCCTCAAGGTTCTCGGACCATTATCTGAGCTACCTAAGGCCTGGCCCACATTTTGTGATTCTGTTCAGAATTCCTGAAACATGAGAATTTCAGCTACTGTAACAGTTTGGTGATTTTATGATAATGAGTTTGCAGTTTCACATTTAATTCTTTTTAAAGGGAAGATTCGTTTTTAACATTGAGCCCACTTTGACATGCCTCAATTGCCATTAATTAAAGCCATTTGTTTTAGGGCGCGTTTGACATTGCTTTCCCAGACCCTAAAAGCAGCTTTCCAAGCTTTTCCGGCTAAAAAGAGCATTTGGTAAATGCAAAAATGCTTTTTTAAGAGCTGGGAAGCTGCTTTCTGGAAAAGCTACAAGTTTTAGCTTTTGAGGAAAGTAGTGTCACAACTTATCAAGAAAGCTGATATTAATTTTTCTTGGATAAAAATAGCCATGACTTTCAATATAACCTAATATTATATATTTTTTATTTCTTGACCTTTAGAACTTCTATTCTGTTGGCCACAGCAATGCCAAGATGGCCCTTAGTGATATCATTAATAAAAAATTTAAAAGCCCAAGGTTAGGCATGAAAGTAATCGTTAATATGCAGGATAGAGTCTTTGTTATTTAGGAAAAGAAAGAGGAATTTCCATTGAATAGAATTCCCAAAACATGAGGATTTCAGCTACTGTAGCACAGAAACTGCAAAATTTTGATCGTTTTAGGTAATGAGTTGCAATAAAAAGTGTGGATAAGATAGATTAGTATCAACATCTGCTGATATATCCAGTATCCTCCTCTCTGATGCAAGAAAGTATTCTTCAAGGTACATTGTAATGGCTGACATGTATGCCCATTCAGCTGGTTTACGGCCTGTCAGCGAGTTTTATCTTAATGATTGTAAGTGACAGGTTTCTTGGCTTCTAGCAGTGATTGCAACTCAAAACATAACTAAAGCCTTTCATGATAGTTTGAGATTATTCTCTACCGAACCATGGAGTCTAAGTAAATGATTTTACATTTGTAGGCTTTCATGTGGACGACTCTGAGGTAACTTTGAATGTTTGCTTGGGTAAGCAATTTTCTGGCGGAGAATTGTTCTTCCGTGGCATACGATGTGATAAACATGTAAATACTGGAAGTCAGCCTGAGGTATGTTAGTCATGAAGATGGAGCAACTGTCAAGCAGACATAGCTTAGAGTGTATTACATTTATCTTTCCCAAAGAAAGAATCTGTTATGGTTTATGAGTACACAATAAAAACTTATAATTCAATTGTAAATATTAGCGAGGTAAACATCTAGTTTACTGGAGTGAAGGCATGTGTTGTGTTGTATCTAATTTGTATTATTGCAATTGCTGTATATTCTTGGAATGAGTACTCAAAAAGTTCCTTACAAATGGCTTTACTGTAAGTTTGTGTATATGATGGTCTCATGACATACTTTGCTACAAAAAAACATAACCTTTCATTGTTATCACTTATCAAGAAGATGCTCAAAGGAATTTTTGTTTCAAAACATGTTCTTGTTTTTTTTCTTTCAGGAATTAATAAAATTGTTAATCTCTGGTTATATGACGACATAGCATTGGGATATTTCTGTCTTTTCCCTGTCGTTAGAATCAATATATTAACGTAGTGTTTTGGCTTATTAATAGCTTTTCCTTTTCGCCCATGAGTTTCTCATTGTTATTCACTTCTTTATGAGGTATTTCTGTGAAAACAGGAAATCTATGATTACTCTCATGAAGCTGGTAAAGCTGTGCTTCATCGTGGACGTCACAGGCATGGTGCTAGGGCCACAACAGCTGGTCATAGGATCAATCTTCTTCTGTGGTGCAGAAGGTACTCAACTCTTCATGTTTGCAAGGCTATATGGTTTGATAAACTATTTGTAAATTTTGTATTACAAGGATTCAATTTCAAATCATATTTTTAGAGCCACCATTGTGAATCTCTGAACACCATTATTCTCTTGAAACATCCAGCCATTTGATTGTTGCATGATAATTCCATGTCAAACATGCAGTGTTTTGATCATTGCTTGTTGATGCTATCTGTCAAGACTCAAGATCTTGTTTTCTTTAAATGTATACATTTAAGCTATTTTACTAAATCTTCTATTGGTAAAAATCTTTTCGATATGTTCCAGTTAACAGTGGCTGACAATTCTATTGGTACCACGTGTGTGGAGGACTGTACTTGGTTTATTATTCTCATATTTAATATACATATCTGAACTACAACTTAGCTCCACTGGCAAATATCTTGTGGCCATCTTAGTTGTTTTTTCTTTTCAAAATTTCAATAAGCTTTTCATTGTGAGTTTTTCTTAAATTTTCAATTTAAAAATCTCTTGGCTTTACACATGAATTCATGCTCTCTTTGCAGCTCAGTATTTAGAGAGATGAAAAAATATCAAAAAGATTTCTCTACTTGGTGTGGAGAATGCATGCGTGAGAAGAAAGAAAGGCAGCAGGCATCTATTGCTGTCACGAAATCAGTAATTTTTAACTTTTTTTTTCTCCCCTTTCTTGTATATTTGCTCAGGATAGTTTAGGATGTTTGTATCTTTTTCTTTCTGAAGTATACTACTCCTATCTAGTAGTTGCTTTGCAGTGGTCATATAATCTGCTTGCTTAAATTGATTACTGATCTGATGTTTGTGTAGGAATTGCTTAGGAGAGACAGTGAAACCACAGCATGAGGTGTTAACAGTAAGAAAGATGTTGTCTGGTGCTTGTAACATTATGTAGACACTGCGATGACATAGCAGTACAGCACCGGCAATTTAACCGATCCAAGTTGGCTTTATGACTTCTTCTGAAATCATGTATGTAAAAAATTGTTTCACAATTTCATTTGTTGTAGAAAGATTGACCGCTCTAGTTAGCATTATACTTGCTTGGGGGGGGATTTCGGGCATTTGCATTGTCAATAATTTCTGTAACTTGTAATTTTTGTTGTGATCTTAATTAATGAAGTTATTTTTTACTTGATTTTAAACTGAACATGTGGCTTCATCCTTGGTACATTTTTTTAATCGTGTTTACCCCTCATAACTCACTATCTTTTACGGTTTCTTGTAGATATAAGGGCTCGTTTGGTTCGCGGAATAGAGAGGGAATAGAATAGCCTATTCCTAAAGAATAGCTATTCCCACCTTTGGTTGATTTTTTTTATGAAATAGCTATTCCATGGAATCCCTATTCATTGATTTCATGGAATAGCTATTCTTCAATTTAGGTTAGGAATAGCCTATTCCTAATATTATATTTTTGTAATTTACAAAATTATCCTCCATTAAATCCTCAATCTTCTCTCTAATCACTTTCCCAAATCTTATAAATTTTGGTCAATCCATAATTTATATCATATAAAACGTGAAAAATGGAAAAATGACGAAAACGTTAAAAAATGTAAAAATATGAAACACGAAAAATGTGAAAATGTTACAAACACGAGAATATGCAAAAAAATAAAAAATGCGAAAAACATGAAAACGTGAACAAATGCGAAAAACACGAAGACGCAAAAAAAAAGCAAACACACGAAAACACAAAATAGGAATAGAGCGAAAAAGTGACAAAACACGAAATATTAAAAAACGTGAAAAATAAAAACACGAAAATGCGAAAAAATACGAAAAATGCTAAAACACAAAAACGTGACAATATGTGAAAAACATGAAAATGCGAAAAACGCAAACAAAACACGAAAACGTTAAAAACACAAAAATATGAAAAAATACGAAAAACATGGAAAAACGTGAATAACACGAAAAAGTAACAAAATACGAAAAATACAAAAACGCGAAAAAAAACAAAAAGGGGAAAAACCGAAAAAATAAAACGTGAAAAATCGAAAAAATGCAAAATAAAACACAATAACATGACAAAACGTGAAAAATACGAAAACGTGAACAAACGGAAAAAACAAGAAAACTTGGGAAACACGAAAAAACATAAAAAAACGTTATAAACGCATTTTTCGTGTTTTTAACACTTTTTCATGTTTTCATGTTTTTCGATTTTTTCACGTTTTTCATTTTTTTTTTGTTAACACGTTTATATGTTTTCGCGTTTTCACCCTTTTCCACTTTTATCTCATTTTTTTTCTTTTGTTTTTGTGTTTTTAATAAAAAAATTATCTATTCCATTCTACCTTATTCCACCAACCAAACATAGGAATAGCAATTCCTAAGAATTTCTATACCATTCTTTGCTATTTTATTCCTTTGGAATAACCATTCTATTCCATTCCATTCTATTCCGCGAACCAAACGACACCTAAGGGTGGCAATGTTCATTATGAACATATAATTGTACATGTATTTTGGGGCATAATCAAGATGTATTTCTACTTGTTTGTTTGTGTAGAATCATATGTTTATTACTGGAATGTGACTGAAAACAAATGTAAATGTGATGATACCGGCCCCCCCAAATTGCTTATCACCACCCCATGTCGACATTTTTTGCGTTTTTTTTTTTATATTTTTCTTTTAAAAACTGTTAATTGGTTCTCTTCCAATCAAAATTGAAATTATAAAAATAATTGATATGTGACAACCTGAGAACCCTAGAAATAGATGATTACGAGTCAGAAACATTAAAATTGATGCATTTTTTTAAAAAATGCATGACAATAGGCTGATCAAAACTGAAATTATGAAAATAATTGATGCGTGACAACCCGATAACCCCAGAAATGGATGATTACGAGTCGGAAAAATTGGATGAGATACATTTTTCGTGAAAATATACGTTATTGAATGGTATCTCTATTCCGATAAAAACTAAAATTCTGAAAATAATTGATGAGTTGTAAAAAAAAATTGGACGATTTTGCATTTTTCGTCACAAAAAATTAGACGATTGTGCATTTTTCAGCACAAAAAATTGGCCGATTTTGCATTTTGGAGTCAAAATTTTGATTTAGCCCTAGGCGGGCAAAATTTCCGCCTGGCCATTGAGGGTAAAATCAAAAAATTCTCTCAAAAAACATAAAATTTCAGTTTTGAATTTTTTTTATAAAAAGGGTAAATTTGTCTAATAAGGAGCAGTAACTGGTAATTTGGAAGCGGTAAATAACAATACCTTTATTTTTATTGTGATTTATCTTATGGTGTGACCTCTTTCTAGATCCTGCCTTAGCGGAGACGCGTAATTCATTGGGCCAGTTTTTTTTTTTTTACCTTGTGAAAAGTTCATTGTATTGACCTATTTAATGTAAAAATACAAACATAAACAATTTTTGTATGTTATGAACAGCTTAATTAGTAAACTACTTGCATAGAGCATAGTTTCGGCTACAGGTTCAAATATCAACGGAACTTGAAACTTAGATTGTGGATTATCTGAAAATTATTGTAAAATTAAAATAAATTTTTTTAAAATGTCGTTTTCTAACATTTCCTAAATCCAGTATCAAACACTATAAATGTTTAAGAAATCAATTCCATATTTTTTCTATAAAGGAATTTTATTTCCATATAAGAACATATATCACAATATGCAAACAAGACAGGATGGGTAACTGTCTTAAAACAATAATATGTATATAAACACACGCATATACTCTAGTTTTAAATAAAATATTTAAATTTCACCAAAAAAATAAATATATATTTACATTGTAGCTATGATCTTCCACTTGCATTTCTAATAATTGATTCAGAAGATCAAAGATGATAATAGTCTCCGGTCGGTATGAAAGCGTACTACATTTCTCTAGAATATGAAAATATTTAAGAAGTACTGAAAAAAATATTACAATCTAGCATCCAAAGCATACAACCTGCATGATTTTGATGAATACATAACATAAATGAAAAAAAATCAATAAGAAGGTAGAGTAAAAAAAATCAATAAGAAAGTAGAGTCCATGCAACACACAACATACACACTACCATAACATCAAACATTATAAAATTCATGAACTTAGTAAGCAGCTAAAAATTTCCAATAAAATAGCTCATCGAGTACCAGGTAAATTACATATGTGGTGTACAACCTTTGCCTCTTATCACACTTTGGTGTACAAACTTCAGGTGACCTCACACTAAAGTGTACACCCGGTTATTATGACCGGTCAACGACGGTCAACGCTGCCACGTCATCTAAGTTCATTTTCTGCCAAAAAAAAAACGTGCCCCCCCAATTGCGAAAAGACCCTAATACCCCCTTTCTTATTTCCCTAAAAAATTATAAAAGCAATCAAATTCTCTCTCCTCTCTCCTCTCTCATATTTCATCTGACATTACGTCTTCCTCGTTCATCCATCGTTTTTCTTCAACGCAAGGGCTAAAGGCTGCGAAATCCAAAAAAAGATCCAAGATGCCTTCTTCATCATCTGCGCAGAACGGACAGAACTTTGGGGGAAGATGGATTTGCCATTGCGGAATCCAAGCACCTCTGTCAACGTCTTGGAGCGATTCAAACCCAGGGAGAAGATATTTCAACTGTAAGAATTTTGGGGTAAGTCAGTTCTAAAACAAAAAATTGCTTCATCCTCTCTGTGCTCTGTTAAGCTCTGTTAATTTTTTTTGTTCTCTCTATCAGAATCGAAACGCATGTAAATTCTTTGAGTGGAAGGATCCTCCAATGAACGATAGGGCAAAATCTGTCATCTTGGGATTACTGCGGAAGTTAGATAAAATTGAGAAAGAATGTGAGAGACTGAAGAATTGTGAAAAAGAAGGAAACGATGATAATTGCTTGCCAATGGAAAGAGAAACAGATGAAGGAATGACACTAATCCGGAGCCAGGGAAATGAGAAAGACAGCAAGAGAGGACAAATGTGCAACTGGATTGGGATTTTTTGTGCTGTTTTGCTTGGTAGCTGTATTTCTAAGATATTGCTGGGTTAGATAGACTTGATGGTATTAGGTGCATTATTTTGTGCTTTTGTTGGTTGTAGTTCAATGTAAACGAATTCTGATGACAGTGTATGAAAGGAATGGTTATTTGGTGCATTATTTTCAGAATTATGCGTTTTAGTTATCGTGTGCATTATTGTGTGGCATTAGGCAATACCGAGGATCAAGTGCTAAAAAGAATGGTAATTTGGTTCATTATTTACAAAGGGCATTATTATGGGTCATTTGGCAGTACACATATAGGAATGGGCATTATTACGGGTCATTAGGAAATACATTGTTATGGGGCTTAAAACCAACATTTATATTCATCAACTTGAGCATACTATAATATGATCCAACAAACTGCTTTCATTGATAAAAAAAACAGAGATTGCTATCATTGAGCAAAATGTGTTTAAAAGATTTACAAAGGCACTATTGGGTATACACATACCATAACAAAAACAGGTCCCAAAAAATGCACTATTGGGTATACACATACCGTAATAAAAAACAGGTCCCAAAAATTTACAACTTCATCAGAAACATGTGCTAGAACACCAAAAACATGTGCCAGAACACCAAAAAACATATGCCAGAACACATCAAAAACAGGTCCCATAATGTAGAACACAATTAACACTTAACGCCATGGCCTTTGGGAACTTCTTGTGCATGGTCTTCTGCTTGAATCATTAGTTACATTGCTGTCTTGAGTATTGCCTACTGCAGTGTTCCTTGTGCTCCTCCTTGGCCTTGAATTCTCTCAAAAAATATAAAATTTCAGTTTTGAATTTTTTTTATAAAAAGGGTAAATTTGTCCAATAAGGAGCAGTAACTGGTAATTTGGAAGCGGTAAATAACAATACCTTTATTTTTATTGTGATTTATCTTGTGGTGTGACCTCTTTCTAGATCCTGCCTTAGCGGAGACGCGTAATTCATTGGGCCAGTTTTTTTTTTTACCTTGTGAAAAGTTCATTGTATTGACCTATTTAATGTAAAAATACAAACATAAACAATTTTTGTATGTTATGAACAACTTAATTAGTAAACTACTTGCATAGAGCATAGTTTCGGCTACAGGTTCAAATATCAACGGAACTTGAAACTTAGATTGTGGATTATCTGAAAATTATTGTAAAATTAAAATAAATTTTTTTAAAATGTCGTTTTCTAACATTTCCTAAATCCAATATCAAACACTATAAATGTTTAAGAAATCAATTCCATATTTTTTCTATAAAGGAATTTTATTTCCATATAAGAACATATATCACAATATGCAAACAAGACAGGATGGGTAACTGTCTTAAAACAATAATATGTATATAAACACACACATATACTCTAGTTTTAAATAAAATATTTAAATTTCACCAAAAAAATAAATATATATTTACATTGTAGCTATGATCTTGCACTTGCATTTCTAATAATTGATTCAGAAGATCAAAGATGATAATAGTCTCCGGTCGGTATGAAAGCGTACTACATTTCTCTAGAATATGAAAATATTTAAGAAGTACTGAAAAAAATATTACAATCTAGCATCCAAAGCATACAACCTGCATGATTTTGATGAATACATAACATAAATGAAAAAAAAAATCAATAAGAAGGTAGAGTAAAAAAAATCAATAAGAAAGTAGAGTCCATGCAACACACAACATACACACTACCATAACATCAAACATTATAAAATTCATGAACTTAGTAAGCAGCTAAAAATTTCCAATAAAATAGCTCATCGAGTACCTAAGTAATAATGCTACAATAAGTGCTCAGTATAATTGTTGCACTTACAACAATGACTAGTAACTCGGAGACAGAAACAAATGCTACGTGAAAACTACATAGAAGCTTGACAATGAAGGTAAAATCCTACTGAAATACATTCATATCTATCAATGAGGGTAAATTATATACATGATGTACAACTTTTGCACAATTTCACACTTTGGTGTACAGCTTTTAATTTTACACACTAAAATACATAACCTTATAGGTGACCTCATATTTTGGTGTATAGTTTGGAAAAATGACATGTCAATGAAAGTCAACTTGCCACATTTTCATCATATCTATTTGAAAAAGTCGAACTCATTCCTTGTGTAGTTATTAAAGTACCCTTTATTGGTTTCCCTCCTATAACCATTAAAGTACATACTTCTCTCATCTCTCATCTATCATTTCCTATCCAATCTCTAACCAAATAATATTAAGTCAAGTAAAGTTGATGACAACAATAGTGATAATGTTTTTTTTTTCTAAAGAAATTAGGTTCACTAGATATCATTTATAGGAAGACATTATATATAATCCGACTGAAAGAGTTATGACTATAGCCCATTCTAGTAAATGCTTTAGTAATTTAACTTTTATTTCTGAAATAGAACCCAAAAACTTTAAGGAAGCCGAAAGCGATGATAGTTGGATTCTTGCAATACAAGAAGAACTAGAAAAATTTGAAAGGAATAAAGTTTGGGATCTAGTGTTTAAGCCTAAGGATATTATAGGAACTAGATGAGTATTCAAAAACAAGTTTAATGAGTCTGGTAATGTTACTAGAAATAAGGCTAAACTATTTGCTCTGGGTTATAACGAATAGAATGGTATAGACTTTGATGAAACTTTTGCTCCAATTGCTACATTAGTATCTTATGTGCATTTGCTTGCTATAAGAATTTTAAGCTCTATCAAATGAATGTCAAAAGTGCATTTATGAATGGAGTCATAAATGAAGAAGTCTATGTTAAACAACCCCCGGGTTTTGAAGACTCCAAATTTCCAAACCATTACATTGCTTATGAAATATGAAAATAATCATCTACTCATAATTCAAATATATGTTGATGATATCAATTTTAGTTCTACAAATGAATCCTTGTGTAAGTTCTTCTCAAAGGAAATGCATGATGAATTTGGAACGTCCCAAATGGGAGAATCGAAATCCTTTTTAGACTTGCAAATTAAACAAGGAAAGAAAGCTAGTTTTATCAGCCAAGAAAAATATGTCAAGGAACTCACCAGAAAATATGAGATGGAAAACTCTAAGGTTTCAAAACACCTATGAGTTTGTCCATTAATATGGATAAAAATGGGAAAGAAAATAGTGTGGATGTTAGGAAATATAGAGGTATAATAGGATAACTTCTTTATTTAACTGCTAGTGGATAATATATTCCATTTAGTGATTGCTTATTTGCCTGCTTTCAAGCCAATCCAAAGGAGCCCCATTTGATAACAGTCATACAAATTTTCAAATATTTTAGTGGTACTCTTAGAACAGGCATCTGGCATCCTAAATGCAATGATTTAAATTTAATTAGATACAATGATGCAGATTATGCATGCTGCAAATTAGAAAGGAAAGGTACTTCAAGAATTTATCATTTTCTTAGAAATGCCCTGGTTTCATGGTCTAGTAAAAAGAAAAATTTTGTAGCTATGTTCACAACTGAAGCAGAATAGGTTTCTGTTGGTAGTTGTGTTGCTCAAATGTTAGGAAATAGAACGTCATAGGCAGAACGGAAAACAAAATTTTTTTATTCCTTTATCCCGTAAGATCCATTAATCGTGATTTCATATCACAAAAGATTAAGCTTATGTACCTTATTTGAAGAACAATCTACCATTGCAAACGAAATGTCCACGTAGATTTATCAATTTTCTCAACGAACTAGATCAACCTAAAGCTTGAACGTTCTTTGATCAACCTTGAATAGCAATCACGTATAGATTGCCTCTAGTAATATCGAGACACTAAGAAACGAATGAACGAACGAGGTAATTACTTGTGTTGGAATTATATAGAAAATTTGCCACCAAATTATATGTGTGTAGTCGAATTGCATAGTGTAGGATATATATATAGGTTTTATGTCTTTAATTATACTCCTAATCTAATTAGGTTAAATTAACTAATTAGTATTCTAATCACGTTAGGTTAACTAATTTAAATAAGAAAAGAATTACTAATTCTAATCTCTCTCTCTCTATATATATATATATACACTATATTAATATAATTAATAATTCTAATTCTAATCTCATTAGAATTGTTATTTCCTTTCAGGATTATAATTTGATTTAATCATTATATACTTACATAATTAAATAGGAAATATAATCACTAATTATATCTCATATATATATATATATATACTATTTTAATTGGAATTCATATTTCCTTTTAGAATTATAATAAGTTTAATTAATTTATCCATAATCATAATCTAATTATAATTATACAATAAATCAATTAAACAACTTATCCCATACTACACCAATTTTCGACCCTCTCTCATTTTCACCTTTAATAACCATTTCCTCATTTGTTTTTAATTCTTAGTATGTGATCTATTAGGTTCTTACCGCAACTGGCCGTATACGTTTATTGCAATTGACTTAATCAAACTAATTCAATCAAAACATATAATAGAATGAGTGCGCAGACTAAATTATTAGAATCGTCATATTCTCCTAGATCCATAAGAAGTCAGGTTAGTTTTGACGTTTACCTTTCTGTATTAGATGCAGTACAATACGATCCTCCATCAGCTATATCCTTAAACGAATCGTAACTATAAAAACTGTCAAGTTACATATACAAAGAAGTTTGTTTTACTTGTCCAGGCAGAATTAACTCTGAATAAATAAGTTAAGCGAAATCTCCATTTCATCTCTTAACCTTATCACGTTGCAAGGATTTCAAGTCAATTCTCCACAAGAGGCCATGCATATATTGTTGAAACACCTTTCCACAAGATTTTGATTTGACAAAATCATTTAAGTTTAATCCATGATTAAGAGACAATTAAATTTAAGTGCTTTGATTTAATTGTACTAATCCGTTTGTTCAATATTGAGTACAAATGCAAAAAAAAGAAATAAAGAATAAGACAGGATAACGTCTGTTGAAACACCTTTCCACATAATTTTGATTTGACAAAATTGTTTAAGTGTAATTAAAAATATTCTAAACACACTAAGTTTAAATGCTTTGATTTATTCTACTAATGTGTTTGTTCAATGTTGAGTTAAATTGTTTATAAGACACAAAGATTAGAAGGCCCAAAGCCCAATACGGAAGTCAAAAGCCCAAGTCAAACAGTTTAAGGCAACTCGGCCCGCGTATGTCAAAACGCTGTCGTTATGTACAAAACGCAGCTCAGCGGAAGAAGGATCTAGAAGACCTTCGTCGAACAACTTCGGGACGAAGCTGCTGAGTTGATTCGACAAAGAGTACAAGACAGCAGTTGAGCAAGAACAACTTCCAGACAAAGTGTTTCCACTTTGGGTAAAGTTCAGAAGACACAGAATGTTGTCTAGTTGACCTTACCATAAATGGAGAGACATTCTGCCGAGCTGACCAAAAGCTGACCAAGGACAGAAGATACTCAAATCTGATTGGCCGAGAGCTCTGAGCAAGACAGGATGACAACGACAGGAAGTCGTTTCCCTCCAACGGTTATTTCGAAATTCGAAAGGACCGACACCTCAGACGTCTCTATAAATAGAGCCCTTCAGTTGCTTCATTCAACACAGAACTTGATCAAGCCATTACGCTGACCAAATTTCTACACAAAGTTCTGCAAGAAAAAGCAAAGCAATCTTACACTAAATTTCATATCTTTTGTGTAAAAGTCTAGAGTGATTATTCAATCATCTAAGGTGTCTTAGCAATCGTTGTTTAGGACAAACACTTATCATTTCTAGAATTAGAAAGGAGAAGCTGAGTACTCGGTTATAGTACTCAGCGAGAGATTAGGATTGAGTAGAGGTATAGAGGAAGGTACTCTTGTTATACTCAGTTGCTAAGATTGTAAAAGGTTTGATGCTCTACCGTTAAAGAGCTCAGTAGAGAATTCGAAATCTCGGAACGTGTTCCGGGGACAGGACGTAGGCTTGGAGGCCGAACCTGGATAAATCTGCTGAGTAACATATTTCTAACCTTTAACTCCTTTATATATTTATTGCTTGCTTAAACAAAAACTGACCAAGTAAAGAGGTCAAGCTGAGTTGTGCGCATTGAATATCTGAGCTCAGGAATAGACTCTAAGTGCTATCTCCTGACTCAAGTAAAGAAACTGACCTAGTCACTAGTTGACTAAGCTAGTATCTTGCTATTCACTCAGCGCCGCTGTCCAAACCTTTTTCTCACGAAAAAGAAGTCTGCCCTAGCTTAAAATTTTTAAATAGTTCCTAACCCCCCCTTGGAACTATACTTGTAACATTATAAGGGACCAACAAGTGGTATCAGAGCTTAAAAGCTCACTGTAAAAGGTTTAACCACCTTGAGCTGATCCCCACTATGGGCGAAAACAGCACTCGGTTTCTCCCAGGAAACCAAACAACTCAGATCTTACCTGAGGGGCTGTCCATTACTCAGCCTCCCCTATTCTTCGGGTCTAACTACACCTTCTGGAAGAATAGGATGAAAAATTTCATTCAGGCTACAAATATGAGTGCCTGGCTATCCATAGTCCAAGGTCCATTTGTACCTGTCGAAGTTGTGGCTGGCCAAACAGTTGTTAAAGCTGAGGCCAAATGGACAGAGGATGATCTCAAGAAGCTACAAAATCATGCTTTGGCTATAAACATGCTTCACTGTGCGCTCGATGCTGCAGAATATAATAAAATCTCAGGTTGTGAGTCGGCGCAAGAGATCTAGAAGAAGCTGGAGGTCACTTACGAAGGAACAAATAAAGTAAAGGAGTCCAAGGTGAACCAGCAAATGAGACTGTACGAGCTGTTCGAAATGAACAATGATGAGGGAATATCTGACATGAATGCAAGGTTTACCAACATCATCAATGAGCTCAAGAGACTTGGGAAGATCTTCACTGAGGAAGAACAAGTCAAGAAAATACTCAGGAGCCTTCCCAAAGACTGGCAAGCAAAGAAGACCGCTGTTGAGTAAGCTCAGGACTTAACCACCTACAAATATGATGAGCTCATCGGCTCGCTGCTGACCCATGAGATCTCGATGAAGAATTTCGAGGTGAAGGAAAAGTCTGAAGACAAGAAGCAAAAATCTCTTGTCATGAAAGCTGACTCCACTGATGGGAGCTCAACAGATGATGAGGAGATGGCTATGTTCACAAGGAAGATGAAAAGGCTGTTCAGAAAGAATGACAAATACTCTAAGAAGCCTTACAGAAAGTTTGATAAGTATAAAGTTGAGTCCAGCGACAGCAAATACAAGAAGGACAACTCAAAGCCCATTACATGCTTTGAATGTCATCAAACTGGCCATATCAAGTCAAGCTGCCCCACGCTGAGGAAAGAAAAGAAGAACGACAAAAAGGCAATGGTGGAAACATGGAGCGACAGTGATGAGTCTTCATCAACAGAAGCTGAGGCCACCGAGTCAGCGAAGATATGCTTCATGGCTGACGAACTTGCTGAGCCATGCGTCTCTGAGCATGCTGACCCCTCCATTGCATCTGATGATGAGGAGCAATCAAATGAGGTAATATCACTTTCCCAGCTCAGAAATGAAATGGGTAATGCCCTGAGTGACCTCTATACACTTGTCAAAAAGTGTAATAAGAAAATTAAAGCACTCAGCAGGCGCTGTGACGAGGTTGAAGAGGTCAAGCTAAGTGACCTCAGATTCCTTCTTCAGGACAACTCAACTTTGCATGATAACATGGAGATCATACATAAGTCTGTCACTGAAGTCCAATCAGATTCAAAGAAACTGAGAAAGGACATCACAAATATCCAGAACCAACTAAAGGTTCAAAACAAAAGAAATATTCCTCTGAACGCTCAGTACCGAAGTACTGGTCAGTAGAGATGGAATCCCCAGCGGAATGTCCAGTGTGACTTCTGTGGGAAGAAAGGACACACCACAAAGGTGTGTTGGCACGCTCAGCACTGGGGTGCTGACCAGTCAGTGAGAAATCCTAAATGGAAAGTCAGCTGTGACTTCTGTGGAAAGAATGGCCATACTATTCAAGTATGTCGCCATAAAATAAAATATGATGCTTTACCTGTTGAACCTAACAAGCAAGGACCCAAAAAGAATTGGGTACCTAAAAGTAACTAGCTACAATGCAGGTAAGCCTGAGGTGTGCTGAGAAGTCAAAGATGTGGTATATTGACAGCGCATGCTCAAGGCACATGACTGGTGATGAAACTCAGTTCATCACGTTTGAGCGTAAACGAGGAGGGAGCGTAAGTTTTGGAGACAACAAAAAGGGTAAGATAGTAGGGTCAGGAACCATCGGAGGTAATCCTACTATTGAGTCATCTCCCTAGTCAGTGGACTCAAATATAACTTACGCAGTGTAGCTCAGCTATGTGACAATGGGAGAAAAGTTATATTTGATGCTACTGGATGTAAAATATACGAGGGAAAAACAAATGAGTTAATTTTAACTGCCCCTCGGATTGATAATGTCTTTATGCTAGACTTAGAGAAAAAGTTTTCAAAAACTGTATGCTTAGTTTCAAAGGAAGAAAATTCATGGCTATGGCACAGGAGACTTGGTCATGTAAGCATGGACCTCCTGGCCAAATTAGCAAGAAAGTAATGGGTTGAGGGACTGCCTGAACTTAGATTTGAAAAAGATCAATTATGCCACGCTTGCCAAGCTGGAAAACAAACCAAACAATCTTTTCATAGCAAAAACATTGTCTCAACTAAGCGTCCGTTAGAATTACTACACTTGGATCTCTTCGGTCCAGTCCAGCCGCTGAGTCTGGGTGGAAGAAGATTTTCCTTGGTCATTGTAGATGACTTCTCTCGGTACACTTGGGTCATCTTGCTGAGTAGCAAGGATGAGACCTTTGAGACATTTTCAAATTTGGTTAGAAAACTTGAAAATGATAAAGACCTAAAACTGGCTCACATCCGAAGTGATAATGGTGGAGAATTTAAAAACCAACAGTTTGTTGAATTCTGTGAAGCCAGCGGCATTGACCATAACTTTTCTGCTCCTAGAACGCCTCAACAAAATGGGGTTGTTGAAAGGAAGAACAGAACACTGGTTGAAATAGCCAGGACAATGCTGAGTGAGCATAGGCTTCCAAAGTACTTTTGGGGAGAAGCTGTTAACACAGCGTGCTACATTCTTAATAGGGCTCTTGTTAGACCTATACTAAAGAAAACCCCCTATGAGCTTTGGAAAGGACGAAAGCCCAACATTGGATACTTTCGTGCCTTTGGCTGTAAATGTTTTATTTTAAACACTAAGGATAACCTAGCTAAGTTTGACTCAAAAGCTGATGAAGCTATCTTTTTAGGCTACTCAACAAACAGCAAAGCATACAGAGTTTTTAATAAACGAACTCAAGTTTTAGAAGAGTCAGTCCATGTTGAGTTCGACGAAACTAACCCTGCAGGAAGATATCTGCCGCTGACCGAGGATGATCCACACTCAGCACCCGCTGACCAAGATACAGCCGCTGAGTCATTCCCTCAAGGGCTGACCAAAGGTAAAAGTGAACCAAACATTGTTTTCACTGACTAGTCTACACCTGCAGAGATTGTTGAAACACAGACAGCACAAGACATCAATCTACCCAAGGAGATAAGGATTCCAAGAGGGCACTCAGAGAGTGCAATCCTTGATGCCGCTGAGAATACCATGATGACAAGAAACCAACTCAGGAGGTACCTCAGCAACGTAGCCTTCGTCTCAGTTCAGGAACCTAAGAACTTCTCTGATGCTGAGGAAGATGAATTCTGGATGAGCGCAATGCAAGAGGAACTTGACCAATTCAGAAGAAACGATGTATGGGAACTAGTGCCACATCCAAGGAGTCAGAAGACCATTGGAACAAGATGGGTCTTCCGCAACAAGCTGGATGAGCAAGGAAATGTAGTCAGGAACAAAGCAAGGCTTGTAGCTCAGGGCTACAGTCAGCAAGAAGGTATTGACTACGGTGAGACCTTTGCCCCAGTGGCAAGGCTAGAGGCTATTAGAATTTTATGTGCATATGCATCTTACATGAACTTTAAACTGTTTCAAATGGATGTTAAGAGTGCATTCCTTAATGGAGTTATAAACGAGGAAGTTTATGTTAATCAACCTCCAGGGTTTGAGGATCCTAAATTCCCAAACCACGTTTATAAACTCAAAAAGGCTTTGTATGGGCTCAAGCAAGCACCACGTGCTTGGTATGAGAGGCTGACCAGTTTCCTACTGACTAGAAACTATGTCAGGGGCAAAGCTGATACAACCTTATTCATTAAGAGAAAGGGTAAAGATACCCTGCTGGCTCAAAATATACGTTGATGATATTATTTTCGGTGCTACTAATGAGTCAATGTGCAAGGAATTTAGCAAGCAAATGCAGACTGAGTTTGAAATGTCGATGATGGGAGAACTCAACTTCTTCCTTGGACTTCAAATTAAACAAGGGAAAAATGGCATCTTCATCAGTCAAGCTAAATATGCCAATGAGATATTGAAGAAATATGATCTTGAAAATTGCAAGCCAATATCCACTCCTATGGGCACTGATACTGTCCTCTGCGCTGACGAGAATGGTAAGTCGGTAGACAGCAAATTATATCGAGGTATGATAGGCTCTCTACTTTACTTAACAGCAAGTAGACCGGACATTCAGTTCTCAGTATGCTACTGTGCTAGATATCAATCTAACCCTAAGGAATCTCATTACATAGCTGTAAAAAGAATCCTTAGATATTTGCAAAGCTTAGTGAACGCAGGTTTATGGTATCCCAACACTCATGGCTTTACACTCGTTGGATACACTGACGCTGACTATGGTCGAGACAAGCTAGAACGAAAAAGCACCTCTGGAGGATGTCACTTCTTAGGAAGCTGTCTTGTATCCTGGCTCAGCAAGAAGCAGGCGTCAGTAGCCTTGTATACCACTGAAGCTGAGTACATTGATGCTGGTCACTGTGTTGCTCAAGTCCTATGGATTAAGCAACAGCTTGAAGATTATGGTGTTCAAACAAAGACAATTGAGGTCAAATGTGACAACAAAAGTGCAATTGATCTATCAAAGAACCCAATTCAACACAGCAGAATGAAGCATGTCAGCATAAGACATCACTTCATTCGAGACCATGTACTCAAGGGTGAGATAAAGCTGACCTCCGTCCCAATGGATGAGCAGCTTGCGGATATCTTCACAAAGCCACTGGCTCGTGAACAGTTCAGCATACTGAGAGAAGCCATTGGTATGTTTAACCCTCTTCAGTAAATTCCTGTTCTAAATGTAAATTTATGCTGAGTGAATTACTACGCTGAATGATTTATGCAAATGCATGCTGAGTGATTGTTATGCTGAGTACTTAACGCAATATATATCAATACTGAGTAAATGTGCACACCGAGTAGTAATCTCAAACTGAGAAATCATCCGTATGTATAAAACTGACCACTTAGAATTTAAAATGCTTAGTATTCTAAACGCTGAGTATAAGATCCGTTGCATTAAATGCAAAAGCACGCGAATAGCCACCTAGGATGACGTATGCACCTAATGTTTCATAAAAGCCAGGATCTTTATCGGTTGACAATCCCTAGGCAAAACTGACACATGGATTTGATAAGATCCACTCTTCACCGCTATAAATAATGGGTAAATCCCCATTTTTATTTTCTTTACACTTAACGAAATCTCTGGCAAAGCATTCTCTCTCTAAGACTCTAAAAGCTTCCCAACCTTTTTCGGAAATAATGACTAGAGTTTCCGTCAACATCTCCGGTGCCGGTCACCCTAAGACCAGCTCCGATGAACCCTCCAGGCAAACTACTTTGCCTGAAACCACCAAGGTCACTACGCCGAGCAAAGGCAAAGCTGGCCAAGCTACCTCCTCTAAGGGAAAGATGACCAAGGTATTCGAAGACATTAGGGAATGGAAAGTAGACTTCTCTAGATGGGTGTCAGAAGACTTCGTAAAATCCGAGCAACCCTTCTGCGAATGGATATCGAAGAATGGCTGGACCGAGCTGTTCTCCATTAGAGACCACACCTACCCTGACCTAGTAAGGGAATTCTACCACAACCTCTGAGTTGCCAATGATAACCAGGACTATCTGGTAACTGTGGTAAAGGAAAAGACCATCTTTATAAACCCTACCTATCTTGCTAACCTGCTGAAGTTAAAGAATGAGGGAACAAAACTGAGGAGATCTGGGGAGCACGAAGGAACTGGGTACGATACCACCTTCTGTAAGCCCGCTGGCCACTCTGGAGAAATCTCCAGCACCTCTATGGGTCAGCACCAAAAGATGGCCCACTATTTACTGACCTACCTTATTTATCCCAAGATCAACTGTACCACCTCAGCAACAAATTTTGAGCAATGCTTCATATGGCATATGCTGATATGTAAGCCGATCAACATGCCAGTATTCTTGATTGCTGGCTTCCAAAGGAGCACTGGAACTCTCAGGCTGGGATCGCTCATCACCAGAATCCTCCTAGATCATCAAATTGATCTATTTGAGGAAACTAAGGTTAGAGGATCTGAGATAACAGCTGCTTCACTGAGGGCTTTGAAGTTCAATCAGCCAATAAAGAAAGGAAAAGCTGCTGCTGAACAACAAGCTGAGGAAACCGCTCCAAAGCAAGGCAAAAGGACAAAGGCTCCAGCTGCCCGAAAGAGGAAAGCTATTGGGACTCCTTCAAAGAAGGCTGAGCCTCAGGCCAAGAAGCCTAAGTCAGCTGCTGAAAAAGGTCAGGAGAGACCTAAGTCAGCTGAAAAGAGGAGCAGGCAAGATGAGCCTGAAACAGAAGAGCATCCCCTGAAGAAGAATAAGTCTTCAGAGCTGACCCCTATTGATGCTATCCCTACTGACTTCGTTGTTCCTGGTGATTCTCACTACACACAGTGTCTAGGAACCGAAGCTATGCATCAAGAAGATGATGTACATCTGGACGATCAGTTCATTGCACAAGTTGAGGAAGAGTTAGATGGAGATAGTGAAGAAGATGATGAACAAGAAGAAGCAAGCGGTCAGGATGACGCTGATGACGCTGAGGAGACAGCTAGTGAGGTTGAAGCTGAGCCAACCAATACTGAGTTGGCTGCTGGAGATGAACAAGAACCTGACCAACCCAATGTTGATCAAGAACAAGAACAAGCTGACCAGCTTAATGCTGATCAAGAAGAAACTTCTCCCTCTCACTCAGGAGAGTCTATCCAAGCTGACACTCCTCCTCCCAGAAGAAGATTAGTTAAGGCAAGTCAGAAGTCTGTCATTGACCCTCCTGTTCAAAAACCAACTGTCCCTAACTTTGCTATCCAGAAGCCGACCAAGGATCCCTCTACACTCAAGCTGAAATTTTTCAGAAAACAACCATCTTCTACTCCATCGGCTTCTCTTGAAAAGCAAGCCTCTGTTTCTTCACCAAAGGAACACGCCGACTTGAATGCTTCAGCTAATTCCACAAGCCAAATGGAGCAAATTCCCGTTAATGCTGTTACTACAAGCATTGTACTGACTCAAGACATTCCTGCTCCAGTCAGCACAGACAGCATTCGAATTACTTCTTCTCCAATCAACACATCTGCCGATCAATCAGCTCTACCCGAGACTCAAGTGCAGATTGAAAACACACTTCCAGTCACTGACCATATTATTCCTCTGACTCCTCTTCCAACCGGTCAAACTGAGAAAACTAGGCAAGTTAATGAAGGCTCTCTCAGGTACTTGCATGCCACCGAGTCTGGTAAAAGAATCATCGACTCGGTGCAAACATTAATTAAAGACCTTCATCAAACCACTCCACCTGCTGCTGGGTCTTCTACTATTGAGACAACTCAGCTCTCCCACGTAACTCAGCTTCTCAATGAAGTTAAGGGATTCAAGGATTTACTGAATGTCATAGTTTCCATTCAAGCACAGCAACCTAAGTAGGATTCCATCACAAAGCTGGCTGAGCTCCAGCTGACAATTGTTCAACACCTCAACACTCTTCAAGGTCAAGTTCAGACCTTGTCAGCTACGAACACGCGATATGCAACTTCTGATGAAGTCAAAATGCTCTTTGCTCAGCTTCACACCGAGCAAATCAAGACCAACGAGCAAATGGTCTCATATTCTCAATGCTCAGTGGAGCAAATTGGAGAGGCTGTTCGATTGTTGAACTTGAACAAACAAGAGATGGACACTGACGCCATGAAGCAAAATGAGATATTATCTGTCACCAGACAAACTTTCAACCATGTACGTCACAGTAACATTCAGCGTCAATACTACGACACTTCCTTACTGAAGACTTTTCATCAAGTCGTTGCTGGTCTGTCCGATGCACTTACCTGGATAGGTAAATCTCAAGCTTTCATAGTAAGCATGATCAGCGCTGCTGAACTCAATATACCCACCGAGGTCTCCGATGATGGAGTTGCTATCTTTAACGGCGTCAATGAAAGCGCCGATAGACTTAAGGAGCTGTCCACAGAACTGACCAGAGCCGTCTTAACCGACGCCTTTAGGATTCCTCCTCCCGATGCTGACAAAACGGGGGAGAAAGAACAAGCTAGAACACAGCATGAGCATAGTCAGTCCAAACAAAAGAAAAAGAAATAGAAATTAGGCTAGCTCAGTTATGCTAAGTTTGTGGTCTCTATGTCTATGTTTATCTTTTGTTGTATACGCTGACTACTTCTATTAATATCAATACTTGCATCTTTTTCTCCAAACCTGAGTTATGAGTTATTATATACGATGCTGAGTATTAAGTTAGTATGTATCTTCAAGTACATCAACTATGTTTAGTGCTTATAAAACTTATTGATCGTACCCAATGCTGATAACATGTTTGACATTGACTTGTATGTTTATAAAACATTGTCTTATAAGACTCATTGAACAACAAATTACTCAGCGCCCTCTGAATGTTAAAACTTCCGCTTAAACACTAAGTAAAATAGAATATGTTTCATGAGCTGGCCTATATCTGAAAACTGACCTCAGACTTACTCGATTAAACTTTTAAATGTTTAGAGTAAAACTAAGTCAGTGGCTCAACCCTGACGGGGGAGTTTGCTATGTTATATTAGGTCAACTATCATGGGGGAGCTCAATACTGAGTTCTTCGCTGAATAGTTTTGCCAACATCAAAATGGGGGAGTTTGTTGAAACACCTTTCCACATAATTTTGATTTGACAAAATTGTTTAAGTGTAATTAAAAATATTCTAAACACACTAAGTTTAAATGCTTTGATTTATTCTACTAATGTGTTTGTTCAATGTTGAGTTAAATTGTTTATAAGACACAAAGATTAGAAGGCCCAAAGCCCAATACGGAAGTCAAAAGCCCAAGTCAAACAGTTTAAGGCAACTTGGCCCGCGTATGTCAAAACGCTGTCGTTATGTACAAAACGCAGCTCAGCGGAAGAAGGATCTAGAAGACCTTCGTGGAACAACTTCGGGACGAAGCTGCTGAGTTGATTCGACAAAGAGTACAAGACAGCAGCTGAGCAAGAACAACTTCCAGACAAAGTGTTTCCACTTTGGGTAAAGTTCAGAAGACACAGAATGCTGTCTAGTTGACCTTACCATAAATGGGGAGACATTCTACCGAGCTGACCAAAAGCTGACCAAGGACAGAAGATACTCAAATCTGATTGGCCGAGAGCTCTGAGCAAGACAGGATGACAACGACAGGAAGCCGTTTCCCTCCAACAGTTATTTCGAAATTCGAAATGACCGACACCTCAGACGTCTCTATAAATAGAGCCCTTCAGTTGCTTCATTCAACACAGAACTTGATCAAGCCATTACGCTGACCAAATTTCTACGCAAAGTTCTGCAAGAAAAAGCAAAGCAATCTTACACTAAATTTCATATCTTTTGTGTAAAAGTCTAGAGTGATTATTCAATCATCTAAGGTGTCTTAGCAATCGTTGTTTAGGACAAACACTTATCATTTCTAGAATTAGAAAGGAGAAGCTGAGTACTCGGTTATAGTACTCAGCGAGAGATTAGGATTGAGTAGAGGTATAGAGGAAGGTACTCTTATTATACTCAGTTGCTAAGATTGTAAAAGGTTTGATGCTCTACCGTTAAAGAGCTCAGTAGAGAATTCAAAATCTCGGAACGTGTTCCGGGGACAGGACGTAGGCTTGGAGGCCGAACCTGGATAAATCTGCTGAGTAACATATTTCTAACCTTTAACTCCTTTATATATTTATTGCTTGCTTAAACAAAAACTGACCAAGTAAAGAGGTCAAGCTGAGTTGTGTGCATTGAATATCTGAGCTCAGGAATAGACTCTAAGTGCTATCTCCTGACTCAAGTAAAGAAACTGACCTAGTCACTAGTTGACTAAGCCAGTATCTTGCTATTCACTCAGCACCGCTGTCCAAACCTTTTTCTCACAAAAAAGAAGTCTGCCCTAGCTTAAAATTTTTAAATAGTTCCTAACCCCCCCTTGGAACTATACTTGTAACGTTATAAGGGACCAACAACGTCAGCATGAGAACACAACACAAGCTGAGTCAAGAGTAACTCAGCATAAGAGAAGATAAGTTGTCTTCAGAATAACAGCTTCAGAATAAAGCTAATTAAAGAAGCTGAGTAAAAGCGAAGCTTAGCACAGAAGAAATCTGCTCAAAGGAATGGATTCTACAGAACGAAGCTGACCATGAAAGCTGAGTAGAAAAAGAGCTCAGTATGAAACTTGGTGAAAATTGAAGACAGTGATTATTGAAGTGAAGCTGAGTAATCTTCAGGACAACATGAATGATCCGTTAGCTAAAAGACAAATTCGACAACTGTCTGCACCAATAATAGTAGCTTTGAATTACGCAAAAGCCAAATTCCAAGATGCATAGGTCAACTGTTCTATGCTACAGACAAACTGCCGCAAAAAGACAAAGTCTGTAGGAAGAAGACAAATCTGACGTCTGAAGAATTCAAAAGACAGGATTGGCCTGCACATCTGAAGCTGACCAGAAGTTGTCCCCCCAAAAGAGCCGTTTTGGACTCAACGGACAAATCAAATTCAAATGATTTGTTCCTCACATTTCAACTATAAAAGGGACAAGGATATCATTTGGAACATTGCCGATTTACAGAAAATTACAAGTGAGAAAGATACAAATTCAAAGCACTCAAAACAAAAGAGAAAGCTTACACCAAATCTTCTATTCTTTGTGTAAATGCTAGATTGATTATTTGTAATCATCTAAAGTGTTCTTTATCTTAAAAGGAATAAGTGTGTGATCAATTGTAATATTGAGAGTGTGTGTGCTGAGTACTTGGTATTTAGTACTTAGTGGTAGAGAAATCTAAGTGCTGGGTTGTGGCACTTAGTAGGAGTTGAGTAGACGAATAGAGGAAGGTACTCTTGCATATTCAACTGCCTGTAATCGGTTTGTGCTCTACCCTTAAAGAGTTCAGTATTGGATTCTGAAAGCCCGGAGGATTTTAGGGACTGGACGTAGGCGGAGAGGCCGAACCAGGATAAGTGATACTGAGTAATTTCTAACTCTCTCAAATATATATATATATATATGTGCTTATGTTGGTTGTAATATTTACTCAGCATATAAACTGTTAGAAGCTGACACTGAGTAAATTGGAGTGCTGAGTTGGAAGCTGACCACACAAGTGTCAATTCCCAACTCACAAGTAAAACAGTCTTAGTCAGCATCTGACTAAAGCTGTCTTACATTAAGTTCGACCAAGCTGACCAAAGGCTGAGTCAATAAACTCACCAAAATTATTAAGTCAGTAAGATTAATTAGCGAAAAAGTTATATTAGTTCCTAACCCCCCCTTGGAACTAATCACACGGGACCAACATATATCTCCCATCTATCAGGAGCGACGAATGCTCAATTTATCATTAAATATTATGTAATTACTTCATGTGATACCCAATCTCTGCCCAAGGCACACCCCACGTATCTGTCGTGTTGGATAACAGAGTCAAAGCATCACACCATATACTCCAAAATCACTAATTAATGAGTGTTTGAGTTTGAGGATTAGTTATACCTACTAATACATTTGAGATAAGACATGCGACACTAGATAGATCCATCCATCATGTTATCTCAAGTCGGGTTTCAATCTTAATGAAATTTTTCATTGGATCTATGTAACTGTCTATATATCTAAAGTTTATGAGATCAACTTTCTATTCAGGAACAGAAGACATTGTTACATGCAAGTCTATATGGTATTATGTTAATCCCAGAACATAATACTTGACTTGGATTTATTTAAGTTTATCAATTAATTAGAATCAATTAGAATCATAAAGTATGATTTCACTTCATCTTGGATGAGCACTTTATAATTACTTTTATATAAACTAGGCATTACTTTTATTTAACTTGTTTAGTTTTGATAAAAAGTAAATGCCTTTATAAATTATATAGTTAAACTTACTATATCAAATAAATCAAGTAACTTATATTCTAAAATAATTGTCTATAGGACATTAAACCAACATTCTCCCACTTGGACTAAATCTAATTGTTTCTAAAAACAATTCCATAAGCATTTGCATGACGAACATAAACCTTCTAGGGTAAGGTCTTCGTAAAAGGATCTGTGATGTTGTCCTCGGTGGACATTCTTTCATTTCTCATATCTCATTTAGTTATTATCTATCGAATGAAATGGTACCGTTTAAGATAGTGCTTGGATACATTATGAGATCGTGGTTCCTTTGCTTGTGCAATGGCTCCATTGTTGTCATAGTATATAGTAATGAGATTAACAATGTTAGGTACCACTCCTAGTTCTGTCACGAACTTCTTAATCTAAACAACTTCCTTTGTCGCTTCAGCAGGTGCAATATACTCTGACTCGGTTGTAGAGAAAGCTACGTTTCCTTGCTTGGAACTCTTCCAACTAACCGCGCCCCTATTTAGAATAAACATGTATCATGTTTGGGGTTTGAAATCATTCTCGTAGATGGCTAGATCTGAAAATCCTTTTATTTTCATATCATCTCCTCCATACACAAGGAACATGTCTTTAGTCCTTCTCAAGTACTTAAGAATATTCTTGATAGCAGTCTAGTGACCATCACTTGGATTTTCCTGATAGCGACTTTTCATGCTGAGTCCAAAAGCTACATCAGGCCTGGTGCAAAGCATGACATACATAATCGAACCAATCGCACTGGAGTATGAAATAACAACAATGCAATTATTTTCATCCTCGGTTTTGGGCCACTGAAGATTACTTAACTTGATTCCATAACACTGCTTTAGCACTTTATCAATGTATGTGGACTGGGAGAGACCAAGTAGTCTTCTCGATCTATCTCTATAGATCTTAATCCCTAAGATATAAGCTGCTTCTCTTGAGTCCTTCATAGAGAACTTAATAGATAACCAAATTTTCACCAATTGCAACATAGCTATGTCATTTCCTATTAGAAGAATATCATCGACATATAACACTAAGAAAACGACCCGAGCTCCCACTAGTTTTCTTGTACACACAAGCCTCTTCATCGTTTTGCATAAAACCAAATTCTTTTATGGTTTCATCAAAACATTTATTCCAACTCCTAAATGCTTGCTTAAGTCCGTATATGGACCTTTGAAGTTTGCAAATTTTATTTGCATCTTTAATGTAAAACCTCTCATAATTCAAAATGAGCGGCAATAGCAAGCAAAATTTTGATGGATTTAAACATGGCTACTAGAGAGAATGTTTCATCATAGTCAACACCTTGCTTTTGACAATGACCTTTCGCTACCTACCTAGTCTTGTAGGTATTAACTTTTCCATCCATATTGGTCTTCTTCTTGAAGGCCCACCTGCACCCTATAGGTTTTGTCCCTTTTGATGGATTAACCAAAGTCCACACTTGGTTGGTGTACATATGGTCCATTTCAGAATTCATGGCCTCAAGCCGTGATTTGGAGTGTGGGTTTAGAAGAGCCTCCTCTTAAGTCATATGTTCTTCGTCTAATACGGGAACCTCTTCGTTGTCTCCCACTAGAAATCCAAATCTCATTGGGATTTGATGAACTCGACAAGACCTACACTTACTCGTAAGTTTTTCTTCCACATGCTTTCCTCCATCTCTATCTCTTATGTTTGTTACAATGAATTGTGTAGCTTAATAATTATGATTACTAGTTATGATTGTTAATTAGTTAAATTTTTTTGATGATTTTTTTTTGTAAGAGGATGAGTTCGAACCAACATCCTCTCACCTCTAATTTCAGAGGTGTACCAACTGAACTATGCTCCTTTGGTGATTTGTTAATTAGTTAATTGCTAGTGTAGTTAGTTAGTTAATTATCTTTTATGATATGATTTGTTAATTAGTTAATTGTCCTTGTATCAATTTTTTGATGTAGTTTAATAATTTAGTTATTTTTTTACATGTCTTATAGATCCTCAATTTGGCTATTTTGCTATCATTTTACATTATAATGGGACAATGAAAAAAACATGACTATGCAGTTGGTGATGTATATATTTGAGAATTGCTATTTTGGTATCATTTAGTAGTAATTGTTGCTAAATTCATAAATAAATTTAAAAAGAAAGAGTTGAAAGATCTTCTCTATAATTCAATCAAGGCTCTATACATGGTCAAACACGAGGAATGACTGAAAAAGATAGAGGAGAAATCACCTAAAGTTAGAAAATGGTTAAGAAAGAGACCAAGTGAACATTGGGATAAAGTGTGTTTCTTTGATAGATAATTCCTATGTATAAATGTCTATAAATTACATATGCGACTTCTATAAATTTTATAATAGGTATGTTGTGTATAATGTTATAGCGCTCAATGTGATATGCTATTAAATAACCTTTGTGAATGCTTCAACAAATACATTCTTTATGCAAGAGACAAGGGAATCATCACAATGTATGAGATGATCAAAGTGAAGCTCATGAAAAGAATAAAGACCAAAGTAGACTTGAACAAAAGAAGCAACATAAGATGGTGCCTTAAAATTTTGGAGAAACTAGAAGCAAACAAAGACTGGGCGACATTTTCAAGCATTATTTTTAGGGGATTCAAGAGTTCAGATCAATTATTGGGAGAGCAGTTTAAATTGTAATTATTATATTTTTTTTTATTTGAACTAGCAAAGGTAAAAAATGGATCTTATTTGTCAATATATTTCTACTTAGACATTACTAAATCATAATAGCCATGTAAGAGCAAATTAAGTTATAAGACTGAGATTTTGTATTTTAAATGTTAGAACATTTGAAATTCCCATATCAAAACCTAAATGTAGGTTATACATGCATATAAACAATAACAAAATTAATCGGATGTATAATAAATGGATTTAAGAGTTAAAATTACTCATAAAATTTATAAATATGACTAAGTTTAATCTAAAATGAAATTTAGGTATCAACCAAGTCTTATAATAACATTTAATAAATCAATTCAAATTTTATAAATTTATAGGTATCAAAACTCATCATATTTAAACTAATTTCTCAAATATTACCAACAACTTGAGTTAATACTTATAATTGGATTTGGACTAAAGTAACCTGATTGTTAAATCTAAAGATTATTTTACCCTTAATTCTGATAAATACAACTAAGATTTTTTCCTCAAAATAATAATAGACAAAATTGGTATATGAGGCTTAACCTAAATCATAGGACAAAAAAATGATCTTAATCAATAATTAAAATCTGTAGGCCAAGAGCACCAAAAACACAATATTTATTACATACCTATTTAATTAAGGGTAAATTAAAAAAAAAATCTATGTGGTTTCACTTTTTTGTTTTGTGCAGAAAAAGGACTCTGGTTTTTCCTTTTCAAATACAGGACTGTGGTTTATTCCGTTACACTATTTACGGATTTGGTGAAGATGCCGTTTATTTGCTGACGTGGCTGAAGGGCAAATATGAGTTTTTTTAAAAATTGGGGTAAATTAAAAAAAAAAACCCTATGGTTTCATTTTTTTTTGCAGAAAAATGGTTGTGGTTTTTTCCTTTTCAAATACAAGACTGTGGTTTATTCCGTTACATTATTTACGGATTTGGTGAAGATGCCGTTTATTTGCTGACGTGGCTGAAGGGCAAATATGAGTTTTTATAAAAATTGACCAATGGATTTTTTATAACTATTTTGGGTCTACAATATTTTTTTTTTAAAAATTTGCGCACAATGCGCTTACATTAAGAAGAAAGAAAAATCTCCACTCCACCCGAATGTGATTCGAACCCATGACCTCCCTAGTCATAGGTATACTCTATTGACTAGTGAATTTTTTTATAACTATTTTGAGGCTACAATATTGACTATAAAATCTCACATGAGTGCAAATCTCACATGGTTGTTCAAGGCCTTTTATAGTCAATTTTTTGAAAAACCCATATTTGCCCTTCAGCTACGCCAGCAAATAAACGACATCTTCATCAAATCCATAAATAGTGTAACGGAATAACCTACAGTCATGTATTTGAAAAGAAAAAAACTACAGTCTTTTTTCCGCAAAAAAGTGAAACCATAGGGTTTTTTTTTAATTTACCCCAATTTTTTTAAAAACCCATATTTGCCCTTTAGCCACGGCAGCAAATAAACGACATCTTCATCAAATCCGTAAATAGTGTAATAGAATAAACTATAGTCCTGTATTTGAAAAGAAAAAACCATAATCATTTTTCAGCAAAAAAAAAAAAATGAAACCAGGATTTTTTTTTTTTAAATTTATCCTTTAATTAATTATAGAATTATCACAATACACATAAATCCAACAACATAAACATTTTTCTTTCAATACTCAATTTTGTCATCAAGTAGAGACTGAAAAAGTTATGTAGTTTAATATTGAAAATATGTTATACTTAATAATACTTTTATTTACATGATAATATTAAGGGAAAAGTATAAAAATAAACCTTGTGGTTATATCTGTTTTCAAACAACACTCATGTGGTTTAAAAGTTTGCAAAATGTTACCATGTACTTTATTCCGTTAGCAAACACATACCAAATTGACTAACGGTATTAAAAGTCAAAGGAAAAAGAGTTAATTTGGTCCTTATATTTATTTATTTATAAATTAACTCCTTTTATTATCTAATTATAACAAACAAACCCCCAAAATAAAAAATAAAAATCAATTACACTATCTTCTCTATCTCTCTTTAATTTTTTATTTTTTCCTTTCTCTCTCCTCTTTATTAATATCTCTCTTTAATTTCTCTCTCATCTCATTCTCACTCTCTTCCATTTCATCATAACCTTTCAAGCTCCGTCGCTAATCATCTTACTCTGCCTCGTCTTAATATCCTTGAGCTCCATCTGATCCCCTCTGTATCTTCCCATCCCAAATGCAAACAAGGACCATCTTGACCTCCTCCGCCTCCCTCCCTTTTTCGCCGGAAATTCCTCCTCCTCCTCCTCCGCTACTGCTTCTGGAAATGTCTTACAATTTATGTAAGTCATTTCTGCCTCCATCTTTAACGATGAGAATGAGTAGGAATATTTCCAGGGAAATATAAAACTCTTTTTTGGTTTAGCGGCGAAATTGATTAAATTGTGCTATTTTTCTTCTCCTTTGTATGGAATCATTTTACCGCAAAAGATGATGTTATCTTTGGGATAAGTAATGAAATCAGAGCTAACGAATTTGAATATGTCTTGATCATCAAAAGAGGAACTTTGATCTTCATGGAATGAACCATCTGAATTAGTACTCTTATTTAAGGCAATATCACAAGAGAAAGTGTTTCTTCTTCTTTCTTGTTCTAGAACTGTACTTAGTAACTTCCATTGTTGTAAATCCATGGAAAGGGAAGGAAGGATTGGGGAGGTAGGAAGGAAGAGAATTGAAGATTTGGATATATTGTTGTAGTGGATATGAAGTGACAAATTATAAATATGAATATGAAATGTATGATGATGAAAATAAGTATGTAGCTTAAAAAAGGGCCATGGCTGGATTCTAGAGGAGCAAGAAAGAATATACCCAAAAAGAAAAGTAAGGTCCTGTTTGATAACAATAAAAATCATTTAAATTAATAGATTAAACACTTATTTAGGTTAAGTGTGTTTGATAATGATTTTTTTTATTAACCACTTAAATTATTTAATTAAGCTACACATCACTTATTTTGTTAAGTCAAAATATTTAACTTAAAATTTTAAGTTAAACATTATCAACTAATATTTTAATATTCAGCACTTATTTTTAATATTTATCAAACACTTATATCATTTAATAATTTCAGCACTTATAATATTCAACACTTAAAATTCAGTACTTAATTTTCAGTTTTATCAAACGACACCTAAGTCGTAAAATAACATTTTATTTTTGCTTTCTAGAAGAACATGCGGTCGTAGTATATGTATACAAATATTAAATTTATTAATATCACAAATATTGGTTGTTAACCATATTAATTTATGGAATAAGGTACCTATTTTGAATATGAGTTCTTTTCTTAATCATATTAAGTTACGCTGAAGTATCAAAATAGGTTTAAGTTATTTTTTGGAGAGATAAATTAATAAAGAGTAGAAAAAGAGGTGAAAGAAAGAAAAAAAGTAAAAAATAAAAAAGAGATAAAAAAAGATGATGTAATTGATTTTTGTTTTTTTATTTTGAGATTTATTTGTGATAATTAGATAACAAGGGGGTTAATTTATAAAATAAATAAATATAAGGATCAAATTAACTCTTTTCCCTTTGATTTTGAACACCATTAGTCAATTTGGTATGTGTTTGCTAACGGAATGAAATACATGATGTTATTTTATAAAATTTTAAACCACATGTATGTTGTTTGAAAACAGTATAACTCATAAGATTTATTTTTATACTTTTTTCTAATATTAAAACACAAATTATTATATAATTTTTAGGGTAATTAATTAATTAGTCCCTATATTTTGATAAAACACACTGTTTAGTCCCTGTATTTTCAAAAACACACGGTAAGGTCCCTAACCTTTTTCTCGATGAACTGTTTAGTCATTCCGTCTGTTTGTTAGGTTTTTTTACCGTTTATGAATTCAGAAATGACTAAATTACCCTTTACTATTTATCAGTCAAAAGCAATTTACACCTCTATATCTTTCTCTTACAACTCGCGCTCACAAAAAAAGTGGAGAAATGATTGAATCCCTAACCCATAATTGAATCACTCATGCTCACTCTTCATGTTTGAATTGAATGTAGAAATCGACTCAAATCTCTCTCGCTTACTCTTCCTATTCGAATTGAAGGTGGAAGTCCTCTTACTTTCAATGGTGAGTTTAATTTTCTCCATATTCTCAACTCATGTTAGGGACTAAACAGTTCACCGAGAAAAACGTTAGGTACTAAACAGTTCATCGAGAAAAAAGTTAGGACCTTACCATGTGTTTTTGAAAATACAGAAAGTAAACAGTGTATTTTATAAAAATATAAGGACTAATAAATTAATTACCCTAATTTTTATACAGCCGTGCACGGAGTGAAAGACTAGTTAATTAAGATGAAATAAACGAGTAAGAAAAGGAAAGTAAATACTCCATCTGAGTAGGAATGTTAACATTTTAGATTGTAAACACGTTCCTCGTACACTTATCAGTTAACTTATCCCTATTTCTACGGGCTAAGCTAAGTCCCACTACGGTGACTCAACCCGAATAAGTTTTAAATTAAAACCTAAGTAACTTTGCTCGAAACCGTATAAATAACCCTCCAACCCCATTATTATATCCACTAAATCCAGTTTTCCTCGGCCCCTCTTCTCTCTCATCAACTGCACGATCTTCATCGCCGGTTTTTGTGCTCCATCTTTATCCGTCAGGATATCCATCTCCATCGTCGCTCTTGCTATTCGTCTACGCTGTTCGCCTTTCTGTCTCAGTGTTTCCTCAACTCTTCATCAATCTTCGTCGATCGCCTTTTTCATCGCCGGAAAAACTTTTCGCTTCTCTCCCTACGGCAGGTTCGCTGATTCCCTAGGTCTCATTAACAATTATATATGTTTTTCTTCTTCTTGTTGTGTTTATGTGTGTGCGTATTGAGTTTCTATTCCTCTGGGGTTAGTTAATCAGTTTTGTTTCAATTCTAAATTGGGGTTTTCTGCGATTGGGAATATTGGCTTATCATGCTTATTTTTCTGTTTACGGAAAGAACTACTGATGTTTGATGGGATAAAATTCTGCTTCGCTGCATACTTTGCTTCCATGTTCATTGAAGTAAAATAGTAACTAAGCTTTTTCTATAACGTGGAATTTCTATGTAAAAGCTTCTATGGGTGAATTTCAGGAAGTTGCATGCGGAAAAGGCCTCATGATTAGTTGCTGAATTATTGGAATTCCGCCATTTATTATTTTGAAGAGAATATAAAGAAGAGCAAGTTTAGCATTCTGTTGTGAATTTCTAATGTTGAAGCCTGTTGGAAAATCTGCAGTAGTATTGCACTTTGAATCATTGATGATTTCTTGTTTCTTACTACACTTCAATTGAAAGTTTCTTTGTACACTATAATATCACAGTTTAGGTTGTAGCTGAATGCTTTTTTAATCTTGCCAATTTGGTCATATTTGCATCTTATATTCACTAATGTGTTGGCACTGCAGGATAGACCGAAAATTCTTTTTTAACAACTATTTTGTTGATTTGATTGATCTGTGTGCAATCTGCATTACGAAGCAATTCTTGAACGTTAGGCTTTTGTCTATTGGCATATTCATGTTCTACAAAAGATTGTTCATGCCCACTTCCTTTGGATTTTTTTTTATCACTACTGTTACATGTCTGTCTCCTCTTTCCAAACTTTTTTTTGGCTAGCTCAGTCCATGGATTTTGGCAAGTAACAAACTATATTGTCTTTGCAGTTAAGGATCTCTCCATTGAAGTCCAAGCCTTCTGCATTGAGTATCCTGCATTAGGAAAGCAGCTGGTTTGTTTAGGCTTCTTAAAACATTGCAGTAACTGATCATTTGTCATACTTCGTTACTGGATCTGGGAGCTGCCACTCACTGGAGCATCTGCGTTTACAAGGGGATTTCCTCAGTCCATTAATTAGATGTTACTTGTTCCTGATTTTGGATTTTCATTTTCATAAGTTTTGGGGTTGCCTTGTTGTTCACCATTTTATTGTAGTTCTCTTCGTCTAATACTGTACAATCAACGATTATTTCTTGGTTCTTATTATTTTATTTTTATTGTTCTTTTTTTTTCCTTAATTTTTGTTGAACGGTATCATCAATAAAATTTTGTGCGTGACATCCCCATATATTAAAGAAAAAAAAGGAGAGGAAAAAAGCATTAAAAACCAAAAAATAATAAAATTTTGTGACAAATTACTAATGGGGACCCCAGGTTTAAGCATTAGAAATAATGGACATCAGCAGCAGCGATTAGGAATTACAGAACCTATATCGCTGGGTGGGCCAACAGAGTATGACGTGACGAAGAGTCGGGAACTTGAAAAGGTTTTCTTTTTTGTGGTTTTTTGCATTTTTTTATTCTGCAACTGTTAAATTAGGTTTCTATAAATGCTGAATTTCAGTATATTTGAACATGTTTAGTGTTTGCAAGATGTGGGACTGTACGAAAGTAGCGAGGAAGCTGTGAGTAGAGAGGAAGTTCTTGGGAGACTAGACCAGGTTGACATTTGTTTCATTTCTGCTCAATTTTCAGAGAGCATGTTTTGTTATTTTCCCCATTAACGTTTCTGTTTTTAACAGGAGCTTAATAGAACTTTTTTTTATCTTTTCCTGTAAAGAAGTATGTTTTATGCTGATGAAATAAAATGAAACAGATTGTGAAGAATTGGGTGAAAGTGATTAGCCGTGCAAAAGGGTTGAATGAGCAACTAGTGCAAGAAGCAAATGCTAAGATTTTCACCTTTGGTTCTTATCGACTTGGGGTATGCTACTAATCTTATCTTTTATCATGGAAAATTGTTTTGGGGACAGGAGGAATGATTTCAATGCTCTACTCTGAGCTAGCTGATTTTATCCCTTACTGTGATGCTTAGATGTTTTGTTTGTATAATTCTGCTCATTTTGTTTTCTGATTGACCAGTTATTTAGTGATTCTTTTGTTTTTATTCTCTAGTGCATGATAAGGTTATAGTTGTGTGGCATGGTTGAGATTCTTGCAAATGTCATAATTGAAGATCCCTCTTGATGAAATATGATTTTGATGCAAATATGTTAAATACTGATGTCTTATCTGGGGGTTGGTTGAGTAATGTCCATTCTCTGACAGCTAGTACCTTGATGTGGTTCATTGGGCTTTGACATGTGAATTTATATAACTGTAGAGGGTTTCTGCTAACTTAAAAAATGAATGATTTTCCTGTCTTTACTTAGAGGCATCTGAACTACTATAGATTTTCTTCTTCCAAAGTTTGACTTAGAAGTAATGGAGAGGTTCTGGCTGACCGGACTTTCTAGTTTGCGGGCATTGGTTGTGCATAATATATGAAAGAAGCATGTTATTGTTTTAGAAACTAGCAACTGTGTTGTTTACAATCAATCAAAGAAGATAATAATGAGGTTTGGGAGGGAGAAGGAAAGGGGAAAGAACTCTTTAATCAGCACAGTTGCTTTCAAATCCGTGTTGAAGGTTTTTGCTATACTCTATGGGAACTTGGTGCAATTTGCACTATTAAGAACTTACAGAATAAGAATTAGTAATTTAAAATTACAGGAAACAAGATAAGTATGTTGAAAATAATTCTTTCTCAAAAACAAAAAAAAAGCAGTTGAGCTATGTCAGTTTATGTTTATCTTTTTATTTTTCTTTAGCTTTCTTTTGCTTTAAATTCTTATTTTTTTTGCTTTGTTGAATGCTTATGCTAATAAGGTTTTGTAATGAATTTTTAGAGTGATTTGTTGGTACTTTAATCTCTTCCCATGGACAATATCTGGCGGGCACTACATCTCTGCCTTTTTTTTCTTTGGTTTACATGAGAAAAGAGGTTATATATCAAGTTTGAGAGGGATTTTTAAAGTAATGTTGTTGTTAATGTGCTTGAGTTGAATGTAACTGATTTGGCATTTAAAATTTACCAATATGTAGAATAAATTTGCTGACCAGTCTTTTTCACCGTCGTATTTAGAGTGAATTTATGGGCATTTCTTTCTTAATATCATATGCAACTTATAGAAAATGGTCATGTGGGTTTGTTGAATTGTTATATCTTCTTCGTCTCATGCGTATCAGGTCATCATTCCAAATAATTATTTTAGTCAGATTATATTGTAACCTAGAGAAGTAAAGAAGAATATGGTGGTGTCTTGTCTGCCATTTTGAATCTTTTCTATTTATTCAAAAATTCAAAAGGAAAAAATATGCTGTTTTTATTGTGGTTTACATTCAGAATGTTTTCAGTTATTCTGCTGGTGGACATACTTCTTGGCTGTCTCTAATATATCGTCTCTTTTTCTTTCAGGTGCATGGCCCTGGTGCAGATATAGACACTCTATGCGTGGGACCAAGGCACGCAACACGAGAAGTGCGATCAGCTCTTGCCCATTGTGATGCAGCAAATTTTAATCAGTTATGTTTAATCCTCAACAAATTTAACAATGCCTCTAATGTTGATTGCAGGAAGATTTTTTCGGTGAGCTGCATAGAATACTTTCGGAGCTGCCTGAAGTGACAGAGTTGCATCCTGTGCCTGATGCACATGTTCCAGTGATGAGATTCAAGTTTCAGGGTGTTTCTATAGATCTTCTTTACGCAAAACTTTCCCTTTGGGTCATTCCTGAAGTAAGTCATTGGTCTAGCATAGGATCTGTCATTTCTATGGTCAAAAGCACCCCTGGTCAGTAAAGTTTGGTCAATGTTCCATGGTGATCAATAAATTTCATTTTCTACCAATAAAATATCTTAACTTTGATATTTTGACCAATAAAGTCACTATGACTGGTTCCCTGAAAAAAAACCCACTGGAATGATGACCTTACAAAATGGCTCCATATCTAGGTGTCAGCGCCAGGTAGGTGAATTTTTGATACATGGTCGACATGATTCATGCCAGAACAACAACAACAACAACAACAACAAAGCCTTAGTCCCGAAATGATTCGGGGATGATTCATGCCAGAAAAATGAAAAAATATATATTTTGACAGTCAGACACGTGCCAATGCCGTGTAAAAAATTCACCTACCTGGTGCTGAGGTACCAGTCAGATACGGAGCCATCTTGCCAGATTGAAATTTAGTGGCCTTAGTGGGACATAGGTTAAACTTTAGTGACAGTGGATGCTTTTAACTCATGATTTCTGTGCATTTTGTGCTAACTGCCTGTTTTTGTTTTTCTTTATTATTGAATGTTCCATGCTTTACTTGGTAAATGCTATTGGTCTGTACTGGGGATTGCAGTGGGTAGGACACCCAAGAAATTGCGTATGCTAGCCATAGCCACCCCAAGGCCGATTATTGAATTAGTTTTGGTACCAAATCTGGATGCCACTAACTGTATACTATCTGTATCCAATACTTATCTGTCTCTATTTCTTTTTCTAAGCTTAAACAAATTAATGTTCCATAATCTGTATAAATTTATGTTCTCAATAAATATCCATATTTTCTCTATGAGAACTTATAAACACCCCCCCCCCCCCCCCACACACACACATATTCTTATTCTTAGTTTATAATCTACTATGTCCGAAGTTAATCCATGCTCTTACCAAATCTATTGTTATTTATATTTAAGCTTGTTCTTGTACCAAAAGTTTACAGACACTTGAACCCTTATAAGCTGATTGGGCACACTAACCATGTCTTCGCATGTTCTTTGTGGTGTGACACTAGATGCTCGACTTCCCGTGTCTTTTCAACAATCATGTATGTTTTAGCTTGACACTATAGCTGATTTGTCACAGGACTTGGATATATCACAAGATTCAATACTACAAAATGCAGATGAACAGACTGTACGCAGTCTCAATGGCTGCAGAGTTACTGATCAGATTTTGAGTTTGGTCCCAAATATTCAGGTTTTGTGGGCTTAATTTTTTTGTGCTTTTATGCTTTTCTGATTGTCTTGCCCCCCCCCCCCCCCCCCCCCCCCTTCTTCTCTGTCTCTGATCAATTTCTTTCTTGAACTCCAGAATTTCCGGACAACATTACGATGCATGAGATTTTGGGCAAAGCGGCGTGGAGTGTATTCAAATGTATGATTCTCTCTGGTATTGAATATTATACTGATGCAGTTATCATTGCTTTTTCTTGTCTAACAATTTTTTTTTTCTTGCTTTTCATCTCCAGGTTGCAGGGTTTCTTGGTGGTATAAATTGGGCATTACTTGTTGCTCGCATATGCCAGCTTTATCCCAATGCGCTTCCCAATATGTTAGTGTCTCGGTTCTTCAGGGTATATACTCAATGGCGTTGGCCAAATCCAGTTATGCTTTGTGCAATAGAAGAAGGATCCCTTGGTCTTCAGGTTTGGGATCCTAGAAGATATCCCAAGGATAGGTTTCACTTGATGCCTATCATTACTCCTGCTTACCCATCCATGAATTCTAGCTATAATGTGTCCTCAAGCACTTTGCGCATAATGTTAGAAGAGTTCCAGAGGGGGAATGAGATATGTGAGGTATGATTATGTTGTTCATGCGATAGCTTACTTGTTCCTTCTAATTTTCTGATATACAGATTTAAGTGTGATTGGTTTTGTATCATCTCTGAATTTCCACCAATGTCTTGTGTTAATGATTGGTTGTCTTTGCTATCAAGTATGATTGGAGTTCTTGAATTGCTTTTTGTTGCTACGAAGTACAGATGTAAAGAGAGTGGAGAAATGTTTTTATTTTCTCAAAATCTGTGAAGGAAGACAGAAAATGGATTTGTTCATTTTGCTTTTCTTTTTATACTCAGTTTTGTTGCATACATTTCTTCACATTACTGTCATCATCATCGTCATCTTTCTCCCATTAATTTGATGTTTTTTTGGGGTTGCAGGCAATGGAAGCCAGCAAGGCCGATTGGGATACTCTATTTGAGCCTTTTTCCTTCTTTGACGCATACAAGCATTATCTGCAGATAGATATCGCTGCAGAAAATGAAGATGATTTAAGGAAGTGGAAAGGTTGGGTAGAATCTCGTCTACGTCAGCTTACTTTGAAGGTGAAGATCCCTTGCTCCCATCCTCAAGCATTGGATGCTCATTTCAGCTTTCCTTTTTGGTATATTGTATACTGAGAAATTTATTTGTGTTGTCTATCTTATAACATAGATTGAGAGGCACACATTCGACAAGCTTCAGTGTCATCCACATCCAGGCGAATTTATAGATAAATCAAGATATCTACATTGTTCTTATTTTATGGGTCTGCAGCGTAAGCAAGGGCTTGCTGCAAATGAAGGTGAACAATTTGATATTAGGTTGACTGTCGAGGAATTTAAGCACTCTGTCAACATATATACCATGTGGAAACCTGGTATGGAGATCTCTGTAGCCCATGTGAAAAGGAGGAACATACCTAGCTATGTTTTTCCTGGTGGTGTTCGTGCTTCTCGTCCATCGAGAGCTACTTGGGATAGTAGACGAAGTTCAGCAGAAAAGTCATCTGAATCTAAAGGAGTTTCAGATGGATCGGATGAAGGAAAGAAAAGAAAACGGGTGGATGATGTTGTGGCAAATATTGTTAAGACTGCTACGTCCCCAGCAACAGCCCCTGTAAGTGCTGAAGTTTCTGAAGGAAGCCCTTGTGTGAGTACAAATCAGATAGGAGAAGCAATGGAAGAGAAAACAGAAGATAGTCCAATTGATGGCTTAAGAACTCCAATAAATGTAGGAGGGATTTTTGCTCAAAACGAAGAGCTTAATCCATCAGATACTAGTGGCGCACCATCTAAGGAAGCTGAGAAGATTGCGATTGAGAAAATGATGTCTGGTCCTTATGATACCGACCAAGCATTACCACAAGAACTGGAAGAGCTAGAAGATGACTTCGCATACAGAGATCATCAGGTCAAAGAATCAAGGGGTAATACAGAGAACAATCTGTTGGAATCTCCATCAGAAAATACAACAGTCAGTGCACCAGTAATATCTGTGAATGGAGCTGGTCCATCCAACTGCAGCTTCCTGGAGGAACTTGAGGTTTTTTCGCACTGTGTGTTATATGTCAATTGCTTTGCTAGACTTGTATGCTAGATTTTGGTTGGTTGCTTAATTTAAGCCTTGTATATCTTGTGTACATTTGGGAATCAAGATGATTAATTGGCTGGAAAGAGTTAATTTTTCATGCGTAGAATTTACACTCTTCTGAGATGGATTCAACATATGCAAATGCCTGCATGAATGACCTGTCCCTAATTGATAACTCGTATGTTAAAAGATTATTAGGTGCTTGAACGGTTGAATTCCCTGAGCAAAATGAATATAGTATTTTACTGAAGCTTTTTATTTTATTTTATTTTTTCAAAATTTGATAACTTAATGTGATATTTGCTTTACTAAAATTTGTCTAAATTACTGAGTGTACTAATGCTTGTTTTCTTTATTTTCATTTTTGGTGAAGCCTGCCGAGCTTGTTGCACCGGTATGTAGCGGGTTCTCATTTCATGCACCTGTGGCACAGAAGAAGCCACTTATCAGGTACTTTATATGCAAAATCCTTTAGGGGGTGTTTGGTTCACTAAATTTAAGCTATGGAATGGGAATGAGAGTTAATTATTCCCTTTGTTATTGTTTGGTTAATCAAATATAATTTGGGAATGATAATCTCATTCCCCAACTATGGGAAAAATTGATTCCCTCCGCTCTCCATGTTAATCAAATTTCCATTCCCATTCCTGGTTGATTTATTATAAATTAAAAAAAAATTACATACCCACGACTGTTTCTTTTCTTTTTTTTTTTTTTTTTTTTTTGTGAAAAACCCACCCACGTTTTGGAATGGTTATTTTTCAAAGTTATGCTTATTTTTTTTTTGTTTTTTCAAATGGTTTTTTTTTCCTGGTAAGTAAATGATGATTATTATATTTATATATTACTATATCAATATTATATACCAATGTTTATTTTCTTTTGAATTTATAATACCATTTTTTATTTATAATAATACTAAAAAGAATAATCAGTGAAAAAACCATTAATTTTATTTTAATATATTAAATTTTTTACATTAATAGATGATTTAATATTTTTTATATTTATTTTTAATTGATGTTATAATAATAATTATTTACAAAATTTATTTTTAATAAATATTGTATCCATTCCGATTTCGATCATTAAAGAACCAAACAGCTTCAAAGAGAATCTCATTCCGATTCCAGATTGAACCAAACATAATAAATAAATAGTCATTCCGATTCAGATTCCGTCAGATTCCGTTTCCGATTCCGAAGTTTAAACCAAACACCCCCTTAGAGTATATATGGAAATGGCGTTTTATTTATATGTTGCTTTTACTTGCATAGGATGAACTTCACTTCTTTTGGTAAAGCCAACAGCAAAAGCTCCTAGAGAAGAGACAAGGAGAAAGGAAAGAGAAGATCAATTGATGTTAAATGTGCAAGTGACAAGGTCTACCTTAATTTTATTGTATTGACACAGAAAATTAAGGGAAAAATAATTATGTAACATCAAAATATTTAATATTTAAATAAATAAATTTTGATTTGCAAGTCTTTCCTTCTTGTCTTGGGTAGGAAATTTATATGATTAACAAGCCTTCAAATCTGTATCTCTACCGAAAACGTTAGCCGGGGCTTTTAATCTTCAAAATTTCGTTTAAAAAAAAAAATCTTTTACAAGATAAGTTGTTCTTTTATGTGTTTAATTCAAATGAGAAAGAAATAATAAAGAATTAAAGTCTTCTTTTTAGGGTGTTCAAAATTGGGTGTAATCTACCAAATTTCAACTCATCCAATCTATAAAAAAACAATGTTTATGGTTATAGTTTATTATAACTAGCAATTCATATAATTCATTCATCTATCTAATTCTCTATGTTTTTGTTTCATTTTTCATTTATTTCAATTGAATTTAAAAAAATATATTTTTATTCATGATTTGATATATGTTTTTATTTTCTCAATCGAAAAAATGAAAATTGTAAAAATGGAGAATTGAGAAAACAAAAAAATGTAAAAAATTAAAAAACGGAAAAATTGAAAACAAGGGAAAACAAAAAAAATCAAGAAAATGAGAAAAGAAAACCTATAAAATGGAAAATTCTAGAATGAAAAGAAAAAGAAGAAATAAAAGAGAGAAGAAAAAAAAAAACTTAAAAATGAGAAAAAATGAAATAACACAAAATAATACAAAATTTAAATAATGTTAGGATCAAATTTAAGATTTGTAGTTCAATTTTCTATAGAATGAAGTTTAAATATCAGAAACTAAAAAATTAGGGATGGTAACGGAGTAGGGTGGATATAGTTTCAGAGAAGTTAAAAAAAAAAAAAGATTCGAAATGTTTTTACCCCCATTCCTACATGCATTATCTTTCCACAGGGAATCTCATTCTAAAAAAAATAAAATTTTCATTATTAATTTATACCAATATTGTCACTAGTATCCTTTCAATAATATAATTGATATACTTCAATATTTTAAATTCACTAATTCTGTTTCGTAAATTTAAGAATATCAATAATTCAATGAAAAATATCATAAAAGGATCCAAATTAAAACTCAAATAAAAGTTTAAACTTACCAATTCTATTTCATAAATTTAAATTTATATTATTCCGTTTGAAGCATAAAATGCATATACCAAATAAACATAAATCAGTTAGTTTTAATTTAGTGTATAAAAAACAAACAAACAAATAAATAAATGATTTCAATTAAAAGAAATCAATAAAAAATGTTAAGCTAAACATGTAATAAAGAACACATAAAAAACATATATAATATATAAAAAAAAAAAGTAGAATTGCATTGTTGTATATTATTGCCCATAATAAATAAATTAATTTATATATATCAATAACCCATCCAATCCACAATAACTCAATCCATCCAAACCATCTAAAAACTAATTCAATCATTTTAACTAGACATGTTCACGGGTCTGGGTATCCGTCCGGCCCGTATCCTCTGTGTCGGACTAAGATATGAAATTTTATTTTTAGGCCCAGTCTGGTCCATACGCTCTAAAGCCCGCCTGTTTTTTGGACGGACTTGAGATTTATAAAAATAGCACATAGCTATCCAGCCCGACCGGGGCCGGCTCCGGACTGTTTGAGGCCCTAGACGAGATATGAAATATAGGCCTTTTATACAAAAGTAAAATTATATTATATATATATATATATATATATATATATATATATATGCAATATCCTCTCTTTTGACATAAAAATACTTTAGAATTAAAAAAAGATGAAAAAAATATATATTCATGTAATATAAAATTTAATATTTATCGAAAAATTATTCTAGCCTTTTGATATGCAAAATCACTAATTAAAATTTTAAATTCAATGTCCTTTAATGTTTCTTTTTCAATAGATAATAAAGTTAAACCATGTGCTTTAATAGTATATATAGCTTTTTTTTTATGTCATTTTAAGGTAAAAAATAGAGACGTTGCAAGATTTTGAAAAACGGTAAAATACGGATTTGACAGACAAATATATAGAATATAGACTCGATAGACATGTGTATATATAAAATATGGATTTGATTGACAGATATATATTGGATTTGGATAGAAGAATAAGTAAATTTCATGATGGTCCTAATATATTAAACTAAAGATACATATGAGGCCCTACTTTTTTTGGGCCCTTAGGCGGTGGCCTTGGTTGCCTTAAAGGCAAGCCGACCCTGAGCCCGACCCGTCTATTAATATTGATTAATAAATTTATATATTTATATATATATATATATTTTTTTGATAGGAACAGGAAAAGAAAAAAAGGAAAAACAAAAGCCAAAAAAAACCTAGCTTGGGATTAGCCTAGAGAAGATAAACCCTACCACATCTTCCATAAGAGCAACAATAGTGGTGGTAACAAACTAGAAGTGCCACCTATGCATTGAAGACATCCAAAAAAAATAACCCACTATAATCCTTGTTACTTAGGTCCATTTTATATTATATTATTTTTTAAAAAAAATGTGTTAACATAAATAAGAAGAATAAACAAATAATAATAATAAATCACATCATTGAGTTAGTACAATTAAATAATAAAAAATAACAATATGGCCCACTTCATTAATTAGCTCTTTGTTACTTAAATTTGTAACTTACAAAAATCAATGACAAAGATGTAACAACACCTCTAGTGGTTGGGGGTTCCAAGGAACAACCTTGTAACACCCACTAGAGGTGCTCTAAGAAGAGAGTAAAGATAGTCAGGAGGATAAGAAAAGATTGTGACCCCCAACATCCTCTCATGCTCAGAAGCCAGGGCCGGTCCTGATAATTCACGGGCCCTAGGCGAAATAATAAATAAAAGCCCCTTTAATAAAAATATTTTACGTAAAAAAAAATATATTTTAATACATGATACATAAAAAAGTATTTTATTAATAATTATACGGAGTTCACTAAATACAATTGTTTATCCAAAATAAAAAATAATGTTCCACAATTTCTTTAAATTATGGATTAAACCCTTATTTGCCCATGATATCCAAAATTTTATCATTTGGTTAATGTGTTATTATTTGATAACATTTGCCCCTTGTAGTATTTCCATAAGAAACATTTAACTCATTTTGGATAAAGAAAGCTAACTGGGTTGTTAAATTTTTCGCCAATAATTTTTTTATTGTATTTTTCTATATAGACTTAATATGTGGATAAATAAAAAAAATTAATTACTTATTTATTTACATATTAAATCTATATGGTAAAAAATTAAATTAATTTCCGCATTTATATACGGCATGTCAAAAATTGTATCATGTAGCGAAAAAATTAACAAATCGATTAATTTTCCATCTAAAATATGTTAAATGTCACTTATGAAATACTTCAATGGGAAAATATTACCAAATGATATGATAAAATTTTGGATACTACAAAAACCAAATATGAGCGTAATTCTTCAATTAACCATCAATCTATATTAAAAAAATAAATCAATTGGGCCTCTTTTGAGTTTAAAATATTAATTATTTGGATCCTTTAAAATCTAAATAATTTTTAAAGTTTTTTTTACATGAATATCACAATTGGTTACAAAAAATTACAATTAAATCATATCATCAAAAAAATTATTTTTCAATATATCATTATTTTTTATATATAAAAAATAAAGTATGATTTTATATTCTAATTTAAAAAATTTAGACCACAATTCATAAAAATATATCCTAAACTCTTAATTTTAAATCTTAATCCTTAAAATATATTAAAAATAATAATTTTATTTGTTTGACATAACTTAAGGGGGTTAGGCTATGCTTACTTTGTTTTTTTATAAAGTAAGCATAGAAGGCACCTAACTTAAAGTATTATTTTATATAATTCTAAATGAATTTTTAAAAGTGAATTTGCAAAAAAAAAAAATGGACATAATTAAAGTATCACTTTATATCCTAAACAGAAAAATGGGCTAAACAGAAAGTATCACTTTATATAATTCTAAATGAATTTCCAAAATCGAATTTGTATAAAAAAAATTGGAAAAAAAAAATTTGATTTCTCCACATAAGGGATATCTAAAATAATATGTGCATAGAATGAGGTTTGCAAGCCTTACCACTTGGACACTTAAAGAGTTTTGTATATATTTTTTTACCATTTATATAAACGTTTACAACTAATAAAATTTTTGGGCCCTAGGCCAGCGCACTCCTGGCTTAGGCCCAGGGCCGGCCCTGCCAACAGCCGCCAAACGATTCGCTACCCGGTTCTGTTCTCTGAAGATATGGCTGAAATTTATGAAATCAAAGGAAGAGCAAAACCTTCTAATTCCTTTGATAAGATTATGACTAGTTAAACAAATAGCATTTTTGTTTATCGGAAATCATTTTGATAGCCTCAAGGTTGTCAGATTCTACAATCAATTTCTTCAAACCCGGACTCTTGGCAAGTTTAAGGCCAGAAAAGATCCCCCAAAGCTCAACCAAAAAGGACGAACCCAAACCCAGATTCTGAGCAAACCCAGGCACCCCCATCATCTCTCAGAACACCTCCTGCAGCAATCTTACCGTCCTTCAGGCAAGATCCATCCGTGTTTAATTTCACCACCCCTTCCCTAGGCCTACACCAACCAAGGAGGTGAACAGTCTTCTTCTGGGTTGACCTAGCAAGAGAATCTCCTTTGAAGCTATCAGTAATATTGAATACTTTTTCCGAGAAGAACTCAACTAAATTAGGAATAGAAACAATTTTTCTTCCAAAGATCTCCTCATTCCCCCACTTCCAAATCTGGTGACAAACAATAGCAAAGAAAATATCACCATGCTCAAGGTTAGCCAACAACTTCCCACTAACTCTATCTGTAAACCAGTCATGATCAGAGTGAGCCAAGAAAGTAGAAAGCAGGTGGTGAGGGAGAACTTTTCTCCACACCTCTTTACTCCTAGTACAGTCCCTAAGAGCATGGCAAATAGTTTCAACATGCCCTCTGCATCTGCTGCAAGCACCTGAATCCACCAGATGCCGTCTATTTCTATCCAAGTTAGTGAGCAGCCTATCCTTAACACCAAGCCACAAAAAGCTCCTAATGCGATAAGGAATTTTTAAAGCCCAAATGATTTTCCAAACTTCAGAGTGAGGACCCGTACCATTCTAGTTGAAAGCCTCAAAGGCAGACTTGCAGGTATAAGCCCCATTGTTTGTCAATGCCCAATAATGACTATCCCTATCTTCCTCCTTGTTACTTATCTTAACCCTTCTAATCCTTAGGAGCGTATCCAGACTAAAAAAAGAGTCAAATTTAGACCAAATCCAATCCCCATCAGAATCCACCACATCAGCGATCCTCCAATTGCAGATATTACTAGGCGGCGGGGAGCTACACACCTCTAATAAAGATTTGCCTCCAATCCAAATGTCATTCCAGAAGCTGATGGACTTACCATTCCCCACCTCCCAACCTATCCCAGAGCAAAACTCTGAAAACACAGAACTGAGGCCTTTCCAAAGAAAAGAACAATTGACAACTCTCTCCTTGGGGCCCCCAAAAATCTTATCTTTTCTATATTTTCCACAAAGAAGATGAACCCAAAGAGAAGAGGGGAGTTGCCACATTCTCCACAGAAGCTTCATTAATAAAACTTTATTATTGTCTTTGGCTTGTCTTATCCCAGGCCTCCCATGATGGATCTTCTTCCCCTCCGCCGAGTCCCCCCAAAGGAAACACCGATTGATTTTATTAAGATCATTAAGAACAGGCTCAGGCAATCTACAAGCTTGCATAATATGATTAGGAGCCGCACTATTGACAGACTGAATCAAAGTAAGACGGCCCACAAGAGAGAGAGTCTTAGCTTTCCGACTTGCACATTTCCATTAGTTTTGTCTAGAGTGTCCTTAAATGAGGCTTTGGAGACTCTGTCACTATGGAGAGGAACCCCCAGATACTTACCCAAAGATTTTGTCAGAGGAATACCCGATATTTCACTTAGCCTTTTGCAGACACCCTTACTCATATTTTTAGAACACAACATCCGAGATTTTTGGATATTAAGCTTCTGGCCAGAAGCGGCGCAGAAACAGTTAAGGATATCCATAACCACACCAATTTGCTCGTCATTCCCTTCCACAAAGATCATAACATCATCTGCGAAGAACAAATGAGTAATCGCAGGACAAAATTTGTTGATGGAAACTGGATGGAAATTCCCATTGCCCACAACCTCTTGGATAAGGTGAGACAGTCTTTCCATAGCTATAACAAACAAGAAAGGGCTCATAGGGTCCCCTTGACGGATCCCCCTGGAAGGTGTAAATTCCTCCGACATATCTCTATTAATCAAAACCTGAAAACAGGAGAAGAAATGCAGACTTCGATCAATCTCCTCCAACTATCCGGGATACCAGCTCTCTTCAAACTATCCAGAAGAAAACTCCAGTTTAAACGGTCATAAGCTTTCTCCAGATCCAGCTTCAGAGCCACAATACCTCTCCTACCCTTTTTAATTTTCATGGAGTGAACCATCTCCTGGGCTATAACAACATTATCCATCATCTGTCTGCCAGGAACAAAACTGCCTTGATTCTGGATAATAATCTCAGGGAGAATACACCGGAGTCTATTAGCCACAATTTTTGTAATAGCTTTGTACAACACATTACAAAGACTAATATGCCTCATTTGTAAAAAGGAGGACAGTTTCTCAACTTTTGGGATCAAGACCAGAAGAGTTTTATTCACAAGCCTAATATCGTCGGAACCACTGAAAACTCTTTTAACAAAACTGTAAATGCCTTCCTTTACAGTATCCCAATGTTTGTGATAAAAACTGGCAGGAATACCATCAATCCCAGGAGCTTTGGTAGCTCCAATACTCGAGAAGGCCAGGTCAATCTCTTTCTGGTCAATAGGATGGAAAGCTTCCTGAATCATCTCTTCTTCCAACCTAGGAAACGAAGTCCTAGAAAGAGCTTTATCCAGATCCACATTCTCCTCTTTAAATAAGTCTTTATAAAAATTAAGGGCCGAATGACGAATCTCCTCCTCCTCATAGACCCAATCTCCATTTGAATCTTTGATAGCATCGATCCGATTCCTCTACCTTCTAATAATAGTAGAAAGGTGGAAAAACCTGGTATTGCGATCTCCATCTTTGATCCAAGCCTTTCTAGATTTCTGAAACTAAAGTAGCTCTTCCTGCCTCAGTACAGCTTCCAATTCGTTCTGGAGAGATCTAAGAAGACCATTCAGACTATGATCAAATCTAATCTCCAAATTCCGTTGGATGCCTTCAATTCTGCTTAAAAGTTTATTATTTCTTCTGATAATGTGGCCAAAGATGTTTTTATTCCATCCCACCACATTCCTTCTAAACCCCTCAGCAGCAAGGAGAACATTGGAGTGGGGCTGCCAATTGTCCTGAACAAAGTTTTTAAACTCAAGGTGCGAATCCCAGGCCACCTGGTACCTAAACGGCCTGTCCCCTTTAGGCCGATGGCTTTTAACCAACTTAACTAAAATAGGGCAGTGATCAGAATGACGGAAAGGGAGATTCAACACATTCACTTCGGGAAATCTATAGATAGCCGCAATATTCGCATAAACTTTGTCCAAACGAACAAAAACACTATTACGTTTCCAAGTAAATATATGACCAACAGCTCCCAGATCAGAAAGCCCACACAAATCCATATTTTGCTTATGGTTGAGACACCGGTTGACATAGTGGTTCCCACCCCCTTTTTGATCACTCATAAGGGCAATATCATTAAAATCCTCAGCCACAAACCAAGCATCCAAAATACTCGTACTCATATTATACATGACCTCCCACAACCTTTTACGATTGGCCATGATAGGATCAGCATAAACAAAAGTGATAAAGAAGGGTTTATTACCAGGATAACTAACCTTACTGTGAATAAATTGTTTATCCATACTGACAATGTCAATCTGAACACGATCTGGCTTCCAGAAAAGCCAAATCCCCCCAGCCCGGCCAGTAGCCTCCGATCTGACACAATTCCAATTTCTAAACTTTCTAACCACCTCATCTGCTTTACTACCACTGATCTTGGTTTCCAGCAAAGCAAAACAAGAAGGGTTAAATTGTTTAATTAAATCTTTAACATGGATACGGGTAGCCTTACTAGCCGCACCTCTAACATTCCATACAAAAAAATCCATCAAAAAGGCAGACTACTGACCACATGCCCAACAACCTAAACCAGGTACTTATTCGGGGCTCCTGAGAGCCTTAAAGAGGTACCAGCAGGCCCCCTTTTGTCCCAAACATCCAAAGAGCTATGGTTATTTTTCTGACTACCTTTAGGTTTTTTCATATTCATTTTATTGACCCCCATAGCCTTTGCATTTGAATTATCAACATAGATTTTCGGGATACTAACCTCATTGTGCTTCTTTTTCCCAAATGGGGCATGATTCTGGGAGCTCTCCAAGGCAACAACTTTGGACTCAAACAAAGGGTTAACAGTCTCTACTTTATTGGCCTACAGTTCAACGGATTCTAACCCTGGCATGCTTAGCTCCATATGCTCGTTTGAGTGGTCAGAACCATGAGCATCCTCAATAGACAGGACCCCAAATCTAGATCCAGAACCGAGGGTTGATTCATCACCAGAACCAACTTTCATATTGGGGGGCCTCTTCTTGATCTTAGGGGCAATCTGGAGAGTATTCATCTCCTTACCAATGTCAGGAGGACGATTCTGAACAATAGATGCCCGAGTCCTTCGCCTGCCCAACCTCTTAGCCAGCATCTAGGGGCCAAAGTTCCTCCCTTCACCTCGAATCTCCTTTTCTCTCTCTTTATCAGCCACCATAACCTCTTCGACCAGCTTCTCTCTCTTAAGACACCCTTCATAAGTATGGCCAAACATACCACACTCATAGCAAATATTATGAATGCCTTCATATTCAATATAGTAAACCGAATTCTGAACACAGAATTTAGACAAAAGAGGCTTAGCTAGATCGATATCAATACAGACACTGGAAAACTTACCTCTCACTGCCCCAATGGTGGTTTTATCCATATGGTGAACTTTCCCCACAAGACCACTAACTTTATTAAGAAAGCTTTCGTTATAGTATTCAATAGGTAAACCCGGGAATCTTACCCAAGTTAGAATCCTATTAGCTGAACAGTCATGAGGATTAAAATTAGGTACCCATGGCCTTAATGCCAGAACGTGATTAGAGATAATATAAGGGCCACCATTGATAACAGCATTAAAGTCCTCCGCCCTGGTGAATTTGATGACATAATAGTCATTTTCTAAGTCAGTAATGGTGACTTTCCCTTTTTTAGCCCACTGCGCCTGGATTCTCTGGGCGAAATAATTAAAACTAATCCTTTTACCAAACACAGTAACTATTAAAGCTAACTTCCATTTAGACCTGAGGGCGCGTTTATCCGCCGAGGATAGCCGAATCACAGGACATAACGGGTCATCCTGTTCTCCATCCTCAACATCAGAGTCAGAATAGACCTCCTTAGAATCGTCCTCTACAATTTCCTCATCTAACACGGGTTCTTCCTCTACCACCCCCATCACTGTATCTCTCCAGGAGTTTTTCCCCAAGCCTTGCTCGTTAGATTTTTTATTTAAAGCATCAATAAAAGTCCTAGGAGCCAAATTCAAAATGGACATGGGATCGGCGTGAACCGCAATCCCCTAGACTGCCGGCTCACGCTCTTGGACTGCCGGCCTGCTCACCTGAACTTCCGGCCTGGTCATGCGCACTCTCTCATCTTCACTCCCCTCCCACCGCCAGCGGTTTCTGTTGGGGTTTAGTGTCCTATAGACAATTGTTCTAGGATATGAACTAAATGTAAATGAAGTGTTCTTTATATCATTTGTTTTAATAAGATATGGTTTCATAACTATATAAAGGCAACCTTTTTAAAGAACTAAATAAGTCTAATAAAAGGAAATCCCTAAGTTTGTTTAAAGTGATTATAAAGTGTTCATACAAGCATGAAGTGAGACGAAACTTTATAATAAACTAATAAACTTAAAACCACCCCAAGTCAAGTAATATGTTTAGAAATAGGATTGACATATCACTGCTGAGACTTGCATGTAACAATGTCTTCTGTCGAGACAGAGAGTTGATCTCACAAGCTTCAGATATGCAGATATCTGGACAGTTGCATGGATCCGATGAAAGGGAGTTCATTAGGATTGGGGACCCGACTTGAGATAACAGGATGGGTAGATTTATCCTTGTCACCTGTTCATCTCATTGGTATTAATAGGTATAAGTAATCCTAAGACTCAAAGGAATGTTAATTAGTGATTCTGGATTATGGAATGTGATGCTTTGATCCTGTTGTAACACGATCCATAACAGAGATGACTCTGGGGTGTGAACGACAGACGTTGGGTATCACAGGAAGTAATTGCAGGATAGTTATACATTGGATTGAGCATTTGTCACTCCCGATAAATGGGAGATACGTCCAAGGATCGCTTGTGGAAGACTTGACTCTAAATCCTTGCAAGGTGATAGCTTAAGACTTGAAATGCAGATTTCACTTAACCTATCTAATTGGAGTTAACTCGGCCTGTACAAGTAAAATGAACGTCTCGCTATATGTGACTTGACATTATCCATAGTCATAAGATTCAGTTCAAGGATATAATTGATGAAGGATCGAATTATACTGTAACTAATACGAAAAGGTCAACGACAGAATCAACCTGTCTTCTTATAGCTCTAGGGGAATGTTTCGGATCTGCCAATCACATTTCGCGTACTCATTCCGTTATGCAAAGATTAAATATAATTCTGAGAAAATTAATTTAATAGTTGCATACGGCTAGAAGCAATAAGAACCTAATGGGTCACACATAAGACTTGGAGCCTAAAAGAGAAACAGATGTTAATTAATTGATGGAAGCCCAACTGAGTCCACTAAGGCCCAGTACATAAGGGGGGGGGGGGGATTTTATATATATAAAATACATAAATAATTAATTTGATTTTTAACAATTCTAATTAGATTATGATTGTGAATTAAATTAATTAAAGGATAAATAAGTTAGGAGGTTTAATGAGATTAAATTGCTTCTATTATTATTCTGTCAAGTTATTGTTATTATCTTTATATTTAGATATAATTATAGATAATAACTAATAAGAATTTTATTCCGAATTAAATTCTTATTCAGTAACCTAATTCTATCTAACTAGGGTTTAGATACAAGAGAGTATTTATTTTTAAGTATAAATTTAATTTTTTATTATTTAAATTATATATATATATATATATATATATATATATATATATATATATATATATATAATATTTAGGTGGGCTTATATGGACTGGGCTTGAAATTTGAATTTTGAACCCGAGCCCAGTCCGGTTTGAGCTTACCTAAATTAGCAGCGGGCTAAACTGAGTTGGGCTTGGACTGAGCATTTTTAAATAAAAGTCTACTGAAACCGGGCCGAGCCTGGTTCATCAATAGGTCTAAACCTATCATAGCCCAACCTATATATAAAAAAATAATTCTTACTTTGGTGAAAACTTTATAATATTAAGCTCATTTTATTGAAAATAAGTTTTTTTTTAAGTCCAACTTGAATTGAATAAATGGAAGGAGCTAATTGGTTACATCAACAAGCCATGCCTGTAAATAATCTAAAATAAAAGCTTGCCAAGCAACTAAATAAATAGCTTCATTCATTAATCTAGGAATAAAGGAGATAGAAAATCCCGGATTTACAGTAAGGAGATAACGGCAGTCTTGAATTATAGATCCAAAGTCGGACCAATCCCCCCGATCAGAATTGACGCTGTCTGCCACACACTTCACATCAGTTTCGAATTCCATGAACTTCATGTTAGAAATTTGGGATCACAAACATAAAATAGGAACGTGATTAATCACTGTCCTTAAGGAAATATTAGCCCCCACTACAATTGCTATTGGGTTTCTGACTAAGTTTCCTCTAGGATTTCCCTAACATAAAATTAATGATAGCAATCTCATTAATTTTCCTATGAACGTAATTGAATAATTAAAACAGTCAGTGAAAAGGTATGAAGGATTGAGGATATTTATAGCCAAAAAGCTAGTTGTCAAAACAGTTATAAAACTGTTTTATCTTTATCCAAAATATAGATGTCTCCAGACATACAGATGTCTCTAGACATACAGATGTCTCTAGACAATACAGATGTCTCTTAGACAATATAAAATACAGATTTCCTTCTTATTCTTTCCATGTGGAATTTCCACAACACCAATATTAAAGACTAATATCTAACACTTCATCCGTCTATCGATCAACCATAACATATGTTGTTGTAGTGCTAAAGCCTCAAGAGTTTTGGGCTCGAGGATCCCAACAACATTTCTGCTGCTGCTGCAACATATAAAGCCAATGTTTGAACTGCTCACCACTGACCCAATACCACCCGACCCTTTTGTATGAAGGTGCCAACCATTTTCAACTTATGATTCACATAACACACAAACCTCGGGAACTTCAATATGTCTTATGAGAAGTTGTGCATGCAAAGGAAGACAAGAAGTGCACAGTTTCCATAAAACGACTTCCACCATGGCAGGATGGTAGCGACCAGAACTGTATCCACCCCTCTTCTAGGTTCCCGGTATCATCTACCGATTCCCGGTATATACTTTTGAGTTTACAGTGAGTTTACTATTAGAAATTAGGTTATAATTGAATTGCGGTACAAATAATGCATTATGTAAAATGAGCTTAGCAATGAGTTGCACTGCGCCTATGTGGGTGACAAGCACAATTTAGTTTGTTGGTAATTATATTGAAATAGCATTTGCTGTATTCTTTGAAATAACTTAAATCACAAATAATGTGATCAGTTGCCCCTGTGTCAATTATCCAACTACTCTGTGTGGTGTGAGATTTACAGGGAAAAGAGTTTATACAAGATTATGTGTTGTCAACCTTATGGTGGCTGTTAGCTCATGCTACATGCTTTCCTGTTAAGGACTCTACACTTTGTGTCTGTGGAATAAGATTGAGAATCTCATTGTATTTTGCCCTTGTGAGAGTGAAAAGAGCATCGCTCCGATTATTGAAGGTGTCATCCTCTTCAATTTTGTGTGTTATCTATTGATTGCTTGACTACATAGTGCTGATTTGATTTGCTTTTGAGTACCTTTGCTGATTGTTCTTGTTGTGGAAAACCATGTTTGTGATAACAAAAAATTTTGTGAGACCATCATTATCACAATATGTGCACTTGGTGGCTTGTTTGTTTCCTATTCTCATGTTGTTTGGATTATATGTTTGGTTATGATGCGGGGCATCTCTCCCTAGGATCGGGTCCGGACAAGGGAAGTCGAAAGAAGAACCAAGCACGAGCAACAAGTAAGTAAGGAGGCCAAAACAGTGCCACACAACACACCAGCAGCTCAGACACGCTCCGCGTGGGTTAAAGTACGCTCCGCGTGAAGGAAGGTGACCCGGAGAAGAGTTCATCAGCCAAACTACGCCCCACATAGATTTGGGTACGCTCCGCATAAAATGGCTACCGATCCAAAGAAGAGCTCAACAGCCAATCTACGCTCCGCGTAAAATGGCTACTGATCCGGAGAAGTGCTCAACAGCCAATCTACGCTCCGCGTAGAATTAGGCACGCTCCGCGTACCTCCACTTTAAGGAACTTGCTCCTTACTCCAGCTTCCTCCTTATTTACAATCCTGCGACTCCTTATTTACACGTTTGCCACTCCCTAATTAAAACCCTACCACTCCTATATTTACACCCATGCCACCTCCTTATTATTGCCCCATTTTACCTCCTAACCTTACTCTTTAATTAATTATGTAAGTTAGCCTTTATTGTAATTTTGCTTAGGGTTTTAGATGATATAAATTCATCTCTTTCTATTGTAAACTTAACTTTTTATCAATCAAATTATCAACTTCTTTGTGAAGCTTTGTTAAGGTTCTACCTTCAACAATGGGGGATCTTTGATTTCCTACGGATTTAGTCCGTAAAACCTGGGATTCACTCCTTCTAGTTTAGCTAGAGAAGAAATATCTTTGTAAGTTTATGATTAAAACTTTCAGATAAAACCGATCTGTATCATTTGGTATCAGAGCCGATCGTTTTCCTTGAACGAAGACTTCTTTCGACTATGGTTCAACCAAGTTCCTCTCATAGATCTGAAGATACCTTCTACAAGGCGTTGGAGAATCTCGAAGCCATCGTGAGAAGGCAACACATGAGTTGTAAGGAGGGTTTTCGGGTGATAAACGAGCTAACAAGGGAGCTTACGACATCCGTAGAGAGTCTCAAGCAAGAATGGCGAAGTAGCTCTCAACCAACCATGGAAGTTCATCCTAAAGATTCATCACCAACCTTTTCTCCATCACACCTTGTAAAGGTAAATCCTCAACTCTCAAATTCTAATGTGGAAGTTATGGATAGTCCCATTGCTAGGGAGAAGTTGGATGTTTGTGGTGTTGTTTATGATGTTGAAGTGGATTTAGATTCTCATTGTGGATTTGTTGATAATAATGTTATGAATGAGAATGTGAGTTCATGTATGGATGAGGAGGAAGGAGAGTTGGTAGGTGAGAATGTTGGCAAAGCCCATGTAGCAAGTGATGCTCCCCAAGTGTTTGATGAAATGCCTCTTAAGCATAACCTTGTTTGTAAGTTTGAGGAAATTGAAGGCATTATTCTTGAGGAAGGGGAGAGTGACTTTGGGCTTATTAATCTCTTTGAGGAGAATGACGAAGTTAGTCTATGTGTGGAGATTGATGGCTATGGGGATGGGAGAGATGTTGGTGGTTCAACTATAGTTGGGTGTAACATGCCGTTTGGGTCGGGTAGCTATTCAAATGGGTTAGCCGACTTGAACTATAGAGAGAAGTGGAAGGAAACGAGAGGTCGTGGGAAAAGACGGATCATGGATGAAGATGGAAATGAATTTGAATACAACCATGAAGAGGAGTTAGAAGAGGAGATTGATGAAGAAGAGAACCAATCCGAGAATGAGCTAGTAAGACATGAGGAGTGTGATTATTATGAAGGCGAATTCGAGGATGAGGTTGACGAGAGAGAGCACGCTTCCGAAGATAAGATATGTGAGGATGGTGAACTTTGTCATAGTGCATATGAGTTTGATTATGATGAAGATGGTAGAGTTTACCATAGGGAGGATGAACGTCGAAGCATTGAGTGGAACCAATATAGGGACACTCATGAGGAAGACGAAGATGGGGTCTACTATGATGAGAATGGGCATCGGTGTGTTGAGTGGGATCGACACGTGGCTCCTTATAAAGATAATGAAGGTAGATTCTATTGTGATGATGAGTTGGAGGATGTTGAACGAAACTACAATGAAGATGTCTATGAGTATGATAGAGGACGGTTCGTCATGAAGATGAGTTGGGAAATGTAGAGTGGAACCGAAGTGAAGAAGCTTATGATGATGAAGATCGGTTCCGAGACGACTATGGGTCGGGAAATATTAGGTGGAACCAAAATGAAGATACTTATGAGCATGATGATGGTCGGTTTTGAGATGACTATGAGTTGGGAAATGTTGGGTGGAACCAAAATGAAGATGCTTATGATGATGAAGAGAATCGGTTCCAAGATGAGAATGAGTCGGGAAGTGTTGAGTGGAGCCAAGATGAAGACACCTATGAAGTTGATGATGATGGCAATGAGCACAATGTGTATTTGGTGACTAGGGTGCCAATGCCTAGTGAAGAGGAGCCTAGCCAACGTCATCGATTATTTAGAACTTGATGCTTAGTTCTTGGGAAGAAGTGTGAGATGGTGATCGACGGAGGAAGCCAAGTGAATATCATTAGTCGGTCCGCCATGAGTAAGTTTGGGTCGGTTCCCGAGCCACATCCTAGACCTTACCGCATTGGTTGGGTCAACGAGGTGGAGAAGCTTCACGTTACTCATTGGTGTAAAGTTCCTTTCACTATTGGAGCTTATGGGGATGAAGCTATGTGTGATGTTATGGAGATGGGTGCTTGTGATGTGCTACTTGGTAGGCCATGGCAATTTGATTGTGATTCCTCACATGTGGGAAGAAGCAACACCTACACCATACGCAAAGGTGGAATCCGATATGTCCTTACACCTTTGAAGAGTTCTCCTAGTACGAGAACGGAGGCCACTTTGGAAGATTGTCCAACTCGGGAGTTAAGTGTGAATGGGTGCATTGGTGGAACGTGTGAGACATTGAATCATCTTGACTTGGGTTCCATGGATGAGTTAGCTAGCCACTCTCTTAGTGACGTCAAATCCAAATACGAGAATGAGGTTGAGAATGGGGGTAGCAAAGTTGGAAGTGAGGAAGTAGAGCCGATGTTCAAGGGTGACAAACACGTGTCTTTCAATGAGCCACCTAAAGGGCTTCCTACAGGGCTTCCACCTTTGAGGAAGCAGGGCCGGCTTGCCTTTAAGGCAGCCAAGGCCCCCGTCTAGGGCCCCAAAAAAAGTAGGGCCTCATATGTATCTTTAGTTTAATATGTTAGGACCATCATGGAATTTACTTATTCTTCTATCCAAATCTAATATATATCTGTCAATCAAATCCATATTTTATATATACACCGGTCTATCGAGTCTATATTTTATATATTTGTCTGTCAAATCCGTATTTTACCGTTTTTCAAAATCTTACATCGTCTCTTTTTTTTTAACTTTAAATGAGATAAAAAAATAGCTATATATACTATTAAAGCACGTGGTTTAACTTTATTATCTATTGAAAAAGAGACATTAAAAGACATTGAATTTAAAATTTTAATTAGTGATTTTGCATCTCAAAAGGCTAGAATAATTTTTCGATAAATATTAAATTTTATATTACATGAATATATATATATATATATTTTCATCTTTTTTCAATTCTAAAGTATTTTTTATGTCAAAAGAAAGGATATTGCATATATATATATAATTTTACTTTTGTATAAAAGGCTTATATTTCTTATCTCGCCTAGGGCCTCAAACAGTCCGGAGCCGGCCCTAAGAGGAAGCTACCACGATACATAGCATGGGATCCGGGAGATAGTGCACCTAACTCTACATATGATGAGTTGAGTTCTAGAGAGGAGGATGGAGGTTGCTCTATGAAGCCTATTGATAGCACCGAGATGCCTAGTGATGGGCGTGGCGCCTAGGTAGAGGTTATGAAATATATATTATGATAAGTTCGTTATGACTATGGATGTGATCTTCCTAAATGCTCTATCTCTACTAGACGCTACTACTTAGGGGCAAGTGTACCCTATCGTATCAAGTAATAATCCGGTTAAGACCGGGTATCGAATCCACGGGATTTATAACTACAAGTATTAAACGACTCGGTTTTATACGTTATCTAAGTGGTGAATACTTTGAGTTGATTCGGGGGACAACTACAAACTACTCCTAACTACGGGTGAGACAAATTTACGTAACAAAAAAGTCGGTTAATAGGCTCGAGGGGGTTTCCTAGAGGTTAATGAAAACGAGAAAAATAAGTTAAGAAAAGAATTAGCCTAAGTGGGTTCGTTTTATCATCTATTGCCATTTTTACCAAAATAAGTGTACTTAATTAACCCGGTATTAGGTGCAAACTCTATGAATCGAGTGAAGTCAAAGCTCTCGAAAAATTGTGAAAGAAATATAGTTCTCGTATGAACTCTTTTAGGCTCAAAAGTACCTCATAAAAATTTCGGGTTAAATTATGTACGTTCAAGCTCTCGTCAAATTTTCAACTATCCCGTTTTTATTGCCTTTTAAAATTTCATTATAGAGATGACTTGTGGGTTAGGACTCAATGTTTTTGTTTAGTACGAACCTAGGCTTTGCATAAATTCTATAACTTCCGAATCAACACTAAAAATTTCTTAATCAAACCGATCCTTTTGTGTTAACGTCTTTTCAGTTAAGAACAAATAACAGAACTTTTAATTAATTTCCGAGGGAGGTAGTGTATCGGAAAAATTTAAGCATCAATAAATTAGTTTAATTATTTTGTTGTTTATTTGATTTTTTATTTTTGTTTTTGTTAGTGCAAAACAAACGGTAAGTGCGGGGTTGCACGGCCCTCCGCGTTATTAAAATGACATCTATTCCAAGGACGTCGCAAAAGAAAAGAAAAACAAAAATAAAAAAAAAGATGGAATTTAAATGATGAAAAGGCCCTGAAGGTCAGGTCCTACGCGTGGCGTACCTAGGGGGACGCCCCGCGTAGGAGATGCGTTTTGAGCCAATTTGGAGGCCAGAGACACGGATACGCGGGGCACACTAAGGGGTGCGCTCCGCGTGTTCCGTGTCCTAGGCCAATTTATCAGGCAGAAGGCGGGGCACGCGAGGCGTGGAATGGGGCACGTCCCGCATGCACATGATTAACTTAAGCATAAACAGAAAAATATTGAATATGGGAAGAAGAAAGAAACGAAACTAAACACAAAGGGAAAGCATAGATATATTAAAACAAAAAGAAAGTACAAGAAGAACACAAAAGATAAAAAGAAAGTACAAGAAAAACACAAAACGAACTAAAAACATAAAACATGAAAGGGAAAAACATAGAATAAAGAAGAACATAGGGAAACTAGGATGGAGGCGGAGGAGGATGCCCATGGATATTGAAATGCGAGGAGAAGGTGTTGGTGAGGGCGTCGAAGCGAGCATCGAGATGGGCCTGATCCTCACGCCGTTGGGCCTCAATGGAGTTGAAGCGGGTGATGAAGGTGGAATGGTCCATGAGGCGATTAGCCTCAAAGGTGTCAAAACGGGTGTTGAGGCTGGCGAATCGAGAGTCAAAGTGGGCGCGATCGGCACGTTGGTGGCCTTCTAAGGCGTCCAACCGGGCATATATGGAGTTGAAGTCATGGTTGGGCGGTGAAGGAGGAAGGAAGAGTTGTGAATGAGTGTGGGGGGTTAGAGTGAGTGTGAGGGAAGAAGTTGGGGAAAAAGGATGAGAATTTATAGGAGAGGGGTGGAATTCCAAGGGATTCTCGGAATTCCAGGAGGGGTACGCGGGGCGTGATGGGGCCACGCCACGCGTATCCCACCTCCTGAGTTTATTTAACGCAAAAATGCCACCGAACGCGGGGCGTGCCTTGGAGCACGCCTCGCGTAACGTGTCTCCTGGCCAAAAATAGGTGGAAGAAAGGTGAGAATGCGGGCGTACATGGGGATACGTCCCGTGTGGAAAAAAAAATTCGGTTTTTTTTTCCAGGGATATTCGTAATTTTTATGGTTTTTAATTAATATTTAATGTTTTTATGTTTTTTAAAGAGTAATTAAGAGGTGGTTAAATCAAAATTGATGATGGAGGGAGGTTGAAGAAGTTTTGAATTTGAAAAGATGGGATGTGATTGGAGGGTAGAAGAGGTGGAGTGGAGAAATGGGAAAGACTTTTGGGGAAGAGGGAAGAGTGATGGGAGAGGTGGAAGAGGAAAAGCTGCCATGGGGAGTTGCAATTCGCAACTCCCCTAGGATACGCGGGGCGTGCCCTATGGGGCGCCCCGCGTGTCCCAACACGTGGCGTTTATTTGGGAGAGAGCTAACTGCCGAAGGTTACGCGGGACGCGGTAGGAGGGGCGCCCCGTATAACGCGTCTTTTATTTCAGAAATGGGACAGACACGCAGCTGCGCAGGGCGTGCTGGTGTGTACGCTCCGCGTGGCTTATTTTTGGATTAAAAATGGGATTTGTTTTTCTTTTGATTTTTATTTAAAAGAAACGAAACTGGAAAAGAAAATGCGGGAAATGAAAATTGGGGAAGAAAACTCCCTTATTCGAGCTTGGGTTGCCTCCCAAGAAGCGCTACTTTATAGTCGGTGAGCTTGACTCAGAATTGCCCCCTAGGTGTATGCTTCCATTCACGTTAGAAATGCAAATTCTTGAATAAACAATCCGTACCTACAAAACGGGTTGTTAGTTTCAAAGAAATTTAACGAAAACCAAAAGCTATATTTAAAGAAATTATTGAAGAGTTTAGTTTGCTCCCTTTTTGACTCTTTTGGTAGTTCAAAAAGAGTGAAATATTCTGAGCTAGAAGGAACCTCAAACTCTTCTAGTTTTGGATTCTCTTCCATGGGTTAACACTCAACCGGCTCATCGATTAGAATTTCCGTTTCCTCGCAATTGAGACATCCTTCATTATTTGGAGAATCCTTTTGAGAAAGCTCAATTAACTCAAGCTTCCCATTTTGACCAACTGGATTGGTATCTCTAATTGATTCGTCCGCAGTTGAATCAAGAGGAGACTTCAATCTGGCAATTTGATTTCCCAAATCCCTACAATATGCCTCAGTGTTTGATGATCCGCGAAGCCAACCGGGCCGAATCATAAACATGGGCCCAACCTAAACTTAAGCCCACGGTTCAAGATTAAATGGGCTCCTAATAAAGGAGGAGGCTAACCACCCCGAAATCCTAACAAGGCACTAAACCACCCACTCAAACAAACGAGACCACGTTTGTGGCCACGTAGAGGACGTGGCACAGAAAGAGTAACCGCCCTCGGCGGTTACCTAGAAAGGCTTATAAAAGAGATAAGAAAGCCAAAAGAGTGGTAAGTTCACATTTTTCCTCAATACGATTATCAATTTACTAGAATTCCACATAAAACTGACTTGATCGGCGGAGAGTTTTCCCGGAGATCCTGTCTCCGGTTTTGTTTTGCAGGTAACTACGACGAGGATCATCAAATCAAATCCGGCAAGTTATCATTGGTGCGGTGATCGTGGACCTTTTTTACCAACATCTGGTTAAAGGTACACCAAGAACATGTCAGAGCCATCACGAACAACCGGAGTTACAACCAGATCAACTAGTATGAACTCAAGGGGTCCACGGACTGTGAGTTCGCAGCCTGCGAGTACACAGCCTGTGATACCCAGCTCGACGAATCCTTCAGGACAGTTGAGTCCATTATTGGAGGTCCAAGTGCAAACTGAGATGGAGATGTCGAATAGTGAGTTTGTGCAAATGGCAGGACAGGTCTTGGCTACGAATATGAGCCAAGCGGCTGGAGATCGAATGATTAGTTTATTAACTGCAATCGCAGATCACAATACCGCTGTAGCGGCTGCCCCACAAGAACCCGTTGTCACTTCGACACAACCATCGACTATTCCTGCCGTATCTACGCTTCCGCAGTCATCTCGAGAGACGAATCGGGTGTGTCAGAGTAGTCGCATGACACCACATAGCCATCCAGACAACTACTCGCACCAAGATCCTAATATGACGGTCCATCCGACCTGGCAAACATCCCAACCGATGTCAGGAATGCAAGGAATTTTTCCGCTACAACAAATGGAGCCCTTTGTCCACAGACATTCAGAGTTGATGACAACTGGAGCGAATGTGTCTGGGCGAGAGCACACTTGGAATTTTGATCCTATAACTGGACAGCGGTTAGACCCACAGCGAGAACAAATGTCGACACAGTATGGCAGGTGGATATCACCCAGAATTCACCAGCAGTGGATGGAAGAAGTTCGGCGGGAACCCAATACTGAATTGGAAGATCAACTGCGAAGCATGATAGAGCGAATGGGGTACGCCCCTAGGGCGAGAGCAGTGGTGCAGAGTGATTCGCCTTTTGCCCCATCGTTGCGGGAATTTATTCCAGATCACAGAATAAAAGCACCGGCGATACCTAAATACTATGGGGATCCAAATTCTGACCCTGAGGCGCATGTCAGGAACTATAGAGAGTTAATGGATGTTGCAGGAGCAAGCGAAAGCATAATTTGTCGATTGTTCTCGACCACTTTGGGTGGAGCAGCATCCGATTGGTTCCGATCTCTACCAACCGAATCCATTCACAACTGGACTCAGTACAGTCATGATTTCTATGCAAAGTTCGTGGGCTGTAAAGCGGCAGATGTGACGGATAGGCAGCTGAAAGAGATCAAACAGAGAAATTATAATTCCCTAAGGGAATTTGTTGTAGCATTCAATGATATTCTGGTGCGGTTGCAGGACCCAGATATCGTGAGCATTCGCAACATAATGGCGGATGGAACCACAGATTGGAGCATGCGGGAGGAAATCATCCGCAACAAGCCACGCACAGTGGCCGAACTCATGAAGATAGCAAAGGAATTCATGGAAGTGGATGATGTTAACAGGGAACATAGAGCTCAGACCCGGCGAGAAAGAGATGCGGCTAGATCCACTTCGGACAATCGGCGCCATCAAAATCAAACCCAATCTAAGAGTAATTTTGTTCGGAAAGGCGATCGCTCCTTTCAAGGGGGGGATATCAAACACCATTGAACACGACTCGCCATGAGGTGTTACTTTGGATTGAAAAAAACCCCCTAAAAAAGGATGTGCAGTTTCCTGAGGCGAAAGGTCGAACCAGTTTGGGGAGATATCCTAACAAATACTGCAGGTTCCACAGATTGAACGGCCATGACACGAATGATTGCTACGAATTGAAGAGGGAGATTGAAAAGCTGATTGAGAGAGGAAAACTGAGTCAATTCGTTAGAAAAGAAACGATTGATGAAAAAGCAACACTCCCACGTGAGATAGAAGCAAGACCAGAAAAGAAGCAGAAAAAAGGAGTGATTAACGTAATAGCAGGCGGGATCTATGAGCCTCCAACGAAAAGGGCTCGCCGTGAACAGCGAAAAAGCAACACGAGTAGGGGGGATGCCCTCAATTATTCATTTACGCGAATCACGGAGCCGCATACGGATGCGTTGGTGATTACGGTGGCCATTGAAGGATGGGACGTCAAGCGGGTCCTTATTGATACAGGCAGTTCTTGCAATGTTATTACTCGAACTGCATTCAACCAGTTGGGAATTAACGACGAGCGAGTAGAACATACGTTCATGGATGTAACTGGTTTTGGAGGTCAATCATCTCAAACAAGTGGACAGGTGGTGTTGGAGACAGAAATAGGCGATAAGAATCTAAAATGGAGAGGTGATCTCCCATTGGCCTATAATATAATTCTGGGGCGTCCGTTCCTGTCGGAAACGGAGTCGCTCATTTCAATGAAGCATTTGACATTGCATTTTCCAACACACCAAGGGCGAGTCATTGTTGAGGGTGATCAACTTATATCTCAACAAGCTTATACATTGTCACTTAAAACAAAGCCAGATGAAGAAGATAAAGTTGATGAGAAGTTGCCGGCTGAAGCGTTAGGAGAAACAGAACTATTCGCCATTTCAAATGACAAGAAAGTAAGGATAGCGGCAGGACTTCCAGAGGAAACGAAGAAAGCCATTACCGAGGTGTTGATCCAATGCGAGTCGGCATTCGCCGCTCCAGATGAAGTGCTGAAGGGGATAAGTCCAGAAATAGCAACACATCGTTTGAATGTGGACAAAAGTGCAACCCCAGTGCGACAGAAAAAGAGAGGACATGGTCCAGAGCGGCAGAAGGCGATTGAAAAAGCAGTGGCGGATTTGCTAAAATCAGATGCAATTCGAGAGGTCACTTATCCGGAATGGCTAGCCAATGTGGTGCTAGTCAAAAAGCCGAATGGAACGTACAGAATGTGCGTAGACTTCAAAGATTTGAATAAAGCTTGTCCGAAGGATATGTATCCGCTACCTAACATTGATATATTGGTAGATGGGACTGCGGGATTTGAAGCTTTATCATTCACCGATGTGAAATCCAGTTACCACCAAATACCAATGGAGAAGGCGGATGAGATCAAGACGTCATTCATAACTCATCAGGCAACTTATTGCTTCAAGGTGATGCCCTTTGGACTGAAAAATGCGGGAGCAACCTATCAACGGATGATGAACAAAATATTTTCAGACAAATCAGGCGAGAACTTCTCGATCTATGTAGATGACATGATCATTAAAAGCAAGAAGATGCAAGACCACCCGCAGGATATTAAAGAAATCCTGGAAGTGCTGATCAAATATGGCCTCAAATTGAACCCGGAGAAATGCACGTTTGGAGCGAGAGCAGGGAAGTTCCTGGGTTTCATTGTTAGTGGCAAAGGAGTTGAGGCGAATCCTGAGAAGGTTAAGGCAGTGATGGAGATGAAGACTCCAAGGAACATAAGAGAAGTACAGCAACTCAATGGGCGGTTGGTGGCATTAGGGCGGTTCATATCATGCTCGGCTAGAAGATGTATACCTTTCTACAATGCCATCAAAAAATCTAAGTCCTTTGAGTGGACGCCGGAATGTCAAGAGGCATTCGAGGGAATAAAGCGATTACTATGTTATCCGCCCTTAATGAGCAGGCCAGAGGATGGAGAAGATTTATTTCTTTATGTATCCGTCACCGGCACGGCGATATGCACTGTAATGGTGCAGGAAGAAGAAGGGCAACAATATCCGGTGTACTACGTGAGTAAAGTCTTAAAGGATGCAGAGCTTCGATATTCGAGGTTAGATAAAATGGCCCTCGCGATGATAACCACGGCGGCTAGGTTGAAGCCATACTTCCAGGAACATACTATCATTGTGAGAACTGGAATCCCAATGCGAAAGGTATTGCAGAAACCTGACGCATCCGGGCGATTAATGGAATGGTCAATTCGCTTGGGAGAGTTCGACATTCGTTATGAAGGAAGACCAGCTTTGAAAAGTCAAGTACTTGCCGATTTCATGAATGAGTTCACGTGGGATGAAGACGAATGTCCAAAAGCACAAAAAGAAGAGTGGAGTATGTTCACAGATGGGGCGTTATCCACCGATGGAGCTGGACTGGGAGTCATCATCAAGGGTCCGGACGTTATTCGCCTATACTATGCAGCAAAGTTAACATTCAAAACTACTAACAATGCTGCAGAGTATGAAGCAATGATATGTGGATTGAAGTTGCTTAATGAACTTATGCCAGAAAGAGTGGTAATCTACAGCGACTCTAAACTCATGATAAATCAGATCACAAAAAATTATCTGGTGAAACAGGAAGATCTGGTTAAATACCATCAGGTTGTCGGTAGATTGACGCAGGAGTTAACACATAAAGGAATCGTCTGGGAGATGGTGCATGTTCCAAGGGGCCGGAACACAAAGGCTGATGAGTTGGCGAAAGCGGCAGCCAGTAGGGACCCATGGAATCAGAAAGCGTGTAATTTGGAAATAAGGTCGTCACCAGCATTTGAAGCCGATCATATTATGGTCGTTGATGAGCTAGAAGATGATGAAGATTGGCGGAAACCCATTCGTCAATATCTGGAATATGGGGATTTGCCGGTTGATAAAAGTGTGGCCAGAAAGCTAATTGGGCAGTCATCAAGATACTCAATTCGGGATGGGACTTTATACAGGAAGTCATATACATGTCCATGGTTGAAATGTATTAGCCGCAATGAAGGAGATTACGTGCTGAGAGAACTCCATGAAGGAATTTGTGGTGCGCATGAAGCATCCGCGGCGTTGGCGAGAAAAGTCAAGTTGATGGGATATTATTGGCCAAAGGTGGTAGAAGATTCCCAGAAAATGGTAGCGGAATGTCACAACTGTCAAATCCATACTAATGAAAAGCATGTCCCAGGAGCCGAACAAGTAACTATAATGACGGCGTGGCCATTCGCAACATGGGGGATTGATATAGTGGGGCCATTCCCAGAAGCAACAAGGAAGAGGAAGTACTTGGTAGTCGCAGTTGACCACTTCAGCAAATGGGTAGAAGCAGAGGCAGTAACCACTCAAACACCTGAGCGAATGATCGAGTTCTTACGAGAGAACATTATCATGCGGTTTGGAATCCCACAAACGCTTATAACCGACAATGGTACCCAGTTCAACTGTGTCAAATTCAAAGCATATTGCGAAAGCATGAGGATCAAGAATCATTTTTCCTCCGTAAATCATCCCCAATCGAATGGTATGACAGAGGTTACCAACAGGGCCATGATTCAGGGAATCAAGAAGCGACTAGGGGATAAGAAAACAGGTTGGGCGGATGAGATACCTCATATGTTATGGGCATACAGAACTTCTGTAAAGGCAGCAACAGGCGAAACACCTTTCTCGCTGGTTTATGGAGCCGAAGCAGTCCTACCTGTTGAAATCAATTCGCCTACGGATCAGGTAATTTATTACTGCGACACCCAAAATCCTATCAACATTAGAGATGCATTGGATTCTGTTGAAGAACGAAGAGAAAAAGCTTACATGCGAATGGCAGTATATCGCAATAAAATCAAGAAGTATCATGACAGAAGGGTGCGAAAGGTGATAATCAATGAGAGCGACTTGGTCTTGAAAAAAGCAGATAAAATACAGTCCAGAGAAGGCAAAGGCAAATTAGGCGTCAACTGGATCGGACCTTACAGGGTATCCAAGAAGTTGGGACCATCAACTTTTGAAATAGAAGAAATGAGCGGCAAAAAGCTCCCGCGCACCTGGAATCTAGAGAATCTACGCCTATATAAACAGGCCAAGTAGTTCAGGGAAATGACGAGTACTCTTTTTCCTTTTATGAGTTTTTTCCCACTGGGTTTTCTGATAAAAGGTTTTAATGAGGCTTGGATCCCACACAGTTTATGTATCCATGTAATGAAAAGTCTTTTTTCTTCAATAGCAAAATAAAGACATTACAACGGTTACAATTATTCAATATGTTACAATTGAATGCAGATCCTTTTGAAACTGATAAACTTAAACACATAAATGTGTTGTCTACAACAGAAAGGCGGATGCATTATGCATCATTCGCAAAACCCTATGGTTAATCTTGAACACATAAATGTGTTGCCTACAAAAGAAAGACGGATGCATGATTACACATCATTCGCAAAACCTTATGGTTAATCTTATGATTATTTGAAAGAAAAATTATAAGGCATAAAATTAAGAGAATAAACGAGTACTCAAAAATTGCAAAAAGGGTCTGGCCACCCTAATAAAAACAAAACTAACTACGAAAAATTACAAGTACGAAGTCGGCAAAAGGCAAGGGTCGCATACGAAAATAACCGGCATTAAGGCAACGAAGAATAAAACAGCAATTGCACATATATGAAAAGCGGCAGGTGAAGAAAGCAAAGTCGCTCGATTGATATATATACTGGCAGTTTGTTACATACAACAGTTCAGATATAAATAAAATTATACTACAGTTCCTTCTCCTTCGCCTCTATTGCCCCCTTCGCCTTCAGCGGCTCCTTCATCTTCTCCAGTGGGGTGCCCTTCGCCTTCAGTGGCTCCTTCATCTTCTCCAGTGGGGTGATCTGCTTCAAGCGAATCCCCAACAATCAGATCAGTAACCGCATCAGAGCGAGGTACCTCTTGTTCAACGTGAGAAACATCTTGTGGTGCCCCTTCTTCTACGTTCTGATTTGGGATCTCGCGGCTGGTTGGAGAGTCATTGGGACTCTGCCAGTCAAGGAGAAGTACCTCATCCATGTCAGCATCCTCCGCCTCCAACTTGTCCTATTTTTCAGCTAAATCCTTTTCAGGGATGGAAACTTTGGGGCGGTTGAGTACTAGCTCTGGATTCCCATGTTCATAAGCTGCATGGATTCGCTCTCCATACCAGTAGATACGGGAGCTATCTTCAGATATGGTCTCCTCCGTCTTCTTCTTTTGCATCTCCAAGGCTTCCTTGGACGAATTCAGGTCATCAATTACTTTCTGAAGCTCATTGGATTTCACCTGAAGTAATTTAAGAGCTTCCTCCCTCTCGCCGACGGCCTTTTGACAGGCACCCTCGAGAGTCTTCACTTGGTTTTGAGCGTCATCGAGAAGCGACTTCTGAGTCGCCAATTCGGTACCAAGGTGTTCCAGCTCTCTCGCCCTTTCAGCATCCCTAAAGAGGGCACCCTCAGCGAAATTGATAATCTGCACATTAGGCGATACATGAATGAAAGAGCAAAAAGAGGCGTATATTTGAAAGATAGAACATGAGTGAAAAACAGTATACCTCTATGGCACGCTTCTCAATTCCCTCCATGGCAGTTGGAAGCGGCACCTTTTCGTGGATGCGAGAGGCAGATGGGAGTCGTCCAAGGACATTGCCTATAGAAGAAACAATGTCCTTACAAGAAAAGCTCACAGCCTTACCAAAGGTTCTAGTCCACCATCCGCTCATATCGGGGATCGGCTGCGAATGCGTAAGGAAAAGGGTCAGGAGAATACGATGAGGCGAAAAGTAAAGAAACCGAGAAACGGGAAAACAAAGAAGGCAAAACTATAATACCTCGTGGATGGGAGTGCAGTACTTTTCCTTTGATGGGGAGGATACGGGCGTACCTCCAACAGGCAAGATCACTGAAGTGTTTTTCTTCTTAGGGCGGGAAGACTCTACATCCGCATTGTTCTTCCGTTTCCGATTTAATGTAAGGTCCTCAGAAACGGGGTCCGGTGGCACGGAAACAAGGGCAGTATAAGTCGCCTCGACAGAAGGAGATGCCCCCACAGATGGATTCGCCCCTGCGGAAGAGGTCGCTTCCGCCAGCCGTCTCTTCCTCCTCGCCAAAGCTTTCGCCTCTCGATCTGCAGCGAGTTGGGATAAAGGGTCACCCCTGCAAAGGGTTAAAAGAATTCATCAAAAGGGAAATAAACTAACAATACCTTGTACGAAAACGCGATAAGGGATATAGACAACATGATCTCCCTCGCGATAGGCAATCGCCACTCGGCTCCTTAACATATGGAATGCCTGATCATACGTCCATATGAAAGGGGGAGTGTTCTTCAAGAATTTTATAATGGCGGATTCTTCCTTGCTCGGATAACCAAAGTTCAAACTCTTTATATTAGGTCGACCCCAGCGGCGAAGAAAATTTGGATTCTCTTCATTAAACTTGATGAAGAAATAAGACTTATCCCACTCGCGGATTTTGTTCGACTTCTCGTCAAAGCCGTAGTAACCGCTCTGTCGGATGAAGGTAAAATACTCGCCCGAACTTTTGAAGTGGTGAAGCTTGGAGAAGATCTTGAGCGAGAAGGGGACCTCTAGACAATCTGCCAAAAATTTATCCAGGGTCAAGTCGGCCCATCCATTGGGGTGTAGTTGTCCAGGTGCGATTCCATAACCACCAAGGATAGAAGCAATCTCATCCGCCAGCGGATACGTGAAACCGCAGATAATTTGGGTGACAAAAATGGTAAAATACCCCTTTGGGAAGTCGCCGGGACCTCTATTTTCCCCGGGAATGCTTGTTTCCAGGCCTTGAAGCCAGGGATACTGCTCCCGCAAGTCGTCAATCATCTCGCGGCAAACTAAGCTTCCCGACCTATCCTTCTTCGGTAATAAGCGGAGAGTTGGGATAGGTGGTGGAATCAACTTCCTAGGGTCGAAACCTAGGCCCTCATCAGTCGTATTCGCCAGATGGAGAAACTCGACGGGATGAAAATCAGACCTGGGAGAGCTAGTTGAAACTTCATCAATCATCTCATCAACCTCATGAGACACCTCGCGATTGTAATTTTCGTCGAAGGGGGTGAAATCAAGCTCAGGGTTCGACATATCGGTAAGAGGAACGAACAGAAAGAAAATAGTTGAACGAGTTACAAGTTACAGAAAGGGAAACTTACATGTGAGAAAGAATGCAGAGAAAAACGAACGCAAAAGGGTTGATGCCGGAGAGGAAATGACAGAAAACGAAAAGACCACTTTCGAATTTTGAATACCCAGACAAAGATGAAGAGTTGCCTAAAACATATGAAAAGACCCTAAAGGGCTCTTGTCAAACTAGGGGGGAGGCATGTGATGATCCGCGAAGCCAACCGGGCCGAATCATAAACACGGGCCCAACCTAAACTTAAGCCCACGGTTCAAGATTAAATGGGCTCCTAATAAAGGAGGAGGCTAACCGCCCCGAAATCCTAACAAGGCACTAAACCACCCACTCAAACAAACGAGACCACGTTTGTGGCCACGTAGAGGACGTGGCACAGAAAGAGTAACCGCCCTCGGCGGTTACCTAGAAAGGCTTATAAAAGAGATAAGAAAGCCAAAAGAGTGGTAAGTTCACATTTTTCCTCAATACGATTATCAATCTACTAGAATTCCACATAAAACTGACTTGATCGTCAGAGAGTTTTCCCGGAGATCCTGTCTTCGGTTTTGTTTTGCAGGTAACTACGATGAGGATCATCAAATCAAATCCGGCAAGTTATCAGTGTTAGATAATCTTACATGAATATCTTTAAGCATAGAGATTACCACATCGAATTGCGAGGTTGAGTGTTGGTGCGAACATTCGTCATCCATGTGGTCATCCCACATATGACGAATATGAGGCATCATACCATGGAAAAAATCATTAGTAACAACAAGAAAGAAAACAAACTATTCACAAAGAGAAAATAATATTTACAAATGCTTAGACTAACAATAAAACGTTTTTGTCTAATATTGCATGAAAATATAAATCCCCGGCAACGACGCCAAAAACTTGATGCGCGTGGCGCCTAGGTAGAGCTTATGAAATATATATTATGATAAGTTCGTTATGACTATGGGTGTGATCTTCCTAAATGCTCTATCTCTACTAGACGCTACTACTTAGGGGCAAGTGTACCCCGTCGTATCAAGTAATAATCCGGTTAAGATCGGGTATCGAATCCACGGGATTTATAACTACAAGTATTAAACGACTCGGTTTTATACGTTATCTAAGCGGTGAATACTTTGAGTTGATTCGGGGGACAACTACAAACTACTCCTAACTACGGGTGAGACAAATTTACGTAACAAAAACTCTACGAAGTGGCATGGATGGTGATAAGTTATAAATACGATAAACAATGACTCCCAATATATACGGTTAATGATTTACTCTTGCAATGACGACTACGTGTAGTGTGACCGACTCGTGAAGTACTTAGACTACGTGGTTCCTAGTCAAGGCGTGTCTAATGCTTGGGATTAGAAATTAGGGCCCGTAAGTTTCGTGGATTGTCAATTCCTACGGTTTCCGGAGCGTCACTTCCGGTAAGGCAACACCTATATGAATCCCTAAAGATAGCCCGAATGGCGTCGGAAATCGCGTTCCCCTACACAATAATCAATTACGAATATCAAAACAAGCAATAAACATCAACACATATATAGAAAAAGAGATTATGAATCATAAATTATAAACATGGAAAATGTAAATATGGAATACAACCAAGCCTAGTACATAGGAAGAGTACAAGCTAATTAGCAAGTGAAAAGGGAAGAATCCACCCTCGGAACTGGCTAACCGGAATCAAGGCCGTCTCTTAGGACTTGGAGGTGGAACTCTCAAGCTTAGTGAACGGAGATGGAACGGAACTTTGACGGAATGCCGGAATCAACGAACAAGCTCTCAAGGTGAGGGAGTTTTGCTATGTAAAATAAAATCTAAAACTATGTAGCAAGAGCTCAATACATAAAATTCTATATATGGATTCCTCTTGATTGATTATATGAGTGCTAGTCACTCTTATTTATACACATCAAGCTAGGGGTAGAATTGTAAATTCACAAGATACAAGTATGGAGATACATTATTTCTGCAGAATTCCCATGATACGCCCCGCGTATGGTAGAGGACGCCCCACGTATTGACCCATTCCGTCAGAAATCTCCTGCATGTGGACCAAATTCAGATCTTGTTGTCTCAACCACGCCCTGCGTAGACTGGGGTACGCCCCGCGTGGTTGAGCTCCTGAGATTTAATGGCTTGAAATGAGTCTTTTACGTCTCGCGTGGCCTAGCGGACGCCTCGCGTATATGAGTCCCTGGAATTTTAGATTGAAGTTCCGGGATTGTTAACCCAAGGTGAGGGAGGAGCTACTATGTGTGTGCTTGGGTTCACTATGATGTGGGTTGACAAATGTCGCCGGGATATTCCGTTTGATGTGGCCCATGGGCAAGGAGAGATTGAGCATTGTCTCTGGGTTAGTGGAATGAGTGATAGCAAAGTCCGGGCATATTCAAGTCAAAATCATGTTTGGGTTGTGAAGAGTACTCAAAGGATCGCTCCAATTTGGGTTGATATATGGCACCGGGACATGTCATTTGAGTTTGGCTATGAGCGAGTGGAGATTGAGCCTAGCATCCGGGTTGATGGCGTGAGGTACATTAAGGTCCGGGCGTATTCGACTCAAGATCATGTTGGGGTTTTGAAGAATATTTGTGAGATTGATTGAAATTAGGTTGATACGTGTCGTCGGGACATTCAATTCGAGGTAGGCCAAGAGCGGAAGAAGATTGTGTTGATTCTTCAAGTTCGTGATGGGGAGATCAAGAGGATCCATGGATGGTCCGTGCAACCAAATAAGGGGCGTTGGAAGATCATCCAAGCATTTATTGGGAAGTGGTTTGACAAGCTTCGCCAAGACATACCATTCGATGTTGGTAGAGCATCCGATATTGGTGGAGATGGGGAGATGAGTACCACGGAAGATGAAGTCCGGGGTGAGGCACTTGTGGAGATATGGGGAAAAGCTCATGAGGAGAAGATGAGTCCGGCAATACTTGGAGTGGACTCCTTGAATTCATCTCGACCAACACCTTGGTTCGATTTGAGGGCTTGGGTCCGTTCACAACGAACACGTCTCATCAATATGTGGCAAGCAACTTGGGGTCAAGTTCTCTTTAAGAGAGAGTGTATGATGCGGGGCATCTCTCCTTAGGATCGGGTCCGGACGAGGGAAGTCGGAGGAAGAACCAAGCACGAGCAACAAGCAAGTAAGGAGGCCAAAACAGTGCCACACAACACACCAGCAGCTCAGACACGCTTCGCGTGGGTTAAAGTACGCTCCGCGTGAAGGAAGGTGACCCGGAGAAGAGTTCATCAGCCAAACTACGCCCCACGTAGATTTGGGTACGCTCCGCGTAAAATGGCTACTGATCCAAAGAAGAGCTCAACAGCCAATCTACGCTCCGCGTATAATTAGGTACGCTCCGCGTAAAATGGCTACTGATTCGGAGAAGAGCTCAACAGCCAATCTACGCTCCGCGTAGAATTAGGCACGCTCCGCGTACCTCCACTTTAAGGAACTTGCTCCTTACTCCAGCTTCCTCCTTATTTACAATCCTACCACTCCTTATTTACACCTTTGCCACTCCCTAATTAAAACCCTACCACTCCTATATTTACACTCATGCCACCTCCTTATTATTGCCCCATTTTACCCCATAACCTTACTCTTTAATTAATTATGTAAGTTAGCCTTTATTGTAATTTTGCTTAGGGTTTTAGATGATATAAATTCATCTCTTTCTATTGTAAACTTAACTTTTTATCAATCAAATTATCAACTTCTTTGTGAAGTTTTGTTAAGGTTCTACCTTCAACAATGGCGGATCTTTGATTTCCCACGGATTTAGTCCGTAAAACCCGGGATTCACTCCTTCTAGTTTAGCTAGAGAAGAAATATCTTTGTAAGTTTACGATTAAAACTTTCAGATAAAACCGATCTGTATCAGTTATTGTTGTGCCTTTTTGTTTGTGTCTGGGTATGGTTTTGATTGAAAGCAACAAATGTAGTGGGTTCTAGGTTATTTGTGTGATTATTTGGTGAGGAATTCGAGTTGCTTTGCCTTTCATATTATTATGTGGTGAGATTAAATACAGTAAAATAATTTATAAGGGCTATTAATAAAAAAAAAACGGTGCGTGTTTTTGTTAATAAAAAGGCTTAAAAGTACTATCTCCGTTTCATATTACATGTCTTTTTAGAGATTTTTTTGTTTCATATTATGTTATTTTATATGATCAGTATACGTTAAGTCATCTCTTTTCTTGCTATAAAACGTGAGTTTATAAAAATCAATTAGAATAATAGACAGGATTGAGAAGAGGTTAGGTTGATTCATGTTCTCCGGGAAGGTAACCATACCGCGGACTAGATGGCGAATTACGCAGGAAGTTTACCTCTGAGTCTTCACGAGTGTGAGGTGCCCTTGCAGGCATCCTTGATATGTAGTAGTTTAGCATTCACCCTTAAATTTATTATTAAGGGTGGATTTAGATTTAATAAGGGGAAATCTAAAATTGAAATAAATGAGGCCAAATTTCACTCAAACTAGGAGATACCCTCGCGTTGCTTCGGGAACGAAAAAAATAATTATAGAATTGAAATAATATTTATTCATAAACTAATAAATAATGATATGGAAAGAGAAATAAATACTGCTTATATTCATTAAAAAATACAAAAAAAAAAAGATTAAGAGTTTAAAGAATTATATTGATGCTAAATAATATTTTTCATGTAATACCACTCATTGATATAATAATTATAACATGGTCTCTTTTGTTTAAAGAAAACATGGTTAATCTTAAACTGTAAAAGAGCTTTTTTTTTTTTTTTAATACAGAGTTAGGTTGATCCACTCTTCAATATGCATATTGCTTCAACTTTCATTTCAATTTGAGTTTTTAGAATTTGCACTAAATTATATACGATTTTTTTGAGTTTACAAAATTGTTTTGAATTGTAGTTAAGTTGTTGAGTTTATGAAATTGTCTTTGAATTGTAGCAAGTTGTACACAAAAACTTACATTTTATGATCTGACAATATAATATATCTGGTAAAACAAAACTCATGGCACAATCACACAACAGATGAAACAAAAAAGTTGATTACCACATAATTTTATAATTTGAGAAAAAATTCGAAAACAAATATTTTTTTTTGAGTTACTAATTCATAAATAAAATTAATAATAAATCTGTCATAGCTTTGAGGTATGCCTCTTCTTGAAAAACTATTAGGTATTTCATGCCTCTTCTTGAAACTATTGGACAAAAGTCACAAATGGCGACATCAAACTCCCAAACAAAAGAAAACAATGAAGATCATCATCACTGTGATAGAATTCCCAATTCGTGGCCTACAAAACACGGAAGAACATAAATTAATTACAAATATGTTGCAGCTTTTAGGAAGAAGACAAAATTCTAACCATTCATACCATCATCTACAATTGAGTTCTTCACATGGAAGAAATTATCAATCCATCTAGAAATACAGAAACTGGAGATGACCTATTTTCAACACCTAGATCGAGTGGGAACAGAATATGATATGCAAAGACAGATCTGCACGGAAAAACAAATGGTACAAATTATAATAGTTATAGCAGAACAAAAATAGTTACAAATAAGACATATTTGTCAATAATATCAAGGAATTAAAATTAGGATTAGAACAAAATTAGGAATCAAAATTGGCACAAAATAGAACTTACTTGATGCTACAATTTATCATTCTTCAACATGTCCATGGTTTTGATTCTGAACTTATGAGATGTGAACCGGACCGCTAGGAAAAACGGTAGAATTATTTAAAAAAAAACAATTGGTTCATTAAAAAGCAGATTAAAAGAAAATAAAGGGTATCGATCTATGTATAAGGATTCAAAAAATTTGAATATTCACAATTAAATTTAAGAAATAAAATTATAATGAAGTTTATTGTACTGAAACATGCAAACATACTTTATATGAATAGACTTGACTTTTAGGCAAAAAAATATTCAAGTATATGAATGCAAAGCTCACAATTCTTAAATAGCAAGAAAAAAGGCTTGTTTCACAAAACAAAATTAACTCTTATAATAATTAGATAGCTTAAGACATAAATCCATCTTAAGATATAGCCTATTTCATTAAAATGCAATTCAAAATTTCATTTATTGTTAGCAGGAGCAAATTTTGTTTGCTGAAAGTTATTTTAGACAAAGCCGAATTTTGTTTAATAAAGAAACTAATGAGATGAGTAATTAGTGGAAGCTAGATTCTATTTAAGATAAGTTTTTCAAAGCAAAACAAATGTAAACCAAAAAAATTGAAATAAATCAATGAGAATTTACAAAGAAAACTACTCAAAATAAGAATTAAATTCACCAAAATATCCAAACAAAACTGCCAGCAGCAAATATTTACAAATGAAAATTGTGAATCTTAATGTTCTTTGGATTAACTACACTAACGACTGTCTCTTTATCTTTTGCACCAACCACCAATTATAATTTCTCTGTCAACTGATGATGATTAATTTAAAATTTGAATAATTAAATATCATATAACGGAACAAAATACTTACAGATGATAAGGAAGAGTTCGGTTTTCCAAATAGATACATAGTCCCAACCACGACATACTTCCCATCTTTACTCTCATGAACCCTGTGTAGCTCGAGGGCACCTGAATGTAGAATTTCTACACCTTGTTCTTATTAAAATCCTTGAAAAATAAATGAATAATCAGAAAGAATACTGGTCTAGAGGTTTTTTAAAAGGTTAATGAGCAATCGAAGACAATAATAAATACATGTAAATCATAGCAACTGCCTAAACAGGAGGGTTTATCGATTCTGGAAAAATAAATGAAGAATCAGAAAGAGTACTGATGTAGAGGTTTTTAAAAAGGTTAATGAGCAATCGATGATAATAATAAAAACATGTAAATCATAGCAACTAAAACCAAAGAAAAAACTATTTCAAAATTGGAATACAAACCAAATCCAAAACTCAATATGTTTTACTATTCTTCTTTAGTCCTTTTTCATTTGTTTCGTCTCTTTGAATTATTTTCCTCCTATTTTCCTTTTATTCCATTTGTATCACACTTTTCTGTCTCTAATAAATAGAAAACAAATTGCATTCAAGAAGGAAAAAAGTTGTAAAGCATAACTATTCTTCAATTAAGTGAACCGAAAGAGACTCTTCCATAGCATAAAATAGTGAACCACAAATTAAGAACGGAAAAACAAAACCAAAGTAGATGCAAAACACCCTCAACAAAAGAGCAAGCACCATTTTTTTTAAATAATTACTAAAAAACGGTAACATGGCTTGAAATCGAAATGATAAAAATAGCAGATCTAAACTCGCAAGAGCCCACAGGAAGAATGAAAGAAAAAAATCAATTAAATATAGAAAATAAAAGAAAAATCACAAAGAGCAAAGTAAGAGAGACGAGGAACAAAAATTATAATACTCTCCTTAGATCAAAAGAAAAACATAGAAAAATACCGTTAATCATGAAGATCGCGGATGAAGATCATTAGAAGTTGCCTCTTGAAGAATATTACGATCCCGATTTGTCAAGCATGACAATTATTTTCATTGATACATATAAACACCATATATGTTAACTACAACACCACTCACTTCTTCATCAAAATGAAGACACTGTACCATTCATCTCTGTTTCTTAGGATAACAACTCCATTTTTTTTTATCTCGCATCATAAAAAATAAACCAATAATTACTTGGACGACCTTCAAATATACCTACAAATCATGAATGAAGACCATTCTGTTAGAACTAAAATAAAGAAACAGAGGATTAAGCCATGAAAGATAAGAATATAAAAAAAATAGAGAAAATACACCACCATTGAGAGATTTTTTTCCAAACTATCAAAATTTTCAACATAAAGCATCTATAGTACCTGCTTCCGAACTCTGCTACTCTTTAAAACTGAACTTCTATTCCTCTTGTAATGTTCTTTTAAGACTTAATTGAGTCTCTTTCTCTGTTTTCTCATTTTTTACCTCTCCCTTCTCCAAATCTAAGGTTACTTCTTATAGATTGCGGGTTTACTTTGTTTCTATTTTTCTCCCATCAGCTTGCAATCCCAATTTCGGCACAGGGTTCGTTTGGGGATCACGATCATGTAAATTATGATAATTAAAACAAAGCATAAGACTAACAAATAAAGTCCGAATAACATCAGAACGCCATTTTTGTAAAAACATAATTATTCAGGACTTATCTAAAAACAAAAGCATTCCAGGAAGACAAATCAAATAGCATAAAAAAATGATCGGATAGTTCGTTATTAAGAGTTCGAAAGGTAAAAATATCAGAAACTATCCCAAAATAACAAAAAATATCAAAGTTCAACCATCCATAAGATGCTGGTTCAATCGTGAAAAGATCAGAAAATAATTAATAGCTTGCAGTTCGTTAATAAGAGTTCAAAAGGCCAAAATAACTTCTCAACTCATATCGCAATTAAAAAAATGGAGAAACAAAGCAATCCAGAGATCATTTTTGTTAGTTATTCACAAACAAAAATTTAAAAACAGCTCACTTACCAAAAAGTTCCTAAAAATTAACAATAAATATAGCTCAAGCGTTCTCAAAAGAACAGGAAACTAAATAGAAGGGAAACAATACCTTACTAATACTTCCGATCAAACAACAATTAACATAGCATAACTCAATACCAATCTTTGAATTGAAAAGGAAAAAAGCAAAAGATAATCTAAAATGAACAAATATATATGGTAAAAAACGATTAGGCCAAAAACTTTTTGTTTCTAACCAAAATTCGTTCCTACTAATGACTAATTAACAACACACCATATCTCAACAACAATCTTTCAATTGAAAATAGGGGGAAATAAAAAAAATTAAACAATACCTGTCATAACAGAAACATAGTCGAGGAAGAAGAAAAACCAACTTCACAAACAAACCAACTTAACAAATCATCCCACCTGATCATAATCTTCTTACAAAAGAAGCACTGCAGAAATTAATTAACATATAAACAGATGAAGAAAATAGCTGGCAGAATTGGAAAAAGGAAACATAAGAGGTGGAGTCAGCGAGAATGAGAGATATACACTAACCGAAGCCCAGGGGAGATCAATGCTACTCAAAGATCAATCCTTCAATCTTCCTCTTGAATTTTAAACTGCTTCACAAACCAGCCATGGTAAGGAACACATCATTTAAACTGCTTTCACACTTCGAAAAGTCCTTGTTTGTTTGTATCCGAACAAAGCTGCCAACACAAAACATTTAAAAATCAAAATCGTGAAATCTTAATATTATTTGGATTAACTATACCATCTAATTTCTCTGTGAGTTGATGATCATTAATTTAAATTTTGAACAATTAAATATCATATGAAGGAACATAACGCTTACAAATAATAAGGAAGTAATTTTCCAATTTGATACATAATCCGGACAGCAACATACTTCCCATATTTACTCTCGTGAACCATGTGTAGCTCGGGGGCACCTGCACTAACATTTTTTTAGATAAATAAAAAACAGAAAAAAATTAATGAAAAGAATATGTAAAAACCAAATTAAAGGTATACCAGATAAAAAAACAAAATGGATCCAGCATAAAACCCAAACTGAAAATGGATCTGAGTAAAGCAGAGAATTGAAACCCAATAGGCAATCCGAGGTTGGATTCACTGAAAAAGAGTGGAAAATTAGTGAAAAAGAACGGAAATCAGATTTAGTAAAAAATAGTGGAGAAAAACTAAATAATGATGTAAAAAATGATATAAAAGAAGAAAAAGAAACACAGATTAGAATCATACCGGATTAAACTTATACCGCAGCACAGGTGAAAAAAAGATATGTGTAAATAGCATAAAACCCAAAAAAATGGATCCACAACTGAGTATAGAAGAGAATCGAAACCGAGAAGAATGAAAAGATAACGCTGAGAACCAAGCGTAAAGTAGAGAATCGAAACCCATCCGACAATCCGAGGTCGGATTCACTGAAAAAGGCTGGAAAATTAGTGAAAAATAACCAAAATCGGATTTAGTAAAAAATAGTGAAGAAAAAACCTAAAACGGATTCCATCCAAATTGCTAGTGAACATGTTCCTGTCATTACCGAGCCTGTTAGTAAGAAGGAATTTGTTGGGAAGGAGAAGCTTAATGAGTGGATTACTGTACAACAAGGGATGAAGATGGCTTCTGGAAGGAAGGATAAGAAGTTGGAGCAGATTTATCAGATTTCTCCAGGTAGCTTTGGGTTAATTGGGGAGTCTAGTGTTGGGAAACAACGAGTTGACCCCCCTGATAAATGTTTGGTTGTTGGAATGTAAGGGGTCTTAATGACCCTCTTAAGCAACATGAAGCTTCTCTTCTTGTTGCCAAACATAAGTTGTGTGCGTTGGGTATTCTCGAAGCTAGGGTTTGGGATTGCAATAAGGCTAAGGTTTGGGCAGGATTTAGGTTACCTAATTGGAACTGGTTTTGTAACTCTTGTGATCCTACTAGCAGGATTTGGGTTTTGTATAACCCTGATGTTGTTACTGTGAGAGTGTTATTTGAAACTGATCAAGTGGTTCACTGTGAAGTCATTTCTGAACGGTATTCTTGGGAGTGGTCGATTGTTTATGGAAAGAATAGTAGAGATGAAAGAAAATTTTTGTGGGCTACTTTGGAGAGTTTGCATATTTCTAAGCCCTGGATTGTTCAAGGGGACTTTAATGACCTACTATGTCAAGAGGATAAGATTGGAGGTGCTCCTTTTGATTTGACCTTTTCAGATTTTGCTGCTATGGTTGAGGCTACGAATCTGGTTCAGGTTAATTGTATTGGTGGTCCATATACATGGACTAATAACCAGTTGGGGGTGGATAGAATTTGGAGTAAATTGGATAGGGTTTTTGTTAATGAGGAATGGTTGGATACTTTTCTTCATTGTACTACTTCTATCCTTCCTTGTGGAGTCTCTGATCATTCTCCTATAATTGTTAATTTGATGTTTGATGCTGGTAGAGGAAAATCTATGTTTCGCTTCTTTAACATGTGGGTTTCTCATCCTCAGTTTAATGAGTTGGTGCAAAAGGTCTGGAAGATACCTGTTAATGGCTGCTGTATGTACAGAGTTTGGAAGAAGTTGCAATTGCTTAAGTTTGAACTTAAGCACCTTAATAGAGTGGAATTCTGTGATATATCAGACAAGGTCCAATTACAAAGGGAGATGGTTGAACAATTGCAAATTAATCTTCAACTTGATCATTCTAATGAATTCTTACAGGAGGAGGAGAGAGCCATGAGTAATCATTTGTTTCACTTATTGCGTATGGAGGAAAGCTTTTATAAGCAGAAGTCTCGAATCACCTGGATCTGTCTTGGGGACAGTAATACGTCATATTTCCATAAGCAATTTAAAGCTAGGAGGGCATTTAATAAGATTTCCCAATTAACTCTAGCTAATGGTTCTGTGATTAATAGTCAAGCGGATATAACTAAAGCTATGGTTCAATTTTACATTGATCTTATTGGTACTGCTAGAGATACTAGAGATCACATTGACTCGAGTGTGTTGGTGAAGGGAATTATTCTACAAGACTCTGATGCATCCATTCTGTGCAGTCCCGTTACTGATTGTGAGGTTAAAGCTGCCTTATGGAGCATCAATACTTCAAAGGCTCCTGGTGTAGATGGATATAATAGTTTTTTTTACAGGAATTGCTGGTCTATTGTTGGCCCCAAGTTCTGTCAAGCGGTTAAGGAGTTTTTCATCAGTGGGAAATTATTGAAACAGATTAATGCTACCGCCTTAGTTGTAATCCCTAAAATCAGTAATCCTCAAGGGCTTGGTGATTTCAGGCCCATCGCTTGTTGTTCTGTGATTTATAAAGTCATAACTAAGATCTTATCCTAGCGTTTTAATCTGGTCATCGACAAACTAATTAGCCCTCATCAGTCAGCATTTGTGCCTGGCCGTAGGATTGCCGATAATGTTTTATTGGCTTATGAACTTGTCAGGAATTATCACAGGGACAACAAAAGTTTGAATTGTGCCATGAAGATTGATCTAAGTGTTGGAAATTAGGCTAAGGTATAGCAGCGGAAATATAAAAATTTTAACCTATTTCCATAAACCACAAGATCCGTTAACCGTTATTTCATATAAAGAAGGATAAGAAGAAATACCTTTTAGAAGTTCTATCTACCGTTGCAAACGAAGTGCCCACAACTTCAAAAGTGATAGAAACTGTCTACCAATCTGCCCCTATCCGAAACAGACCTTCCAGACCTCCGAACGACAACCCCTTCGGTGGAAACGTGGAAGAATATGTCTAGAACCTCCTGTCCAAAAATCGCGACGATCCGACGGTTCAATCTCCGGGAATACGCGAAATCGTGAACTGACCTGATGTAGGAGTAGTAAAACGAATTTCTCCATTTTGTTTGTTTTTCTTCTTCGAGTTCCCAAACACGAAATAAAACACGGGAAGATTAATTTAGAATCAATCGTTGAATAGCAACCAAAGTAGATTGCCTCTAATTAATCAACACAAGATCAAGGATAAAAGAAATAGATGAAATCAATTGATCGGAAGGAAGCCGTAGAGAAATCTCGTCCTCGAACTAGGGGTGTCGAATTTTCTCTCTCTCTCACTATAGGGATTTCGAAAATCTCTCTAGGGTTTGCACTTAGGGGATTTCGAAAATCCTAGGGGGGTATTTATAATCTTTTGTATCTAATCCCTAGTTAGATAGAATTAGGTTACTGAATAGGAATTCAATTCGGAATAGAATTCCTAATTATTATCTCATTATATATCTAATATATTAAGGATAATAATAATAACCTTATTGGATAATAATATGAGTATTTTAATCTAATTAAAACTCCTAACTTATTTATCTCTTAATTAATTTAATTCATAATCCTAATCTAATTAGGAATAACAAAATCAAATTAATTATTCATGTATTCTATTACATGAATTTCGACCCCCCTTGGTCCATGGGCCTTATTGGGCTCATTTGGGCTTCCATCAATTAATTAACATCTATCTCTCTTTTAGGTTCCAAGTCTTATGTGTGACTCATTAGGTTCTTATTGCTTCTAGCCGTATGCAACGTTATTAAATTAATTTTCAAAGAATTATATTTAATCTTTGCATAACGGAATGATGTACAGAGTATGTGATTAGCAAGTCCGTAATCATTCCCCCAGAGCTATAAGAAGACATGTTGATTCTGTCGTTAACCTTTCCGTATTAGTTACAGTATAATTCGATCCTTTATCAACTACATCCTTGAACTGAATCTTATGACTATGGGTGATGTCAAGTCACATATAGCGAGACGTTCATTTTACTTGTACAGGCCGAGTCAACTCAAAAAGATAGGTTACGTGAAATCTGTATTTCTTACTCTTAAGCTATCACCTTGCAAGGATTTAGAGTCGAGTCTTCCACAAGCGATCCATGGATGTATCTCCCATTTATCGGGAGTGATAAATGCTCAATCCAATATATAACGACTCCGCAATTACTTCCTGTGATACCCAACGTCTACTGTTCACACCCCAGAGTCATCTCTGTTAAGGATCGTGTTACACCAGAGTCAAAGCATCACATTCCGTAATCCAGAATACCAATTAATATTCCTTTGAGTCTGAGGATTAGTTATACCTATTAATACCAATGAGATGAACAGGTGACAAGGATGAATCTACCCATCCTGTTATCTCAAATCGGATCCCCAATCCTAATGAACAACGTTTCATCGGATCTATGTAACTGTCCAGATATCTGTATATATGAAGCTTGTGAGATCAGCTTTCTGTCGGACAGAAGACATTGTTACATACAAGTCTCAACAGTGATATGTCAATCCCAAACATATCACTTGACTTGGGGTGGTTTTAAGTTTATCAGTTTACTATAAAGTTTTGTCTCACTTCATGCTTGTATGAACACTTTATAATCACTTTAAATAAACTTACGGATTTCCTTTTATTAGACTTTATTTAGTGCTTAAAAGGGATTGCCTTTATATAGTTATAAAACATATATCTCATTAAACAAATGATATAAAGAACAATTCATTTACATTAAGTTTGTATCCTAGAACAATTGTCTATAGGACACTAAACCCCAACATACTCCCACTTGGACTAAAGCCAATTGTTTCTAAAAATTATCCCAGTAGAAGTTAAATGACGATCATGTATTCTCTGGGTTAAAGGCTTTGTCAACGGATCTGCAACGTTGTCCTCTGTAGGTACTCTTTCTATTCTCACATCTCCTCTAGCCACAATCTCTCTAATGATGTGGTATCGCTTAAGGTAATGCTTGGATGCATTATGAGACCGTGGTTCCTTTGCTTGCGCAATGGCTCCATTGTTATCACAGTACAGTGTAATGGGATTGACAATGTCAGGCACCACACCTAGTTCTGTAATGAACTTTCTAATCCAAACCGCTTCCTTTGCTGCTTCCGCAGCTGTGATATACTCTGACTCGGTCGTAGAGAAAGCTACGCTTCCCTGCTTGGAACTCTTCCAACTGACCGCGCCCCCATTCAAGATAAACAGGTATCCTGATTGGGATTTATAATCATTCTCATCTGTGAGATGACTTGCGTCTGAAAATCCTTCTATTTTCAGATCACCTTCTCCGTACACTTGGAACATATCTTTAGTTCTTCTCAAGTACTTAAGAATGTTCTTGACGGCAATCCAATGCTCGTCTCCCGGATTCCCTTGGTAACGACTCGTTACAGATAACGCGAACGCTACGTCAGGTCTAGTGCATAGCATAGCATACATAATCGAACCGATTGTGCTGGCGTACGGGACCACAGCCATGCGTCGTTTATCATCATCGGTTTTAGGACATTGATGATTGTTTAACTTTACTCCATGTAACATGGGTAAGTTACCTCGTTTCGATTCAAGCATGCTAAACCGATTTAACACCTTTTCAATGTATGTAGCCTGTGAAAGACCAAGCAGTCTTCTCGATCTATCTCTATAGATCTTTATACCAAGTATATAAGCTGCTTCACCAAGGTCTTTCATTGAGAAGTTACCAGATAACCATACTTTCACTGACTGTAAGAGAGCAACGTCATTTCCCATTAATAATATATCGTCCACATATAGTATGAGAAATGCTATAGAACTCCCACTTGCTTTCTTGTAAATGCAAGCTTCTTCGCAATTTTGTTCAAAACCAAATTGTTTTATGGTTTCGTCAAAACGCTTATTCCAGCTTCTAGATGCTTGCTTGAGTCCATAAATGGATCTCTGAAGTTTGCAAACTTTATTTGCATCCTTCGATATGAAACCTTCACGCTGCATCATATATACATCCTCAAGCAGGTTTCCGTTTAGGAAAGCTGTTTTCACATCCATTTGCCAAATCTCATAATCGTAGTGAGCGGCAATTGCAAGCATGATTCTGATTGATTTGGACATAGCCACAGGAGAGAAAGTTTCGTCATAATCAATTCCTTGCATCTAACGATATCCTTTCGCTACTAACCTAGCTTTGTAGGTGTTAACCTTTCCATCCATGTCTGTCTTCTTTTTGAAGATCCACCTACACCCAATGGGTATTATCCCTTCGGGTGGATCAACCAAAGTCCACACTTGGTTAGTATACATGGAATCCATTTCAGAATCCATGGCCTCAAGCCATGCTTTAGAATCTGGACTAGTAAGAGCCTCTTCGTAGTTTTCGGGTTCGTCGTCTAACACGGGAACCTCATTATCATCTCCCACTAGAAAACCATATCTAACTGGGAGTTCACGAACTCTTTGTGATCTACGAATAGGTGGCACTGGAGTCTCATCTAATGGGACTCCTTCGGGTACCTCAACCGCCTCTGTTGTTTCAGTCAGTGTTTCTTCTTCTTGAACTTCGTCAAGTTCAATCATGCTTCCCTTTTGTGTTTCTTCGAGAAACTCTTTCTCTAAGAAGGTTGCGTGCTTGGATACGATTACTTTCTGATCATCTGGATGATAGAAGTAATATCCCATAGTTTCCTTAGGGTATCCAATGAAGAAACATTTATCAGATTTCGAATCTAGTTTGTCGGACGCAATGCGTTTGACAAAGGCTGAACAACCCCATATTCTCATAAATGAAAATACGGGTTTCCTACCAACGAACAATTCATATGGTGTGGAACTAGCGGATTTAGTTGGTACTCGATTTAGGGTGAAGAGGGCAGTTTCTAAGGCATAGCCCCAGAACGTCTTTGGAAGTAAGGCCATGCTCATCATGGATCATACCATATCTAATAGGGTACGGTTTCTCCTCTCGGACACACCATTGTGTTGTGGTGTATAGGGAGGTGTCCATTGTGAGCATATCCCACATTCAGTTAGATAATTCAGAAAATCATCTGAAAGATATTCGCCACCTCGATCAGATCGAAGCGTCTTTATTTTCTTTCCTAATTGATTTTCTACTTCATTCTTGAAGCATTTGAATTTCTCAAAAGCTTTTGACTTGTGCTTCATCAAGTAGATGTAACCATATCGGGTATGGTCATCTATGAAGCTTATGAAGAATCTGAATCCTCCTCTTGCTTGGACTGACATAGGACCACATACATCTGAATGAATGAGTCCTAGAGTGTCTGATACACGCTCACCTTTATTGCTAAAGGGTGTCTTTGTCATTTTACCTTTTAAACATGATTCACATGTTTCCAATGATTCGGGATCGATTGGATCTATAAGCCCATCTAAATGTAGCTTTAGCATGCGTCTCTTGTTTATATGGCCTAAACGACAATGTCACAAGTAAGTTGAATTATCTAGCTTATGTCTTTTGGTATCAATTGCAAAAGCAGGAATTTTGTTATCTAACACATAAATCCCATTTTGTGAAATTCCTGAAAAATAAAAGATCGAATCTTTATAAAAATTGCAACTCTTGTCTTTTATTGAAATATGAAAAGCCGTCGTCAACAAGGCGGCTAATAGAAATAATATTTCTAGATATTCCTGGAATATCCTCAGGCTGCATCCGGTATCAAGTACCAAAAGATTCAGACTGTGAAATTTCAATATAAAACATACCAGATGTTGAAGTCCCAGCTTCTTCCCCTTTTGAGGAAGGCTAGGTACACCAACAGTTTCTTTTCTAATGCCCGTCTTCACCACAGAAGTGGCACTCTCCTTTGGGCTTCTTCACTTCCTTTCCCTTAGCTTTGTTGGGCACGGCTTTCTTACCTTTCTTGGGATATTTAGGATTGGGATAATTCCCTTTCCTCTTCTTTGATCCCTCAATGACAAGAGCTGGTATTGCCTTGTCCTTTCTCATATTGGGCTCAACTGACTTGAGCATATTTGCAAGCTCTTCAAGAGAGGTTTGCAAGTCATTCATCTGATAGTTCATAATGAACTGTGAATAACTCTCTGGGAGGGATTGAAGAATTAAGTCTACGCTTAATTCATTATCCATCACAAATCCAATACTAGAAAGTTTGGTAATGTAGCCAATCATCTTGACACAATGTGTCATGACAGATGTTCCCACTTGCATCCTGCAACGATATAGCAACTTGGATATCTCGTAGCGTTCGCACCTGGTTTGTTTCCCAAACAATTCCTTTAGGTGCATGATGATGGAATAGGCATCCATTTCCTCATGTTGCCTTTGTAATTCCGGTGTCATCGATGCAAGTATGATGCATTCGGCATGATCATCATCAGCCTTGTGCTTCTGGTAAGCATCAATTTCCTCAATGGGAGCATCATCAGCAGGGACAGGGGGTATCCATGTATCAAGTACATACCCTATTTTATCGAACTTCAAAACGATTTTGAGGTTACGAAACCAGTCGGTGAAGTTTGAACCATTCAATTTGTTATTGGTAAGAATGTTTTGCAAATTGGTGTTAGTCATGATTTTAAGAGTGTTTTACTTTAAAACTTGAGATGTGAGAAAGAATAAACGTATGTTATTCATTTGCTTAAAGTATATCAATCTAAAATTATAGGCCTTTTAGTTTATTTTAGATTGCTCCCACTATTTTGCCAAATTAATAGCCCTCCATATTAATTCGAAGAATTTCACAAATCCTTTAGTGAGCTAGGATCCTAACTCCTGAGATTTCACCTTGAGTTTACTCAACAAGCTAGTCTCATTCATTAGGTAGATTCATGTAATCAATCACATCTTTAATGTGATTCCTAGGTTATTGGGTTACTAACCACATTAGTAACTAATATGCTATTCATATTAATCCCAACCGTCACTAGTACAGAAATGGCCTATGGCCACGGTCGTTTACCATCATTAGCCACGGTTATACGACCGTGGCCAAAAGAGGCGTGGCAAATGCTTGGCGTCTTTAGCCACGGTTGTTCAACCGTGGCCAAAAGGGCATTAGAGTCGATTTTTACAAATAACCGACTCTAATGCCTTACGTTTTTGCCACGATTGTTGCAAACAACCGTGGTTAAAAGGGTCTTTAGCCACGGTTGTTTGTAACAACCGTGTCTAATGCTCTGATCATTAGAGTCGGTTGTTCTAACAACCGTGGCCAATGATATGTTTTTAATTAAAAAAATAAAATAAAATATTTTGGATTGAATGGAGCTCTAATCTTGAAATATAACCAAGCATGAATATTATTACAAGATGGAAGATTTTGGATTGCCTGTTATATCAATGTCAGAAAATCTCACAAGAAAAAGAGAATTTCACACACAACAGGCACTCGTACTAGATTGTTTTCCAGACTAAAAGTTGATTTCCTTTTATTGGGCCATATACATATATATGTAATACAATATAATAATTAAGAAATAATTATACATATAAGATGGAAGTTTTTTTTTTACAATACAAGATGGAACTTAATTTTGATGGATGACATTTACAATAAAATGGTCTCTTCATTTAGAAGTAAAAATTTCAAATTTTAAAATCCATTAAAAAATAAAGCACCAACACTTCAAGTATTATCTTCCAACAAATTTTTATAATAATATTCATGGCTGTCATATTTCCAATGAACTTCACTGTTCAACATTTTCAATCAAAAATAAAAAGTCTAACTACTCATTCTTCAAATTTTATGATGCCACTACTGCCCATGCTAAGTTTATCATCATAAGCAATTAGCTGTGAAACATACAAGATCCCTAGTATTATATTAAAACTTTGTCAGTAAAAAATAGCAATATACCAGCTTTCATATGTTAAATTAAAAACTCTAAACGTGACAATGAAGCATAGATTAGGTTGTATGTCAACAAAGTTTCTCCTAATGTACAAAAAAGAGATAGAATTCCCTTTGCATTCCAATTTCCTCAGGAAGGAAACTATTTTAATTGAATAAGTAATCTTCTGTTTCTCATCATAAAGGAAAATTCAATCAATGCGACTACCAAATTCAAGAAGAAGAGAAAGGCAAAGAAAGAAGAATAAAACCTGAGCAACGAGTTCAGACAACCGTCCATTTCTCAAAATAATTGAACCAGTCAAACCTTTAAGAACATCATGACACAAAGTTAAACGAATTCCAATCATCAAAGCCACAAACATTATGGCCCATAATAAAGGATACATATAATTCATTTGGCAAATACATATTAGCACACCCAACTGAAAAACAGAAAATTAAATGAATTGAGGTACAGAGAACTGCAAGGAAATCATAGGATAAGAAATTGGATTGAGTTGAGTTGAAATCATTTGCAATTGCAGCTAAGAAGATAGGTCAAAAAATGGGGAATCAGAGCAATTGGGAAGAGGTTAAAAAAGGAGGTGACGATCAGTGAAGATAAGAAAATGAAGCAAAGAAGAGAGACCTGCACCAGCCGAGTGGATGCTTTCCTCTTTTATTTTTCTTAGCTTTTTTATTTTCCTTTTTTACTCTCTCTGAGTTTTCACCAATTGCAGCCGAGTGGATTTTTCAATTTTGTATTCCACTAAAATCTAATATTACTTACATGTCACATTGATTAAGAACCATAAGCTTATTTAAGACACATGATTGTAACCCATATCAGACCACCTATATGAATTGAATTGAAACGTATCAGATTTTAATTTTGATTTGCATTAGAAAGAGAAAATTAATTACATACTTGTGTTCTGCTAGATGAGGCTGTGGGTGAATCTGGAAGAAGCATACATTTGAAGCTCAAAATTCTCCTTCATTGAATTGCCTTTGGATGCACCCAACATGTTTATCCTGGAAAGCAAAACCTGAGCACCAGCATGCTTGTCATCCCATGTAAACCAAGTTGGATTTCCCCAATTAGAAAATTCGGCCCCATTGATCTCAGTAGCATAATTAAGGTATGATTCATCTGAAGTTGCATGGTAAAGTCAGACTGCTGCCCACAAAAGTTCATCTCCATATCCTGTGGAATTATAGTATTCATGCACTTGTGGAATGCTTACATTACAACAACCTCTATATGTATCAGCAAAAGTAAAGAGTTGCTGAACATTGATGAGGAGCAAATCTGAATAAGAGGAATTAATTTCCTAAAAACAAGAGATGATGATGCCATTGCAGCTGCAGTTTTTGCTGCAATGTCTGTCCCTGGGAGATGTATTCACTTGCAAAACTGGTCTTTTCTCTGTCATTACTTCTGGTCTTAACCAACATTTATGATCCAATTCAGGATCACCCACCTGAATATATAACCTATTTGGAGAAGATGTTGAATGAGCATTAACTAGATAATCAGCAATCCATCTGAGGGATGTTTGAGCATATTCTAATTGCTTCACTGCTTCCATTTGTTCTCTATATTCAAGAATTTCCCAAGACAACATTGTTGTAGTAAAAGCCATTGGAAATCCAAACTTTATAAGGTCAACACTTACATTTTTCTTACAGTAAGAATCAAGAAGACTCCTCCAAATAACAACATCAGGTTTCATAGGCATGCTTAGTTCAAATATTTCATGATCCACATTTACAATAAATATCCACTAAATAATACACACACCAAAATATCCATAGCTACTTCAACATTAAACTTTCTCAACAAATAAGCATGAGCCCACATCCCCAAAGACAAAGCACATAAACCAGCACAAGCATTTAAAATGCTCTACCCATCAGGCTCAAACAATTCCTGTAATTGAACAAACAATTTCAATGCAGATTCAAACTCAGCAAATTGGACAAGAGCGTCAATAATAGCATTCCAGGAAACAACACTTCTCTCAGGCATTTTATCAAACACATAGCGTGCCGAATCCAAACAACCACAAGAAGCATAGAAACAGATGGATCAAACTGTTATTTATATAAACAAAATGAAAAGATCACCTAAAGATTACCTAAAGCTTTATTGAGGTAAGGTCAGATGAACAACCAAACAAACACAATTATAGAACAAAGGAAAACTATATGTACAAATTAACAAGTAAAAATTGTGAAACCTGAACACAGCTCCAAACCATGGGTACGATTGCCCTGTATGATTTCAAAGATAAACATCTGTCCAACTCCATATTGAATGAACTCAAGCGGACGGAGGAACTCAAACCAACTCGAACGAACTCAAGTAGACGGAGGAGCTCAAGCCAACTCGAACTCTAACGAACTCAAGCCGACAGAGGAACTCAAGCCAACTCGAACTCGAACGAACTTAAGCAGGCGGAGGAACTCAAGCAAACTAAAACTCGAAGGAAATAGGTCTGGGGTTCTTCGCGCAATGAAATGGGTTTAATCGCAGAAGGAAGAAATGGTTTAGGGTTCGCAGAAAAGCAAGAAGAAAGAAAAAAAAGATTAGGGAAATCGATTCTTTGCGCAAACAGAAAAGAAAGACAAGAAGATCATTTTTTATCTAAGGTCTTTAGGGTTCTTCGCAGAATCAGAGATAAGAAAGACGAGATCAAGAGTGGAAAATAACCGAGTCGGTTACAAGCGTAACCGACGTCAATAAATATCAGGTCTTTAGAGTCGGTTATTGAAAAAACCGACTCTAAAGGGGTCACTAACGTCGGTTACAAGCGTAACCGACGCTAATAAATGGGTTACTGGCATCGGTTTTTTGAAAAACCGATGCTAAAAACCCTTAGAAACATGCGCATTTTTAAATTAGGATATTTAAAGTCGGTTTTTATTATAAACCGTGGCTAATAAGGTATTTTTAGGGACGGTTCTTTCGAACGACCGACTCTAAAAATCTTTAGCCATGGTTTTTTAAATAACCGTGGCTAATAAGGCGTAGCTATAGGCCATTTTTGTACTAGTGCGTCTTGCCCATTAGTTTATGACAACATGAGTTTACTCATCCAATTATCATAATCTAATTTAAGTATTACCCCATATTCATGAAAAAATGATTTTCGATAATTCAGGTGTTACCGAAAGGACCCCGAGCTTGAGTTTACTCAATAACCCAAAGGCCCTCAGCACTGCCGGCTGAATTATAATATTAGGGAGGGGCAACCGATTTTAATAACTTGTTTATTTACTTAACTTTTTAATGAGGGATTTTATTTTAGGTCTCATAATCTAACTTAGTCTTGATTTGCTTTAGCATATGGATGTATCTCCCATTTATCGGGAGTGATAAATGCTCAATCCAATATATAACGACTCCGCAATTACTTCCTGTGATACCCAACGTCTACTGTTCACACCCTAGAGTCATCTCTGTTAAGGATCGTGTTACACCAGAGTCAAAGCATCACATTCCGTAATCCAGAATACCAATTAATATTCCTTTGAGTCTGAGGATTAGTTATACCTATTAATACCAATGAGATGAACAGGTGACAAGGATGAATCTACCCATCCTGTTATCTCAAATCGGATCCCCAATCCTAATGAACAACGTTTCATCGGATCTATGTAACTGTCCAGATATCTGTATATATGAAGCTTGTGAGATCAGCTTTCTATCGGACAGAAGACATTGTTACATACAAGTCTCAACAGTGATATGTCAATCCCAAACATATCACTTGACTTGGGGTGGTTTTAAGTTTATCAGTTTACTATAAAGTTTTGTCTCACTTCATGCTTGTATGAACACTTTATAATCACTTTAAATAAACTTACGGATTTCCTTTTATTAGACTTTATTTAGTGCTTAAAAGGGATTGCCTTTATATAGTTATAAACCATATATCTCATTAAACAAATGATATAAAGAACAATTCATTTACATTAAGTTTGTATCCTAGAATAATTGTCTATAGGACACTAAACCCCAACACTAAGGAAGGCATATGACTCAATTGATTGGGATTTTATAGAAGAAGTTCTCATTGGCCTGAATTTTCCCTTGCAATTTATTCATTGGGTCATGATTTGCATTAGGAGTCATTCCTTTTCCTTGGTTATCAATGGCAGCTTGGAGGGTTTCTTTCCTGGAGCTAGAGGCCTTAGACAAGGAGACCCCATGTCTCCTATTCTTTTCGTATTGTGTATGGAGTATTTGTCTCGGGTGTTGATTTTTAATTTGTCACCATCTTTTCAGTATCATAAAGGGTGCAAAAGTATGAGACTCAACCACCTTTTGTTTTGCTGATGATTTATTCTTATTTTGCAAAGGGGAACCTGATTCTGTTCAGGAACTGATGAATGGTCTGCGCCATTTTGCTTGTGTTTCTGGTTTGCAAGTTAATTGTAATAAAAGCAATGTGTTTCTCAGTAAAAGTGTCTCTAGGGACAGTAGAACTGCTATTTTGAATATTTCTGGATTCCAGGAAGGAGCATTTCCTATACGCTATTTGGGTGTTCCATTGATTTCCACTAAATTGACTAAAGCGGATTGTTTCTGTCTGGTGGATAGAATCACTAAGCGGATTGAGTCATGGGGGGCGAAACATTTATCTTATGCTGGGCGGTTACAGCTAATTGTCTCTGTTCTCCGCAGTATGCATGTCTATTGGGCTTCAATGTTCATATTACCGAAAACTGTTATCAAAGCGGTGGATCAAAGGTGCAGATGCTACCTCTGGAAGGGCAGTAGTTCTGGTAAAAGTGCTATGGTTGCTTGGAAACAGGTTTGTTTACCAAAAAAAGAAGGAGGCCTGGGTATTATTGATTTGGAGTCGTGGAATGTAGCTGCTGTTGGTAAATCCATCTGGAATATTGTGTCTAACAAACAGTCCCTTTGGGCACAATGGATCAAGCGTAATAAATTAAGGAATTCAAGTTTTTGGGGTGTGTCAAAACCTGCTGATGCAAGTTGGAGTTGGAGGAAACTTATTCAACTAAAAGAAGTTTATAAGGAGATGTTCCAGTATAAGCTAGGGAATGGGCAGTTATTCTCTTTTTGGTTTGATCCCTGGCTTGATGGGAAATCGGTTATTGACACTTTCCCTGATTTGACTTTTATTAATACTGATATTCCTAAGAATTGCAAAGTTTCTGATGTATGTAGGAATGGGATATGGCATTTACAGGATCCAGCAAATAGTTCTACTGAAAGAGCTTGGGCTAAAATTTGCAGCATTCCGATTCTTACTGATGTTCATGATAAGGTTACTTGGCCTCATACTAAATCTGGGTGTTATTCTATTGCATCTGCCTGGAATTTGCTTAGAGTTAAGAAGGAGGTTGTTTCCTGGTACAAACTAGTTTGGGGTAGGGGGTCTATCCCTCGTTGTAGTTTTATACTTTGGCTTGCTCTGCATAGGAGGCTTGGTGTCAAGGTGCGGTTAGCTAAAATGGGTATCATTCCTACTGCAATTTGTTTGATGTGTAATAACAGTAATGAGAGCATTGAACATCTTTTCTTCCAGTGTCCTGTCACTTCTAGTATTTGGCGATCCATTGCTACCCGATGCATGATGGCAACGGTAAATATGGGTTGGAGGCGTATTATTAGTTGGTTGTGTAGGAGAGCTCAAGGGAAGTCTTTCCTTGCTTGTTCTCGTAGAATTGCCTTTGCTATTACGATTTATCAAATCTGGATTGCAAGAAATAGACTCTGCTTTCAGGGGATGGTTTTTGATGGAGAGGCTATCATCCGGTCTATTTGCTTCTTTGTGAAACTCAAATTAGGGAGTATTCATCCTCCTTGTAATTTTGATTGGGCTATTTGGGATTAATTGAGGGGTTGTGGGTGTTATTCTTTTTTTTTTAGTTGTTGTGGGATGTTGTCTGATTTGTTTAGACATGGTGGTCTGTAAAGTTTGTTGCTGTTTGCTGATATACAAATTTGATTTACTGATAAAAAAAAAAAATCACAGATTGGAATCATACCGGATTAAAGGTATACTGCAGCACAGGTAAAAAAAAACAGATCTGTGTAAACAACATAAAAAACCCAATAAAAAAGGGATCTAAAACTCGAGTGAGTATACCAATGGCCGATCGGAAGACGGATTCACGGAAAAAAATCTGCAAAATTAGGGAAAAAGAATCGAAAGCTAAATAAGGATATAATAAGGGGTAAAAAGCAGAAATCAGAAAAATACCAGTTTTTTTACGGACATGCGAACTGTGGATCCACCAATATAGCAGCTACCGATTTTTATATAAACAGAAAACCTTAAGTGCTTCATCTCCTTTTGATTTTTAAGGGGAACTTTGTTGTTAATCATGATTCACAAAGAAGAAACGGAAAAAAAGAGGTGGAGAAGCGTGGTATGATGTAGAAATAGGAAAGAAAATGAGAGAAATTTGAGGGAGGCGATGACGAAGAAGAGCAAGGAGAGAGAGATGGTAGGAATCTATCGAATGAGTAATGAAGAGAGTAATGGGCGAATAGAATCCAAACAAAATTTCTAAAATGTCCTTACTAATGCGACACCGTTTTGGGGCTAGGTGTAAGCAACTTCAGTGGATTCAAAGAGAATAGTGAATTACGTCAATGACCCTCAAAAGCATGGTGAAAAGACATTATAGGACAATAGGAATCGAAAAGAAATAAGAGAAAGAAAGGGTTTGATTGGAAATTTTTGGCAAAAGTTGCGAATTTTACTGTTTGATCTCTTCCTTTTTAAATAGATGTAAATAGTTGTACGTTATTGGTCAAAATTTTGAAAGCCTGAACCTTTGCGTTGATGACACTCCACAAAACACCAAATTGGCGAATTCTAATTGGTCAGTTTGTATTGTAGCTGTTCATCACTGAAACACACGGATAAAGGATAGGAAAACACGAAGAAGAAGAAAAATAAGATGGAGGAAGAGGAAATTTTGGATTATGTGTTGGTTCCGATGGGGTTGTTGGTGATGAGTTTATACCATTCCTGGCTTCTTTTCACCATACGCCGACATCCACGCCGTACTGTAATTGGTATCAATGCTGAGTCCCGCCGTCAATGGGTCCAAGCTATCATGGCTGTAAGTTCCCCCCTTTCTCACTAGATTCTTATAATTTTATGAAATCCCACTTAAAACCCTCCTCCGTATGCCATTCCTTTCTACGCATGCTTGTATAATATAGACTTAGCAGAAGCTGATTCATTTCATTTACCAGTTTCTATTATCATTCTTAATTTGGTAATTTTTATAATTGAAATGGTTCTGGTGTTTCTCAGATCTTCAATATGTAGAAATGATAAAGTCTTGTTGGTTGTTTTAGTATTTGATAACCAACTTTAATTTATAAGTCTTGCAGATGTTCTCAAGTAATTGGGTTTTAATTATTGAAGATCAAATAGGTAAGTTCTGTTGGTGGGGTGGGGGGATAAGAATAAGCCTCTTTTGGAGACTTGATGTCCTTTAGTTTTCCAGGCTATGCATGATCATCATTCATAGCAGATTGTAGGATTTGTACCCTGGTTTAAGTTTCCTTGAAATTTTACTAAAATTCCTGTATTCATTTTCTAACTAGGCTGAATAGTTTTTGGATTCTTGTTATGCTACTTACTAAAACATTGTAAGTGATAAAATTAGTGTCAGTAAAATTGGCCTTTAACCTATTATGATAATGAATTTTGGGATTTCATTTTTTTTCCTTGCACCTTAGGCCATAGCCGATAGCCGATTTTCAGTGTCAGGTTTGGTTAAACTTAAAACTTTTTTTTTGGTCTAAACTACAGGTATCATGACTGAGGCTTAAATTTAAAAGTTAAAACCATAATTTATTAAAGGTCTGCCTCACTCAAGGGTCAAGGTAGTGATCCTTGATTGCAAAAACGGGAGGCCATGTTTAAAAGGCTCTCGCCTGTGCCTGCGCCTCTGTATTTTCATTAGGGTTTTTTTTTTTACTGTTTTGTGTAAAATAGATGTTTGACCGATCTCAACCACTAATCTAATTTAAACAAGATTAATCTTAACCCTTGATCTAAATAAGAATAATTAAGACACAAAACTAAAGACTAGAGAGGGATTAAGAGCAGTTACGTAAAGAAGAGTCTCCTCCACTCAACTCATACAGAAACTACGACAGACACACAAAAGAATATCAAGTGACAATGAATAATTATTAATTTAGTAGCATTAGTTAGGTACATGTTAAGTATATGTTAATATCTCTATGAAGTATGAACTTAACTTGTGTTTTTGACATTTATAATTTAGTGTTATGTGATTTTGTTTTGTTTGTATGATCATAAGTGTGTTTTTTTTGGTTTATGCTTTAACTAGTAAAAAAGTATATTTTATTTTTATTTTCTGTGCCTCGTGTTCCTAAGGCGCGCCTTAAGCCTAGGCGTCCTCACTTCTTGGTGCCTTAGTGCGCCTTACATGTTTAACAACTATGGTTATAACATTAGAAGTATAAATCTCATTTTCTTTCTCTTGGAGTGTTGGTTCGATTGATGAAGCTCTGTTTCCTTTTTCTTTTGATCATGAGCAGCTGCTTGCATCTTGCTACAGTAGTGTACAATCCATTAAGATTCGCTGTTTAATAGTTGGTGAGTATGTTAGAACTGTGATAGAATTGGTAAAGATAGAAGTAGTATGCTATATTTCTCTAATGGATATGATTACAAGAGCGAGTATTTATATACATCTTTGTAAAAAGTCCTTTTCTTTTTCTTCCTACTAACTGGGCGGTGGGATAGTTGGCCTGTCAATGGCCCCTTATCCGCTGCCTTCGAATCTGACTGAGAAAAACTTGGGAGTTAGTAATTCTTCCAAAAAGTTTGATACTTGGCTGTGTGAATAGAATAGTGCATTAATTTCAGAAAATTCAAAATTGATTTTGACAATGAGTCGAGAATTTGCAGAATCCCCTATCGAATGGTGTATTGGCAGTTCAAACAATACGCAACAACATAATGGCGTCTACACTTTTAGCAACCACAGCTATAACTCTAAGTTCATTGATCAGTGTATTTGTGAGCAGCACATCCAACTCTGGCAACATAGCTTCAAAACTGGTATATGGAAACAAGAGCCCTCTCCTGTCTTCAGTTAAGTATTTTACTATCTTGTTATGCTTCCTTGTTGCCTTTCTTTGCAATGTGCAATCAATTAGATACTATGCCCATGTGAGTTTCTTAGTTACTGTCCCAACATCAAAAGGGAAAAAGGATTGCATTGAGTATGTTACCAGAAACTTGAATAGAGGAAGTATTTTTTGGTCGCTTGGATTGCGAGCTTTCTATGTTTCGTTCCCATTGTTTCTGTGGATCTTTGGGCCAATACCGATGTTTGTGTGCTGCTGCATTATGTCATTTGTTCTGTATTTCTTGGACACAACTACTAGTTTTATGCAGCAGCTTCATGCTCACTCATTCAGAGACCAAATGCCGTCTGTGAATGATGTGGTGGATTCACCTCAAGCATAGTAAATGCCATTAGAATGTACATTGTAAATGCTCAAATCAAACAAACAAGCTTATGATTTTTGTGTATTAGTGAGATCCTTTTTATTAGAATCCAATGTTAGAAAAATTTATGTTAAATTTTACATATATAATCCTTACAATGCATTATCTTTTGAGAGATTTCATCTAAATACTGCAAAGGTTTGTGGTTACACTTAATCGCCTAAGAGTAGGCATTTTTCTGGGATAAAGGACAAATATGACCCAAATGTGTTCGGAGAAGTGCATATTTGACCAATAATATAATGGAGAGTGACAAATGCGGCAAGGTTGTGTCAAATATTTTGATGCAGTCCTAAAATAGGAGCTAGCTGAGTGCATAGCAAGAAGCTTGTGCAAATGGTGCTAAAGTGATTATAGCTGATATTCAAATCTTCAAGGGGTGAAAATAACACAAGAAAATATGGCTGAAGCTGCAATCTATTTAGCAAGTGATGAATCCAAGTATTTGAGTGGCCATAATCTAGCATTAATCCTGCTTTTGGCCTCTTCTCTAGATCTTCAAAATCAAAATAATTTATATTTGTATAAGAAGGGTTTGGTTTTACCTTGTTGTTAACATCATCAGGAATAGACATCCATCATGTGGATTTTGATTTAACAAATTCATCAAATAATACCATTAGTTATTTGATCAACCCATTTTAAATAATTACTTCACAAATTATGACTTGCTGTTTGATCGAATACAATCAACTAATGCATTAATCAAATTTTAGAGAATCATTAATAGAAAGAATTAACAAGTAGAATGTTAATTTTTCTGTTAGTTGTTGTTGTTGTATAGTGTCAGATGTAAGTTTGAATTAACATTATAGTGGAAAATTTCTAAAAAGGATTGTGTCAGAAATTCTAGAAGAGAATTAGAGGAAAATTTCTAGAAAGGATTGAGTCAGAAATTAGAGAAGAGATAGAAAGAAATAGATAATATTCTTCATTGATTGATGTCAGCTGAGGCTGAGGAAATACAGTTACAAAGACAGTTGGCAATTCTTCATTGGACTCAACTGCTTCTTGAGTAATGAGATGTAATTGCACCTATTTTTCCCTATTATTTCTAGTATGGGGGAAAGGACCATAATGCACTCATAGCTTGACAGAATATCTAATGGCAACATTAAGAATATAAATGTATTTATTGTAATAATAATTTAGTTTTATCTATTTTATTAAAATTTACCAATCAAACATGGTAATAATCATTATTCCATTCCATTACACATATGTTACAATATTGATTAAATTACATTACGATGTATCAAACAAATCTTTAATTAACAAACGTCATACATAATTGAAATCATTTAATGAAATATTAGAAATCAAAGGTTGGAGCTGGAAAATGCATTATGCATTGTATGGTTTCTAACAGGAAGCTGTAGATATTTCCAATCATCTTCATCAATACCAGAGAAACAACTTTGCACCATATCAAAGCTCACTAATTCCAATTTTGAAGGTTCCCACTGAATACAATTAACAAATTAAAATCAATCCACAACAATATACTATATGTAATTATTCTCTAATAGCTTGTCATATGCATTATGTGACAATGGACCGGGACTAGAACTGGTTCCATCCACTCAGATGATGTGAATGATGTGCCATTATTAGAATAGAAGGACCAGTACTAGTTCCGATCCACAGTAGAATTTACCATGCTTTAGTTAGAATAGTGGAAATGGATATGCATTTAGAGTAGACTTGTGTATCATACCTTTGGTTTTTTATCTTTATCAACTAGTATTGCTCTTCTACCCTGGAAAATTTCCAGTATTTAATAGCAAAACTCTTACAATAAATTAGTAAGGTATTATTATTAGATGTTAAAAATTCTGTATAATTAATAAGTTACCTCATAAAGATCGGTACTAGCAGTTGCTCGTGCGATGTTACAACAAATTGTATATTCACGAATGAGACATTCACTCAAATTTTGTGTTCGTCCTTCTCTAATCTATAAATTAATACAAATCCCATAATTTATTATTATGAATACATACAAAACTCATAATTAAGTTACTGATTTTTTTTCTGTTTTAATGATCAGATCTCTAATCATTTATTTTTTCATATTAAATATTTTATCATTAAATTTGTCATTTGATCGTTTTGTAATACATCCATTTAGTATTTAGCATAAAAGTTGTTAATGACGATTTGGTACGATGACATGAATTCTTTTTTATCTATGTGGATAAAAAAATCCAGATCATCCTACCAAATCGCCAGTAAGTGCACAGACAAAAGTATTAAAATCAATAACGAGCTGAATGATCAAGTGTTGACTGTAAAAATGAAAATAAATAATCTAAGGTTTGATCCTTTTAAGAAAAGAAAAAGCAGGGCCTTAATTGAGCAATGTTAAAGCAGTTACCGATCTAAGAGTAATTTTGAGACTTATTGGGCTTCCTGATTTGATGGATTTGATAGCCATAATAATCCAAGTTTCTGATTTAATTCTTGCCTCTTGCTCCTGTAATAATTGAAGAGATATACACATAATATTCCTAAAAATATTGAAGAAACTTATTTTATTTGAAAAAGAAAAAGGGAATGGGAATGCTAAGAAATTGTAAAAATTTACTTAATTGGTACTTTTCTAAATCCCAATTCAAGAGTGAACTTAAAAGAAAAAAATTCATTGAAAATGTAAAAAGCCGACAGATAAATGTAATTGAGGTTTTAAACTAAAAATTGACATATGAAAAAAACGGGAGGAGTAAATTTTTAAAATTCATTGAAAATTTTAAAACTCATTGAAAATTAAAGTTTTACATAATAGTTATTCATTGAAGTTGGATACATGTTGAAATAATAATGGGTTAAGGTACAAAAATACCCTTAACGTTTTGGATCAAGAGCAATTTTACCCCTAACGTCTAAAATGGTGCAATTTTACCCCTAACGTTGGAAGCCAATAGCAATTTTACCCCTAGCGTTGATAAATTGGATCAATTTCAGACACTATTATAAAACACATATATTTTTATTCCTTATTCGGCACCAATTGCATAATAATTTATTCTAAAAAAATGATTTCATGTTTTTTATAATTTAAAAATAGAATTGGAGATTAATATTTATAAATTCGGTGAATTTTTTGAATTTTTTTTTGTCTAATTCGTACAAAGACACAGTATATTTTTTTTATTTTTTTATTTTTTCATATTCCAACATATGTTTGTGATTTGTTACTGATAAAATGACGCACGTGTGAAGTGTAGATGCCAAAATTCATTACCGAGAAGATAGTTTGATAAATTATTTTTGAAATTGACCCAATTTATCAACGTTAGGGGTAAAATTGCTATTGGCTTCTAACGATAGGGGTAAAATTGCTCCTAACAAAAAACGTTAGAGGTATTTTTGCACCTTAACCCAAAAATAATTAAAGAGATATTGAAACATTATACTTACAATGAAATTTATTTCAATTATAAATCATGTTTTGTCATGATTATCATTAAAAGTTTCCTTCTCATTTTTAGTCATGGATTCTACATTATTATTATTATTATTATCATCATCATCAAGAAGTTAAGTTTTTTTTTGCTCAATTCTTTAGACAGAGAGATTGTAAGCGTTCAATACACTTGATAAAATGTTTATTTTTGAAGTAATTTGTATTATGCTAGATATGAACTCAAAATTAAGGTAAATAAGAATAATTTTTCATGCTCAAAATCTTAAATTGTACATTAATTATGAGATATTGAGACAATTGTTTTTGTAACAATGATTTTTTAGTTATTAATCATTATATTTTAGTTTGTACAAAATTGTTAGTATTTCAAGAGCTTTTATTAGTCATCTTTATATAAAAAAATTTCTTTGATGAACCAATGTACCAAGTTGATATTTTTTGAAGGAGAACAAAAAGACTTTCCTACGTTAGTAAATTAGTGGTTTAATAATTATGTTTTTATAATTGTTTATATATATATATCATAAATGATACTCCCTCCATTTCATTATATAGGTCATTCTAGCAAATTAGTTTTTTCCCTAAATATAAGTCATTCTAGGATTCCAAGAACTTTTAATTTAGTTTTTTTTGGTTCAAATATTTTTTTTTTGAATTGGTACGTAAATGTGTTTTTTTAATATTCCAATGTTTATTTCCCAATAGTTACATGAGAGAGATTTTTTTTAGTTAACCAATATATTTCTTAATTTGCGTGAAATATCCTAGAATGACTTATATAATGAATGAAGTGAGTAATATAAATTAAATTTTAACATCTTCATATATTCACTTATATTTTCAATTCTTAAAATTTATTAATTGTAATTTTTATTTATTTCAAATGAAAATTATTTAATTGGATCGTCATATCCTTTCATTTATTGTCTCTTGATATAACTTTTATGTAGGTTGATATTGCTATGTGTGTGATACATAGATATACCATATGCAGTCTCATACTATTTCTAAAATCAAATTATAATCATTCGTTTTAATTTTTTTATTCACGTGGTGAAGCTCTTAGCCTAGTGGTTGAGAGCTTACATATGCCTTGGGAGGTCATGGGTTCGAATCATATCCGGGTCTGGTGGAGATTTTTCTTTCTTCTTTAATGTAAGCGCATTGTGCGCAAATTTTTGAAAAAAAAGAAAATTTTTTTTTTTTTTATTCACGGATTTGATATTTCTCCCAATAAAAATCATAATTGTTGTTCATTTGATAGTGGGTTTTACAGGACTGCAACTGCATCCACTGCATTCTTGCTCAGTTGATATACCGTTAATTCAAGCAAATTGACTTTATAAAAAAAAATCTATTTATAGTTATTCGTTTATATGAATAAACATGATATGTGTTATAAATTAAAATATGAGTGTTTTACTGTTATAAATATATTTATTTTATTACATGTTTATTTTTTTTTGACGTGTATTTGTTTTTATATATCTTATATGACCCATACCTGAAACTTAAAGCTAATTAATTGTTTTTTAATACTTAGGGAAACATTAAAGTAACAAATAAAAAAGAACGAATAAAATAATTAGAAACAACTAAAAAAATAGATGTACACAAATAGTTGAGTAAAATAAGAGTTATTTTGCATACTTACAAGCGCTAGTAAGATTTCTTCAACAGTATCTTTGGAGAAACATTTGTTTATTATCTCCGATCTAATTAAGAAAAAAAAAGTTCTTATTTATTGGAAAATGTAAATAAAACCCAACTCATTCCAAATTGTAACTAAACAATACAGTAAAACCTTTATAAATTAATACTCGATAAATTAATAATTTCTTTAAAATAATAATTTTTTCTGATCCCGACTTGGGTCAGATCACTAATTTTATATTCGATAAATTAATAACCTCTATAAATTAATAAAATTTCATGGTCCCAACATTATTAATTTATAGATATTTTTCTGTATATAAAAAAAGTGATATAGCCTCCTAAAAGCATCTTCAAAGATTTATCTGATAGAGCATGTTAAGTTAAATTTTAATTCAAAGAGCTTTTTAGTTGCTCGGAGTCTTAATTTCATTCTCATTATTTAGAAATCTTTATTCACTTCTTATTTCATTTTTTTTTATCAATAATTTATCATTGAAAAGTCTTTCTCTTCTCACTATTGACATAGTGAGAAATACAATAATATAGAATAAATAATAAAAAATAAAACGAGAAGCAAATATGAAGAGTTTCTATTTCTCTCATGTTATTAAGTAGTCTCTCTTTTCTTCGTATTTTATTTTATTTTATTAATAATTTATTATTATGGAATCTCTCTTCTCCTTGTATTAATAAATATAATAATATATAATAATTTTAGTAATAAAAAATAAATAAAAACTAAGTATGAAAAATATATTAGAGACTACAAGTATTTTAATGTTTTATTAGAGTATCTCCAAGAGACTCTTAGTGCATTCTCTAAAAATAATATAAATAATTGACTCTTAGTGATTTAAGAGTGACTAATACATATCATCTCCACCAATATTCCTATATTCACTTCTTATTTATTATTTTATCATTAAAATCATTAGTTATTGTTCTATCTACCAATAGTGAAAGAGAGAGAGAGAGAGAGTGAGTGCTCAATAGTAAATTATTAATAAAAAATGAATTAAGGAGTCACTAAGAGGTGGAGATATGTTCTCTATTAAGAGCATCTCCAATAGAGGGTGCCCAAAAGAGTGTCAGCTGATGTGTCATCAGGTTTGACAACTTTTAAAAGGGCCAATTATTGGAGTGATTGTGGGTGCCAAGGAAAGTTGTTAATTTTTGGCAACCTTGTTTAATTATTTTTTTATTATAAAATTTGTGGTCCCTCTCTTAGAAATAATAAAATTTGGAGCGTTTTATTTTTGATATTTATAATAAAATAATAATTTATAGGATTATAATGGCAACTTTTCAAACAACCCCTATTGGAGCATTTTTTAAGTAAAAGTTGCCAAAAGTGATGTGGATGAAAGAGACAATAAAATATAATATTTTGGGATTATGTGTTAAGTTTTGACCCACTTTTAGGCATTTTCTATTAGAGATGCTCTAACAGAAAGGATGTAGATGCTCTTAGTGATTTGAGGAGCCACTAAGAGGATGTTGGAGCTGATTTTTAACTATTCCTCCTTAAATTTTAACTTAAGAGTCAAATTAAAAGGACGTTGGATGTGCTATTAAGTGGCAAAGAGTCCTTCGTACAAGCCCGAAATCGCCTTGATGAACTACTTCTTCAACAAGAGACGTACTGGAAACAGAGAAGCAAGGCTCTTTGGCTTAAGTCTGGGGATCTCAACTCCAAATTCTTTCATTCAGCAGCCAGTGTCAGACGCAAGAAGAACGAGATCAGAAAATTGAAAGACGAATTAGGCACATGGGTTGATTGGAATTCGTGTTTGTCCTCCCTTATCTCAAATTATTTCAATGATATTTTTTCTTCTTCTGGTTGTGTGGCTGCCCCTGTGTTAAATAATGTTCATACTAGAATCTCTGTTGAGCTAAATGCTGATCTTCTACAACCATATACTGAGGATGAAGTTAAAAAGGCGGTCTTCTCCATGCACCCGGATAAAAGCCCTGGTCCTGATGGGTTTAATCTGTGCTTTTATCAGCACTATTGGGGTTTGGTTGGACCTGATGTTGTGCAATCTTGTATACAGTGGTTGAATAAAGGGGTTTTTCCTGAATGCATTCACGAAACCAACATTGTTCTGATACCGAAGAAGTCGGTTCCTGAAAGAGTCTTTGATCTCAGACCAATTGCATTGTGTAATGTAATTTATAAAATATTGGCAAAGGTGATTGCAAACAGGCTGGAGAGGGTTCTGAATATTCTCATTTCACCAACTCAGAGTGTGTTTATCCCAGGGCGTCTTATCACGGACAATGTTATGCTGACTTTTGAAGTAAATCATTTTCTAGAGCATAAAACCAAGGGGCGACAAGGATTTGTATCTCTCAAACTTGATATGGCCAAAGCTTATGACCGAGTTGAATGGAAATTCCTAAGACAAATGATGCAGAAGCTTGGGTTCGATGACAGGTGGATCTCTTTGGTCATGCAATGTGTTACTAAGGTCAAATATAATATAATCCACAACAATCAGACCATTGGTCATATATTGCCACAACGAGGGCTCAAATAAGGGGATCCCATCTCTCCGTACCTCTTTTTGATCTGTGCTGATGGATTGTCAGTTTCTCTACAGGCGCTTGAAGCACAAGGCTCGACTCACGGGTGTCGTATTGCCAGGTGAGCCCCATCTATATCCCATCTCTTTTTTTTGCTGATGACAACTATCTGTTTTTTTAAAGCAACTAGAGAGGAGTGTATAGAGGTTCATAATTGCTTACATCAGTATGAAGCTGCTTCGGGGCAAAAAGTGAATTTCTCCAAATCTTATATTTCATTCAGCAAGAATTGCAGCGCAAAATTACGATCTGGTTTGAGCTCTATTTTTGGGATTCCACTTGGGACGGTTACTGCTACGTATTTGGGTCTGCCGGCGCTGGTTAGGAGATATAAATCTCATGTCTTTCAATACATTGCTGACAGGGTCAGGGCTAGAGTGACAAGCTGGAAATCTAAACTCTTATCTCGAGCCGGTAAAGAAGTTTTGCTCAAATCCATCATTTTGGCTCTTCCCTCGTATGCCATGAGCTTATTCTTATTGCCTCAATTACTCTGTCCGGATTTGGAGGGGATGATGAATTCCTTCTGGTGGGGCTCGTCTGACTCGAAAGGGAGAGGTATCCATTGGAAGTCGTGGGAGAAGCTGTGTGTTCCAAAATGTGAAGGAGGTATGGGTTTCCACAAATTACACCTCTTTAATGTAGCTCTCTTGGCAAAACAAGGGTGGCGTCTACTTACAAACCCGGATTCTCTGCTGGCTCGAGTGTACAAGGCAAGGTATTACCCCTCTTCTTCTTTTCTGAAAGCTGAGTTAGGTAACAAGCCCAACTTTATCTAGAGAAGGATTCATACAGCTCAATCACTAGTAGTATCTGGAGCAAGGAGAGTCGTTGGGTCAGGGGAGACAATAAAAATTTGGGATGATCCGTGGCTTCCAAATCCTTTAAACCCTTTTGTGGAAAGTAGCCCTTTATCCGGGTTGGGTAGTGATATAGTTGAGAGCCTTCGAACTGAAACAGGTGGCTGGGACCTACAACTTATAAGGGAAATATTTGTCGAAAGAGATATTGAACTCATTCGGAGAATCCCTCTTAGTTTGCGGGCTACCAGTGATTCGTGGGAATGGTATTAGGATGCAAGAGGGAAGTTCTCGGTAAAAAGTGCATATCGACAACTTTGGAAAGTCCAGAATGAGGTACAACCGAGTTCAGCAGCTGATGAAGCAAAATGGGACTCTATATGGTCTTTAAAGGTTCCTCCTAAGGTGAAGAATTTGTTATGGAGAACTTTATCTGGTTGCCTCCCGTCGTTAAAAGCGTTACGTACTCGCAGGGTTCAGGTTAGTAGCCTTTGCCCGATGTGTTATTTAGAGGAGGAAGATGATCTTCACGCGCTAATTAAATGCCGAGATGCTCGACTTGTATGGTGTCTGACGGGATTTTCTGGTCTGATTGATGGCTGTTCTTCCTTCTCGGATTTTTGGATAAATATTATGTTATTTCAGTCGGGAGAAGCGGACACAACTGCGATGATTTGCTGGTTTTTATGGATTAATCGCAATAATCAGGTATGGTCTCTAAAACACTCGACTCCTACTGTTCTTCTCTCATCTGCGGTTCAGTACCTCTCGGGGTGGCGAGCTATTCAACAACATCGACTCGGTTCTGAAGGTAGAAAGACGTCGGCTCAGCAGAAATGGCACAGACCTCCGCACGGGAAGTTAAAGATGAACGTTGATGGTGCGGTATTTGCTGACAGGGGCTGTGCAGGCTATGGGTTCGTTTTAAGGGAGAGCGCGGGTGAGTTTATAGCTGCCGGAAACAGCACCCTGTACTGTTGGCTTGACCCTTTTCTAGTGGAAGCAATGTCTTGTCGCGAGGCGCTGAGTTGGTTAAAAGACTCAAGTAGACGGAATGTGCTGATAGAATCCGATTCCCAATTGCTAGTGTATGCTATTCAGCGAGAAACTAGCGGTAATTCGGCTATTGATCTGATTATCGAGGACTGCAAATTCCTATCAAAGGATATCGAAAATGTGTCCTTGTCTTTTATTCGTAAAAGAGCTAATTCGGCTGCTCATTCTTTAGCTCGTGCAGTTACATTTGGCACTGATAGGATGGTCTGGTTAACAGAACCGCCCCCCTGTATCTGTACGGCTCTTATTTCTGATTTATAAGATTCTTTCATTCTTTTAAAAAAAAATGTGGCAAAGAGTCATATTATTCTTAGAGATGAGATTAAAAGACTCTTGGATTGGATGCTCTAACTGAGATGTTTAATAGAAAAAGAGAAATAAAATAAATATCTAATTAATAAATTAAAAAAATGACAATAAATTGAAAAATAAGTGAAATAAGTTACCTTTTAAAAGTGCTGCTTTCTTTTATGATAGGCTTTTGTGCAAAATTGCTAAGAATTTGATTAATTGATGTCATATCTGGTGACGTTTGGGTTTCCAATGCCTTCTCAAGCAAAGCCAAATCCTAATGTACCAAAAAAAAAAAAAACCATTGTATACACATTACATTAAAAAGTTACTATAATTAAATTTTTAAATAATATTATATATGTCCTTAAAAAATTAATAGATATGGAGTAGGAAGAAGCTGATTATGTTCATTGATCAAGGGTGGAGACTGATGATCGCCCACCATATCCAATGAAAACACAAAAGTTGGAGCGTCTAAGAGATGGATAACCCCGTGAATGTTCTGAACCGTTAAAAATATTAGGAGAAAAGATTTGTCGGTCTTGTTTTTCTTGATAGAGATTTGAATGAAGAAAAATGATGGGAACACGAATGAATTGAATCCCATATAAAAAACGAAGAAAGTGTGACTAAAACTCATTAGTAAAATGTGTATTCAGTAGATATAGACGCGTTTTAAAGCCGTGAGACCTAAGGTGTTGGATTTGCTTTAGAGCGGACAAATAATACAATACATGTAGACGTGTTTTAAAGCTGCGAGACCCCAAGTGTTGGATTTGATACAGATCGGACAATATGTACATGGTATTTGGATAGGTTATTACAATTGGTATTGGAACCAACTCATCACGTACGATGTCTGGTTCAAGGAAGAACTAGGCAGAAGCTGATAGGCATATAACGACCCAGTCCGGAGTCGGTGGCGCCGATAGAAGGCTTGAGCAATGAGCGGCCTTAAATGATGGTGATGGGGAAAGAATAATGAACTAAATGGGAAAGAATAATGAACTAAATCCCACATCGGAAATGGAGAGAGAATATCTGAGACTTATTATCAATACATGTAGACAAGTTTTAAATACATAAGGCAAAGGTGTTGGATTTGGACTAAATATATATTATTATTTGTAATGATGTTTTTTTTGCTTATAATTTATAATATGATTTTCTCCTTAAAAAATTAAATGTCTTTAATATATATGTATGTATATATATTTTTGAAGAAATACATGTCTTTTAATATTATACTGTATCACATAAATGAAGGTGACTTTTATGGTTACTTTGTTTTTAACAAAATACCATTACTTGATGTGTTTTCACCATTAGATGATGCGATATAAAATTAATCTAATGGTGAAAACACACAAAGTAAGAGTTACTTTGTTAAAAACAAAGTAACCATAGCCTTTAGCCATAAATGAATTATGAGAAATTATATTAATTTAAGATAAGATAATTACTTTTGAGAAAACAAAATGGGTAGCCAAGCCGCAATTAAGCATTTCCGCTCCATCTAGTCGAGCTCCAGTGAGTCCCAAAAATTCTCCTATAATACGGTAATTTAATATGAAATATGTTAACAGAGAGATCATTGAATTACTTTCTTCTAAAAAAAATCAAATAAAATTAGAATTAATTAAATAGAGAGAATAAAAATACCAAAATATCCAGGGAGCCTAGAAAGAAAATATGAAGCCCCGCAATCCGGGAATAGTCCGATAGCCACTTCTGGCGACGCAAATACCTGTTGTTTACATTTGTAAAATTATTATAATATATTTTTTAGGACAAAGTAAAAAAGTTTACTTTACAAATCAAAGCATTTCAAATTAAATTGTTATGTTCCGATGTAATTAAAGAGCATTTTTATTTTATTTTTTAAATTATATTTATATATTGATAAAACACATAGCTATAAATTAAACTGCAGTTATGTTAACTGAAATTCAATAACAATTTTAGTTCATAAACTGTGAAATTAGTAAAAAACGTAAAATTTCTACCATAAAATTTTTTTCAAGATAAAAATGATATTGGTTGTAAACAGAATTTAACAGTGTAATCTGAAATAATTTGTTTTGTAAATTAAATCATACTATAGATTTTTAGTTGCAAACTTTTAAACCACATACATCTATTTACAAATTGGACAAATCATAAACATTATTTTTGTATTTTTTTTAATTTGAATATAAAATTATTATAATTTCTCTTAGGTATCTTTAAGTGGATGCTCTCAATTAAAGCTTTCTGGTTATATTATAACTCGAATTCAAGATCTAATTTAAATGATTTGGAACCTTTGACCAAAACCTTGATCGATATTATAATTTTATTTAATATTTTACACTTGTATATATTTCTTTATATATTAAAATAAATAAAAATAACTGTAACTTACAGTATTTTCAGTGACTATTTTAAACCTTCCATGCAAAGATAGGCCAGCACCACCACCCATCACCATGCCGTCAATAAATGAAAGCTTCATTGTTATAATTAATTATAAATAAATAAGAAAAGCCAAGGTTTCGTTTATACTAATATTTAATTCAAAATCTTTAAAAAATATATATAATTCAAAATAAATATTGAAATTACCAGAGGTTTTTTATACGTGGCAAGTAAATAATCCAACTGAAGCTGCTTTTTATAAAAGCTTGCTCCAAAACTCCAGTGTCCTGAATAAATGAATTAACAAAATCTTGAAATAACTAAATTTAATAAGTTATTTGTCAATTGTCATCCATCACATGAACTGTAGTATATACTAAACGATTATTAGTTTCATTTATCTCAATGCTCTAGTTTTGCCAAATACATACTATTCTTATTTATACATGTAATAAAAGTTAATAACATAGTTGAGTTGGTACACTCCTAAAATTAGGAAGTTATGAGTTCGAATCTATCTTCTTGCAAAAAAAAAAAAAAAAAAAAAAAAACCCATAAAAAAGAAGTTAATGATATGAATTAGTTTTGTTTAAATTTTTAATAGAAGGTTAACAATCTATCATATATTATCAACTCGTAAGCAATCCAATATATAGCGTCTCTAAGAGTGATCCACATGAATTTCGAACCGAAGAGCAACCCGAAAACACCACATAATGATTCAGCCTAGGTATGAGATGTTAGAAATAATGTTCCTATTATCCTGTAAATAGATTCCTATCTAGTTAGAGTTTCAATTTGTCTATATCACTAGCTAGGTAGAGTTTCAATACTCATATACTTATATATTGTATTCCTATACAAACTACAATTGTCTCACTATAAATACAAGGCATCAGAGCCATAATCATTAAGGTGATTCAAAACATTATTGTGCCTATTACTTATCTATCTCTATCTCCATATTATTCCTATATATCAAACTATACATTCAACATGGTATCAGTAGTCTCAACTTTCGCCTCTTCCGAATCCTTTGATAATCCGCAATCCACCTCCTACACCGCATACCAAGTCGCCGCCGCCACCGCCGTCACTGTCGCAGCACCGTCTGCCGCGTTTGATCAGAATATGCAGGACGCCTCCGGCACTTCAATCGCAACCTCCGGCTGGCGTTTCACCTCGCCTTTCGTCACCGGCGATTCTTCGTTCCTCGCTACGACGACAGCGCCAAATACTGCGGCCATTCTGCATCCCCAGCCGACGGTGGCCGACTCCCTCCCACAGGCGGTCCGCGACGCCCTAGCCGCGTACCAGGCGGCCAGCCTCCAAGTTCCGCCTCAACATGCCCCATCGCACCAGAACACGGCGCCGTCCGCTACCGCCGCTCAGCGCAACCCGCAAACAGTTCCGCCGACTCCAAATAATTCAACCGCCGATGTTGCGGTGTTAGTTGCTCTTGCAGCGTATCAGGCAACAGCGCTACCGCAACTGCACCATCAACAGATCCCGGTTCAGCAGCCATTAATTCAATCTCAACAACCATATGTCACCACAGCCACTCAAACCCTATTTTCTCCATCCGTTCTTGCTGCCCTAGCCGTCTATCAAGCAGCTGAAGCCAGTAATAAACATCAGGTTATTTCTGAATCCAATACTTCATCGTTTGTTTACAATTCTCAATCAGCCCGTGATCCCTCTCCATCTTTTTTTCTCAAATTCTTTTCACAATACTTTAGATGCACCTTCAAATAATTTTCGACCTAATTTTATTGCTCCCTCAAATCCTCCTCCTTCAACCAAACATGTCTATACAGAACCTGTTCCTGCCTCTGTCACCCAACCAAGACAACCTCCCACAAATATCACCATTAACATCAAATTAACCCCTCACAACTACAAAGCCTGGAGAATGTCTATGGAATCTACCCTCAAAATCTATTATCTTTTTTCTCATATTATCAGTTCAACACCTCCTCCACCTCAATTTATTTCTAGAACAGGTTTTATGACATCTGCTGCGGATTTAATCATAAATCCATCTTTTTCCCAATGGGATGATCTAGAGAATATGGTTAGGACTTTGCTCCTAAATTTCATCACTGAAGAAGTTTTTCCTGATATAGCATATCTCAAATATTCACATGACATTTGGCTAGCTTTGGAAGATGCCTATGGGCTTATCACAGGAACCAAACATGTTCAACTAGGTGTTGAACTACATGAGCTTGAACAAGGGGGGATGTCAGTTACTGCTTACATGCAAAAAGTGAAGTCTATCCTTCATGATCTGGCTGCTTCAGGGAACCTTTATCCTCGACATCTACTACCGTCAGTGCTCTACAAGGGTTTGGGAGAAGAGTATTGCTCCACAGTTCAGAATCTTCTCACTCAACACGGCACAACCATCAATTATCAGGACCTTCTAAACAGTTTAAAGACCGTTGAAGGCATGATTCAATCAACAAGAAAGACAACTCTGCTTCACTCTGATGGTATACCTACACACCGAGAAGCCAATGTCTCCAGCATGGAACCAACACAATCAAAGAAGCAGAATCCAAAGAAGAGAAGAAGTGGCAAGTGCTACAACTGTGGCGATCCGAGTCACTAGGCTGATAAGTGCAAAAGACCGAAGAACACTTCACATTCAAACTATAATTCTGGACCACAAGCACACATGGCGTGGCAACAACCACCAAATCCATTCATGGGTCCTCATCAGCCGTGGCATCCTGACACTGGAGCAACAAATCACATGACAGCAAATCCAGCTCAACTTCAACAGATGCAGCCATATCCAGGATATGACACTGGCGATGGTCAAGGTCTGCAAATTTCTTGCTTTGGAAACTCAAATATAAATAATCTGAAAATTAATGATGCCTTACTTGTTCCTAAGCTCACTAAATCCTTACTATTTGTTCAAAAATTTTCCCGTGACAATTCATGTTTCTTTGAATTTTGGCCTAACCATTTTCTTGTGAAGGACCAAACAACTAGGGAAATCCTATTACGAGGCCCGAGTAAAGATGGGCTATATGTGCTTACACCCATCCTGAATGAGGCGCTTATAGGAGAGAAAGTGTCTTTTGAAAGGTGGCATGCACGGCTTGGACATTGTCAGAATCAGACAATCAGTACAATTCTCAAAGGAAACAATCTATCCTCTTCAAAGTCAGTCAGAAATTGTTCTTTTTGTCCATTAGGCAAACTTGCTAGAAGCTCTTTACCCTCTATTAGTCGCTCTAGCACATTTATTTTTGAAAACTTACATCTGGATGTTTGAGGACCAGCTCCAGTTGTTTCTTGTCTTGGTCACCGCTATTTTTTAATTATCATTGATGAATTCATTAGATTTGGATGAGTTTTTTGTTTAAAGAAAAAAAGTGATGTCTTTTCAACCTTTTGTGACTTTTATGCCATGATCTCTAATCAGTATAGTGCAAGGGTTAAGAATATTTATTCATATATTGGGGGAGAATTTAAAAAACAACAACCTTTTTTCAAACGACATGGCATTATACACAAAATTGCGTGCCCCCACACTCATGCACATAATGGTATGGCTGAGAGAAAAATTAGACATGTTGTTGACACTTGCCTTACTCTGTTAGCCAATGCATCTCTGGCCCTCAAATTCTAGAACTATGCCATGATCCACAACATTAGGTTAATCAACTACCTACCCACCAAAATTCTGAATAACAAATCACCCTATTTCCTGTTTTACAAAAAACAGCCCGCCTATAAGGCATTGTGCGTTTTTGGAAGTGGTATCTATCCTCTCATTCGTCCTTACAACCAGCACAAATTTGATTTTCGTTCTAAGTTATGTGTCTACATTGGTCCATCGGAAAATCATTCTGGAGATATATGGCTTGAGTATGCCACCAGACGTATATACATCTGTAAATTTGTGTAGCACAATGAAGATGTGTTTCCTGCCTCAACAGCCACTGCATCACCACCTTCATCTAACAACTTGGGGGTAAGCACATCATGCCAACTACCATCTCTACTCGGCCCGTATCCAGGTAATTTCTCTAATCCCAATCCTATATTATCTCATTCACATCTGGTTCCTTGTTCCCAACCAACCACACCTATCCACTCTAGGCCCAATCCTGGTACCCCAATTACTCCCCCTGAATCTGAAGCAACAGACACTGCTCCACTAGCTCCACGCCAATGTTTGTCACCAGTCATCACAGCTGCATCAACACCAGTTCCTCAGAACAATTCCACTACACCTGTTGACTCTGTGGACATCGACACACCTGACATGCCAAATGCAGTACCTCATAAAGAGCACACCATGCCACAAACACAGTCTCCTCCTCATGAAGCTGCACCACCTGCTCCTGTTCCTACTGCAAGACCCCGATCTCGCACTGCACCCATGATTGGTCCACGTCAACATTATATGCAACTTCGACAGTCGTCTCTTCACTCGAGGGGACGTTTTGAGGGACTTCTAGCTACGTATCCAAATGGCACAGTGGACCCCACGTGCTTCAGCAAAGCCAACAAATAACCCAAATGGCGCACGATAATGTCTGACGAGATTCAAGCCCTTCTTGACAATGGCACCTGACAACTTATGCCAAGACCACATGATCAGCACGTCATCACCTCTAGGTGGCTCTTTCGCACAAAGAAGAAGTCAGATGGAACCATTGATCGATACAAAGCTCGTCTAGTAGCACGGGGATTCACTCAGAAAGCTGGGATTGACAACAAAGATACATTCAGCCCAGTAATCAAGGCTACAACCATTCGATCTGTCTTTGCCATTGCAGCAGCAAACAACTGGTTCAGCAATCTACTGGATGTCTCTAATGCGTTTCTGAATGGAAACTTATCTGAGACAATCTATATGGAACAACCACAGGGGTTCCGGGACAGTGACCGAACGGATCATGTCTGTCTTCTCAAAAAGAGTCTTTATGGGTTAAAGCAAGCACCGCGAGAATGGTTCACATGGCTTCAAACATTCCTCCTCTCACTTTGGTACAAAATGTCATAGGCTGACAACTCTCTGTTCATCAGATGCACCGACACTGAAAAGACCTACATTTTGTGCTATATTAATGATATCCTCATAACAGGTAACCACCCTGCACACATCACTAACACAATTGCAGCCATTGAACACGAGTTTCCCATTCGTAACCTTGGCAAGGAAGAATACTTTCTGGGAATTAAGATAAGATATGAGAAAGATGACATTCACTTGTGTCAGGCCAAGTATGTGGCTGACATCCTAGACAGAGTGAAGATGATTGAATCCAAACCTACATTGACTCCCATGGCCACCACACCAACGCTTTCCAAAGAGCTCGACATCAGTTTACCCTCTAGAGATGAATACTGAAGCATTGTGGGAGCACTTCAATATTTAACATTCACTCGTCCTGACATTGCATTTGCAGTTAACAACCTATGCCAGTTCCTGCACTGTCCAACTGATGAACACTGGAAAGGAGTCAAAAGGGTCCTTCGCAACATTTAAGGCACATCCGAATTTGGGATAGTCATGTCTATCAAACCACTAGACCACATTCATTGTTACTCAAATAGCGATTGGGGAGGGTGTCCCGATGATAGAAGATCTACGGGTGCTTTCTGTGTCTATATTGGATCTAACATTGTATCATGGCAGACTCGCAAGCAACCAACAATAGCCAGCTCCTCCACTGAGAGTGGATACAAGGCAGTGGCAAATGCCACGGTAGAGCTCCTATGGTTCAAATCACTTCTCTCGGATCTAGGCTTCCCTTTACCCACCCCGGTTCAATTATGGTGTGAAAATGTTGGAGCAATTTATCTCACTTCAAATCCAGTATTCCATGCTCGTATGAAGCACATTGAGCTTGATTATCATTTTGTTCGAGAATAAGTATAAAATGGATTTCTCAGCGTCCGATTCATTCCAACTGATGATCAAGTTGCAGACATACTCACCAAGCTGCTAGCTCCTGCTCGCTTCACGATGCTCCACTCTCGACTTTTTGTTCGTGCCCGCCATCGGCTTGGGGGGGGGGGGGGGGTGTTAGAGATAATGTTCATATTATCCTGTAAATAGATTCCTATCTAGTTAGAGTCTCAATTTGTCTATATCAGTAACTAGGTAGAGTTTCAATACTCTTATACTTATATATTATATTCCTATACAAACTACAATTGTCTCACTATAAATACAAAGCCTCAGAGCCATAATCATTAAGGTGATTCAAAACATTATTGTGCCTATTACTTATCTCTCTCTATCTCCATATTATTCCTGTATATCAAACTATACATTCAACATGAGAAAGAGAGAGGCTGGGGTTTTCCTATGCGTTGGTCGAAAATTAGGTTATATAAGGTATATATAGGCTTTTGTTTTTATTTGCTAAGTCATTCTACTAATCTCATTACAAAAAGTCAAACTAAATAGGAATCAAAATAGGATTCTATATATATATATATATATATATATATATATATATATATATATATATATATATATATATAATTAATATAAATAGTTATAATCAAATTACGATTACTCTAAAATCAAATTATAATAAAGTTACAATTACATTTAGTTTGTTTAATCAGTTTGTTGATAATTATAATTAAATTACAATTACTTTGAAATCAATTAATCAATAAAATCTATCTATAATATTCGGTACTCTCTCTCTCCAATTGGAACCGTTCCAAAATTACCAATTTTCCTATTGTTCTCAATTCTTAGTGTGTGACCCATCATGTTCTTACCGCAACTAGCCATATACAATTAGTGCAATGCACTTCACGCTGAATCCGATAGAAAATTAACATCGGCCCTTGTTCATGTTCTAGAAGTGTGAACGTGGAGAGAGTTCGCTTTTCAACTCCTAATCTCGAGTCAAGAGGAAGCTCAAGCAACAAGAACATCTCTCATTCCACGGTGTAAGGTGATTAATTTTTTAACCCTATTCTAGATGTGTGTTCTGTTGGAATCAGATATTTATATGTTTTAATTTAGTTTTCCGCTTTTAAAACACTTGAGAAAATCCATCAAAAGTCTCACTTCATCTTATATGAACACTTTATACTACGAATATAAACTAATGGTTTCTTCTATCTTATTAGTTATCTGATAAAAGATAAAAATGCCTTTTAATAGATAACTAACTATCATGCCTGTCCCAGAGAAATGAATTCCTCTACTACTAAATGCACCATAACACTATCACAAAACCTTCAATCAGTTATGCACTCTCTGTCTCAAAATAATGTAAGGACTAGTTCCCAACTTCCTCAAAGTCGTAGTTTAAAACCATATGACCCACTGTGTTCCAGCAATCCTTAGTGTGAGAACAACCTAGGAAACAAATATTATTATGTTTGACATTAGTAGGGCACATCATGCACGCAATCGGGATAGAAATATATCTTCCACTCAACCTCATCCTTGTAGGCAAAACTTCCGTAGAACAAATTTGACCTTAGGAGGAAAAGCTAGACTCCCAGCCATTAGTTATGACATTTGAGGTGAAAGAACTAACAAAAAGCTTATAACCAGATTTAGACGAGTAGAACTCATCCTTAATGTAGTTCATATTAGTTTGGCATCACAATTTCTAAGGGGGAAAACCATATTACTAATCAAAGCAGCCTCGAGAGGATTAAACAACAAGTTAAGATTTCCTCTATCCTAAACTCCAAAACTTGAGACGAATAAGCCTGTCGCCTTTGTATCTTCCAAAGCGAGGCTATAAACCGATTTCACCCTAAAACTGTCTCCTCTAATTAGCCAAGGATCCTTCCACACCTCAACCATCTCACCATTACCAATAAGCAAATTCAAGCCCGAGGATAAAAGATTCCTAGCACACCACAAACTCCTACAAATATAACCATGGTTGAGTCTGATTCGAAGGAAAGGAAAGCACCATTAAAAAAATATATAGCTTTGAATATCTCGCTAACCAAACTATGTGGGTTACTAAGAGCATCCTTAGTTCAAAGTAACAAACTTTGTTACTTTGGACCTCCACCTTATAAAAAACAACACCCTAAAATTACATACCACTAAAACACCTTATTACTTCAAATATTAGTAGACCCCATTTGTCATAAACCACTTTATATTTACTCAATTAACATACAATTAATAATTTTTAGGGTAAATTCCAAAAAAGACCCCTGTGGTTTCACCGATTTCCAAATAAACCCATGTGGTTTGTTTTTACCAAAAAAAAGGAGCGTGGTTTACGTCGTTACCCGAAAAACGGAAAATGGGTTAACAGTGTTAAAAATGCTGACGTGGCAAAGGGTAAAGTTGGAAAAACGATTTTTTTTATTTTTTTCTTTTTCTTTTTTCTTTTTTCCTTCTTCTTCTTCTTCTTCTTCTTCTTCTTCTTCTTCTTCTTCTTCTTCTTCTTCTTCTTCTTCTTCTTCTTCTTCTTCCACTCTCTCTCACTCTTCTCTTTTTCTTCCTCTCTCTCTTCCCTTCTTCTTTTTTTTTTTATTTTTTTGTTTCGATTTCAGATTTCCAAAATCGGAAATCTGGAAATTTCAAGATTCCTGGAAGAAATCTAGAAATTTCAGATTTCCGATTCAAAAAAAGAAGAAGAAGAAGAAGAAGAAGAAGAAGAAGAAAGGAAGGAAGGAAGGAAGGAAGAAGAAGAAAAGAAAGAAAGAAGAAGAAGAAAAAGAAGAAGGGAAGAAGAAAAGAAAAAAGAGAAAATTAAAAAAATTAAAAAAATTCGGAATTTCTAATTTTACCCCTCATTTTTAACACTGTTAACCCATTTTCCGTTTTTCGGATAACGGCGTAAACCACGTTCCTTTTTTTTAGTAAAAACAAACCACAAGGGTTTATTTGGAAATCGGTGAAACCACAGGGTTTTTTTTTGGAATTTACCCTAATTTTTACCCAATAAATAATTAATTCAATACTAATTATTAATACAAAAAATATTAATCTAAGATAATAATTAAATCAATATACATTATTATTTTAATAAAATTAATTAATTAATTATTATGAAATAAATTAGAACTATTGTGTGACTAATTATTTATTAAATAAAAAAACACTCTTGGAATAAATCTTATTTTAATTAATTAATATACGGGTTACATACGATAAAATAACATAATTTTTACGAGAATCATAATTTTTACCGACTGTATAATCTTGACCTGTATACGGATCATTAGCAAAAGGCCCACGAGGGTAATACATCGGCCTCCCTTGATAATTTCCCAGTATATTCATATACGGATGAGGGAATTCAGGACTGAATAAGTTTTGGGGGTTCAGGAGATAATGCATGTACGGATCATAAAATGGTCGTGGAGTTGGTCTAATAGGAGACCTTTCGGTTGACGTATTTGGATTCGGTGATTGAGAATTTTGCGAATCGGGATTTTGGGTGTTTGGAACCTGAGAATAATACTGGCTAAAATAATCTTGATTGTTTTCCATTGGAAACTAAGATAAAAGAATGAAATATTAGGGAGAATAGAAATTTTTTGTAAGGATAAATGAAGAATTAAGTGGCTTTTATAGAATAATTTGATAAATTTAAAAGTTGAGCTGTTCATTGTAAAATTTAAAAAATTACTGGAGTTTTTTTAAAAATATTTTTGTATCAAACGGTAATAATACCGTTTGAAATATTGTCAAATATAAAACTGATTTCTTTTACTATACACTGCACCTACACAACGGATAAAAAATAGTGGGAAAAGATAAAAAAAAAGACTATTAAATATAATAAAATCTGACAATCACATATATAGTGGCAAGTTTGTTTGTTATCAACTTTGGTTACTTACTAAAATAGATAACAAGTGAAATAGTGGTTAGTTACCACCAATTGCTCCAAGGTTACAACTAAAAAGCTCCCACTAGGGATGCTCTAATAAGCTTCCAACCTTACTTCCCAATTACAGAGAGATTATAATCAAGCAAATCTCTATACTCAAGGTCACCCTTATCCATCCTATCATAGAGCTTCTTCTAGTTAAGCTAGTGTGTATTCTGTTTACCGTTGTCTTTCGTACCTCGCCATAAGAAGATCATCATCTTTTGGAGCTCATCACAAATACATAAAAGGATAAGAAAAGTGCTCATGCATAAAGTAGGAATAGCTTGAGCTATCGACTAAGCAACATATCTTTACATGCCATAAAGAGAAAGCAAAAAATCCAAGAACCAAACCTTCAACATAATTTTTCCTTAGGAAAACCAAAGATGGATTTTAGATCTTTTAATAACAGAGGAAATGACCGAATAGTGACTTGTTTCTAGAGGAGAATGCACGCGTAAAAGAGAGCAAACAACACTTTTGGTAACCTGCTTCACATTCGAGCTAAAGAAAATGCCAGACTTGGCATGATTGATGGACTGGTCCGAAGTAACCTTATACTCAGAAAGAATATCAACAATTACCTGACTGACCTCTATGCCAGCTTTAAAAAAGATGAAACTGCCATCAGCAAAAATAAATAAGAAACACTAGGGCTCCCCGACTGATGCGACACCCATGTAAAAAATCCTTCTCAACCTTCAAAATCAATCTCGAGAGAACTTCCAAAGAGAGAATGAATAAGTACGGTGATAGTGGATTGCCTTAGTGAAGGCTTGTATGTTGAGAAAAGGGACCAATGAACATGTTGCTACTAAAAACCGTATAGGAAATAGTCGTAACATACAACATAATCCAATCAATCCATCTATCATGAAAATCAATCCGGATCAAAACAGCTCATAAAAAACTCCAATCAACACGATCACACGCCTTATTAATATATATCAAGCTTTAGGGCTATCTCTCATTGAACATCTCGATTCTTCCTTTTCATGTAATGGATGGACTCAAATGCTATTTGAGCGGTATCAATCAAAGACTGACCCAAAACAAAAGTCGATTGAGGTTCATAGATGATATAAGGAAATAACAAAAATTAAAACCAATTTTTTTAAAATTTTCGGTAATATAGGGCTAAAATTGATTTTAATAGCAACCATTAGAGTTAAATTTGTACAATTTCATATGTTAAGATTAAATTTACACCTTTTCAAAACGTTAGGGTCAAATTTGATTTTTAGGGTTGTGAGTTCTACCAACTCTTTTTTTTTTTTTGATAGACCTTAAGATGGATTTTATGTATAGTAAAATTGAAGTAGATGATGTTATTTAGGGGATAAGGTATCAAAATATGCTTAAGGTTTTTGGAGAAATATCAATTTAAGCTCCACGTATAAAATAATACCAATGTAGGCTTAACGTTTAAAAAAAAGTATCAATTTAGGCCTCGATAATAAAATGTGACACATAATTTACATTACTCCGTTAAGTTCTGATTTCTCTCTCTACGTACAATTAACATAACTTATTAGAGTAATATGAATGATGTCTGACGTTTTCCTTACCGAGACCTAAATTTTTTAAACGTTAAATCTATATTGGTACTATTTTATACGTGGAGCCTAAATTGATACTTCTCTACAAACCTTAGACCTATTTTATTACTTTATCCCTATTTAATAATATTATTTAACTAATATTATTATTTTTATCTATAATTAATCGAAACTAATTAACAAATGGAGTAAAAGGTAGAATAAAGCTGACCTGAGAACATAGAACCAACAACTGAAACAACATCACCGCCGGCACAAAAGGCTTTTCCATTCCCCTATAATTCAAAATTAGTGAATCACTTGTCAGTTATTTATGTATATATATGAAATACATGAATACCAAAATTTACATATTCAAATTTATAATTAGATGAGATTTATATTTACATAATTTTATTTATTTACTATATAATAACTATATTGTTAGCAAAAAAAATTTGTAAATAATAATAATTTACAATTATAAATAATTATATATAGAAAAATTCGGATTTTTTCTCTCTCGCTAGGGCTCTGATGGCGACGCCCTTCCCCAACCCCCTCAGGCCGCCGTTTCCTGTTCCGCCGGATTTAAGTGGCAACCGTGCTTCTGGTGAGGCTGACGCCCCGCGCCGATCTTGGAAAGATATTGCGGAAGCAAAAAACGCCACTGCTCCCACTCGAACTCGCACGAATCTCCGCTCAGCTGGACTCCTCACCATCGATACCCCGAAATACAATCCGCTCTGCCCACGAGTTACTATTGACCCTGAGCTGAAGAAGAGACTAAGTGTTCCCTGGGAGAAGGCGCTAGTGATCAAAATACTGGGAAGGAATTTGGGGTATGTAGCACTCCAGAAAAGGACATCAGAACTTTGGAACCCGATTGCGGATTTTAGTATGATGGACCTAGGGGAGGGTTTTCACATCGTCCAATTCGATAACGACATGGATCGGGACCATGTAATCAACGACGGGCCTTGGCTTATTCAGGGACATTATCTAACCGTCAGAACTTGGGATGCTGATTTCAATCCAGCTGCAGCCTGTGTGGAAAAATCTCTAGTATGGGTAAGGTTTCCCCAACTTCCTCTCCTCTATTATGATGTTGATGTCCTTCTTGGATTAGCAGATGTCATTGGGAAGCCTATCAGGGTTGACGAAAACACAGCTCAAAAGACCAGGGGAAGATTTGCTCGTGTCTGTGTTGAAGTAAACTTGCAACAACCTCTTGTTGCGCAGTTTGAATTGGAAGGGGATGTTCAGAGGGTGGAATATGAGGGTCTGCACATAGCCTGCACTAATTGCGGAAGATATGGACACCTGAAGACGGGTTGTAGTTGGCCGAGTGCGATACCACCGAAGGAACAGTCAGGGACGAATGATATGGTTGTTGAACAGGAGGATAATGCCGGAACAGATGGGAATACTAATACTAATCAAGAAGCGCTGAAGAACCCTGAAGGAGGCAGTGTCTGCAATTATGGGCCCTGGATGATAGTTCCAAGGCGGAAATTTACGCCAAGGGGACAGGATAACAGAGGAAGCAACAGGGGAGTGGAGAGGATGGATAATCAACAAACCCCGAATCCGTTTGTGTCGTCAGGTAAGACATTGCCCCTTTCGACCAATAACTTTGAGGGGTTCAGCTGTCAGAACGAACAGGGAACCAGTAACAGAACTGCAAAACCAAGGAAAACTGCTGGGAAAAGTATTGAAAAGTCAGGTGGTTCCACAAGCATGATCCCGGGTCGGAGGGAAATCTGTGATCCCAATCTGTTTGCCAACTTGGATACAGGGAACCAAGTGATGATCATGGAGGATGAGCCTGGAATTGAGCAGAACCGGCAGGAGGATATCAGCCTGAGCAGTAATCGAGGTAAACGTGTTAGAATTGAGCCAGAAACACGACTTGCTCTCCAACCAATTGATATGAACAAACCAAGGTTCGACATGGGGCAGGGGAGAGATGACAAGTTAAGTCAATTGTTGCGTGACCGTGCTAGACAAAAAGGAGGGGATATGGGTGGAGGAAGTGCCCAGAAGCCTTCCTAAGCTTGGGTTTCTGTGAGGTACTGGTGTTATTTCTTCTCCCTCTATTATGAAGTTGTTATCTTAGAATTGCTTTGGTGCTGGCGGCACCGCCTTTCAAAGAGCCCTCTGTCACCTTGTGAAAATCCATAAGCCATCCATTTTGTGTTTAGTTGAAACCAAAGTTCCCAGTGCTCGTGCCAAAGACATCAGTAGACAAGTGCACCTTCCTAACTACACGATTGTAGACGCAGACGGCTTCAGTGGGGGAATTTGGTTATTCTGGGACGAGAGTGAGCTGGAGATTGAGGTTAAGTGCAAAGACATACAATTCATTCACTGCCTAGTTACCATGAAACAAGGCTTATTTCAGAACTATCATTTTCTACTCACCGCCATCTATGTGCGCCCACAGATGAGATACAAAAAACTTTTCTTTGATAGTATGAGAGATATGAAGTGGACGGTTGATCATCCGTGGCTATTGTGCAGTGATTTTAACTGCATTAGCTCTTAGTTGGAGAAGCAAGGTGGGTCAGCTGGGGTTATTGACAGAAGTGTTCCGTTTATGAACTGGTTTGCGGATCTAGGGCTTGTGGATCTTGGTTTTGTAGGCCCTCCCTTTACATGGTTCCGAGGAGTTACCCCTAGAACTCGCATTGCGTGCTGCCTCGATAGGGGCCTATGCTCTATTGATTGGAGACACAGATTCCCGGAAGCCACCGTCAGGCATCTCCAAAGGAACCAGTCTGACCATGTTCCTATACTCATAGAGCTGAGCTAGACTAGCAAGAGACCTCAGGCCCCGTTTCGTTTCCTGAACGCCTGGCTGGAAGCGTCGGGATTCAATGATCAAATAACCAGTTGGTGGAAGCGGGAGGAAAATTTCAGTAACCAAATTCAGAATCTGACGGATAAGATCAGCAATTGGAACAACCACTCTTTTGGCAATATCTTCAGACGGAGAAACCAGGTGTATGTTAGGCTCGCAGGGGTTCAGAGAGCTCTGTCCGGAAGGTGTACTCAGGGTTTGATCAGACTTGAAAGGAGGTTGCTGGATGAACTAAATGAGATCCTAAGACTTGAGGAATGTTATTGGGCTCAGAAATCTAGGATCCTTTGGCTTCGGGAAGGGGACAGAAATACCTCTTTCTTCCATACAACAACCATTATTCGGAGAAGACGGAACAAGATCAGCGGTCTTCGAAATTCTGAAGGAAACTGGGTTTGGGATAGCGAGATTCTGAAAAATATGGCAAGGGAGTTTTTTTGCAAGCTGTATACGGAAGACTGTCCGGCAAGAGCTCTCCTTAGCACTAGACATGTGTTTCCTCCGATTTCTGACCAGGATCAAGCTTATCTCACCAAGCCCTTCAGCAGGGAGGAGGTCTACGAGGCGCTAAGTGCCATGGCCCCTTAGAAGGCCCCTGGACTGGACGGGCTCCAAGCCGGTTTCTATCAGAAGTTCTGGAGAATCGTTGGTATGGACACGAGCAATCACATTCTCAAAGCGCTTAATGAAAGGGTGCTAGAGGAAAAGTCCAACCATACTAATATCACGCTGATCCCGAAGATAAGTGCCCCTGAGGATTTCTCTCAGTTCAGACCTATCAGCTTATGTAACGTCTCATACAAACTAATCACTAAGTGTATTGTTAACAGATTGAAACCGATGTTATCCAGCGTGGTAAGTCGGATGCAAAGCAGCTTCATTCCTGGCAGACAAATCTCGGATAACATCATCCTTATTCAGGAGACGGTTCACTCCCTGAAACATAAGAAGGGAAGGAGGGGGCGATGGTCATCAAATTGGATCTAGAGAAAGCGTATGACCGGCTTAGTTGGGGCTTTATTGAAGAAACTCTGAGAAGCCTGTGCTTACCGACAGATATGGTTGAAATCATCATGAAATGTGTGTCTTCTACCAGTATGAATGTTATGTGGCATGGTGAGCCGGGTGAGGGATTTAAACCCTCAAGGGGCATCAGACAAGGCGATCCGTTATCACCCTATTTCTTCGTGCTTTGTCTTGAGTGTCTGAGCCATCTAATCCTCGATGCAGTAGCTGATAAGAATTGGAAGCCAATAGCTTTATCTAAGGATGGCCTTCCAATTTCCCATTGCTTTTTTGCCGATGACATAGTCCTGATGGCAGAAGCAAGCCGAGAACAATCCCAAGTGGTGAAATCAATTTTGAGCTATTTTTGTGACTGCTCGGGGCAAAGGGTTAGCTTGAGTAAATCGAGTGTTTACTTCTCTGAGAACACCAGAGAGCAGGATCAGTTGGATGTTGTTGAGGAATTGGGAATCAAGAAGACAAGTTCTCTGGGCAAGTACCTTGGAGTGTCGGTTATCCATGAAAAGGTAAATGCAGATAGCTTTAAATATGTGGTAGAGAGAGTTAAAGAGAGATTGTCGGGATGGAGAGAAAAAACCCTCTCGCTAGCGGGTAGAATAACCCTTGTCAAATCAGTCCTAAATGCTATACTGACTTACACGATGCAAACAAACCTCCTCCTGGTTAAAACTTGTAATACCTTGGATGCAATCAACAAGAAATTCTTGTGGGGCAGCAAAGACGGAAGTAAGAAAATTAGCCTGGTAAACTGGGATCGAGTCTGTCAGAAGCGGGACAATGGGGGATTAGGAATTCGTCAAACAAGAAAATACAATATAGCCCTGTTAGCGAAATTGAATTGGAAAATGCTTACGGAACCTACAACCTTTTGGGCTCGTGTTATCAAAGAGAAGTATGCTAAAAGAAGGAGGGGGCTGGATATGTTCAGAAGAATTAGAGGTAGTAGCCGTGTTTGGAAGGGTTTAGTGGAGAGTGCTAAGGTTTTCCCTCGAGGGTTGGGAAGACTTCTTCGAACAGGAAAGGAGATCCGGTTCTGGACAGATATTTGGATGGGGGAGTTGGCTCTGAGGGAAGTAGTAATAGCCCCGATCCCAGAAGATGAGGCTAACTGCACAGTGAGGGATTATTGGGTGGATACAGGAGGGTGGAACTGGTCTCGACTGGAATTCTTATTACCTATTGGTATTCTAATGCAACTGGCGTCTTACGTTCTGTTCGAGGACTGTGCTGAAAGTGATGGCTGGTTTTGGCGTAAAATGAATTCCGGGAGTTTCTCTGTCAGAACCATGTATCAGACGATCCATAAGGAACTGCCTAGCCGTACTGATAGGGTAGAAACCCAGAATTGGAAAGCAATTTGGAGTCTGGAAGTTACCGAGCGAATTCGGTGTTTTATTTGGTTGGTTCAGAGGCAGTCGATCCTAACGAACTCCAACAGAGTCCGGCGGCAACTGACTTCAGATGCGAGATGCCCGAGCTGTCCGGAGGATGAAACGATCATCCACCTGCTGCGTGATTTCCCTAAAGCGAAGGTGATTTGGAGGATGTTCGTTCCTGCGAGCTGGTTTCAGCAATTTAGCACGGGTAATCTCCATGAATGGATGGACAGGAACTTAAGGATCAGTACTCGCTGGAATGGTATTGAGTGGATGTCGGTTTTCTCGTTTGCGTGTTGGTGGATTTGGCAGTGGAGAAACGAAGTAGTATTCAACTCCAACAAGTTGGATCCTCGGTGAAAACACGAGGTTATTGTAAGCCAGGCCAAGGCTTACTCGGACAGTAGAATGGTGAATGAGCTGAGAAGGGCAAGGACGAACAGGAGAGAAGCAGTTTGGCATCCGCCGTGTGGGAATTGGGTAAAAGTAAACTGCAATGGGGCGAGTAAAGGAGACCCGGGGCCAGCAGCTGCAGGCGGTTTAATTAGAAACGAGAATGGAGATTGGAAAGGAGGTTTTAATTGCAACCTTGGAATCTGTACGGCGGAACTTGCAGAATTCTGGGGTTTATACTATGGCATGGAGCTGGCCTGGAGCAAAGGGTATCGGCGGGTCATTTTTGAACTGGACTCGCTAAATGTGGTGAAATTGGTACAAAGTAGTGAAGGCTCTAATCATAGGTACTATTGGCTGATAGAGAAGTGCAAAACCCTTCTGAATCAGAGCTGGGACGTCAAAGTGGTTCATACCTTCCGAGAAGGTAACAGAGCCGCGGATTGGATGACGAATTTCGCAGGAACTCTCCCTTTAGGTCATCACGAGTGTGATAGGCAGCCTGCAGGCCTCCGTGACATCATCCTAGAAGACTAGAATGGTTTAGCTCTTATGGAGATAACATAGACTAAGTTTGTTTCTTGTGTTTCTGTTTTGTTTTTTGTGTTTCTGGGGTTTAATTCCCTTCCTCTGTTACCAAAAAAATAAATAATTATAAAAGTATTGTAAATAATAATAATAATTACTATATTGTATCACCACCAACTTAATTATAAATCATTTTTCAAATAAAAAATTGTAGGTACTATTTCTTTTTTAATTCAAATCCAACATACTATTAATCAATAGAATTTGCATCCTAAAAAAGAACACTCATGAGCCAACTTCGCAGATCTAAAGAAACAAAATTGTTATTATTGAAATGGGCATGCCTTGCAACTAAATGAGTAGCCCCATTCCATAAACGAGAGATAAATGAAACTTTAAAATGAGGATTAGAGCTAAGAATTACCCCCACAATCCTGTATAACTACCCTAGCATTCGTCTCAAATTCCATATGACTTGCTAACCAAAGTATACAAGTATGTACCGCTAAGACTTCAAGGACTTTTGGCTCCTTAATCCTAGGAATCAAGCTGCTACTACAGAATAAAAAGAATCCCATTTCGTCTCGAACCACCGCCCCTAGCCCGCATTGTCCCTCGTCCGTGAAGATGCCTGCATCCGAGTTACATTTAATGGCGCCTTGTCGAGGCAGAATCCATTGAAGAGCCGATGCTCGCGTCATAAGAGCTATGGCCAGAGGCCGTTGAAAGGCTCGCCAATCGTGATACTCGTCAAACACCTTCCGTCAACTCAGCTCCATCGGCCACCATTATGCTTGCCACAAGACACGGTTTCGGTGCTCCCAAATCATATGCAAGCTACAACAACGTCGAATTATCCTCTCCAGATCTACATACGCCAATTCTTGCAGCGTCCATTGACCGAATGGCAGCGCTCTAGGTTACGAGATGGCTATCCCCACCTCACGCCAAAGATCATCTACAAAACAACAGTCAATGAATAAATGTGACTCTGTTTCATCCCCATCCACGCACACTAGGCAATCAAGAGTAATAAGAACCCTCCTATAAACCAGTCGAGAACGAGTAGGTAAGCACCCCGAGCAAACTCGCCAAATGAATAACTTCAATTTAGGTGGAATCACCAAACTCCATAGTTTCCTCCAACCATCGTTACCCAATTTGGCTGCCCCGAATCCCATTCCCATGTGATATTAGCACAGGATCTAAACGACAAGATAATGTCATAAATTGCTGATACTTCTGATTCACTAAAACTACCATGGAGCTTGTCCATGTCCCAACCCCTCCTGTCTTCAAGCAACAAATCAGGAACCTCTAAATTACCCATCCCAGGGACTAAAAAAGAATTTATGCAAAAACCTTCTAAGGTAGGCAACCGCGGGTCTTCCCATACCCTAATCGACTTACCATCACCCACCTTCCATCTAACTCTCAGCTGAAGTATATCCAGGCTACTCCAAATACTTCTCCAAACCATACTAGGATTATTGCCTATTTTGGAGAAAAGTAAGTCCTCATTTGGAAAATATATCACTTTCAAGATTTTACCCACTAAAGTATTTGGAGAACTAATCAGCTTCCGCCCCTGTTTACCCAATAACGCCAGATTAAATACATGTAGGTCTTTGAACCCCATACCCCCAAGGTCTTTTGCTCGGCATAAATTGGACCAATCAAACCAATGGATGCCGCTTTTCCCTTTCGGTTTCAAGCCCCACCAAAAGGAATTCATTAATTTTTATAACTCATCATAGACAGAACATGGTAAAAATAAACGTACTCATACAAAATGTAGGGAGAGCCTGAACGACTGCTTTTAGAAGAATTTTCTTGCCTGCTTGAGATAGGAATTGAAAGCCCCAGTTACGGAATTTCCTACAAAATCTGTTAATAAGAAACAAAAAATTACATTGTTTAGACCGACTAATCAGAGACTGTAGCCCAAGGTACCGCCCATTATCTAAAGGCGTGTTAACCCTCAGAATCCATTTTATCTCATCCTTCAATTCCGCCATGACATTCGAGCTAAAGAATAAGCCTGACTTGTTCAAACTCACCGTTTGTCCCGAGGTGAGTTCATATTCGGTCAGGATTTTGATAATTTCCCGAGTCTTCCTTACCGAAGCTCCAAAGAAGAGGAAACTATCATCTGCAAAGAAAAGGTGTGTAACGGTCGGTGCCCTTTTGCTGATTCTCCAACCAGATATGAGATTCTGATATTTTGCCCTCTTTATTAACTTAGATAACATTTATGCACACATAATAAATAGGTACAGTGATAACGGATCCCTTTGCCTTAACCCCCCTACTAGGTAAAATCTACTCTGTCAGGTCCCCATTCACAACCACCTTATAACTCACAGTAGTGACACATAGCATTATCCACCTAATCCAAGTCTCATTAAATCCTAGGCGTTCCATTACCGCCTTCAAAAAGTTCCAATCCACCCTATCATAGGCCTTACTGATGTCAATTTTTAGGGCAACATTCCCAACACTTCTCCTATTCTGTCTTTTCATAAAATGGATAGATTCATTTTACATGCTTCAACAATTTAATCCCAATAAAACTTGTTCCTTAATTTTATCCATTTTACATGCTACAACAATTTATTGGGTCAAAACTATAAGGAATCTCGCTTTGAGCCAAGAATTAAAGTTTCTTAAAATTATGTTTTACATGTTTTAGAATTTTTTGATAATTTTCTGGACACGTTTTTTATCCTACTTACATTGTTCCAAATCAGTGTACCATTTGTTCCAACAGAATAGTTATATTGTTCCAACAGAAAAATGTTTTATTTCTTTTCTTTAAAATACATTTTCCCGACATTTCTAACCTCGTTTTTTGAAAAATTATATACTATTAGACTCGTCTAAATTAGACGGTCATTTTAAGATCCCTGAAGTTCAAGTTAACAAAATTCCGGCAACGGAATCCGGGTGGACGTTTTCTGGCGAGAAAAAAGTGCCCAGAAAATTCTCAAAACATTCCAGAAAATGTAAAACATTATTCTAAAAAATTTTAATTCTTGGGTCGAAGCGAGATTTCTTACGGTTTAATCCCAATAAAACTTGTTCCTTAATTTTATCCATTTTACATGCTTCAACAATTGATTGGGTCAAAACTATAAGGAATCTCACTTTGAGCCAAGAATTAAAGTTTCTTAAAATTATGTTTTACATGTTTTGGAATTTTTTCATAATTTTCTGGGCAAATTTTTTATCCTACTTACATTGTTCCAAATCAGTGTACCATTTTTCCAACATAATACTTATATTGTTCCAACAGAAAAATGTTTTATTTCTTTTCTTTAAAATACATTTTCCCGACATTTCTAACCTCGTTTTTCGAAAATTTTTATACTATTAGACTCGTCTAAATTAGACGGTCATTTTAAGATCCCTGAAGTTTAAGTAAAAAAAATTCCGGAGAACGGAATCCGGGTGTGCGTTTTCTGGCAAGAAATAAAGTGCCTAGAAAATTCTCAAAAAATTCCAGAAAATGTAAAACATTATTCTAAGAAATTTTAATTCTTGGTCGAAGCGAGATTTCTTACGGTTTAATCCCAATAAAACTTGTTCCTTAATTTTATCCATTTTACATGCTTCAACAATTTATTGGGTCAAAACTATAAGGAATCTCGCTTTGAGCCAAGAATTAAAGTTTCTTAAAATTATGTTTTACATGTTTTGGAATTTTTTGATAATTTTCTGGACACGTTTTTTATCCTACTTACATTGTTCCAAATCAGTGTACCATTTGTTCCAAATCAGTGTATCATTTGTTCCAACAGAATAGTTATATTGTTCCAACAGAAAAATGTTTTATTTCTTTTCTTTAAAATACATTTTCCCGACATTTCTAACCTCGTTTTTCGAAAATTTTTATACTATTAGACTCGTCTAAATTAGACGGTCATTTTAAGATCCCTGAAGTTTAAGTAAAAAATATTCCGGTGAACGGAATCCGGGTGGGCGTTTTCTGGCAAGAAAAAAAGTGCCCAGAAAATTCTCAAACAATTCCAGAAAATGTAAAACATTATTCTAAGAAAGTTTAATTCTTGGGTCGAAGCGAGATTTCTTACGGTTTAATCCCAATAAAACTTGTTCCTTAATTTTATCCATTTTACATGCTTCAACAATTGATTGGGTCAAAACTATAAGGAATCTCGCTTTGAACCAAGAATTAAAGTTTCTTAAAATTATGTTTTACATGTTTTGCAATTTTTTGATAATTTTCTGGGTACGTTTTTTGTCCTACTTACATTGTTCCAAATCATTGTACCATTTGTTCCAAATCAGTGTACCATTTGTTCCAACATAATACTTATATTGTTCCAACAGAAAAATGTTTTATTTCTTTTCTTTAAAATACATTTTCCCGATATTTCTAACCTCGTTTTTTGAAAATTTTTATACTATTAGACTCGTCTAAATTAGACGGTCATTTTAAGATCTCTGAAGCTCAAGTAAAAAAAATCCGGTGAACGGAATCCTGGTGGGCGTTTTCCGGCGAAACAATAAGTGTCCAGAAAATTCTCAAAATATTCCAGAAAATGTAAAACATTATTCTAAAAAACTTTAATTCTTGGGCCGAAGTGGGATTTCTTACGGTTTTGACCCAATAAATTATTGAAGGATGTAAAATGGATAAAATTAAGGAAAATGTTTTATTGGGACTAAACCGTAAGAAATTCTACTTCGACTCAAGAATTAAAGTTTCTCCATATAATGTTTTACATTTTCTGGAATTGTTTGAGAATTTTCTGGGTACTTTCGGGTTTTTTTTTATCGGAAAACGCCCATTTAACCGCCGGATTCTGTTGATTTGGGACTAAACCATAAGGAATCTCATTTTGAGTCAAGAATTAAAGTTTCTCATAATAATGTTTTACATTTTTTGGAATTTTTTGAGAATTTTCTGGACATTTGTTTCTCACAGAAAAACAGATCGCCAGATTCTATTCACCGGAAATGTTTTTTACCCGAGCTTCTGGGATCTTAAAATGACCGTCTAATTAAGACGAGTCTAACGGTATAAAATTTTTTGAAAAACAAGGTTGGAAAAGTTGGGAAAATGCATTTTAAAGAAAAAAAATAAAACAATTTTCTATTTCCTTTTATTTACAAATCTGCAACCTCCTTTTGGTTAATTACAAAATTGGTATTTGTCACACAAGAAGGCTTGTCACACCATAAGAAATGTGTCACACCTGATCTCATCTCTATTAACTCATACATATGAATTTTGGATTATAAATTTTTAATTACTTTATGTGAGATGTATTTTTTTTCTATAAATGTAGTTACTTTTTTCTAAATAAGAAGATAAGTTTGCAAATGCAGATCTATAGTTTTTGTTGTTTGCAAGTAAAAAATTGTTGTTATGATTTTTCTTTTTAAAAAGATAAAAATTGTTGTTATGATTATTTACTTAAAATGAGTTATTTAGAGCAAGTATAAATACCTCATATATTAAATCTGACTTTTTTTTTCTTTAACAAGAATTGGAGAAGCAATACGATGCCATCGGAATGGAGGAAAAGTATCCTAATTCATTTGTATAAGAACAAAGGCGATGCCTAAGATTGTGTAAACTATCGAGGAATCAAACTAATGAGTCACACTATAAAACTTTGGGAGGGAGTGATCGAACAAAAGTTAAGGAGGAGCGTGAAGAACTTGGAAAACCAATTTGGCTTTATGCCAGGAAGATCAACTATGGAGGTCATTTATCTAATGAGACAATTAAAGGAGCACTATCGAAATAAGAAGAAAAATTTGTATATGGTTTTCATGACATGGAGAATGTATATGATAAGGTACTAAGGGAAGTACTTTGGTGGGCCTTAATAAGGAAAGACATTTCGCGAAAATATATTGACATCATAAAGGACATGTATGAGGAAGCGTAAACGAGTGTACGTACCAGTGTTGGACAGACTGAAGAGTTCTCTATTACGATTGGAGTGCATCAAGGTTCCGCACTTAGCTCATTTCTTTTTGTCGTCGTTATAGATAAATTAACGAGTTCACTTCAAGTCGGTATACCATGGTGCATGTTGTTTGCAGATGATATTGAGTTGGTTGATGAGATGAAAGAAGGCGCGGAGAGGAAGTTGGAAGTATAGAGACAAACATTGGAATCTAGAGGCTTTAAGTTGATCCGAAGTAAGACATAATATTTGGAGTGTAAGTTTAGCAACAACATAAGTAGGGAGGTAGGGACAATCACCCTGGATGGGAGGGTTGTCTAGGGCTCAGATTGCTTCCATTATTTAGGGTCTATTATTCAAACAAATGGAGAAGTGGATGAGATGTTGCTCATAAGATTAGATCTGGTTGGTCGAAGTGGAAGAGTGCTATTGGTTTCTTTTGCAACCTCGACATGCTTAATAGGTTGAAGGGAAAATTCTACCGCACGACAATTAGAACTACATTGTTATATGGTACAGAGTGTTGGGCAGTGAAACACTGTCACATTCATAAGATGTCAGCGGCGGAGATGCGTATGTTGTGATGGATGTGTGGTTATACGAGAAAGGATCGGGTAAGTAATAAAACAATTAGGATAAAAGTAGGGGTTACATCAATTGAGAATAAAATGAGGAAAAACCGATTATGGTGGTTTGACCATGTAAGACAAGGAGCGCTTGATGCACCAGTTATAAGGATTAAAGAGTGACAAAGGGATGTAATGGTGAGGGGTAGGGGAATGCCTAAACAAACTTGGAAGAAGGTGATATGAGTGATATAAGTGATATGTGATCAAAGCGGGTTGATTCTTGAAATCTTCTAAGGAGGTTGTCTTCATCTTTTGACCTCCCTTGGTGCTGTATGAACGACTGTTTTGTTGAAACCGATGCAGAGGTGGTGGTTTTAGATCTCAATCAACCTACCTTCAGGTCTAATTACAATATTGTTCTTGATGATTGTAATAGGTTGATTCATTCGTTTAATAATGATAGTATTATTTTTGCTAGCCGTTCTGCGAATAGTGTTGCTCATGAACTTGTAAGGGCATCCTATTTTATGACAGACTGATGAAGTGGCATACTAGTCATCCTCAAATCTTGTATTATGATTTTATTTGATTCATGGTCTTTTCTTTTTAAAAAAAAAAATTTAGACCGTTAGTTAAAATAAGGGATAAATAAAGAGTATCAAGGTAATTTTCTTTTCACTTATTGATAAAATAACCTCAAAAAATAAACGGAGATATTATACAGTTGATGAAAATAAAATTTAAATTAAAGATGTCATCATCATGTATTTTGAACAATAAGTTAAGCTTTTTTTTTTTAGAAAAAAAAAGTTAAGCTATTTTACAATAATTAATAGACTAAACAATTAGTTATTCATTGTTAAATTGAAAGTAATTTTGCAACTGCATAGTAATTTATCTAAAATCTCAACAAGCTCTCAGAAATTATAATGATAGTAGTAAAGGTAAAATTTAACAAAATTTTTTACCTTAAGAATGACAATTTTAACTGTAGGATCCATCTCAATAGCTCTAAAATGTTTCGATAATTCGGAAATCTGCATGCAAAACAAATACTAGATAAGTAAACGAAAACGAGTGAAGGAATCTATACTATATATAATTACGGAAGCAGAAAGAAATGAGAAGAAGTGTTTTAGAGGTCTTTTTGATGAGTTGTCAACGTAGTAAAAAATCAGATTAAAAATATTTAATTAATTAAAAATAACAGAAGAAAGAAATGAGAAGAAGTGTTTTAGAGGTCTTTTTGATGAGTTGTCAATGTAGTAAAAAATCAGATTAAAAATATTTAATTAATTAAAAATAAATATTTAATTAATTAAAAATAACAAATTTATATTTATAATATATTAAATAATTACTAGCCTATTAATTAAAATAATAAAAGAAAGCAAGCGTTACGGGAAGATGAAAAAACACAAAGCAGATGAAATCCAAAAGTCACAAATAAACTTCTATATAAAGCATTATAGATAGTATTCCACCATTATATTCATTGGTCACGATAGATAGTATTATATTTCTGAAGGTAAATATTCGATTTTTTTCATATGTTGTAGTTATTTTGTTCTCAATTATGTTATTGTTTTATTTTTATTAAACAATAGTTGTTATAGTTTTATCTTTCAGATTCATTTCTGTTGTTACCCAGGTTCTATACCTCTCGCTATCTTATCCATGTTTTCTTTTTTATTTGTCTTTTTTTTTCAAACTGATAGCTTTAATTGAAGAAATCCGACAGAAATAGAAGATGCATGAATAACTAAAACCGGAAAACACAAAAGTGTCAAAAATCACAAGAAATTCTTATGTTTCTCAAGGTAATTATTCGATTTTTTTTCATATGTTGTAGTTATTTTTGTTCTCAATTGTGTTGTTGTTTTCTTTTTATTAAACAATAGTTGTTATAGTTTCATTTTTCAGATATGAAATTCTATTTCTGTCGTTACCCAGGTTCCATACCTCTCGCTACCTTATCCATGTTTTCTTTTTTATTTGTCTTTTTTTTTAAATGACTAAAATAAAGATTTTGCAAATTTGCATTCTTTTTTAGTATATGTTCCTAGGTGTTATCGTTTTGATTGCTAACTCTTAACTAAAATTTAGATTTTCGGCTTTATATGAACTCAATTTATGAACTCAATTTTTAGTTTTAATTGAAGTTAGATTAATTTTTCTAATTCGGAACATGTTGAAATCCACTCATTTTTTTAGTTTGAGTTTAGCCAATTGATATGGATTGTATTTTTTATTTTTATGCATTTTGGTACAAATAGATATAAAGTTTCACACGATAGTTGTTCAATTGAAGTTTGAGACATATTAAATAAAAGGGTAAATAATTATAAGGTCCTTATGTTTTTGCTTAACATGCTAGTAAGTCCATCATATTATTATAAGGTCTTTTAGTTTTATCTTAATCAATTCTTTAGTCATTCCATTTGTTTTTGTAAATGAAAGTCCAAAATTGCCCCTAGTTATACAATTAAAAAAATTATTTTTTAGTTTCAAATTTAATTTAATTTAGTTTTAATGAAGTTTTTGAACTACATATCCACCGAAATTAATATATTTGAAAAAATATGTTATTAATTTTCTTAAATTGTAATTATTTTTTTCTTTATTTCTTAATATAATATCTTTAAACTAACATTAAATATTATTATAATTTTTTTTATAATTTTTTAAAAATCATATATTTTCTTTTCTTCATTCATAAAATTTATTAGAACTGTAAAAACTTTTTACAATAATAGTCTTACTCCTGTTTTAATAATTTTTGAAATATTTTTCATTCATTTTTTTAGTTAATAAATTTTACGTTATTAAATTAAAGTTCTATAATTGTATAAAAATTAATAAATCAATTACTTTATATTGTAGTTTATATTGGAGAAATTGTGATTATGTAGGAAAAAAAAAGAAAAAAATATAAAGTGGGAAAATAGATATTTTATTATTAAAACATAAAGTAAAGGGTAATTTTGGTATTTCAAAATTTATTTAGTATAGTTTGACCATTGACCATAGCATAAGGACTAAGGAGTTGACAAAAACAAAAACTGAGGGACTATATAATTATTTCTAAAAACACAAGGACTAAGTAGTGTATTAAGTAAAAACACAGGGACCTTATAGTTATTTATCCTAAATAAAATATTAAAGAGATATTGGAATATTATACTTACAATGAAGTTTATTTCAATATAAATTATGTTATATTGTTATTATTATTATTATTATTATTATTATTATTATTATTATTATCAAAAAGTTATTTTTTTTCCAATTTTCTAGACAAGGAGATTGTAAGCGTCTAATACGCTTGATAAGATGTTTATTCTTGAAGAATGTGGATTATGTTAGATACGAATTCAAAATCAAGGTAAATAAAAATAAATTTTGATGCTCAAAATCAAATTATTGAAAAATATTAATTAAGAAAATATTATTATTTGAATCTCTTCAAATTCTCAAATGTTGAGCATAATGATTCTAATTAATATAATTAATTTCACATATTAATTATAAAACGTTTTTTTTTGTACTGAGTGGTTACAATTGCGATTTAATTCTATTTAACTAAAATTAATTTATGGACTTAATACTTCATTAAGAAAAAATAAAATGTTTAATTAATGGGCAAAAAATATTTTCACTCTCCTCTTTATACGCTTATGTCTCGACATTCTCTCTTATTTTCAAAAAAAAAAAAAACCCCCGAGAGGAAGATGGTTCTCTCCTAATTATTTTTTTCGTCCCTTCATTTTTTTTCAATTCTTTTGTTTGTTTTTCTTACTTACAAAATTCAAGAATATATAATTATTAGAAAATATTAATGAAGTCAAATAAGTGATATATGCGAGTATGACTGATATTCTATACAGTGAAAGAATGAAGAACAAATTAATCGAATGTCTTGATGAGATATTACGAGATGAAAATAGGAGAAATCATCATCTTAAACTGATTCAATTAGATATATTGGGTTATTGTAGCAGAATGAATAATTGAATTCGAATACTTGGTGATCATGAAATTCCATCAACCAAAATAATTATCATCAAGATGAATTTGTGACTAATTCTTACGAATTTTATTTTTTTATATGTAACATATTGAATTGATAAAGTTTCTTCATATGCAGAAAAGTATTGATTATAATAGTTTATAGAATAATATATTGATGTTGCTTCCATTTTAACATAGATTGTAATTCTTTTGTATCGTAGATATAATATTTAATTTTAATTGTAGTTTAATTCAATTTTTGTTTAACCTATATTGTAATTCTTTTGTATCGTAAATATAATATTTAATTTTAATTATAGTTTAATTCAATTTTTAGTTTTTTTATTATATTCTAATATATTTCTTAATTAATCTGCTATTTTATTATTATTGTTTCACAGAATATTTGAAATATGAAAATGTATTAAAATTCCTAAAAAGTACAAATCATTGAATTTTGTAAAAATAAATAAATCATTCATCTTTAGTTAAAATTCTATAAAAAAGTAGTCAATTATTTTTAAAATTAATTTAATTTGAATTATCATTAAAAATATATATTAATTTCAAATATACATAATATAAATTTTTTTCATAGCATGATATAAAATTATTTAAAAGTAAATATGTCAGTTTATTTATTTATCTAAATTATATAAAAGTTTCATACCCCGTACATCGCACGGGTTTTCGACTAGTATTATTTATGATGAAGACCCTTCTAAATTTATCATAAATAATAACTATTTATATTTTAGATTAAAATGAGAATTAAATATAATTGACCCTAATGTTAAAAAAAATTACATATTTATCCCTAACGTATATATTATGTAAATTTAACCTTAACGTTTTTAGTCAAGATCAATTTTAGTCATACGTTATAATTTTTTTTTTTAAAAAATGGTTTGACTGTTAATTAACTATCACATCAAATCTTACAAACAAATTTATCGATAAACTGAAACAGTTTCATACATTTTTGGTTGGTTATTTGTAACACAATAAACATTTTAGACACATTGACAAAAATTTTTTTAATTAACTTGTATGTGACAGATTTAGTTGTTAGTATTTTAACAAAAAAAATTTTGTAACTGTGTTAGCGACACTTTTTTTTTTGATAAAGTGTTAGCGACACATTAAATATCTTAAACGTAACTAATATTTGGAAAACCAGATGTAATAGTTAATTAACAGCTAAAATAGTCTTTTCAAATTTTTAGTAATATAGTGCTAAAATAAACCTTAATTCGAAACGTTAGAATTAAATTTGGACAATTTCATACTTTAAAACCAAATCTATAATTCACAATGGACAATTAAAAACATATCTTACCATCCCATAGCTGAGACTATTTAACTTGTCGGGTCTATTCAATATGACCTTTTTGTAAAATGAATCTCCTTCAACTATAACCTGCAGCTTCCATTCCATATCAAAACAATGTATGTAAAATTCCAAAATATTTTATAAATATCAAAACAATGTATGTAAAATTCCAAAATATTTTATAAATATCAAAACAAATTAATAAAAATAATATTCATATAGATATACCTGATTAAACTGCTTATTGAAATTGCAATGAGAATCCATACTGATATATATAAGCTAGAAGTTGTTTTGCTTTGTATGGTTTTCAGTTTTAAATATACTGTGCTTATTATGAAACTAAAAATATCGTTTGATTCACGGTTTTATAGAACAGTATCAATGTCATATTATTGATATAAACTTGTAATGGGTTAAATAATTGAGCAAACGTTTCACATGTTATTCAATGACAAAAAATGATAGTAAAATAAATTATTAATAAATAAAGTACATATTCCACATGATCAATCACCACCATATGACTAATTATTTTAACTTTTATATGGACCCCGGATCAAGCTCAATATATGTAACGGATTTTTCTGTCGAAACTCGTCTGTACCTTTTAGGTGGATCCTTTCACAATTAGTTGGTAGTCTTTTTGGAAGATCCACTGCAACATATTTCAACGTTCAAGACAGATTAATTGGATCCCGACAAAAAAACTCTTCAATGCTCAAGTTAGTTCCAATTTTAATAGATCCTTTATATAGAATTGAAGAGTCATATTATGAATAATAACAAACTGATCCTAAAAGATGCAGAACTTCATGTATTTAGGAGATTATCACGATTGCATGACTAAAATACTCTAACAAGAAAGGAATGTGTGTCTAAACGGCAAACAAAATATCTCTTGTATAATAAAAGAAACATGAAATGAAGAAATCCAAAAATATCTTCTTACTTAAAACGGTTACAATATAGGTATTTATAGTTTGTTTAACTAACTGATATAAGTATAGCCTTCAAAAAGCCCTTAAGCTTACAATATTGGAAACTTAATATTCTGAATATAATGTCTAACACTCATCCCCTAAGCTTGAGAAGATGTAACAAAAGTCACATTTGAACTAGGTTGAGTTTTAGTGAGAAAATCTTCTAGTTGTAACTTGGTACTAATATAAGGTGTATCTGTGAACCCAGAAACATATTACTCTCTAACCACATAATCAATGTCAATATGTTCAGTTTGCTCCTGAAAAACTAGAATGACAACTATGTATATGGCTGACTGATGGTCTCTATAGGCAATGGCACTGGAACTTTGGGATTTCTTCAATAGGTAACTCAACCATTTGGGTTCACAGATTTTGTTGGCGCCATAGCCCGGTACCCAGATTCAGTAGATGAACAACTCACGATTGTGTGCTTCTTTATTGATTTCTAGGAAATTAAAGATTTCTCCAATAGAATGCAATACCATGTCATTGATTTTCTTATCACTTTACAATGTCTCCGTGAGAATCACAAAAACTAGTCAATTGAAAATCATTATCTTTAGGATAAAATAATCCAAACGTGAAGTACTTTTAGTACATGTAGACATGAACTGCTACTTGCATATGAACCTCTATAGGAACCATTATAATCTGACTTAGCTGTTAAGTTATATACTTTGGAATGGTGAGGCCTCACCTAAGTTTACTCCATCCCGGGGTCTTCGCCAAGGTGACCCGCTCTTGCCTTATCTTTTTGTCTTATGCATTGAGCGGTTCAGCCACCTTATATCTGATGCTGTTAGTAACAAGACTTGGAAGCCTATCACTATCTCAAGGCGGGGACCGGCTCTATCACACATAATGTTTACAGATGATATCGTTCTTATGGCTGAGGCGTCCGTTGAGCAGGCTTGTATAATTAAGAAGGTTCTTGATACATTCTATCAATCGTCTGGTCAATGGGTTAGTCTCCCTAAATCTCATATTTTTTTCTCTTCTAATGTCTCAGAGTGCTTGAAAAATCAAAGTGGCCATGAGTTAAATATTGCCTCCACCTCAAATTTGGGAAAATACCTTAGGGTTCAATTACACCACCAACAGGTCTCTAAGCATTCATTCCAGCATATGGTGGATCGAGTCCAATCAAGACTGAGTGGATGGAAGGCACAATGCTTGTCTCTTGCAGGGCGAACAACCTTAATTCGGGCTGTAACTTCAGCTATCCCCTCGTACAATATGCAGACATCATTGTTCCCGATGAACATATGTTGGAAACTCGATGCACTGAACATACAGTTTCTTTAGGGAGGCTCACCTGGGAAAAAGCGTTTATCCCTTGTTAGGTAGGATTTGGTTTGCAGGCCACGCCTTATTGGTGTTTTGGGAATTAGGAGAACTCGGGATTTTAATATATCAATGGCTGCAAAGTTGGGTTGGGGGATTTTGTTGGAGGATTCAACTCTTTGGGGGCGTGTTCTGCATCAGAAATATATGGTAAGGACTTCAGAACTTGCTCGGATTTGTCCTAAGAATAATCAGAGTCACGTCTGGAAGTGTATCATTAAAAGTAAAGATTTATTAGTCAAGGGTTTGGAATGCCACGTTTGCGATGGTGAGTCTACTCTTTTTTTATCGGATTGTTGGGTCGGGGTGACGCCGCTGGCGGAGTTGAGTGTGGGTAGTATTCCGATTGCGGCCAGGCTTCGAACGGTGGGCTCATACTGGTTGTTGAATGGTGGATAGAAATGTGACGAATTGAGTGGTATTCTCCCGCACTCGGCTATCCTCCAGCTTGCGTCTATGTTCCCACTCGCACATGATACTGATTCTTGGCGTTGGCGGCTGACGAATTTAGGAAATTTTAGTGTTGCTACTGCATATGCTCTTACCCATGTTGAGGCGACTAGCACTCTTCCTCCTACAGTTTGGAAGGCGGGTTGGAGCTTACATATTCCTGAACGTATTCAGTATTTTATCTGGTTGTTATTCCATGATGGTATTTTGTCTAATGTTAAAAGGGTGGTGCGTCACTTGAACGACAATGCCTCTTGTATGGTTTGTGGCTACCCGGAATCTGCTATCCATATTCTTCGTGACTGCAATAAAGCTACTGATATTTGGCGAAATTTAATTCCAACAACAGATTGGTTGGTTTTTAATAGCTTGGAGTTTGTGGATTAGATTCGTGATGGTTTGAGTAGGAGGGGGGACTTGGCTCGGGACTGAGTGGTCGGTCCTTTTTGCTGCCACAGTTTGGTAGATTTGGTGTTGGCGCTATTCATTGATCTTTAAGCCTAGCATTCCGATAATCCCCAATAGGCTGGATTTTATTTTGGCCAAGGCGAGAGAAATTACCAAAGTGTTTCGTATAGAACAGAGGTACTGTGATCGGCCTATTAGAGAGGTGTTGGTTAGGTGGGTTCCCCCTGATGCAGGATGAGTTAAATTTAATAGTGATGATGCAAGCAAGGGGAACCCGGGGCTCGCTTCGACTGGAGGGATCCTACGTGATGAGCACGGTCAGTGGTTAGGAGGTGTGGCGGTGAATCTTGGTTTTTGCACTGCAGTACTAACAGAACTATGAGGTTTGTATTTTGGCCTCAAGTACACATGGGCTAGGCATTACTGCAAGGTAGTATTCTAAATGGACTCTTTGGTAGTAATTCAGCTTGTTAGTCATGGGGTGGCTTAATGGCATTGTTTTTCTTGGCTTATTATAGCGTGTCGTGATCTATATGACAGAGATTGGGAGGTGCGGCTCGTTCATATCCTACGGGAAGGGAACATGGCAGCTGATTGGATGGGAAACTACGCAAGGAGTTTGAGTTTAGGTGTTCACGAGTGTGATGCGCCTCCTGCAGGCATCCAGGACATTCTTTTTTCTGATTTTTGTGGGTCTAGGCTTCCTAGAATGATCTGTCTTTAAGGGTTGGTCTGTTTTTGGTGTTTTCTTGGGGTTAGTCCCTCCATTGTAACAAAAAAAAGATTTTTAATTATCTAATAACTCAATTAGATAAAACCTGAATCCGTAATTCACCTGATCTGATTTTCTACCCTTCTAAAAATACTTATTTTGTTATATTACATATTATATGTATTTATCTATTAGTTTTTTTTAAAAGATTTATCTATTAGTTTAATTAATATATATACAATCAATTTGTAAAAGGTTTATGTTTATTTCATTCTTTTATTTATTTATTTTTTTTGTTATGATTTGATAATTTATTTTTTTATTGCATTTATTTGTTTTAGTGTATTTATTAATACTTAGATTTGATTTATTGTCAAGTTGATAAATTTTCTAATTTGTAATTTGTAGATGTTCCAACAGCCACTAATAATCGACCATATGGAGAGTCGACTTTTTTCATCTGAGCTTTTTTCTCAGCTTTTTGTTGCTGCTCCTGCCGCACGTTGCTACTCTTTTTTCATCTTTTTCATTATTTTTTCTACTCTAGTTTTCTAACCAGGTTTATTTTGAGAGGGAAGAATGAAGTTAGTCTTCTAATTAGGTTTACTTTGAGAAGGAAACTTGTCTTCTTTTTCCCTCACCCCTGTTGTATTTCAAATTTAGTTTTTATCTTTAAATTTTTTTTTTTTGTTGATTTGAAGGCTATAAACTTTATCAAACTTTGTTTTCCGTCAGATCTACACCTATTAGCTATTCTTCTTCCATTTTTTTTTTGTAGCAAGAGCAGAAAATATTCATCTTGTCCATAGCTCTATAGATTTGCGTGGTTGCAAAAAATAAAAGATTCAAATTCAGATGTTTGAAGGCATAAATGATGAAGAATGGACTACAACTGTTTTCAACGGGATTCGACTTACGAGAAGGATATGATTTTTATGTTTGTTGTGTTTTGTTTTTATTGCTCTTTGTAGTCTTTTTTATTTCCTTTGTGGATCTTGTACTGGTTGTAACCTGTATGGATGAGAGGTTTTATTCCTCTCAATTTTCGTGCTGTATTTATATTTTTTAATTTAATAGAATGATATATGACATTCTTTTATTTACGTGTTATATTAACTACGAGCTGAGTCCAACATGATGAAAATTATTTTGATAATTTAAAATCGGTTTTATGAGTACATAATTAAAATAAAAAAAAGAAATATATATATATATATATATATATATATATATATATATATATATATATTGGCGATATTTTCGAAATATCCCAATTTTCAACCTTGATACGCGAGTGCGGAGATTAAAAATGGTAAAAATAACGTGGGCGTACCAGAGAAGCTAGTTCTCAAAGGGTAAATTCGTAATTGAATAAAGTAAATAAATAAAATGCGCCTAAATTACTTGAATTCTAAACGAAAAGCGATTGACGACCGTTACAAGGACTGAAAATAAAAACAATGGTCTTGGGCCCCGACGTTACTTGGCAGGTCGGTCGGAAAAACAATTTTTTAAGATAAGTACAAAAAATAAAGGCAATAAAACAACACAAAGATATAAAATTTTTAATTTTCTTTTATATTTTTATTGATTTTGTAAATATTTTTCAATGTTTTTTGTATTACAAATAATAATAAAGCATGCAAATTACAACTTAAAAGGAAATAATAACTTTAAAGCTAGAAATGTAAATAAACCATAAAAACAAATATGTACGGGATGAAATAAAATTAAACCAATCTCTTTGATGTCGTTGGGATGCGTGAAATTGAGGATTGGAACTCTGGAAAATCGGTTCGGGGGCTGTTGCGTTGTCCGGGTAATTTTGAAGCAGTTCGGAGAGTTCAGGGACTTAAGCGGAAATTTACCACCAAGCTAATAAATCAACAGCACTTTGTGAAACAAAAATAGTGATTTCTTGGGACTTTCTGGCTCAATTTCGGGAGCCGTAGAGGTCGGATTATAGAAAAAGAATGCTAGTATTTAAAGTTAGTGTGCAAGGGAAGGATTTAGAACTGGAATTTCGGGAAAAGGTCGAGTAAATGAGTCGGAATAAATCATTGAAAATGGGGTGACAGAATAATTGTTTGATGGTTGAAAAACCAAAAACTTAATTCTGTTTCATGGAGGGTGTTTTAAGGACGATTAAGAAGGCTATAAAGGATCGTTTTTTACGAAATAAAAATTGAGAATTTGAGAATTGATGTCGATAAAGAGATTAAAATTAATTTGGGATAAAATGACCAGCTAACAAACTCGAAATAAAATTTGGAAAACCGTTCACCAGAAAAGTTGTTTGATGAATTTTTCAATAATGAAAAACTAAAAAGCTTGTTTCTGGGTCTTTTTAATTGATTGAGATCAATAAAAAGTTTCTAAACATGATTTAGAATAGGTGTGTAAACTGAGAATGACTCGAAAACGGGGTTTCGGTGATCTCGATTTCACGAAAAATGTTTGAAGCTTTGAAAAATATGACAATGGTGAAATTTGTTCTAGACTACGAGAGCTTAAATCGAGAATTGGGTAATGATCTTACTGACTTAACTAAGAGATTGCAAAAAACGATTTGAGAATTGATTGATTAAACTAAAAGAATTTCAGATTTGAAGTTTCTGAAAATTGGAAGCTTTTCTGAGGAACTAGAGATTGAAGAACGAATTCTGGAAATTGAGAGTTTGTTTAAACTAATTAGATGCTAAAGAACGATTTCTACGAACCTAAGGATTGATAAAATGGCCGATTTTGACAAGAGATTTGAGAGACAAATTGAGTTGTTATGCATTTGATTGATTTTGAGTGGAGTTTGGAATGAAAGAGTCGAGCTCTATTTATAGGATTTTGAACAACAAATCTCATGTTAGTGGCCCTTAAATTTCTCATACATGACCCCATTACTTCCCATAAGTTAAAGAAAGAAAATGACTGAGTTGGGAGTTGGAAAAATGGAGGTAATGCCGTGAAATACATTCCTCAAATAGGTAGACATATTCAAACCCGTTTTTCAGCACTGCTTCTCTTTTGAAAAGTTCTACCGGCTTCGTTTTAGCTCCGTTTTGCTCCCTTTTTAACATTCCAGAAAGCTATCATCCCGAGCTTTCTGAAAAAATAATAGCTGTCTGATATCTTGCTGTTTCGGGGTCTGTTTTCATCATCGAATTTGTTGGACGGGTTACTGAAAAAATGGTGCAAATTTGCCCCTGATTTTTATTATTTCTTTTTCTTTTCTTTTTTATAATCATCTTTTGATATTATTTTCTATTTTTTATTATATTTTTATTTTGTTGCAAAATGAATTTAATTAAATAAAAAAACTATAGAGTAAAATTATAACCTATGCTAAAAATATAAAAATTAAATTAGCCCCCAATAATATATAATAATGTAATTAAGGTAGATTGATAAATTGAAAAGGATGTTATATCTTTTATTTAAAGTAAATGTATTATCTTATCTAAAAAGAAATCATATAAAGATAAAAGGTTCAATTACTAAGATTTGATATCTATGTATATAGCATGCAAATCAAAAAAGAAATCCATGCGAAGCTTCTAAGATTTGAAATGATGAAAAATCATTGATGTTTTTTTAAAGTGTTCAAACCAACTAAGCAAGTCCCATTTTGGAACAGATCATCTTATGTATGGAAGAAAATGAAATGCTAAATAAGAGAAGCATAGTTTAAATGGAGAAATGAAATATATATTGGGAAAATTATAAAACTGGGTCAAATGGGAGGCCCATTTTACATATTAAACCCATTTACTAATTCTACTACATATCTAGACTGATTTTGTGTGACTTTCCAAAAATACCCCTGACCTTCCCACTTCCACCACTTGCGAATTGCCGCTCCATCTATCTCATTGGTTATGCGAAAAGTTGCTCCAGCATTAATGATTTCAAGACTTTTGATCTTCCTTTCTTCCTTTAAATTGCACGAAATCTGCACCATTTAGTCAAAATCATAATGAATTTCTCTTTTTCATCTCTTCATCTCTTGATTCTGCAACTTCCCAACCCTAGAAAACGAGTAAATGGTTTTTCATCTTCCTGTTCGTTCCTTGGTTTCTTTCTTCTTGTTACCATCAAAGAAATGGTTTTTCTACGTTATTTCCTTCGTTCTTCCCATGTTATCATATTGTTATTGTCGCTTTTAGGGGTGAAAGGGGCGAAAAATGTAAGTATCTGTTTGTTTTTTCTGCGTTTTTTCATGAATTCACTTCGCAATCGATGGTTTCGCTAAGCTTTGCGAAGAGAACGAGCCTGGAAAGATGATCTACTTCGTGAATTGATGATTTCGCGAAGTTCTGCGAAGAGAAAGAGTCTGAAACGTATGGATCTACCTCGCGAATCGATTAGTTCGCGAAGTCTGCGAATAGATCCTCACGTTTCAGACCTCGCAGACTTCGCGAAAGGAGCGAGATGCGACGTAGATAGTCACATTTCAGACCTCGCAGACTTCGCGAAAAAATTGATATGCGAAGTAAAATCACCTCTTCCCCTGCACATTTACATTCGCATGCTTCGCTAATTTTCATTTCGCGAAGCCAAAATCGTCTTTTTTCCTAACTAACACGGTTAATTTTTTCTGTAGATGGTTGAATACGTAACATCCCTTTCTGGAAGGCGGCGTACTCGGCTGCAGGGGAGATGATTTTCCTTCCTGTATAGGGATGAACTTCCCCAAGATTGACACATCACTCCTGAAATGATTCGTTAGGAGAGGTTGTGTCAATCTCGGGGTGCACCATGGGACACGTCCATCCTATGGTGCCAATCTTCAAAGTGGACCTAACTTAATCCGGTGCCAATTTTGAAGCGGATGCGTAATCTTGGTGTGCACCGTGCGACACGTCCAGACCTTTTGGGATGGATGTGTCACATGGTGCACACCAAGATTACTCATTCGTTTCAAAATTGGTACCGGATTAGTTAGTTTCACTTTGAAATAATTAGTTAGTAGAGTTCATTGTGGCAATCTTGTTGTGAATTTTGATAATGCTATGATTTGAATGTTGTTATTGTAGCAATCTTGTTGTAAATTTTGATAATGTTATGATTTTAATGTTCGAATCTGTTGTTGTTTGCCAATTTTTGTTATATACCACTTCGCGTATTAGCTTCAAATCATATCCAGCATTTGCATATGCGAACTAAATTCATCAAGCAAAACAAACTTCAGCTTCGCAGGCTTCGCATATGCGAACTAAATTCATTAAGTAAATTAAAACATTAACTTCGCAGGCTTCGCATATGGGTGAATATGCGAAGTCAGACGGGATGGGGCGAGCTCCGCGTAAATATTGAGGGTATTTTTGGAAAGTCACACAAAATCAATCTAGATATGTAGTAGAATTAGTAAATGGGTTTAATATGTAAATGGGTCTCCCATTTGACCCAGTTTTATAATTTTCCCATATATATTTAGCAACTTAAGATAAATATTTGGTTTACTTAAATAAAAAAAGTAAGGGATAATTACTAATCTGACCCAATCAAGGACCCCAATTTACATATCTAACCCACCTTACCTCAAAGTTACCAAATTAGACACTTTCACCCTTTTTGGACAAAACTAACCTTAGTTCTATTGGATGAATCGATCGATCTTCTTCTTCTTCTTCTTCTTCTGGATGAATCGATCGATCTTCTTCTTCTTCTTCTTCTTCATCCGCTTATTCTTCTTCTTCTTCTTCTTGTTCTTCTTCTCCGTTTCAACTTCTTCTTCGGTTCATCTTCTTCAATTTCTTATACTAATCGTTAGCGATTTTTGAGATTTTTGACATATTATGTTCAATTTCCCGTACAAATGGTATATTTTTTGCTTATACGCTTGCTTTTCTCGTTGGTTTTGCCTCTTTCTTCATCTTTAATGGTATCGATTCAATTTCCTCTATTTTCCATAATTTTTTTCCATTTTCCTCCATTATTGTCGCATTTGTGACAAAATTATCGCATTTCGTCACAAATGCGACAAGAACTTTCGCATTTCGTCGCAAATGCGACAAGAACTGTCTCATTTGTCAATGCGACAACTCTTGTCGCATTTGCGACGAAATGCGACAAGAACTGTCTCATTTGTCAATGCGACAACTCTTGTCGCATTTGCGACGAAATGCGACAGTTCTTGTCGCATTTGCGACGAAATGCGACAGTTCTTGTCGCATTTGTGACGAAATGCGACAATTTCATCACAAATGCGACAACAATGGAGGAAAATGGAAAAAAATTATGGAAAATAGAGGAAATTGAAACGATACCATTACAGATGATGAAAGAGGCAAAACCAACGAGAAAAGTAAGCGTATAAGCAAAAAATATACCATTTGTACGGAAAATTGAACATAATATGTCAAAAATCTCAAACGATTGGTATCTGAAATTGAAGAAGATGAACCGAAGAAGAAGTTGAAACGGAGAAGAAGAAGAACAAGAAGATGAAGCAGATGAAGCGGATGAGGAGGAGGAGGAAGAAGAAGAAGAAGAAGAAGAAGAAGAAGAAGAACGATTGATTCATCGAATAGAAGTAAGGTTAGTTTTGTCCAAAATGGGTGAAAGTGTCTAATTTGGTAACTTTGAGGCAAGGTGGGTTAGATATGTAAATTGGGGTCCTTGATTGGGTCAAATTAGTAATTATCCCAAAAAGTAATGCATAAATCTTAGTTAACTTAAGCTATTTGATTTACCTGTTGTTGAAAAACTGAGATTTACCGTTGTTAGAAAAAATTAACTTTTATATATAGATAAATAGTAGTTACTCAATCAAACATTTAAAATTTTCGTATAAAAATGAAAAAACAAATATGAATAAAAAATAAAGTAAACAAACACGTTTCAGCTAATCTATAAATATCATGATTACAAAAGAACAAATACAATTCATATTTGAATAGCTTTGAAGCAAAGCTAAAGAAATAAGATAGAATTTTATAAAAAAAACTCTTCATTGTATCTAACATGTAAACTAAAGAAAATAAAGTAAAGTACATGTATTATTTCAACAGATACATTTTCAAGCAACAATTTCGGGGCATTGTGTTGGGGTTAAATACATTATTAGTCACTGAATCTACATGGTTGTCTCAAAATTGTAACTCAATTTGTTTCAATAAAATCAATGAACTTTAGGTTTTATCTAAATTATGTCACTCCGGCGATTTTAGTGATTAAAAAAATGATATTATGACTGACACGTCAATATTGAGTCAACTCAAATCTCTAACCGAAACGACACATGACATCCACATTGGATCATATGTCGATTATTTTTATGAAAAAAAAATTTACTTGTTTAAGATTTTTCAAATTGATCTTGTAAAAAATTCAGGGTGGAAAGTTTCACAAGTACTTACAAACTATGAGTGCAATGAGTATTGAAAAAATATTCACGAGAGTTTTTAAGGTGTACGAACTACACTAGCTTGATTTTTGTTTGAGAAAAAAATTGGGCAAAAAAAAATCTCAATAGAAGTTATTTTAGGAGAGGACATAGGACAAGTCATCGATTCTCAATAAAGATCTGAATCTATTTTTTCTTATCCCTTAACTCATTTACTTTCAGCATTTTATATTATGTAAATTATTTTCTATCGCGTTAATATTTTTACATTTGCATGAAATTTAAACTCACAACCAAGTAAATCAATAAAAAATAAGTTTTTGCTTAACACACTTATCCACATATTTTCAAGTAAAGCAATTCATTAATTGGGCAAGATATTTTTAATTGAAGAAAAAATAATAGAATTTTAAAAAATAGCAATAAATTTTATCTACCCCTTCAAGTATTTATATAGTTATACTATACCAACAAAATACTCGTTATCCACATATATACATTATGGGTCCAGCATGCATCTTATCTTCTCTCAATGAAAGTCGAGCCCAATGTTCCCGGAGCCCTAATTATTATTGTTTTAGGGGTTTAGTAGATGTATGTTATGATCTTATAATTTACCTATTAGGACATGTTTGTACATAGAAACATCATGTTAATTCCCCCATTTAGTTCCAAATGTATCATTCTCCACTGTGTTTGAAGGGCTGTAAATTTTGTTCATAATTCTGTATTTACTTATCATTTTATAGATAGTAAATTGTGTTAGCATTGTAGAAATATATCTAAGATTGTTATTGAATTTTAGGAATTATGAAAGAAACCAATCAAACTAAAGTTTAAGATGTTTTAAGTTAGATTAAGTAGATGATTGTCCACACACCCATTCTCTAAAAGGTATAATGGTCATCCTATAGTGTTTCATATATTGTGTCTAATGATTAGTAACCACTAAACTGAAACTACATATGTCCCACTCTACATGTCGAATGCAAAAAGAAGAATTCTAAGATAACTAGTTAAAGATTACCCAAAACAATATGTTAGGTTAAATAACTATGTTGGCAAAATTAGGAGATGCACACATTCTATAGATTTTTTTTCTTGCTTCGATGCTTTTAAGAAAGGGTGGAAAGCTAGGTGCAAACTAATCCTTGGTTGATATGGGTGTTTTTTTGAAAGGGAATTTGCAAAGGATAAGTTTTTATGTGTTGTAGAAGTGACGAAAGTAATCATATGTTTCCAATTGCATAGGTTATATGCAAGGTTGAAAACTAGGACGGTCTATTTCTGGCATGATAATGTCATCTAGGACACATAAATGAGAAACATATTTTGAGACCTCATGCAAATGGAGTACTCGACTCAACTTGATTTGGAATCATATGAGACGCACGAGTCTTACTTACGAGTGAGATGATTAATGCAACTGTCTCCATACTTGGAGTTCAGTAAGTGCCTTGTGCTATAATGTTTCTTTGCTTATTTGTTTTACTTTAATGTTCTAAGTAATCCATTGAGGGAAATGCATGAATTAAGTATAGGATGAATAGCTAAAACAACACCCTGTTTTTTAATTTTTTAGCATGATTAAAACGATGAACGTTGTTTGTGATGTGTAATCTTGGGTGCTATTTTAGAAATTACATGCCTATGAGTTTGTTGAACTAAATTGGTTGAATCTTACGATGTGCAAATCTTAAATCTTTCACTTTGTTAATAAACAATCTTTACGAATAGTCAACTTCTAGGTCATGCGATACAAATAAGACATGCTTAATGAATATGAATAATTGGCAAGGTGAGTATTTTGATTGATTAGATTCCTTATTTTGTGAGATTGTTATCCCAAGCTCCTAGTTAGTCTAAACACAACGCTATAAGTGAGTCTTGAGCCTAATGATTGTGAAAATTGTTTTTGGGAGGACCGAGATAACCCCGTGTGTCTAGAACTTGCGGCTGTGCCTTCTTGAGACTTTATTTGCAAGTTTCATGATCAATATAATTAAGGCATTTGGTGTAAACACAGAGCTTAAATGAGCCACCCATTAGAATTTTTAGTTATCTTTAGTGAGCCATTTTGCAGCCGAGCTAGATAGTTATTAAATTGTTCTACCTTTAGCCAATGTTCACTTTGAACTTCCAAAAACCACCCCATAAACATTGTTGTGTATAAAGTTCTATTTTAATTAAGTAAACTAGTCTGTGCTTCGAATCCGAGCACAGTTATACCTAATTGGGTCTTCAAATCCAAAGTGTTTATTAAAGAAAAGAGAAAAAAATATCAATATAAAATTAGAAAAAAATAATCACCAGTTTAAGTCGTGTTACCTCAGCACAAGAATAATTTTGCTCTTATCTGACTATACACTGTGCTGAGAAACCAAGTCTATTGATTAATGTTATTATGCACTAAAGCATATGCCCATCACCTTCAAATTTTACTATAGCTATATTGTGTAAAGTGTCTATTAAATAGATTAATAATATTCTTCCAGCAGTGCTTATAAACCCTAAACATCCTCCATCCCATACTTATACCTAACCTCGTTTTAACCATAAAGAAAGGCCTTTTTGATTAATTGGAAAACTTGGATGAGCAGTGTACTTTAGACACTTGTGCAAGCTTATAACATAGACAGGTTAGTTATGGTTGATGAGTAATGAAACACTAACCTCAAAAACACTAATTGAATCATTCGAGTGAATGAACGAACACATGTGCGAGTAGGTTGTTTGAGAGATTGTTTCAATAAATCAATTTTATACGAAAGCTCTGGAATGAAGTAAGAAATCTTTGACATTTTAATAATCCTTGCTAGTTTCTAAAAATTAAAATCTTTATTTTAATAACATGGCATAAATTTCTAACTATTTAAAGATTGCATATAAAACATTGTGTGAATTAATGATTATGTTTCCCCTTGGATAATTTTGATACAGTAACTTCAATACTTGAGGGTAAGCATTGTTCAAGTATGAGGTATTTTAATCTGAGTTAATATGTGTTAAAAATAATGTTCAAATATGATGTGCAATCTTATAATCCATAACTATCGAGCCAAGATAAATGGGCTTATTGTGTTAACTCTATTTGCACAAGCCCAATGACGATTAAAAGCACGTCGAACAAAAGGAGATGCTTTTAGAGAGGACGAAAGGTATACGAAGGTAGTTATACAAAGAAGGAGACAAGGGAGCATAATGAATGTGTAATAGGCGAGGTGGCATCTTGTAGGGTTGCCACCTATTTAACAAATTCTATTTTAGTAGTAAACATTCACGATGATGTTGGTTATATTTTGGTACAATTTTTCCCTTTGCTTAAAAGCAAATGTATTTTCATTTTAAGGTGCTGGCAATTTAAAGAACCATTTTAGATTCTTTACGGCACATTAGTTTTTACTCCACCTCCATCCAGAACGATTAAGTTACCTTTTATAATATTTTCTATTTTCCGCCATTATCGTTTTTATTGGAGCTTTTAAGCCCTTTATCGTCTTTATTGGAGCTTTTAAGCCCTTTATGACTCTACTCATATGAGCTTGTGCGATCTGCTCGTTCTTAATTGTTTAATTATCATGAAGAGTGAGTAGGTCCATCTATATGGAATATGCATCAAAGGTAGAGTTGGGTAAGGTTTATGTTCAATTGGGTATTTATCTTTATAGTATTCTTAGCTTGTGCATTAATTATGTGTTAATCGGCCATTAATATTACATGCTTAGTGAATGTTGCTTTGAGAAATAATCATTATTTAGCATAAGGTTGGATAAAGATCAAGGTTGTAAAAAATAGGCGCTAGTCGAGCTGACAGGACCCTCGAGGATTAGTCGGGGATTAATCAGATTTGTATTTTTCTATTTTTTATTTATTAATTTATATAAATTCAATTGAAATATGTATTATACTATCTAACAATAATAACATAAAATTATTTAATATAGAAAAACACTTATATTTATAATATATCTTTAAAAATTAGTAAACATCAACATTTCGACAACAATATCATTGAAACAACTCAAAAATAAATTATAATAAAGACAAAAATAAATTCATGATAAAAAAAATACTTTTGTTGATCGTTGCTTAGGCGGCATTGAGGCAACCTAAGTGGCTAAAAATCGCATGAGAACTACAAAAATGCCTAGAGAGACTAATCGGAAAAAATCGAGATGAATTTTCAATTTTCAGCACCTAGGCGGTCCAGGAGGCCTTCGTTTTGAGGTTCTGTGTTTCGCGAATCCGGATAGTTGTGCATTTGTTAAGAGTTGTGAAAATAGATAGATGTTCCGATGATAATCGTTACAGTGGATGTGATATGAAGTCTAGGATAAAGCATACACTTTTCTTATTTACACATGTAATGTGACAGGGTTTATATCTGCAATGAGTATATATCATTTGATTTCTCGATAGTATGTCGGTCGCACGAAATATTTGCAAGTATGAATGACACAGAGTAATGGAGTATATTTCCATTACGTGTGAATGAGAGTTGTATGAATTAATAGACTGAATGGGCCTTGGCCCAAATATGATCCATTAAGCCTGTTCGTAACTTTATGGGTTAGAGATTAGCGTTTTGCCTAGTTATAAATAGATACCTAAAGGAATCTAAACAAAAGGTATACTGAAAACATAGACTCTTCAATCAAGCAACGCAATGAATTCTCTCCTCTCCATCTCACAAACTACCATCCCTCTTAAGTCTCAGTGTGCATTATTAGTTCGTGAACCTATAATGCTTGCTCATTTAGTGCAGCCTCCTTCATCTCGATTAGTGATACGGAGCCACAGTTTGTTTCTTCTACTGAAATCAATGGATCTGCGCTAGCCTATATTCGTTATATATATAATTGATAGATCCAAGTTCATTATCCGTTCTTTAGAGGTTAAAGAATAGCCATCACTTTTTAAACTAAATAGTTATTATTTTATTAATATTTTATCATATAAATATAATAAAATAATAAGTTATATATTTATAATTCAACTTAAATTATAAAGTTATAAGATTTTTAAATTCTATTTCTATATATTTAAAGTTTAAATACCAATTAAAATTTAGGAAAAAGTACAAAAATAAACATTGTGGTTACACCTGTTTTCGATCGGCACCCTTGTGGTTTAAAAGTTTGCAAAATGGTACATTGAGGTTCATTCCGTTAGCAAACAAATACCAAATTGACTAACGGTGTTAAAAGTCAAAGGAAAAAGAGTTAATTTTGTCTTTATATTTATTTATTTAAAATTAACCTCCTTATTATCTAATTATCACAAACAAACCTCAAAATAAAAAATAAAAATCAATTATACCGTCTTCATCATCTCTTTAATTTCTTATTTATTTTCTTTCTCTCTCTTCTCTTTTAATTTTTCTCTCTCTAAATCAATTGAATATAGAAGAAAATGAATTAACTTACAACAAATAGACAAATAGATAAAGAATCGGAAACACTTTACCATATACACAATCTTAAATATAATTATAATACTCAAATCTTGAAAATTTTATTTGAGACCAAACACAACGATTGATACCATGACACGATAAAACATAAAAGAAGTTAGTATTAGGGTTAGCAGCTTCAAGTTAGTGAGTTGGATCTGAATAAGCAAAGCACGTTGTTAAAAATAGAATACTAGATTGTGGCTCATAAAAATCTCACAGTGACAACATCTAGTCTAGGCATGGAATAAAGCACGAAATAATAGCAGAGTAAACTTATTTGAACGGAAATAACAAATCTAACCCTTGAACCCTTCAAAAAAAATTCAATTCTTTCATAGTGCAGGTTTAAAAACCATGGAATTTTCTTCAAATATATTTAAGTAAAAGTTTCCAAATGAGGGGTAAAGGTTGGCGAATCCTTATTACACAGTAGACCTGTTCATGGGTTGGGCCGGGTCGGACTTGGACTGGGCCTAGTCGGGTTTACCACATATTTATATGTCCAAGCCCAGTCCAGCCCGTATTATTTTCACATCGGGCTCGGGCCGGGCTGGGTTGAGTTAAAAAAAATGAATTCCCAAGCCCAGCCCGGCCCGTCCAACTAATATATATATTAAAAAAATTAAAAACAAATATTAATTATAATTCTAAAAAATAAAATTATAATGTGTACTGGTAAAATGTAAATTTATATTTATATTTGTAACTTTTAATTTTGTTATAAAAAATTAACAAACAATTTCTTAAAAACAAACAAGCAGTGATATACGTTGTTGTAAAGTATTAAACATATATATATATATATATATATATATATATATATATATATATATATATATATATATATACTTCACAATTGTAATTGATGATTTATTTTTATCAATTGTTTGATAATGCTTTACAGAAAATCAAATATATATATATATATATATATATATATATATATAAAATGGTGGAGCGGGCCGGGCTGGGCCAATTTGGGTTTTTAAAATAAATCCCAAGCCCACCCCATGTTATGTGCGGACTTGTACGGGTTCGGGCCGGACCGGGTCAAATGATGCATATATATGTCCAAACCCAACCCATGATGGACGAGTTTGGACGGGTTGGACGGGCTAGCGGGTCTATGAACAGGTCTATTACACAGGGAGATAGTAAGAAATTTGGGGAATCCATCCTTCCGACACATTAAACTGAGTTCTTCTTTAATAATATCTTGTTGCATTATAACTTGACAAATACTTTGCTAACTCGTTAGTTTCAACATTCAACACTATTTCTTGGCATCTCAAAAAAAAAAAAAAAACACTATTTCTTAGCAAAAAGTAAAGATTAAATGCTAAACATCTCTCTGTTGATGCAATCTGCTCTCAATTGATTTTAGTATGGTTGTCAAAACCGGACCGGTCAAAGAACCGAAAAAGATAAAGAGTTAAGGGTTTGAGGTTTAACCGGGGTCCAATCGAGGTTTAACCGGTATTCAAAAATCATATGAAAATTATAATTCTATTCGTATTTAATCTTATAACATAGTATAATATTAACTATATTCATAAAAGTTATACTAATAATATTTATTTAATATCATAACAAATAAATATAAAAATTAAAAAAATATACTTTTAAAATTAATAGTGATTATTTTTATTAATAACTAACATGTAAATATGCTAATATGATATGTATTTTATAACTCAACTTCAATCTTAATTTATTAGCTTTTTAAAATTTATTTGTATATATTTAAAATTTAATACTAATTAAACTTCTTCAAAAAAAATTATTAATTAAACTTTGTTTTTTTTTTTTGGTAGAAGAGGAAAGGAAAAAACACAACAAACAGCTCAACCTGGGATCAGCCTAGGAAAACTGACCCCCACCAGATTCTCAAAAATCAAGGACGAAATGAAGCCTGGGGGAGAGGAGAAGGTAGAAAGGCCCAATAAACTCGAGTGTCCTTCCAGCGCAAGACGGTCCGCGACGCGGTTCTGCTCCCTGTAAATATGAGAGAACATAATAGACTCGAAGGAGGAACCAATCCTCTTAATGCCTTTGAGAAATAAAGATGGCTCGATGACCTAGCTCCCCGACCTCTTCCTCGATGACGATCGCTGGAGACTCTGAATCAGTTGCCATTGCACATCTTTTCGACAGAAAAGCTTACTCTTCCTTCACGAAAGCTACCGCTGAAAAGAAATTTCATGCTGCTTCATTTGCAGAAGTGGTAAAAAACTCATCCCCAGCCACGGCCATTCCCTCGAAACCGCAAATCTCTCCCAATCTCTCTCTGCCGTTGGTCACCGAGGAGGGGGGTTTCAAAGCTATCAAAATCCCCCAACAGATTTATGAAGAAAGAATCAAGGCAGTACAACACTCAGTTATTGGTCGAATCACTCTTAGCAAGGGGGACAAACCATGGAAACACGCAGAGCTCAAGCAGAAGCTAAACAAAGTGTGGAAACGCAGCATGGACTGGAAGCTAATATCGCTGGGAAAGGGTTTTTACCAAATTGTCATGCCGGATGAAAGGGCTATTCAGGATGTATGGGGACAAGGAGCAATTGCATTGAGGCCAGGAATTATCAGATTTTCGCCCTGGAGTCCAGGTTTCAACCCAGAATCACACAAATCCACCTCTGCGCAAGTTTGGGTAAGATTCTACAACTTACCATGGGAATTCTGGGACACTAGAATTATTGCTAGCATTGCTAGAGCTGTAGGGGTTCCCATTCGATTTGATAAAAACACAGTCAATGGCGAATTCGGACACTATGCTAGGGTTCTGGTAGATGTTGAACTATCAACGGATATTCAGGATAGGCTTCGAATAGATACTGATAGTCATAAGACTTGGGTGTTCTTAGAATATGAAAACCTTCCGACTATTTGTGGCACTTGCTCATCACTAGGACATTCATCTAATGTCTGTAGAAGAAATGATATTCCACAAGCTAAGAACAGCATGCCGAGCAAGAAGCCTATCAGCACTGTCTGGCGTCGAACTCAGATAGAGGGTAAAAAAACAACAGAAACAGAACCGGAAAGTACTGAAAAGGAGGATATCTGCGAAACTCACAAAGAAAACTCTCTGCAATTGGTAGTGCATAATCCTGAGAAATCACAGCATAGTTACAAAGCAGGAGGAAAAAACTCAGATGCCTGGGGGGATAACAGTGATGAGGATAAGAGATATACAGATGGTGCTGAGTTTCATTTCCCTGAGGGGTTGCCTAAAGAGATAAACTACCTAGCGGAATCTGAGGAGTGGACACAACATATGATAAGATCGAATAACAGAGAATTATGCGTGGTGAAGGAGTTTGCTGCAGAGGGAAGTGAATGGATAACAACCCGCAAGAAATCAAGAAGCAAATCTCGAATGACAGGGCAAATCCATCCTCCTACAAATTCCATATGAACATTCTATATTGGAACTGTAGAGGAATTCTGAATGAAGGCACTCAGTGTGCTCTTAAATTGCTTTGCAAATCGAATCATCTTGATCTTTTTTGTCTGGCTGAGCCAATGGTGAACTTTGACAGAATTCGCAGCAGCTTCTGGAATTTGATTGGAATGCAGAGAATTGAATACAATCAAAACAACTCTATCTGGGTTTTTTGCAGAAATGGTTTAGCTAGCAGATGCTCCACGGTGATCATTCATGAACAACAAATCACTATCAGGTACAGTATAAACCTTACTGATTATCATATCTCTTTTGTATATGGTGATAACAATGCCAGCAGAAGAAAGCTTCTCTGGAGCTCAATCCTCAATGATCAGGTCTGTGACAAGAAATTGGTTCTGGGGGACTTCAATGCAATGACGGGAGCCCATGAGAAAACAGGAAGATGTCCTCTTGAGAGTAGTTGCCGGGACTTTAGAGATTTTATCAGGAACGGAGAGTTGACAGAGGTCGAAAGCACTGGGCTCTATTACACTTGGTCGAACGGAAGAAGGGGCACTGACCACGTTGAATGCAAACTGGACAGGGCCCTTATCTCTGAGAATTGTATTGACAGCTGGGACAAAGTTAATTGCTCCATTCTCCCCAGAAACAAATATGATCACTGTCCCATCTTACTTTCCTGTGCCAATGGAATTATTAAGAGAAGCAGATTTCGCTTTCTTTCAATGTGGACCACGCATGATTCTCTAAGAAAGCTTATAGCAGACCACTGGGTCTCCTGCAATCTCTCTCTCCCACCGGCTCAATTACTCAGTCATAAGCTAAAATCTCTCAGACAGAAGATTAGAGTGTGGAATAAAGAAGTTTTCGGTTATGTTGACAGAAATATTTCCGATGCATTGTTAAAACTTGAGGAAATCCAAGGAATTATCTCTCGAGATGGTCTCACACAAGCTAATTTTGAGCAAGAACTGGCAGCACAGAGGAACCTTGACCTGCAGCTTCACAGGCAAGAGCTCTTCCTCAGGGACAAAAGCAGGGAGAAATGGCTTGCTGCTGGGGACAGAAATTCATCCTTCTTCCACCGTGCTGCTAAAATCAAAAAGGTGCAGTCCACTCTTGACAGCCTTCTGATTGACAATGTTCTGGTTAATGATGTATCTGTTGTTGCTCAGCATGCAATCAGTTACTATGAATCTCTTTTCACTGGCAGGACAAGACAAGTGAATCTAGAAGTCATTAGTTCGGTTATCCCCCATAGTGTCACCCCTCTGGATAATGAAATTCTTACAGGGAGACCTTCAGCCGATGAAATTCGCAAAGCCGTGTTTAGTATGAGCAAAGATAGTTCTCCTGGCCCCGATGGATTTGGAGGATTGTTCTATCAGCATTACTGGGATATTATTAGCTATGATGTTTGTCAGATGGTTTTCAGCTTCTTTGATTCCGGCTACATACTGCTCGGGCTTAACTCTAGTATCATTGCTCTTATTCCCAAAGTGGAGGGAGCTCAAGAAATTCAGCAATTCCGTCCTATAGCAATGGGAAATTTCAGTTACAAAATAATTTCTAAAATTATAGCTGACAGGTTAGCCCCAATAGCCTCCATGATCATATCTGACAACCAGTTTGGTTTTATAGCAGGGAGAAGCATCCACCATTGCATCGTTGCAGCTTCTGAGGGGATAAATCTCCTTAAAAAGAAGTGCTTTGGGGGAAACATGGCCCTCAAGATTGATATCAGAAAGGCTTTTGACACACTGGATTGGAAGTTTCTGTTGGCTGTGATGGATTCTTTTGGGTTCTCCTCAAATTTCAGAAACTGGATTTCGGAAATTCTAAAGTCTGCCAGAATTTCAATTGCCATTGGAGGAGGGATCAAAGGGTATTTTGGATTCTCTTGCGGGGTCAGACAAGGGGATCCACTCTCCTCTATTCTATTTGGGATTGCGGAAGATTTTCTTGGCAGGTGGATATCAAAAATGATTGAGGAGGGCAAGATTGATCCTATAAGTTACACCAATGCAGCTGCTTTCCCCTCTCATCTCTTTTATGCTGATGATATGATGGTCTTTGCCAGAGCTACCTCAAAAAATATGAAATGCATAAGAGACATTTTTAGAAGGTATGAAGATCTTTCTGGTCAGGCTGTCAATTGGAACAAATCACAGGCTCTTTTTGGCAAGTTCGTCACCACTGCACGCAGAAACAGTCTTTCAGGTATTCTGGGCATCATGCAAGTAAACCTTCCGATTAACTATCTGGGAATTCCTTTGTTCCAAGGAGCTCCTAAGGCCCGATTTCTGAACCCTTTGATAGATAAATTCCTCAGCAAATTCAGTCTTTGGAAGGGACAGACTCTTTCTTTTGCTGGCAGGCTAACCCTGATCAAATCATCGCTAACTGGTGCTCTGGTACACTCTTTCCTTATGTATCGCTGGCCTGTTTCTCTAATATCAAAGGTAAACAAGGCAATCCGAAATTTTCTTTGGACTGGAGATAGGGATAAAAGAAAACTCATTGTTGTTCCTTGGAAAATTTGCTGTCAGCAAATTGAAAATGGGGGATTAGGAATCAAAGACTTCAGAATTTTTAATTCTGCGCTCCTGGCTAAGCTCAGTTGGGAACTTATCCAGGGAAGTGGATTCATCATCAATTTACTGCGAACCCGATTTCTTGAGGATTCCGGAATACCCAAAAAATACATCTCAACTTCCTCAATTTGGTCCTCGATACGGGCAAACTTTGATTCAATTAAGGAAGACACAGTTTGGTGGTTTGGAGAGGGATCAAATCTGAACTTCTGGACGGACAGGTGGATCATGCCAACTGTAGCAGATCAACTTGAAATTCCTAAAAAGGTACAGGCTAAGACGTATGAGCCAATTAATGCCTTCAGATCAAACGGGGATTGGATAAATTTGCAGGACATACCTATCCATATTTTAGCAAGCATTAGACAAGTTGATCAAGTGGATGGAAATGACGTCTGCATCTGGAGGCCGTCAGACTCTGGTCGCCTCACTGCACGATCGACTTACTTACATTTTACTCAGGGGGATACAGTTGGATGGAGTAAGTTCATTTGGAACACTATTGTTCCACCGTGCCGGGCTGCCACCTGCTGGAAACTTATTCATGGAAAGCTCGCCCTTCAATCACTTCTACAATCCCTCGGGATCTCAATGGCTCAACGATGTGAACTATGTAAAGCCAACAACGAGGATGCAGCGCATCTATTCATGAGTTGCGATACAGCGATGCAGCTTTGGGATCTTATTTTCAGAGTTTTCAATCTCTCCTACAACTACAGGTATGATTTTGATGACTTTCTATCTATGATCTATAATGTAAGATTCAAAGGCAGCAGAAATAGGAAATGGAAATTCACTGCCACAACTTGTATTTGGTTCATTTGGCGAACTCGTAATCGGGCAATCTTTGACGGAGAGCTTCCTTCAATCCAAAATCTTAAATACAAACTGCTGTTACTTATCTATGAGTGATGTGCTTTATCCGCTGCTGGTATCAGACAACCCCCTGATCCTAATTACATGGTGGTTCGCTGGATTGCTCCGCCAGCTAATTGGGTAAAAGTTAATACAGATGGAGCCTCTAGTAGTTCCGGCAATGCAGGGGCAGGAGGAGTGTTTCGCAACAACAGTGGTTTTGTAACTGGTTGCTTCGCCTTTCCTATACAAAACAGCCCGGCTCACATAGCAGAACTAGAAGCGATCGCCTATGCAATTAAAGCTGCATGGGAAAGAAATTGGTAAAATCTTTGGATTGAATCAGACTCCCTCTACGCGGTAAATCTGTTAAACGGCAATAACAGAGAAGTCCCTTGGAGAATCAAAAGGAAATGGCAAGCATGCTTAAACATCCTCGAGTCTATGAGTTGGAGAGCCACACATATTTTCAGGGAAGGAAACCAAACGGCAGACAGACTAGCAAGCCACGGACAATCGGCTTCTTCTATTTGCTGGTGGCACTCGGCTCCTCACTTCTGTCAGGCCTTTGTGTTTTACGACATTTGCAATGTAGCCCATATTCGTTTTCTGTAATTTTCGTTTTTTTCTTTCTTATTTTTTCTTCTCTTCCCCGTCTGTAGTCTTTTATTTTTTTTAATAATATTCGGGATGTTGGTTGTGCTGGGGGTGCCAACCTAGTTGGGATGTCCTGCCTCCTTCGAGTCCCAACCTTTATATAAAAAAATCCTCTTAATGCCTTTAATAATATTCAGGCTATTCCGACAAACAGACTTGCCCTCAGAGATCATCTTAACTGCTTCTTGGTTATCAGACTCAACCAGAAGCTTCTTCACACCAAGATCCTTAGCCATCTTCAGGCCCGAAAGAATACCCCAAAGCTCGGCAGAAAAGGAAGAGCCCGATCCCAAATTCTGAGAGAAGCCAGACACCCATCTGCCACCAGCATCTCTAAGAACCCCTCCTGCGGCGATCCTTCCGTCCCTCAAACAAGAACCATCAGTATTAAGCTTAATCACCCCTTCACTAGGTCTACACCAGCCTAGAAGAATGACCTCCTTCCTCTGCACCACCTTAGCCGAGGGATCTTCACCAAAGCTATCAACCAAGGCCCTGATCTTTTTAGAAAAGAACTCAAGGATATTTGGTAAATAAACCACTCCATCTCCAAAGATCTCCTCATTCTGCCACTTCCAAATCTGATGGCACACAACCACAAAAAGGAGAACACCTTGATCCCCAGGCAGAAGATTCCCCTTAATCCCATCCACAAACCAATCATCTTCAGAGTGAGATAAGAAAGAAGGTAGCACATCCCTAGGAAGGATTCTCCTCCAAACCTCAAGACTTTTCTCACAGTCTCTAAGGGCATGACATAATGTCTCCTCAAACCCTCTGCATCTGCTGCAAGCTCCAGAATCCACCAGGTGCCTCCTTTTCCTATCTGAATTAGTCAGCAACCTATTCTTGGCTCCAAGCCAAAGGAAGCTCCTAATACGGTAAGGCACTTTTAAACCCCAAATTGTCTTCCAAACCCCTGGAGAAGCAGACTCCAAGTTCCGATGGAACTCCTGAAAAGCGGACTTACAAGAATAAGCCCCATTATTTGTTAGAGCCCAACATAAACTATCCTTATCCTCTAATTGATTACTTATGTGGACACTTCTAATAGAAAGGAGCGACTCCAGGCTGAGGTAAGATTCAAATTTATCCCAGATCCACTCACCTTCAGAATTCACAACATCAGCAATCTTCCAGTCATGAACATCTAACGGAGGCAAGGAAGTACACACTTCTAGTAAAGGTCTCTTACCAACCCACCTATCCTTCCAGAAACTGATGGATTTGCCATTACCCACATTCCACCCAACCCCAGTACAAAACTCAGCAAACACAGCACTGATGCCTTTCCAAAGAAAGGAGCAATTACTCACCCTCTCCTTAGGCCCCCCAAACACCTTATCCTTTCGATACTTCCCACAAATGAGCCTGACCCACAGAGCAGAAGGAAACTGCCACATATGCCAGAGGAGTTTCATTAATAAGACTCTATTATTATCTTTCGCTTTCCTAATGCCAAGACCTCCAGAAGCCTTAGGCAGACAAACCTCATTCTAGGGTACCAGATGGATCTTTCTACCCTCCTCAGATTCCCCCCACAGGAACCTACGGTTAATCTTATCAAGATCCTTAAGCACAGGATCCGGAAGTTGACAAGCCTGCATAATGTGGTTGGGAGTAGCACAATTAACGGATTGAACTAACGTGAGATGACCAGCGAGAGAAAGAGTCTTGGCTTTCCACGTAGCACACTTCAAATTCGCTTTATCCAAAGTATCTTTAAAAGAAGCTTTAGACACTCTCTCACTGTGGAGGGGAATACCCAGATACTTCCCAAGAGAATCCGTTAGAGGGATACCCGAAAGATCGCTTAATCTTTTACAGACTCTAGGGTTCATATTCTTAGAGCACATCATCTTAGACTTCTGGATGTTAAGTTTCTGCCCAGAGGCTGAGCAGAAACAGTCAAGAATATTCATAATAATGCTCAACTTCTCCTCATTACCCTCCAGAAAGATAAGGACATCGTCGGCAAAGAATAAGTGGGTCACCTGGGGGCAGAATCTATTGATAGCCACCGGGTGGAAACTCCCATCATCGATAGCATCCTGAATCAAGTGGGCAAGCCTCTCCATTGCAATCACGAAAAGGAAGGGGCTCATAAACTTTGTTAATATTAAGAAAATAAAATAATTTTTTAATGATATTTATCTAAATAAAAAAATAATACTAAATCATATTTTAATTATTTTTTTTGGTAGGAAAAGAAAGGAAAAAACAAAAACCAAAAAGAGGCATAACCCGGAATTAGCCTAGGGAAGCTAACCCCTACCACGTCATCCAAAAGGATATGAGAAAGGAAACCAGGAGGAGAGGAGGAAGTAGTAACCCCCAACATCTTCCCATGGCCCTCGGCAACTAACCGATGCCACCCGGTTCTGTTCTCTGAAAATATGGCTGAAATTGATGGTCTCAAAGGAAGAACAAATCCTTTTGATGCCTTCTATCAAATTCTGGTTATTCAAACAAATGGCATTATCTTCTGATATCATTTTGATAGCTTCGAGGTTATCAGATTCCACCAGAAGCTTCTTCAAGCCCAGACTCTTAGCAAGTCTAAGGCCAGAGAAGATCCCCCAAAGTTCAGCAGAAAAGGAGGAACCCATCCCAAGGTTCTGAGCGAACCCGGACACCCAAACACCACCAACATCTCTCAGGACTCTGATAGGGGCATTTCGTCCCTATCTCTTAGCGTGGTTTACGGTTTATTTTCGAGCTAAATAAATAAGTTTAATTACAAAAATAATACGTTTTAATAAAATAATGAAATAAAAGTAAAATCCGAGCTTTCGGTTAATTTCCTTTATTTTTAGTTGCATTTAGAGAATAAAATGTCAAGCTAACTCGGCTCGTGAGAAGTGTATTTCGCAGGTACAAAAATACAATACATGCAGGGCGTATTCCCATCCACGCGGGGCGTGCAGACAAGTGAGTCAGAAATAATTGATCAATCCTGAACCACCACATGGAATCTACTCAGCACACGCAGGGCGTGTCAACCACGACGCATGGCGTATGACATCTGTCAGAAAATGATTAACCCAATCCTGAAAGTCAGACTGCATTGTCCCCTAAGTCAACTATCAATACGCAGGGCGTGTTTTGGGATACGCAGGGCGTACATGGGGTAATTCGAGCAATAAAATGCCAGGAGCTCAAACACGCAGGGCGTATAGCAAGACACGCAGGGCGTCTCCTCCCATACGCAGGGCGTGTCCTGAGAATTCTGCACCCAATAATGTACCTCTATGATTGTACTTTGTGAAATTACCACTCCACCCCTAGCTTGATGTATAAATAAGAGTGACTAGCACTCATTTTAGTAATCTAGACTGAGCCATAGAGTTTAGTAACCTAGACTTGGCTATAGAGTTTAGACATTCAGATTTTGTATAGCTTTATTTTATCCCCTTTCGGGCTTGTTCGTTGATCCCGGCATTCCGTCAAAGTTCCGTTCCTTCTCCGTTCACCAAGCTCGAAAGTTCCACCTCCAAGTCCTAAGCGACGGCCTTGAGTTCGGTTGGCTAGTTCCACGGGCCAATTCTTCCCTCTTCGCTTGCCAATTAGCTTGCACTCTTCCTATGTACTAGGCTTGGTTGTATTCATCATTTATGCTTTCCACATTTATAATATATGGTTTGCAATTTCCGTTTCTATATACGTGCTGATGTTTATTACTTGTTTTGATGCTCATAATTGACTATTGTGTAGGGGAACGCGATTTCCGATGCCATCCGGGCTATCTTTAGGGATTCATATAGGTGTTGCCTTACCGAAAGTGACGCTCCAGAAACCGTAGGACTTGACACGCCACGGAACTTACGGGCCCTAGTTTCTGATCCCCAGCATTAGACACGCCTTGACTAGGAATCACGTAGTCTAAGTACTTCACGGGTCGGTCGAACTACACGTAGTCGTCTTTGCAAGAGTCGATTATTAATCGTATATACTCGGAGTCTTTGTTTGTCATATTTATAACTTATCATCGCCGTTGCACTTCATAGAGTATTTGTTATATAAAATCTGTCTTACCAATAGTTTAGGAATAGTTGGTGGTTGTCACCAAAACCCTTTAAAGTATTCACCGCTTAAATAACGTATAAAACCGAGTCGTTTAATACTTGTAGTTATAAATCCCGTGGATTCGATACCCGGTCTTAACCGGATTATTACTTGATACGACGGGGTACACTTGCCCCTAAGTAGTGACGTCTAGTGAATTTAGAGCAATTAGAAAGACCACATCCATAGTCCCATATCACACTACATCCGTAAACATACACCGCTAGACGAAACGCAGCATCAAGTTTTTGGCGCCGTTGCCGGGGATTTATAATTTCTTGCAATATTAGACAAAAACGTTTTATTGTTAGTTTAAGCACTCGTAAATATTACTTTCTTTTTGTGCGAATAAGTTATTTTGTTTCGTGTTGTTACTAATGATTTGTTTCATGGTATGATGCTTCATAGTCGTCATCGGTGGGACGACCGCATGGATGACGAACGCCCACACTCAACCTCGCAATTCGATGTGATAAATTCTTTGCTTAAAGATATTCATGAAAGTTTATCTAACACTGAGACATATTTCAGGGAAATAGGAAATCTATGGGCCAGATTGAAGTCTCCTCTTGATTCCGCCACGGACGAATCAATTCGAGATTCCAATTCGGTTCGCCAAAATAGGAAGCTCGAGTTAATTGAGTTTTCTCAAAAGGATCCCCTAAGGAATAAAAGTCGTTTCAGTTGTGAGAAAACGGACATCGATGAGTCGGTTGTGCGCGGACCCATGGAAATAAATCCAAAGTTAGAAGAGTCGGAGGTTCCTTCTACGTCGGAACATTTCGCTCTTTTTGAACTACCAAAAGAGTCAAAAAGGGAGCAAACTAAACTCTTCGATAATTTCTGTAAATATAGTTTTTGGTTTTTGTTAAATTCTTTTGGAGCTAACAATCCGTTTTGTAGGCACGGGTTGTTTATTCAAGAATTTGGATATCTTACGCGATTAGAGGCATTCACCTAGGATGGGAAGAAGTCAGGCTACTCCGACTCTAAACGTAGCATCGGTTTGAATTTCTCAAACCACTTGTTTACATATATCTAAACCATTTTTTTTATTTATTTGCACGCTTTCTTTATTTTTACATATGACATTTTTCCTGTGTCTTGTTATATTGGTACTATTTTTATTTTTATTTTTATTTTTATCTTTTCTCAAAAATTAAAAGAAAAACAAATCCCTTTAGAAATCCAAATATACGCGGGGCGTATACACCCATACGCCTCGCGTGTTCTGGGCTCTGCTCTTTTTCATAGCAAAAATTACAGAGGACGCGGGGCGTCCCTACTCCACGCCCTGTGTGGTTCCCTTTTCTACAAAGAATAAAAAGCCACGTGTCAGGGGCACGCAGGGCGTCCCTTCAAGCACGCCCCGCGTATCCTGGGGAGCTGCGAAATGTAGATTCCCCATGGCAACCTTTCCTCTTTCCTCCCCTATCAATCACCTCTTCCCCAAAAATCTTTCCCACTTCTCCACTCCACCTCCCTTTCTCTCCAATCACATCACAACCTTTTCAAATCCATAATAAATTCATCATAATCACTTTCTTAATTACTCATTAAGAATAATAAAAACATTAAACACACTACTAAAACCCATAAAAATTTGAAAAGACCCTCTTCAAAATTCAAAAAAAAAACGTGCATGCACGCGGGACGTACCCCTGTGTACGCCCCGCGTCTCCGCCTTCACCCAGAAAAAATCTAACTAGGAGACTTGACACGCAGGGCGTATCATACGGTACTCCCCGCGTGTCCTACCAAAATAAAGTCAGGAGGCGGGATACGCAGGACGTGGCCCCTTCACGCCCCGCGTGTCCCGCCTGGGAATCCGAACACTCTTGGATTCCCCCTTCTTTTTCTATTTAAACTTACCCTCCATTTCCCCTTTCTTCCTCACAAATCACTCCAACCTTCCCCACTATCTCTTCATTCTTGCTTCCCCCTCATACAACCATGACCCGAAGCAAGCGACCCGCGAGTGACCGCCCCCCACGTGCCACTCGTGCTCGCTCCGCTCGTTCCACCCAAAATCCACCATCTCCCGACCGGGAAGAAACCCCACCACTCACCCGACAATACCGGGCACCCTTCCACCTTCTCTCCGAGGCCGAGACCGAGGCTTATCACACCCTCTCCACCAATCAGCCCTTGGTCCTCCCGTACTTCACATTGGACACTCTCGAGCATGACAACATCCGTGATGCTTTCGTAGAACGCCTCCGCACTCTTGGTTTGGAGGACCACTTCCGGGCTCGTCATCATGTTTATCCATCCTTGGTATTGGAATTTTTCACCACCATGGCTTCCAACAATGTCCCGGGTGCGGCCCTTTTCACCTTCCGTCTACACAACAACCCCTTCTCCATTGACACTCAATGGATCCGCACTCACTTCACCAAACAAACTGAAGAGGGCATCGCTGCATGGCCGGATGGCGTCTCCGCTAAGGAATTATGGACCTCCATCATCGGGTCCAACAAATTTGACGTCTCCAACCTCCGGCCATCATGCATCCGAGACCCCGGCCTCCAATTTCTCCACCGGTTCATCAATTATTATTTCTCGGAGAAATCAGAGGCTGTCAAGGTGAACATTCACGAACTACTTGCCCTCTATTGTGCCGAAAATGAGCTTGCTTACGACTGGTCCTATCTCGTGGCGGTCCACCTCCACACAATGCCACGATGGAAGCGGGCTCAACTCGGTTTGGGCCACCTCATCACTATCTTTGCCACCTCCGCCCTCGGCGCAACTGCCTTGGATCGCCTCCCAAGCCACGAACCATGGCCGCTAAGTAAGAACGCTTTCAAATCCCTTGGGCAGCCTACTTCCGGTCCGGGGGAGAGTTCGGGGGCGGCCCGCCATGCGGAGGAGAACCAATATCAGGGGGATAGTGGTTCGGACTTGGACATGGGGCTTAACTTCAGCCCACCACCCAACCATGACTTCAATGACATTTATTCCCGGTTGGGTGCGGTGGAGGCCCATTTCGATTCCTCGCTTCGACACCCTTGAAGCTCACCGCCTCATGGATCACTCAACTTTCACCACCCGTTTTGACGCGCTTGAGGCGCAATGAAGAGAGGATCGGGCCAACTTTGACGCTTTTACCAACACCTTCTTCGCCCACTTCAACATCCGCGACCCAACTCCGCCTTCTTCTTAGTCCCTTAGTCTTTGTGTTTTCTTTATTTTTTCTTGTTTTCGTTTGTGTTTCATTACTTTCGTTATCCCCTATGTACTTTTAATTTTGTTAATCGTATTGTATGCTTTGTTATTTCCGCTTTTATGTGTTTTGGAATAGCCGGCACGCAGGGCGCCCACCAAACTACGCCCCGCGTGCCCCAGTTAATTACGTAATAATCGGACCAAGAGCAGAAACACGTAGGGCGTCCCATTCGGTACGCCCCGCGTGTTTCCACCTCTGGTCCCAACGTGTTTAAAAAACACCTTTTGCGCAGGACGCCTCTTCTGGCACGCCCTGCGTGGGGACCAGCAATCTGGGCCCCCTTCCTTTTTAGCTTTATCTTCATTTTTGCTTTTGTTTTCTTTCTTTTCTTTTGCGACGTTTTTGGAATTAACGTCACCTTTAAACACGCGGAGGGTCGTGCAACCCCGCACTTTCAGTTTGTTTTACACTAAACAAAAACAAAAATCAAATAACATCAAAATAATTAAACAAATTTATTAGCTCATAAATAATTCCGACACACCACCTCCCTCGGAAATCAATTAAAGTTCCGTTATTTGGCTTTAAAAGTAAAAACATCGAAACAAAGGATCGGTTTCGTTAAGGAATTTTGGTCTTAGTTCCGAAGTTAGGGTAAAAAAAAAAGGGCGGCCCGGTCGCATTACGCGTCCCCGCTGAGCGAGGGTCCGGGGAGGGGTCCCACCACAAGGGTGTATTGGGGGCAAGCCTTCCCTTGCCAATTTAATTGGCAAGAGGCCACTCCTAAGACTCGAACCCGTGACCTCTGGTCACACGGCAACAACGTTTTACCGTTGCGCCAAGGCTCGCCCTCAGTTCCGAAGTTAGGGTATTTATGCAAAATCTAGGTTTGTACTAATCAAAAGCATTTGAGTCCTAACCCACGGGTCATCTCCATAATAAAGTTTAAAAGGCAATAAAAATGGGATAGTTGAGAATTTAGCGAAAACTCGATAGTACACAATTTAAACCCGAATCTTTGTGAGGTATGTTTGAGCCTAAAAGAGTTCGTACGAGAACTCTAATTCTTTCACAATTTTTCGAGAGCTTTGACTTCACTCGACTCATAGAATGTGCATCCAATACCGGGTTAAGTACACTTATTTTTTTGGTAAAAAGGCAATAGATGATAAAACCGAACCCACTTAGGCTAATTTTTCTTAATTTATTTTTCTCGTTTTCATTAAACATTAGAAAACCCCTTCGAGCCTAATAACCCATTTTTTGTTAATACCCTTTCAACATCCAACCCTTTTTCCTCTTGTCCAAATACCGACAAAATCAATTTGCACCCGAATTATCCGAAATAAGTCACGACCTTAGCAAATGAGTACCATAAGCTTTCAAAATTTTGTTTTTGTGCCTCTATCAAAACAAAGGATACGATAAAAGTAAAAAAGGCATTCTCAAGCTCCACCCGAGCAATTTTGAAGTACATCTTGTAAAAATTAGCTAAGGCCGAAGCAAAACACGGTGAGATCATAAGTCGTTTTTTTTTTGGAACTTGAGTTTCTCAAAAACTAACCACCAAAAAGCCTCCCACATTACAACCCCCCTCCGGGTTCATTTTTAATATTGCCTAAACCATAAAAGTAGGAGGAAAAACCTGGATAAAAATGCAAATTCAACATGATCTCGAGTAAGTGCAAAGAAGAGCGATAAAACACCGACCCACCTAAAATTGAGCGTAAGAGCGAAATTCCGTGGTGAGGTACTATCGGGTTCTCAAAAGATAAATCAACCCCCGTTAATATTGCCTATTAATCTTGATCATGGAGGTTTCAAACAAGTTTTGTACTCAATTGTTTGCGTGGTTACTTACCGAAACCTTTGCATAAAACCATAGCTTTGAAACCACGCACTTGGTAAAACCCCGAAGGTTTGTTTCTTAATCATCTCAATCCCTTGTCTTTCGATTTCTTTTTACTTGAGGACAAGTAAAACTTTAAAGTCCGAGGAGGTTTGATAGGGGCATTTCGTCCCTATCTCTTAGCGTGGTTTACGGTTTATTTTCGAGCTAAATAAATAAGTTTAATTACAAAAATAATACGTTTTAATAAAATAATGAAATAAAAGTAAAATCCGAGCTTTCGGTTAATTTCCTTTATTTTTAGTTGCATTTAGAGAATAAAATGTCAAGCTAACTCGGCTCGTGAGAAGTGTATTTCGCAGGTACAAAAATACAATACACGCAGGGCGTATTCCCATCCACGCGGGGCGTGCAGACAAGTGAGTCAGAAATAATTGATCAATCCTGAACCACCACATGGAATCTACTCAGCACACGCAGGGCGTGTCAACCACGACGCATGGCGTATGACATCTGTCAGAAAATGATTAACCCAATCCTGAAAGTCAGACTGCATTGTCCCCTAAGTCAACTATCAATACGCAGGGCGTGTTTTGGGATACGCAGGGCGTACATGGGGTAAATCGAGCAATAAAATACCAGGAGCTCAAACACGCAGGGCGTATAGCAAGACACGCAGGGCGTCTCCTCCCATACGCAGGGCGTGTCCTGAGAATTCTGCACCCAATAATGTACCTCTATGATTGTACTTTGTGAAATTACCACTCCACCCCTAGCTTGATGTATAAATAAGAGTGACTAGCACTCATTTTAGTAATCTAGACCGAGCCATAGAGTTTAGTAACCTAGACTTGGCTATAGAGTTTAGACATTCAGATTTTGTATAGCTTTATTTTATCCCCTTTCGGGCTTGTTCGTTGATCCTGGCATTCCGTCAAAGTTCCGTTCCTTCTCCGTTCACCAAGCTCGAAAGTTCCACCTCCAAGTCCTAAGCGACGGCCTTGAGTCCGGTTGGCTAGTTCCGCAGGCCAATTCTTCCCTCTTCGCTTGCCAATTTTCCACTGACATTCCCTCACCGGCCGCCACGTCAATCCCAACCCGCACACCCCCTGCGGCCAAAGATGACCCCGATAGTGCGCTCATCTCGCCCGCAGCCGCAGGAGCGCCAGGAGCGCCATCGCCCCTCACTAAGGCATCACTCGCCCCCTGGACGGCCGAAGCACTCTCCTGGCCAGGCGCCTCGCCACCACTCCTAAAATTTCTCCCCCCGCCTTCGCTAATCACCCCTGGCTTAATGAAACCCGCTCCGCCTGCCACCCTCCTACCGCGATACCCAATCCTCGGATCCTCGCCTCTCCCCTGAACCTCACGTCGGATCCCATCCCCATATCCCGGCTCGCCATCACCCATCCACCTATTTCTCGAAACTCTACCATCCTCCTCCTCCTTCGCCCTTACCGACCCCAGATCCACTCCGCTCCCCTCACTAGCGATCCGATCCACCCTGTCCGAAGGAAAACGACCGCCCGCACCGCCCAGACCAGCCCTCTCCGCCGATCGTTCTCGTTCACGCGATTTCTCCTTCATCACCAATTATTTAGTTTGTAGCATTATTATTTATTCTTAAATAGTTAATTCATAAGTGAAATGGTAGTGTGGTGGTGAGCATTAAAGTTTACATTCTAAAGGTCCAATGTTTGAATCCTACCTTTCTTAAAATTTATATTTTTTTTAAAGTAAACATGTCTAAAATCAAACCGGATCAAACCGCATAACCGGCACTGGGTCAACCGATTTGTGGTTGAATCAGTCGGTTAAACGGTTTTAAACGGTTTTCAAAAATTTAATAACCGGACCACCTTCGGCTCGGAACTGTGACCGGTTTCGATCGAACCGGGTTGAACCGGCCGGTCCGATCCAGGTTTGATAACCTTGGATTTTAGAGAGAGAAAATTAAAAGAGAAGAGAGAAAGAAAAAAATTAAAGAGATGAGAAGAATGGTATAATTGACTTTTATTTGTGATAATTAGATAATAAGGGGAGGTTAATTTATAAAATAAATAAATATAAGGATCCAATTAACTCTTTTCCCTTTTATTTTTAACACCGTTAGTCAATTTGATATGTGTTTGCAAACGGAATGAACCTCAAGGTACCATTTTGTAAACTTTTAAACCACAAGGGTGCCGATTGAAAACATGTATAACCACATGGTTTATTTTTATATTTTTCTCTAAAATTTATTAATATCGAGGAGATAAAATATTTTTTTTTGATGATATTTACCTAAATAAAAAATCAATACTAAATAATATTTTAATATGACATAATATATATATATATATATATATATATATATATGGGTGAGATCTAGCGTAACAAGGGTTTAAGTTCTGACAATGAGCTTATTGTGTGACATAACAAAACTACGTAGTTTTGATGATAATTAAAAAGGACAAGGTGGCAAATTGGTAAATAAAATGAAAGAGATGATAGAGAAAATTGTTTTATTTTTTTTTCTTTAAAATGCATTTTCCCAACTTTTCCAATCTCATTTTTCAAAAAATTTTATACCGTTGGACTCGTCTTAATTAAACGGTCATTTTAAGATCCATGAAGCTCAAGTAAAAAAATTTCCGGTGAACGGAATTCGGGTGGATGTTTTCCGGTGAGAAAAAAAGTACCCAGAAAATTCTTAAAAAATTTCAGAACATGTAAAAAATTATTCTAAGAAACTTTAATTCTTGGGTCGAAATGGGATTTCTTACAGTTTAGTCCCAATAAAACTTTTTCCTTAATTTTATCCATTTTATATGCTTCAACAATTTTTTGGGACTATACCGTAAGAAATCCCACTTCGACCTAACAATTAAAGTTTCTTAGAATAATGTTTTATATTTTCTAGAATTTTTTGAGAATTTTCTGGGCACTTTGTTTCTCGCCAAAAAACGCTCACCCGGATTCCGCTCACCGGAATTTTTTTTACTTGAGCTTCAGGGATCTTAAAATGACCGTCTAATTTAGACGAGTCTAATAGTATAAATTTTTTTGAAAACCAAGGTTAGAAATGTCGGAAAAATGTATTTTAAAGAAAAGAAATAAAACATTTTTCTGTTGGAACAATACAAGTATTATGTTGGAACAAATGGTACACTGATTTGGAACAATGTAAGTAGGACAAAAAACGTGTCCAGAAAATTATCAAAAAATTCAAAAACATGTAAAATATCATTTTAAGAAACTTTAATTCTTGGCTCAAAGTGAAATTCCTTACAGTTTTGACCCAATAAATTGTTGAAGCATGTAAAATATATAAAATTAAGGAACAAGTTTTATTAGGACTAAACCGTAAGAAATCCCGCTTCGACCCAAGAATTAAAGTTTCTTAGAATAATGTTTTACATTTTTTGAAATTTTTTAAGAATTTTCTGGGCACTTTTTTTCTCGCTAGAAAACGCCCACCCGGATTCCGTTCACTGGAATTTTTTTTTCCTTGAGCTTCAAGAATCTTAAAATGACTGTCTAATTTAGATGAGTCTAATAGTATAAAAAATTTCAAAAAACGAGGTTAGAAATATCAGAAAAATGTATTTTAAAGAAAAAAAATAAAACAATTTTCTGTTGGAACAATATAAGTATTATGTTGGAAAAAATGGTACACTGATTTGGAACAACGTAAGAATGACAAAAAATGTGTCCAGAAAATTATCAAAAAATTCCAAAACATGTCAAACATTATTTTAAGAAACTTTAATTCTTGGCTTAAATCGAGATTCTTTACATTTCTTTATCCAACAAATTGTTGAAGCGTGTAAAATGGGTAAAATTAAGAAATGAGTTTTATTGGGACTAAACCGTAAGAAATCTCGCTTCGACCCAAGAATTAAAGTTTCTTAGAATAATGTTTTACATTTTCTGAAATTTTTTGAGAATTTTTTGGACACGTTTTTGCTCGCCGGAAAACGCCCACCCGGATTCCGTTCACCAGAATTTTTTTTACTTGAGCTTCATGGATCTTAAAATGACCGTTTAATTAAGACGAGTCCAACGGTATAAAATTTTTTGAAAAACGAGGTTGGAAAAGGTGGGAAAATGCATTTTAAAGAAAAAAAATAAAACAATTTTCTCTTTCCTTTTATTTACAAATTTGCCACCTCCTTTTGGTTAATTACAAAATTGGTCATTGTCACACAATAAGGTTTGTCACATCATAAGAGATGTGTCACACATGATCTCTCATCTATATATATATTAAAAGGACATAATATATAGGGAAACGTATAAAAATAAACCTCGTGGTTACACCTGTTTTCGAACAACACTCATGTGGTTTAGAAGTTTGCAAAATGGTACCATGTACTTCATTCCGTTAGCAAACACATACCAAATTGACTAACGGTGTTAAAAGTCAAAGGAAAATAGTTAATTTGGTCCTTATATTTATTTATTTTATAAATTAACCCCTTTATTATCTAATTATCATAAATAAACCCCAAAATAAAAAATAAACATCAAATACACTATCTTCTCATTCTCTCTTTAATTTCTTATTTTTGTTCTTCTTTCTCCTTTCTCTCTCTCCAATCTTTGTTAATTTCTCTTACTAAAATCAATTGAATTTTCATCACTTTCTAAATCTAATCTTTAATTAGCTTACTTATATCATAAAACAACAATTATCACCCAATCCAACTGAAAATAAAAACTCTTGTACCAAAAATTAGAGTTCTTAAACCCTCGCCTGGACCATGGTCACTATCACTCCACCTCCGGCCACTGGAATTCCGTCTGATGACCCCATCCTGCAATTCAATATCATCTGAGCATCAATGGCCATACCGGCATCGGAAGCTGCATTCTGTTAAAAGGAATATGATTAAATTAAATTAAAAGGAATGTTAATTGGGAGGGTATTTATAGGTTGAAGATTGAGAAAGTTAGAGAGGATGAAGTCAAAATATTCAAAGTCAAAACTAGAATTAAAAAATAATAAAGTAAGCTAATTTGGATTGTGTAATCGGTAGAGTTTTTTTTTTCATTTGGATTGTGCGATAATTATTGTTTTATTATATCAAGTAAGCTAATTAAAGATTAAATTTGGAAAGATATGGAAATTCAATTGATTTTAGTGAGAGATATTAATAAAGATGAGAGAGAAGAACAAAAATAAGAAATTAAAGAGAGAAGGAGAAGATGATGTATTTGATGTTTATTTTTTATTTTGGGGTTTATTTGTGATACTTAGATAATAAGGAGGTTAATTTATAAAATAAATAAATATAAGGGCCAAATTAATTCTTTTCCCTTTGACTTTTAATACTGTTAATCAATTTCGTATGTGTTTGCTAACGGAATGAAGTACATGGTACCATTTTAAAAACTTTTAAACCACATGAGTATTGTTCGAAAACAGATGTAACCACAAGGTTTATTTTTATACTTTTCTTTAATATATATTCTTAAATCGTTAATAATAATCATAAATGAAATGGTGTAACGGTGAGCATGTACTGTTTACGATTGAAGGATCCAAAGGTTCAAAACTTGTCTCTATTAAATTTAGGTGTAACGGTGAGCATTTACTGTTCACAATTAAAGGAACCAAAGGTTCAAAATTTATCTCCATTAAAATTTAATTTAATTTTAAGCTTAATAGACATCCAATCCCCTAAACTTGTAACTTTTTTTCATTTGGCCCCTAAATTGAGGGGACAACCTCTTAACCCCCTCAACTCTCTAAAAACATCACATACAGCCTCTTACACCCCTATGTTCGGTCAAAATATTGACCCGTGTAACAGTAATGCCACATGTCATTTTTTATTAAATTTTTCCAATGAGACCCCTGCTCGGCGAGCAAGCTCATTTGTGCTCTGCGAGCAACTATCAGAGATGGATTTCGATCAGAATTTTTATGGCAGAATGGGTCCAGCGGTTGTAGAATTTTTTTATGCACAGTTAAAATGGAACCAAGTTGAACTAATCGATCCAATTCGGTTCTTTTTTAAAACCACACTAATAGTAATATCTATTGATAATACTAATAATACTTTAAGAATATAGAAAGCATTTATAAAAATTTATGAAATTAACGTATGAGTAATTCAAATTAATTTAAAGGAAATACAATTGATAGAAAGTGTGAACACATCTTTATTTTAGGAATTTACCTTTAAAATTTTTGAAATTGTTTGGTAATTATGCAATTAATTCAGCAATTAAGGAAATCAATACTAGAAAATCGCGGTTATGGTTTTGCTTTAATTATGTGGTTAAATCAAATTTAATGAAGAAAGAATCGATAGACAGTTACGATATTGTAGTGAGAGAGGGATATGGGTTATAAAAGGAGTATGAAGAACAAATAACATAAAACCAGAACAACAAGAAATTTCAATTTCTGATTCTCTATATAAATCTCTTAGCTTTTTAGTTTTAATCACATTCGACTCCGTCTGGCATCTCCACCACCGCCTTGTTTTCCCTTCCTATTCTCTAGCTTTCTTATCTCCGATCAGATTTGGTTGTGATTTTTCCCACCCTTGGATTTCAATTATGATTCCTACTACAACAACAACAACAACAAAGCCTTAGTCCCGAAATGATTCGGGGTCGGCTAACATGAACCATCATATAAAACCGTGAAAATCAAGTCGTGTCAGCGACACAGATTCGCTCCCTCCACTCCGTCCTATCCACTACCATATTTTCCTCAATTCCCAATAAACTCATATCACTCTCGATCACCCTCCTCCAAGTTTGCTTAGGTCTTCCCCTACCCCTCACCACTACATCCCTTTGCCACTCTTCGGTTCTCCTAACCGGCGCATCAAGCGCTCTACGTCTCACATGGCCAAACCACCTTAGTCGGTTTTCTCTCATTTTATTCTCAATAGATGTGACCCCTACTTTTGTCCTAATTATTTCATTACGCACCCGGTCCTTTCTCGTGTGACCACACATCCATCTCAACATACGCATCTCCGCCACCGACATCTTATGGATGTGGCAGTGTTTCACTGCCCAACACTCCGTACCATATAACAATGCTGCTCTAATTGCCGTCCGGTAGAATTTTCCCTTCAATCTATTAGGCATGCCGGGATCACAAAGGAAACCCGTAGCACTCTTCCACTTCGACCAACCAGCTTTAATCCTATGGGCAACATCTCCATCTACTTCTCCATCCGTTTGGATAATAGATCCTAAATACCGGAAGCAATCCGAGGCCTGAACAACTCTCCCATCTAGGGTGATTGTCCCTGCCTCCCTACTCCTACGGCCGCTAAACTTACACTCCAAATATTCTGTCTTACTTCGACTCAACTTAAAGCCTCTAGATTCTAGAGTTTGCCTCCATAGTTCCAACTTCATCTCCACTCCTTCTTTCGTCTCATCAACCAACACAATATCATCTGCAAACAGCATGCACCATGGTATACCATCTTGAAGTGAACTTGTTAGTTCATCCATAACGATGGCAAAAAGAAATGGGCTTAGTGCGGAACCTTGATGCACTCCAATCGTAATAGGAAACTCTTCAGTTTTCCCAACACTAGTACGTACACTCGTGCATACTCCCTCATACATGTCCTTTATGATGTCAATATATTTCCGCGAAATGCCTTTCCTTATCAAGGCCCACCAAAGTACTTCCCTTGGTACCTTATCATATGCTTTCTCCAAGTCAATGAAAACCATATGCAAGTCTTTCTTCTTATTTCGATAGTGCTCCATTAATTCTCTCATTAGATGGATGGCTTCCATAGTTGATCTTCCCGGCATAAAGCCAAACTGGTTTTCCGAGATCTTCACCGTCCTCCTTAGCCTTTGTTCAATCACTCGCTCCCAAAGTTTCATAGTGTGACTCATTAATTTGATTCCCCGATAGTTGGCACAATCTTGGACATCGCCTTTGTTCTTATACAAAGGGATTAAGGTACTTTTCCTCCATTCTGATGGCATCTTATTGTTTCTCCAAATTTTGTTGAAGAACGTCGTCAACCATTCGATTCCTCTTTCTCCCAAACATCTCCAAATCTCAATAGGGATGCCATCAGGTCCTACTGCTTTCTTCAACTTCATCTTACTTAATGCCATTTTGACTTCACCCTTTTGAATTCTCCGCAGGCATTCATGATTTATCATATCGTGATGGATACTTATATCTCCAACATCTTGTTGGCGATCTCCATTAAATAAGTCATCAAAATAGGACCTCCATCGTTCCTTGATATCCTTATCTCCAACTAGGACTTTCTGGTCCACATCCTTCACACATTTAACTTTTCCGAGATCTCGCGTCTTCCTATCTCTCATCCGAGCAATTCTATATATGTCTCTTTCCCCTTCTTTCGTATCCAATCTTGTATACAGATCCCGATTCACCTTTGCTCTAGCATCTCGTATGACCTTCTTTACTTCCCTTTTAGCCTCTTTGTATTTTTCGTAGTTCTCGTCACTCCTACATTTCCCCAATAGTTTATAGGATTCTCTCTTACTCTTTACTGCTTGTCGTACTTCTTCTGTCCACGAAGATGTGTCCTTACCCGGTGGCATGCTACCTTTAGATTCCCCTAGAACTTCCTTCGCTACTTCCCTTATACTATGCTCCATCTTATTCCATATCGAATCTATATCTGAATCCATATTGCAAGTCCAAATATCTTTTTTGGTCATCTCATCCACAAATTTTTGTTGATTCTCCCCTTGCAATTTCCACCACTTAATCTTAGTCTCTACTTGAGGTGTTTGTTTTCTTATACATTTCCTACTTCGAAAATCTAGCACCACTACTCTATGTTGGGTTGTCGTACTCTCACCAGGGATCACCTTACAATCAATATAACTCTTTCTCCAAGCACTCCTTACTAAGAAGAAGTCAATTTGGCTCGCATTACCGCCACTCCGATAAGTCACTAAGTGGGATGTTCTCTTCATAAACCATGTGTTCATGATACTCAAGTCATAGGCTGATGCGAATTCCAAAATATCATTTCCTGCTTCATTCTTATCTCCAAAACCATACCCTCCATGAACACTCTCAAACCCATCTCGCCTAGAACCCACGTGTCCATTGAGATCACCCCCTAGTACCATTTTTTCATCCCTAGGAACCTGTTGCACCACTTCCTCTAAGTCATCCCAAAAAGCTTGTCTTATAGACACATCTAATCCTATTTGTGGCGCATATGCACTAATGACATTCACAACCTCATCCCCTATCACTAGCTTAACACTCATAATTCTATCGCTCTTCCTGGACACCGCTACTACCTCATCAATATACTCCCTATCAATAAGAATACCTACTCCATTTCTACCCTTATCCTTTCCTGAGTACCAAAGCTTATAACCCCAAGGAGCTATCTCTCTAGCCTTGGCTCCAACCCACTTGGTTTCTTGTAGGCATAATATATTTATTCTCCTCCTCTTCATAACATCTACAATTTCAGCTAATCTTCCTGTCAAAGAACCTATGTTCCATGTCCCAAAGCGTAACCTACTACCCTTACCCCTACCCCTACCATTACCGTGGACTAGCTTATTTACCCGCAACCCTTGCATATTTGACACCACCCCCGGGTCCTGGGGTGGCGCGCCGCTTCAGGGCGACGACCTAGCAACCCTTGCACATTTATCACTACACCCGGGTCTAAGAAGTGCAGCGCGTCGCTGAGTAGGGAACGTCCCAACGGTATTTATATTATGGTTCATGTCATAAGATGTGGCTAAGTTTTACGCTGGCCGCCACAAACCTACCGCAACCCTCCTCCTTTGTCCGGGCTTGGGACCGGCTGTAAAGGCCACCAAGTGACCCTCACAGGCGGAGTTATGATTCCTACTACATCATCATCAAATCCTTATCCAGCAGGTTTCTTACAGTGATTCTGAAGATGAAGTCAAAGAGCTAGAGTTGGTGTTCCGCTTCAAATAGCGATGGAAGTAGTATCAATATATCTTTTACATCTACGAGAAGAGATCAAAAGGTATTTGTTATTTCTTATTTTTATAGAAGCCAAAAAGTATAATTAAGTCTCTGAACTTTACGTCTAAGGATCAAGCTTCTGATTAATTGTTTTTCCACAGCTATTGATTATTGATTTGTTATGGATTTTGTCTTTATTTAACTTTTCTATCGAGTTTAGGAGATGAGAAGATCGATTTGGCGATTCTAACGTTGAAAATCAAAAAATGGGAGAGGAGAAAATAAAGTTTAGAAAAGTATACTGGAAATTAATTTCTATAATTTCGTTTTAGTTCTTAATTTTTATCTCTCCTAATCAATGAATTCTTATTTTTATTTGTCAATGTCAACAAGTCGAATCGCCCTAATAATAGTATCAATGATCAATGGCTCAATGTCGAAAAATAAATAATCAAGGGCTTAATCCTTAAAACAGTTAAGAGGCTTAATTATGCTTTTTACCAATATATATAGTGGGACTTATTAATTTTGGATGAATATAATGCAAAATAATGATCAATAAAAGCTACGTTTCACTATATTGTACTATAAAAAATAGTCATTATTAGTGAAGTTTTTTTTTGTGTGAAATTTGTTCCACAAATTAATTAAGTGTTATAATATATTTAATATCCCTTAATTTTATTATAATTCTAAATAAATAAATTAACTCAGTCATATTTAATTGTAATTTTGAAAAGGGAAAATTACACAGAAATTCATCTTTTAACAATTATTTACAACTATGTCAAATCATAATTTTGGATTATGTTAAACTAGTAAAATCAGTTTAGAATATATTTTGTGATTTATAAATTGGAAGTTTAGAATATATTTTGTGATTTATGAATTGCATATTTTTTAATGATTAGAATTTATAAATTAGAAGTTTAGAATATATTTTGTGATTTATGAATTGGAGTCTAGAATTTTTAAACTAGATTATAAAATCATAATATATAGGGAATAATGACATATTAAGAATTAAGTTTGGTGATATGACTTAGTTCTAATTTTATACTTATTTATGATATTCATGTATTTGACCCTTTTAAAAAAAGTAACAGAATTAATAAATTAACCTATAATATTTAATTGTAATTCTAAAAAATTAAGAATTCATAAAAAATTAATATATTAACCCATTTAGTTTAACACAAAATTTAATTTTATCATAAATTAACCCATTTTATTTTATTCTTATAATATTATGTATTGTGAAAAATAACCCATTTCAATTTTTCTTATCTAGTATTTAGTTAAAATATTCTGAAAAACACTATCAAAACTAACAATATTATTATTTTATTTTTACTATATTATATATTTTCCTTACACAGTTATATAAAAAATAATAATAATGTCCCACTAAAATAGTAAAGTTAAAATCACCAACAGAGGACAAGATGGTAGATAAAAACAAGTAAAAAATAAATACGGAGTAAAAAAAGGAGGCATGATTACTTTGAAAACTAAAAAAGTCTTTGATTTGATGTTGCATGATCTATTTATGTACTTTGGTTCCTATTTCACCGTAAAGGGTCATTTTTCTTATTTTTCTAGGAACAAAGATTGCATATTTATTGAGTGAAGTGACTTTTTCAGATTTAAGAATTTTCAACTCTTGTTTAAGTAGGCCAAAGCAGAAGAAAGACCATGGTGTCATAGTTTCATAAAAACTGAAAGAAAAATATGGGCCCTTGTAAGTCGTGTAAACCGAAAATGTAATGCGTTCATTGTATAAAAAATGACACATTTTATGGTTACAATGTTCGACAAATGAGTATAATTAGCTATTATGAGAAACTGTCATGAATCTTTCCTTTTTTGTTGTTCTATTGCAGCTGCTCGGAAATGACAGAAAAGGAAATTGTAGAATAATGTCTATTGTCGTAGAAATTGCAACGACAATGTGTGTTTGCAATCCACTGGAATGATAAAGGTTTGTTATATCTTATAAAGCTGCATTAGACTGTTTTACTCCGTTTACTTTATAAAAAAAGCAAAGAAGTTATTGCAAAAAATTACACTCTTCTTGATATACAAGGATAATGAAGGAGTTGACATCTTTTTGATATTGAAAGTTGATTTAAGCATCCATAAGATTCACAGTTTGTAAAAGTTGTTTGCGCTATTGGAAGAAGCTATTGAATTCTTCTGAATAATAATAACATTTCTTATCTTCATACATTAAGAAGAGATATAAATGATAGTGTAAAAATTGAGAATCTGCAATATTTGATTAAATCACTTCTTCCTTATGTGGACCAAATATGTGAACAACAAACTCAAGAGGTTAAAATTGATACTAGAATAAGTGATGGTCTTTTACTATTTTCCTTTAGCTTTATTACGAGTTTGTGTTTTGAATTTAACATGTCAAATGCTCTTGTATCCAATCATTGACTATCACCACAGATGTTCAAATTGTGCTTATCAACTCTGTCTCAGTTGTTGTCAAGATATTCATGACGAAAGCTTCCAAATCTATGATTATATTAATGGTGGACATCCACTGCCTCATGATCTTAAAAAAACTGAGGATCTAAGTGAGTTGTCAAATTTCATATGGAATGCCAATTAGGATGGGAGCATTTTTTGTGCTATAAAAGAATTGGGCGATTGTATATTGAAGCTAAAACATATCCTTCCACTGGGACGGATTTTAGAATTGAAAATGAAGGCTTTAGACTTGCTCGGGCTTTATAACAAAAAAAAAAAAAAACCAGTTTGATGTAAGTATTATGATATCGGAAGACAGATGTCGAAGAAATCATCTTACAGAGAAACATGTGATGAAAATTACTTGGATTATCGAGCTTTTGATAATATTCAAGAGATCAAGAGTTTTTTAACTTCCAAAGACATTGGGTTAAATGTTAACCTGTTATAGTTCATGATGCCCTTCAGATTACACATACTTTGAGTTCGGAGCCAATGGTAATGTGGCGTGCATTATGTGAAAGTTTTGACTTAGACTCAACTTCTAAGATGTCTAAAGTATTGCATGGCTTCTTGTGAGGTTAACAAAATAATGTTCAATGTATTTTATCAAATTCATATGTATGTCAAGGCCTGTATATCGTTTTTTCCATTTTTTTTGCTAATTTTGTTAAAATATTCGGAGGAGTATATGGAACAGAGAAGATATCAAAACTTTTCGGCTAAGATGCTAAAGCTGAAGGATTGGCCCCTATCTGATAAATTTGAAGAACTCTTTTCGTGCCACTATGATGAGTTTATAGCGCTTTGCCTTTTCAAGAATATAGTGATCCTAAGGCCAGTATCCTCAACATTGTTGTGAAATTTCTACTAGGTTTTCTCAAACCATTATTGGGTCCAAAAACTTATATTGCTTATGGCACTAGAGAAAACTTGGAATCGGTCATAGAGTCCCCTCTTCCAAGTTCTTCTCTAGTGCCATAAGCAATATAAGTTTTTGGACCCAAGTGTGGTTTGAGCAAACCTGGTGGAAATTTTATAGCAATGTTGAGCATATCGACCTTAGGATCACAGTATTCTTGAAAAGGCAAAGTAATAATAAACTCATCATATTGGCACGACAATAAGTCTTCGAATTTATCAGATAGGGGCCAATCCTTCAGCTTTAGAATCTTCGGCCAAAAGTTTTGATATCTTATCTGTTCCATATACCCCTCTGAATATTTCAACAAAATTAGCAAAAATTAGAAAAAAACGATATACATGCCTTCGGATCCATGTGAATTTCATAAAATACATATAACATTATGAGGTTAACCTTATAAGAAGCCGTGCAGTAATTGAGACATCTTAGAGGTTGCGTTTATATCCAAACTTTCACATAATTCACGCCACATGACCATTAGCTCCCAACTCAAATTATGTGTAACTTGAAGGATATCACGAACTATAATAGGTTCACCTTTAACCCAATGTCTTTGGAAGTTAAAAAACTACTTATCTTCTTGAATATTTTCCAAAGCTCGATAATACAAGTAATTATCATCATATCGTTCTCTACAAGTTGCTTTCTTCGACATCTATCTTTTGGTATCATAATACTTTCACATCAAACTGGCAATTTCTCTGTTAGAAAGCCCAAGCAAGTCTCAAGACTTCATTTTCAATTCTAAAATTCATCCCATTGGAAGGATATGCTTTAGCTCCAATATATAACCGTCCAATTCTTTTGGAGCACAAAAAATGCCCCTATTATAATTGGCATTCCATATGAAATTCGTCGAGATTCTTAGTATTTTTTAGATCACGAGGTATTGGATCTTCACCAAGCATATAGTCATAGCTTTGGTTTGTATATTGAAACTCCATTATAGCATGATTTTTCAAGCTTCCTTTATGAATTTCTTGACAACAACTGAGACATATTTCATAAGAAAAATTTGGATATCTACAGTGATAGTCAACAATTGAAGTTGCAATTGAGATTCTCAGCAATAACGCGCTCATCTTTATTACATAAATTCGCTTCTACCTTATGTAATGTACCTAGATACATGAGCATTTGATAAGTTAGATTCAAAACACAAACTCATAATAAAGCTAAAGGAAAATAGTAAAAGAACATCATTTATTCTAGCCTCAATTTTAACCTCTTGAGTTTCTTGTTCACATATTTGGTCCAGATAGGGAATAAGTGATTTAATCAGATATTGCAGATACTCAACTTTTTCACTGTCGTCTATATCCCTTCTTGATTTATGAGAACAAGATATGTTATTATTATTCAGAAGAACTCAATAGTTTTTAATACTGCAAAACAACTTTTACACTGCCAATCTTATGAATGCTTAATTCAACTTTCAATGTCAAAAAGTAGCCATATGATTATTTTCATTAGATTTTTGGCAGCTGAAATTATTCCCCTACAATTTCGTATAAGATCAAACTGCTCTGTCATCATTGTATATCTAGAAGAATGTAATTTTTTGCAGTAACTTGTTTGATTTTTTTATCAAGTAAATGGAGTAAAAAAGTATAGTGCACATGTGCCACAAGGCTTATTGTTGCATGCACAGAAATTTGATCTTTTATGTGCATGCAACATCAAATCTAAGACTTCTTTATAGTTTTGAAAGTAATCATGCCCCCTCTTTTTCTCAGAATTTATTTTTTATTTAAATTTTTTATCTACCATCTTTTACCCATTTATGCTTGCATCTTTATTTTCTTCTCTTAGAAAGAAAAGGTAAAAGACAGATTTTCTTTTCTTTCCTTTTTCTCTGTTGGTGATTTTAAAATTTATTATTTTAGTTGGAAAATATTATTATTTTTGATATAATTGTATGAGAAAAATATGTAATATAGTATGAGACCTTTTTTTCCCTCTAATAAAGAAATGTAAATAAAGACCCTTTTTCTTTTCTTATTTTTCCTCTGTTGGTGATTTTTTTAACTTTATTTTTTTTTATAGTTTGCCCGATTTCTCGGTTTGAGGCTCGTTAGGTACCTTTTAGGTGGATCCATTCCCAATTAAAGCTTTCTGCATATGCTAGGACTCTAACTCTAGATCTAGTTTAAGCGACTTGAGGCCCTTAACTACTCAAGTCAACCTTAATTGGTTTAACTTTATTATTTTAATGGCATAATATTATTACTTTTGAAATAATTGTAGGATGAAAATACATAATATAGTAAAAATAAAATAATAATATTGTTACTTTTGATATTATTTTTCAGAACATTTTGACTGAATAAGAAAAAATGAAATGGGTTTTTTTTTAAAATACAAAATATTATAAGAATAAAATAAAATGGGTTAATTTATGATAGTGTAAAAATTGAGAATCTGCAATATTTGATTAAATCACTTCTTCCTTATGTGGACCAAATATGTGAACAACAAACTCAAGAGGTTAAAATTGATACTAGAATAAGTGATGGTCTTTTACTATTTTCCTTTAGCTCTATTACGAGTTTGTGTTTTGAATTTAACATGTCAAATGCTCTTGTATCCAATCATTGACTATCACCACAGATGTTCAAATTGTGCTTATCAACTCTGTCTCAGTTGTTGTCAAGATATTCATGACGAAAGCTTCTAAATCTATGATTATATTAATGGTGGACATCCACTGCCTCATGATCTTAAAAAAACTGAGGATCTAAGTGAGTTGTCAAATTTCATATGGAATGCCAATTAGGATGGGAGCATTTTTTGTGCTATAAAAGAATTGGGCGATTGTATATTGAAGCTAAAACATATCCTTCCACTGGGACGGTTTTAGAATTGAAAATGAAGGCTTTAGACTTGCTCGGGCTTTATAACAAAAAAAACAACCAGTTTGATGTCAGAGTATTATGATATCGGAAGACAGATGTCGAAGAAATCATCTTACAGAGAAACATGTGATGAAAATTACTTGGATTATCGAGCTATTGATAATATTCAAGAGATCACGAGTTTTTTAACTTCCAAAGACATTGGGATAAATGTTAACCTGTTATAGTTCATGATGCCCTTCAGATTACACATACTTTGAGTTCGGAGCCAATGGTAATGTGGCGTGCATTATGTGAAAGTTTTGACTTAGACTCAACTTCTAAGATGTCTAAAGCATTGCATGGCTTCTTGTGAGGTTAACAAAATAATGTTCAATGTATTTTATCAAATTCATATGTATTTCAAGGCCTGTATATCGTTTTTTCCATTTTTTTGCTAATTTTGTTAAAATATTCGGAGGAGTATATGGAACAGAGAAGATATCAAAACTTTTGGGCTAAGATGCTAAAGCTGAAGGATTGGCCCCTATCTGATAAATTTGAAGAACTCTTTTCGTGCCACTATGATGAGTTTATAGCGCTTTGCCTTTTCAAGAATATAGTGATCCTAAGGCCAGTATCCTCAACATTGTTGTGAAATTTCTACTAGATTTTCTCAAACCATTATTGGGTCCAAAAACTTATATTGCTTATAGCACTAGAGAAGAACTTGGAAGAGGGGACTCTATACAGTGAAGTTCGGTCATAGAGTCCCCTCTTCCAAGTTCTTCTCTAGTGCCATAAGCAATATAAGTTTTTGGACCCAAGTGTGGTTTGAGCAAACCTGGTGGAAATTTTATAGCAATGTTGAGCATATCGACCTTAGGATCACAGTATTCTTGAAAAGGCAAAGTAATAATAAACTCATCATATTGGCACGACAATAAGTCTTCGAATTTATCAGATGGGGGCCAATCCTTCAGCTTTAGAATCTTCGGCCAAAAGTTTTGATATCTTATCTGTTCTATATACCCCTCTAAACATTTCAACAAAATTAGCAAAAATTAGAAAAAAACGATATACATGCCTTCGGATCCATGTGAATTTGATAAAATACATATAACATTATGAGGTTAACCTTATAAGAAGCCGTACAGTAATTGAGACATCTTAGAGGTTGCGTTTATATCCAAACTTTCACATAATTCACGCCACATGACCATTAGCTCCCAACTCAAATTATGTGTAACTTGAAGGATATCACGAACTATAATAGGTTCACCTTTAACCCAATGTCTTTGGAAGTTAAAAAACTGCTTATCTTCTTGAATATTTTCCAAAGCTCGACAATACAAGTAATTATCATCATATCGTTCTCTATAAGTTGCTTTCTTCGACATCTATCTTTTGGTATCATAATACTTTCACATCAAACTAGCAATTTTTCTGTTAGAAAGCCCAAGCAAGTCTCAAGACTTCATTTTCAATTCTAAAATCCATCCCATTGGAAGGATATGCTTTAGCTCCAATATATAACCGTCCAATTCTTTTGGAGCACAAAAAATGCCCCTATTATAATTGGCATTCCATATGAAATTCGTCGAGATTCTTAGTATTTTTTAGATCACGAGGTATTGGATCTCCACCAAGCATATAGTCATAGCTTTGGTTTGTATATTGAAACTCCATTATAGCATGATTTTTCAAGCTTCCTTCATGAATTTCTTGAAACAACTGAGACATATTTCATAAGAAAAATTTGGATATCTACAGTGATAGTCAACAATTGAAGTTGCAATTGAGATTCTCAGCAATAACGCGCTCATCTTTATTACATAAATTCTCTTCTACCTTATATAATGTACCTAGATACATGAGCATTTGATAAGTTAGATTCAAAACACAAACTCATAATAAAGCTAAAGGAAAATAGTAAAAGAACATAATTTATTCTAGCCTCAATTTTAACCTCTTGAGTTTCTTGTTCACATATTTGGTCCAGATAAGGAATAATTGATTTAATCAAATATTGCAGATACTCAACTTTTTCACTATCGTCTATATCCCTTCTTGATTTATGAGAACAAGATATGTTATTATTATTCAGAAGAACTCAATAGTTTTTAATACTGCAAAACAACTTTTACACTGCCAATCTTATGAATGCTTAATTCAACTTTCAATGTCAAAAAGTAGCCATATGATTATTTTTATTAGATTTTTGGGAGTTGAAATTATTCCCCTACAATTTCTTATAAGATCAAACTGCTCTGTCATCCTTGTATGTCAAGAAGAATGTAATTTTTTGCAGTAACTTGTTTGATTTTTTTATTAAGTAAATGGAGTAAAAAAGTATAGTGCACATGTGCCACAAGGCTTATTGTTGCATGCACAGAAATTTGATTTTTTATGTGCATGCAACATCAAATCTAAGACTTTTTATATTTTTGAAAGTAATCATGCCCCCTCTTTTACTCAGAATTTATTTTTTTATTTAAATTTTTTATTTACCATCTTTTACCCATTTATGCTTGCATCTTTATTTTCTTCTCTTAGAAAGAAAAGGTAAAAGACAGATTTTCTTTTCTTTCCTTTTTCTCTGTCGGTGATTTTAAAATTTATTATTTTAGTGGGGAAATATTATTATTTTTTATATAATTGTATGAGAAAAATATGTAATATAGTATGAGACCTTTTTTTCCCTCTAATAAAGAAAATGTAAATAAAGACCCTTCTTATTTTTCCTCTGTTGGTGATTTTTAACTTTATTTTTTTTATAGTTTGCCCGATTTCTCGGTTTGAGGCTCGTTAGGTACCCTTTAGGTGGATCCATTCCCAATTAAAGCTTTCTGCATACGCTAGGACTCTAACTCTAGATCTAGTTTAAGCGACTTGAGGCCCTTAACTACTCAACTCAACCTTAATTGGTTTAACTTTATTATTTTAATGGCGTAATATTATTACTTTTGAAATAATTGTAGGATGAAAATACATAATATAGTAAAAATAAAATAATAATATTGTTACTTTTGATATTATTTTTCAGAACATTTTGACTGAATAAGAAAAAATGAAATGGGTTTTTTTAAAATACAAAATATTATAAGAATAAAATAAAATGGGTTAATTTATGATAGTGTAAAAATTGAGAATCTGCAATATTTGATTAAATCACTTCTTCCTTATGTGGACCAAATATGTGAACAACAAACTCAAGAGGTTAAAATTGATACTAGAATAAGTGATGGTCTTTTACTATTTTCCTTTAGCTTTATTACGAGTTTGTGTTTTGAATTTAACATGTCAAATGCCCTTGTATCCAATCATTGACTATCACCACAGATGTTCAAATTGTGCTTATCAACTCTGTCTCAGTTGTTGTCAAGATATTCATAACGAAAGATTCTAAATCTATGATTATATTAATGGTGGACATCCACTGCCTCATGATCTTAAAAAAACTGAGGATCTAAGTGAGTTGTCAAATTTCATATGGAATGCCAATTAGGATGGGAGCATTTTTTGTGCTATAAAAGAATTGGGCGATTGTATATTGAAGCTAAAACATATCCTTCCACTGGGACGATTTTAGAATTGAAAATGAAGGCTTTAGACTTGTTCGGGCTTTATAACAAAAAAAAAACAACCAGTTTGATGTCAGAGTATTATGATATCGGAAGGCAGATGTCGAAGAAATCATCTTACAGAGAAACATGTGATGAAAATTACTTGGATTATCGAGCTATTGATAATATTCAAGAGATCAAGAGTTTTTTAACTTCCAAAGACATTGGGTTAAATATTAACCTATTATAGTTCATGATGCCCTTCAGATTACACATACTTTGAGTTCGGAGCCAATGGTAATGTGGCGTGCATTATGTGAAAGTTTTGACTTAGACTCAACTTCTAAGATGTCTAAAGTATTGCATGGCTTCTTGTGAGGTTAACAAAATAATGTTCAATGTATTTTATCAAATTCATATGTATTTCAAGGCTTGTATATCGTTTTTTCCATTTTATTTTGTTAAAATATTCGGAGGAGTATATGGAACAGAGAAGATATCAAAACTTTTGGGCTAAGATGCTAAAGCTGAAGGATTGGCCCCTATCTGATAAATTTGAAGAACTCTTTTCGTGCCACTATGATGAGTTTATAGCACTTTGCCATTTCAAGAATATAGTGATCCTAAGGCCAGTATCCTCAACATTGTTGTGAAATTTCTACTAGGTTTTCTCAAACCATTATTGGGTCCAAAAACTTATATTGCTTATGGCACTAGAGAAGAACTTGGAAGAGGGGACTCTATGACCGAACTTCACTGTGTCACAGTGAAGTTCGGTCATAGAGTCCCCTCTTCCAAGTTCTTCTCTAGTGCCATAAGCAATATAAGTTTTTGGACCCAAGTGTTGTTTGAGCAAACCTGGTGGAAATTTTATAGCAATGTTGAGCATATCGACCTTAGGATCACAGTATTCTTGAAAAGGCAAAGTAATAATAAACTCATCATATTGGCACGACAATAAGTCTTCGAATTTATCAGATGGGGGCCAATCCTTCAGCTTTAGAATCTTCGGCCAAAAGTTTTGATATCTTATCTGTTCCATATACCCCTCTGAACATTTCAAAAAAATTAGCAAAAATTAGAAAAAAACGATATACATGCCTTCGGATCCATGTGAATTTGATAAAATACATATAACATTATGAGGTTAACCTTATAAGAAGCCGTACAGTAATTGAGACATCTTAGAGGTTGTGTTTATATCCAAACTTTCACATAATTCACGCCACATGACCATTAGCTCCCAACTCAAATTATGTGTAACTTGAAGGATATCACGAACTATAATAGGTTCACCTTTAACCCAATGTCTTTGGAAGTTAAAAAACTACTCATCTTCTTGAATATTTTCCAAAGCTCGACAATACAAGTAATTATCATCATATCGTTCTCTACAAGTTGCTTTCTTCGACATCTATCTTTTGGTATCATAATACTTTCACATCAAACTGGCAATTTTTCTGTTAGAAAGCCCAAACAAGTCTCAAGACTTAATTTTCGATTCTAAAATCCATCCCATTGGAAGGATATGCTTTAGCTCCAATATATAACCGTCCAATTCTTTTGGAGCACAAAAAATGCCCATGTTATAATTGGCATTCCATATGAAATTCGTCGAGATTCTTAGTATTTTTTAGATCACGAGGTATTGGATCTCCACCAAGCATATAGTCATAGCTTTGTTTTGTATATTGAAACTCCATTATAGCATGATTTTTCAAGCTTCCTTCATGAATTTCTTGACAACAACTGAGACCTATTTCATAAGAAAAATTTGGATATCTACAGTGATAGTCAACAATTGAAGTTGCAATTGAGATTCTCAGCAATAACGCGCTCATCTTTATTACATAAATTCTATTCTACCTTATATAATGTACCTAGATACATGAGCATTTGATAAGTTAGATTCAAAACACAAACTCATAATAAAGCTAAAGGAAAATAGTAAAAAACATCATTTATTCTAGCCTCAATTTTAACCTCTTGAGTTTCTTGTTCACATATTTGGTCCAGATAGGGAATAATTGATTTAATCAAATATTGCAGATACTCAACTTTTTCACTGTCGTCTATATCCCTTCTTGATTTATGAGAACAAGATATGTTATTATTATTCAGAAGAACTCAATAGTTTTTAATACTGCAAAACAACTTTTACACTGCCAATCTTATGAATGCTTAATTCAACTTTCAATGTCAAAAAGTAGCCATATGATTATTTTTATTAGATTTTTGGCAGTTGAAATTATTCCCCTACAATTTCGTATAAGATCAAACTGCTCTGTCATCTTTGTATATCAAGAAGAATGTAATTTTTTGCAGTAACTTGTTTGATTTTTTATCAAGTAAATGGAGTAAAAAAGTATAGTGCACATGTGCCACAAGGCTTATTGTTGCATGCACAGAAATTTGATTTTTTTATGTGCATGCAACATCAAATCTAAGACTTCTTTATATTTTTGAAAGTAATCATGCCCCCTCTTTTACTCAGAATTTATTTTTTATTTAAATTTTTTATCTACCATCTTTTACCCATTTATGCTTGCATCTTTATTTTCTTCTCTTAGAAAGAAAAGGTAAAAGACAGATTTTCTTTTCTTTCCTTTTTCTCTGTTGGTGATTTTAAAATTTATTATTTTAGTGGGGAAATATTATTATTTTTGATATAATTGTATGAGAAAAATATGTAATATAGTATGAGACCTTTTTTTCCCTCTAATAAAGATAATGTAAATAAAGACCCTTTTTCTTTTCTTATTTTTCCTCTGTTGGTGGTTTTTAACTTTATTTTTTTTATAGTTTGCCCGATTTCTCGGTTTGAGGCTCGTTAGGTACCCTTTAGGTGGATCCATTCCCAATTAAAGCTTTCTGCATACGCTAGGACTCTAACTCTAGATCTAGTTTAAGCGACTTGAGGCCCTTAACTACTCAAGTCAACCTTAATTGGTTTAACTTTATTATTTTAATGGCGTAATATTATTACTTTTGAAATAATTGTAGGATGAAAATACATAATATAGTAAAAATAAAATAATAATATTGTTACTTTTGATATTATTTTTCAGAACATTTTGACTGAATAAGAAAAAATGAAATGAGTTTTTTTTAAAATACAAATATTATAAGAATAAAATAAAATGGGTTAATTTATGATAGTGTAAAAATTGAGAATCTGCAATATTTGATTAAATCACTTCTTCCTTATGTGGACCAAATATGTGAACAACAAATTAAAATTGATACTAGAATAAGTGATGGTCTTTTACTATTTTCCTTTAGCTTTATTACGAGTTTGTGTTTAGAATTTAACATGTCAAATGCTCTTGTATCCAATCATTGACTATCACCACAGATGTTCAAATTGTGCTTATCAACTCTGTCTCAGTTGTTGTCAAGATATTCATGACGAAAGCTTCTAAATCTATGATTATATTAATGGTGGACATCCACTGCCTCATTGATAACAACCCAAATTATTCTTGAATAAGGAATAAGGGAAAATTAATAGAAATAATGGCAAACCATTATTCCTTCTAAAATAGATATTTATACAGGATTAATGCAGGGGTGAATATGCAAATAATGAAGAAAAGGAAGGAGTTTCTAGCATTATGCCACATCACGTGGACCATGGCGAGATACGCCATAACGAGATACGCCCGATGAGAGCGAGTAGTGGAGACCCGCCATAGCTCTCAAGGAGAGCGTACATACACCTTGACGGATCAAAGAATACAAAAAGGCGCCTTTATTACCATCCATGAATGGGAATAAATACAATTAAATGGCAATTAATAGCCATTAAAGGGGAATAAATACTTGACTGTTCGAATACCTCAACTTTGAGGGTTTTGATGCTAAATGCTGGGATTAATGGAGAATTGATAGCAATTAAAGATGAGTAATGACACGACTCTTCACCTGCTTCCCCCATTAATGCTGAAGGTTACAGAAACCTATATAAATACCCCAGCTTCCTAGGATCAAAGGTACACTTACTGATTCTCTACTTTTGTGCTTACAGTTTATTCTCAGAAATATTACTGACTTTGGCATCGAAGTGTCCCCGGCCGAACCCAATGGCGCCTCACAGAGAAGTGCTCCGATCAAGGATTTTTCCACAAGTTATCAATTGGTGCGGTGAAGGTGGATCTCTAACAAACAGAAGATCACAAAAATCTTGATTGTATAGAGTTTCACAAAGAACAAAACAACGGAGTCAACAGAATAGAAATCACAATCTCAAACTTTGGCTCAATCAGTACAACAAATCTATCCAAAGATACAGTTCTCCATATATTGGTGGGAAAGAGTTTTCTACATTAAATCTGGAATTTTATGATGAAAAAGATAAGTTTCCTCCCCTTTCTTATTCCATTTTTAATTAAAGAAAATTGAGATCCCTCACTCTTATAAAGTGCTATGAATATCATTACATGTTATTATGATAAATCTAATAAACTGTGAAAGATGAAGTCATAGACACAAATCTTTCATTAAATCTTGCATGCTTACTATGCCCTCATATTTTTATGCATGACAAGTGTAATATGATATTATCATTGAATTAATACAAACGCATGTATAAGACCCGTAATCTTGGGATTTACAAAAAAAAATCATCCATTCAATGTGATTTTGTCATTTGATATTAAAATATCATAAAAGGGCTCATGTAATTACAAATGATTTAGATCTGGTCGGTCTTTTGGATGAACATGCATATAACTATTAGAAGAAATTACAAAAAAATCATATTTGGTTTTTCCTTGTACAATTCACACATCTATATATGGCTTTTCTCCTATATAGTACTTTTAATATCAGAAATTCATATTTTTGAATATTGTTTTGTCAAACAGTTATTTCATTCTCTTTTTTACAAGGATGTGTCTATTCATATAAAAACTGTTTATTTGACATTGTTAGAATTTCTGTTACCAACACAAGAGACTTGAAAATATTGAGTCTATTTATAATTATCCTGTAATTGTCCCTAACTATTAAGGCCATTATGGGCTGATGAATTACCAAATGGGATAAACAAAACTTTCATATCCTGAGCTAACTACAAAATAGTGCAAGTGTCGGTTTCGGATCAGAACATTAATTTATGCAAAATTCTTAGGATATACATGAGAATTCCTTAAAGATTGGAGGATTGTATGTGAAGGTAGGTGAGAGTGAATTTTGAGTAATTTTCCTTACACTCCAAATTGGAGGAGAATCATGGTACATGTATTTTTCTTCCAAAATTACTCTTTCTCTTTTATTTTATTCGTACAAATGAAATGATATAAGAGTAATTTTATATATAACTATATTATTAAATCATCACTTACCTTTCTTTAATTACACCTCATTCAAATGAGGCTTTAATGATCTCTGAATGCCATTAATGTATGGTTGCACAATATTAATTGCAAGTAAATAGCAACTATGTAAGATATCTTACCCAATATAGAATGTCATAACTTTTATGACGTTTAAAATAAATATGCTATCTTGGATATTAATGCGCATTGAAATACAAAAGGACATTATTCTTAAACCATTCTCATTATGGTTATTTATTAAGAATTCATTAAGCCACTAATCCCCAAGGTAAGTGAATATAGCTTTTATGCCTTACCACAATCTTTTAATAATGGACAGGGTATGCCCCACTTCTGGAGTTCTTTCAGTGCTAACCCACAGGTACAAGGGAATTGCTAATAATGCAACCAGTGCCAAACACTAGCATGAAAAATAAAGCTCAATCCAGAGAAGTGTATATTCAGAGTCACTTCAGAAAAATTCCTTGACTATGTCATTAGCAAAAAAGGAGTTAGAGCAAATCCAGATAAAGTAAAAAGCCCTGCGAGGAAAAAGGTGAAAAAAGCGCCTAAATAAAAGCCATGCGAGGAAAAAGGTGAAAAGAGCGCCTAAATGAAAGCCCCACAAAGGGTGAGAAAGATCCAGAGGTTGAACAGGCGGATCATCGTACTAGAAAGATTGTCAACAAGCATATCAAGGTATAAAACAATTCCTAGCAGAACCACCCTTGATGAGCAGACCAATCTGAAGGGGAGACCTGCATTTATATCAATCTGTCATGGATAAAGCTATGTGCACTGTGGTTATTGAAGAAGAAGAAGGTCAGCAGTTCTCCATCTATTATGTTAGCAAAATGTTGAAGGATGCAGAGACAAGATATTCGAAGCTAGATAAAATGGCTCCCACGGTTGTGACAACATCCATCCGCGTTAAACCATAGCTCCAAGCATAACCTCAACATGATCGAGATCAAGATCAAGAGTCGGCTTCACCATCATGATTCAACATTGAACACACGAATGATGAGATTGAAAGGCGAGTGCATGCCACTCTAGATAGACAAGAGAACAATGCAGAAAGATACGCCATCCAGTTAACAGGAATTCGCCATTCACAGCGCGAATCATGGGGTACGAGGCAGAAAAAATGATTAAAGCTTCCAACTTGCCACAATATAAAAGAAAAGAATCAATATAAGCGAGACATTACATATCCCGAACCCAAAGGAGGAGAGCATGTAACCGTTGGAAGAAACGCCAAAGCGTACTACAGGTTGGCCACCACACCGAAGCTTGCTGGGAGCTGGCAAACTAGATAGCTTTGTCCAGAATAACAAATAACAAGACGACAAGCAGAAGACAGATCCCAAAAAGAAATTCAAAAGTGTCATTAATGTCATAGCAGATGGACCAGTGTATCAGCCACCCATGGAAAAAGCAAAAATATCCATTCTGGATAAAACATCCCTCAATTGCCCCTTTTGCAGAAACAGGTCCAGTAATCTCTCCACATACAGATGCATTGACAATTGAAGGATGGGAGATGAAATGAAGCGAGTAATGGTAGACACGGGCAGTTCTTGCAATGTCATCACCATAGGTGCATTCGCCAAACTAAAGGTTGATCCGATCCAAATAGAAACAACCATTGTTGACATCATGGGAGTGACAGGTCACACTATCCGGACCAAGGACCAGGTAACTTTGGAATGCAAGCTGGCGGATGATGATCAAGCGTGGATTGGTGATCTGGAGTTCTCTATTATGAATGGACAATCAGCTTATAACATCATTTTTGGGCGGCCGTTCATCTTAGAGGTTGCAGCCCTAATTTCCATCTGTCGTATGGCAATGTACATTCCCACCAGCAAAGGAGGAATAATGATTAGCGGGAACCAAAAGGCGGTTCAAGAGACCTACTCGGCATCGCTATCGATCCGCCCACAATTCAAAGATGATGAAGGTGAGGAAGATGAACTTGTCACTACAGCTTTGGGCGACACAGAAACACTCCTTATTGCTGATGGAAAGCGGGTGTGGATCGCCAAAGGATTAAAACCTGAGATCAAGGAGGATGTTACGAAAGTTATCATTGAGTCTGAAAGCCTATTTGCATAGGAGAATGAGATCCCCACAAGAGTAAGCCCAGATGTGATTACTCATAAGTTAAACATCATTGAGGATGCGGTTCTAGTTGCTCAGAAAAGACAAAACCATAGGCCTAAAAATCAGTATTTTTACATATTCTTATATGTGCATTAAACTGTTATAGTACCCTATATTTTATAATTTATTCTTTCTCGCCATACTTCTTATATTCATTTGCCTAGCTTTTATTCCTGATATACGCCTAGTGGCTGGCGAATGAAAAGTTCCACAGACGGATCAATTACCTCAAAGATAGGACAATTGATCCCCATCACGGGCGGATCCCCTTTCCACAAAAATAAGAAGCACAGACCCTCAGGAGCTTTCAAATGAGCTCAAACTCTCTCCTCAAAGACAGGAAAAATATTGGTCACCATCAAAAGCGGGTTAAAATTATCTCAAACATGGGAAAATTACACCCTAAATTTTCTCCTCAAAGATAGGAGAACAATAATCTCAACGGCGGATCGATCTACCTCAAAGATAGGAAACGATTGATCGTCGTCAGAGACAGAGTTAAAACATTTCTCAGACGTGAGAACTTTACACTCTCAAATACTCTTCCCAAAGAAGAGTCTCAAGACCTAGCAGCGGATCGATTCACCTCAAAGATAGGAAGCAAAATCGATCGCCTAAGGCAGCTTAACTTCCTCACCAGGAATAAAAGCTTCTAACCTTCACAAAGGTTCACACATTGGGGTATGGCTGGCCACCTACCCTAAACAATCGAAGAAATCCTAAACCAGATTCTAAAAAGTTACTTGCTAAAAGATATAATGCATTAGTAAAAATAGTTCTGGAAAGAAAAGGGTTCATCCAACAATGAAGCCTCGTCTTCATCTCCAAATAATGAAGCCTCGTCTTCATCCAAGTAATGAAGCCTCGTCTTCATCTCCAGATAATGAAGCCACGTCTTTATCCAAGTAATGAAGCCTCGTCTTCATCTCCAAATAATGAAGCATCGTCTTCATCCAAGTAATGAAGCCTCGTCTTCATCCAAGCAATGAAGCCTCATCTTCATCTCCAAATAATGAAGCCTCGTCTTCATCCAAGTAATGAAGCCTCGTCTTCATCTCCAGATAATGAAGCCTCGTCTTCATCCAAGTAATGAAGCCTCGTCTTCATCTCCAAATAATGAAGCCTCGTCTTCATCCAAGTAATGAAGCCTCGTCTTCATCTCCAAATAATGAAGCCTCGTAGTCATCCAAGTAATGAAGCCTCATCTTCATCTCCAAATAATGAAGTCTCGTCTTCATCCAAGTAATGAAGCCTCGTCTTCATCCAAGTAATGAAGCCTCATCTTCATCTCTAAATAATGAAGCCTCGTCTTCATCCAAGTAATGAAGCCTCGTCTTCATCTCCAAACAATGAAGCCTCGTCTTTATCAAAGTAATGAATTCACGTCTTCATCATAGAAATAACGAAGTCTCGCCTTCACAAATGCAAAGTAAAAACACTTTGGAAAATGAGTAAAGGCTAAAAAGGCAAGTGCCTAGAGTGCCAAAACCCCCCACAAAATGCACAAAAGTCTCTAAATGGCTGATCATTCTTACTGATCCCTAAGGTCGGGTCATTCTCCTCAATATGGCAGAACTGAAGAAAAAAGTCCCTAAGACGAATCATAATCCTATGCGGTAGGAACAAATGGTCCCATAAAGGGCGGGTTATTCCATTACTAAAAGAAATATAACTCTCAAAAAGCCCCTAGAGGCTAACAATGGATACAGCTGACCACCTATTCACGAAGAAGAAAAACCCCCTAAAAGTGCATCATATCCATATATGATCCTATCTAGGGCGGGTCCACTTTCCTCAAAGATGGAAAAATAAAACACCATTTAGACAGCCCTAAAGAGCTTTTTATACCTTTAGGGGGGGCTTCTAATAACAACCCAAATTATTCTTGAATAAGGAATAAGGGAAAATTAATAGAAATAATGGCAAACCATTATTCCTTCTAAAATAGATATTTATACAGGATTAATGCAGGGGTGAATATGTAAATAATGAAGAAAAGGAAGGAGTTTCTAGAATTATGCCACATCACGTGGACCATGGCGAGATACGCCATAACGAGATACGCCCGATGAGAGGGAGTAGTGGAGACCCGCCATAGCTCTCAAGGATAGCGTACATACGCCTTGACGGATCAAAGAATACGAAAAGGCGCCTTTATTACCATCCATGAATGGGAATAAATACAATTAAATGGTAATTAATAGCCATTAAAGGGGAATAAATACTTGACTGTTCGAATACCTCAACTCTGAGGGTTTTGATGCTAAATGTTGGGATTAATGGAGAATTGATAGCAATTAAAGATGAGTAATGACACGACTCTTCACCTGCTTCCCCATTAATGCTGAAGGTTACAGAAACCTATATAAATACCCCAGCTTCCTAGGATCAAAGGTACACTTACTGATTCTCTACTTTTGTGCTTACAGTTTATTCTCAGAAATATTACTAACTTTGGCATCGGAGTGTCCCCGGCCGATCCCAACGGCGCCTCACATGGAAGTGCTCCGATCAAGGATTTTTCCACAAGTTATCATCTTAAAAAAACTCAGGATCTAAGTGAGTTGTCAAATTTCATATGGAATGCCAATTAGGATGGGAGCATTTTTTGTGCTATAAAAGAATTGGGCGATTGTATATTGAAGCTAAAACATATCCTTCCACTGGGACGATTTTAGAATTGAAAATGAAGGCTTTAGACTTGCTCGGGCTTTATAACAAAAAAAAAACAACCAGTTTGATGTCAGAGTATTATGATATCGGAAGACAGATGTCGAAGAAATCATCTTACAGAGAAACATGTGATGAAAATTACTTGGATTATCGAGCTTTTGATAATATTCAAGAGATCATGAGTTTTTTAACTTCCAAAGACATTGGGTTAAATGTTAACCTGTTATAGTTCATGATGCCCTTCAGATTACACATACTTTGAGTTCGGAGCCAATGGTAATGTGGCGTGCATTATGTGAAAGTTTTGACTTAGACTCAACTTCTAAGATGTCTAAAGTATTGCATGGCTTCTTGTGAGGTTAACAAAATAATGTTCAATGTATTTTATCAAATTCATATGTATTTCAAGGCCTGTATATCGTTTTTTCCATTTTTTTTTTCTAATTTTGTTAAAATATTCGGAGGAGTATATGGAACAGAGAAGATATCAAAACTTTTGGGCTAAGATGCTAAAGCTGAAGGATTGGCCCCTATCTGATAAATTTGAAGAACTCTTTTCATGCCACTATGATGAGTTTATAGCGCTTTGCCTTTTCAAGAATATAGTGATCCTAAGGCTCGGATCCATGTGAATTTGATAAAATACATATTTATAACATTATGAGGTTAACCTTATAAGAAGCCGTACAGTAATTGAGACATCTTAGAGATTGCGTTTATATCCAAACTTTCACATAATTCACGCCACATGACCATTAGCTCCCAACTCAAATTATGTGTAACTTGAAGGATATCACGAACTATAATAGGTTCACCTTTAACCCAATGTCTTTGGAAGTTAAAAAACTACTTATCTTCTTGAATATTTTCCAAAGCTCGACAATACAAGTAATTATCATCATATCGTTCTCTACAAGTTGCTTTCTTCGACATCTATCTTTTGGTATCATAATACTTTCACATCAAACTGGCAATTTTTCTGTTAGAAAGCCCAAGCAAGTCTCAAGACTTCATTTTCGAATCTAGAATCCATCCCATTGGAAGGATATGCTTTAGCTCCAATATATAACCGTCCAATTCTTTTGGAGCACAAAAAATGCCCCTATTATAATTGGCATTCCATATGAAATTCGTCGAGATTCTTAGTATTTTTTAGATCACGAGGTATTGGATCTCCACCAAGCATATAGTCATAGCTTTGGTTTGTATATTGAAACTCCATTATAGCATGATTTTTCAAGCTTCCTTCATGAATTTCTTGACAACAACTGAGACCTATTTCATAAGAAAAATTTGGATATCTACAGTGATAGTCAACAATTGAAGTTGCAATTGAGATTCTCAGCAATAACGCGCTCATCTTTATTACATAAATTCTCTTCTACCTTATATAATGTACCCAGATACATGAGCATTTGATAAGTTAGATTCAAAACACAAACTCATAATAAAGCTAAAGGAAAATAGTAAAAGAACCTCATTTATTCTAGCCTCAATTTTAACCTCTTGAGTTTCTTGTTCACATATTTGGTCCATATAGGGAATACGTGATTTAATCAAATATTGCAGATACTCAACTTTTTCACTGTCGTCTATATCCCTTCTTGATTTATGAGAATAAGATATGTTATTATTATTCAGAAGAACTCAATAGTTTTTAATACTGCAAAACAACTTTTACACTGCCAATCTTATGAATGCTTAATTCAACTTTCAATGTCAAAAAGTAGCCATATGATTATTTTTATTAGATTTTTGGCAGCTGAAATTATTCCCCTACAATTTCGTATAAGATCAAACTGCTCTGTCATCCTTGTATATCAAGAATAATGTAATTTTTTGCAGTAACTTGTTTGATTTTTTATCAAGTAAATGGAGTAAAAAAGTATAGTGCACATGTGCCACAAGGCTTATTGTTGCATGCACAGAAATTTGATCTTTTATGTGCATGCAACATCAAATCTAAGACTTCTTTATATTTTTGAAAGTAATCATGCCCCCTCTTTTACTCAGAATTTATTTTTTATTTAAATTTTTTATCTACCATCTTTTACCCATTTATGCTTGCATCTTTATTTTCTTCTCTTAGAAAGAAAAGGTAAAAGACAGATTTTCTTTTCTTTCCTTTTTCTCTGTTGGTGATTTTAAAATTTATTATTTTAGTGGGGAAATATTATTATTTTTGATATAATTGTATGAGAAAAATATGTAATATAGTATGAGACCTTTTTTTCCCTCTTATAAAGAAAATGTAAATAAAGACCCTTTTTCTTTTCTTATTTTTCCTCTGTTGGTGATTTTTAACTTTATTTTTTTTTATAGTTTGCCTGATTTCTCGGTTTGAGGCTCGTTAGGTACCCTTTAGGTGGATCCATTCCCAATTAAAGCTTTCTGCATACGCTAGGACTCTAACTCTAGATCTAGTTTAAGCGACTTGAGGCCCTTAACTACTCAACTCAACCTTAATTGGTTTAACTTTATTATTTTAATGGCGTAATATTATTACTTTTGAAATAATTGTAGGATGAAAATACATAATATAGTAAAAATAAAATAATAATATTGTTACTTTTGATATTATTTTTCAGAACATTTTGACTGAATAAGAAAAAATGAAATGAGTTTTTTTAAAATACAAAATATTATAAGAATAAAATAAAATGGGTTAATTTATGATTGTGTAAAAATTGAGAATCTGCAATATTTGATTAAATCACTTCTTCCTTATGTGGACCAAATATGTGAACAACAAACTCAAGAGGTTAAAATTGATACTATAATAAGTGATGGTCTTTTACTATTTTCCTTTAGCTTTATTACGAGTTTGTGTTTAGAATTTAACATGTCAAATGCTCTTGTATCCAATCATTGACTATCACCACAGATGTTCAAATTGTGCTTATCAACTCTGTCTCAGTTGTTGTCAAGATATTCATGACGAAAGCTTCCAAATCTATGATTATATTAATGGTGGACATCCACTGACTCATGATCTTAAAAAAACTGAGGATCTAAGTGAGTTGTCAAATTTCATATGGAATGCCAATTAGGATGGGAGCATTTTTTGTGCTATAAAAGAATTGGGCGATTGTATATTGGAGCTAAAACATATCCTTCCACTGGGACGATTTTAGAATTGAAAATGAAGGCTTTAGACTTGCTCGGCCTTTATAATAAAAAAAAACAACCAGTTTGATGTCAAAGTATTATGATATCGGAAGACAGATGTCGAAGAAATCATCTTACAGAGAAACATGTGATGAAAATTACTTGGATTATCGAGCTTTTGATAATATTTAAGAGATCAAGAGTTTTTTAACTTCCAAAGACATTGGGTTAAATGTTAACCTGTTATAGTTCATGATGCCCTTCAGATTACACATACTTTGAGTTCGGAGCCAATGGTAATGTGGCGTGCATTATGTGAAAGTTTTGACTTAGACTCAACTTCTAAGATGTCTAAAGTATTGCATGACTTCTTGTGAGGTTAACAAAATAATGTTCAATGTATTTTATCAAATTCATATGTATTTCAAGGCCTGTATATCGTTTTTTCCATTTTTTTGCTAATTTTGTTAAAATATTCGGAGGAGTATATGGAACAGAGAAGATATCAAAACTTTTGGGCTAAGATGCTAAAGCTGAAGGATTGGCCCCTATCTGATAAATTTGAAGAACTCTTTTCATGCCACTATGATGAGTTTATAGTGCTTTGCCTTTTCAAGAATATAGTGATCCTAAGGCCAGTATCCTCAACATTGTTGTGAAATTTCTACTAGGTTTTCTCAAACCATTATTGGGTCCAAAAACTTATATTGCTTATGGCACTAGAGAAGAACTTGGAAGAGGGGACTCTATGACCGAACTTCACTGTAATATATCACAGTGAAGTTCGGTCATAGAGTCCCCTCTTCCAAGTTCTTCTCTAGTGCCATAAGCAATATAAGTTTTTGGACCCAAGTGTGGTTTGAGCAAACCTGGTGGAAATTTTATAGCAATGTTGAGCATATCGACCTTAGGATCACAGTATTCTTGAAAAGGCAAAGTAATAATAAACTCATCATATTGGCACGACAATAAGTCTTCGAATTTATCAGATGGGGGCCAATCCTTCAGCTTTAGAATCTTCGGCCAAAAGTTTTGATATCTTATCTGTTCCATATACCCCTCTGAATATTTCAACAAAATTAGCAAAAATTAGAAAAAAACGATATACATGCCTTTGGATCCATGTGAATTTGATAAAATACATATAACATTATGAGGTTAACCTTATAAGAAGCCGTACAGTAATTGAGACATCTTAGAGGTTGCGTTTATATCCAAACTTTCACATAATTCACGCCACATGACCATTAGCTCCCAACTCAAATTATGTGTAACTTGAAGGATATCACGAACTATAATAGGTTCACCTTTAACCCAATGTCTTTGGAAGTTAAAAAACTACTTATCTTCTTGAATATTTTCCAAAGCTCGACAATACAAGTAATTATCATCATATCGTTCTCTACAAGTTGCTTTCTTCGACATCTATCTTTTGGTATCATAATACTTTCACATCAAACTGGCAATTTTTTCTGTTAGAAAGCCCAAGCAAGTCTCAAGACTTCATTTTCAATTCTAAAATCCATCCCATTGGAAGGATATGCTTTAGCTCCAATATATAACCGTCCAATTCTTTTGGAGCACAAAAAATGCCCCTATTATAATTGGCATTCCATATGAAATTCGTCGAGATTCTTAGTATTTTTTAGATCACGAGGTATTGGATCTCCACCAAGCATATAGTCATAGCTTTGGTTTGTATATTGAAACTCCATTATAGCATGATTTTTCAAGCTTCCTTCATGAATTTCTTGACAACAACTGAGACCTATTTCATAAGAAAAATTTGGATATCTACAGTGATAGTCAACAATTGAAGTTGCAATTGAGATTCTCAGCAATAACGCGCTCATCTTTATTACATAAATTCTCTTCTACCTTATATAATGTACCTAGATACATGAGCATTTGATAAGTTAGATTCAAAACACAAACCCATAATAAAGCTAAAGGAAAATAGTAAAAGAACATCATTTATTCTAGCCTCAATTTTAACCTCTTGAGTTTCTTGTTCACATATTTGGTCCAGATAGGGAATAAGTGATTTAATCAAATATTGCAGATACTCAACTTTTTCACTGTCGTCTATATCCCTTCTTGATTTATGAAAACAAGATATGTTATTATTATTCAGAAGAACTCAATAGTTTTTAATACTGCAAAACAACTTTTACACTGCCAATCTTATGAATGCTTAATTCAACTTTCAATGTCAAAAAGTAGCCATATGATTATTTTTATTAGATTTTTGGCAGCTGAAATTATTCCCCTACAATTTCGTATAAGATCAAACAGCTCTGTCATCCTTGTATATCAAGAATAATGTAATTTTTTGCAATAACTTGTTTGATTTTTTATCAAGTAAATGGAGTAAAAAAGTATAGTGCACATGTGCCACAAGGCTTATTGTTGCATGCACAGAAATTTGATCTTTTATGTGCATGCAACATCAAATCTAAGACTTCTTTATATTTTTGAAAGTAATCATGCCCCCTCTTTTACTCAGAATTTATTTTTCATTTAAATTTTTTATCTACCATCTTTTACCCATTTATGCTTGCATCTTTATTTTCTTCTCTTAGAAAGAAAAGGTAAAAGACAGATTTTCTTTTCTTTCCTTTTTCTCTGTTGGTGATTTTAAAATTTATTATTTTAGTGGGGAAATATTATTATTTTTGATATAATTGTATGAGAAAAATATGTAATATAGTATGAGACCTTTTTTTCCCTCTTATAAAGAAAATGTAAATAAAGACCCTTTTTCTTTTCTTATTTTTCCTCTGTTGGTGATTTTTAACTTTATTTTTTTTTTATAGTTTGCCCGATTTCTCGGTTTGAGGCTCGTTAGGTACCCTTTAGGTGGATCCATTCCCAATTAAAGCTTTCTGCATACGCTAGGACTCTAACTCTAAATCTAGTTTAAGCGACTTGAGGCCCTTAACTACTCAACTCAACCTTAATTGGTTTAACTTTATTATTTTAATGGCGCAATATTATTACTTTTGAAATAATTGTAGGATGAAAATACATAATATAGTAAAAATAAAATAATAATATTGTTACTTTTGATATTATTTTTCAGAAAATTTTGACTGAATAAGAAAAAATGAAATGGGTTTTTTTAAAATACAAAATATTATAAGAATAAAATAAAATGGGTTAATTTATGATAAAAATTAAATATTGTGTTAAAGTAAATGGGTTAATTTATTGATTTTGTTATTTTTTTTAGAATTACAATCAAATATTATGAGTTAATTTATTAATTATTTTATTTTTTTAGAATTATAATAAAATTAAGGGAATAAATATATTATAAAAGTTAATTGATTTGTGGAACAAATTTTACAAAAAAAAATCACTAAATCAATATATATATATATATGGGTAAGATCCAGTGTGACAAGGGATTAGGGTGTGACAATGAGCTTATTGTGTGACATAACAAAACTACGTAGTTTTGATGATAATTGAAAAGGCAAAGGTGGCAAATTTGTAAATAAAAGGAAATAGATGATAGAGAAAATTGTTTTATTTCTTTTCTTTGAAATACATTTTCCCAACATTTCTAACCTCGGTTTTCGAAAATTTTTATACGTCTAAATTAGACGATCATTTTAAGATCCTTAAAGCTGAAGTAAAAAAAATTCCGGTAAAAAAAGTACCCAGAAAATTCTCAAAAAATTGTAGAAAATGTAAAACATTATTCTGAGAAACTTTAATTCTTGGAATGGAGCGATATTTCTTACGGTTTAGTCCCAATAAAACTTGTTCCTTAATTTTATCCATTTTACATGCTTCAACAATTTGTTGGATCAAAACCGTAAATAATCTAGTTTTGAGCCAAGAATTAAAATTTCTTAAAATGATGTTTTACATGTTTTGTAATTTTTTGATAATTTTCTGGGCACATTTTTTGTCCTACTTACATTGTTTCGACAGTGTACGAAATTGTTCCAAATTAGTGTACCATTTGTTCCAACAGAATAAATCAGCGTACCAATTTTTCCAATAAAATAGTTCTATTATTCCAGCATAATACTTATATTGTTCCAACATAATAAATCAGTTTACCAATTGTTTCAAATCAATTTTATTATCTATGTCTTCAATTTCATTTTTGTTTCTTAGTATTTAATATAGTATCTTCAAATTTATATTAGTTATATTATTTAGAAAATAATTCTAATTCTTATATTATTCCAACAGAATACTTATATTGTTCCAACAGAATTGTTATATTGTTCCAACAAAATATTGCAACGCATAGTGCTGAAAGGTAAGACCAAAACATACCCAGAAAATTATCAAAAAATTTCAAAACATGTAAAACATCATTTTAAAAAACTTTAATTCTTGGCTCAAAACGAGATTTCTTATGGTTTTGACCGAATAAATTGTTGAAGCATGTAAAATGGATAAAATTAAGGAAATTATTTTATTGGGACTAAACTGTAAGAACTCCTGCTTCGACCCAAGAATTAAAGTTTCTCAAAATAATGTTTTACATTTTTTGAAATTTTTTAAGAATTTTCTGGGTATTTCTGTTTTCTCTCCGGAAAACGCCCACCTAATCGTCGGATTCCGTTGATTTGGGACTAAACCATAAGGAATCTCACTTTGAGTCAAGAATTAAAGTTTCGCAGAATGATATTTTATATTTTTTGAAAATTTTTGAAAATTTTTCGGGTATTTTTTTCACAGAAAAACAAATCGCCGGATTCTATTCACCGGAATTTGTTTTACCCGAACTTCTGGGATTTTAAAATGATCGTCTAATTAAGACGAGTCCAACGGTATAAATTTTTTTGAAAAACGAGGTTAGAAAAGTCGGGAAAATGCATTTTAAAGAAAAGAAATAAAACAATTTTCTCTTTCCTTTTATTTACACATTTCCCTGGTTAATTACAAAATTGGACACCTGATCTCTCCTATATATATATATATATATATATATATATATATATGAGGGCTTAGGTGAGAACATTCATTAATGATATTATTGTAGAACATGAGAGATTATTAGTTTTAGAATACAAGACATTAGTTTTAAAACATATGCTGGAGTGTATGTTCTAAATTTTCAGCACATGTTCTAAAAACTTAAGTAAAATGTTCTAACTACTTAGTTTAGAACATCAGACATTAGTTGTAGAACATATGTGGGAGTACATGTTATATATTTTATAGTCTGTGTTCTAAAAGATTAAGTAAAATGCTTTAAATAATGTTACATAAGGTCTCAGTGTGCGTTCTTAGTTCGTGAACCTACAATGATTGCTCCTTTGGTGTAGCCTCCATCTCGATCAGTGATACGGTGCCACAGTTTGTTTCTTCTACTGAAATCAATAGATCTACGCTACAACAAATAAGCCTATATCAGTTATACATATAATTGATAGATCCAGGTTCATTACCTGTTCCTTAGAGTTTAAAGAATAACCATCACTTTTTAAACGAAATAGTCATTATTTTATCAATATTTTATCACGTAAATATAATAAAATAATAGGTGATATCTTGTTACTTGATCTTGGTTACGTGTCTGAACCGTGATGCTGATCCGACGTCGTGTTGAGTCTACAAAACAGTATACAGGTTAGACGGAGCTGAAGTCTGGCAAACCCACTCTGATGCCTAAGTTAGTTTATGATTTAGGACCGAATGGAAAGGTATAGACTATTTTAAAGATAGTAGTTAACGTACCGAACCCCGTGTCTATACTTATGTATTGATAGTGTTTCGTTAGGTTTAAGGCTGCTGATGCGCCCCGAGCTGACGCTCAAAGCTGTTGGGGTGTAGTGTCATATAGACAATTGTTATAGGATATAAACTATTTTGTAAATGAATTGTTTATTATCGTTTCTTTTATGAGATATAGTATGTTTAACTATATAAAGGCATTTATCTTTTATCATAACTAATTAAGTTGAATAAAAAAATATCCCAAGTTTACTTAAGTGATCATAAAGTGTTCATACAAGCATGAAGTGAGACTAAACTTTATAATAAACCAATAAACTTAAAACAACCCCAAGTTAAGTAGTGTCTTCATGGGATTAACATAGTGTTGTTGAGACTTGCATGTAATAATGTCTTCTGTTGTGAATAGAGAGCTGATCTCACAAGCTTTAGGTATTCATATATCTAGGTAGTTACATGGATCCAGTGAAGGTGTTCATTACAATTCGGGACCCGATTTGAGATAATAGGATGGATGGATTAATCTAATGTCATTTGTTTCATCTTAAATGGTATTAGTAGGTATAAGTAATCCTCAAACTTAAATAAACATTAATTAATGATTCTGGATTATGAAGTGTGGTGCTTTGCCTCTGTTCAAACACGATCCACTACAAAGGGGACTATAACGTGTGTGAGGGAGACGTTGGGTATCATATAATGTAATTGCAGGGTAGTTATTATTAAATTGAGCATTCATCACTCTTGATAGATAGAAGATATATCCATGGCCTCTTATGGGGAATTAACTAGAAATCCTTGCAAGGTGATATGGTTAAGAGTAGAAATGGAGATTTCACTTAACCTATATATTCAGAGTTAATTCTACCTGGACAAGTAAAATATACGTCTTATTATATGTAACTTGACATATTCCATAGTTACATATTCGTCTCAGTATATAGCTGATGAAGGATCGAATTACATTGGACCTAATACAGAAAGGTAAACGTTAGTATCAACATGGCTTCTTATCGCTATGGGAGAATGTCTACGGTTCTACTAGTAACAGTCTTCGAATTCATTTCGCTATATATTTAGGTGAAATTAATTAGGTTAAATTAATTCCAATAAATATATACGACTAGCAGCGATAAGAACCTATTGGATCGCATGTGGGACTTGGAATCGGAGGACGGAATAGTAATTAAGAGAGGAAGTATATGGGTTGAAATTTGTATGTATTAGGGATAAGATAATTTAATTGATAATTATAATTAGATTATAGTTATATTTATATTACCTATTTATGTGATAATATTAATTAGAAGATTTAATGTGATTATATCTCTAATTAATTAAATCCCTAACATAAATAAATATCTACTTAGGATTAGAATTATTATTTATTTATATTAAGATATAGATAAAGATAATAGTTATATTTATTTATTTATCTATTAGTAACCTATTCTGAATAGGATTCTAATCTATCTATCTATACTATACTATATATAATAGCGAAGAGAATTTATAAGAAGTGTTATAGATGCATTTTTGCTTAGTTGGCATTGTATGAGAGAATTTATGAATTTAATTTATCTCTATTAATTAATCTTAATTAAGAAATTGAAATGTCATAACTACTATATTAATATCATAAATACTATTTCAGATTCATTGTTAAAATAAATTCATTACACATCCTATACAAATTTCATCAAACAGTTTCATCAATCCAAAACCTTGAATTATAAATAGCATCTCATATTTTATATGCAAATTGAAATATCCATCCTCTAAATCTTTCAGAACTATTGTTTCATTATTAATTACTAATTCACCTTTGTGTTACTCTTCATTCTCTAACTCTATCGTTTCTTCATCACTTGATGAAGATATTTTGATGAATTAAGGGAATTCCTATTAACAGATGCAATCAACTTATTTTATGATCCTAGTCAATCTTCTTTTTCTTCTAAAAAATGGTAAGGTACCTGCTACCGATGGGGTGATTATATTTGACTGAGTACATGCAAAATAAGACGATGAAGTGGTGGATTTCCAGCCGACATGGTGGTAATGGAAGTGGAGGAGGAGGAGAAGGACACGCTTTTGCTATTGAGGACGGACACACTTTTGCTATTGAGGACCAGACTTATTTTTCTTCTCCTACACTAATTTCATTATAATGAATTGTATTTATGATTTTCTAATTCTTGGGTGATTGATTGCGTTTGTACACTGTTACAATTTTGGGTTTGTTGGATCATTTTTCATTTGTCATTTTTCTTTTTCGAATCAAGTAAGGTTTTTAGCAAATATGAGATACCTCTTTGTGTTCTATTTTTTCTTTTCTTCTATTAAAACTAATAAATATTTGATGGTTAATCTATTGAAAGTATGCGTTAATGTTGATGAAATAGCAAGAAGATGAAGGTGGTAATGAAGGATGTGAGAATGAAAGTGATATAGATATGACATATTTTTATCTGATGCCTTCCATATCAAGTTTTTATTGGCATATTAAGTATTTATATTTAGCTCTTTAAACAAGTTTAGGGACTAACATGATACCCTTTAAAGTTCAAGGCCAATTAATTTTTTCTGGACTAGCTCGTCTGATTAATATATATTAATTCTATTATTATTTATGGAGGTTATTAGGTATATCAATATATATTCATGAAGTTGTTTTTATAAAATTATTGGTTTTAATTGATTAATTTATGAGTTGTGATAAAGAATTCAAAATTGCAGTTAGTGAAAATTAAATATATTAAATCTAATATTTAATTATATAATTTTGATATATACAAATATATTATAGTTGAAAAACTAGAAACTAACAAGAGAATCCAACAAATTTATGTACAAAATCAGTGATACAAATTTATCAAGAGTTAGAAACACACTATTTAGAGTAATTAAATGATATGAAAATGAAAATTATGAACTATAATTTATCAAAGACGTTTTAATAATTAAGTATTCATAAATAGGTTATCAAAGCCCCGTTTGTTTAATCTGTTCATGTTTGCTGTTTGTTGCTATTAGCAGTTTGCTGTTACATATAGGTAGCCACTATTAGTTGATTTTTCTTTAAAAAGCAGTTGTTTCGAATTTTTACCAAACTTTTTGTGTGTCCTGTTTAGACTTAAAAGGCAAAATGCAGTTTCGAAAATTGAAAACAAATGGGCACCAAAAGTTCTCTTCCATGAGAATTATTTTTCAATACTCTTTGCAATCAAATTCATAAATTACTTCAATTTTCTAATTAATTAGGGGTATGCTTGAAAAATTTATGGAAAAAATTATATGAGCCCTCATTTTTCTTTTTCTTTTTTTCCAATTATCAACTGATCATACAATATTTCACCCGCTTATACATGCATTTTGCCTTGTGTAACCAAGTTTGGAGAATGAAAAAAATCACGATTTATTATGGAAGAAACAAAATCATTTTCAGCTTATCTTTCAATCTAAGTTCCCTATGCGATTTTTTTCTTTTTTCATTTTCATATTTCATTTCTTTTATGTGTTTTTGTTTTTAATATTATTAAATTGGAATTATAATTCTTGGAAAACCTTTTGACATTCATGTTCCTAAATTTGATTTGTCATTTTGGTAAGTTAGGACAAGACATCATAGGCTATCATAGAGCCAGTCTTAAAAAAACATAAGACACGAACACGGAAATAAAAACTGATGTTATAGAATAGATATGGTTGCTTTGTGTATTTTTAAAATATTAAAAACTGATCCTAAGCAATATTATATAGAAAGAAAACAAATCTTTCGTTAATGAATCTTGAAAACCAATGGTATAATTTTATAAAACAATTATCATTGATGACACCCTAAGACTTTGAACTTGAAATCATTTTAACATAAAATATTAATATCATTATATTTAATCATATGTACTTAAAAAAAATATTACCATTTTCGATTTCTGTATAAACAATTTATCGCCCCGCGCAATGCGCGGGTAAAGTATTAGCTAAGTGATTAAACCTAATGCGATTAGGGTTAATATTTAGAAGCTATAAATAGTCCCCCACCCCTATGATTTTCGGCCAAACAAGTATTGGAGGCTAAGTTTTTTATTCCGACTTCCACTCGTCTTAATTACTCTTTTGTTTATTCTCTCTTTGATCTCGTGTCGATTCCTTAGAGGCAATCAATTTAGATTGTTATTCATTGGCTGATTACTAACCGTTTTTTTTCTATTGATTTAATTATTTATGAAATACGGTTGAGAAGTTAGTGGGAACTTTTCTGGAACCAAAAGCAGAAGCCCAAAGGAACCAGAAGCCCAGAAGCAAAAAGAGATGGACAACTGGCGTTGAATATGTCACATGACACCACTTCCCCAAATGGGCAACAAGTACAAGATATAAAAGCCTTGTCCCCTCAATGTCTCTCTACGCACACCTAAGATGGAAAGTTGGCAGACTGAATGCTTGCTTTATTAGAAGTGTGGCATAAGACAAAAGAGCTCATCCTTCTGCAACGGAAAACTTTCAAACTAAAGGACACAAAAGTTAGAAGCTAATGTTGATAGCAGCCGCTTCCCTCCAAAAGGGCTAATTTGAATTTCAAATGGATCTTCTGTCCAACCTCTAATATAAATACCAAGTGACATGCTCATTGTGAAGTTGACGAAATTATAAGCTGCAAAAAGAGATCAAAACTTCCAAGTTTTTTAGAGCAATACTTTGTAATACACAATCATTTTTATATTTGTGTTCATTGAAAAAGAGATTTAGATCTTCATTGTGTTCTACATTAGATCTCAATTTCTGTTTATAATATTTAGAAACTCTATTGTTTACTTCGGTAGGCAACTAGCTGAGAGATAAATAGTTGAGTGAAATTGTAAAGGAATGTACTTTACAGACGCTATGTCTATTGTATAAAGGTTTGTGCTCTACCCGTGAAAGATTGCTTTAGTGGATTAAAGCTCAGAAGAATGTATTATGATGCTTGGACGTAGGATAGAGGCCGAACCGGTATAAATCTTTTAGGTATTGATTTCCTAAATACTGCTTCTGATTATATTATTTTCTCTAACACATCTGTACATAAGCTTTGAGTGATTAATATGCAAATCTTATTCACTATGTAGTCGGAAGCTTTGTCCAAACAACAATCTGTTGAGTACATTCTTCCGAATCAGAGTCAAGCTCAATAGACTGTATTGGTCGCTGATCTGAACTTGCTTCTAACTCCAAACTCTGCCTATGTGCTAAGCAAACAGAAAACCGCCAAGTAAGTAAAACAGAAAAAAGGTTAAAATTAATCAATAGTTCCATTCACCCCCCTTTGGAACAAATCCTACCTCACAAGGGACCAACAAACCCAACCTACCAAATTGTGTTCTTCGATTGATTCGTTTGTGGTTGAAGCAACCGGGATCCCTTTTTGTATGCATAAGTCTTTAATTGAAGCATACAAACCATCAGTTTGATCTTCGTGAGTAGATAGGAAGTCAAGCAAATGCTTAACCGACTCCTTATTTCCATCGTTTTGAGCCATTTCCTCACAAAAAAAGAATCATTAGAAATAAAACTACAAAATAAAAACAAATATTAACACAAAAATAATATTCACAAAAAGAGCCTAGACTAACAATTAAAAACCTTTAGTTCGATATTGCGGGAAAATAAATCCCCGACAATGACACCAAAAACTTTATATTGCTTGAGTTAACACTCAAAGACTCACTATGGGATGGGTGTACCCCGTCATTATCAAGTAATAATCTGGACAAGTCTAGGTATCGAATCCATAGGATTTCTACTGCAAGTACCGGACTACTAGGTGTTGGATTGTTATCTAGGCGATGATAAATTGATGTTGGGTTTTGTTATCTAAGTTATTCTACTCCTACATAGATCCAAAGAAAATTCATAAACTCCTAGATTGAAATGGAATGATACGATAATACTAAAATTCAACTGATAAACAGATATAATTAAGAACTTAATCTCAGTTGCATAAACTTAAAGTGATTAAACCAACTTCACCTTCTAAAGTTCCTAGTATGCAATTCCTTTGTTACAGGCCGTAACTAGCTCCAATGTTTAGGAAATTGGGTCTGTTACTATGATGTTGTCAATATCTACAGTTTCCGGTTATAGACAGTCAAATTAGACTTGCAATATGAACTAAGTGATTATTTGGACTTTTAAATGATTTAAACAGAATAAGCAGAAACATAAACAGAAAGCTCAATAACATAAATGGAGATCAAATTGAAATTGCATTAAAGATGAAGGGTAATTGTCACAAGATACAACCAATACAGAATTCCTAGAAGGATCTATAAAAGTAAACAGAGTTTAAGAGGGTAAAAATTCCTTTTGAAACGTGTCGACTCAAGCAATCGACTTTCTCAACTTAAGAATCCTTGAAGCTTTTCTCAGGTGCTTAATGACGGATGGAGGTAGGAAAAGATGAATTCTCAAGAGTACATAGTTTACAATAGATGACAATGGATGATAAAAATGCTTACAAAGAAAATAAAAAATGGCTAACCATGGCTGAAATATAATTCTTCATTTTGAAAACTAATTACTAGGATATGGGCTCCAACCTCTTTTTGCCAAATTCTGTCGTTTATGTCCTTAAAATGGTGATTTATTATTAATTTCGAATTAAATTCTATTTTCTAATTAGGATTCTAGTTTCATAGTCCTTTTAGGATTCTAATTTATTATTTTACCTATTTAAAGAAATGTTATGATTGTAAGGAGGCAGTATATTCATTAATAAGAATTGAGTTTCATTTTCCAAAGTTCTTTATCGAATTTTGAAGGTTCCTATCGGTAATTATGCGCGATTCAACGTTCTGAACAAACTTTGTTTATTCCTGTTGTGTCAGTTGGTATCAGAGCCTGACTATATTCAGTATTCTAAAAATCAGCCAAGGCAGTCGTCTAGACGAGGATTTTTAGAACATCGTCCTGATTTCCACTAATTGGGTGGCATAAATAGGTTGACCGATTTTTGACCTCCTAGACGGTCCTAGGCGGGTCTAGACGGCTCCTAGACGGTCCCAGGCGGCTCCTATGCGGTCCCAAGTGGCCCTTTTGAAAAAATTGGCCCTTAAATTTATGGCAATTTTTTTTTAATTTTAAATAAATTATTAAATAGCAAAAAAGTAAAAAAAATATCAAATGTACTTTTAAGAAGTAATTTTATTTTATTTTGATACATGTTGTTATAAATGTTATTTTACTGATCTATTTGTTATTTTTAAGGATATTAATGTAAATAATATTAACATATGTATATTTTTCTATCCTAAATATTTTATATTATTATTTTTATATAATATAATGCTATTTATATACTACTTTATTTAATAAAAAGTAAATAAATACAAAAAATAAAAATCCGATTAATTCCCGATTAATCAATAAGGGCCATGTCCGCCCGACTAGCGCGTAACGTCCTTTACAACCTTGACCATATTCACCATGCCCCCAAAGAGACGAGCTAGGGAGGAGGTGTATGGTCGTGAGGATCTACAGCAGATTGAACAGAGGCTTGAACAGTGGGTTGAGCAAGTGATAGGTCAACAAATGGACGTTATTATGGATCAACTGATACAAAGGATGGGGGACTTGTTTGTGGATCATGAATGAAGGAACCCTGATCTTGGAAGGTACTATAATGATGAGAAACGAATGAATCCATTAGTAGAAGAGTAGGGTGATCACTACAACAAAAATGGGATTTAATGACATGAAAAACAACCAGTAAAAGTCTAATCTCACTCACTAAAAGTTTTTAATGAATGGAATTATTCCGCTCATTATTAACTAACAATTGGGTAGCAACATATAATACATCTCTTCTAGTGTCATGGTTAACTAAAAGTTTCATATACATCTAATGGTATCATCATAGTCAAAGAAACATGCAAGCAAATTTGACTGAAATGCATTTTATTCCCGTTGAGTTCATTATACACCCAAAAAACCCATATAATTCTTAAATCCACAAGGTAACAAAAATATGGGATCAAACCTTTAGTTCTAGAATCTCATATCTTACCTAGAAATGTATTCTATGACCTTCACCTAGATACTTCAGAAGAATAGGTAAACAAGAATAAAATATAGCGAGGCTAACACATAACACAAGTACTCAAATTGGATTCAATGTCATGAATTACCCTTTCATCCTATTATCAGTACAAGTACACACTAGAAGGGGGAAAACATAACCATAGATATATAACCAACATACTTGTTAATAATTGTTGCCAAAAGTGAGAGAATTTCTAATTCTCTTGCAGCAGGAAAATTTCCAGTATAGTCACCAAGAACAAGATGCAGCGTTGGGGGGCATAAATTGCTTCCAAATTTGTGGCTAGTCTTCAACCTTGTCCAAAAATATCTCATTGAGCTTAAGTGACTCCTAATAGGAAACTAGAAAGGAAAACACTTTATGCTCAACGAGACTTTAGCTCTAACGAGCAGCCTTTGATCTTCACGGAACTTCAAAAAAGCTTTCATACCTGTAATTTTTTAAACGAAACCCTAGAACCCCAATTCAATTTTTTCTTTTGGTTTTACAATTGAAAAACAACAAGCAGATAACGAAGTGAAGACGTATCAGATTTACAATAATTAGTAGGAAAAAATTGATTTAATTGATATAATTCCTGATTTTGAATTGGAAGAAAATGAGTAGAGTTGAAGGGAAATTAGAAGAAACAAAGAATTTACCAACTTTTGGTTGGATTATGTTATGGATGGGGTGTAGCTAATCGAGTGATGATGAGGAACATCGTAGGCGGGAATGATGTTGGGGAAATAAGTGAGAAAAGGAGACAATAATCTGATTTTGGTTACTTGAAATTTGGGGGAAAATTTTGGGAGGGAAAGAATCCCGCTAAAAGAGAAATTCCCCTGAATTTGTAAATGGGATAGTCAAATTTTGCAATATATATATATATATATATATATATATATATATATATATATATATATATATATATGGGAGGGATCAAGTGAGAACCCTCCCTTAGGTGATGACACTTTCTTATGGTGAGAACACTCAAAACTACGTCGTTTTGAGTATAGAAATCAATAAAAATCAATAAAAACCACTAAATGCTGCTAGTGGGGGTTGAACTTGGCACTTCTCATCTACACTTCACCCTAATTACCACTGAGACAATTGCTTCTATTATGCATTATATCATACGCTGCTTAATATACCATTGTGCTAGTAGCTTCTATTGTTTAATATTTGACGCATGCACTTATTAATATCGATTAAATATTCATAATTGCCTCAAAAAAATATGCATAATAATGTATTATTAATAGAAAAAAAAGAAATGTGCATAACAATGAATTATTAATAGAAAAAATCCAAGAACATGCTCCAATTTCTTATTTATTTAATTCCTTTATATTTTTATAATTTATGTTATATAAGAAAATATATTTTTTAAAACATATGTTAGGAAATCTTCCTAATTTTGCTTCAAAAAAAACCATAGGTTAGAACATATATTTTAACTTTTAAAACACGAACTATGAAGTTTAGAACGTATGACATATTTTTTAGAACATACGTTATATTTTTTAGAACATGTGTTATGTTTTTTCGAACATGAGTTATAAATTATATTATAGAATAAATGAAAAAACGATTCAGATATCTACTGATTTTTTTAGAACATTATACTTAATTTTTGGAACATAAACTATATATTTTTTAAAACATACGTTAGAACATATATTTTAACTTTTAAAACACGAACTATGAAGTTTAGAACGTATGACATATTTTTTAGAACATACGTTATATTTTTTAGAACATGTGTTATGCTTTTTCGAATATGAGTTACAAATTATATTATAGAACAAATGAAAAACGATCCAGATATCTACTGATTTTTAAAAAAAATTATACTTAATTTTTGGAACACAAACTATAAACTTTAGAATATACGTTATGTTTTTTAGAACATACGTTATGTTTTTTTAGAACATACATTATGTTATTTAGAATGTGAGTTTTTTTTTGAACAAAAAAAATGGTCCATACATTTACTATTTTTTTAAAATATTATCTTAATTTTTAGAACACAAATTATAAAGTTTAGAACATATGTAACAATATTTAGAACATCGTCCTTAACATTTTAAAACATAAATTACAAAAATATAGAGGAATTAAATAAATAAGAAATTAGAGCATGTTCTTGGATTTTTTTTCATTAATAATTCATTATTATGCACATTTTTTTTCTATTAATAATTCATTATTATGCACATTTAATCGATATTAATAAGTGTATGCATCAAATATTAAACAATAGAAGCTAAAAAGGCACAAGTATATTAAGCAGCACGCGATAAAATATTTAAGAAAAGCAATTGGCTCAGTGGTAAGCAATGTGGAGTGTAAATTAAAAGGCCATGGTTCAAACCCCACCTGCAGCAGCATTTTTTCTAAATTCTCCTACGTTTGAACTTGTCACTGTTGAAACACCTTTCCACATGATTTTGATTTGACAAAATTATTTAAGATAATCCATGATTAAGACAATTAAATTTAAGTGTTTTGATTTAATTGTACTAATGTGGTTGTTCAATGTTGAGTATAATTATAAGTGGACAGAAATAAAAAGTACGACAGAATGAAGTCAGCATGAGGCACAAAAGCTGAGTAGAAAACAACTCAGCATAGTAGAAGAAAAGTCTTCTTCAAAATAAACGCTTGAAGACGAAGCTGACTTCTTCAGAACAAACGCTTGAAGACGAAGCTGACCGAAGAAGCTGAGTAGAACATGACTCAGCCTCGCTAGAGACAAAGATCGAAGGAAACGTCTATTAGAGTCAAGCTGAGTGTTCATCAGGACAACGCCAATGATCCGTTTACTAAAAGACAAGATCCGACAAAGATTTGCGCCAATTTAGAAGCTTTGGAATTACGCAAGGAGACAGTTTCGAGACGCATGGGTCAACTGGCCGTTGGCTAAAAGACGAAACTGGCACTAGAAGACGAACCTGGTGGAAGAAGACAAGCCTGACGCCTGCTAAATTCAGACGACAGGATTGGCCTGCAAAACTGTATGCTGACCAGTGAATGACGCAAGAAGACCGTTTGAATTCAACAGATACATCCGAATTCAAATGATTGCAGCCTCAGAATTCACTATAAAAGGACAAGTTCTTCACTTGGATCCTTTGCCAAAGTACAAAAGAGAAAAGCATACTTACAAGCACATACAAACAAGAAAAAGCAAATACTTACATCCAATTCCTATTTCTGTGTAAAAGTCTAGATTGAATTTGTATTCATCTAAAGTGTTCTTCATCTAGAAAGAACAAATTTGTATCAATTGTAAAGATTTAGAGAGTGGTGCTGAGTACTCGGTTTTAATACTCAGCGGTAGAGAAAATCTAAGTGTTCGGTTATAGCGCTTAGTGGTGTTGAGTAGACAAATAGAGGAAGGTACTCTTGCATACTCAACTGCTTTGTAAACGGTTTGTGCTCTACCTTTAAAGAGCTCAGTATTGGATTGAAAAAGCCCGGAAGGATTCTGGGGACTGGACCTAGGCGGTGAGGCCGAACCAGGATAAGTCTGCTGAGTAATTTCTAACTCTTCCTCTCAATATATATATGTATGTGTTGCTTGCTTAAATTACTCAGGATATAAATTGTATAAGCTGACACTGAGTAATCAAAGTGCTGAGTTGGAAGCTGACCTAAGTGTTAATTCCCAACTCACAAGTAAAACGGTTCTAGTCAGCCTCTGACTAAAGCTGTCTTACATCTCTCTCGGCCGTGCTGACCAGAACTGAGTTAAGAAATTTCAAGAATTGATTAAGTCAGCATAATTAAGCGAAAAAGTTACATTAGTTCCTGACCCCCCCCTTGGAACTAATTACACGGGACCAACAGTCAATTTTCGTCAGTTTGCCCCCTCAACTTACGGGACGACCTATTTGCCCCTTTAACTATTTAAAAATGGTATTGGCAACCCCATGTTTTCATTATAACGGAAACAATTATGATATTTCTCATTGCAAGCACCAAGGCCATAATAAAAAAGGTTGTGCACTACTAAAATTAGTTGCAAATGAGGTTAGTATAGACAGTACACAAGTTCTCTTGTAAAAATTGCAAATATGGTTATGCACTACTAAAACAAGCTGCAAATGAGGTTACATATATGCATGTTGGTTCCAATACTTCCATGAACACTTGTACTAATGTTGGAATTTCATTTTGTTTCCGTTATAATGAAAATAGGGGGTTGCTAATACCACTTTTAAATAGCTGAGGGGGCAAATAGGTCGTCCCGTAAGTTCATGGGGAAAAATGACCAAAATTTACAAGTTCAAAGGGCTGCGTATGGTTTAGGCCAAATTTATAATAATAGTTATAACCATGTTCTTTAATAATAATAAAAAATAAAGTACAATACCAAAATAATAAGTTCATAATAGAAAAATATCAAGTTTAACACCATACTACTAAAATGATAATCAATGTGGTAAAATACTAACTGATAGATAAATGTCATTATTGACTCCAGCCTTATCATGATCAAATCAAGTTCTACAACTAAAAAAATTTCTCTCATTGCTTGCAAAGAGTAGATCAAATGTAGCCAACTCAACATTCTAATTGCCAATTTTTTTAAATATGGAACATTACCTCCAACTAATTTCTACCACTTATTTATACAGTTAAATAAAAAATTAACACTACAAGAAAAAACGCTATCACCGACACAATCGACCGACGAAATTTTTTGTGTAGGAATCACTGACGAAAGACCGATAGAAAATATGCCTCGGAAATCACCTACACATTGACCTACATATTTAGGGAATATATAGGGCATTTTTAGCGGAATTATTCCCGCTCCAAATACCAACACCTTTAGTAAGTGATTTTTAGAGTCGGTAATATTCCCAACACAGACACTAAAATGTGTACGAACCTAAATTAGAAAAATAATATATATATATATATATATATATATATATATATATATATATGCTCATATTTAACTTAATATATATATATATATATAAATTAAAAAAATAATTAAGAAATAAAAATGTGTTAAATATTTCTCCATTTGTTAATATAAATTAAAAAATTAAGGGATAAGGTGCAAAAATATCACTAACGTTTGCAGCCAGAAGCAATTTTACCCCTGTCGTCTAAAATGATGCAATTTTATCCCCAACATCGGCAACCAAGAGAAACTTTACCCCAACATTGTCAAGTTGGATCAATTTGGGAAATAATTCATCAAACTGTTTTTTTAGTTATTAATCTTGTTATCTACACTTCACATCTAAGTCATTTTATCACTCATTAATAACATATTATAAACATATAATTAGACGTGAAAAAAATTTAAATTTCTTTTTTAAAATGTACTGTCTTTTGTATGAGTTGTACAAAGAAATTTCAAAATATTTTACCGAATTTATAAATATCAATCTTCAATTCTATTATTAAATCCTAGAAAATATGAAACTTATTTTCTTTTTTAAACGAACTGATATGCAATTAGTGTAAAATAAAGAACAAAATATCTATGTTTTATAATAATGTCTGAAATTGACCAAACTTGCCAATGTTAGAAGTAAAATTGTTCTTTGATGCAAACGTTAGAAATAAAATTGCACCATTTTAGACGTTAGAGGTAAAATTGTTCCTAACTATAAATGTTAAACGTATTAGCATTTGTCCATCTTTTAATATAAATTAAAAAATTAATTAAGAAATAGAAATGTAATTATTAGTAATTTTGAGGTTGTTCATTTATTTATATTCAGCCACAACAAAACTAATTATAATTTTGTCCATTTATTCATATTCAGCCAAAAGAAAAATATAAAGTAAAAAACTAATTAAGAAATAAAATATATACACCTATATAGAAGTTCTAACCCTTTTAGAAAGCTCTCAACCTAAAGAAGTTCCAACCCTAATATCCTCCTCCCTCCCTAGACGACTTGGTTGCTGTCTTCACCGGTGCCGCTTTCCTTGATCTGATTTCAGACCTCGACGACCTATTCTCCAGGCAAGACTTCTTGTTGCTTTCTTCTTCTTCTTCAAAACAACTCTTTTCTAACGGGGACCCTTTATTTTGCTCTGCTTCCTCAACTAGCTCGAAAGAGAAGGAAGTCGGCAACATCAGCTTTAGATCTTTGGGCAAACGAGTTTAACTTCTGAAGGTAAAGAAAATCCTCCCTTCTTGCTTTAATTTTGCAGCCACAAGGTAGTTTGTTTTTCACTAAGTTTTTGCTTTCTTCTTGTTTGATAAAATGTCCAAGAGACAATATGTTTGAAAGTACAAACTCAATTTTTTTTTGCTGTTCTATTTTGTTGAGTTTGACTTTGATTTGAGTAATTTACAGTTCCATGAGATATAATATTTTTTAGTAGAAAAAATTCCCAAGTGATTTTATTAAAACAGAGATAAAACTTCAATTATTTTACTAGCACAAATTATAGTTTATGACGAGATTAAAGTGTTAGTCAGGTCTAAAAACTAGACCAAAAATATATCTAAAACTTACTTTCACAGCAGGGGCGGAGACAGCCCGGAGCCCGGGGGCTCCAGCCCCCCGGACTCTGGTTTCACCCTTAAGAAATAGTGGTTAAGTTCCGGGTAGCCCCTAAAATAATTTAATTAGTACTTATATATTAGACTGTAATCATTTAACATAGAATTGGGTTTGGACTGTTGGTTCAGGAGGTATCTAATCATCTTCTCATTTGCATGATGGCCCAGGTTTGAGACCCCTTCTCCTCTTTTTTTTTGTCTAATTTTATTTTTCCTACTTCTCCTCCTACTTCTCCTCGTTTTTTTGGTCTAAATCTAAATGTATCCCATAGTTTTTATTTTTTTTCCTATTGTCTAATGTGAATATTGGCCCTGTTTGGTAAAGAGCTCTTTTGGGATAAAAAGAGCGGTTTTGACCAATTTTAGAGGTTTGACCACCGAAACCGCTGATTGAAGTGTTTGGTGGAGAGAGGTTTGGGAGAGAGTCTTGGAATGAAAATGCTAATTTAGAAAAAACTCTTAAAAGGAGCTTTTTCAATTAGCGTTTTGGAATATTAAAATTAATGGACTTCTTTAACCCTAATAGATAGATTCCCTCTTCTCCTTTTCCAAAATTAATGTCCTTATTCGTCTTTTTGCACAAACCGCTATTATCAATCAGTTAATTTTTACCAAACAGGTCTACACAAACAGCTAGTCAAATCGGCTAATGTAATCAGCTAACAGCTAATGTAATCAGCTAACAGCTAACAGCTAATTCCCAAACAGGGCCATTAATTTTTTTCATCATTGTTTTTATCTAACTATAATTTTTTCCTTAAATTAAAATATCAATATTATTATCTAATTTAATTATTTTTTCATCATTATTATTAATTGATTGTTTTTTTTTTCTGTAATCAAAATGCGAATGTAAATATTCAAATAAAGAATAATATACTTATTTAGAAGTTTTAATTTAGGAAATTAGCGTTAAATTTTAAAAAATTAAATATGTATATACACTAAAACGAAACAATTTATGCTGGAGAGCAAAAAAATTTGCCCAGCCCTGACGGGCTGGACATTAGAAAATTACTCTAAACCATATGGTTAAAATTAGCCCCCCAGATACAAAATCCTAGCTCCGCCACTGTTTCACAGTATGGTATGTTTGTTTGAAGGATAATTAATTTGAAACTAGACCAAAAACTAGTACTGACATGTTAGGTAAGGATAATTTGAGAGTTGAGAAATTTGAAACCACACCAAAAACTTGTCCTATAGTTTCTGTTTTTAGGCATTTGATTGGTTTTGACACAATGTTAGTGAGTCATATTTAATAAATGGCGAACTCTTATTTATTAATGGTATTTTAACTAATAAAACAACCATATTTTGTTCCCTGTTATTCTCAGGCCTGAATCTGGTTGGATACACTTTCAAATGTAAGTAAGGATAGGCTTCACCAAATATTTTGGTTAGTCAAAATATATTTCATTCTTTTTGTAGCTAAAAGATGGTTTTTACTCTTTTGGTCTCATTTCACCTAGCAACAAGTTGATGTCTTTACTAAAGCTTTGCGCCTATATCTGTAACAAGCTCAGCATGATTGTTATTGTTTCTCCAGCTTAGGGGAATTCTATAGTATGAACAGATGTGATGTTAGTTAGTTGTAATAGAAGAATTTTAGGAGCAGTCGAAGGAGAAATTGCAGGGATTAGAACATGTGTCCATAACATTGGACTGCTTTTGTGGTTGAATGTTATGGATGAAAGTGCAGAAGATCTCATAGCCAGACTTATGTTATCAGAACACATCAAGAGCTGCGTAAAGATCACTTTTAACATGTAGAACCTTGCAAACTCTGCTACAAGTTTCCGCTAAAAGGAATAGCACGAACATTTGTATAGATTTAGGTTGGTTGCTTCAGTGGATGCAAATGAATTATCTAATTTGTGTTGGAAATGTTTGTGCAGCTAATGAGCCAACATATTGCTAGATCTATATATAGAGATTGTGCTACTACTTGAAAGGATGCATGTTGAACCTCTAATATAGTTATTTCTCCTCTTGGATGCCATGAACTAATAGGATTTTTAGCAAGCAGTGTGAATCAATGTAAATATCATAAAGCAATTTTAAGCGCAGGACTATTATCTTGATTTAAGTGGATGATTAAGGCCTTGTTTATATATTCAAATTTGGAATTTTTGCAGGATGTTAGATTATGAAGCTACTTTGGCTACTAAACTTCCAATTGCCAAGAAAGTTTTTGCCCAAAAGAAGGATTTGATACTCTAAGTTTCCAAGCATAACAAATCTTCTTTTTGAACACCATTTGTTGTTTTGACTTGCCTTCTATTCAATGAAAGGAATGGGTAAAACTCTATGCGGCATTCTGTTTTTTGAGGGACTTCTTTGAAACATTAGATCTAGGGATGTCAATAGGGCTGGGCACAGTTCGGTCCAAGTCGGGGATTCATTAATCTCCAGTATTGGATTGAAATTCGGAGATTAATAAAAGGAAATCTCCAGGATTGGATTGAAAGAATAAATCTCCAGAATTGAATTGCCCCAAAATTTCAGTCCAGTCCAGTTCGGGGATTCTGAGATTCGGTTCCGGTCCAATCCAATATAATTTTTCAGTGATTCGGATAAATATCTAATAGTTTAGGTCCTAAAAAATAAATTAAAAATTTAATTTACAAGATAATAAAATATAAAATTTTATTATCTTACATAACTTGAAATAAATGATATTTTTTTTAGGAAGTAAACAACATTCATTAAAAGTTACAGTAGACAACAAGGCTAAAAAGCCCCCACAAAATCAAAGTATTAAAAGTTACGGTAGACAACAAGGTTAAAAAAACTCACAAAATCAAAGTTACAAAATAACAAATCCATAAAAACAAACAACATTTAATTCAAAAAAAACAACACTTCATTAGCAAGATCTCTCAAATTATCATCCCAATTTGTAATTGAATCTTCTTAACACAATAAATTCCTTGTTTTCCAAAGCAAAGGCAGTAAAAGCCAAACATCAACCTAAACATATAAAATTTATCATATTAGTGAATCAACAAATGTTAAATTAATTAGATTTCATTTCAATAAAATTAATCAACACACTAGCAAAAAGTAAAAGGAAAAAAATATGCTTACCAAAATGCATTTGATGCGGTTAAAAAACCCTTAGATATCCAATTGAAATACGGATAAAAGAGATGGTGCAATTTCAGGATCAGAACTAATTTCTACAAATTAAATAACATTATATAGTTAGTATTCATAAACATTTATTTTTTTTTTAAATTTGCGCACAATGCGCTTACATTAAAGAAGAAAGAAAAATACCCACCAGACCCGGATGTGATTCGAACCCATGACCTCCCAAGGCATAGGTAAGCTCTCAACCACTAGACTAAGAGCTTCACCACATTCATAAACATTTAATTAAAATAAAACTATGAAATATAATTGCTAAGTAAATATTACCTTCTTTAATAGCTTCAAGATCTTCAACTTCTTCTTCATGCTTGAAAGCTTGAGTCGAAGTTTTCAACTAATCTTGACAACAAATCAAAACCGCAGCTATAGCAGGAGTTAAAGAACTTCTAAATTGATCCAAAGTTCTACCACTTGTGCCAAACGTAGATTCAGAAGCCACAGTTGAGCATTGAATTGCAAAAACATCTTTTACAACTTTGGATAAAGCAGGATATCGCATAACATTAACTTTCCACCACAATAGAAGGTCAAACTAAATTACATATTTTTCAGGTGCCTCATTGACATATCTTTCTCATTCTCCCTCAATTGACATATCTTTATCAATATTCAAAAAATAATCATCAATGTCATCATCTGCTTCATCCAAACTAGAAGAATGTGCTCCAAGATTCACATTTTCTTGCACATTTTGCACTATATACTCATCTAACAATGCAATAATAATCTTTGTGACTTGTGCCACCAACTCATTAGCATCGTTCTCACTATAAAATTCAGTGTACTTAGCCATCAAGTACTTAATTTTATACCTTGGGTCAAAAACCACCGATACAAAAAGCATCACATTCATTGTGTCAACAGAACCCCAATACTTATCAATTTTTTCCCTCATTTGAGTTCCCATGTATCAAACTTAAAACGCATGATCGAGGTATGCCCACATGAAACTTCTACCATGTCTTATTATTAGCATAAAAATGAGGGTATTCTCCCTACTGTAGCATGGATTCGTTCAAACCACATAAAGCATACATTATAATAGCCAGGTGATGTGTGTATGCAAAGCTTCTTAAGCCCACTTAAAAAATATCAAGTAAGCAAGCTATATACATAAAGTCAATTCACTTTCATAGTAATTCACTGCTAGTCATTCCACTGTTTCATTCACATATAGCTTGTTGCTGTGGCGTCTCTGAAGATCAAATATTTAAGAATACTAGAATACAAAATAAACTAGGTTCAATCATCTTTTAAAAAAAACGATCACAAAATAAGTAGCTAGCCAAGTCAAAAATATAAACAACATCATAAATTATAATAGTAACAACTTAGATAGCTAGCCAAGTAAAAAACTACATCAATACGTAATCAATTCACAAACTCAATTGTTTTTCACACATTAAAGGTTCAATCATATAAAACTTCAAATATAACACTGAACATATAAAAATTCAAATCTATACAATGTACACAACACATAGTTTAGAAATTGAAATATAAAAGTTCTAGAAAACTTACCAGAGTTTAGATCGGTAAAAGGTGGAGGTGGCGGCGTGCGAGGTGGTAGCAGCGGTGTGCGAGGTGGTAGGTGGAGGTGGCGCTGTGCAAGCAGCAATGGAGTGCAGTGGAGGAGATAGAACCCTAGAAAAAATCGAAGCAGAGAGAATGGGTAAAAGAACCACGCGAATCTATTTTATAAAATGTTTAAAAATTTTAATATTTAAAACTTTTAATATTTGTTACTTAATTAAATGGTTAACAAGAAGTAGAATTGGTTTAGATGGTTAAGGTGATTAACAATGTTCTATTTGGTTAGGTGTTCGATTCTCCATATCTACATTTTATATAAATATTTTTTATTTCATTTTATAAACGGGAATTAATCGGGATAATTTTTATGACTATATAATAATGTTATACCTTATTAATAAATTATAAATTTATATTATTTTAATTAGTTTACCAAACCTTACAAATATATAACTATATATTATATAATATTTCTTTTTATATAAAGTTAATGTATGAAATATAAATTTATTATTGCTAAACTTTCGGTTATTTCAGTTCGGTCCAAATCCAATCCAATCCAATCCAATCCAATCCAATCCGGTTATCAGTCCGATCCTGGATAAATTTCGGTCCAGTTCGTTGACGAAAAGTCAACGGTCCAATCCAGTTCGGTTCTCCAAAAAAAGTCAACGGTCCGGTCCAATTCCGGAGTTTTTTCCTCGGATATTCGGTCCGGTCCAGTATCTCCAGGATCCGCGCCCAGCCCTAGCTGTCAATATGAGTCATAACACGATAACACGATTCGCGTAACACGGAAATTAAACGAATTAGGGTTGAGATAAATGGGTTTGGGTCATAAATGGGTCGACACGCTTAACCCATAAAATAAATAGGTCGGGTCGTGGGTTGACTCGCGAATTCGTTGTAACCCGTATAATTTAGATGAGCCTATGGGTCGTGTCAACCTAACCCACGAACCCATCTAACCCGACCCATATAACCCATCTAACCCATATATCATGAAAATATAATTTTTTTTTTATGGATATTAAAGTAATTTTAATTTTTAACCCTAATATATATATATATATATATATATATATATATATATATATATATATATATCGGATTAGTAGATTACAGAACACGTTAGGTTTCCAACTTTCTTTCCCTAACAATTTGTGTTGCCTGCCTCTTTTCATTGACATCCAATGAACGCTTCAGTCTCTAGCCACAAGTAAGTCTTTTGTTGAGTCAACTTCTAGTATGATATGTCTAACTTCTGATTGTTGGTCTTCTATTACAACAAATGGGTATATCTGTTTGACCTGACCTTTTATTGATAAAGATTGGAATATCCAAAAAAGAATTTTAAACTTTTGTTATTTGCCTCCTCCACATAATAGTGTAGCTCTAAATGAAAAAATTCACAATTTCTTGTGTGATTGGAAAATTGATGGTAGGATTTTTTCACTCACTTTGGATAATGCAAGTGCAAATGATACATGTGTGGACTTGTTGAAACATTTATAGAATAGCAAGGGTCGTCTATTAAACCGTGAAGATTTTTTTTCATATGAGATGCTCTGCTCACATTCTAAATTTAATAGTTCAGGATGAGTTGAAAGAAATTGCAGTTGGAATGCATTATCAAAGACTAATGAACAAGATACTAATTCTGTTGTTGTTTTGAATTTTAGACTTTTGGTATTATCTTGTTGAATTTGTTTTGTCAGTTTATATTGGATTTTATTTTTTCATATGCAATTATGCATGTTTTTATTTTCTTTTTCATTTTATTTTGTTGAATATATTTTTTAGTATGGAGTTGCAAAATTAAATGGGTTAGCCATTTTGACATCTTCAACCCGCTTCTTAAACGAATCGTGCCGAGTCGATCCATTTATTAAATGGGTTGGGTCAGGGTTGGGATAAATGGATCACCTGAGTAAGTCGACACGACACGTTTACAACCCGCGAACCCATAGATCACAGTCAATGGGATCGTTTCCCTAATTATTCCAAGGAAAAGGTGATTAACTCTTTGTAGTTTCTCTTTCTCTGTATATATCCATACATATAGAAAATACTTTGTGATTGACCTGATTCAACTAATATAAGCCTTTGTATCTTTAATTTACAAGAAAGGAGTTATTTAGTTTTTTTTCTCAAAATTGCTAATAGCTAATGATATTTTGCAGCTTGAGAATCTTGTCTCAAAAGATAGCTTGCATTGCACTAAGTTCAGTTCACCTCTCGATTATGTGTGTACGATTTGTAAATAATTGGATTTTCCATCCCCAGAGAATAATTAGTTTTAGATAATATTTGAAGAGTTAGTTTTCCATTAAAGCTTTTTATTAATTAGTGTTTGATTAGGAATAGGTTTTATTAATTAGTCTTTTATTAGGAATAGGTTTTAGTTTTTCATTATAAATAGTTCAATTTGTTAGGAATAATGAGTCCAGTTTTTGTAATCCGATTTTCACCTCTCAACTTTTAGTTTTTAGTTTTAGTTTTTCGATCTTTCATTCATTGTAAAAACCCTAGCTTTCCCCCTCGAAGAATCCTCTACGCCTCCTCCATCTCCTTCAACCTCCATTGAAGAACATTCGAAGCTACGCTCACCGAGGATTATTCAAGGTTCCTCCTTAAGTCCTAGGAAGACGCATGCAGTTGTAGACAGGTTCCCTAAAAGGGATTTTCTTACTCTTTTTATAACTTGTTTAGCTCTTGATACAATCTATGAATCCTAGGCTCATTGTATCTCCGTGACAATATTTCTTCAGCTTTAATGATAATTTAGTTCTTGTTTTCTTCAATTAATTTACTTATTTAATCTTTGTCTTACGCTTTGTCTGATTGGTTTAACTCATTCATAAATCCAAAAATTACGTAGGCACATATTGCGAGCTGAATCTGACCTAGTCAGAGCCTATAAGATTGACGGCCTTATAGATGATTAAGCCCAAATTGCTGAGACTTAGAGCTAGTTTCGGCCTTACAAGGGAATCACGACACAGAAGGATAAGTAGTGTTAATCACCTCGGACACAAGTGACTTAGATTAGGTTTTTAATTGGTTGTCTGAACATCCTATATCGTCATTATCGTACCATTCCATATCCCTTCGGGTAATTACATTAGTGAAAGATCACTTAGGAGTAGAATAACCTAGTTAGGAGTAGTTTAACTTAATCAAAACTCAATCTCAAACCCCCCAAAGCCTAGATAACACACTACAAAAAAAGGCTTTGTTGCGACAAAAAATTTCGCCACAAGAAATGCTTATTTTGTCACAATATACATATTATGACAAAATGTGTGGTCACAAATTTTGTTGCAATAAGCTCGTCTCGATAAGTTTTTTATGACGAAATTATTATTTGTCTCCATTATTAAAATTATATTGTGACAAAATTTCATTGGTCACTTTTGCATTACATGTTGTGGCTAATAGTTTGTTAAAACATCCACTACATTTGGTCGCTACTAGTTTATATTAGTCACAAAATGTTAATTGATATACAAAAAAATTGATCATTATTGTGACAAAATTAGTTAATATGACAAATAATATTTATTATAATTAATTTATAACCCCGTAGGTACGTCGCTCCCACAAAAAAAAAAATTCATTCGTAAAAAACATTTTAAGACAACTATTGGTAGAGATATCCAGATCATTTTCGACGGAAATTTTCAACCCGATTTTCCGTCGATGTTTAGTCCCAAAAATAATAAAATAGTAATATATTTTATTCAATTTATTTGGATTAAAGCAACCATATATTATATATATAATACATGAATAGAATAAAGTACAAAATGAAATACAAAATAAAGTACAAATGAAGAAAACTCCACTATTAATCAAAATAACAAGAATTTCTGACATTTAAAAGGAGTTACACCACCTATATCAATGAGCATCATGAACAATGGAAGCATTAAATAACATAAGCAAATAAAAGTTCTTAGATTCTCTAATAAGACATTAGCATAATTCAAGATCTTTCTCAATAAGTCGTTCTAAGAAAGCTGAATTTCTGGCACTAGTCATGTTGTCGGAGGCAATGTAATAAGTATCCTTCTAATCAGGTTTCATGCCGATAACATACTCATCCAAACTGATCATCTCCTCTCCATTCTTTGAAGATAAGAACCTAAGGAGTGGTAGGTAGAATAGGCTTGTGGTTTTCATAGTCTCAATGGAACCCAATTTCAAGTACTCTTTCCATAATTATCCCATGACTTCTCATAATCCTACAACAAAAGGACCATATATTATTTAAAAAGAAAACAATAGGAAAGCAAAACTTCCAGTCCTAAATGTTTAAATACTGAATACATTAAAAGAAGAGGACATACTTCTCTATCCTCACTCAAGCATTTGCGAATGATCTGTACCTTTAAGAACATAGAGTAAACCAGAAAGATATCATTCGTTAGAATAATAATCATTTCTACATATAATAAGCTTTCATAAAACAGATTCATCTTTCTTAAAGAGTCCCATATGAAACGTTAAGATAAATATCATTAGAGTCAACCACCCCTTTCACAAATCTTAGATCTCCAGATAACTAATAAAGACACAACAGTAAGGATCAGTATGAGTAAAGCATCCTAATAGTTTTGATATAAATAGGCTTTTGATATACATCCTAATATTTTTGGTCTTGGGATTAACTATGCCATCCTTTCTTTAGGGAGATACAGCTGGCACATAAAGAAAAGATCTGAACTTAACCTCATCGTGCAATACCAACTAGTGTTTGCCTAAAAACAAATATATAATAGGTTATACGTGAGAACAAATTTGAGATATTAATGTAAAGCATCCTTCATCATGTATGTGAAAAGGACAGTCGATATACTTTTCCCTAAAAACCAGGTAACTTCACAGAGTCATCCCCGTCGTAAAAACGGGATTTCAGGACAACTAGCTTTTACTGTCTGCATTCTAACTAGCAATTTAAAAACAGGTAACATTATACAATTAATTCCTCATCCAACTTAAGAATTCATCAATTCTAATTAGCTACTATGATTCCTCTACTTCTACCAACCAAATCATATATATCAAGAGCTTGAGATGTAGTTACCGATATTTTAAAAGATTGAGCAGCCCATTCGGTGAGGTTATCTGCATAGGAGGGGCAAAAAAAGCATATCATAATCATCATATTGTGGATAGGCAGTTATTGCGCAGGCATGTATCTTTCAGAATAAAAATATCTTCAAGCACTGAAAAGAAGTGAAACTCCACAAAAGAGTAAATTAAGAAAAGGAAAAGGTACCTGATGGTTGTGTTTTGATGGAATCAATTTTAATCGGTGGCGATAGAGTTGCAATCGGCTTTAGCAAACTTCAGATCTTTGTTGGGCACTGGCTAGCATTGAAATCTTCTAGCTTCAGATAGTGGGAGGTGGCGACGTCTCCATTGTTGGTGGCCTCATAAGATGACGCGTCTGATAGAAACAGAGAGAAAAAGTTTAGATTTGGGTTAGGGTTTTTTCTCAATCGGCATTCAGACTTGGAACATTGAAAAATTGGGGGAAGGGGAGGTTATTATCCTGGATATAATAAATATATGAAATATAATAAATAATGTTTTTTTTTTTCTAGAGGAGTTAAAGGGTTTTTTTCTGGAGGAGTTAAATAATGTTTTTTTTTAATTTTAATAAATAAAGTTGTTTCAGAGATAAAACTATAAATATATCTTGGTAATGAACATAGTAATTATAAAAAAGATAGTCAAAATACTATCTAGTTTAAAATAATTTATTTTTGGGTTAAGGTGAAAAAAATACTCCTAACGTTTTGGGTCAGGGGCAATTTTACCACTAACGTCTAAAATGCTGTAATTTTACCACTAACGTTGGAAGCCAATAGCGATTTTACCCTAATATTGATAAATTGGGTCAATTTGAAAAATAAAATAAAAAATTGACTCAATTTACCAACGTTGGGGCTAAAATTGCACAATTTTAGACGTTAAAGGTAAAATTGCTCCTGATCCAAAATATTTAAACCTTTATTTTTGTATGAATATATGGAAAGATAAAAAAAGCAAACAGTGGTTTCTCAATTTGAAATTTTGAAAATTATAGAAAATAAAAATCGTGACAAAATAGTATAGATATTGAGAAAAATTAAATAATGATTTTGATAATACTGTTAAAGTTAAAAACCAAATTGCCTCCACAATTTCTATCTTTAATTATTGCTAGGAATATATTTGCAAAATTTGTCATAATATATTGGCGCCAAAAATGTTCTTCCAAATTAATTATCCTAATGGAATATGGAGAAAAAATAAATTTTTGTCTCAATAAATACTTTTTTTTTGGTGGTGCTCAATAAATACTTTGTAATGACAAACAATCACTATAAAAATATTTAGTCATAATTTCGATGTCTATTGTGACCAAACATCACTTATTACCATATTATCAATATTATGAGAAAATTTAAAATAATTGAAGTATGTTATTTTGACAAAATTATTGGTCACAAGAGAATTAAACTTTGGAGACAAAATATTGGTCACTATAAGTCTGCATTTTTTCGCTGAAATTTCTTCTTTTATATATAACTACAAACAATAGTGACAAATTGATTTTGTCTCAATATATATACTTATAGTGATAAAATTTAGTCATAATAAATATTTCATTGTAACCTTTTGAATCTAATTTAACTATGGGGACAAATATATAATTTCGTCACAATAATCATATTTATTGTGACAAAAGTAATTTCGTCACAAAATAATTAGTCACAATATTAGGAATTTTTTGTAGTGACACTAGAAACCGAGTAGCTCGATACTTGCATGAATAAATCCTGTGGATTCGATACGTGGACTTGTCCATATTTTATTACTTAATAACGACGGGATACACTTATCCCTCAGTGGACCAACACCGTTGGGCTCATCAAGTTTTTGGCGCCGTTGCCGGGGATTTATTTTCTCTGTAATATCGAACCAAATGTCGAATTTGTTAGTTTAGACACTTTTTGTGAATATTTTATTTTTGTGAATATTTTTGTGTGAATATTTGTTTTTAATTTTTATTGTTATTTCTAATGATTCTTCTTTTTTGAGAAAATGGCTAGAAACAATGGAAATAAGGAGTCTGTTACATATTTTCTTAACTTCTTATCTACTCACGAAGATCAAACTGATGATTTGTATGCCTCAATTAAAAACTTATGCATACAAAAATGGATCCTAGTTGATTCAACCGTGGACGAATCAATTAAAGAACCCAAATTGGTAGGTCAGGTTGATAAGGTAATATCGTTTCCCATTGACAATGAAGAACTGATCCCTAAGTATGAGAACCCAAAAGTTTCAATATTAATTGACGAAATAGTTGAAATTGAGCCTCTAGAGAAGAATCCAAAAATAGAAGAGTTCGGGTTTGCTCCATGTCCGGAAATTTTCATTCTCTTTGATCTACCTAGAGAATCAAAAAAGTGAGCAAACTAAACTTTTTCATAATTTATTTAAATTTTACCCTTTGCTTTTATTAAAATTCTTTGAAACTGATAATCTGTTTTGTAGGTACGGATTATTTATTTAGGAATTTGTATTCCTAACGCGAATGTCAACATACACCTAGGAGAGAATTCTATGTCGAGCTCACCGACTATAACGTAGCGCTTCTTGGGAGGCAACCCAAGTTTAAATAAAACTTTTCAGGTTTTTACTTTTTAATAAATTTTATAGATATGCTTTTAGGTTAGTTTAGTTCTTTAGCTTTCTTTTGCGTTTTTTATTTTCAGTATTCGGGTTTTAAAGACTAAAAAAAAATTCCGACCTTCTGCCTGCCAGCTCGCAGAGTTGGGAAAAAAAAATTCCCAAAAAAATATTATTTTTTTCCGCTACTGCCCTCCAGCTCGCCGTTATGTGTTTTTTATTTTGTTTTATTATGTTATAATCCCAAAAATTATACACTCTATCCGAAGTTAAAGTTTCGTTATTTGTTTTTGGGAAGATTAAAATCGAACTTGAATTTCCATGCTAACTAGTTTAGGTGGGAGACACAAAACTCGTATCTGTAAACTCATGAGCTATAATTGCATCTAGTCTACTTTATTTTGATTTGCTTATTTTCATTTCAATCGTTTCAACAATTAAGTATTGAAGACATGTGCAATTAAACTTGAGTTTAGGAAAAACTATTTAACACAAAATAATCCAACGAATTGTGAGAAAATTTTGAGCCTTAGAGAGCGAATATCTAAAACCTCTAATTTCTTTGACATTTTTTGTGTGCTTTTGCTTGTTGAGAGTTATAGATTTTGCATCTAATACCGAGTTAAGTTTACAAGCTTTGATTTGAAACAATAAACGATGAAGGGTCTCTTTAGAATTAACCTTTTCTTTACCTTATTTTTGTCTTTTTCATCAACTCTAGGAAGCCCCTTTGAGCCTTAATTTTTGTAGTTTATAGTTTTTCTTCTTTCCTAACCCATATTTTTGCAAACTTTGACTAAGTTTGTTCTTAACCCATATTTTTGCAAACTTTCACTGAGTTTGTTTTCTAACCCATATTTTTGCAAACTCCAATTGAGTTTGTTTTAGCACTTTTTATTTGTTTATGGCATTTTAAAAAGCAAGCCAAAAGGTTAAAAGGTGAACGTGCACACTTGTTTAAATAAAGGACCAATCATTCGGTCCACACCAAGAAAAAAAAAAGAGAAAAGAAAAAAGAAAAGAAAAGAAAAGAAAAAAGGAAAAAGGAAAAAGAAAAAAAATGCTCCTAAAATTTCAATAAAAAGCTTGTTCCTTTTATATTTGCTAAATGTCATTTGTACTTTGTTTTTCTAGTGCTAAATTTCTGAACCTTTTAACTTACCCCTAACCTTAACCACATTACAACCTGAACTTCGAGATTGTTTTTGATATTGTTTGAGTCTTAGCAATGTAGAGGTACTCGGATGAATGCGCAAAATCACAGTAACTTTAGGCAAGTATAAAGATGAGAGTAAACACCTAGCCACCTAAATATTGTGTGAATGAGTGAACAACTTTCAGTGAGGTGTTTATTTAGTTTTCTCCCTTGAACTCGTTTAATTAAGCATGTCCCTTTCACTTAAAAGTATGGCTTTTGTTAAATCAAATTGCGGCTTTTTGGGCATTGTTTTCTATTTACTTTTTGAATATATGAGTTTACAGCTGCTTGTTTTTGTGTCGCTCATTTGGTTAAACCGGGAGGTTTTCTAGTTCGTCTAGTCTATTTTTGGGGTTGGTTTTAGTTTACTTGAGGACAAGTAAAGCTTTAAAGTGTGAGGATGTTTGATAGGGGTCAAAAACCCCTATCTTTTAGTACAGTTTTAGAGATTATTTTGTATCTTTTATTTTCTTTTTATTTTCTTTAATAGCAATTTATCATTGTTTTGTCAATTTTAGGTTTTTAAATTACTTTTTAGATTTTTATTAAATATTTTTAACTTTTGTCAAGTATTTCGTCACTTTTAGTAAATTAATCTCTATATGTTATTTTGAGTCTTATCTATATCCAAAATTAAGAAATTAACCTACCAAAAATAAATCTAATTTGACTTGGTAATTAAAAAGGATTTTTGGTAGGATGATTAATTAATTTTGGGTGAATTATTTAAATAATATTTCATGAGATTATGTGCAGATTTTTAGAGATAAAGGTGAAGATTTTTAAGGATCATAATCAGGACCCACTCGGCGCATCAAATTCAAATAAAAATCCTGCAGAATATTTTGGCAGATTTTTAGGGATTATCTTTGGGCTTTTTGTATTTAAATAATTGGATTTTCCATCCCCAGAGAATAATTAGTTTTAGATAATATTTGAAGAGTTAGTTTTCCATTAAAATAGCTTTTTATTAATTAGTGTTTGATTAAGAATAGGTTTTATTAATTAGTCTTTTACTAGGAATAAGTTTTAGTTTTTCATTATAAATAGTTCCATTTGTTAGGAATAATTAGTCCAATTTTTGTAATCAGATTTTCACCTCTCAATTTTTAGTTTTTAGTTTTAGTTTTTCCATCTTTCATTCATTGTAAAAACCCTAGCTTTCCCCCTCGAAAAATCCTCTCCACCTCCTCCGTCTCCTTCAACCTCCATTGAAGAACATTCGAAGCTCTGCTCACTGAGGATTATTCAAGGTTCCTCCTTAAGTCCTAGGAAGACGCCTGTAGTGGTAGACAGGTTCCCTGAAAGGGATTTTCTTACTCTTTTCATAACTTGTTTAGCTCTTGATACAGTCTATGAATCCTAGGCTCATTGTATCTCCGTGACAATATTTCTTCAGCTTTAATGACAATTTAGTTCTTGTTTTGTTCAATTAATTTACTTATTTCATCTTTGTCTTACGCTTTGTCCGATTGATTTAACTCATTCATAAATCCAAAAATTAAGTTGGCACATATTGCGAGCTGAATCTGACCTAGTCAGAGCCTATAAGATTGACGACCTTATAGATGATTAAGCCCAAATTGCTGAGCCTTAGAGCTATTTTCAGCCTTAGAGCTATTTTCGCCTCGGACACAAGTGACTTAGATTAGGTTTTTAATTGGTTGTTTGAACATCCTATATCCATCATTATCGTACCATTTCATATCCCTTCAGGTAATTACATTAGTGAAAGATCACTTAGGAGTAGAATAACTTAGTTAGGAGTAGTTTAACTTAATCAAAACTCAATCTCAAACCCCCCAAACCCTAGATAACACTAGAAACCGAGTAGCTCGATACTTGCAGGAATAAATCATATGGATTCGATACCTGAGTCGGGGTACACTTATCCCTTAGTGAGCCTCACCTGAGGCGCATCATTATTCACACATCATGCCCCCTTGCATGTTCTTCAGTCCATCTCCTGGTAGTTGAAACATAACCTGCCCTGTTACTGAGGTATTGCTCAATAATTTGTTCTTGCCTAGGAAATTGCCCCTCAATGAAAGGCTCTATCAGCATTGCATAAATATGCTACAACAGCTAGAAAATGCGTAGATAGATTAGACCCCAAACATAAACAAATGCATAGATAAATCTAACTGTGGCAGCGGGAAATGAAGGGCGAGCAAGTAGCGGGGGAAGAGAGACCATCCCCGAAGGACTGATATTAGGATGATAAATCCTAGTTCTAAAGCAAAACTGCGAATAAGAATAATTTCATGAGTGTATGTGCATATATATGTAATATTACAATGTATTATTAAGTTTGTGTTCTTATAACTAGAGGTGTGAATGAGAAATGGAGAGAGAAACGGATATCAATTTTGTATACACCTCCTTCATACAGGGTGTATTGAGGGCTCTTTATCATGAAAGACCATTTTAGTTAGTCTCCATTCACAAGACCTGCATAGCAGCAAGCATGAATTAGCAGAAATAGAAAAGGAAGAACAATGCACAACTTCTGGGTGAGTAAGATACCTAAAATATTAAGAAGCCACCTGGGTGACTCATTCTAGAGTTGGGCCAACTCCAACTCAACGCAATTATGGAGGCGCCGAATATCAGACATCATTGTGTATGCTTAGGGTATGTATACTGGTTTATGGACTTTTAGAATGTTGTAAAAGCTGTATATTTACACTATGGGTGGGTAAGTGAAAGGTCTAGGAAGGGGAATGGGTTTATGGTTATTGAAGATCATCTGTACGTAATGAAATGCTTTTAGTTTTGCAGAGATATCAAGACTTGGGATATAGGCCTAATAATGACTTTAAGATATGCAGGTACATCAAGATCGATTTTGTGTCCCATTGGATATGTATTGCTTATTTTTTTGATATTACATTCAGAAATTGATGAGTAGTGATGAAATCTTGATCGGAGTCCTTCCATATGAGGCGCCGTTGGGATCGGCGGGGGACACTCTGATGCTAAAGTCAGTAACTTGTATGAGAATAAACTGTAAGCACGAAGTAGGGTTTTGGAAAGTGTGTACCTCAATAGCTTGTGGTGCAAGCTATTTATACTCGTGTTAATGCCTCATTAATGGCGGTTACTGATCTTATTCAAGTATGACCGTTAGTTTATTAATGAGTTATTAGTTGGCTTTATTGGGAAACGGCTCTGCCGTTCTGTGGGCGTATCGAGGTGAGATGGCGGGTCTCCCAAGTGTTTGACTATCAATGGTGTGTTGAGGAATCTATCTGATTCGCCACCTAAGGCATTGCTTCATACGCCATAGCCTTGGCGATTCCCTTTATCCGCGGTCGTTTGGTTAATTACCCTTTTAGTCCTGTAACCGGATGTTATCAGAAATTTATTTGTACAAATATAAACAGATTATGGGCATTGGTCTCCAATTAATTTAAAATCATTGATATACATAATTTCATGTTCATTTGAGGGTGTTTCATTATTTAGGTAAAAATCAAAAATTCATTCAACATTTAATTAAAAAAATTTCATCTAAACAACAATAGGAAGACACAAAAATAATCGAATATGTCGTCTCAAAATAAATCCATTGACATAATTGATTAAGACCTATGTCATCTGAAACAAGCTACAACGATAAAATAAATTATCATACAAATTGTCATTGCAAATACTAATATGCCAATTTTCCATATATCTCCATGACATTTTTAATTATTATGATGTCATGCAATGACCCTATAAGTGACAGTAATAATAAATAAGTTGTCATCATAACATGCGTAATATGACAGCCTAGAAATAGGCTTATGTCATGTGACGTGCCTTCACATGACAGAACCCAACCGTCATCTGAACCCAACCGTGATAGTTTTATTTATTACGGGACGACGGTTTTGAACCGTCGTTTAAAGTGCTTTTCGGTGTAGTATCGTGTTTCTGGTGTGGACCAGAGCTCAAAAGCAAAACTTTAATTTTAAGGCTCTGATACTAAATTAATAATGACCCGAGATGTTTTGAGAGAAAGAGTTTGAAGGTTTTGTGCAAAGACAGGGTTTTAACCTAAAAGCATGCATCAAAGGCTCCTCATGTTAAACTTGAAAGGATTAACGAAATCCTTAAAAATACAAAATAATAGCAATTTTTCAAACAAACGTTGAACCTTCAAAGTTAAGTTTTAATTGATAATAAGATATATTGTCCTTACAAGGCTCAAACATATAGGGTTCGTCCAAAACCCTTAACAACATAGAAAGGACCAAAATAGACTAGCAATGACAAAACTATTTAGAAGAAAATATGAATACTATATGGTGAACTAAACAGTGAAATGACCAAAATACCCAACAATTTCCGTGGGAAGTTATCTGCTCAATCTGGATCTCTATCCTAGTGAAACACTCAACTCCTCTTCGTTATCCGGATCTTCAACGTTCATAGGTTTGGACCGACCTTTAATACTCATTCGTTGATCATTTGGTATAAGTTTTATTCGGATTTCCTTCCATCTGGTTCGTTGTAACTCCTCTAATTTTGACCAAATCCCTTCACATGGGAAATGTCCCCATCAGCCTAAAAAATCTGCCCCCTAACCTCTCTTAATCCCATTAGATGTGACAATTGCTTCTTAACCTTATAACCACAAGAATCTGCAATAGCACGTGTCTTAAGAGTACTATAAGCTTATATATATGGTAAAGAAGAATTGCAATAGATTATGAATAGTTGGTCTATGTAATTACAAATAAAGACATTTACCTATATTATTGGTCAACAACATTCCACTTCTCATATCTTATCTTTTAATTATATAAAAAAAAATTGAAAGAAAATGAAAAGAAAAGAAAAAGAGAAAAGGTTGGAATCAAGAATATAGAATTAGGGTGGAGACTTTATTCTTGCTGATCAAACTCTCTATTGCTGAATCTTGGTTACTTGGAGATTCTTTATACTATTCATATAGAATATGCTAATCTTCTATTGGCCAATAATTTTCCAGCTTTAAACAATTAGACAGCACTAATATGGAAAGCACTTTACATTAATTTCCAGAAAAAATGTGTTAGTGCCTAACTTTTTTAATTCTAATTATCTTAGCATATATATTGTGAAATATTATAATTTATCTATCAATTTAATTAAATTTTTAAAAATGATTCATTGACAAACGGTTCAAATTATGAAAACTCATTTACTATGATAAGATAAACTGTACACACTTCAAAACCATAGAAAATTCCAGTAACCAAGTATATCAAAGATATTAATAAAAATAATTCTTTGAATCTTATCTATCAATTATAAATTCTTCCTCTTAATTTGGGAAGATATACAAACTATACAAATCAAACAAAAATATACTTTTTCACTTCCTAATATCTCTTAATTCGTACCCTTGTCTAATCTAGGGAAACCCCAAATTTTTGAAATGAATACAAATCTTGAAAACATTTTTGATCTCTTATTTTTCTTATTACATAATTAAAGTGGCTAAACCAAGATTAATCTTAGGCTGTGTGTGGCAGAGCCCTCCCCTCTCGGCCTCTAGAGAGCAATCTTGCAGTTAGAAACCACGATGAGCCGCCTAAACCCGCAATATTTGGCAAAGATCACACAGTTGAAAATCGCAAATAATTCCGCCTGCACCACTGACCAGCAATCATAACTTGCCTCTTTTCATCTTGAACAATATACTGGTGTTTACTTGGTAACTAACTAAATAAATTTGATTAGTTGCTGTCAAATTTAAAAATCTCGGATCTAATAAATTTAGATTTTAATGATATTGACTAAATTAATTTGGTTACTCAATGAACCACAAAACACCACTATGAATTCTGTTGAGATCCGAAACTTCTTTTATGAGTTTGAATTTCCTAAACTGTAAACGCTTGGATATGAAAGTTAGAAAAAGTTGTTGAGTTTAAATCCTAGTTTATAAAATATATTTTAATTGAGAGATCAACTTCTTAATTAAAAAAATAGAAATAAATGAAAAGGAGCATACATACCCAATCATTGCATAGAAATAAAAGAATCTCTGGTGTCTGTGTTTATCCCTCTGGATCATCATCTGAAACATGATTGCTGCTTGCTTGCCATACATATAATCATAGCGACCTATAAATTATAAAAAAAAAATGAAAGAAACAAATATATGAAGGAAAAATCATGAATTAAATATATAAAAAACTAAAAACAATTGCGGATCTAGAAATTTCCAAGATCTAGATCCAGCAGTGGGCAGAAGTAGAAGAAGAAGAGAAGGTAACGACAGAAGCACAGAGAGCACAAAGGATGAGATGGATATTATTTTTCCAAATCTATCATCTGTGCTCTCTATCTTCTGTCAACAGCATCACATAATTTCTCCTCTATCTATCCCCTACTCCTAAAAACGAACTTTCTTAAAAAGGAAAGGCAACACTATTAATATTGTTTCTGTTGCAGACTAGATATGGGGGGAGGGGGGAGGAAAGAGAGAGATATTGAAGGTGTGTGTGACCTATAAAATACCCCCTGCACCCTCTATTTATAGGAACTAAACACCCCCCATATATCTCATCAATTAATTATACCTTTTTTTTTTTTTCTTTTGAGATAATTTGGTGTAACCGCTATTAAAATTAAAATTGAAATAATAAGCCTATCTAAAGAAAAAGGACAGTTTTTGTAACCTCCTAACAACCCTAAAAAAAAGTACTTCACGTTAATAATCATGCATTTTTTTATATACTGCACCATCTACATTTCCTCATTCATAAAATATTCTCAACAAACTTACGGATAACAGTATTATCCTGCTTAAAATATTTAATGCAAAAATAAAGGAGGTAAATGACTCTTTTTCTTTTAAAGAATACATTATAAAATTTTTGAATTTTTTCAAAATTCTGTCTGGAGTTCTAATTATCAAAAATTAATAAAATAACAAGTTTACTCATCTAACAAGTTATTTTAGTGTCTCAAAATGTTTGTTAAATTCTAGACAAAAGGACTAAGTATATAGTTAAATTTTAAAAAGTCAAGAACTCTATAATTCATGTATTTTGTAGAATAAAATTGTCTAGTGTAATATAGCAACTCATGTACTAATTTAATAAATTATTTATGTTATTATTAAGATTCTGTTGCTATTTTTAATAGATTATGATATTTACATTATTTCAACGTTATAATTTATTTCAAAATAAACTCATGAAAAATATACAAACTAAGCAGTAAATAAGCAAGAACGAAGATACTTATTCAGGAAAATTTACAAAGGGTTAATATGTGCATATATGATGTAAATTGAAATCGACTGAAGGTTTTAATCATAAACCAACAAAGAATCCGATCTTCTCAAGCTAAACTTGAAGGTTGAGTTAACCCAATGGATATGAAATCCAAGCTCTCAATGGAGGCTATAGTTTTAATTCATCAAAAGTTGAGAACATTACAAAAATGAGAGCTTAAATACTCTCTAACATTACAAGGGAAAATACCAAAAGCCTATGAATAGGGTTTTGGCTAACACATGGTCATAAGGGTAGAATAGGAAAGTGGTAGTTTAGTAATTAGGGGGCCAATGGCAAAACAATAAATAGAGTGTAACAGAAAATGGTCCCCTCAAGGTGAGAACTTGGAGGGGAAGTATTCTCCAGGACAAACACGCCCCGCGCCTACGTGCTACGCCCCCGCATAGATGTGTTCCTGAACTTGAAGACGCTTGCTCGAATTCATTACGCGAGGCGCCCAGCAGATTACGCCCCGCGTCATAGGGCTCCTGATCTTGATGGCTCCGCGGAATGGGATCTACGCGTGGCGCCCAAGGGGTGCGCCCCGCGTGTTGGACGTCCTGGACAATTTCTTGCTTGATGTGGCTATCTACGCCCCGCGTGGTAAGGGAGGCACCTTGCGTCTCCGAATGGTGTGGCTTTTCTCCAAAGGCAACCGTTCCCACGCCTGGCGCTCGGGTAGACACGCCCCGCGTGCTCTCTATTTTGGCTTGCTCTTCGCTCTCCTTGAGTGGGTTCTCTCGAGTGGCTCCTCGTTGCGCCGGACTCGGGTCTAGGGATAAGATGCCCTCATCATTCTCCCCTTCTTTGAAAGAGTCGGGCTCCATCTCGGTGACTTTGGTTGGCAACGATCCCTCCAGCTTCCACAAGCTCAAGTCCTGCACATTAAAAGAATAAGACATTTTCCCAAGCCAATTGGGAAGGGTTAGTTGGTAAGCGTTGGCACTGATTTTCTTTGTGATCCGGTAAGGACCATATTTTCTCGGCCTCAACTTGCTACTCGGGGCATGACTAAGCCGCTCTTTTCCCAAGTACACCATCACCTCATCCCCAACCTCAAATTGCACATCTCTTCGGTGCTCATCGACCTTGGCCTTATTCTTAATGTTTTTCTCCTCGATGCTATGCCGAACTTCTTGCTGCATTTGGTGGTAGTCATAGGCCAAATTCTGAGCCGCTACGCTCTTCTTCTCCCCTTTCAGAATTTCCCCCAAATCAAGTGAATGGTTCGGAGCTTTGGTGTACACAACATCGAAGGGGGACTTCCCGGTGGTTGAACTCACGGCGGAGTTGTAGGCGAACTCGGCTTAGGCAAGCACATAATACCACATCTTGGGTTTGTCCCGGCACTTGCTTCTGAATAAGTTACCCAACGTCCGATTGACCGCCTCAGTTTGCCCATCCGTTTGTGGATGAGCCGTGGTACTAAACTTCAACGTGGTACCGAGAATCGCCCAAAGAGTCCGCCAAAAGTGGCTAAGGAACTTGGTGTCCCGATCCGACACTATACTCTTAGGGACCCCATGCAATCTCACAACTTCTCGAAAGAACAACTTGGCGATGGCGGTGGCATCATTCGTCTTCCTACACGGGATAAAGTGTGCCATCTTCGAGAATCTGTCCACCACCACAAATACGGAGTCCATACCCCGTTGAGTCTTCGGCAGCCCCAATACAAAATCCATGGAGAGGTCTTCCCAAATGGTCTCCGGGACCGGTAGGTGCATACGTAGCCCGGCATTAGTAGTATGCCCCTTGGATGTTTGGCACCCCTCACATCGCTCCACGATGTAGGCTACGTCCCTCCTTAGTTTAGGCCAATAGTAGCGGGAGCTAACCGCCTCAAAAGTCTTGTCTCTCCCAAAGTGTCCCCCCAACACCCCTCCATGTAGCTCTCGGATCACTCTTTCCCGGATGGATGTGTTCGGAAGGCACAATTGGCTGCCCCTCATGAGGAACCCGTCCACAAGCTGATATCCACTCTCCTCAGTACCTCTTCTACATTTATCCCACTCAAGCCCAAAGTCCGGGTCTTCCTCGTATTCCCCTTTAATGTGCTCAAAATCCACTAACTCCAAGGCCACTATTTTCAAGAGGGCTACCCGTCGGCTCAAGGCATCCGCAACCTTATTCTGTTGACCCGCTTTGTGAAGAAGTCGATAAGGAAACTTATCCACGAAAGCGGACCACCTAGCATGCATGGAGCTCCGGAGTTGTTTTTGACTTTCCAAGTACTTGAGGGCTTGGTGGTCGGTATACAACATAAATTCCTTCCCGATGAGGTAGTGCTCCCATGTCTTGAGAGCCCGCACTACCGCATAGAACTCCTTGTCATACGTGGCCCACTTCTGTCTAGAATCACACAACTTCTCACTGAAGTACGCTATAGGCCTCCGCTCTTGCATTAGCACTCCCCCTACTCCGACTTCACTCACATCACACTCAACCTCGAAGAGCTTCTCAAAATCTGGAAACGCTAAAACCGGAGCGGTACTTAGCTTTTCCTTAATCAAGGCGAAACTACTCTCTTGCTCATCCCCCCACTTGAAGCCTCTACCCTTCTTCAAACACTCGGTCATAGGGGCCACGATCGCGCTGAAATTCCGGATGAACCGCCTATAGAATGTAGCCAACCCATGGAAACTCCTAATATCCCCAACTATCTTCGGGGCCGGCCACTCCCGGATAGCTCTCACTTTCTCTTCATCCACTCAGATGCCACTCCCACTGACCACATATCCGAGAAACACCAAGCTCTCCATCACGAAGTCACACTTCTTAGTGTTGGCAAAGAGTTGGTTCTCCCGGAGCAAAACTAACACGGCCCTCAAGTGCTCCACATGCTCTTTTATCGTCTTACTATGGATGAGAATATCATCAAAGTAGACCACCACGAACTTCCCAATCACCAGACGTAGTACTTGGTTCATCAACCTCATGAAGGTGCTCGGTGCATTGGTCATCCCGAACGGCATCACTAGCCACTCGTATAGTCCGTCACGCGTCTTAAACGCCGTCTTCCACTCATCCCCCGCCTTGATCCGGATTTGGTGGTATCCGCTCCTCAAGTCTATCTTCGAAAAGACCTTGGAACCACCCAATTAATCAAGCATATCATCAAGTCGGGGAATCGGGAACTTGTACCGGATAGTAATCTTGTTGATGGCTCGGCTATCCACACATATCCTCCACGACCCGTCCTTCTTGGGCGTCAACAAAGCCGGCACCGCACACGGACTCATACTCTCTCTAACATAGCCCATCCTTATCAACTCGTCCACCTTCTCCTTTATCACTTCACTCTCCTTAGGACTCATCCAGTAGTGAGGGAGACTAGGCAAGCTAGCTCCCTGATAGGGGTCAAAAACCCCTATCTTTGGATACGGTTTTAGGACGGTTTTTAGTGCTATTTCATGAATAAGCGAGCAATTCTCGCATTTATATGCCTTTGTGTGAGTTAGTTAGGAATTGGAAATGTTTTATTAACTTTTTGTTGTTTAGGCTCGTTTTCTGATCATTTTAGGCAAATAAGGCCAAAATGGCATGTATGTTATAATTTCGTTATCTTTTATAGCTAATTGATCCGCCGAAAGTCGCACCAAACGGAGCGTTTGCGCAAAATAAGCGATTGGCGGGTCAATTTAGCCTCGCGACTAATGTTATTTGGAGTTTTCGTGCATACGCAGGGGAAATTCGGGCGAAAATTACATCGTGGAACATCGAGCAACCGTGCGGAAGCGTGCAGGGCAAAACGGCTCGTCGAACTGGCCTTTTTAGGCCAGCTCGCCGAGCAGCGCGCCCTGTTCGACGAGCTGACCTACGGGAATTGGTCAAAAAATTCAGTTTTGACCCCACGACTCCACGACCGGTCCCACGACTTCCCGCCTGCACAAGGACACGAAATAGGTCAAAAAGAGGGCCCGAGCTACAACTATAAATAGAACTTTTCCATTGTAAATTAGACATCTTTCATTATTGTAATTTACTTTAGCTTTCCCCTTGAAGTTCCTCTCCATCTCCTCCATCTTCTTCAACCTCCATTGAAGCTCCTTCAAAGCTATTCTCCGAGGAATATTCAAGGTCCGTCCTTAAGACCTAGGAAGTCGGCTGCAGAGTAGACAGGTTCCCTGAAAGGGATTTTCGTATCTCCTTTTATCTTTCCTTGTTTGTAATCTTTGATACAGTCTATGAATCCTAGGCTAATTGTATCCTGTGACATTGTTCTTCGCCTTTAATAATATTTTAGCTCTTGTTTTGTTCTATGATTATTTGTTTAATCTTTGTCTTACGCTTTATTCAATTGGTTTAACTCATTCAAAAGCCCCAAAATCTAGTAGGCACATATTGCGAGCTGAATCTGACCTAGTCAGAGCCTAGGAGATTGACGACCTCTTAGTTGATTAAGCCCAAATTGCTGAGCCTTAGACCTAGTTTCGGCCTTACAAGGGAATCACGCACTAGGAACTTCAGGAGGGTAAGTAGGGTTAATCGCCTTGAATACAAGTGACTTAGATTAGGTTTTTAATCAATAGACCTAATAACCTAACTTCATTATTATCGCTCATACCATGTTCCTTCGGGTAATTGCATTAGTGAAAGATCACCTAGGAGTAGTATAACTTAATTAGGAGTAGTTTAACTTAATTAGGCGTAGAATAACTTAGCTAGGAGTAGCGTAATTCAACCTAGGAGTAGATTAACTTAAACAAACAAACTCAAAACCCACAAAGCCTAGATAACACCTGAGACCAAGTAGCTCGATACTTGTGGTAAATAAGTCATGTGGATTCGATACCTGGACTTTCCAGATTTATTACTTGATAACGACGGGGTACACTTATCCCTTAGTGAGTCTTCTCTGAAGGCGCATTAACTTTTTGGTGCCGTTGCCGGGGAAAGTAGATTAAATCTATAAATACCCGACAACCGCCAATAATCAAGTTTTTGGCGCCGTTGCTGGGGAAAGTACATTAAATCTATAAATACCCGACAACCGCCAATAATCAAGTTTTTGGCGCCGTTGCTAGGGAAAGTAGATTAAATCTATAAATACCCGACAACCGCCAATAATCAAGTTTTTGGCGCCGTTGCCGGGGATTTATTTCTTCTGCAATATCGAACCAAAGGTCGATTTGTTAGTTTAGGCATTCATTGTAAATATCCTTTGTCTATATCATCTATACTTGTTTATATCATTTATACTTGTTTATATTCATACTTACATATACAAATACTTGTTGACATATTATTACTTCATTTCTGTAACATTACTTGTACTTATAAAATCGTTCTTCCAGCAATCATGGACAACAGAGCTCCAAAACCGTCCATGAACGATCTCAACATAAAAATGGATTTTCTTGTGGCTTCGCTCAGCCGTGATAGCCAAACAAGGACACCATTTTGCGTAAGATGTGGCCAGAATCACCCCGGTGAGGTATGCCACGTCAACTACTACGTACCTAGAGGTGAGAATGTAAGTTACTTGGGTAATCGTCAAAGGTATAATTCTGAACCCCCAACTTACAACTTTTACGATCAGGAGCATACACGATATCCACTGGCGCCATACGTGGCACCCATGGATACCCTTCCATATCCCCCTTCTAATTCTGATTTTTATGGCAGGCAAACAGAGCATTCAGAAGGAATAATGACCCTCTTAAGAGAGATATCCGTCCGACTAGCAGCCAACGAGGAGGCATGTAGGACCCTGAGCAACCAACTCGCCACAATCAGACAGGAAGAAAGGGAATGCCAAGAGGCTTTCCTCTCACGAGAGGAAACGGTTCAAGCCATCGCCCTAAGGAGCGGCAAGGAAGTGGACACACTCGTGGCACCTCAATCACAAACACAACCACCACCACAGGTAAGTAGGGAACCGGAAGTGGTAAGCAACCCCGGTCCCATATCTGAAACTTCAGCTCCTGAAGTAGCTGTAGAAAAAGTAGTTAGGCCTTATGCACCAAAACTGCCATTCCCTCAGAAACAGAAAAAGGCTAACTTAGATAAGAAATTTGCTCGGTTTTCAGAAATCCTTAGTAAATTAGAAATCAATATTCCATTAATGGAGGCACTAGAGGAAATGCCAAACTATGCAAAATTTCTTAAAGACATGTTGTCGAAAAAGAAAAAGTTTGGGGAAAATGAGATAGTGGCTCTAACAGAACAATGCTCGGCCATAATCACTCATAAATTGCCCCCCAAGCTTAAAGATCAAGGGAGCTTTACCATCCCGTGTAGGATAGGCAACATGCACATAGATAGGGCATTATGTGATTTAGGAGCAAGTATTAATCTTATGCCTTTATCAATTTTCAGGAAATTGGGACTCGGAGAGCCTAAACCAACAAACATGACACTACAGCTAGCGGACAGGTCAATCGCACGGCCTAGAGGCATAGTTGAAGATGTATTGGTGAAGGTGGACAAATTGATCTTCCCGGTCGATTTTGTGGTCCTCGACATGGAAGAAGATGACTCCGTGCCCATTCTTCTCGGGAGACCGTTCCTTGCAACCGGTAGGACATTAATAGACGTCCATGGAGGTAAATTGGTCCTAAGGGTGCAGGATGAAGAGGTAACATTTAACGTTTACGAGTCTATGAAATTTCCTCAAGAGCGTTCCAAAAGTTGTAATTTTGTGGATGCACTAATAGATGAATGTATTGAGGAAGTTGACCTTAACATAAGAAATGCCTCTTTAGAACTCGGTCTAGGTGGTGAGGAATGTGAAAACTCGAATGAACCATTTGAAGACCTCCCACCTGAAAAATGTTATTGGGTCAAGGGTCGAAAAGAGGACCTTGATCGTGAGATCAAACCTAAACCCAAAACCTCACTAGAGGAGCCTCCAGAATTGGAGCTTAAGCCCTTGCCCAACAATCTGAAATATGTTTTTCTTCAACCTCCCACAGATTTACCCATTATTATTTCTTCTTTGTTAACAGTTGAACAGGAAGAAAGATTGGTGGAGGTGCTGAAGCAGCATAAAGGGGCCTTTGGATGGTCAATCCACGACATCAAAGGCATCGACCCCAAAATCTGCACGCATAGGATTTTCCTTGAGGAAGAGATTAATCCATCTGCCCAACCTCAACGACGGCTCAACCCTAACATGAAAGAGGTGGTAAAAGCCGAGGTTATAAAACTCCTCGACGCAGGTATCATCTTTCCAATTTATGATAGCCAATGGGTAAGCCCGGTTCAATGCGTGCCCAAAAAAGGGGGAACAACGGTAATGGAAAATGAAAAAGGGGAATTAATCCCAACTAGAAAGGTCACGGGTTGGCGTGTATGCATAGATTATAGGAAATTAAACGAGGCCACCCGTAAAGACCACTTTCCCTTACCATTTATTGATCAAATGTTGGAACGGTTGGCAGGGCACGAATTTTTCTGTACTTTAGATGGGCTATCCGGTTATATGCAAAATCCTGTGGACCCTTTGGACCAAGAGAAAACCACATTCACTTGTCCCTATGGAACTTTCGCATATAGGCGGATGCCTTTTGGATTATGTAATGCCCCTGCCACATTCCAAAGCTGTATGATGGCTATGTTTTCTGACATGGTCGAAGAGTTCCTAGAAATTTTCATGGATGATTTTAATGTTGTAGGACCTACTTTTGATCAATGTCTTGAAAACCTGGACCGAGTCTTAGAACGTTGTGAAGACAAGAACTTGGCACTTAATTGGGAAAAGTGCCAGTTTATGGTCCAAAACTGCATAATGTTAGGACACAAGGTATCGGGAAAGGGGATCGAGGTCGATCCGGCAAAAATTGAGGTGATTGAAAAACTGCCTCCTCCTACCAGTGTAAAATTGGTTAGGAGCTTTCTAGGACATGCGGGGTTTTATAGAAGGTTCATAAAGGATTTTTCAAAAATCACTAAACCCCTCACTCAATTATTACTGAAAGATGCTGATTTTAATTTCAATGAAGAATGTATGTCTGCATTTAAATTATTGAAAAAGAAATTAATCGAAGCACCTATTATGGTAAGCCCGGATTGGTCCCTTCCCTTTGAATTGATGTGCGATGCCAGCGATTTAGCTGTAGGAGCCTATCTTGGACAGAGGGTAGATAAACTTTTTCGCCCAATCTTTTATGCTAGTAAAACCTTAAATGATGTACAGCAGAATTATTCAATAACTGAAAAGGAATTGCTAGCCGTGGTTTTTGCCTTTGACAAATTTAGATCTTATTTGGTGCTATCTAAAGTAATTGTTTTTACTGACCATGCATCTTTAAGATATTTGATGAGCAAGCAAGATGCAAAACCTAGGCTGATCCATTGGATCTTACTACTCCAAGAATTTGACATCGAGATCAGAGACAAGAAAGGGGTGGAAAACGTGATAGCAGACCACCTATCTAGGTTAGAGTCAGATCAGCAAGCCTTAGAACATGAGACAATCAAGGAGGTATTCCCGGATGAAACATTATATTCGGTACGATCTCTCCCCTGGTTTGCAGATATCGCGAACTACAAAGTCGGTAACATTCTTCCCCCTGATTTAGATGCAAGCAAAAAACGTAAGTTTATGTTTGAGAACAAACAATATTTTTGGGAATAACCATATTTGTTTCGATCTGCACTGATGGCATAATTAGGAGATGTATACTTGAAGAGGAGGTAGATTCAGTGATTAATATGTGTCATTCTAGGGAACCAGGTGGCCACTTCGGGCCAGATAGGACAGTGGCAAAAATCCTCCAAAGTGGGTTTTGGTGGCCACAAATGCATAATGATGTTAATAACTATATTAAATACTGTGATGCATGTCAGAGAGTAGGGAATATCTCTAGGAGGAATGAGATGCTTCAACATGGCATACTCGTGTGTGGGCTATTTGATGTTTGGGGCATAGATTTTATGGGACCCTTCCCCATGTCACACAACAACCAATACATTCTTGTGGCGGTTGACTATGTTTCCAAATGGGTAGAAGCATAAGCTCTACCCACAAATGATGCTCGAATGGTGATGAAATTTCTGAAAAAGAATATTTTTACCAGATTCGGCACCCCCGGACCATTATCAGCGATGGGGGGTCCCATTTCTGCAATAGACAATTTGACATGTTGCTCCAAAAGTATGGCGTAGCTCATAGGGTTGCAACACCCTACCACCCTCAGACGAGTGGTCAGGTAGAAGTGTCAAATAGAGAGCTGAAACATATTCTTGAGAAAACAGTAGGGAATGCTAGAAAAGACCGGAGCCTTAAGCTGGATGATGCCCTTTGGGCATATCGGACAGCTTTTAAGACTCCCATAGGAATGTCCCCCTATCGTTTAGTTTTCGGTAAATCTTGTCACCTACCTGTTGAATTAGAACATAAGGCATACTGGGCATTGAAATATCTAAATTTTGACCCTAAGCTTTCAGGTGAACTACGGTTAACTCAGCTGCACAAACTGGATGAGCTCCGGTACAATTCCTACGAGAACGCCAAGCTATACAAAGAGCGGACCAAAAGGGTGCATGATAGGAAAGTACAAAAGAAAACCTTTCAAATAGGCGATCAAGTACTTTTATACAACTCCCGATTGAGATTCTTCCCTGGCAAACTCAAAAGTAGATGGTATGGGCCATTCTCAGTCATCAACGCGCACCCCTCCGGAATGTTTGAAATCGAGGGGAAGGATGGGATCACCCAGAAAGTAAACGGGCACCGTCTTAAGATTTATCTTGGCAAAGATAATTCGGACGTGCAAGTTCTGCGCCTGCAGACAATTACATACCCCCCGGCCGATCAGTAAGTTGTCTTCTCCACCCTAACTTTTTACACTTGTTCTTTATGGTTTGTGATGCAATGTCGGAACTTATTGCACATTTTTAGTGTGAGGAGGAGGGGTAGACAAACTTACAAAAATTGTATAATTTTTAAATTTTTGTTGCGTCGTGTCTAGTTTAGTTTTGCGTTTTTCGGGTTTTATTTATGTTTTGCATGTTTAGGACCTAAAACCGTGAACCTCCTTCGAATCTAAACTTTGTTATTTGTCCTTGAGGGCTGAGAACCGAATCTAAGATTGCATGACAACTAGTTTATGTGTAGGACACAATCCTTGTATCTGTAAAAGCATGAGCTAAAGTTTGCATTTAGACCCTACTTTTGAAGAAATGCTAAAATCATTACTTAGGTAGATAACTTAAGAATTGAAGGCATGTGATGTTAAACTTGAGTTTGGGGAGAACTAGTAAACACAAAATTGAAACCCAAAGAATTGTGAGTTGAATTTGAGCCCAAGAGCGAACATCAAAAAGCTCTTTTTCTTGACATTTTTGTGTGAAATTCTTTGACTTGTGGAAAGATTACAGATTTTGCACCTAATACTAAGTTGAACCTACATGCAATGATTTGAGATGGTAGACGATGAAATCAGCCTCATTAGAATTAACCTTTTTCTTTACCTTATTTTCTCTTTTTCATCCACTCTAGGAAGCCCCTTTGAGCCTGTATTTTTGTAGTTTGTAGATTTTTCTTTCGTTCTAACCCAATTTTTTGCAAACCATCACTTGGTTTGTTAGTTAACCCAAGTTTTTGCAAAGCTCACATTGAGCCTTTGTTTTCTTCTAGCGCTTTGTCCTTGTTTATGGCATTATAGTAGCAAGCCAAAAGGCTAAGAAGTGATTGAGCAATACTATCCAAAAAGAAAAAAAAGAAAAACAGAAAAAGAAAAGAAAAGAGACGAACAAAAAGGGAGAACTTCATTCCCCAGTTCTTAAAATCAAAACGTCTCAAAGAAAAAAAAATATAACGAATAAAAAGCTCAGTCACTTCATACTCGCTAAAGCCATTTTAACTTTGTTTTTCTAGCGCTAGAACTATTAACCCTTGTTGTACCTTTAACCCTCTAACCACATTACAACCCCAATTCGAGGCTGTTTTTGATATCATCGGAGTCATATAGCATAGTAGAGGAACTCGAATGAACGTGCAAAATCAACGTAATCCTAAGTAAGAACATAAGCCGAGAGTAAACACTTTAGCCACCAAAATTGTGTGAAATGAGTGAACTACCTATGGTGAGGTGTTTTACTTAGCGATCCCCTTAAGCTCGTTTAATTGAACATGTGTCCTTTTTCTTAAAACATATGACCTATGATAATTGAAATGCGGCTTTTGGATATCGTGTCTCTACTTTGTATTTCCGAATGCATGTAACTACAGATGCTCGAAATTGTGTCAAGCACCTAGTCAAACCGGGAGGTTTTCTAGCTTGCTTGTGATTGCGGGTTTAGTTTTTTTAGTTTACTTGGGGACAAGTAAAGTTTTAAGTGCGAGGAGGTTTGATAGGGGTCAAAAACCCCTATCTTTGGATACGGTTTTAGGATGGTTTTTAGTGCTATTTCATGAATAAGCGAGCAATTCCCGCATTTATATGCCTTTGTGTGAGTTAGTTAGGAATTGGAAATGTTTTATTAACTTTTTGTTGTTTAGGCTCGTTTTCTGATCATTTTAGGCAAATAAGGCCAAAATGGCATGTATGTTATAATTCTGTAATCTTTTATAGCTAATTGATCTTCCGAAAGTCGCACCAAACGGAGCGTTTGCGTAAAATAAGCGATTGGCGGGTCAATTTAGCCTCGAGACTAATGTTATTTGGAGTTTTCGTGCATACGCAGGGGAAATTCGGGCGAAAATTACATCGTGGAACATCGAGCAACCGTGCGGAAGCGTGCAGGGCAAAACGGCTCGTCGAACTGGCCTTTTTAGGCCTGCTCACCGAGCTGGCTATGCCAGCTCGCCGAGCAGGCCTCCAGGGGCCTGCTCGAGCGAGCTGGCCATTATAGGCCAGCTCGGGCGAGCTGGAGGCCAGCACGCCGAGCAGCGCGCCCTGCTCGGCGAGCTGACCTGCGGGAATTGGTCAAAAAAGTCAGTTTTGACCCCACGACTCCACGACCGGTCCCACGACTTCCCACCTGCATAAGGACACGAAATAGGTCAAAAAGAGGGCCTGAGCTACAACTATAAATAGAACTTTTCCATTGTAAATTAGACATCTTTCATTATTGTAATTTACTTTAGCTTTCCCCTTGAAATTCCTCTCCATCTCCTCCATCTTCTTCAACCTCCATTGAAGCTCCTTCAAAGCTGTTCTCCGAGGAATATTCAAGGTCCGTCCTTAAGACCTAGGAAGCCGGCTGCAGAGTAGACAGGTTCCCTGAAAGGGATTTTCGTATCTCCTTTTATCTTTCCTTGTTTGTAATCTTTGATACAGTCTATGAATCCTAGGCTAATTGTATCCTGTGACATTGTTCTTCGCCTTTAATAATATTTTAGCTCTTGTTTTGTTCTATGATTATTTGTTTAATCTTTGTCTTACGCTTTATTCAATTGGTTTAACTCATTCAAAAGCCCCAAAATCTAGTAGGCACATATTGCGAGCTGAATCTGACCTAGTCAGAGCCTAGGAGATTGACGACCTCTTAGTTGATTAAGCCCAAATTGCTGAGCCTTAGACCTAGTTTCGGCCTTACAAGGGAATCACGCACTAGGAACTTCAGGAGGGTAAGTAGGGTTAATCGCCTTGAATACAAGTGACTTAGATTAGGTTTTTAATCAATAGACCTAATAACCTAACTTCATTATTATCGCTCATACCATGTTCCTTCGGGTAATTGCATTAGTGAAAAATCACCTAGGAGTAGTATAACTTAATTAGGAGTAGTTTAACTTAATTAGGCGTAGAATAACTTAGCTAGGAGTAGCGTAATTCAACCTAGGAGTAGATTAACTTAAACAAACAAACTCAAAACCCACAAAGCCTAGATAACACCTGAGACCAAGTAGCTCGATACTTGTGGTAAATAAGTCCTGTGGATTCGATACCTGGACTTTCCAGATTTATTACTTGATAACGACGGGGTACACTTATCCCTTAGTGAGTCTTCTCTGAAGGCGCATCACTCCCGGCACTAGGTCAATGTGGTGTTGGATGTCCCGTAGAGGTGGCAACCCATCGGTGGGTAACTCTTCCGGAAAGACGTCACAGAACTCATTTAGCAACCTCCCCACATCCTCCGGAACTTCTTCAGCTTCACTTCCGACCCTATCACTTGGTGTGCTCGACTTCACCATCACTACATAGACTGTTTGGCTCTCCTCACACTCATTTAGAAACGCCTTGTGAGTCGGGCAAACAATCAAAGTAGACTTCCCTTTGTCTTTGGTCTCTCCCAATAGAGGTGTTAGAACATACCGAATGTCGTCCTTCATAAACCGATAAGTATTCTTCCTTCCGGCATGGGTAGCATCCCTATCAAATTGCCACGGGCGTCCCAACAGTAGGTGGCACGCATCCATCTCCACCATGTCACAATAAACTTCATCCCGGTACTCCCCTATCTCAAGAGGAACCCTACACCTTTGAGTGACCTTCAGCTCTCCGACGCTCTTGATCCACCCCACAATGTACGGACTGGGATGCGGTTCAATCACTAACCCAAACCTCTTGGCTGCAGCATCGCTGATAATATTCTCTTGGCTCCCACTATCTATGATCACATTGCACTTTACCCCTTGTACTAGACATCGGGTTCGGAACAATTGGTGTCGTTGATCCGATTCCACTTTACTTGAAACCAATAGTCTTCTCACAACATGTATGGCGCACCCACCATCATACTCTTCCTCATACTCATCATCCACAGGGTCACAACAAACATCCCCTTCGTCATCATACTCATAATCATCTTCGTATCTCTCAACTACGTTGGCGCTTCTCCTCTTAGGACACGCATTGGAATGGTGACCCGGCTCGTTGCATCGGAAACATTTGAATGGAGCCGGCTTAGCATAGGGGTTGCTGCCCCTAGGGGGTTGTGTCACCTTAAAAGGCCTCACATCTCCACTAGGCGCCCTTTCCGCACTTGGCGCTTTGGAATCGCTTGAACTTGTGATTCCTTTACCCTTGTCAATGCTCTTGGGAGTTCCTCTCCCTGCATAGGTGCTCTCAACCCCGGTTCTCCTATAGCCTTCACGACCCCTCAAACTCAACTGTGACTCAGCCTTCAATGCTAAATTACGGGCGTCTTGCACCCGAATCACCATCTGCATTCCAATCCGATCTTGGATGTTGTATCTCAGCCCTTCAAGATACCTTAAAGTCTTTTGGCTTTCGGTTTTCGACAAATTAGCCCTTGCCAAAAGCCGCAAGAACTCCGAGGTGTATTCGTGCACACTCCTGGCACCTTGTGAGCAATTTCTATAAGAGCTGTAGATGTATTGCTCGTAATCAGGTGGTAGAAACCTCTCCCGCAACATCGATTTCATCCTTAGCCAAGACCTAATCGGTTCCCTTCCTCCTCTTCTTCTCCCTCCCTTCACATTATCCCACCAAACCGACGCCCTTCTCTTCAACCGGTAAGCTACCAACCGAACCTTCCGATCCTCCAGTATCCCAGCGTAATCAAAGAACTGCTCTACCTCAAGCAACCAATCGAGTAAACCCTCTATGTCGAGTTCTCCCCCGGATGACGGTAAGTCCTGAAGGAAATTAGGGCTAAGGTAAAGCAGCGAAAATATAAAATTTTAGCCTATTTCCTTTTAACCATAGAATCCGTTAATCGTTATTTCATATAAAGAGGGATAAGAAGGAATACCTTTCGATGAACAATCTACCGTTGTTAAAGAAGCGCCCACAATTCTTCTCCGAGATTCCAACCACAAAGTTTAATACGGTGAGGCTAAGATGAAATCAACCCTTATGAGATGCAACCAAAATAGATTGCCTCTAATTAACCAACACAAGATCAAGGAGAAAGAGGGATGAATAAGATTAATCAATCGATGGAATGCCGTATGAATTCTTGTCCACGAACTTGGGGAATAGAATTCTTTTCTCTCTCTCTCTAAGCAATTTCGAAAATCACAAGTGGGGAGGCTTAGGGCTTGGTCGAAATTCACTATAGGGAGGGGTATATATATTAGCTTGTATCTAAACCCTAGTTAGATAGGAATAGGTTACTTAATAGGAATCCAATTCGGAAAAGGATTCCTAATTATTATCTCACTATATATCTAATATATTTAGGATAATAATAAATAACCTAATTGGATAATAATAGGAGAATATTAATCTAATTAAAACTCCTAATTAAATTATCTCTTAATTAATTTAATTCATAATCCTAATCAAATTAGGATTAATGGAATAAAATCAATCCCTTACTAATACATACAAATTTCGGCCCCCTCCTTGTATTTGGGCCTTACTGGGCTCAATTGTGCTTCTATCTATTAATCATATCCATCTCTCTTTTGGTTCCAAGTCTTATGTGTGATCCATTAGGTCCTTACTACTTCTAGCCGTATGCAACCTATTAAATTAATTTCTTCAAGAATTATATTTAATCCCTTGCATAACGGAATGATGTACAGAGTATGTTATTGGCAAGTCTGTAATCATTCCCCCAGAGTCCGTTAAGAAGACAGGTTGATTCTGTCGTTAACCCTTCCGTATTAGTTACGGTATAATACGATCCTTTATCAACTACATCCATGAACTGAATCTTATGACTATGGGTAATGTCAAGTCACATATAGCGAGCCGTTCGTTTTACTTGTTATTGGCCGAGTCAACTCAAAAAGATAGGTTAAGTGAAATCTGTATTTCTACTCTTAAGCTATCACCTTTCAAGGGTTTAGAGTCAAGTCTTCCACAAGCGATCCTTGGATGTATCTCCCATTAATCGGGAGTGATAAATGCTCAATCCAATGTATAACTACCCTGAAATTACTTCCTGTGACACCCAACCTTTGCAGTTCACACCCCAGAGTCATCTCTGTTAAGGATCGTGGGACCACAGGATCAAAGTCTCACATTCAGTAATTCAGGATGACCAATTAACATTCCTTTGAGTCTGAGGATTAGTTATACCTATTAATACCAATGAGATGAACAGTTGACAAGGATGAATCCACCCATCCTGTTATCTCAAATCGGATCCCCAATCCTAATGAACAACGTTTCATCGGATCTATGTAACTGTCCAGATATCTGTATATATGAAGCTTGTGAGATCAGCTTTCTGTCGGACAGAAGACATTGTTACATACAAGTCTCAACAGTGATATATCAATCCTAAACATATCACTCGACTTGGGGTGGTTTTAAGTTTATTAGTTTATTATAAAGTTTTGTCTCACTTCATGCTTGTATGAACACTTTATAATCACTTTAAACAAACTTACAGATTTCCTTTTATTAGACTTTATTTAGTGCTTAAAAGGGATTGCCTTTATATAGTTATAAAACATATATCTCATTAAAACAAATGATATAAAGAACAATTCATTTACAATAAGTTTGTATCCTGCAACAATTGACTATAGGACACAAAACCCCAACATACTCCCACTTGGACTAAAGCCAATTGTTTCTAAAACTTATCCCAGTAGAAGTTAAATGACGATCATGTACTTTCTGGGTTAAAGGCTCTGTCAACGGATCTGCAACGTTGTCCTCTGTAGGTACTCTTTCTATTCTCACATCTCCTCTAGCCACAATCTCTCTTATGATGTGGTATCGCTTTAGGTAGTGCTTGGATGCATTATGAGACCGTGGTTCCTTTGCTTGCGCAGTGGATCCATTGTTACCACAGTACAGAGTAATGGGATTGACAATGTCAGGCACCACACCTAGTTCTGTAATGAACTTTCTAATCCAAACTGCTTCCTTTGCTGCTTCCGCAGCAGCGATGTACTCTGACTCGGTCGTAGAGAAAGCTACGCTTCCCTGCTTGGAACTTTTCCAACTGACCGCGCCCCTATTTAGGATAAGCAGGTATCCTGATTGGGATTTAAAATCATTCTCATCTGTGAGATGACTAGCGTCTGAAAATCCTTGTATTTTCAGATCTCCTTCTCCGTACACTAGAAACATATCTTTAGTTCTTCTCAAGTACTTAAGAATGTTCTTGACGGCAATCCAATGCTCGTCTCCCGGATTCCCTTGGTAACGACTCGTTACAGATAACGCGAACGCTACATCGGGTCTAGTGCATAGCATAGCATACATAATCGAACCGATCACGCTGGCGTACGGGACTACAGCCATGCGTCGTTTGTCATCATCAGTTTTAGGACATTGATGATTGTTTAACTTTACTCCATGTACCATGGGTAAGTTACCTCGTTTCGATTCAAGCATGCTAAACCGATTTAGCACCTTTTCAATGTATGTAGCCTGTGAAAGACCAAGCAGTCTACGTGATCTATCCCTGTAGATCTTTATACCAAGTATATAGGCTGCTTCACCGAGGTCTTTCATTGAGAAGTTACCGGATAACCATATTTTCACTGACTGTAATAGAGCAATGTCATTTCCCATTAACAGTATATCGTCCACATATAGTATGAGAAATGCTATAGAGCTCCCACTTGCTTTCTTGTAAATGCAAGCTTCTTCGCAATTTTGTTCGAAACCAAATTGTTTTATGGTTTCGTCAAAACGCTTGTTCCAGCTTCTAGATGCTTGCTTGAGTCCATAAATGGATCTCTGAAGTTTGCAAACTTTATTTGCATCCTTTGATATGAAACCTTCAGGTTGCATCATGTATACATCCTCAAGCAGGTTTCCGTTTAGGAAAGCTGTTTTCACATCCATTTGCCAAATCTCATAATCAAAATGAGCGGCAATTGCAAGCATGATTCTGATTGATTTGGACATAGCAACGGGAGAGAAGGTTTCGTCATAATCAACACCTTGTTTTTGACGATATCCTTTCGCTACCAACCTAGCCTTGTAGGTGCTAACCTTTCCATCCATGTCAGTCTTCTTTTTGAAGATCCACCTGCACCCAATGGGAATTATCCCTTCGGGTGGATCAACCAAAGTCCACACTTGGTTAGTATACATGGAATCCATTTCAGAATCCATGGCCTCAAGCCATGCTTTAGAATCTGGACTAGTAAGAGCCTCTTCGTATTTTTCGGGTTCGTCGTCTAACACGGGAACCTCATTATCATCTCCCACTAGAAAACCATATCTAACTGGGAGTTCATGAACTCTTCGTGATCCACGAATAGGTGCCACTAGAGTCTCATCTAATGGGACTACTTCGGGTACCTCAACCGCTTCTGTTGTTTCAGTCGGTGTTTCTTCTTCTTGAACTTCGTCGAGTTCAATCACGCTTCCCTTTTATGTTTCTTCGAGAAACTCTTTCTCTAAGAAGGTTGCGTGCTTGGATACTATTACTTTCTGATCATCTGGATGATAGAAGTAATACCCTACGGTTTCCCTGGGATATCCAATGAAGAAACATTTATCAGATTTAGAATCTAATTTGTCGGACGCAATGCATTTGACATACGCTGAACAACCCCATACTCTCATAAACGAGAACACGGGTTTCCTACCAACGAACAATTCATATGGTGTGGAACTAGCGGATTTAGTTGGTACTCGGTTCAGGGTGAAGAGGGCAGTTTCTAAGGCATAGCCCCAGAACGTCTTTGGAAGTAAGGCCATGCTCATCATGGATCGTACCATATCTAATAGGGTACGGTTCCTCCTCTCGGATACACCATTGTGTTGTGGTGTATAGGGAGGTGTCCATTGTGAGCATATCCCACATTCAGTTAGATAATTCAGAAAATCATCCGAAAGATATTCGCCACCTCGATCGGATCGAAGCGTCTTAATTTTCTTTCCTAATTGATTTTCTAATTCATTCTTGAAGCATTTGAACTTGTCAAAAGCTTCTGATTTGTGCCTCATCAAGTAGATGTAACCATATCGGGTATGGTCATCTATGAAGCTTATGAAGAATCTGAATTCTCCTCTTGCTTGGACTGACATAGGACCGCATACATCTGAATGAATAAGTCCTAGAGTGTCTGATACACGCTCACCTTTATTGCTAAAGGGTGTCTTTGTCATTTTACCTTTTAAACATGATTCGCATGTTTCCAATGATTCAGGATCAATTGGATCTATAAGCCCATCTGAATGTAGCTTTAGCATGCGTCTCTTGTTTGTATGACAATGCCACAAGTAAGTTGAATTATCTAGCTTATGTCTTTTGGTATCAATTGCGAAAAACAGAAATCAACACATAAATCCCATTTTGTGATATTCCTGAGAAATAGAAAATCGAATCTCTATAAAAATTGCAATGTTTGTTCTTTATAGAACATACCATATGTTGGAGTACCGGCTTTTCCCTTCTGGAGGGTAGCTCGATACAAAGAACAATTTCTCTTCCAATGCCCCACGTCACCATAATAGTGGCACTTTCTTTTGGGCTTCTTCACTTCCTTTCCCTTAACTTTAGTGGGCATGGCTTTCTTTCCTTTCTTGGGATGTATAGGATTGGGAGAATTCCCTTTCCTCTTCTTTGATCCCTCTATGACAAGAGCCGGTATAGCCTTGTCTTTCTGAATATTGGGCTCAACTGACTTGAGCATATTTGCAAGCTCTTCAAGAGAGGTTTGCAAGTCATTCATCTGATAGTTCATGATGAACTATGAATAACTCTTTGGGAGGGATTGAAGAATTAAGTCTACACTTAGTTCGTTATCTATCGCGAATCCAATACTAGAAAGTTTGGTAATGTAGCCAATCATCTTGACACAATGTGTCATTACAGATGTGTCCTCTTGCATCTTGCAACGATATAGCAACTTGGATATCTCGTAGCGTTCGTACCTGGTCTGTTTCCCAAACAGTTCCTTTAGGTGCATGATGATGGAACAGGCATAGTTGCCTTTCTAATTCCGATGTCATCGATGCAAGTATGATGCATCCGGCATGATCGTCATCAGCCTTGTGCTTCTGATAAGCATCGATTGGGAGCATCATCCTCAGGGATAGGGGGTATCGATGTATCAAATACATACCCTATTTTATCGAACTTCAAAACAATTTTGAGGTTGCGATACCAGTCGGTGAAGTTTGAACTATTCAACTTGTTATCGGTAAATGTATTTTGCAGATTGGTGTTAGTCATGATTTTAAGAGTGTTTAATTAAACTGAGAGTGAGAAAGAGTAAACGTATGTTATTCATTTGCTTTAAAGTATATCAATCTAAAATTATAGGCCTTTTAATTTATTTCAGATTGCTCCCACTATTTTGCCAAATTAATAACCCTCCATATTAATTCGAAGCATTTCACAAATCCTTTAGTGAGCTAGGATCCTAACTCCTGAGATTTCGCCTTGAGTTTACTCAACAAGCTAGTCTCATTCATTAGGTAGATTCATATAATCAATCATATCTCTAATGTGATTCCTAGTTTATTGGGTTACTAACCACATTAGTAACTAATATGCTATTCATATAATCAATCACATCTCTAATCTAATTTAAGTATTACCCCATATTCATGAAAAATGATTTTCGATAATTCAGGTGTTACCATAAGACCCCGAGCTTGAGTTTACTCAACAACCTAAAGGCCCCCAGTACTGCCGGCTGAATTATAATACTAGGGAGGGGCAACCGATTTTAATAACTTACTTATTTACTTAACTTTTTAATGAGGGATTTTATTTAAGTCTCATAATCTAACTTAGTCTTGATTTGCTTTAGCATACATCAGACATACATACATTCACATACATTGGCGTTATGGACACATCATCTAAATTATTCCGTCGAGCCAGAGACGGAATAAAAGGCCAAACCTAAGGAAATACTAACTATTACATATTTCTCTTTAGGTCCTCCGTCTTCTCCTTGGCGCCTTGAAATTACATATTAATTTCTATACTACTATAAGAAAACTTCAATTGAATTGAAGGGAATCAGATGAGAGGAGAAATTACAATAGATAGTAGAAAGGCAGGACGCGCAGGCCCTATTTCAAAAATACCAAAAGACTAAAAGAGGGTCCAAATATGTCCATAACTCCAAACATGCATAGACTCAATTAAATAAATTTAATTGGTTGATTACATAACCGACTTATGTAATATTTAGGTTAATCACATTAACTTGTCAAATTAACTTTCATCCAATTTTACTTCTAATCGTTTTGTATCTTTATATTAATCCTTAGATTAATATAACCATATAAAACGTTGATTATGCTCGTCCCATTTATTTTGATTTTAATTCATTTAACACTTTGATTTACATATTGGTAAAAACAAACATTTAAACGAATTATTCATTCGATAATCAAAACAGAAAACTATTAATTTCTGAAACATATATATACATTTAACATAAAACGATTTTAAACCTATTTTAAAATCAAGTGGGTATCGGGCCGGGCCCGAGGGCGGGCTGCTGCTGATTGGCAGCAGCCCTTAGGGCACACGGGGCGCTGCCGCCTTGCGGCAGCGGCGCCCCTACGCCGCACGCGGCCAGTCGCACCGTGAGGCGCGACTCGGGCTGCTGTCATATTTTTTTATATTAAATATATATATATATATATATATATATATTTATATATATATCAGTTCTAAAACAATTTTAAAACGGTTTTCAGAAATATGATAATCTACAATAGATTTCCGTTTTATCATTTAGAATTAATAAAACTAATTTTATCAACATAACTATAAAACTAATAGATTTTGTTATAATGATTATCAATCGAAATAATTAGGAACATAAGCATAATCAGTTTTAATTAACAATTAATCAAAACTTTATTTATCTTTAGAATGAATTAATCAATACTATTTGTCAATTAATCCTAACCATAAATATTTATTCAATCCTATTGAAAACTTCTATATTTTCATATATGAAATAACGGATTTAACGATGGCTCTGATACCACTGAAGGAAATTAGGGCTAAGGTAAAGCAGCGGAAATATAAAATTTTAGCCTATTTCCTTTTAACCATAGAATCCGTTAATCGTTATTTCATATAAAGAGGGATAAGAAGGAATACCTTTCGATGAACAATCTACCGTTGTTAAAGAAGCGCCCACAATTCTTCTCCGAGATTCCAACCACAAAGTTTAATACGGTGAGGCTAAGATGAAATCAACCCTTATGAGATGCAACCAAAATAGATTGCCTCTAATTAACCAACACAAGATCAAGGAGAAAGAGGGATGAATAAGATTAATCAATCGATGGAATGTCGTATGAATTCTTGTCCACGAACTTGGGGAATAGAATTCTTTTCTCTCTCTCTCTAAGCAATTTCGAAAATCACAAGTGGGGAGGCTTAGGGCTTGGTCGAAATTCACTATAGGGAGGGGTATATATATTAGCTTGTATCTAAACCCTAGTTAGATAGGAATAGGTTACTTAATAGGAATCCAATTCGGAAAAGGATTCCTAATTATTATCTCACTATATATCTAATATATTTAGGATAATAATAAATAACCTAATTGGATAATAATAGGAGAATATTAATCTAATTAAAACTCCTAATTAAATTATCTCTTAATTAATTTAATTCATAATCCTAATCAAATTAGGATTAATGGAATAAAATCAATCCCTTACTAATACATACAAATTTCGGCCCCCTCCTTGTATTTGGGCCTTACTGGGCTCAATTGGGCTTCCATCTATTAATCATATCCATCTCTCTTTTGGTTCCAAGTCTTATGTGTGATCCATTAGGTTCTTACTACTTCTGGCCGTATGCAACCTATTAAATTAATTTCTTCAAGAATTATATTTAATCCCTTGCATAACGGAATGATGTACAGAGTATGTTATTGGCAAGTCTGTAATCATTCCCCCAGAGTCCGTTAAGAAGACAGGTTGATTCTGTCGTTAACCCTTCCGTATTAGTTACGGTATAATACGATCCTTTATCAACTACATCCTTGAACTGAATCTTATGACTATGGGTAATGTCAAGTCACATATAGCGAGTCGTTCGTTTTACTTGTTATTGGCCGAGTCAACTCAAAAAGATAGGTTAAGTGAAATCTGTATTTCTACTCTTAAGCTATCACCTTGCAAGGGTTTAGAGTCAAGTCTTCCACAAGCGATCCTTGGATGTATCTCCCATTAATCGGGAGTGATAAATGCTCAATCCAATGTATAACTACCCTGAAATTACTTCCTGTGACACCCAACCTTTGCAGTTCACACCCCAGAGTCATCTCTGTTAAGGATCGCGGGACCACAGGATCAAAGTCTCACATTCAGTAATTTAGGATGACCAATTAACATTCCTTTGAGTTTGAGGATTAGTTATACCTATTAATACCAATGAGATGAACAGTTGACAAGGATGAATCTACCCATCCTGTTATCTCAAATCGGATCCCCAATCCTAATGAACAACGTTTCATCGGATCTATGTAACTGTCCAGATATCTGTATATATGAAGCTTGTGAGATCAGCTTTCTGTCGGACAGAAGACATTGTTACATACAAGTCTCAACAGTGATATATCAATCCTAAACATATCACTCGACTTGGGGTGGTTTTAAGTTTATTAGTTTATTATAAAGTTTTGTCTCACTTCATGCTTGTATGAACACTTTATAATCACTTTAAACAAACTTACGAATTTCCTTTTATTAGACTTTATTTAGTGCTTAAAAGGGATTGCCTTTATATAGTTATAAAACATATATATCATTAAAACAAATGATATAAAGAACAATTCATTTACAATAAGTTTGTATCCTGCAACAATTGACTATAGGACACAAAACCCCAACAAGTCCACTTTCAACTTGAAGGCATCATCTCTATCAAAATTTCCTCCATCACAATTTCCTCCATACCCCATCCTCACATTCGGTTCGCCTCTATATCCACCCCTCTCATTACCTCGGCCCCCATACGGGTCATTCAAACCAACATTTTGTTGGTCCCGTGTGATTAGTTCCAAAAGGGGGGGGGGGGGGTTAGGAACTAATATAACTTTTTCGTTAATTATTTATGCTGACTTAACAGTTTTGGTAAGTTTGTCAACTCAGCTTTGGTCAGCTTGGCCGAATTTAGCGTAAGACAGCTTTAGTCAGATATTGACTAGAACTGTTTTACTTGTAAGTTGAGAATTGACACTCACAGAGGTCAGCTTTCAACTTAGCGCTCTAATTTACTCAGAGTCAGCTTAATCAGTTTAGATGCTGAGTAAGTTTACCATACAACACATACATATATATATAGAGAGAGTTAGAGATTACTCAGTATCACTTATCCTGGTTCGTTCTCTCTGCCTACGTCCAGTCCCCAGAGTCCTCCGGGCTTTTAGAATCCAATACTGAGCTCTTTAAAGGTAGAGCACAAACCGTTTACAAGGCAGTTGAATATGCAAGAGTACCTTCCTCTATTCGTCTACTTAACTCCTACTGAATGCTATAACCGAACACCCAGATTTTCTCTACCACTAAGTACTCAACACCGAGCACTCAGCATACACTCTCAATATTACAATTGATAAGAACTTGTTCCCTTTCAAACAAAGAACACTTTAGATGATTACAATCAATCTAGCATTTACACAAAGAATGGAAGTTTGGTGTAAGATCTTTTTCTTGTTTTTGAGTGCTTTTGATTTGTATCTTTCTCACTTATGATTTCTGTAAATCGGCAATCTTCCAAATGAAACCTTTGTCCCTTTTATAGTTGAAACGTAGGAAACAAATCATTTGAAATTTGATTTGTCCGTTGAGTCCAAAACGGCTCTTTTAGGGGAAAAATCTCTGGTCAGCTTCAGATGTGCAGGCCAATCATGAATCCTGAATTCTTCAGACGTCAGGCTTGTCTTTTTCCTGCAGACTGTCTTTTTGCGGCAGTTCGTCTTTTAGCCACGGTCAGTTGACCCATTCATCTTGGAATTTGGCTTTTGTGTAATTCCGAGATTTCTATTATTGGCGCAGAGGGTTGGCAGTCTTTGTCTTCTAGCCAACGGACTTTTCATGCTGTCCTGAGGATAACTCAGCTTGACTTCGTTGTTTATTCATTCTGAAGCAGACATTTCTTCTTTTATGCTGAGTTCCGTTTTACTCAGCTTCTCAGATCATCTTTATTTTTAGCCTGTTGTTTTTTATGATGTTGAGATGCTCTTTACTCAGCTTACGTTGTGCCTTTGTCCTGTCTTATTTTTGCATTCATATTTGTACTCAACATTGAACAAACGGATTAGTATAATTAAATCAAAGCACTTAAATTTAATTGTCTCTTAATCATGGATGATTTTGTCAAATCAAAATCTTGTGGAAGGGTGTTTCAACAAACTCCCCCATTTTGATGTTGGCAAAATACATAATTATGGAACTCAGTTTTGAAATTCCCCATGATTGATTTATTTTTCATGTTTCTGAAATTGCTCCCCCGTAAGGGTTGCATTTATTAACTTAACTCTAAACCTTCCAAGATTTAATTGAGAGAAATTAAAGATATTTGTACCGACTAAGTTCAATCCTAGATCTTCTAAGATCAGATAGGTCAGTTTTCAGAAATGGTCATTTTATTACTTCAGTTTACTTATGTGTGAAGATGTATACTGAGTATTATGATTTGTTTGTTCAATTTGGACAGATCAGTATATATTACTAAGCATGGTATTAAGACAGGTTGGATAAAGTGAAGCTTATCATAAATTTACTTGGCAAGAAACACAAATATTAAGCACCAAAGAAGTATGGGCTAAGTTCTAAATTTTAGACTAGACTACTTCTTCTTCTTCAGACTAGACTAGACTACTTCTTCTTCTTCAGACTGGCTTCAGCATACTTGCCTTTTCCTTTGTCTTTACTTCCTGATGCACCACCGGCGTGCTGAGTTCCATCTTGGCTTTTCTCCCCCATTTTGCCATCATCGGGAGGAGGAGGAATGAACATATCATTTCTAGCAGCACCAGACAAAGCGTTTGAATAACGCTTCAACCTTCTTGTACTCTCACTTAGGCCATCAATAACGGGAACACAGTCATCTTGAACAGTTCGAGGAACCCGTAGGGAGCTACTCAGCATGCTGATGATACATTCATGAGATTTGCTGATCCAGGAGATGGACTCAGTGAGCTGGGCAAAAGATTGATGATACATCTTGAGCAGAGCTGAGTCATAGAATTGGCGTTGAGCATTTGTGTAGCGTACTGAGCGAAGGATGGTTTGTGAGAAGCTCAGAAGTGTTTCATTAGTGATGGGGTCAACATCCATCTTTTCTTTGTTGACATTGAGAAGACGCACAACTTCACTCAGTTGATCAATGGTACACTGAGAAGTGGAGGAAATCAATTCACGTGTGCAGGTCAGGTCAGAGGTTAACTTGGAGAAGTATTTCTCAATCTCAGCAAAAGTGGCATACTCAGGATGAACCGAAGATCCAAAGTTGGCCAGATCTGTGGTCAGCTTAGCAAAGTGATCCTTAAGCTCAGTAGAAGTAGCATACCCCGGATGTATTGCAGATAGACTCTGGATTTTGCCTTCAATTGAATTCATGTGGTTGACCAGCATGAGCAATAATTCAGTCAGCTTGGAAATTTGGTCTTGCTTGGGTTGCTGTGTCTGGACCGTGGTCATTACACTTATGATATCTTTGAGACTCCGAATTTCGCTCAGCAGCTGAGTGATGGATGAAAGGTTGGAGGACTCATTATTCGCAGACCCAGCAGCATCAGCATGAGGAGGATTCAATTTCTGAAGAAGAGACTGAGCAGAGGCAATGATTCTGCGCCCAGACTCAGTGCCACTTAGATAGGCAAATTGGCCTGCAGGATTGATATTGAAAAAACCCCTGCTGTGCAAGAAGAAAGAGAACAAAGAAGTAATGCCACTCAGCCTGATACTGAGGAAAAAGATCATGCTGAGCCAGATAATGTTAAGCAACATCAGGAGGAAAATGTTGAACAACCAGGGAATGATGTTCAAGATTATGAACTCAATGATGAACTTTTGGAAAAATCATCCTCTGACTCCAGTGAAGATATTCAAGCTGATCCTTCACCACCAAGAGCTAAGAAATATCGAAGACTCAAGAAGAAGGCACACAAGCAAACACCTATTGATCTTCTGGATGATTCCCCACCTCGAGAGCCACTTACTGACCTCTCCGATATCCAATTTAAATACTTTTCCCATGATACTGAGTCTCTTCCTAGGGAATCTGGGCAAAATCAAGCCTCTGTTACTCATATTGAGGAACAAGCCAAGACTCTGGAACATCCAAATTCTACCGAGCAAGTGCTCGAAGTCCAAGTTGCTCAAGACGGGGAGCCAACTATAGCACAACCTGGTCAACTTCCACCTCATGTTGAGCCGATCAACACCTCTGTAAGTCCTTCCCCTCAAACTCAAAATACACAGGATGTTGAGCACTCAGTTCTTCATACTGAGCTACCGCCAGGACCAACAATTGTCCAACCTAGCCAAACTACCAAGCAGCCAACTCCACCACCTTCGAGCTCAACTTCAATTCCAAAAGTTCATCATTGAGTTCATAATCTTGCACATCATTCCCTGGTTGTTCAGCATTTTCCTCCTGATGTTGCTTAACATTATCTGGCTCAGCATGATCTTTTTCCTCAGTATCAGGTTGAGTGGCATTACTTCTTTGTTCTCTTTCTTCTTGCACAGCAGGGGTTTTTTCAATATCAATCCCAAGGCTTTTGACGAAGTGTGACTGGGGAGTGACAATCCAGTTGAGGGGGTCAGCTTCAACAATTTTCAAACCGGAGCTTTTTCTTTTCTGTAGAGGTGGATCTGGTGTTTCTTCATTCTCTTCTTCGGGCTCAGCTTGCCTCTTTCTCTTCTCTGTTGACTTAGGTGTAACCTGAGTTTGGTCAGCATCAGCTTTCTTCCCCTTAGACACTGCTCGTACCTTTCTTGGGACAGTATCAACATCTTTTGAGCACGTTTCAAGTGCTTTTCTCTTCTTCTTTGTTGTTGCTGGCTCAGCAGACTTAGCAGTAGCTTTCTTTCCTTTAGGTTCTACTTCTACTTCTTGCTCAGCTTCTGCTTCTTGCTCAGCTTCTACTTCTTGTTCAGCATCGTTTTCTTCCTCATCTTCCTCAACACCTTCAGTCCCCTTCAAAGGTTGGTTGAATAACAACCCGAATAGCAGAGCCGCTGTGATTTCACTTCCCAAACTGTCAGTCTCATTGATGGTCTCAATTATCTGATCCTCGAGGATTTTGGTGATTAGAGAGCCTAGTCTGAGTTTCTTACCTCCCCGTTGAAGTGCACCAACCAGGAACACATGCATATTGAGTGGGTTGTATGTCAGCATGTGCCATATGAAGCACTGCTCGAAGTTGGATGCCGACGATGCTGAGCTGAGCTTTGGGAAAATGAAGTTAGTCAATATGTAGTGAGCCATCTTCTGATTTTGGCCTATACAGGTACTGGGTATTTCTCCCTTGTGATTCTTGGGCTTACAAAATCCCTTGACATGGTCAAGCTTTTCTTTTGTTGTTCTAAACTCTTTCCCTGTTTCTGGTAGGTTGAGGAGGGTTGCTAAGTAAGATGGGGTGATTGTTATCTTGTGTCCCTTGACGGAAGTTTCTAAGTAGTCAGCATCTTCTTCGTCGATAAAAAGGTTGAAGTAAAATTCCCTAACTAATCTAGGATAGGTTTTCCTAGAGAGTGAGAAGAGTCCTACCCATTCATTTTTCTCAATCCACTCACAGAAGGGTTTTTCAGTGGTGATGAAGCTCGGAGAGAACCATCTACATTTCAGAACTTCCAGATTGTTGACCTTCTTGTGAACTTTGATCATGTTCCTTTCCGTGGGCTTCTTTAAAGAGCTTGCTGGGTCAGCTTGAGGGTTTTTGTTCGGAGTTTGGTTGAGCTGAGGAGGAGATTTTGGATTTTCATCGGTGTGATGTTTGCCGGAATCACCACCGGAGACATTTTGAGGGTTCGACATTTTCTTCTCAGAGATTCTTAGGAATTTTGAAATTTAGAGAGAGAGGAGTTTGAATGCCAAAAGAATCAGGCGTAAAGAGGATTAAGTGGGAAATCTTCCACTATTTCTAGAGATTGAAATCGTTCCTATTCGTTGAACTAGCCGTTTTACCTTGGGACGTTCAATCGACAGAGATTCTGTCATTTATGACACGTTCGTCGCATGGGTTATCCCATTATTGCTTACGTTGTCCTAGGTGCTATTTATTACACGTGTTAGCATTTAATGGTGCAAGTGGGCTTTAACTCAGTTTTGCTAGAATTCGAAGCATTTGTGATACTGAGTACCTAGTACATGAATTTCTTCTCTTAGTAACTTAGCATAGGGTAATCACTTCAACATGTATATCTACTCAGCATAGGGTGATTTTATATTTTAAGCTCAGTATGTAGTAGTTACTAATTTTTGAATTAACTCAGCATGGCAATCATTCAACATTCAATTTTTCACTTAGAATTATTGAAGAGGATTAGACATACCGATAGCTTCCCTCAATATGTTGAATTGTTCACGAGCCAATGGCTTGGTGAAGATATCTGCAAGCTGTTCATCTGTTGGCACATAGGTCAGCTTGATCTCACCCTTGAGTACGTGATCTCTAATGAAGTGATGCCTTATGCTGACATGCTTCATCCTGCTGTGTTGAATTGGATTCTTAGATAGATCAATGGAACTCTTGTTGTCACATTTGATCTCTATTGTTTCGATTTTCACTCCATAATCTTCAAGCTGTTGCTTTATCCATAGGACCTGAGCAACACAGCTTCCAACAGCTACGTACTCAGCTTCAGTTGTAGACAGGGCTACGAATGATTGCTTCTTGCTGAACCAAGATACTAGACAGCTTCCAAGGAAATGACATCCTCCCAAAGTACTCTTACGTTCTAGCTTATCTCGTCCGTAGTCAGCATCAGTATATCCAATGAGTGTGAAGTCATTTGAGGTTGGATACCATAAACCTGCATCAACTGAGCTTTGCAAATATCTAAAAATTCTTTTTACAGCAATTAGGTGAGATTCCCTGGGGTCAGCTTGATATCTTGCACAGTAACATACTGAGTACTGTATATCAGGTCTACTGGCTGTGAGATAAAGTAAGGAGCCTATCATACCTCGATAAAGTTTACTATCTATTGACTTACTTTTCTCATCTTTGCATAGGACAGTATCAGTACCCGTTGGGGTCGATATGGGCTTGCAATCTTCCATATCAAATTTCTTTAGCATCTCTTTGGTGTACTTGGACTGACTTATAAAGATGCCATTCTTACCTTGCTTAATCTGAAGTCCAAGGAAGAAGTTGAGCTCACCCATCATGGACATCTCGAACTCAGTTTGCATTTGTTTGCTAAATTCTTTACACAAAGATTCATCAGTAGCACCAAATATTATATCATCGACATAGATTTGTGCAAGTAGGGTATGTTTACCCTTTTTCTTAATAAACAAGGTTGTGTCAGCTTTTCCTCTGACATAGTTCCTGGTTAGCAAGAAGTTGGTCAACCTCTCATACCAAGCTCTTGGAGCTTGCTTCAGGCCATACAGGGCCTTCTTGAGTTTATAAACGTGGTTTGGAAATTTTGGATCTTCAAACCCAGGAGGTTGGTTAACATATACCTCTTCGTTTATAAAGCCATTAAGAAATGCACTTTTAACATCCATTTGATATAATTTAAAGTTCATAAAACTAGCATAGGCACACAATATACGTATAGCTTCTAGCTTAGCAACTGGTGCAAAAGTTTCACCATAGTCAATACCCTCTTGCTGACTATAGCCTTGAGCTACAAGTCGAGCCTTGTTTCTGACTACATTTCCATGCTCGTCTAGTTTGTTTCTAAAGACCCACTTAGTTCCTATGGTCTTTTGATTTCTGGGCTTATGTACTAAATCCCATACCTCATTTCTTGTGAATTGTTCTAGCTCTTCTTGCATAGCGTTGATCCAATATTCATCGTGCTCGGCATCAGCAAAGTTCTTTGGTTCATGTACTGATACAAAAGCCACATTGCCTAGATACTTCCGAAGCTGATCTCTTGTCATTAGCTTATTGTCAGCAGCATCAAGAATAGATTTCTCTGAGTGTCCTCTTGGAATTTTTATTTCCTTGGGTAATGTTGAGTCGTTTGGAACAGGTGTTTCTACAATCTCTACAGGAATAGATTGGTCAGCAAATGTAATTTAAACTTCTTGCTTACCTTTGGTTAGCCCTTGTATTGATGACACAGAGGCTTTTGGTTGATCAGCGGACGCTGAGCTTGGTTCATCTTCTTCGAGCTGAGCTATCTTTTTTGCAGGGTCAGTTTCATCGAACTCAATATGTACAGACTTTTCTACAACCTGAGTTCTTTTGTTATAGACTCTATACGCTTTACTGTTTGTTGAGTACCCTAAAAAGATTGCTTCGTCAGCTTTGGGGTCAAATTTAGCTAGATTGTCCTTCGTGTTGAGTATATAACATTTACACCCAAAGGCACGAAAGTAGCCATTGTTGGGCTTTCGTCCTTTCCAAAGTTCATATGGGGTTTTCTTAAGAATAGGTCTAACTAGAGCCCTATTGAGAATATAGCATGCTGTGTGGATAGCTTCACCCCAGAAGTACTTCGGAAGCCTATTTTCACTCAGCGTGGTTTTAGCAATTTCGACAATTGTCCTGTTCTTCCTTTCAACAACCCTATTCTGTTGAGGTGTTCTAGGAGCAGAGAAATTGTGGTCAATACCATTGGTTTCACAGAATTCATCAAACTGTTGATTTTTGAATTCTCCACCATTGTCGCTTCTAATATGAGCTACTCTTAGGTCTTTGTCTATTTCAAGCTTTTTAATCAATGTGGTAAACATCTCAAAAGTTGCATCCTTGCTACTTAGTAAGATGATCCAAGTATACCGAAAGAAATCGTCTACAATGACCAAGGAAAATTTCTTACCTCCCAAGCTAAGTGGCTGGACAGGTCCGAAAAGATCCAAGTGTAGTAATTCCAATAGTCTCTTGGTTAAGACAATGTTTTTACTTTGAAATGACTTCTTTGTTTGTTTGCCCTGCTGACAAGATTTACACAATTGATCTTTTTCAAATTTTAATTTGGGTAAGCCCTCAACTAATTGTTTTCTAGCTAATTTGACAAGAAGGTCCATGCTGACATGCCCAAGTCTTCTATGCCATAGCCAGAAGTTATCCTCTTTAGACACTAAGCATAAGTTTTTAGAAAACTGTTTTTCTAAATTTAGCATGTATACATTGTCTACACGAGGGGCAGTTAAAATCAATTCATTTGTATTTCCCTCGAGTATTTGACACTTAGTATCATCAAATACAACCTTTCTGCAGCTCTTGCAAAGCTGAGCTACACTCAGCAGATTGTATTTGAGACCTTTGACTAGGGAGACTGACTCAATAGTTGGGTTACCTCCGATAGTACCTGAGCCGACTATCTTACCCTTTTTATTGTCTCCAAAGCTTACATTACCACCTCGTTTAAGCTCTAGTGTGATGAACTGTGTTTCATCACCCGTCATGTGCCTTGAGCATGCGCTGTCTATGTACCAAAGTTTTGACTTCTCCACGCATGTCAAGCTGACCTGCATTTTAAACTATTCATCTTTAGGTACCCAATTCTTTTTGGGTCCTTTCTTGTTAGTATAAACAGGTGCAAAGTCATATTTTAGTTTGTGACGACATACTTTTATAGTGTGGCCATTTTTACCACAGAAGTCATAATAAATTACCCTTTGAGGGTGACGCTGAGTGTGGTCAGCATTGTTATGCTGAGCATGCCAACATACCTTAGTGGTATGTCATTTTCTTCCGCAGAAGTCACATTGGACAATCCGCTTGTTGAACCAACACACATCTTTTGTGTGTCCCCTTTTCCCGCAACAGTCACACTGGGTGAACTGTTTATGCTGACTAGCACTTGCGTACTCAGCATGGGATTTATTTTTATTTGAGCCTTTTACTTGACTCTGTAGGGTTGCAACGTCCTTTCTAAGTTTCTTTGACTCAGATTGAACCTCCGTGACAAACTTATGCATTATTTGAATGTTGCCATGTAAATCTGCATTGTCTTGGAGGAGATATCTGAGGTCACTCAGCTTGACCTCTTCAATCTCGTCACACCGCCTACTGAGTGATTTGATTTTCTTGTTACACTTCATAGTTAGTGTATATAAATCACTCAAGGCATTTACCATTTCGTTTCTAAGTAAAAGTAAGGATGTTACCTCATTGTTGTGTTCCTCCTGGTCAGTTTCATCAGAGAGGTCAGCTTGCTCAGATTGAGAGTGAACAGCATCATCGGCCATGAAGCATATGTTTGCCGTTTCATTTGCATCAACTTCGGATGATGTTGACTCATCACTGTCACTCCATGTTGCTACCATTGCTTTCTTGTTTCCTTTCTTATCCCTTTTTAGGTTTGGGCAGCTTGACTTGATGTGCCCAGTTTGGTGGCACTCAAAACATGTGACAAACTTGGAGCTGTCCTTCTTATATTTGTCACTGGACTCAGCTTTGTACCTATCTCCTCTCTTGTATGGCCGTTTGCTATTTCTGTCATTTCTTCTGAACAGCTTCTTCATCTTTCTAGTGAACATGGCCATTTCCTCATCATCAGTTGACTCAGCTTCTGTGGAGTCAGCTTTCATCACCAGTGATTTCTGTTTCTTATCTTCGGACTTTTCTTTAGCTTCAAAGTTTTTCATAGAGATCTCATGGGCCAGTAAGGATCCGATCAGCTCATCATATTTGTAGGTAGTGAAGTCTTGAGCTTCTTCTACAGCTGTTTTCTTTGCTTGCCAACTCTTAGGCAGACTTCTCAGGATTTTCTTCACCTGTTCCTCTTCAGTGAAGTTCTTTCCGAGTCTTTTGAGCTCATTTATGATGTTTGTGAATCTTGAGTTCATTTCAGAGATGTCTTCATTCTCATTCATCTCGAACAGCTCGTAGAGTCTCATATGCTGATTGACCTTGGACTCCTTAACCTTACTTGTGCCTTCATAAGTCACTTCCAGCTTCTTCCAAATCTCATGTGCTGACTCACAACCTGAGATCTTATTATATTCTGCAGCATCTAAAGCATAGTGAAGCATGTTTATAACCGAAGCATTATTTTGTAATTTTTTAAGGTCATCCTCTGTCCACTCAGCTTCGCTCTTAATAACTTTCTCGTTATCAACAGTTTTATATGGCACATGTGGACCTTGAACAATTGCAAGCCATGGACTCATGTTTGTGGCTTGAATGAAGTTTTTCATCCTATTCTTCCAGAATGTGTAATTAGACCCAAAGAATAGGGGAGGCCTAGTAATTGATAATCCCTCAGGGAGTATCTGTGTTGTTTGGTTTCCTGGAAGGAAACGAGTGCTATTCTCAGCCATTTATGGGGATCCGCTCAAGATAGTTATATCTTTGAGTAGTGAGCTTAAGCTCTGATACCACGTGTTGGTCCCGTGTGATTAGTTCCAAAGGGGGGGTTAGGAACTAATATAACTTTTTGGTTAATTATTTATGCTGACTTAACAGTTTTGGTAAGTTTGTCAACTCAGCTTTGGTCAGCTTGGCCGAATTTAGCGTAAGACAGCTTTAGTCAGATATTGACTAAAACTGTTTTGCTTGTAAGTTGAGAATTGACACTCACAGAGGTCAGCTTTCAACTTAGCGCTCTAATTTACTCAGAGTCAGCTTAATCAGTTTAGATGCTGAGTAAGTTTACCATACAACACATACATATATATATATATAGAGAGAGTTAGAGATTACTCAGTATCACTTATCCTGGTTCGGCCTCTCTGCCTACGTCCAGTCCCCATAGTCCTCCGGGCTTTTAGAATCCAATACTGAGCTCTTTAAAGGTAGAGCACAAACCATTTACAAGGCAGTTGAATATGCAAGAGTACCTTCCTCTATTCGTCTACTCAACTCCTACTGAATGCTATAACCGAACACCCAGATTTTCTCTACCACTAAGTACTCAACACCGAGCACTCAGCATACACTCTCAATATTACAATTGACAAGAACTTGTTCCCTTTCAAACAAAGAACACTTTAGATGATTACAATCAATCTAGCATTTACACAAAGAATGGAAGTTTGGTGTAAGATCTTTTTCTTGTTTTTGAGTGCTTTTGATTTGTATCTTTCTCACTTATGATTTTCTGTAAATCGGCAATCTTCCAAATGAAACCTTTGTCCCTTTTATAGTTGAAACGTAGGAAACAAATCATTTGAAATTTGATTTGTCCGTTGAGTCCAAAACGGCTCTTTTAGGGGACAAATCTCTGGTCAGCTTCAGATGTGCAGGCCAATCCTGAATCCTGAATTCTTCAGACGTCAGGCTTGTCTTTTTCCTGTAGACTTTGTCTTTTTACGGCAGTTCGTCTTTTAGCCACGATCAGTTGACCCATTCATCTTGGAATTTGGCTTTTGTGTAATTCCCAGATTTCTATTATTGGCGCAGAGGGTTGGCAGTCTTTGTCTTCTAGCCAACATACTTTTCATGCTGTCCTGAGGATAACTCAGCTTGACTTCGTTGTCTACTGCCTTTGATTGTTTGCCAGATTTCATACTGAGTTCTCCCGTACTCAGCTTCCAAGGTCAGCTTCATTCTGTAAGACTTCATTCTGAAGCAGACATTTCTTCTTTTATGCCGAGTTCCGTTTTACTCAGCTTCTCAGATCATCTTTATTTTTAGCCTGTTGTTTTTTTATGATGTTGAGATGCTCTTTACTCAGCTTACGCTGTGTCTTTGTCCTGTCTTATTTTTGCATTCATATTTGTACTCAACATTGAACAAACGGATTAGTACAATTAAATCAAAGCACTTAAATTTAATTGTCTCTTAATCATGGATGATTTTGTCAAATCAAAATCTTGTGGAAGGGTGTTTCAACACATTTCCCCTTTCATAACCACCTACAACATCAGTATGCACAACATCCATATTCCCGGCACGCACATGCGCGGGACCAACAACATCATTTCCATGCAGATCATGCCTAGGCCTATCATTAATGGCATTATCATCAATCCTAATCCCCATATTCCTAGCAATCCTAGGCATATCATAATCATCAAACAAATCCCCATCACTATCACTATCCACATTTCTAATGGCTACAGGATTAGTCCGCCTTACCTCTTGAACCCGAGGGTCCATTGCTTGGGGTGCATAGGTTATCTGTGGTGGTGGTGTTGGTTGCCGTTAAAGTAGAGGGCGGTTTTGTTCCTCTTGTCTCCGGTGAGATTCTCCAGCGGATTGGTTGTGGCTATTTCGAAACTCAAGAATAAGCCTCTCCATATCAAGACGCATTTCTCTTCTACCCGCTTCTTGTTTTTCTTCAAACTCACTCATCTTGTCATTCATTGCCTTCATGCTTGATTCTAGTGCTTCAAACCTTTGCTCATGGGCTCCAATTGCTTCGGTGGTGATACGTGGTTGAACCATCTCCGAGAAGAAGTCTCCGGTCAAGGAAAACGACTCGGCTCTGATACCAACTGATGTAGATTGAAATCGACTGAAGGTTTTAATCGTAAACCAACAAAGAATCCGATCTTCTCAAGCTAAACTTGAAGGTTGAGTTAACCCAATGGATATGAAATCCAAGCTCTCAATGGAGGCTATAGTTTTAATTCATCAAAAGTTGAGAACATTACAAAAATGAGAGCTTAAATACTCTCTAACATTACAAGGGAAAAGACCAAAAGCCTATGAATAGGGTTTTGGCTAACACATGGTCATAAGGGTAGAATAGGAAAGTGGTAGTTTAGTAATTAGGGGGCCAATGGCAAGACAGTAAATAGAGTGTAACAGAAAATGGTCCCCTCAAGGTGAGAACTTGGAGGGGAAGTATTCTCCAGGACAAACACGCCCTGCGCCTACGTGCTACGCCCCGCGTAGATGTGTTCCTGAACTTGAAGACGCTTGCTCGAATTCATTACGCGAGGCGCCCAGCAGATTACGCCCTGCGTCATAGGGCTCCTGATCTTGATGGCTCCGCGGAATGGGATCTACGCGTGGCGCCCAAGGGGTGCGCCCCGCGTGTTGGACGTCCTGGACAATTTCTTGCTTGATGTGGCTATCTACGCCCCGCGTGGTAAGGGAGGCGCCCTGCGTCTCCGAATGGTGTGGCTTTTCTCCAAAGGCAACCGTTCCCACGCCTGGCGCTCGGCTAGACACGCCCCGCGTGCTTTCTGTTTTGGCTTGCTCTTCGCTCTCCTTGAGTGGGTTCTCTCGAGTGGCTCCTCGTTGCGCCGGACTCGGGTCTAGGGATAAGATGCCCTCATCAATATATATATATATAGTTGATGTTCAAAAGATCATAATATAATTATTAAATAATGAATAAAATAACTATAAAATAATATATTTAACTTTTATGTCAGATAGAGATAAAATCCATGTACTGTATATATTAATTTTCACATTCCAATTAGCAGCAGCTCATGTGCTTTGGATTTTTCTCCTATCTTACAAATTAACAACACAAGAGATCATTAAGGCCGTATGATAATTTTGTTGATTGTGATTAATTTTATGAAAAGAAAAGAAAAAGTTACTAATTATAAACTCTATACACTTTAAAATATATAATGGTAATATTAAATTATTAGATTTTTTTTAAAGATTAAATTATTAGTTATAGATAACTAGATGTCGTATATGCTTCATGTTAATCAACATTCGTATGTAAAGTGTGTCAAAAATTAATATAAAAACTATTATTTGTTTAGATAAAATAAAAAATAAGGACCTTTTTAATAAAAAAAAATTATATTTAAAAGTTTAAAATATAAATCGGAGCCATTTTAGATTTTGAAATACCATATTATTTATATTAATTATAAAAAACTTTTACTTTGCATATATGGAAAAAATGTTTTGGGATCCATTTAGTCATGAGTCTTAGACGGTCACACTCTTAATCTATGCTTAGGGTTGGTCTTAAACTTAACCTTATAGTTGAGTTGGTTACTTGATATTGTATCAGATCCTCTTAGACCAAATGATCGAGGGTTCGAATCTTGACAACCTCATTAATTAGTAGAATTAAAAAGATATGGTGAGATGAGCATGTGTTGTACGGATTGCAAGTCTAATGGGTATTCGTGTGCGGAGATATGTCAAAAATTAATAGAAAAATTATTACTGAGTCTAAACTATTAGCTTAGAGCATACATCTCTAAGAAACTCTTACTCTATAAAATAATACTATAAACAATGCTCTTCCTACTCATTTCTTTTTTTTTTCTTATCATTAAAATTAGTATTGTATTGTTATATATATATATTTTTTTTGGTAGGAAAGGAAAAGAAAAAACCCCCACAAACTAACTCGGGATAGCCTAGGAAAACTAACACCCACCATATCATCCGAAAGCAACGAAAAAAGGAAGTCAGGAGGAGAAGAGAAAATTGAGACTCCCAACGTCCTCGCATGGCCCTCAGCTGCAAGGCAGTCTGCCACCCTATTCTACTCTCTGAATACATGACCAAAGTTGATGATATCGAAGGAAGAACACAATCTTTTGATCTCTTTAACTAAGTTTTGACAACCTAAACTCATAGCCTTATTATCAGATATCATTTTGACAGTATTGTATTGCTATATTTAATAATAGTGAAAAAAATTGAGTGTTTAATAATAAATTATTAATAAAAAAATAATTTGACAAGTCATTAAAACTTGAGGCTCCTCTGTTAAAAAAAAAAAAAGACTTAAAGCTCTTCAATAATGAGAAGTGTTTGTAAAAAACAAGTAACCATAGCGGACACCAAAGTTAATTAATAATTTAAGGAGTCACAAAAAAATTATTTAAGTTTTTTTTCTCGATAATTTTTTTTAGTTACTTTTTTCATACAATTTAGATGAGATTTTTAATTCTCACTTTAAATTTTAGACGTGATAGGAAATGATCGGTATGTGATAATACCGATAATATGAAAGTTGAAGATATAATGTAATTTATTTAGTTTGTTAGAGTAATAATTGCATGCTACAGATGGCCTGGGCGCCAAGTAAACGAGAAACAATGAAATTAAAGAGTGGGGACTACTTTTGTCTTTACACGGCGGAGATGTAAACGTTACATTTATTGAAACGATACATTATCCAATCCAAACCCTATCCTCCAATCTTCACTTCTCCCAAAAAATAAAAATAAAAAAGTCTTCCTTAAAGAAACATACACAAAATCTGAATATATAAAATACTCTAGAAGACATTTTTCTTTTTTCAATTTCCACATTTTTTCAAGTATATATATCTTACAAATTTAACCTGATTTAATTCAGTTAGCTTATAATTATCTAATTCATATTACTAAGTGTTGATTTAATAATCACTTTTTACCAAATTATTCCGAGCTTCATTACTTCTGTAATATTACACTTTTACCACTTAGTGGCTCATTAATGAAGTTCTTTTTCCTAAAAAAAAACTTTTGATTTAACAATGGTCATACCCAAAGAGATGTAGTACTCTTTGAAACGCGCTAACTCGTCAGGAGTTAAACCGTAACCGAAAGAAGAATCTAAAGCAAGATTGTCTGTCTAAGGAGCTCCATCAAATTTGGCATTCGCACTACGCCAAAACCCTCTTCAAACGACGGTTAAAAACCGCCGTCCCGCGAGATATAAATCTTTCACGGGGCTCGCTGCCGTCTATTTCACCTTCAGACGATGGTCATGTTCTGTCATGTTTCGTCATCACACATGACATTAGCCTATTTGCTTAATGTCATCCTACCCTTGTTATGATGCAGCTTATTTATTACTGCCGTCACCTTTAATGTCATCACATGACATTCTAACATTTAAAACCGTCAGGTTAGCGTGTGTGAAATTGACATATTTAATTTGAGATGACAGTTCGTATAATAATTTCTGCCGTTATAGCCTGTTTAGATGGCACAAGTCTTAATCAATCATGTCAAAGGATTTTTTTTCATATGACAAATACGTTTATTTTAATGTCTTTTTATTGCTGTTTAGATGACATTTTTAAAAATTAAAATGTCACTTTATGCCTTCTTCTTCGTTTGAATTTCTGGTTTTTATATCTGAATACTGAAACATACTAAAATATGAAGATGAAATTCTGTATATCAATAGTTTTAATTTTATTGGAGACCAATACTCATAATATGTTTACATTTGTGCCTATAACGTCAATCCATATCTTGAATAACCAATACATTTCTGAATTAAAACACAAAAAAATTAGTCCAATAATCTTCCATACGTCAATCCATATCTTGGAGTAATAATTAGGCTTATAATCCCAAAGGTCTTGGTATCTGCAAAAGTCAACCAGGTCATTAATATTACACACAACCCTAAACTCAGTAATTACGTAAACCATTCCCCTTTCACGGTCTTTCACTTACCACAATCATATCACTATAAATATATGCATCATAATCGTTCAGAATCCATACCTTCAACAACCAGAAAACTTACGCTGTAACAATGGATCCCCTTGTTGAAACTCCATAAGAGATAATTGCTGACTTGGAGAAATTGTACATGGAGAACCCAGAGTGGCTTCTGGCCATCGATGGTACCTAATGTCAATCCATAGTTGTTCTGTAACTCTTCCTCGTTTCTTTTGTGTATTTCTAATGATTTTTCTAGGATGATAACTTACAGGTCCTCCCAATGGTAACTTCTTCAAATGGTCGATCAGAATGAAAGGCTCCCAATACACCCCATGTGAAAGGGGTGTATTTGAAATCAGAATCAGCTACCCTCCGGATTTCCCAAACAGTCCTGCAAGAGTAAATATTAACTTATATCAGTAAGATATAAACACCTACATGAAACATACACTAATAAATCTCTCCTCTTATTCTCAGTTTTGCTTCTGGAATAGGATATATCATCCTAACGTGGCTCCTCAGGGGTTGATTCATCTTCCCCGTATCCTTAATAACCATCGCTTAACCACTGCCACGGTATAATGAAACCATTTATCTATTTCATTTGATAAACATACAACGTCATATTTTTGATCTAATTATTCTATGCATTTTGTAGTGTCTGTGGAACCTATATGATCTACTTCTACAGCCCCACAGTGAGGAGCCATATCCTGGGCAAGAAGTGTTGAAACACCTTTCCACAAGATTTTGATTTGACAAAATCATCCATGATTAAGAGGCAATTAAATTTAAATGCTTTGATTTAATTGTACTAATGAGTTTGTTCAATATTGAGTGCAAATATATATATATATATATATAAAGTAAGACAGGTTAAAAGTCAGCATAAAGCCAAAGCTGAGTGAAATGGAACTCAGCATGTGAGAACAAAGAAGCTGAGTAGAGTAGAACATGCATCATAAGCTTCCTTCTAAATCACCCGAACAAAGCTGACCAAAGCAGAAGACTCCTTCTTGAGAAAACATACAGAACGGAGCTGACTAAGAAATACCTCAGCATGAAACTTGTACATTCGACAGAAACGAACGAAGCTGAGTTACAGTCAGAATAAGAATGAAGGATTCGTTGACAAGAAGACAAAATCTGCCGATCCTCTGCACCAATAATTGAAACCTCGAAAATATAGAAGTCTAATTCCAAGAATCATGGGTCTATGGATTATTGGTAAAAGACAACTGACACAAAAGACAAGTCTGATGCAAGAAGACAAAGATCTGACGCCTGAAGTAAACAGAGAAAGGAAATGGCGGAACAGACTGAAGCTGACCAGAAGATGTCTGCTAAAAGAGTCGTTTTGGACTTAACGGCTAAATCACCTCAAATGATTTCAATCACCAGAAATTCATCTATAAAAGGACAATGGTGGTTCTTGGATAACATATAACTACAGAAGCAACAAAAAGAAAAATCCAAGAGAGAAAGATATTCAAAGCACTCAAAAACAAGAAAGATCTTACACCAACTTTTCTATTCTTTGTGTAAATGCTAGATTGATTGTCTGTAATCATCTAAAGTGTTCTTTATCTGAAAAAGAACAAGTGTGTAATCAATAGTAATATTGAGAGGTATGTACTGAGTGCTTGGTTGTACGCATTCAGTGGTAGAAAAATCTAAGTACTGGGTTGTAGTGCTTAGTAGGAGTTGAGTAGACGAATAGAGGACGTACTCTTGCATACTCACTGCCTTGTAAAGGGTTTTGTGCTCTACCTTGAAAGAGCTCAGTATTGGATTGAAAATCCCAGGAGGAACTGGGGACTGGACGTAGGCAGAGAGGCCGAACCAGGATAAGTCGTGCTGAGTAACTTCTGAACTCTCTCTCAATATATATATATGTATGTGCATGTATTGTTAGTTATATTTACTCAGCTTATAAATTGTTAAAACTGAAACTGAGTAAATCTGAGTGCTGAGCTGGAAGCTGACCACAACAGTGTCAATTCCCAACTCACAAGTAAAGCAGTCTTAGTCAGCATCGTACTAAAACTGCCTTATTATACAATCAGCCGTGCTGACCAAAAGCTGAGCTGACTAACTCCTAAAATAACTTCAGGTCAGCATAATCAAAACGCAAAAAAAGTTATATTAGTTCCTAACCCCCCCTTGGAACTAATTACTAGGGACCAACAAGTGGTATCAGAGCCAAAAGCTCACTATTCAAAGATCTAACAATCTTGAGCTGATCCCTAAATGGCTGAAAATAGCACTCGTTTCCTTCCAGGAAATCAAACAACACAGATACTCCCTGAGGGGTTATCAATCACTCGACCTCCCCTATTCTTTGGATCTAATTATACATTCTGGAAGAATAGGATGAAGAACTTTATTCAAGCTACAAATATGAGTGCATGGCTTGCAATAGTTCAAGGTCCACATATACCTTATAAAACTGTTGATAACGAGAAAGTTATCAAGAGTGAAACTGAGTGGACAGAGGAAGACCTCAGAAAATTACAAAATAATGCTTCGGCTATAAATATGCTTCACTGTGCTTTAGATGCTGCAGAATACAATAAGATTTCAGGTTGTGAGTCAGCACAGGAGATCTGGAAAAAGCTTGAAGTAACTTATTAAGGCACCAACAAGGTCAAGGAGTCAAAAGTAAACCAACACATGCGACTGTATGAGCTGTTTGAAATGACCGACAATGAGGACATCTCAGCAATGAATGCCAGGTTCACTAACATAATAAATGAGCTTAAAAGACTCGGCAAGATCTTCACTGAAGAAGAGCAAGTGAAGAAGATCTTACGAAGTCTTCCCAAAAGCTGGCAAGCAAAGAAAACAGCCGTAGAAGAAGCTCAGGACCTGACCACATATAAATATGATGAGCTGATCGGATCCTTGCTGACTCATGAAATTTCAATGAAAAGCTTTGAAGCTAAAGAAAAATCTGAGGATAAGAAACAAAAATCACTAGTGATGAAAGCTGACTCCACTGAAGGAGAATCAACTGATGATGAGGAAATGGCCATGTTTACTAGAAAAATGAAAAAGCTATTCAGAAGAAATGAAAGAAATGGTAAGCGGCCATACAAGAGAGGAGACAGATACAAAGCTGAGTCTAGTGACACCAGATACAAAAAGGACAGCTCCAAGCCTGTTACATGTTATGAATGCCATCAAACTGGGCATATTAAGTCAAGCTGTCCCAGTCTGAAGAAAGACAAGAATGGAAGCAAAAAGGCAATGATGGCCACTTGGAGTGACAGCGATGAGTCAACATCAACCGAAGCTGAGCAAAACGAAACAGCCAACATATGTTTCATGGCAGACGATGGAGCTGACCGATCTCAGTCTGAGCAAATCAACCTATCTGAAGATTCTGAGCAGGAAGAAAACAACAATGAGGTAACATCCCTATTCCTGCTTAGAAATGAAATGATAAATGCTCTGAGTGACTTATATACACTAATTAAAAAGTGTAACAAAAGAAGTAAGGCACTCAGCAGGCGCTGTGACGAGATTGAGGAGGTCAAACTAAGTGATCTCCGATATCTCCTCCAGGACAACTCAGACTTACATACAAATATGCAAATCTTACATAAGTCTGTCGTGGAGGTTCAAACTGAGTCTAGGAAACTTAGAAAGGATGTGACAATCCTACAAAACCAAATAAACAGGTCAACTAAGAATAAATCCCATGCTGAGTACTCTGGTACTGGTCAGCATAAACAGTTTACCCAGTGTAGCTGTTGTGGGAAGAGAGGACACACAAAAGCTGTGTGCTGGCATAATAAAACTGTCAAATGCGACCTCTGTGGTAAGAAAGGTCACACAACTAAAATATGCTGGCATGCTCAGCATAACAATGCTGACCACACTCAATATCACCCTCAAAAGGTAACCATGTGTGGCTTTTGTGGAAAAAATGGTCATACCACAAATGTGTGTCGTCACAAGTTAAAATATGATTTTGCACCTGTTTACACTAACATGAAAGGACCCAAAAAGGATTGGGTACCTAAAAATGAATAGTCTAAAATGCAGGTAAGCTTGACATGCGTGGAGAAATCAAAACTTTGGTATATAGACAGCGCATGCTCAAGGCACATGACAGGTGATGAAACTCAGTTCATCACACTAGAGCCTAAATGAGGAGGTAGTGTAAGCTTTGGAGACAACAAAAAGGGCAAGATAGTCGGCTCAGGAACTGTCGGAGGTAACCCTAAAATTGAGTCAGTCTCCTTAGTTAAAGGTCTCAAGTATAATCTTCTAAGCGTAGCTCAGCTTTGCAAGAGTGGAAGGAAGGTTATATTTGATGATACTAAGTGCCAAATACTCGAGGGAAAAACAAATGATTTGATTTTAACAGCCCCTCGTGTAGAAAATGTTTACATGTTAAACTTGGAAAAGGAATTTTCAAAGAGTATATGCTTAGTATCAAAAGAGGATAACTCCTGGCTATGGCATAGGAGACTTGGGCATGTCAGCATGGACCTTCTTGCCAAAATAGCTAGAAAGCAATTAGTTGAGGGATTACCAAAATTAAAGTATGAGAAAGATCAACTCTGCAATGCTTGTCAGCAAGGCAAACAAATCAAAAAATCATTCCATAGCAAAAAGGTTGTCTCAACCAAAAGACCATTGGAATTACTACATTTGGATCTTTTCGGACCTATCCAGCCACTCAGCTTGGGAGGTAAGAAATTTTCCTTAGTTATTGTAGATGATTTCTCTAGGTACACTTGGGTTATCCTGCTAAGTAGCAAGGATGAGACATTTGAAGTATTTACCACAGTAGTCAAAAAGGTTGAAAATGAAAAAGACCTAAGAGTAGCTCACATTAGAAGTGACAATGGTGGAGAATTCAAAAACCAATTGTTTGATGAATTATGTGAAACCAATGGCATTGACCACAATTTCTCTGCACCTAGAACTCCTCAACAGAATGGAGTGGTTGAAAGGAAGAATAGGACAATAGTAGAAATTGCTAGAACAATGCTGAGTGAAAACAGGCTTCCAAAGTACTTTTGGGGAGAAGCAGTCAATACAGCCTGCTATATATTAAATAGAGCATTAGTAAGACCTATACTAAAGAAAACCCCTTATGAACTTTGGAAAGGACGAAAGCCCAATATTGGATACTTTCGTGCCTTTGGGTGTAAGTGTTTCATACTCAACACCAAAGATACTCTGGCAAAATTTGATGCCAAAGCTGACGAAGCGATCTTTCTAGGATACTCAACAAACAGTAAAGCATATAGAATTTATAATAAAAGAACCCAAGTTGTGGAAGAGTCAGTCCATGTAGATTTCGATGAAACTGACCCTGCAGGAAGAATAACTCAACATACAGAGGAAGAACCCAACTCAGTGTCTGCTGATCAAAATGTGCATACTGAGCCATCAGTTCAAGGATTGAGCCAAGGTAAAATTGAAACTGAAATTACCTTTGCTGACCAATCTGTCCCTGCAGAGATTGTAGAAACACCTGTTCCAAACAACTCAACACTACCCAAGGAGATAAAAATTCCAAGAGGACATTCAGAGAAGTCCATCCTTGACGATGCAAATAACAAAGTAATGACTAGAGATCAGCTTAGAAAATTTCTTTGCAACGTTGCCTTCGTATCAATTCATGAACCAAAGAATTTTGCTGATGCTGAGCATGATGAGTATTGGATCAACGCTATGCAGGAAGAGCTTGATCAATTCACAAGAAATGAGGTATGGGATTTAGTACCGAAACCTAGGAATCAAAAATTCATAGGAACTAAGTGGGTTTTTAGAAACAAACTAGATGAACATGGAAATGTAATTAGGAACAAAGCTCGACTAGTAGCTCAAGGCTATAGTCAGCAAGAAGGGATAGACTATGGTGAAACGTTTGCACCTGTTGCTAGGTTGGAAGCAATACGCATATTATGTGCATATGCTAGTTTCATGAACTTTAAATTATATCAAATGGATGTCAAAAGCGCATTCCTTAATGGTTTTATAAACGAAGAGGTTTATGTTAATCAACCTCCCGGTTTTGAAGATCCAAAATTTCCAAACCACGTTTATAAACTTAAAAAGGCCTTGTATGGCCTGAAGCAAGCTCCAAGAGCTTGGTATGAAAGGTTGACCAACTTCCTACTAACCAGGAATTATGTCAGAGGAAAAGCTGACACAACCTTGTTTATTAAGAAAAAGGGGAAACATACCTTACGTGCACAAATATATGTGGATGATATAATATTTGGTGCTACTGACGAATCTTTATGCCAAGAGTTTAGCAAACAGATGCAAACTGAGTTCGAAATGTCTATGATGGGTGAACTCAGCTTCTTCCTTGGACTTCAAATAAAGCAAGGTAAGAATGGCATATTTATTAGTCAGTCTAAATACGCTAAGGAAATGTTAAAGAAGTTCAGCATGGAAGAATGCAAACAAATATCAACCCCCATGGGTACTGATACTGTCCTATGCAAGGATGAAAAGAGTAAGTCAGTTGATAGCAAACTCTATAGAGGTATGATTGGTTCCTTACTCTACCTCACTGCTAGTAGACCTGATATTCAATACTCAGTATGTTATTGTGCTAGATATCAAGCTGACCCCAGGGAATCTCATCTAATTGCTGTAAAAAGAATTTTTAGATATTTGCAGAGCTCAGTTGATGCAGGTTTATGGTATCCAGCCTCAAATGACTTCACACTCATTGGATACACTGATGCTGACTATGGACGAGACAAGCTAGAACGCAAAAGTACATCAGGAGGATGTCATTTTCTTGGAAGTTGTCTAGTATCATGGTTTAGCAAGAAGCAAGCATCAGTTGCCCTGTCTACAACTGAAGCTGAGTACGTTGCTGCTGGAAGCTGTGTTGCTCAAGTCCTATGGATAAAGCAACAGCTCGAGGATTATGGAGTAACAACGAAGACAATAGAGATCAAATGTGACAATAAGAGTGCCATTGATCTATCAAAGAATCCTATCCAACACAGCAAGATGAAGCATGTCAGCATAAGGCATCACTTCATCAGAGATCACGTACTAAAGGATGAGATCAAGCTGACCTATGTGCCAACAAATGAACAGCTTGCAGATATCTTCACTAAACCTTTGGCTCGTGAACAATTCAATACACTAAGGGAAGCCATTGGTATGTCTAATCCTCTTCAATAATCTAAAGTAGTTGAATAAATGTTGAGTAATTGTCATTCTGACCAACTACTAGATATTGAGCCTAATAGTCTATGCTGAGTTAATACAAATGCCTAGAAAAGATTCTGTGCTGAGTAGATAGATATATTGAGGAATCATCCTATGCTGAGTGAATATACATATGTTGTGAATACTGAGTCACTTAGAGATAGGAAATCCATCATCATAGAATTGAATACTCAGAATAACAAACGGTTCGAATTATGGCAAACCGGGCAAATATCCACTTGCACCAATACACCATAACACGTGTAACAAATCATACCTAGGAAAATGCGAGTAATGATGAAAACCCATGCGTCGAACCTGTCATAAGTGACAGAATCCTTGTCGATTAGAGTCCCAAGATAAGAACGGCCAGTACATTAATGACTGATGTGTCTATAAATGGCGAAAAGAGTCCCCATTCATTGTTTTTACGCCTACAAATCGCCAGAAATCGAAATCTTCCCCTTCTCCCTAAATCTTAAAAACCCCTCTCGATAACAATGGCTTCCAGCAAGAACGAAATCCCTAACCTCACCACTCAGACTGGCCAAACATCTGGCAAACCCACTCAAGCTGACATAGCTGGGTCTTCAAAGCAAATCGAAAGGAATATGATCAAAGTGCACAAAAGGGTTGGAAATCTGGAAGTATTGAAGTGCAGATGGTTTTCTCAAAGTTTCATCGCCTCTGAGAAACCCTTCTGCGAATGGATTAAGCAAAACAAATGGACCGGCCTCTTCTCTCTCGCCGGAAAGGTATATCCCAGACTGGTCAGAGAATTTTACTCCAACTTGTGTGTCGATGAGGATGATGCTGACTACCTGGAGACCACAATAAAAGGCCAGAAAATCACCATAACCCCTGCCTACCTCGCTACATTGCTAAACCTGCCAAACGAGGGCATAAAGTTCAGAACAACAAAGGAGAAAGTCCCCAAAGAAACCCTTGACAAAATCAAAGGATTCTGCAAGCCCAAGGATCACAAAGGGGAGATACCAAGCACATGTATGGGGCAAGATCAAAAGATGGCTCACTATATACTGACCAACTTCATCCTCCCTAAGCTCGCCTCAGCCTCATCTGCCTCCAACTTCGAACAGTGCTTCATATGGCACATGTTGACCTATACTCCACTCAACATGCCCGTATTTTTAGTGGGGGCCTTTCAACGCAGCGCAAAGAAACTCAGGCTGGGCTCCTTGGTCACCAAGATCATCGAAGACAAACAGGTTGAAACAATAGGCGAAACTGACTCCTTAGGGACTGAAATCACAGAAGCTCTGTTGATTGGATTAACATACAATCAACCACTGAAAGGATATGAAGAAGCTGCTAATGATGATGCTGAGTTAAACGTTGAGCCTGAAAATGAGCCTGAAACAGAAGTGGAAGTTCCTGCTGAGCAACCTAAAGAGAAGAAGATGAAGAAGAGAAAGGCCAGTGAAACCTGTGCCAAAGACATCCATGATGTCCCAAGGAAGGTAAGATTGATGTCTAAAGAAAAGGTCAAAACTGACAAAGCAAAAGAAGGAGCTGAGTCAGCAGAGAAGAAGAAAAGGCATGAAGAAGAAGAAGAAGAAACTCCTGAATCTCCTTTGAAGAAGAGGAAGAGAATTGAGTCCATAAGAACAGTTGAAGCTGATCCCGTAGATTGGGTTGTAACAACCCAAGATCATGAAAAAGACAAGGAAGCCGCTGCTGAGCAAGAGACTCATGCTGAGTATGAAGAAAATGCTGATATGGAGCAGCCTCAGGAAGGAATAGAGCAAGAAACTGAACATGTGGAAGTCGAGGATCATGCTGAGCCTCATGAGGAGACAGCTGACACTGATCTGGGAAATGATGCTGACCCCTCTCCTCCGAAGCAACAGAAACTCAAACGACTCAAAAAGAAAGCTCATAAAGCTCAGATCATTGATCTTCTTGCAGACTCAACCCCGCATGAACAACTCTTCGGTCTGTCTGAGTTACAATTCTCCTATTTTGCAAATGCTCCTGAGTCCACTCAAAAGGAAAAACAAGCCTCTGTTACTCAGGATGAGGAAAAAGCCAAGTCCTTTGAAAATCCAAATCCAACTGTTCAAGAAGGAGAAACAGAAACTGCCTCCATTTCACCCACTCAGGATCCACAGATCAACATGCCTCCACCTCCATCTCCACATGTTGATAACACTGTTCCTACCAGCACTTTGCCGCAGAGTCCGGTCCCCAATCAAGATAATCAAGCTGGCCAACATCAAACTCCTCCACCACCAGGGCAAATTCCATCCACCGACCCAAACACGACCAAGTTTGACTACTTGAACGCTACTGAGTCAGGCAGACGAATCATTGCCTCTGCTCAATCTCTGCTTCAAGAGTTGAACCCTACTCAAGCTGAAACTGCAAATTCCAATCCTGAATCTTCCCAACTGCCCACAGTCACTCAGCTTCTGAATGAAATAAAAGGGCTGAAGGACCTGATCAGCATAATGACCTCCATTCAAACTCAGCAACCACGACAAGATCACATCACAAAGCTGTCTGAATTGGTTCTTACAATGGTCAATCATTTGAACTCCCTTGAAGGTAAAGTTCAACACTTATCTGAAATAAATTCAGGACATGCTACTTCTGCTGACCTCCAAGGGCTCTTCACCAAGCTCACTCATGAATTAGCCAAGTCCAGTTCATCTACCAATGCTGAGTTAGTCACCAATGCTGAGCTTCAAGATTGCTTTACCAAGCTTCATGCTGAGCTGACCCACACACGTGACTTAGTATCTTCCTCCTCACAATGTACCATCGATCAACTGAGTGAAGCTGTTCGTCTGCTCAACCTTCACAAAACACCAATGGAAGTTGACCCAGTCTCCAACAGCGAACTCTTAAGTTTTTCAAAGGCCATCATGAAGGAGATGAGAATCAATAATGCCCAGCGCATATTCTACGACTCTGCCTTGCTTAAAATGTATCACCAATCCTTTGGTCAACTTACAAGTTCCCTCACCTGGCTGAGCAAATCTCATGAATGTCTGCTCAGCATGATCAGCAGTTCCCTTCGGGTTCCTCCACGTGTCCAGTGTGACAGTGTTCCTATCATTGACGGTCTGCGTGAAAGTACTTCGAGACTCCAGCTCTACGCAACTCATCTTTCCGCTCATGCTCGCACTGACACATTTGTGTATAAACCTGATGATGGCAAAACGGGGGAGACAAGTAGAACTCAGCCTGCAGATTATGCCTCAATGAGCAAAGATAAAGGCAAAGGAATAGCTAAAGCTGATCAAAAGAAGAAGAAGTAGATAAAGTCCACTAGATGTGTAGAACTTAGCATAGAAGTAGATAAAGTCCACTAGATGTGTAGAACTTAGCATAGCAATTTTCAGAAATGTGCTTATCCTTTTTTATCTATACTAAGTCCTATTCTTCTCAATATAAGTTGATTAAACTAAAATTGAACAAATAAGAAGTAAGGCATATTCAGTATATATGAGGAAATAGACTGAGTAACATATTTTTGAAAACTGACTTACATTCCCACAAAGTAAAATATCTTAAGAGTAAACGATTCAGAATTAAGACAAGATGTGCAAATCTTACGGGGGAGTCATGTCAAAAATATCAATCATGGGGTAACTTATAACTGAGTTCCATAACTATGTATTTTGCCAACATCAAAATGGGGGAGTTTGTTGAAACACCTTTCCACAAGATTTTGATTTAACAAAATCATCCATGATTAAGAGGCAATTAAATTTAAATGCTTTGATTTAATTGTACTAATGAGTTTGTTCAATATTGAGTGCAAATATATATATATATATAAAGTAAGACAGGTTAAAAGTCAGCATAAAGCCAAAGCTGAGTGAAATGGAACTCAGCATGTGAGAACAAAGAAGCTGAGTAGAGTAGAACATGCATCATAAGCTTCCTTCTAAATCACCCGAACAAAGCTGACCAAAGCAGAAGACTCCTTCTTGAGAAAACATACAGAACGGAGCTGACTAAGAAATACCTCAGCATGAAACTTGTACATTCGACAGAAACGAACGAAGCTGAGTTACAGTCAGAATAAGAATGAAGGATTCGTTGACAAGAAGACAAAATCTGCCGATCCTCTGCACCAATAATTGAAACCTCGAAAATATAGAAGTCTAATTCCAAGAATCATGGGTCTATGGATTATTGGTAAAAGACAACTGACACAAAAGACAAGTCTGATGCAAGAAGACAAAGATCTGACGCCTGAAGTAAACAGAGAAAGGAAATGGCGGAACAGACTGAAGCTGACCAGAAGATGTCTGCTAAAAGAGTCGTTTTGGACTTAACGGCTAAATCACCTCAAATGATTTCAATCACCAGAAATTCATCTATAAAAGGACAATGGTGGTTCTTGGATAACATATAACTACAGAAGCAACAAAAAGAAAAATCCAAGAGAGAAAGATATTCAAAGCACTCAAAAACAAGAAAGATCTTACACCAACTTTTCTATTCTTTGTGTAAATGCTAGATTGATTGTCTGTAATCATCTAAAGTGTTCTTTATCTGAAAAAGAACAAGTGTGTAATCAATAGTAATATTGAGAGGTATGTACTGAGTGCTTGGTTGTACGCATTCAGTGGTAGAAAAATCTAAGTACTGGGTTGTAGTGCTTAGTAGGAGTTGAGTAGACGAATAGAGGACGTACTCTTGCATACTCACTGCCTTGTAAAGGGTTTTGTGCTCTACCTTGAAAGAGCTCAGTATTGGATTGAAAATCCCAGGAGGAACTGGGGACTGGACGTAGGCAGAGAGGCCGAACCAGGATAAGTCGTGCTGAGTAACTTCTGAACTCTCTCTCAATATATATATATGTATGTGCATGTATTGTTAGTTATATTTACTCAGCTTATAAATTGTTAAAACTGAAACTGAGTAAATCTGAGTGCTGAGCTGGAAGCTGACCACAACAGTGTCAATTCCCAACTCACAAGTAAAGCAGTCTTAGTCAGCATCGTACTAAAACTGCCTTATTATACAATCAGCCGTGCTGACCAAAAGCTGAGCTGACTAACTCCTAAAATAACTTCAGGTCAGCATAATCAAAACGCAAAAAAAGTTATATTAGTTCCTAACCCCCCCTTGGAACTAATTACTAGGGACCAACAAGAAGTAGTTGCTGAGCAATACCGCAGCAACAGAGAAGAGTATGAGGGGCTTGCCCGGATATGGACTGAGGAGTATGCAAAGTGGATATGAGGGTGTCCAAATCTCCTAAACTATCTTGAGTGAGGGAAAGGAGAATCGAAAGGCAATGCGAGCTCCAAATGTGGTTCTCATTCCAATTCGAAATTTCCTTTCTCCACTCAAAATAGTTAAGGAGATTTGGACCTTTAAATCCCCCCTTTTGTAATATAACGTAGAGCTTTGCTATTCAGTTCGTATGTTTGTGCAAGTAGACTAAACTGGCCCTTTTATAATGCTCCTTCCACTTGGGTTGTACTCGTTGTACTCTGAACTTGGTAATGAGGGTTATGATGTTGTCACCACAAGGGACTCTGTTTGTGCTGAATATGAGTGTGTTCAAATCTCCTAAGCTGTCTTGGCTAAGTGAAAGGAGAATCGAAAGGCAATGTGAGCTCGAAATATGGTTCTCATTCCAATTCCAAATTTCCTTTCACTAGTCAAAACAGCTACGGAACTTTGGAATGTCAATTACAACCGAAAGGCAACACTCATCCCCCCTTTTTGTAATATAACGTAGAGCTTGTTGAAACACCTTTCCACAAGATTTTGATTTGACAAAATCATCCATGATTAAGAGACAATTAAATTTAAGTGCTTTATTTTTAATTTTACTAATCCGTTTGTTCAATGTTGAGTATAAATATAAATAAAGATAAATATAAAGGCAAGACAGGACGAAGTCAGCATGAGATGAACAAAACAAGCTAAGTGGAATGAAGATCAGCATAGCATCAAGCTGAGCATCAAAAGACTAAGACATAAAAGCCCAACAAAGAGAAGCGAAATAAAGCTCAGCATAAGAAGCCACAATAACAATTGTCTTACGAAGCTGAGCTGACTAAAAATATACTCAGCTTAGAAATTGCCAAAGACAATGACTTACGCAGTAGAAGCTGGGTGATTCCTCAAGATAGCATGAAAGAGTCATTCGCTACAAGACAAAGATTGCCACCCCTCTGCACCAATAATTGAAACCTTGGAATTACACAAAAGACACACTCCGAGATGTATGGGTCAATGGATTATTGGTAAAAGACAACTGGCACAAAAAGACAAGCCTGCCGCAAGAAGACAAGCCTGACGTCTAAAGGAAAACAGAGGAAGGGAATGGCCGGAACAGTCTGAAGCTGACCAGAAGCTGTCCCCTAAAAGAGCCGTTTTAACATCAACGGCTAAATCATTTCAAAATGATCCAACACAGATTTTCCCCTATATAAGGACAATCAAAATCCTTGGATCATTTGCCGATTGACAAAAACAAAAGTACAAGAGAGAAAAGATACAAAAGAAAGCACTTAGATACAAAAAGAGATCTTACACCCATCTTCCATTCTTTGTGTAAATGCTAGAGTGATTACTTGTAATCTTCTAAAGTGTTCTTTATCTGAAAAGGAACAAGTGATTATCAATTGTAACATTGAGAGCGTTATGCTGAGTGTTTGGTTGTAAACATTCAGTGGTAGAGAAATCTAGGTGCTGGGTTGTAGCACTTAGTAGGAGTTGAGTAGACGAATAGAGGAAGGTACTTTTTCATATTCAACTGCCTTGTAATCGGCTTGTGCTCTACCGTTAAAGAGCTCAGTATTGGATTCAAAAAGCCCGGAGGACTCTGGGGACTAGACGTAGGCAGAGAGGCCGAACCAGGATAAGTGATACTGAGTAATCTCTAAACTCTCTCTCAAAATATATATATATATATATATATATATATATATATATATATATATATTGCATGTGTTGTTTGACATATTTACTCAGCATATAAATTGCCTAAACTGACCCTGAGTAAAATAAGGTGCTGAGTTAGAAGTTGACCCCTTAAAGCATCAATTCTTAACTCACAAGCTTGATAGCCTTAGTCAACATCTGACTAAAGCTGTTTGGCACTACGCTCGCCCAAGCTGACCAAAAGCTGAGTTGACCAATTCATCTAAAACATATAAGTCAGCATAAATAATTAACAAAAAGTTATATTAGTTCCTAACCCCCTCTTGGAACTAATTACACGGGACCAACAAGTGGTATCAGAGCCCAAGCTCACTACTCAAAGATCTAACAATCTTGAGCTGATCCCGAAAAATGGGTGAGAACAGCACTCGTTTCCTTCTAGGAAACCAAACAACACAGATACTCCCTAAGGGATTATCAATCACTAGACCTCCTTTATTCTTTGGGTCTAATTATACATTTTGGAAGAATATAATGAAGAACTTTATTCAAGCCACAAACATGAGTGCATGGCTTGCAATTGTTCAAGGTCCACATGTGCCATACAAAACTGTTAACAATGAGAAAGTTGTTAAGAGTGAAGCTGAGTGGACAGAGGATGATCTTAAAAAATTACAAAATAACGCTTCGGCTATAAATATGCTTCACTGTGCGTTAGATGTTGCAGAATACAATAAGATTTCAGGTTGTGAGTCAGCACAGGAGATTTGGAAAAAGCTTGAAGTGACCTATGAAGGCACTAGTAAAGTTAAGGAGTCCAAAGTCAATCAGCATATGAGACTCTACGAGCTGTTCGAGATGAACGAGAACGAAGAAATCTCTGAAATGAACTCAAGATTCACAAATATTATAAATGAGCTTAAAAGGCTTGGAAAGAACTTCACTGAAGAAGAACAAGTGAAGAAGATCTTGAGAAGTTTACCTAAGAGTTGGCAAGCAAAGAAAACAGCTGTAGAAGAAGCTCAGGACTTGACTACTTACAAATATGATGAGCTGATCGGATCCCTGCTGACCCATGAGATCTCTATGAAAAAATTTGAGGCAAAAGAAAAATTTGAAGATAAGAAACAGAAATCTCTAGTGATGAAAGCTGACTCCACAGAAGCTGAGTCAACTGATGATGAGGAAATAGCTATGTTCACTAGAAAGATAAAGAAGCTGTTCAGAAGAAATGACAAAAACGGTAAAAGGTCATTCAAAAGAAGTGACAGGTACAAAGCTGAGTCCAGCGACAAATACAAGAAGGACAGCTCCAAGTCTGTCACTTGCTTTGAGTGCCATCAAACTGGGCATATCAAGTCTAGCTGTCCCAACCTCAAGAAAGAAAAGAAGGGAAGCAAAAAGGCTATGGTAGCAACATGGAGTGATAGTGATGAGTCAACCTCGTCTGAAGCTGTTGCAAATGAAACAGCCAACATATGCTTCATGGCTGATGATGCTGACCACTCTCAATCTGAGCAAGCTGACCTCTCTGATGAAACTGACCAGGAGGTACACAACAATGAGGTAACACCCTTACTCTTGTTTAGAAATGAGATGGTAAATGCCCTGAGTGATTTATATAAGCTGACTAAAAAATGCAACAACAAAATAAAATCACTCAGCAGGCGATGTGACGAGATTGAAGAGGTCAAGCTGAGTGACCTCTGATATCTCCTCCAGGACAACTCAGATTTACATACCAACATGCAAATAATGCATAAGCTTGTCACGGAGGTTCAATCTGAGTCAAAGAAACTTAGAAAGGATGTCACAATCTTACAGAGTCAAATAAAAGGCTCAAAAAGAAATAAACCCCATGCTGAGTACGCAAGTACTAGTCAATATATGCAGTTCACTCAATGTGAATGTTGTGGAAAAAGGGGGCACATAAAAGAGGTGTGTTGGTTCAACAAGCGGATTGTCCAATGTGACTTCTGCGGAAGAAAATGACATACCACTAAGGTATGTTGGCACGCTCAGCATAACAATGCTGACCACACTCAGTATCACCCTCAAAGGGTAGCTTTTTGTGACTTCTGTGGTAAATCAGGCCACACTATAAAAGTATGTCGTCACAAGTTAAAGTATGATTTTGCACCTGTTTACACTAACAAGAAAGGACCCAAAAAGAATTGGGTACCTAAAAATGAATAGTTTAAAATGCAGGTCGGCTTGAGATGCGTGGAGAAGTCAAAGCTTTGGTATATAGACAGTGCATGCTCAAGACACATGACAGGTGATGAAACTCAATTCATCACACTAGAACTTAAACGAGGGGGAAGTGTAAGTTTCGGAGACAATAAGAAGGGTAAGATAGTCGGCTCAGGTACTATCGGAGGTAACCCAACTATTGAGTCTGTCTCCTTAGTCAAAGGTCTCAAATACAATCTACTGAGTGTAGCTCAGCTTTGCAAGAGCGGCAGAAAGGTTATATTTGATGATACTAAGTGTCAAATACCCGAGGGAAATACAAAAGAATTGATATTAACTGCTCCTCGTGTAGAAAATGTATACATGCTGAGTCTGGAAAAACAGTTTTCTAAAAATATATGCTTGGTGTCTAAAGAGGATAACTCCTGGCTATGGCATAGAAGACTTGGTCATGTCAGCATTGACCTTCTTGCCAAATTAGCTAGAAAGCAATTAGTTAAGGGATTACCCAAATTAAAATTTGAGAAAGATCAATTATGTAAAGCTTGTCAGCAAGGGAAACAAACCAAAAAGTCATTTCAAAGTAAAAATATTGTCTCAACAAAGAGACCATTGGAATTACTACACTTGGATCTTTTCGGACCTATCCAGCCACTCAGCTTGGGAGGTAAGAAATTTTCCTTGGTCATTGTAGATGATTTCTCTCGGTACACTTGGATCATCTTGCTGAGTAGCAAGGATGAAAATTTTGAGATGTTTACTACACTTATTAGAAAGCTTGAAATTGACAAAGACCTAAAAGTAGCTCATATTATAAGCGACAACGGTGGAGAATTCAAAAACCAACAGTTTGATGAATTCTGTGAAACCAGTGGTATTGACCACAATTTCTCTGCTCCTAGAATGCCTCAACAGAATGGGGTTGTTGAAAGGAAGAACAGAACAATTGTCGAAATCGCTAGAACCATGCTGAGTGAATATAGGCTTCCAAAGTACTTCTGGGGTGAAGCTGTCCACACAGCATGCTATATACAGAATAGGGCTCTAGTAAGACATATACTTAAGAAAACCCCATATGAACTTTGGAAAGGACGAAAGCCCAACATTGGTTACTTTCGTGCCTTTGGGTGTAAATGTTTCATACTCAATACAAAGGACAATCTTGCAAAATTTGATGCTAAAGCTGACGAAGCGATCTTCTTAGGGTACTCAACAAATAGTAAAGCATATAGAGTCTATAATAAACGAACTCAGGTTGTAGAAGAGTCTGTTCATGTTGAGTTCGATGAAGCTGACCCTTCAGGAAAGACAACTCAGCTCACTGAAGATGAACCAAGCTCAGCTTCCGCTGATCAAAATGGAGCTTATGTGTCATCTATACAAGGGCTGACCAAAGGTAAGCAAGAAGTTGAAATAACATTTACTGACCAATCTATTCCTGTAGAGATTGTAGAAACACCTATTCCAAATGACTCAACACTGCCCAAAGAAATAAAAATCCCAAGAGGACATTCAGAAAAGTCCATTCTTGATGCTGCTGACAACAAGCTGATGACCAGAGATCAACTTAGGAAATACCTCAGCAATGTTGCATTCGTCTCAATGCATGAACCAAAGAACTTTGCTGATGCTGAGTACGATGAATATTGGATCAATGCCATGCAAGAAGAGCTTGACCAATTCACCAGAAATGAGGTCTGGGATTTAGTGCCTAAACCTAGGAATCAAAAGCCTATAGGAACCAAGTGGGTCTTTAGAAACAAACTAGATGAGCATGGAAATGTAATAAGAAACAAAGCTCGACTTGTAGCCCAAGGCTATAGTCAGCAAGAGGGTATTGACTATGGGGAAACATTTGCACCTGTTGCTAGGTTAGAAGCAATACGTATATTGTGTGCCTATGTCAGTTTCATGAACTTTAAGTTATACCAAATGGATGTTAAAAGTGCATTTCTTAATGGTTTCATAAACGAAGAGGTATATGTCAATCAACCTCCTGGGTTTGAAGATCCAAAATTTCCAAACCACGTTTATAAACTCAAAAAGGCCATGTACGGCCTGAAACAAGCTCCAAGAGCTTGGTATGAGAGGTTGACCAACTTCCTGCTAACCAGGAACTATGTCAGGGGAAAAGCTGACACAACCTTGTTCATTAAGAAAAAGGGGAAACATACCCTACTTGCACAAATATATGTAGATGATATAATATTTGGTGCTACTGACGAATCTTTGTGCAAAGAATTTAGCAAGCAGATGCAAACTGAGTTCGAGATGTCCATGATGGGGGAACTCAACTTCTTCCTTGGACTCCAAATCAAGCAAGGTAAGAATGGCATCTTCATAAGTCAGTCCAAGTACACCAAAGAAATGTTGAAGAAATTCGATATGATGGACTGCAAACCCATATCAACCCCTGTGAGTACTGAAACTGTCCTATGCAAAGATGAGAAAAGTAAGTCAATAGACACTAAACTCTATCGAGGTATGATAGGTTCGTTACTTTATCTCACAGCTAGTAGACCTGATATACAGTACTCAGTATGTTATTATGCGAGATATCAAGCTGACCCCAGAGAATCTCATCTAACGGCTGTAAAAAGAATTTTTAGATATTTGCAGAGCTCAATTGATGCAGGTCTATGGTATCCAACTTCAAATGACTTCACACTCATTGGATATACTGATGCTGACTATGGACGAGATAAGCTAGAACGTAAGAGCACTTCGCTAGGATGTCATTTCCTTGGAAGCTGTCTAGTATCTTGGTTCAGCAAGAAGCAATCATTTGTAGCCCTGTCTACAACTGAAGCTGAGTATGTGGCTACTGGAAGCTATGTTGCTCAAGTTCTATGGATAAAGCAACAGCTTGAGGATTATGGAATGAAGACTGAAACAATAGAGATCAAATGTGACAACAAGAGTGCCATTGATCTGTCCAAAAATCCAATCCAACATAGCAGGATGAAACATGTCAGCATATGGCATTACTTCATCAGAGATCACGTACTAAAAGATGAGATCAAGCTGACCTATGTGCCAACAAATGAACAGATTGCAGATATCTTCACCAAGCCCTTGGCACGGGAACAATTCAACATACTAAGGGAAGCTATCGGTATGTCTAATCCCGTTCAATAATTCTCTAGTGAATGTTGAGTGATTGCCATGTTGAGTGAAAATTTGAACGTTGTGCAAATGCCATGCTGAGTAAATTAAGTAACTACTACTTACTGAGCTTGAAATGTAGAAAAATCACCCTATACTGAGTTGACATACATATTGAGTGATTATCCTGAGTAGGTACATATACTGAGCAATTATCATATACTAAGTTGCTTAGAGATAGGAAATTCACCTTGATAGAACTAGGTTCTCAGTATCACAAACGGTTTACTTTCTAGGAAAACTGCGCTAAAACCCACTTGCACCATTAAATGCCAACACGTGTAATAAATAGCACCTGGAAAAGGCAAACAATTATGAGATAACCCATGCGCCGAAAATGTCATAAATGACAGAATCTCTGTCGGTTGAACGCCCCAAGGAAAAACGGCTAGTTCAATAAATAGGACCGTTTTAGATCTATATAAATAATGGAAGAATTACTCCTCAAATCTTCTCACGCGTAAATCCTTTGGTATTCAGAATCTCTCTCTCTCTCAAAACTTCCACAAAAATCTCTAAGAATGTCTAACACTCAGAACATCTCCGGTGAAAATTCAGGCAAATTGATCACCGATGAAAGCCCCAGATCTGTTCCTCAATCTAACCTAACTCCGAGCAAACGCCGTCAAGCTGACCCAACAAGCTCCTCAAAACAAAAGAAACCCAAGGCTAGAACCATGGTAAAGGTTCACACGAAAGTCAACAACCTGGAAGTCCTAAAATGCCGCTGGTTCTCTCCCAGTTTCATCACCGCCGAAAAGCCATTCTGTGAATGGATTGAGAAGAATGAGTGGGCAGGCCTCTTCTCTCTCCCCGGAACCACCTACCCTCGGATGGTTAGGGAATTCTACTCCGGTCTCCATATTGATAAGGACGATGCTGACTATCTGGAGATGCACGTTAAGGGTCACAAGATTGCAATCACTCCGTCCTACTTGGCAACCTTACTCAACTTGCCCAACAAAGGAACCGAGTTTAGAACAACAAAGGAAAAGGTACCAACGGAACAGCTTGACCAGATGAAGGGATTCTGCAAACCCAAAAATCACAAAGGAGAAATACCCAGCACTAGTATGGGGCAAAACCAGAAGATGGCGCACTACATATTGACCAACTTCATCTTCCCCAAACTCAACTCAGCCTCGTCGGCATCCAACTTTGAACAGTGCTTCATATGGCACATGCTGACCTACAACCCACTCAATCTACCTGTATTTTTGGTTGGTGCACTTCAACGAGGAGGTAAGAAACTCAGACTGGGTTCTCTAATCACCAAAATTCTTGAAGATCACAAAATAGAGACAATCAATGAGACTAAGAGTCTGGGAACAGAAATCACCGCAGCTCTGCTGTTTGGGTTAATCTTCAACCAGCCATTGAAAGGGGTTGAAGAACTTGAGGAAGAAGAAGAAGCTGATGATGTTGAGCAGGAAGCTGAGCCTAAAGATGAGCCTGAGAAAGGGAAGGAGGTTCCTGTTGAGTCCCCTAAGGCAAAGAAGAAGAGAAAAGCACTTGCAACATGTGCAAAGGATATTAAAACTGTGCCCAAGAAGAAGCGGGCTATGACCAGAGGAAAGAACGTTGATGCTGACCAACCTCAGGTTACACCTAAGTCAGCAGAGAAAAGGAAAGGGCAAGCTGAGCCCGAAGAAGAAAGTGAAGAATCCCCAGAACAACCTCTAAAGAAGAAAAGTCGAAGTTCTGGGTTGAAAATTGTTGAAGCTGATCCCATTGATTGGGTTGTGACACCCAAATCTCACTGCACTCAGAACATTAGGATCGATCTTGAGAAAACTCCAGTTGAGCAAGCTGATGAAAGGGAAGAACAAAGACAGGATAATACTCAGCCTAATGTTGAAGAAAAAGATCATGCTGAGGCGGATGATGTTGAACAACATCAGAAGGTACATGTTGACCAAGAAGAAGAAGATAAGCAAAGTGAGGATCTGAATGTTAAAGCCGAGGTTGAGGATATAAATGATCAAACTGACCTTTCACCTCCAAAAACTAAGTCCCTGAAAAGACTGAAAAAGAAAGCTTTTAAAGCTCCTCTTCTTGATCTCTTGGCAGATTCTTCACTTCTGGAGCAACTTACGAATCTATCCGATATCCAGTTCGAGTATTTTTCCCACCATGTTGAGTCTCCTCCTAAGGAACCGGAGCAAAATCAAGCCTCTGTTACTCATACTGAGGAACATTCCAAGACTCCACAGAATCCAAATCCTACCGAGCAAGAGCTCGAAAATCCAGCCACTCAACACGGGGAGAAAACTATGGATCCACCTACTCAATTTAAACCTCATGAAGAACACTCAGCTCCTGGTACTGAATCACATCAAGAACCAATTACTCAAGCTAATAAGCAGCCAACTCCACCACCATCCAGCTCCACCTCCATTCCCGCACCTGAGCCAAATTCCACTAGTCAATTTGCATATCTTAGTGCAACTCAGTCTGGTCGTCGAATCATAGAAACTGCTCAATCTCTTCTCCAGGAGTTCACCACTTCTGATGCTGCTGGGTCTGCTCATCATGAGTCACCAAATGTCTCTGCCATCACTCAACTTCTTACTGAAATTAAAGGACTCAAGGACCTGATCAGTGTTATGACCTCCGTCCAAACACAGCAACCTAAGCAAGATCACATCGCCAAACTGACTGAGCTGTTACTTCTGATGATAAACCACATGAACTCCCTTGAAGGTAAAATCAACAATCTCTCTGCACCAAATCCAGGATATGCAACTTCGGCTGAGTTAGATCAACACTTTGCCAAACTGAGAACAGAACTGCCCAACCTTGGGACATCGGTCACTCCTGAGTATGCCACATCTGCTGAGTTGCACGAATGCTTTGCCAAGCTGACTGATGATCTCACTAGTACACGTGAACTCGTTTCCTCCACTTCTCAATGTACCATTGAACAATTGAGTGAAGACGTAAGTCTACTCAACGTCAACAAAGCTCAGATGGATGTTGACCACATCACCAATGATAATCTGTCGAAACTTTCACAAGGTATTCTGCAGGCCATGCGCATCGACAATGCTCAACGCATCTTCTATGACTCTGCCCTACTAAAGATGTATCACTAATCCTTTGCTCAGGTTACCAGCTCTCTTACTTGGCTTAGTAAGTCCCATGAATGCATTATCAGCCTGATCACTGGGTCAATACCAGTTCCTCGACACGTTCGAGATGATTGTGTTCCGGTGATTGATGGTTTGAGTGAAAGCACGAAGAGATTACAGCGCTATTCAAATGTTCTATCCTCTGCTGTGAGAAATAACACCTTTATCTATACCCCCGATGCTGGCAAAACGGGGGAGAGAACTCAAGATGGAACTCATCAAAGGGCAGGTACATCAGAGAGCAAAGAGAAAGGAAAGGGTAAGGCTGTGCATGAAGCACAAGTGAATCTAAAGAAGAGAGACTAGTGAAACTTAAGATTTTCTATTCTGTAGGCACAAACATTTTATATGTCTCATTATCTATCCAATGAACTTTTTCTTTCATTCTGTCCACATACCATGCTTATCAATGCACATTAACATAAGCAAATTGAACAAACAAATACTCAGTATACATAATAATGAATAAATCAAACTAAGTATTCAAGCATTTCTGAAAGCGGACCTAGACTCAAAATAATTTAGAACTGAATCTAGTCAGTACACACATTCTTAGTTTGTCTCAAATAAATCTTGGAAGGTTTGGAGGTAAATTAACAGATGCAACCCTTACGGGGGAACAATTTCAGAGATATGAAAAATAAATCAATCATGGGAAATTTCAAAACTGAGTTCCATAATTATGCATTTTGCCAACATCAAAATGTGGGAGTTTGTTGAAACACCTTTCCACAAGATTTTGATTTGACAAAATCATCCATGATTAAGAGACAATTAAATTTAAGTGCTTTATTTTTAATTTTACTAATCCGTTTGTTCAATGTTGAGTATAAATATAAATAAAGATAAATATAAAAAGCAAGACAGGACGAAGTCAGCATGAGATGAACAAAACAAGCTAAGTGGAATGAAGGTCAGCATAGCATCAAGCTGAGCATCAAAAGACTAAGACATAAAAGCCCAACAAAGAGAAGCGAAATAAAGCTCAGCATAAGAAGCCACAATAACAATTGTCTTACGAAGCTGAGCTGACTAAAAATATACTCAGCTTAGAAATTGCCAAAGACAATGACTTACGCAGTAGAAGCTGGGTGATTCCTCAAGATAGAATGAAAGAGTCATTCGCTACAAGACAAAGATTGCCACCCCTTTGCACCAATAATTGAAACCTTGGAATTACACAAAAGACACACTCCGAGATGTATGGGTCAATGGATTATTGGTAAAAGACAACTGGCACAAAAAGACAAGCCTGACGCAAGAAGACAAGCCTGACGTCTAAAGGAAAACAGAGGAAGGGAATGTCCGGAACAGTCTGAAGCTGACCAGAAGCTGTCCCCTAAAAGAGCCGTTTTAACATCAACGGCTAAATCATTTCAAAATGATCCAACACAGATTTTCCCCTATATAAGGACAATCAAAATCCTTGGATCATTTGCCGATTGACAAAAACAAAAGTACAAGAGAGAAAAGATACAAAAGAAAGCACTTAGATACAAAAAGAGATCTTACACCCATCTTCCATTCTTTGTGTAAATGCTAGAGTGATTACCTGTAATCTTCTAAAGTGTTCTTTATCTGAAAAGGAACAAGTGATTATCAATTGTAACATTGAGAGCGTTGTGCTGAGTGTTGGGTTGTAAACATTCAGTGGTAGAGAAATCTAGGTGCTGGGTTGTAGCACTTAGTAGGAGTTGAGTAGACGAATAGAGGAAGGTACTCTTGCATATTCAACTGCCTTGTAATCGGTTTGTGCTCTACCGTTAAAGAGCTCAGTATTGGATTCAAAAAGCTCGGAGGACTCTAGGGACTGGACATAGGCAGAGAGGCCGAACTAGGATAAGTGATACTGAGTAATCTCTAAACTCTCTCTCAAAATATATATATATATATATTGCATGTGTTGTTTGACATATTTACTCAGCATATAAATTGCCTAAACTGACCCTGAGTAAATTAAGGTGCTGAGTTAGAAGTTGACCCCTTAAAGCGTCAATTCTTAACTCACAAGCTTGATAGCCTTAGTCAACATCTGACTAAAGTTGTTTGGCACTACGCTCGCCCAAGCTGACCAAAAGCTGAGTTGACCAATTCATCTAAAACATATAAGTCAGCATAAATAATTAACAAAAAGTTATATTAGTTCCTAACCCCCCCCCCTTGGAACTAATTACATGGGACCAATAGAGCTTTGCTATTCAGTTCGTATGTATGTGCAAGTAGACTAAATTGACCCTTTTACAATGCTCCTTCTACTTGGGTTGTACTCGTGGTACTCTGAACTTGGTAATGAGGTTTATGATACTGTCAAAACAAGGGACTCTGTTTGTGCTGAATGCATCATAAACCTATCACCATGTTTAATGTTGTTGTTACGATATCAAACCGAGTGGAAAGGAACATAGTAAGAGTATGGCCAATGCACATACATAACCCTTTATGTAGAGCTTATTATTCAGTTCGTATGTATATGTATATTCTATCTAATCAAAATATATCTTATCATTTGCAAGCCATATCAGTACATGCAATTAGCCTAAATTTACCCTTTAATACATGCTTTATACATGCTCAATGACCTTTTTACAATGTTCCTCTAATACTTGATGCATGATTAAGGTATATTGTAAACGAATTGCATTCAGAATCCTTACTTATCAGCATAACTCATGTTCAAATAAAAATGAGCACTTGAGTTCATAACATTTTCAGCTTTAAGAGTATGCCTAACATGCTATAACAAGTAGACAACTTATTCAAGTAGACATATGTATATTCAAGTGAACATGCTATAACAAGTAGACAACTTATTCGTGCATGTATATTCCTTACTTATTGAAGACAACCTATTCCTTACTTATCATCATAGGTCATGTTCAAATAAAAAGGAGTATGGTGATATATCTTATCATTTGCAAGCCATATCAGTACATGCAATTAGCCTAAATTTACCCTTTAATACATGCTCAATGACCCTTTTACAATGTTCCTCTAATACTTGATGCATGATTAATAAGCTACATGCCCAAATGAACAATCGTACACATACTCATACAGAACATCAAACATAAACATCAACAGAACATCAAACATAAACATGTTTCATACACATACACATACACATACTCAATCACTTCTAGCAGTATAACTAATAGGTGTAAGAGTATTGCCAATTCCAATGAACATTCAAAGCTTTAGAGTATGCATAATCAGCCACATGCTTAATGATCATTCATACATAAACTCTATGAGTCCTAGCTTCCTAAACAGTTATATCTAACCAATCAGTTCATACCAATCATTTCATCATCACCCACAACATCATACATATATGTAATCGTTCAGTTTAAACCCGCATAACAATATATATACTAAATCAGGCTAGTTTCCTAAATCAATGAGTTCTAGGTTCTTAAACAGTACATCAAACATACTCAATCACTTTAAAGGCATGACCAATCAGTTCAAACCAACATAACATTAATATATATTCATTAAGTTAAAGAAATCTTTCTATATGCTAAAGGCATGAACCGATTGACTGTTGGGGTTTTGTGTCCTATAGTCAATTGTTGCAGGATACAAACTTATTGTAAATGAATTGTTCTTTATATCATTTGTTTTAATGAGATATATGTTTTATAACTATATAAAGGCAATCCCTTTTAAGCACTAAATAAAGTCTAATAAAAGGAAATCCGTAAGTTTGTTTAAAGTGATTATAAAGTGTTCATACAAGCATGAAGTGAGACAAAACTTTATAATAAACTAATAAACTTAAAACCACCCCAAGTCGAGTGATATGTTTAGGATTGATATATCACTGTTGAGACTTGTATGTAACAATGTCTTCTGTCCGACAAAAAGCTGATCTCACAAGCTTCATATATACAGATATCTGGACAGTTACATAGATCCGATGAAACGTTGTTCATTAGGATTGGGGATCCGATTTGAGATAACAGGATGGGTAGATTCATCCTTGTCAACTGTTCATCTCATTGGTATTAATAGGTATAACTAATCCTCAGACTCGAAGGAATGTTAATTGGTCATCCTGAATTACTGAATGTGAGACTTTGATCCTGTGGTCCCACGATCCTTAACAGAGATGACTCTGGGGTGTGAACTGCAAAGGTTGGGTGTCACAGGAAGTAATTTCAGGGTAGTTATACATTGGATTGAGCATTTATCACTCCCGATTAATGGGAGATACATCCAAAGATCGCTTGTGGAAGACTTGACTCTAAACCCTTGCAAGGTGATAGCTTAAGAGTAGAAATACAGATTTCACTTAACCTATCTTTTTGAGTTGACTCGGCCAATAACAAGTAAAACGAACGTCTCGCTATATGTGACTTGACATTACCCATAGTCATAAGATTCAGTTCAAGGATGTAGTTGATAAAGGATCGTATTATACCGTAACTAATACGGAAGGGTTAACGACAGAATCAACCTGTCTTCTTAACGGACTCTGGGGGAATGATTACAGACTTGCCAATAACATACTCTGTACATCATTCCGTTATGCAAGGGATTAAATATAATTCTTGAAGAAATTAATTTAATAGGTTGCATACGGCCAGAAGTAGTAAGGACCTAATGGATCACACATAAGACTTGGAACCAAAAGAGAGATGGATATGATTAATAGATGGAAGCCCAATTGAGCCCAGTAAGGCCCAAATACAAGGAGGGGGCCGAAATTTGTATGTATTAGTAAGGGATTGATTTTATTCCATTAATCCTAATTTGATTAGGATTATGAATTAAATTAATTAAGAGATAATTTAATTAGGAGTTTTAATTAGATTAATATTCTCCTATTATTATCCAATTAGGTTATTTATTATTATCCTAAATATATTAGATATATAGTGAGATAATAATTAGGAATCCTTTTCCGAATTGGATTCCTATTAAGTAACATATTCCTATCTAACTAGGGTTTAGATACAAGCTAATATATATACCCCTCCCTATAGTGAATTTCGACCCAAGCCCTAAGCCTCCCCACTTGTGATTTTCGAAATTGCTTAGAGAGAGAGAGAAAAGAATTCTATTCCCAAGTTCGTGGACAAGAATTCATACGGCATTCCATCGATTGATTAATCTTATTCATCTCTCTTTCTCCTTGATCTTGTGTTGGTTAATTAGAGGCAATCTATTTTGGTTACATATCATAAGGGTTGATTTTATCTTAACCTCACCGTATTCTACTTTGCGGTTGGAACCTTGGAGAAGAATTGTGGGCGCTTCTTTAACAACGGTAGATTGTTCATCGAAAGGTATTCCTTCTTATCCCTCTTTATATGAAATAACGATTAACGGATCCTATGGTTAAAAGGAAATAGGCTAAAAATTTTATATTTCCGCTGCTATACCTTAGCCCTAATTTCCTTCAGTGGTATCAGAGCCATCGTTAAATCCGTTATTTCATATATGAAAATATAGAAGTTTTCAATGGGATTGAATAAATATTTATGGTTAGGATTAATTGACAAATAGTATTGATTAATTAATTCTAAAGATAAATAAAGTTTTGATTAATTGTTAATTAAAACTGATTATGCTTATGTTCCTAATTATTTCGATTGATAATCATTATAACAAAATCTATTAGTTTTATAGTTAGGTTGATAAAATTAGTTTTATTAATTCTAAATGATAAAACGGAAATCTATTGTAGATTATCCTATTTCTGAAAACCGTTTTAAAATTGTTTTAGAACTGATATATATATAAATATATATATATATTTAATATAAAAAAAATATGACAGCAGCCCGAGTCGCGCCTCACGGCGCGACTGGCCGCTGTCACGCGGCTGCTGCCTCGCGGCAGCAGCCGCGTGCGGAGCAAGGGCACCGCTGCCGCAAGGCAGCAGCGCCCCGCGTGCCCTAAGGGCTGCTGCCAATCGGCAGCAGCCCGCCCTCGGGCCCGGCCCGATACCCACTTGATTTTAAAATAGGTTTAAAATCGTTTTATGTTAAATGTATATATATGTTTCAGAAATTAATAGTTTTCTGTTTTGATTATCGAATGAATAATTCGTTTAAATGTTTGTTTTTACCAATATGTAAATCAAAGTGTTAAATGAATTAAAATCAAAATAAATGGGACGAGCATAATCAACGTTTTATATGGTTATATTAATCTAAGGATTAATATAAAGATACAAAACGATTAGAAGTAAAATTGGATGAAAGTTAATTTGACAAGTTAATGTGATTAACCTAAATATTACATAAGCCGGTTATGTAATCAACCAATTAAATTTATTTAATTGAGTCTATGCATGTTTGGAGTTATGGACATATTTGGACCCTCTTTTAGTCTGTTGGTATTTTTGAAATAGGGCCTGCGCGTCCTGCCTTTCTACTATCTATTGTAATTTCTCCTCTCATATGATTCCCTTCAATTCAATTGAAGTTTTATTATAGTAGTATAGAAATTAATATGTAATTTTAAGGCGCCATGGAGAAGACGGAGGACCTAAAGAGAAATATGTAATAGTTAGTATTTCCTTAGGTTTGGCCTTTTATTCCGTCTCTGGCTCGACGGAATAATTTAGATGATGTGTCCATAACGCCAATGTATGTGAATGTATGTACGTCTGATGTATGCTAAAGCAAATCAAGACTAAGTTAGATTATGAGACTTAATTAAAATCCCTCATTAAAAAGTTAAGTAAATAAGTAAGTTATTAAAATCGGTTGTCCCTCCCTAATATTATAATTCAGCCGGCAGTACTGGGGGCCTTTGGGTTGTTGAGTAAACTCAAGCTCGGGGTCTTATGGTAACACCTGAATTATCGAAAATCATTTTTCATGAATATGGGGTAATACTTAAATTAGATTATGATAATTGGATGAGTAAACTCATGTTGTCATAAACTAATGGGCAAAACGGTTGGGATTAATATGAATAGCATATTAGTTACTAATGTGGTTAGTAACCCAATAACCTAGGAATCACATTAGAGATGTGATTGATTATATGAATCTAGCTAATGAATGAGACTAGCTTGTTGAGTAAACTCAAGGCGAAATCTCAGGAGTTAGGATCCTAGCTCACTAAAGGATTTGTGAAATTCTTCGAATTAATATGGAGGGTTATTAATTTGGCAAAATAGTGGGAGCAATCTGAAATAAATTAAAAGGCCTATAATTTTAGATTGTTAAACTTTAAAGCAAATGAATGACATACGTTTACTCTTTCTCACTCTCAGGTTTTGTTTAAACACACACTCTTAAAATCATGACTAAAACCAATCTGCAAAACATCCTTACCGATAACAAATTGAATGGTTCAAACTTCACCGACTGGTTTCGTAACCTCAAAATTGTTTTGAAGTTCGAGAAAATTGGGTATGTACTTGATACATCGATACCCCCTGTCCCTGAAGATGATGCTCCCATCGAGAAAATTGATGCTTATCAGAAGCACAAGGCTGATGATGATCATGCCGCTTGCATCATACTTGCATCGATGACGCCGGAATTACAAAGGCAACATGAGGAGATGAATGCCTATTCCATCATCATACACCTAAAGGAATTGTTTGGGAAACAAACCAGGTGCGAACGCTACGAGATATCAAAACTGTTATATCGTTGCAGGATGCAAGAGGGCACATCTGTCATGACAGATTGTGTCAAGATGATATGCTATATTACCAAACTTTCTAGTATTGGATTTGTGATGGACAACGAATTAAGTACCGACTTGGTTCTTCAGTCCCTCCCAGAGAGTTATTCACAGTTCATCATGAACTACCAAATGAATGACTTGCAAACCTCTCTTGAAGAGCTTGCAAACATGCTCAAATCAGTTGAGCCCAATATGAAGAAAGACAAGGCCATACCGGCTCTTGTAATCGAGGGATCGAAGAAAAGAAAAGGGAACTTTCCCAATTCTAAACATCCCAAGAAAGGTAAGAAAGATGTGTCCAAGGGAAAGGAAGTTAAGAAGCCCAAAGGAGAGTGCCACTTCTGTGGTAAAGACGGGCATTGGAAGAGAAACTGCAAGGAGTATCTAGCCACCCTCAAGAAGGGAAAAGGCGGTGCTTCTACGTCTGGTATGTTCTATATTGAAATAAATACGGTTTCATTGTCTGAATCTTGGGTACTTGATACCGGATGTGGATCTCATATTTGTACAAATATGCAGGAGCTAAAACAGACTAAGGAACTAAAGAAAGGAAGCATAAACTTGCGAGTGGGAAATGGAGCAAGAGTTGCCGCCCTCGCAATTGGAGATTATGTTTTACTTTTGCGTTCTGGGCTTGTAATAGAATTAAGGAATTGTTTATACGTTCCTGAGATGTCTCGTAACATTATTTCTATTAGCCGTCTCGTTGACGACGGTTTTCATATTTCAATAAAGAACAATAGTTGCAATTTTTATAAAGATTCGATCTTTTATTTTTCAGGAATATCACAAAATGGGATTTATGTGTTAGATGATAAAACTCTTGTTTTTGCAATTGATACCGAAAGACATAAGCTAGATAATTCAACTTACTTGTGGCATTGTCGTTTAGGCCATATAAACAAGAGACGCATGCTAAAGCTACATTCAGATGGGCTTATAGATCCAATCGATTCTGAATCATTGGAAACATGCGAATCATGTTTAAAAGGTAAAATGACAAAGACACCCTTTAGCAATAAAGGTGAGCGTGTATCAGACACTCTAGGACTCATTCATTCAGATGTATGTGGTCATATGTCAGTCTAAGCAAGAGGAGGATTCAGATACTTCATTAGCTTTATAGATGACCATGCTCGCTATGGTTATATCTACTTGATGAGGCACAAATCAGAAGCTTTTGACAAGTTCAAATGCTTCAAGAATGAAGTGGAAAATCAATTAGGAAAGAAAATAAAAACACTTCGATCTGATCGAGGTGGCGAATATCTTTCTGATGATTTTCTGAATTATCTAACTGAATGTGGGATATGCTCACAATGGACACCTCCCTATACGCAACAACACAATGGTGTATCCGAAAGGAGAAACCGTACCCTATTAGATATGGTACGATCCATGATGAGCATGGCCTTACTTCCAAAGACGTTCTGGGGCTATGCCTTAGAAACTGCCCTCTTCACCCTGAACCGAGTACCAACTAAATCCGCTAGTTCCACACCATATGAATTGTTCGTTGGTAGGAAACCCGTGTTCTCTTTCATGAGAGTATGGGGTTGTTCAGCATATATCAAACGCGTTGCGTCCGACAAATTAGATTCTAAATCTGATAAATGTTTCTTCATTGGATACCCTAAGGAAACTATGGGATATTACTTCTATCATCCAGATGATCAGAAAGTGATCGTATCCAAACACGCAACCTTCTTAGAGAAAGAGTTTCTCGAAGAAACACAAAAGGGAAGCGTGATTGAACTCGATGAAGTTCAAGAGGAAGAAACACCGACTGAAACAACGGAGGCGGTCGAGGTACCCGAAGAAGTCCCATTAGATGAGACTCCAGTGGCACCTATTCGTAGATCACGAAGAGTTCATGAACTCCCAGTTAGATATGGTTTTCTAGTGGGAGATGATGACGAGGTTCCCGTATTAGACGACGAACCCGAAAACTACGAAGAGGCTCTTACTAGTCCAGATTCTAAAGCATGGCTTGAGGCCATGGATTCTGAAATGGATTCCATATATACTAACCAAGTTTGGACTTTGGTTGATCCACCCGAAGGGATAAAACCCATTGGGTGCAGATGGATCTTCAAAAAGAAGACTGATATGGATGGAAAGGTTAGCACCTACAAGGCTAGGTTGGTAGCGAAAGGATATCAATGAGTTCTAGGTTCTTAAACAGTACATCAAACATACTCAATCACTTTAAAGACATGACCAATCAGTTCAAACCAACATACCATTAATATATATTCATTAAGTTAAAGAAATCTTCCTATATGCTAAAGGCATGAACCGATTGACTGTTGGGGTTTTGTGTCCTATAGTCAATTGTTGCAGGATACAAACTTATTGTAATGAATTGTTCTTTATATCATTTGTTTTAATGAGATATATGTTTTATAACTATATAAAGGCAATCCCTTTTAAGCACTAAATAAAGTCTAATAAAAGGAAATCCGTAAGTTTGTTTAAAGTGATTATAAAGTGTTCATACAAGCATGAAGTGAGACAAAACTTTATAATAAACTAATAAACTTAAAACCACCCCAAGTCGAGTGATATGTTTAGGATTGATATATCACTGTTGAGACTTGTATGTAACAATGTCTTCTGTCCGACAGAAAGCTGATCTCACAAGCTTCATATATATAGATATCTGGACAGTTACATAGATCCGATGAAACGTTGTTCATTAGGATTGGGGATCCGATTTGAGATAACACGATGGGTAGATTCATCTTTGTCAACTGTTCATCTCATTGGTATTAATAGGTATAACTAATCCTCAGACTCAAAGGAATGTTAATTGGTCATCCTGAATTACTGAATGTGAGACTTTGATCCTGTGGTCCCACGATCCTTAACAGAGATGACTCTGGGGTGTGAACTGCAAAGGTTGGGTGTCACAGGAAGTAATTTCAGGGTAGTTATACATTGGATTGAGCATTTATCACTCCCGATTAATGGGAGATACATCCAAAGATCGCTTGTGGAAGACTTGACTCTAAACCCTTGCAAGGTGATAGCTTAAGAGTAGAAATACAGATTTCACTTAACCTATCTTTTTGAGTTGACTCGGCCAATAACAAGTAAAACGAACGTCTCGCTATATGTGACTTGACATTACCCATAGTCATAAGATTCAGTTCAAGGATGTAGTTGATAAAGGATCGTATTATACCGTAACTAATACGGAAGGGTTAACGACAGAATCAACCTGTCTTCTTAACGGACTCTGGGGGAATGATTACAGACTTGCCAATAACATACTCTGTACATCATTCCGTTATGCAAGGGATTAAATATAATTCTTGAAGAAATTAATTTAATAGGTTGCATACGGCCAGAAGTAGTAAGGACCTAATGGATCACACATAAGACTTGGAACCAAAAGAGAGATGGATATGATTAATAGATGGAAGCCCAATTGAGCCCAATAAGGCCCAAATACAAGGAGGGGGCCGAAATTTGTATGTATTAGTAAGGGATTGATTTTATTCCATTAATCCTAATTTGATTAGGATTATGAATTAAATTAATTAAGAGATAATTTAATTAGGAGTTTTAATTAGATTAATATTCTCCTATTATTATCCAATTAGGTTATTTATTATTATCCTAAATATATTAGATATATAGTGAGATAATAATTAGGAATCCTTTTCCGAATTGGATTCCTATTAAGTAACATATTCCTATCTAACTGGGGTTTAGATACAAGCTAATATATATACCCCTCCCTATAGTGAATTTCGACCCAAGCCCTAAGCCTCCCCACTTGTGATTTTCGAAATTGCTTAGAGAGAGAGAGAAAAGAATTCTATTCCCAAGTTCGTGGACAAGAATTCATACGGCATTCCATCGATTGATTAATCTTATTCATCTCTCTTTCTCCTTGATCTTGTGTTGGTTAATTAGAGGCAATCTATTTTGGTTGCATATCATAAGGGTTGATTTTATCTTAACCTCACCGTATTCTACTTTGCGGTTGGAACCTTGGAGAAGAATTGTGGGCGCTTCTTTAACAACGGTAGATTGTTCATCGAAAGGTATTCCTTCTTATCCCTCTTTATATGAAATAACGATTAACGGATCCTATGGTTAAAAGGAAATAGGCTAAAAATTTTATATTTCCGCTGCTATACCTTAGCCCTAATTTCCTTCAGTGGTATCAGAGCCATCGTTAAATCCGTTATTTCATATATGAAAATATAGAAGTTTTCAATGGGATTGAATAAATATTTATGGTTAGGATTAATTGACAAATAGTATTGATTAATTAATTCTAAAGATAAATAAAGTTTTGATTAATTGTTAATTAAAACTGATTATGCTTATGTTCCTAATTATTTCGATTGATAATCATTATAACAAAATCTATTAGTTTTATAGTTAGGTTGATAAAATTAGTTTTATTAATTCTAAATGATAAAACGGAAATCTATTGTAGATTATCCTATTTCTGAAAACCGTTTTAAAATTGTTTTAGAACTGATATATATATAAATATATATATATATATATATATATATATATATATATATAATATAAAAAAAATATGACAGCAGCCCGAGTCGCGCCTCACGGCGCGACTGGCCGCTGTCACGCGGCTGCTGCCTCGCGGCAGCAGCCGCGTGCGGAGCAGGGGCGCCGCTGCCGCAAGGCAGCAGCGCCCCGCGTGCCCTAAGGGCTGCTGCCAATCGGCAGCAGCCCGCCCTCGGGCCCGGCCCGATACCCACTTGATTTTAAAATAGGTTTAAAATCGTTTTATGTTAAATGTATATATATGTTTCAGAAATTAATAGTTTTCTGTTTTGATTATCGAATGAATAATTCGTTTAAATGTTTGTTTTTACCAATATGTAAATCAAAGTGTTAAATGAATTAAAATCAAAATAAATGGGACGAGCATAATCAACGTTTTATATGGTTATATTAATCTAAGGATTAATATAAAGATACAAAACGATTAGAAGTAAAATTGGATGAAAGTTAATTTGACAAGTTAATGTGATTAACCTAAATATTACATAAGCCGGTTATGTAATCAACCAATTAAATTTATTTAATTGAGTCTATGCATGTTTGGAGTTATGGACATATTTGGACCCTCTTTTAGTCTGTTGGTATTTTTGAAATAGGGCCTGCGCGTCCTGCCTTTCTACTATCTATTGTAATTTCTCCTCTCATATGATTCCCTTCAATTCAATTGAAGTTTTATTATAGTAGTATAGAAATTAATATGTAATTTCAAGGCGCCATAGAGAAGACGGAGGACCTAAAGAGAAATATGTAATAGTTAGTATTTCCTTAGGTTTGGCCTTTTATTCCGTCTCTGGCTCGACGGAATAATTTAGATGATGTGTCCATAACGCCAATGTATGTGAATTTATGTACGTCTGATGTATGCTAAAGCAAATCAAGACTAAGTTAGATTATGAGACTTAATTAAAATCCCTCATTAAAAAGTTAAGTAAATAAGTAAGTTATTAAAATCGGTTGTCCCTCCCTAATATTATAATTCAGCCGGCAGTACTGGGGGCCTTTGGGTTGTTGAGTAAACTCAAGCTCGGGGTCTTATGGTAACACCTGAATTATCGAAAATCATTTTTCATGAATATGGGGTAATACTTAAATTAGATTATGATAATTGGATGAGTAAACTCATGTTGTCATAAACTAATGGGCAAAACGGTTGGGATTAATATGAATAGCATATTAGTTACTAATGTGGTTAGTAACCCAATAACCTAGGAATCACATTAGAGATGTGATTGATTATATGAATCTATCTAATGAATGAGACTAGCTTGTTGAGTAAACTCAAGGCGAAATCTCAGGAGTTAGGATCCTAGCTCACTAAAGGATTTGTGAAATTCTTCGAATTAATATGGAGGGTTATTAATTTGGCAAAATAGTGGGAGCAATCTGAAATAAATTAAAAGGCCTATAATTTTAGATTGTTAAACTTTAAAGGAAATGAATGACATACGTTTACTCTTTCTCACTCTCAGGTTTTGTTTAAACACACACTCTTAAAATCATGACTAAAACCAATCTGCAAAACATCCTTACCAATAACAAATTGAATGGTTCAAACTTCACCGACTGGTTTCGTAACCTCAAAATTGTTTTGAAGTTCGAGAAAATTGGGTATGTACTTGATACATCGATACCCCCTGTCCCTGAAGATGATGCTCCCATCGAGAAAATTGATGCTTATCAGAAGCACAAGGCTGATGATGATCATGCCGCTTGCATCATACTTGCATCGATGACGCCGGAATTACAAAGGCAACATGAGGAGATGAATGCCTATTCCATCATCATACACCTAAAGGAATTGTTTGGGAAACAAACCAGGTGCGAACGCTACGAGATATCAAAACTGTTATATCGTTGCAGGATGCAAGAGGGCACATCTGTCATGACAGATTGTGTCAAGATGATAGGCTATATTACCAAACTTTCTAGTATTGGATTTGTGATGGACAACGAATTAAGTACCGACTTGGTTCTTCAGTCCCTCCCAGAGAGTTATTCACAGTTCATCATGAACTACCAAATGAATGACTTGCAAACCTCTCTTGAAGAGCTTGCAAACATGCTCAAATCAGTTGAGCCCAATATGAAGAAAGACAAGGCCATACCGGCTCTTGTAATCGAGGGATCGAAGAAAAGAAAAGGGAACTTTCCCAATTCTAAACATCCCAAGAAAGGTAAGAAAGATGTGTCCAAGGGAAAGGAAGTTAAGAAGCCCAAAGGAGAGTGCCACTTCTGTGGTAAAGACGGGCATTGGAAGAGAAACTGCAAGGAGTATCTAGCCACCCTCAAGAAGGGAAAAGGCGGTGCTTCTACGTCTGGTATGTTCTATATTGAAATAAATACAGTTTCATTGTCTGAATCTTGGGTACTTGATACCGGATGTGGATCTCATATTTGTACAAATATGCAGGAGCTAAAACAGACTAAGGAACTAAAGAAAGGAAGCATAAACTTGCGAGTGGGAAATGGAGCAAGAGTTGCCGCCCTCGCAATTGGAGATTATGTTTTACTTTTGCGTTCTGGGCTTGTAATAGAATTAAGGAATTGTTTATACGTTCCTGAGATGTCTCGTAACATTATTTCTATTAGCCGTCTCGTTGACGACGGTTTTCATATTTCAATAAAGAACAATAGTTGCAATTTTTATAAAGATTCGATCTTTTATTTTTCAGGAATATCACAAAATGGGATTTATGTGTTAGATGATAAAACTCTTGTTTTTGCAATTGATACCGAAAGACATAAGCTAGATAATTCAACTTACTTGTGGCATTGTCGTTTAGGCCATATAAACAAGAGACGCATGCTAAAGCTACATTCAGATGGGCTTATAGATCCAATCGATTCTGAATCATTGGAAACATGCGAATCATGTTTAAAAGGTAAAATGACAAAGACACCCTTTATCAATAAAGGTGAGCGTGTATCAGACACTCTAGGACTCATTCATTCAGATGTATGTGGTCCTATGTCAGTCTAAGCAAGAGGAGGATTCAGATACTTCATTAGCTTTATAGATGACCATGCTCGCTATGGTTATATCTACTTGATGAGGCACAAATCAGAAGCTTTTGACAAGTTCAAATGCTTCAAGAATGAAGTGGAAAATCAATTAGGAAAGAAAATAAAAACACTTCGATCTGATCGAGGTGGCGAATATCTTTCTGATGATTTTCTGAATTATCTAACTGAATGTGGGATATGCTCACAATGGACACCTCCCTATACGCCACAACACAATGGTGTATCTGAAAGGAGAAACCGTACCCTATTAGATATGGTACGATCCATGATGAGCATGGCCTTACTTCCAAAGACGTTCTGGGGCTATGCCTTAGAAACTGCCCTCTTCACCCTGAACCGAGTACCAACTAAATCCGCTAGTTCCACACCATATGAATTGTTCGTTGGTAGGAAACCCGTGTTCTCTTTCATGAGAGTATGGGGTTGTTCAGCATATATCAAACGCGTTGCGTCCGACAAATTAGATTCTAAATCTGATAAATGTTTCTTCATTGGATACCCTAAGGAAACTATGGGATATTACTTCTATCATCCAGATGATCAGAAAGTGATCGTATCCAAACACGCAACCTTCTTAGAGAAAGAGTTTCTCGAAGAAACACAAAAGGGAAGCGTGATTGAACTCGATGAAGTTCAAGAGGAAGAAACACCGACTGAAACAACGGAGGCGGTCGAGGTACCCGAAGAAGTCCCATTAGATGAGACTCCAGTGGCACCTATTCGTAGATCACGAAGAGTTCGTGAACTCCCAGTTAGATATGGTTTTCTAGTGGGAGATGATGACGAGGTTCCCGTATTAGACGACGAACCCGAAAACTACGAAGAGGCTCTTACTAGTCCAGATTCTAAAGCATGGCTTGAGGCCATGGATTCTGAAATGGATTCCATGTATACTAACCAAGTTTGGACTTTGGTTGATCCACCCGAAGGGATAAAACCCATTGGGTGCAGATGGATCTTCAAAAAGAAGACTGATATGGATGGAAAGGTTAGCACCTACAAGGCTAGGTTGGTAGCGAAAGGATATCAATGAGTTCTAGGTTCTTAAACAGTACATCAAACATACTCAATCACTTTAAAGACATGACCAATCAGTTCAAACCAACATACCATTAATATATATTCATTAAGTTAAAGAAATCTTCCTATATGCTAAAGGCATGAACCGATTGACTGTTGGGGTTTTGTGTCCTATAGTCAATTGTTGCAGGATACAAACTTATTGTAAATGAATTGTTCTTTATATCATTTGTTTTAATGAGATATATGTTTTATAACTATATAAAGGCAATCCCTTTTAAGCACTAAATAAAGTCTAATAAAAGGAAATCCGTAAGTTTGTTTAAAGTGATTATAAAGTGTTCATACAAGCATGAAGTCAGACAAAACTTTATAATAAACTAATAAACTTAAAACCACCCCAAGTCGAGTGATATGTTTAGGATTGATATATCACTGTTGAGACTTGTATGTAACAATGTCTTCTGTCCGACAGAAAGCTGATCTCACAAGCTTCATATATACAGATATCTGGACAGTTACATAGATCCGATGAAACGTTGTTCATTAGGATTGGGGATCCGATTTGAGATAACAGGATGGGTAGATTCATCTTTGTCAACTGTTCATCTCATTGGTATTAATAGGTATAACTAATCCTCAGACTCAAAGGAATGTTAATTGGTCATCCTGAATTACTGAATGTGAGACTTTGATCCTGTGGTCCCACGATCCTTAACAGAGATGACTCTGGGGTGTGAACTGCAAAGGTTGGGTGTCACAGGAAGTAATTTCAGGGTAGTTATACATTGGATTGAGCATTTATCACTCCCGATTAATGGGAGATACATCCAAGGATCGCTTGTGGAAGACTTGACTCTAAACCCTTGCAAGGTGATAGCTTAAGAGTAGAAATACAGATTTCACTTAACCTATCTTTTTGAGTTGACTCGGCCAATAACAAGTAAAACGAACGTCTCGCTATATGTGACTTGACATTACCCATAGTCATAAGATTCAGTTCAAGGATGTAGTTGATAAAGGATCGTATTATACCGTAACTAATACGGAAGGGTTAACGACAGAATCAACCTGTCTTCTTAACGGACTCTGGGGGAATGATTACAGACTTGCCAATAACATACTCTGTACATCATTCCGTTATGCAAGGGATTAAATATAATTCTTGAAGAAATTAATTTAATAAGTTGCATACGGCCAGAAGTAGTAAGGACCTAATGGATCACACATAAGACTTGGAACCAAAAGAGAGATGGATATGATTAATAGATGGAAGCCCAATTGAGCCCAGTAAGGCCCAAATACAAGGAGGGGGCCGAAATTTGTATGTATTAGTAAGGGATTGATTTTATTCCATTAATCCTAATTTAATTAGGATTATGAATTAAATTAATTAAGAGATAATTTAATTAGGAGTTTTAATTAGATTAATATTCTCCTATTATTATCCAATTAGGTTATTTATTATTATCCTAAATATATTAGATATATAGTGAGATAATAATTAGGAATCCTTTTCCGAATTGGATTCCTATTAAGTAACCTATTCCTATCTAACTAGGGTTTAGATACAAGCTAATATATATACCCCTCCCTATAGTGAATTTCGACCCAAGCCCTAAGCCTCCCCACTTGTGATTTTCGAAATTGCTTAGAGAGAGAGAGAAAAGAATTCTATTCCCAAGTTCGTGGACAAGAATTCATACGGCATTCCATCGATTGATTAATCTTATTCATCCCTCTTTCTCCTTGATCTTGTGTTGGTTAATTAGAGGCAATCTATTTTGGTTGCATCTCATAAGGGTTGATTTTATCTTAACCTCACCGTATTCTACTTTACGGTTGGAACCTCGGAGAAGAATTGTGGGCGCTTCTTTAACAACGGTAGATTGTTCATCGAAAGGTATTCCTTCTTATCCCTCTTTATATGAAATAACGATTAACGGATCCTATGGTTAAAAGGAAATAGGCTAAAATTTTTATATTTCCGCTGCTATACCTTAGCCCTAATTTCCTTCATTGACAATCTCTTCAGTCAGCCTTCCCATGTACTGAAACATTCTTACTATCCCTGCAAATATTGTGTTCAAATAAAAAGGAATCAGATGAGTTCATACCATCTACTATATCAGGCACTGTATTGCCCTAGGTTAAAAAAGATAAAGACCCAAGCTTTTCAGTAGTGAATCTAAATACAATAAAATCAGTGTAGCTAAGCGAGAGATCTAAACCTTTCAACGATAAGTGTGAAAATCACAAGATCCTTATTCCAGCTGTTGAAATCGACATACACAAAAGTAAATCGGATGAGGAAAAGATACAGTAAGGAACAATGATACTCTAATACATCTAGGAACGAAGAAAATATGACTTACCAGTACCGTGTTTCGAGCTCACCCAATGATTGCATGTTCAAATCAGCCATGGAGATAGAGAGGGATGAGAGGGATGAGAGGGATGAGAGGGATGAAGCTCTTGCGTAACCTAAACTAGGGTTTGGGATTAGAGAGAGGGTTTATATATCAGCTGAAATTTCAGTCAAACAATAGAGCGCCTAAAATTTGGTATGGCCGCGTAAGTGAAATTTCATTTGCCGCTTTTTTGTTTTCGGCATACAATGACATTCATTTATTAGAGGTGTCATTTGTTGAGCGCATCAAATTTAACGAAAACGCACCTTTTCTTTGGATGACAGGATTCTGTAATCGTAATGTCACATCTGAGAATCGAGCGTATTTTTTATTTCACCTTCAGATGACATACAGTTAAAATACTGCCACGAAAAATATTCAGACGATACGAAAATAAATGTCTATCATGTATCTTGTGTCATGTGAAAGGGAAAATGACATAGTGTCGCCTTATTCGGCACCATAAACATAGCTTTGGAAATCTCTTTTGTTGTACCTTTCCTCGGTGCATCTATCTTAGGCTTCTTGAAAGAGACTTCACTCTCCTTCACGTGCTCTGAAGCTTTCCACTTCAGGGCCTCCAGCTCTAAAATTATGAAAATAAATAAGCAAAAAGGATATGAAATCTGAAGTAAATAGCATAGTTAAAAATTTCAATCCTTTACCCTTTATAGGCTCAGCTGAAGGCACAAATGACAGTGGCATGACTACCAAAGGGCCGTCTTTCGACGAAACCAAGTGAGAAATGGGAAGATTATCCTCATTGATCGAATCCAAAATTTACATAGGAGGAGAAGCTTTCGGAGATGATCCAGTAGGATTTGAACCAACAGGAGCAGTCTGTTCAAGGGTCGTACTTGATAAGTGCAAATTATGCGCATTTATTTAGGGAGTTTAGGTATGTCTTGGAGCTCAATTATGACTTCTATTCACCTTAAATCTCATAATTTGCCTTAATGATGCAGGTTGTTCTGTTTTTCCCATGCTTGCTCTATATTTAGAGAAATAATGGTTAGATGGTTCTGCTTGCTCTTTGTTTAGATAAAGAATAGTCAAATGGTTCTGCTTGTTGTCTGCTTGCTTTCTGTTTAGAGAAAGAACAGTCAAACAGAAGATAGAAGGAGTGGGAGATGAAGTCAAAATAAAGACCATCATTTTCAAGGAGTTATCATTGGAACTATCAAATTATCTTTTCTATGTTTTTGTCTTGCCTAGAGAAATAAAATTTGTAGTAATCTATGTATTTTTGTCTTATGCTGCAGACTGTTCTATGCAGCAGTTGTTTTGTCTGCTTGTGCAGACTGTTTGTCTTTTGTGCCAGCCTGTTCTCAGCTACTGTTTTCTATAGTTTTATCTTTGTTTTAGTATTTTATTATTTTTCTTATGTATTTAAACCCACTTTGGGCTATTGTAAGGAACACAAAAACATTATCATGGTGTAAGTTTTCATGTTATGGAAATTCAATAAAGAGGGGAGGTCTCATGGAGACCAAACCTAAGCTTTCTTTCTATTTTTCTTGTATTGCATGGTGAGAAAGAGTGAGTAGTCACTCTACGGGCTAAAGCCAGCCTTAGACTGGTGGATTGGTTTTTCTTCCCTATTATGTGCAAGAATACCTTTAGATGATTGTTAGGTTGGGTGCTCAATTCGTGATAGGCCTAGCTAGCCTATCCTTTAGTTGGATGACCGCGGAGGAGACTTGGGTTAGATAAAAAAAAATGTAATCTAACACATTGTTGTCCTGGTATGTGACTCTAGCAAGTGTACTAGATACAAGTAATAAAGTGATAAGTCAAGTATCGTATCCACAGGGATTGAGATCCAAAACTATCTAGAAAATTGTTGCTGAACAGTGTGTGTGTGTAAAGGTATCTTCTTAGTGGGGTTGATTGTTTGAGTTTGGTCAGTTAAGACAAAAGAGTGCTACTTCTATGAAAGATATGACAAATAGATGACAGTTTAAAAAGGTAGAACATGCTAAGCACTTCCGAACAGGTAGTGCAAGGTCATACAACAATCCAACGAATTAGTGACAATACCAATGAAGTCAAAGTATCAGCTTTAATGCCCACTTAAGTCAACTTTCGTGTGTTCTTAAGTTTCTAAGATTTACTAGAACCAATAGCGTCCTAAAGGAACTTTCTTTCTTGCATTAAGATCAAAGCTGCATTTCTATTAAGAAAACCTTAGACACAACCATCTAACATGTCTGCTTCGAGGTTGCGAGATTGATAGAGATATCAGTGAAGATGCAAGCAGTGTCTTAACATTCATCTATCACATGCATAAATGCCAAAGAACAGAAATATAAACCCTCATCAACACATCATTGGTAAAATACTACACATTCATTGAAAAGGTTATAAGACTTACATCACCAGCCCGGACTGGCCGTGCCCATTCAAAATGGATTACTCACTCATATCAAGCAGTGAGTAATCAGAAGTTCTTGTTACATTCAGAAACTCCATCGGAGCTCTCTTCTATCGCCTAAACAGTGACTTTTCTGTTCTAAATAATAATCTCCGATTTTTTTCAGTCTTCCCTTCGCTACCTCTATTTAAAGGAGAAAGACCGGGGCCAAAATTGGTACCCGAAAGTATCCTTACAAAAATAATACAGAAATAAGTCAACTCCAACTAAAACTAAACAATCAGAAATGATTATGGATCCTTTTGACCCTTGAACACTCAAGGGTCGAAACTTCTTGTCATCATGCTACTTTAGGTAATGCCACTGAAACACCTTTTCACCTGCTGCCTCTGCCACGCCCACCTCTGTTCTGTCACTGTCCATCATCAGATTATCCAGCGTTTGACTGCTGGATCATTGAAAGGCTCCACTCCTCTTTGGCAGTTGCGAAACAAGCTGTTTCCAGCATGTTTGCCTTAAGCTTTACTTATCTGCAAAAAAACATTAATCAGCCCTTCATTCTCGCAATATAACAGAAAAACACCCCAATTCTTGTATAATTATTATGCTAAACTTAGTCAATTTCATGCCTAACAAATACCCCCAAATTGAATCTTTGCTTGTCCTCAAGCAACCAAATGTAAGAAAAAGAATTCAACAGAAGATGAGTTAGGAATGAAATAATACAGAGAATGATATGGAGAAAAGAAATTGTTTTGTTCAGCGGGGTAGTTGATAGATGCAAGCTATGATCTCATTGAAAAGATAAAGCATGTTTTAAACTGTGTGCCTTTAATCGAGAAATTCCTTAAAGCTTAAAATTTAGACTTCTACTTTCACAAGGAGCAACTAACTCACCAGACATGCCTCACTAAGGACTGGAATAATTCACTCACTCTCGAATGGCATTTATTTACCATAGGAAAAAGAATGCAACTTCACTCCTTAGCTCAGTCACCACACCCTTAGGGTGTGAGTTTGCCTTTTGGTCCTGAATCTATGGGTCAAAATTCTTCCAAACATAGTCCAAAGGACTTGACAAAGGTTGTAATGTTGGGCTCAGGTTCTGGTTTGACAGTGATAAGCTATTTAAGTGTATAAATTCTGTCTTTATGCAAATTATTTAACCTACTCAGCTTTCAACATCTTAGCCTTTCTTTCCTTACCCGACCCACACAGCCTGATTCTCATAACAAACTACCCTTTCTATTCATAGTGAACAATCATTAAAGATTTTTCCATCCAAACACATGATTCTCAGGTTCCTTTCTATCTTTTCTTTAGCATTACCTGCTCAATTGCCTTTGTTTTCCTGATTTGTGTATCTTTAAAAACACATGATTTCAAATTAAGCAGTTGGTTTTGAAGCACAAGACAGAATTCAAGGTATTTTAGGAATATCAGTGAATGGAAGGGGTTTCTTTGCGTGGTTTTTAGAAAGAACATGTTATGGCTCAAGTTGGTTATCCTAAAATTTTGAGTGCAAAGCACAAGTGGCTTTTTGTGTATCGGAAAGGGAATCTAATTGCCTTTTTCCTCCTATGATTGTTAAAAAGAATCTCCATTTCAACAGGGCAAACCAAGGCAAATTCTCCCTAAAGATAGTGAGTGCTGGCCCACTCAGAAAAAAATCAATGCATAATTTAGATGCACTTGCAGGCTCGAGTTCTCACTATTTTTGGGGAAATGCAATTAGGCAAAGGTTACTAATTGTGAAAGAAGATTTAAAAATTTCAAAATTTTCGGAACTTCCAGACTCGAGGAGACATAATTCAAACAACTAAAACTAGACAAATCCATCATAAAACGCACAGTCTGTACAGTGATTCCCGTGAACACAAAACAATCGAAGGGATTTAATAAACAAGGAGACTAGATAGCAACGAATAGATTACAAAGGATATTTACATCAAAGATTCTCAAGAGAGTATTTGCTACACACCAAATCAATTAAATTAACAACCTGAATAAACATTTATCATGTTATGCATGCATATATTGTGATGTGTAACTCCCCACCCCCAAATTAAAACGGAACATTGTCCTCAATGTTATCAGGATGGCAGCAACTTATAGACAATAATAGCAAAATAACATAGGCAGAGTGCACAATTTGAAAGAGTAAGGGTGTTAGATGTTACCAAATGCTAGAACAGCGACCAAGGTGACGAATCAGACGGGCTAGGAAAGAGAGGAGTTAACCTCTCTATCCACAGTGGCAGGAATGCCCTCCCCTTTTGAGGAAGCATCAGCATTAGCATTAGCAGGTGTTTCAGGTGTTTTTCTTACCGGACTCATGATGGAAAAATCGGATGGACTCTCCTTGCCATGCTCCTCAATACAGATGGTTTTGAGCATGTCTATCGATCCCTGTTGTGACTCATACTTTTGCTCAAGGGCAAACATCATTTCTCGGTTGGCTTGGTTTTGAGCAAACAGGGAGTTGAACTTGTCAAGGATGTCCTCATTCGAAAGCTTTGCACATTTCTTATAGAATTCCAGATCCTTTGGCAGCTCGACCGGTTCAGAATCCGATGAGACCGACACAGTTGGTTCAATTTTCCTCTTCCGGCTTTCTACTTTCCTTGATGCAACAAAGTCCGACATCCAAACTCACTTTCCATTTACCATCTTACCAAACAACATTTTCTGCAGACTCTTGAGATCAATCTGGTCCGGGTGGTTCACAATAGTGAGCCGAGAGTGGTCCTCAGGCTTAAAAACTCCGATAGATTCAGCAATTCTAATGACAATGCTCCCGCAGTAGATGAGCGAAGAGTTCTTCTTACAAAAAGCACTGATGTACTCCCCAAACCAGTAACCTAAATTCATTCTTGGCCCGATTGCCATACTCCACAAAGCTGTAAGGTCTGCATGCGGTATAGTGGCTTGATTTTCTCGAGCAAAGATTGTGCCGGAGACCAGCTTATGCAAGTAACGAACAGCATAATCATCAATATTTGACGCCTTGGAAACGCTCCCGTCATAATGTTGCTGTCCCGAAATAGAATTCCAGAAGGCAGTAGGGTCAAAGACATCAGGGGTCTTGGTGAATGCTTCCTTGTAGCTCTCGGACTCCATGTCATCATCATCCGAAGCGCCTAACAAACAGTTAAACATGTTGAGCGAGGGCCTCTGAGTGTGACCCATGAGCCTGAAACTGAACTTCCCTTCTTCATCAGGGTCAGTTATCTCAGCATCGTGCCTGAAAGTCGCCAGGAACTCTAACGTCAGTTCTTTATATGCCGGCTCCGTCATCTCAAAGAAGCAGCCGAAATGGCCTGCTTCCATGAGCTTGCGCGCACGTTTAGCAAGCTTGAGCCTATTCAGAGTGTCCCAACAAACTGTTCGTATGGGCCAGAATTCAAGTTTAGCCAGATCTTCGTAATACGCCTGCACTGTTGCATCTTTGAACTGAGAAAGTTTCTTCACTAGCTTTTCATCTGGAACGAAAGCGACCGTGCAGGGTTCCGTCATCTTGCCTTTTGCCTTTTCTTTCTTGGTCGATCCCTCGACTTTTACGTGCTTTCCCGAACCGTGAGTTCTCATCTGTAAATCAAACTAAATAGGTGCCTCCGCAACCGTGTATGAGAGAAACAAAAATCTTGGTAAATGTGAGAGAGAATAGTGCGTAAAGACTAATTAGGGTACCCAGCAGTCTGCGTCCTTTAAGTAGAAAAGAGGAGACATATCTCTTGAACTACCGCCCTAAAGACCGTCTCCTAATCTGCCACCTGGACTAAGTCATATTGATAGATGATTACTCCAGGCGAAAAGACGCGAGGGTACCATAACTCTTGCATTTACGGCACACTATCTACTTTGTATTTTACTGAGGGGATGATTAGGCTAAATTACCCCCTAATGACAGTGGATTTGACGTGTCCCTTATCTTCCTGACCTGTGTGTATTTTATTTTTTTATTTTGAATTTATTCCCCCCAAAACTCTTACGACCTAACTCCACATCCCTCCAAAGGTTACACAAGCAAAACTTAAAACTTCACTCTTATTGACAAGGGTAGAAGTTTACATTTTTCCTTGTGAATATATTGATTTGACTTGAATGCATGGTTAAAGCAAAAATGAGACAATGTAATTGTTATCAGGATAATGACTTAACACATGATGAGGGATATTAAAATAAATAAAAAAACTTGTTTGGAGGGGTACTTTCCTGCTGCAATTGGTGTTTGCAGCGAACACCCTGTGTCTCTGGTCATTGGTGCGGAGGGTCCTGGAAGTGAACAGTGTCAATCTTCCTCTTGTGGTCATTCTTAAGATACGGTTTGAGACGTTGCCCGTTCACTTTGAAAGGAGCATCACCATTTTTGAAAATTTCCACCGCTCCATGCTCGAACACCCTGTGTACTGTGAATGGTCCTGACCATCGTGACTTTAGCTTTCCTGGAAACAGTCGCAGCCTTGAATTGTACAGAAGGACATTTTGACCTTCGTGAAAGACTTTTTCCTGGATCTTTTTATCGTGCCACTGCTTGGTCTTTTCTTTGTAGTTGACTGCATTCTCATAGGAGAATAGCCTGAATTCTTCCATGTCGCACAGTTGCAACCGTCTCTGTTCGCCAACAGCCTGTGTCTCAAAATTTAAGAATGTTAATGCCCAAAAGGCCCTGTGTTCCATTTCAACCGGGAGGTGACAAGATTTTCCGTATAACAATCTAAACGGAGATATTCCAATTGGTGTTTTATAGGTCGCCCTATATGCTCAAAGAGCATCGTCAAGCTTGTTTGCCCAGTCCCTCCTAGAACTGCCAACAGTTTTTTCTAAAATTCTTTTGATTTCACGATTGGAAATCTCCACCTGTCCACTTGTTTGTGGATGGTAAGGTGTGGCAATTCTGTGAGAGACTCCAAGCTATTGCCTATCAGCTTTTCAAAATTGGCATTGCAAAAGTGGGTTCCTTGATCACTAATGATCGCTCGTGGGACACCGAATCTGGCAAACAGCCTTTTCAGGAATTTTACAACCACACGGACATCATTGGTGGGACTAGCCATTGCTTCAACCCACTTGCTCACATAATCTACAGCCACTAAGCTATATTTATTCCCAAAAGACGTAGGGAATCACTACTAGAAAATACTTGTTTACTGACGGAAATTTCCGTCAGTAAACGCTTAAATTCCGTCAGTAAATAGGTTTATTGACGGAAGTCTGACGAAAAGAAATCCGTGGGTAAAATACACGTCAAAGATTCTTCTTGACGGTCTTTTGATGGATATTCTGACGGTTTATTGACGAAATTATCCGTCAGCAACTTCTGACGTTTCATTGACATATGTTCCCGTCAAACAAACCTGACATTTTTTCTGACGTCTGGACCGTCAAAATATTTCAACAAACAGGTTGACGGGATTTATTCCGTCAGAATATTTTTCTGTGAAGAAACAATTTCAATGGAAATTTCCATCAATAATACAAAAAGAAAATTAAAAAAAAAATTACAACCTGAATAAATTATTGTACAATAAAATCATACCCTGAATAAAATATAAAACAAAAATAATATAATATTAATTATAAAACACAACAAATAGCTCAAAGCCTCTTTGATCCAAAGTCGTTCATAACAAATGTATCAAAGTTAGCCTAATTATAACTATTACAAAATGATTGGAGAACATCAATACTACAATATTATGTCCACAAAATGTTAGCAGTAAAAGAGAGAGAATCTACCCACTTAATTGTATAAGGATATAATCTACCGATTCATGTTTTGAAACTGCACTTTTCACTCTGCACTTTTTGAAACTCTGCACTTTTCTTTAAAATCTACTTGGACACAGTTCCGCAGTCCACAGGATGGCGAGCTTCCTCCGTGCATTGCAATAACCCAATGGCATATGCTAATTAGTTGGCACCAAAAATTATAATCTAGTTATAGTGGTTAAAGGCATTTTTTCCGATACAAAATCAAGAGGGAGCTAAACATATGATAACGAGAATGAATATAATTTGGACTAAAGGGAGCTAAATATATGATAACGACTGACCCTCGCAAGAACTATTAAACATAATCACAAACACCAACACTATATAGCATGAATAAAAAAAAACAATCATGAGAGCTAATCATACACAATGCACAAAGCATGAAAATTCATTTACAAATTAATTTCAGATGGAATTTTCAATCATATCAAATGTCTGAATTGAAATCAAACTACATCTTAAAAGTAACATATTCATATTATTAGCATAATCCACAATATTAGAGTAACAATAATGCAATTATAGAGCAATATACGAACAACCCAACAGATGTTGATAACAGAAATACAAAAAAAAACTGTGAAGCCTACAATTGACAACATAGGAATTTCCCAGCTCTTTTTGAATACACGATTTCAAAAGAAATATCAAATCTCTCAATACAAATGACACAAGTAATAAGCTAACTTGGAAAAAGATTCTGCTTACCATAATCTTAACTAACCCATCAATTTCTGATTCATATTGCTCGTAAACAAAGAAGGCAGTAAAGGCTGCAAGAAGTTCCAAACAAGGTTATAAAAGTTCCAAACAAGGTTATAAAGGTTATTCAAAAAATATACCAATATAAGTTTAAGAGGGCGAGCCTTGGCGCAACGGTAAAACGTTGTTGCCGTGTGACCTGAGGTCACGGGTTCGAGTCTTAGGAGCGGCCTCTTGCCAATTAAATTGGCAAGGGAAGGCTTGCCCCCAATACACCCTTGTGGTGGGACCCCTCCCCGGACCCTCGCTCAGCGGGGACGCGTAATGCGACCGGGCCGCCCCTTTTTTTTTTTTTATAAGTTTAAGATAGCAGAACAAATTTTATACTTATCCACATGTATCACCACAGTGAATGATTGCAACATGATGAATTTGACCAAGTAGAGAAATACATCAACCTGTACTTGTGAATGAGAATCATTCTGACAAAATTTTAATATAGAAAGGAAGTATTTCTTACGCTTAATACATAATTAGACACCCAAACTTGTCACTTTTTACCATTTGACACCATAAACTTATACTTGAACCTATGACACCTAAACTTGTCAATTTTGGAAATCCGACGCTCTTATTTGCTGACATGTCATGGACGTATTTAGGTGAAAGTTTCACTCAACAGTGTCATTTCAACTTGATAAGTTAGGGTGCATGACAAGTGCAAGTTTAGGACGTCAAACGGCAAGTTTAGGTGTATAATTATGTATTAGGCCTACTTAAAACTACATTTATTTACATATATACCATGTCTACTGACAACAATTATCAATAAAAATACATTTATTTGTCCATTAATATTGCAAATAAGCATTATTTTTCCTCCTCAAAGGCTTGCCTCAATCATGCTTCTAAGTGAAGTTTAGCTTACCAATTTTAAATAGAGTTAGAGGCCATAATACATCCACCTAAGAAATAATTAAAATAGGCATTCATAATTTTATATGAATCAAATGTGAATTGGCTGGCAATTGAAATTAAGCTACAATGGTTTTGCCCCTTCTTCATTGCTTGCTTTGTTGACATCCTTTAATCCTTTAAATCAATATCATGTCCAACAAATAAGCTAACAAGTTACTGCCTTTTAATGGCACTAAAGGTTGGGTATTTTCTACCAATATCTTGTTTTGAGTTCCTGAAGATTGATAGACATCTATACACAAGCAAGAACCAAATAGCAAAATTCACAAATATAAAGTCCCAAAATATTTTTAATTGATGTAGTACCACCAACAAAATAGAAGGAATGACCACATAAGTATATTCCCCTCAATAAAGTTTTTGTTCAACACTTCAGGTGTCTAGCAGTCTGAAGGACAGAATTTCATCACTGAAGAAGAATCTAGTAGCAAATCATTTGCAGCAACCAACGTATATGTTCAATTTGGACATGTAAAGGCTACAATAATCAGTTAAGCATAGATTTAGAGTGATATAGACCAATCAAAGACACAAAGGTAAAAGTAATCAGCCCGTATGCAAAGAGAGAATTCAGCTTAGGTAGAGATTTCTAGTTAAAGTCTAGTAAATAGGAATTCTAGTTATATTCTCCATATCTGAAGAACAATATGTTAAACAAATTACAAGAATCACCTCTAATTGCCAGATCTGCTGCTGCAAAAACATATTGTGCTTGGCCGAGAAACTAGTTGAAGTCAGATCTGCAGCCGTGTAGTAATTTCCATCGTTCAGTTCTCTAGGTTGCAGCTTGTACAAAGAGGCTACAAACCCTAATCCAATTAAACAACAAAAAATCAGCAAGGGAGAAACTGAAGAAAAGAGCTTGAAGAAAGTAAAGGTAGGTTACAAACCCAAACCTATTATTGTCTGCGTCTAAACTCACCGCAGGAATAATCTCTGGAGTGAGAAATAGTTGATGATGGTGTAAAAGTTGCTCAAAGTTCAGTCGTCCATTCTTGAGAGACACAAATCTGAGAACATTAAGAAATTAAAAAACCCAGAGAAGATAAATTGACAGAAAAGAAAAAAGTGAGAGGAGCGGCGCTAGGGTGGTTGAAGAACTCCTGCCACCTTCGCTTTAGATCGGGTACCTGCCGAAACTTGCTACATCCACCATCGCTTGAAGAGCGGCGCCGCCGTTGAGGAAGAGCTGCCATGAAAGAAGTTCTTAGGTTTTTTTTGGTTCAAAAGAAGTCTCTCGAAAGGATGAGAGAATAAATGGTAAACCTAGTGCTGAAATTACATTTATATACCCCAACCAAAATTAATCTCAACCATCTGATTTATTAAAGGTAGATGGACCAGACCAATCCAAGGGATTCATGGATCTGTGCATCCTCACACGTGGCCATCATCACAACCAGTTATATCCAATATTATTATTTTTATTTTTATTTTGAAGAAAGTTATATCTAATATTACTAATTATTAATTTTTTTAGAGAAGTTATATCTAATATTATTAAAATTAATATTCTAAACATTTGTAATTTTAATTTAGGGATAAAGTGTAAAAATACCCCACGTTTATACTTAGAAGTAATTTTATCCCTGATGTCTAAAATGGTGCAATTTTACTCTTAATATTGACAACCATGAGCAATTTTATCCCTAACGTTGACAAGTTGGGTCAATTGGAGAAATTATTTATCAAATTGTCTTTCGGATCATGAATCTTATCATTTATACTTCACATGTGCGTCATTGTATCACTCATTAGTATCAGATTACAAACATATGATTAGAAGTGAAATTTAATATAAAAATTAAAAAATATAATCTATTTTGTACGAGTTGCACAAAAAAAATTCAAAAATTTCACCGAATTTAAAAATATTAATCTTCAATTTTATTATTAAATCACAAAAAATTAAAATCTTTTTTAGAATCAATTTACATGTAATTGGTGCAGAATAAGGAATAAAATATTTGTGTTTTATAATAATGTCTGAAATTGACCAAACTTACCAACGTTAGAGGTAAAATATCTCTCGGCTGCCAACGTTACGAGTAAAATTGTACCATTTTCGACGTTAAGGGTAAAATTACTCTTGCATGTAAACATTAGAGGTATTTTGCACCCTACCCCTTTAATTTATACCTACAATTTTAAATTTGAAAATAAATTTATGCCTACAATTTTAAATTTAAAAATAATTTTTTTCAAAGAAAAAATAAATTTATTAATATTTCAGAATATATAACAGTCATTTAACTAAATATTTTATAATCTGAAAATATGCGGATATAAGATTATTAATAGTTAATTGATATTATACATAATATATACTTAGTCGGTTAATTAATTATTTTACAATTTTGAAAGAATATTAATAATTAAGAAATGAAAAATATGATAAGTAAATAAATATTTATAAGGGAAATTTTAATTGTTCTAAGCACATGATTAAAATTATAAAGATAAATTTATAATTTAAAAGATAAAGTATTTATTTCAAAAAAAAAAGATAAAGATAAAGTGTTGACAGAATAGTATTCCGTCAATAATTCCGTCAGTAAGTATTGATGGAATATATTTTCATCAAAATATAACGTTAGAAATAAAGGCGGGAATGTTCCCGCCATGACATTTTGACGGAATGTTCATTCCGTCAACAAAACCGTCAGACAATATTGACAGAATGCTTTTTGACGAAATTCCGTCAAAATTTACTGACGAAATCATTTCCGTCAGAAAATTCCGTCAAGAATCAAGCATTTTCTAGTAGTGAATGGACCCATAAAATCTATTCCCCAGATATCAAAAATTTCACAAACAACTATGTTGTTGAGGGGCATGGCATTTCTAGCCGAGATATTGCCTGTTCGTTGGCACTCATTGCAAGTGCTAACGAATAGATGGGCATCTTTAAAAAGTGTTGGCAAAAAAAAACTTGATTGAAGAACCTTGGTTGTAGTTCTGCTAGCGCTATGGTGCCCTCCATCTTCTCGGTCATGACAATGGCTTAGAACATCCTGTTGCTCCTCCTGAGATATACATCTTCGAATAATTTGATCAGTGCATAACCTGAAAAGATAGGGTCTTCCCAAAAATAATATTTAATTTCAGAAAAAAAACTTCCTCCTCTGATTAGTGGACATGTTGTGCGGCTTAAGCGAACTCGCTAGGTAATTAGCAATATCGGCAAACCATGGCGCAGGCTGTGCGGCATATAGATGCTTGTCTGGAAAATTTTCCAGAATCTCTGGTTGTTCCTGGCTGCCTTGGTGAGAAATCCTTGAAAAATGATCAGCTGCGACATTTTTCGTTCCCTTTTTATCCTTAATTTCGAGATCAAACTCTTGAAGCAATAATAGCCAGCGGATTAACCTCGGCTTAGCATCCTTTTTCGCGAACAAGTAGCGCAAAGCAGCGTGGTCTGTGTGCACAACTACTTTGGATAACACTAAGTAGGGCCGAAATTTGTCGAAGGCATACACAACTGCAAGAAGTTCCTTCTCTGTAGTGGTGTAGTTCTGCTGGGCCTCGTTTAGTGTCTTGCTTGCATAGTAAATTGGCCTAAACTTTTTCTCTATTCTTTGTCCAAGAATGGCTCCCACACAAGTATCGCTCACGTCGCACATCATCTCAAAAGGTTGCTCCCAATCGGGTCCAGCCAGTATAGTCGAGTTGATCAGCTTGCTCATTAATAGTTCAAACGCCTTTAAACAGCTTGCATCAAACGAAAATTCCGCTTCCTTATGAAGTAAGGCTGACAAGGGTAGCGCAATCGTTGAAAAATCTTTGATAAACCTGCGGTAAAATCCTGCGTGCCCTAGAAAACTTCGCACATCTTTTACATTGGCCGGAACAGCAAGCTTTTCTATTACTTCCACCTTCGCTTTGTCCACTTCCATCCCTTTTTCTGAAATTTTATGCCCGAGAACAATTCCGCCCGTAACCATGAAGTGGCATTTCTCCCAATTCAAGGCAAGTGGGTCTCCTTGCATCGCACAAGCACGGCTTCGAGGTTGTTTAGACAGCTATCAAAAGAGTTTCCATACACAGAGAAGTCGTCCATGAATATTTCTACGGTCCGCTCCACCATGTCATGGAAAATGGACATCATACATCTTTGGAAAGTGGCTGGAGCATTACACAGTCCGAACGGCATGCGTTTGTAAGCATAAGTCCCATACGGACATGTGAACGTTGTCTTCTCTTGATCCTCACTATGAATTGCGATCTGGTTCTATCCTGAATAACCGTCGAGAAAACAATAGAAGGCATATCCCGCTAACCGCTCTAACATCTGATCAATGAAGGGCAAAGGGAAATGATCCTTCCTTCTGGCTTCGTTGAGCTTTCTGTAATCAACACAAACTCGCCATCCAGTTATTGTTCTTGTGGGAACTAACTTGTCTTTCTCGTTGAGGACTACGGTTGTTCCTCCTTTCTTTGGTACAACGTGAACAGGGCTGGTCCACACACTATCAGAGATTGGGTAAATAATGCCGGCATCAAGAAGCTTGATCACCTCTTTTCGCACAACCTCCTTCATGTGGGGATTCAATCTGCGCTGCGGCTGGACAGATGGCTTGTGCTCCTTTTCCATCAAGATTCTGTGGACACAGACTGCTGGACTGATACCTTTTATATCATCGATTTTCCATGCGATTGCATCCTTGTTTCCTTGCAAAACGGCCATGAGCTGCGCCTTCTGATCAGGAGTTAACTTCGAGGATATGATGACTGGACTTCCGCTAGGTGGTTCAAGGAAAGCATACTCGAGGTGTGCAGGCAACGGTTTCAATTCTGGTTTAGACACCGGCACATTTGGTATCTCCGGTGGTTCTTGATGAGTAGGAACAGTAGGATCGAAATGAGGTCTTGGTAGGTTGGATTCAATGGAACAGCCTGTTCCTTCGCATATGTTCACCTCTTCTCCCAATAAAGTCTCCAGAGTGTCATGTTCCTGCAAAGTAGATAAACTTTGAAAATCATCCAAGAAACAACATGTGTTATCATTATTATTTGCACGTCTCATTGCCTCGTTCATTTTGAAAATGACTTCTTCCCCATTAATCCTCAAGAATAGTTGTCCCTCTCCTACGTCCATCAATGCTCTACCCGTGGCTAAAAATGGTCTACCTAGGATAATAGGAACATGCAAGTCTTCATTAATTTCCATTATAATGAAATCAACAGGCAATATGAATTTTCCTACTTTGACTAGCACGTCTTCCACTACTCCCCTAGGATAACATACTGAACGATCGGCCAACTGAATGGACATACGAGTAGGTTGGGGTTCTCCTAATCCAAGTTTAGCATATACAGAATAAGGCATCAGGTTTATGCTAGCTCCTAGGTCACATAGTGCATTTTCAATATTTAGCTTTCCAATTGAACAAGGAATAGAAAAACTCCCTAGATCTTTTAGCTTCTTGGGTAGTTGCTGCTTGTTTTGGAGTATCGATGAACAATCTCTGTTGAGTTGGATCATGGAAATGTTCTCCAGCTTCTTTTTGTTAGACAATATGTCTTTGAGGAACTTTGCGTATGTCGGCATCTGTGCCAACGCTTCTACGAAAGGAATGTTGATGTGCAACTTCCTTAAGGTGTCCAATACTTTAGAATTCTGTTCTTCCAGCTTTTTGTTGATCAATCGCGTTGGATATGGCACAGGTGGAACATACGGTGATGGTGGCTTATACATCTTTTCGCTTTCCCCTTGATCCTGCTTACTGGTACAGGTTGTCTTCCTGGTTTCTTCTTCACTGGGAACAGCCTGTTCCTGCTCCCCTTCGTCTTCTTTGGACATTCCTATGCATTCAGCATTTTCATCAATCGATATTATGTGTTGAGTTTGCTTACCAGATCTCAGGGTGATTGCCATGACATCGCCCTTTGGATTTGGCTCTGTGTTGCTCTGCATTATTCCCTTTCCTTTTGACGTAGATGCAGCCAACTGGTGAACTTGTGTTTCTAGATTTTTAATTGATGCTTGTGTCTGTTTCATGAATTGCATCATCATTGTTTTCATATCTGGTTCTACATCTTCCTTTGGTGGCACAGGTTGTTTGTAATGCTGCTGAGGTTGCCTTTGGTAGTGTCCACCTTGCTGTTGTTGATATCTTGGTTGTTCCTCTTGGTTCGGTTGGCCTGTCTATCCTGAATTCGGATGGTTTCTTGTGGCAGGATTATACGTGTTGGAGTATGGGTTAGGTGGATTCCTCTGATTATATCCTGCGTAATCACATTCTTCCTGTGCGCCCTTTCCCTGCTTAACTTCGGGACAGTTGATGCTGAAATGAAGGCCTCCACAAAAATCGCAAATGTCATTGAATGGTGGTTCGTTGTAAATTGAAGACACATTTATCTTGCCCAGCTGTCTAGCAAGCTGTTCTACCTGACTTGTCAATTTTGACACAACATCTTCATTTCCCATCTTTTTTCCTTCACTTCTGGCGGAGTGCCAGTTGTAACTTGTGCTTACTACCTTCTCAATAAGGTCATACAAAGCCTGTGGCTCAAGATCTTTTGGGTTACCGTTGGCAATGGATTCAATCTGGATTTTGTAGATGTTTGTTACACCATTATAAAAATTCTGCACTTGCATCCACATAGGGATACCATGATTTGGTACCCTTCTCAACAGCTCTTTGTATCTTTCCCAGACTTCTGCTAGTGACTCATCCTCTTCTTGCACAAACCGAGACACTTCGTTTCTCAGTTTTATGGCTTGTCGAGGTGGGAAATATTTCATCAGAAAAGCTCGTGCCATTTCTTCCCAACTTGTGATTGTCCCTGGCTGTAAATTTCTTAGCCAGTTTTTTGCTTTATCCCTTAGGGAAAAAGGAAACAGCTTAAGTCTGATTACGTCGTCAGAAACGCCTCTATTAGATCTGAATGTGTTGCACAACGTGATGAATTCTTGAATATGCCCATTTGGATCTTTAGATTGAAACCCATTGAATTGTACCGAGGCCTGGATCATCTGTATCATGGACCCCTTCACCTCGAACATGTTGTTCCCCTCATTGGGCAACATGATACATAATGAATGTCCCTCTGTGGTTGGTTTTGAATAATCTCTGATTCGCATAACAAGAGGGTTGTTATTCTCTCCTTCTTCTTCTTCTTGGTTTGGTGGAACTGGTTGTTCGGGTGGTACCCTTCTAGCCATTCTTCTCTCTCTTTGTCGTTCTCTTTATCGTGCACGTCGAGCTCCCGCTCTGTTTCGTCTACACGTTCTCTCTACTTCGAGATCGATAGGAAAAACAGGAGGTCCAGCTCTGCGCATAAACTGGTAGAGAACTTATTTTTCCTGCACGCCTTAGTAAACAGATTAAAAACACCCTGTTTCACAGAAATTTCAGATAAATTTTGTTGCTTTCAATCCCCAGCAACGGCGCCAAAAACTTGTTGTCCTGGTATGTGACTCTAGCAATTGTACTAGATACAAGTAATAAAGTGATAAGTCAAGTATCATATCCACAGGGATTGAGATCCAAAACTATCTAGAAAATTGTTGCTGAACAGTGTGTGTGTAAAGGTATCTTCTTAGTGGGGTTGATTGTTTGAGTTTGGTCAGTTAAGACAAAAGAGTGCTACTTCTATGAAAGATATGACAAATAGATGACAGTTTAAAAAGGTAGAACAGGCTAAGCACTGCCGAACAGGTAGTGCAAGGTCATACAACAACCCAACGAATTAGTGACAATACCAATGAAGTCAAAGTATCAGCTTTAATGCCCACTTAAGTCAACTTTCGTGTGTTCTTAAGTTTCTAAGATTTACTAGAACCAATAGCGTCCTAAAGGAACTTTCTTTCTTGCATTAAGATCAAAGCTGCATTTCTGTTAAGAAAACCTTAGACACAACCATCTAACATGTTTGCTTCGAGGTTGCGAGATTGATAGAGATATCAGTGAAGATGCAAGCAGTGCCCTAACATTCATCTATCACATGCATAAATGCCAAAGCACAGAAATATAAACCCTCATCAACACATCATTGGTAAAATACTACACATTCATTGAAAAAGTTATAAGACTTACATCACCGGCCCGGACTAGCCGTGCCCATTCAAAATGGATTACTCACTCATATCAAGCAGTGAGTAATCAGAAGTTCTTGTTACATTCAGAAACTCCATCGGAGCTCTCTTCTATCGCCTAAACAATGACTTTTCTGTTCTAAATAATAATCTCCGATTTTTTTCAGTCTTCCCTTCGCTACCTCTATTTAAAGGAGAAAGACCGGGGCCAAAATTGGTACCCGAAAGTATCCTTACAAAAATAATACAGAAATAAGTCAACTCCAACTAAAACTAAACAATCAGAAATGATTATGGATCCTTTTGACCCTTGAACACTCAAGGGTCGAAACTTCTTGTCATCATGCTACTTTAGGTAATGCCACTGAAACACCTTTTCACCTGCTGCCTCTGCCACGCCCACCTCTGTTCTGTCATTGTCCGTCATCAGATTATCCGGCGTTTGACCGCTGGATCATAGAAAGGCTCCACTCCTCTTTGGCAGTTGCGAAACAAGCTATTTCCAGCATGTTTGGCTTAATATTTACTTATCTGCTAAAAAACATTAATCAGCCCTTCATTCTCGCAATATAACAGAAAAACACCCCAATTCTTGTATAATTATTGTGCTAAACTTAGTCAATTTCATGCCTAACACACATATTAGTTGAGGATGGAGACACGATCAATTGATATGCCAAGGGTTTTTAGCTTTAACGTTTTTTTTTGACGTTACTTGTTCTTAATGCATAAGAGTTTTTGTGGGCCCATGTTTTATACTAGTTTGCATGCTCTTAGAAGAATCTCTGGAACATGGGAGACCTGACCTTAGTGAGATTAGTGAAAGTCACCTTGGTTCTACATGCACGATATTGCTCAATAGGGTGAATCTGCTTGTTCACTTGCCGTCTAGTTGTGCTTCCAGCCTGTTCTCTTTTATCTTGATTCACCATTAATTTATCTTGCATGTTTATTATTAGCTTTGATTTATTTAATGTTTTTATTATGTTTAATTTTAATTATTCAAAATCCAACTTTAAGTTAACCAATCTCCGTTCTAAGAATCTGACTGTTCTATTGAAATGTCCTTGACTTCTACTTGTTCTATCCCTATGGAGATGATAATTTACTTACACTTTATTACTTGTACCTAGCGCACTTGCTAGAGTCACACCCTTTGGGGGACAGCAATACTCCATGTGCCAAAGGAAGAACATTAGGAGAAATCGCCTCAACTAACGCTTGCAATAACGCCTCGTTAAGGCTCAACCTCCTTGAGAAGGCAAGAACTTCAACATATACCCCAACCTTCATAGCATCTGTAGTAATGGGGTTCTAGGATCTCATTGAACATGTCCAGTGGCTCCACGGCTTATCATTGTCTTTGTCTCATTATCATGAGCACATGTGCACTAAGGTTAGAGGCATTCCTGCATCTAAAGAAAACGAAAGACTAATTATCACTACAAGAAAATAACAGTTTACTAACGACATTTTACCAATGATACATATGTCATAGTTATTAGTGAGGACATACCTATGACTTACTTGCAAAAAAAATTAAACCAACATTATAAATGAATATACCAAGAAAATACAAACGACTTAGCAACGACAACTATTACCAACGACTTATGTCGTCTGCAATTGTAATCTCAATATGTGTCTACGCCATGTTGTTGGCATTAAAGACAATATACCAACAACATATTGCAAAATCTTTGTTCCAAAATTAAAAAAAAAAAACAAAAATCCTAATTCCCTCCCACTTATTTCCCAAAATTTCCATCTCCCGCTTATTTCACATATTCGCTCTCACTTTCTACTTACCCTAATTTCTCTCTCCAAGTTTTTGTGGCTCTATTTCCCCATTCTTTGATTTTCTCAATTTCCATGTCTTACCTTTCTCGAACAAGCTCTTAGACGGTAAGACGGTTTCTAATTTTAGATCCCCATTTCCTCACTTTCTCGGCAAGGGCAGAAGGGTTTGCATAGAAATTATAGAGTAACGGTAGAAGCGAAATGGGAAGGAAGAATGGAGTAGATGAGTTCAAGGAATTGGGGTCATATGACTTTGATGCATCAGATCCGTAAAAGAACATGGTTGTGATGCCGAGATGAGGGAGCACATTGCAATAGAGAAGTGGATCGACATAGAGAAAGACTGGATCTTAAGGGAGAAAGTCAAGTGGTGCTACGATATCGAAGTCATTAAACACCTTCAAAAGTGCCACCACCTCGTTGAACAGTATCTTGATTCCACCCACGGGATTGGCTGGGGCAAAGACAATCGTCATGTCTCTCTTCACAGTATTTTTTCTTTGGTACTGATGAAACTTTTTCTTTCATTATCTCTAATTGATTCAGTTTTTGAATTATTAGGTCCCAAGGTGGAGGCATCTGAGTCTGAATGAATTATTTATTCTTTTATGCCCAACTTATATTCAGGTATTTTGAGGTTCTATATAATTGTCTTTGAATTCTAGCAAAGTGTATTGAGCTATTATGATTCTTAATTATTCTTCTACGAGCATATTGTCAATTAATTATGTTTGTACTAGCATAATGTTAGGGTTATTTATTTATTTCAGAAATAAGGGTTGTTTAATAAATTTGGCTTAAAAAATGTTGTGCGCAGGATTAGGTTGTGTCAGCAGAATTTGATTGTAGAATGTGTAGTTACAGTATATATCTGGTTGCTTGAATTGGTTTCGTTTTTTCCTTCGAGCATATTATATGCTCGTCTTATCCTAATAGTTGAGCAACTAGCTCTCAACAGCACTTAAATTCTGTTTTTCCTCAGTTTTCTTAAATTATTCCCAACGAGGAAGAATTCCCATAAGATAGAACTGAGGCTCATGTGGAAACTTGTTGGGCTATGGTGAGAATAATTGAGGCTCAATTCATAGGAGATATCACAAGAAGAAAGTGCAAAAAGCAAAAACTTATTAGAAACAAATGGTTCGACAATTTGAAGAACTAAAATAATGGGTTTAATTTGTAAGCCTTCCTTGTTTTGTTTTATCTGCCATTTTGTTGCTTTCATTTTCTTGCTATAGATTTGATAAAGTAAGTCAAAGCTAGGTAAATAAAGGAAAGATGAACCATAGCTATCATACTAGAGATCTTACTTTATTAGCCAAGATAGTGTTAAGGTAAGAATTTCGCCATAGGTTGGGGAAATTTCTTACACACGATGAATGTCAGGGCTTTTATCGGGATGACTGAAACTGGTGCATGGTAGACCTTAAGTGAACGTAAGATAGAGAGAGGATAGAACTGAAGAATACATTTTATCCATACGAAATTTCAGTAAGAGTCTAGCCAGGTCGTCTCTGAAATACTATATAAATATATGTAACATATCGAATAAAGAATATGAATTGTCTAAAATAACTTTTTCTATCCCGAAAGCGAAGGAGCCGTAAAAAAGAAACTTTCTATTTTTCTGATCTTTCAGAGTCAGGTCCTATCACTCAAAAGTTTGAAGATCTCGGGCCTTCTCATTATCATGGAAATCAGGTATCTAGATCTACTTTTTCCTCTTCCATTGTCTAAGGTATAATCATGCATTTGATTCAGATGGGTTGAACAATTCATGTGATTATTTATAGTTGGAAATTGTATACTCCCGAATTAAACAAAAGAATCCAAAGGAAAGTGTGCAGATTGATTCATTCGTTAATGCCTAGTTGCTTTCACTGGCTAGAACACCTATCTTTGGCTTTCTTGCTCTGGATTCCCAAAATCAGAGGCTTGAAGTGCTCTTCTTTCCCATATGTGCTTTCGTTGACTACTATTTCTTTTCTTCCTATGAACTACACAAAAACAATTATCTACTTCTACTTGCTAATGGTATGTGTGCCTAGTTGCACAATAATTTCAGTGTTTCCATGATATGATCTTTTGATCAGATTTCCCTAACAGGTAGTTGTATTAGATTTTCTTTCTTTTTCTATAACATCCTTATTACAATTTCTTTAATTTGTTCACTGGCTTATATCTAGAATTTTTGTTCTTCATTCACAAAAGGTATCTCAATAGTTGTTATGTGCTCAGTATAATGTTTCAAATTTCAGAAGTTTCATTTGGTTGGTAATGACTTCGAAGTGGAACATATGCAGGGAACAACTGTAGATTTTCAACAAACATTTTTTCATTTGTTCTTTTGTTTTCAAGATCTGTTGAAGTTCTATGTGGTGTGCCTATGTTGGCTACAAAAGCGTGAACAAAACAATGTGCAGATGTATGGTACGTAAGTTGGGAGCTTTAAATTAGTTTTACATGTTTGTTGGTATTTTTTGCTTTACCGTTTTCATCAGTAGTACAAGCCTAGAAAGTCATGTTGTTTTCTAAAACTGGTTTCTCATTAACGCTCTTAAGTAATGCTTTATCAGTTGGATTGAAAGTTGAAGATAAATTCATTGTTAATTAACGGTTCCAAATGATCGTGTCTGGTGGTGCAAGGCGAGTGTGGTGATGTAGCTTATGGTGGCAGTTTAGAGGACCAACTGATAGATGAAGATTATTTGTTTGATCATTCGCTATCAGCACTTGGGCTCTCTGTGATGGATTGGCATGGAGAACTTGCTTGGCTCATGTGAAATTTGAGTAACAGGGGTGAAATTTGAGTAATAGGGGTGCAGGACAAATAAGTATCCGTCTAAATAGTTCATAACATCTTCAAATAGTCTTGATCACCTCCTTCCTCTCTTGAAGAAGGTATTTACTTACCCTCAATAAATGCAGTTTGGACAATAAGTTCTATATTTTGAGCAATCATAAAATTAGTCAATATATTATTGTGTTCCATTCCTGATGATAATATGTTTTTATAAAATGAGTGAAAATGTTGCTTATTTTACTAACGACACATGCATTTAGTTTGAAGCCTTCATCAATTGCTTATTAGGGGGGAGGAGATCTATTTTGAATTATAGAAACTGTTAATAACATGTAATTATATTGTTATAGATATTTTAATAAAAAGTGGAAGAAGTAAGCCATACATAATGTGATGAAGGGAGAGATGGGATGGGACCTTGAATGTTTTTAATACATTATTTAGATTATTGGACCTTTTTTATAGAGAAAAGATGTAATTAATTGATAATAATAGGATCTGATCGGTCCAATATTTAATTCGCAGCATCCTGATCTTCTTTGTTGTGTAGAGAAAAATATAATGGACTTATATTAGGATAGATACATTTGTTATTTTATAAAGGTTCTATGCTAATTTACTTACATGTATTCTGAATATTCTTCCATAGAAACATAACACAATTTTCCGAGTTACTTTCTGGATGAATTTGAGAACAACCAAGGGTCGACGTAGATGGAAAGGTCATTGCCAAAGGAAATGGAACATAAAGAGTGAAGACTTTGATGGTCTACGACAAGCTTCTAATAACTATTGATAAAGGTTTATCTACTCGGTTTTCCCATGTATCACATTCCTAAGAAAATAGACCATATGAGTGATATACGATAATTATTGTGCCGAATGATGTATTTTGAACAATGAAAAATTGCCATATTCAATTTTTTCATGTAACTAACCAATCATATGAGTGATATACGATAATTATTGGGATTTGAAAAGAAAAAAACATTCTTTATAATTTGCTTGTTGATTAAAAGTGTAATATGTACCAATTTATATTGTAGCATTTATATATATATATATATATATATATATAATTTAGTGGCGGCATGCAGAGGATTCGTATTCTTGCTTCGACTTACGATGATACAATTACCAACGACTTACCAACTATATATATGTTAGCAAGGATATATTAACGACACCAATACCAACAACTTAGCAACAACTTTCAGTTTACCGACCATTCACCGACGACATTGCTGATGTCAATTTCACTGATATATTGACAAAAAAATATTTACTAACAACTTACCAACGACAATAGTCGTGGGTATTAACAAGGGCAATAATCATATTGGCTGATCACCTACAATTTACAAATGACACTGTCGTTCCAAATACAAACGACACAGATTCTGTCGTCGGTATTTATTTTACCAACAAGCGATTTGGCTTCGATGTATATTTCGTTTGTATGTCGTTGCTAATTGCGATTACCGACGAAAATACAGTAATTACCGACGACATTGTGTCGTTGGTAAACTGTTAATTTCTTGTAGTGTATAGATAACGAATGAAAACATTTCATGGTAAGGAAGATGCTTCTAGAAGGCTTCTACTTGCCCCAAATAAAAAAAGACGACATCAAATTTCTTAACAAATGCAAGCCACGTCTAGCATACTTACCCAACATCAACACCCTCACTTCAATCAGGAAGGTCACTCACCTAGTCTGGCCATTCGTGATTTGGGGCATTGATATAGTTCATCCTTTCCCCATGGCACGGTACTAGAAAAAGTACCTAATTGTAGTTGTGGATCACTTCTTGAAGTGGGTGGAAGTCGAAGCAGTTTCTTCAATCACCTCTCGTCGAATCATCGATTTCATAGATGATCCATACTCAGCAACTACGGAGTTCCCCACATGATAATAACAGACATCGATAAACAATTTGACTGCCACGCTTTTCAGAACCCACTGTGAGAAGTTATGCAAACTTCAATTCTCCTTGATCTCACATCCTCAAACCAATGAGAAGACTAAGGTAACGAACTGTACCTTCATACATAGGATAAAAACAAAATTGGAAGCGCGAGGAACTTCCTAGGTTATGGGCCTATAGAACCACTCCTAAAACTGCAATTATATGGAATGGCAATTTCTTCCTTAATTTTATGGAATTTTTTTTTATAATTCTTTAATAGTTAAAAACATTTTCTTGAATTTTAAAATGATTTTGGATATTTAAAAAAACAAAGTAAATATTTTTCATCCAAAAATTGAGAAATATTACAAAAACATGGATTAGAAAAAACGACATTCAAAAGCCGCCAAAAATCTGCCTCACACGCCCCCACGTGCCAGCTATACGCTCGACGCATGTGAGTCATGCATGCTATGTATCACGCACTAAATAGGGGGCATTGGCTGGCGGTGTCGCATATTTATCAATCGACATACGATTTATGGTGAGAACATGTCAGACTTTTGGTCTGGCGTGGGACACACGACATATGTAGGCCATGTGTTGTGCCTTCGAATATTTTTTCGATGGGAGATTTTTTAGGTTTCTAATCATGTTGGTAAGCTTCATTTATATTAGGAAGAGAAGAAAATAGTGATTGTGAGTCACATATTATCCCTCGAGATTGAACATAGCAATCTAAATTATAAACTCTAAATTTCAAAACAATGTTTGTAATCATAAGTATTTTTTTTATTTTAAATTATATTTACACATTGACAAAATACAGACTCCAAAATCGAATTGCAACTGTGTAACATGAATTTAAATATCAATTTAGTTCATAAACTATCAAATTAGTAAAAAAAACATAAATTGTCCATCATATGATTTATGGTTTCAATTCAGCTAGGGAGTTGTGTTTTTGGGAGGGCTGTGTTTTGTCAATATGTAAGAATAATTTTTTTAAGATAAATAAAAGCTTGGTTGTAATCAGAACTTAATAAGTAATTTGAAATATTTTATTTTATAAATAAAACATATCACAAACCTCTATTTGTACACTTTTAAACCTCATGTCTCAGTTTGCAAATTTAACAAACCATATGTTTTTTTCCCTAAAATAAATCTAACAAAAGTTAATTCCAATGGATACAAAAACACACTTTTTGCACTAAAACATGGATAAAAAACCACAGAACACGAGATTTGAGGCTCTGATACCAATGAAACACTTAAAGTTAACTCTTACGTTAAAGTTATTCGGGAGGAGATGTGATGATTCTACGAACTAAGTGCAAACTTGAGAGATGGAGCGGTTATGTTTTAGCTTCTCAATTATTACTAGTGCATTAGGTACGTGGATATGACTATTTATTTATAGCCTCCAATTAGATCAAAGTCTAATTACTCATACAAGCTTAATCTGACTCATCTATATTCGAAACAAATATATTTTCAATAAATAATATCAAGATATTATTCTTATTTAGAGAAATATTGATCTCTTTCTTTATGAATTAGCCTTCTGCATGGATTAATTTTGTAATCGTTATCATTAAAGTAACTATTGATTCAACATTTTATATTTGGATAAATTTCTACACTAAGGTATTGTTTGATAAAAAAAAATATTAGTTGATAATATTTAACTTAAAATAAAACTAAAAAATAAGTGCCGAATATAGAAATATTAGTTGACAATGTTTAACTTAAAATATTAAAAAATTATCTATATTCGGCGATGAGGCCTTGTTCACATCTACGCCTCCTTCCTTCTGTCCGACCTCTATGCGGGATAGAGGGTTTTTCGACCTCTTTCTTAAGATTGATCTGTGTTTGCATTTGTGGTCTTTTCCCTCCATGCATTAACCTGTTCGGCCTGCAATCCCAATAGAAAAATCATATACTAGGGCGCTCTCCTCATCGTCTTCCCTCCACTTTGTTAATTCCCCGGCTGTCATCTCTAATGAGGGTGAGTTTAAGTCCGTTAAAATAACACAGGTTGCGTTTGATAGACGTGTGCATATGTGTTGCCACTCTCTGATAGGGCGTGTTGTCCTTGGCAAAGGGGATAGCCCATGGAAACTCGATGACTTGTGTAAAAAGTTAATTTTATTGTGGGGTTTGCAAGGAAAATGGCGTCTGATCTCTTTAGGGAAAGGGTTCTATCATATTCTTCTTCCATCTGAGGAGATTAAACAATCTATTTGAAGTCGTGGTGTTCTAAATTTAAAGCCGGGAATTTTTTGTCTGCAAACCTGGACACCTAATTTTGACCCTAACGTTCAGAAGACAACTAATGCCTAAGTTTGGGTGCAATTTTATGAATTGCCATGGGTGTATTGGGTCCCTCAGATTTTGTCTTCTCGTTGCATCGGGGGGCTGCTCTGTATTGACCATGCAACTTTGGCAAGTGATTTAGGCCATTTTGATAGGCTGCTGATTGATGTTGATCTTAACACTCCATTGCCAACTTCGGTTTGCGAATTGAACGGGATGGCAGCAAATTCTGGATCAGGGTATCTTATGAAAACTTACCTAGCTTTTTCCATATCTGCTCCTCGGTGGGTCATATGGCCTATCAGTGCAAGCAAACCACTATATCTCCTTTTAATACCAATTTTTATCTAAGCATTTTTTCAATAAATAATATCAAATTTCTTTCTAAGCATTTTTACCAAATCTCCTCTAAATCTGAGATTTCCGGTATTTTTGACAATTATAAGTCGTTTCCAAATGTATTAACGCTCCTTTAAATCTGTAGAAACTCAAAAATAAAATCAAAATTAAATAAAAAGTTAACCTTAAAAGCTTTCCTTTAACTAAAAGTTATAAAATAGATAATTTATTAAATCAAACATATGTGCATAAACTAAAAATAAAAATGATAATTTGCAAACAAAAATTAAAAATATTTACAGAAACAGATTAGAATATGATAATAATATTGTAGAAACAAATAAACAAAATTAGTCTTCATCTTTATTAATGCCAAGTGCTCGTGCTCGTGCTTGGTTCAGTTTGATATGAATGGTGATGGAAAAAATAAAATAAAGGTGATGGAAAGAAAGAACTTGATTATATCCGCCGGAGAACCGAGCGGTGATGGCGTGAATTTGAACATTCTACAAAATCTCCTCAACTTTGTCGATTTTATCAACCTTTTGCACCCAAAAGTGTATTATTGTCATCCACAAGGCCAAGCCGTCTCAACACTTGCTTCCAACCCGCAACTTCTGAGTTATCAGTAGTAGTACCTTCATCATCATCATATGTTTCCTAATCACTTCCCACTATATTTTTGCCTCGGCTAGAAGTTCCATCCTCATAAAAAATGCACAGCCAATAATTTTGCAGCTTTTTTGTTATATGGGATAAATGCCCCCGGATCTTCAACCAAACCAGCCCTCTTGAGAAAATCAAAGTTCAAGCAAATGTTTATGAACATTTTTACTGACTCTACAAGTAACCAATTCCTTCCTAGCGGACAAGATAATTCCAGTTACATTATTACCCATTCCTACTTTCAAAGTATGTGATCAGGATGCTTTGAAAAGTGTGGCAAATAAAATGTCAGTAGAATCAACAGCTTTTCCCTTTCTGATATATCCGTATGAGAAGAGTCTCTATGGTGATGATCTGCTGTTTTCTTAACCCTTGGAATGATGTTTTTCTTTATGAAGATAAATATGGCAAAAGATGGTGTCTGAAGGAAGACATAGTTTGAAGGAGATGGATATTGAGTAATGGAATCAAAAGTTGAAAGTGATGTAGTTCGAGAAAAAGGTTATTATATAGATAAGAAAGGAGTTATTTGAATTAATATAGGAATTAAATTAGTGTTCATGAAGAATTATGATGTTTGGTGAAGGGTTAGGTTTATATAGAAGAGTTAAAGGTGTTTGTGAAGATTGAAAGTAGTTGGGAAAAGAAAAAAAAATTCTTTGTGAAAACCATCTGTCATGTTCCTGACGCTGCAGTTGCGGAACATGATAGGCATTTTTCTAAAAAATTCTCTTCTTCCAAAGTTGTATCTGTATCCTCAATTTATTTCTTTAAACCTCTTCTGTGAATTTGTACACGTGATCAAATCTCCATTTTCATTCTCTTTGAGAGAACTTCGTTCATTTCCTGTTTATCTATAAACAATCTAAATGCAAACATTAAATAACAACAATGATTTAGTCCTAATGACTATCTTCAATAAATAAATACAAACTATAAAATAAAATAAACAAATAATACATAAACTCTGTATAAGCCTATAAACCAAGATTCAGAATAAACTAAAACAATAATAATTAACAAATCAATTTGGTGTTCCCCAGCAACGGCGCCAAAAACTTGTTGGTTATTGTTCAAGTCCCCGACAACTGCGCCAAAAACTTGTTGGTGGTTTTCCACAAGTATACGGTTTGCACATTTAAGTAATAAAAGATATCAATCCCACAGACAACACAATTGATACTTAATATATATTATTTCTTTATTCGCTTTCTCGAGGTTTATAGAAAATTGATATTTGTGAAAAAAAATTCTAATTCTAATTACAGAAATTAAATCTAAACTACAACTTATTCCAAAGTTAATTCATGCTAAGCCAAAAACACAACTTTAAACTTTGCTTTGTTTAAAATAAATGTAATAAATTACCAATTGATTCAATTAGAGGAGTTAAACTGTTATCAATCTTTTCTTTTGATCTTAGATTGAAAACATTAATCAAATTCAGAATCTAAACCCGATTACTTGAATTACCGCAATGACCAAATCTAAATCCGAATTTGCTTAAGTGTTCAACAAAGTTTGCATGTTCGAATACCAAATTTCTTTCTAAGCATTTTTACATATAAAACCCAATTAATAATACTTAAAGAATATTGTTAAATCAAACTTTAAGTAAAACAAAGTTAAGATGAAATTGAATTAAAAGATATATTATTATTATGAGTCATAAACATCACAAGTTTAACAAAGAAGAACAAAATTGAAATGCATTAAAACAAAGTAAGAATTCAGGGTTGGCAGTCCTTTACTCTACTTTGTAGGTTCGTCACGCCTTGGTTCGCCTTTAATTTTGGATCTTCTTGTTGAGTCTTCGAAAAAGAAATCTCTCGATCAACTTCGAAGCATAAACGTAACTTGGATAAGCCTAACTCTAAGTACTAGATATAGTCACTATTCAAAACGAAGGCCGCCTAGGCCCTGCCTAGGCGCTCGAAATCGAGAATTCGCCTCGATTTTCTACAATTAGTCTCTCTAGGCGTTTTATTGACTCCTAGGCGATTTTCAGCCGCTTGGATACCGCCTAGGCCACCTCGACACCGCCCAGACCGCATAGGTACCGCCTAAACGATAATGAACAAAAGCATTTTTAATTATAAATTTATTTTTTTGCTTTATTATAATTCATTTTTAAGTTGTTTCAATGATATTGTTGTTGAAATGTTGATGTTTGCACAATTTTAAAGATATATGTTACAAATATACGTGTTTTTCTATATTAAATAATTTCATATTACTATTTTTAAATAGTATAATACATATTTTAATTGAATTTATACAATTATTTGTTGATTAATAAATAAAAAAATATAAAAATACAAATCCGATTAATCTCCGACTAATCACCGATTAATCTCTGACTAATCCCCGATTAATCTTCGAGGGCCCTGTCCACCCGACTAGCGTCTAAGGTTTTTTACAACCTTGGATATAGTACTAGAAATCATAATGTATGTAATAATAAGAAAATGTACAACTCTCTTTGTACAGAATTTTCCTCATTTTGTAATCTCCAAAATGTGTGCTAGAGAGGCATGTCAGTTGGTGAAGAGTAGTCTCTATCCGAATGAAAGGATGCGTCGCTTGGATGAAGACAAGGATGGAAAAATACATGAACTGCTTGCTGATGCGTACGAGATTCAAGAATCTCGATCGCGACACGCGAGGGAGAGGGGGAAGATCAACGCGCTCCTTTTACCAACGCGAGTCTCTACCGAGATTCTGGTAATCTCGACAATGACAGAAACTTTGATTTTTGTTCTTAGAGAATTGTTTCAGCTTCTCAGATGCGGCTTCCAATTCTCGGACGTGACTCTACTTGAAAGCTTGCTATTTTGCTCAATTTATATCCATTTTTGCTCCGATTAAACCTTTTCCAAATAATTAATACCTTGTAAACAAACATCAAATACTTACGTAAAATCTTTCCAAAATAAAATAATTAACACACAATTTACATGAAATCAAACACAATTGTGCATGTTAAATTAGGTACATTTTGGACTTATCAAATCTCTTACACTTGAGTTTTTACTAGTCCCGAGCAAAGTTATCATCAATTTTTTTTCTTTCAAACGATCTTAAAAATATGATTATATTCCCCATAAACATTTTTAAACTAGTTAAACTAAAAGATGAATCTCATAATGTAAATTTATACACAAAACATCAAACGTATTTCTTTTTTTTCATGTTTTCATGTTTTTCCCATTTTTTTCATTTTTTTTTCGTTTTTTCGCTTTTTCCGTTGTTTTCCTCGTTTTTGCTCTTTTCTGTTTTTCTCATGTTTTTCGTACTTTTTCTCATTTTTCTTTTTTCTTGGTTTTCATGTTTTTCTCATTTTTAGTTTTTTCGCCTTTTTTCGTTTCTGATTTTTGCATTTTTTGTTTTTCGTATTTTTTCTCATTTCAATTTTTTCACATTTTTCCCTTTTTCATATTTTTTTTGTTTTTATGTTTTCATGTTTTTTTCGTATTTCCCATTAGTAATAAAAATACAAGGGTTAACCATAATAGAGATTCATGCCTCTTTTGTTCATAATGTCAGTTATATAAATTTGTAAAGAAAAATTAAATAATGTATTTATCATTCCATTATGATAAAAATGATATGACTAGCAAATCTTCCAGATATTCAGAACTTGGATCCAACTGGAAAGTGAAGAAGATATTGGACCACTATATATAATATAATATATATGGTCCATCAAACATGGCATATGGTGTGACACTGTCACTGTAAATAGGGGAGAAGCTAATCCCTTTTTTTTTGCAATTCTTATCCACCAATTTTCTCTAATTGAAAATAGGAATTATATATGAAAATTACTAAGAAGAGAAAGTCTAAAGTTACAACAAATATGTGGAATTAAATAATGGGTGAGGTCAACGTAGGACTAATTGAGATAATTATAGTATACTAGTTTTATATCAATTAACAAATAAAATATAACACTCAAAAATATAATATAAAAAAATTTATATTTAAGAGTTTCTATTTGTTACTGTTCGGACATTTATTTATGTGGACATATTTGTGAAAATAGAAAGTTGTAAATGAGATCATTAAAAATACATATTGATGCGATCAGTCTTGATCACATGCACCTTAATGAGCCTGTAGAATTTACTCATTCACCGTTAGATCTAGGCTTATTAGAATTCTAAGGTGGAGATTCAAAGCATCCTGAGGCTTAGAATTAATAAGCCTATATCTAACGGTGAATGAGCAAATTCACTTGCTCATTAAAGTGCATGTGAAAATTCGTGTTGATGTGATATGGATTCTACGATAAGGCATTACATCTGAAGTTGCACATGTTCAAACATGAAGGTTATATATCTCCAACGAGTGCATAATTTTGAGTTTGAAACATGTTTATCGAGCCACTATCTAACGACCCGGTCCGGATTGAATGGCATCAGGATAGAAGGCCTAAGCAATGATCGACCCTAAGGAATTGCAATAAGAGCAAGAATGAACTGAATCCCATATCGAAAATGGAGAGAGTGATTGTGGCTTATTTATTAGTAAGGTGAGAATCCAATACATGCAAACGCATTTTAAAGCCGTGATGCCCAAGGTGTTGGATTTGGGTCAAAGCAGACAATATTTACATGGTATTAGGTAGAGGTTGTTACAATTTGCATCAAAACAGACTCTTTACGTATGATATATGGTTCAGGGACGAACCAAATGGAAGCTGGTGGGCCTGTAACGACTCGGTCCGGAGTGGATGGTGTCGAGATAGAAGGCCTGAGCAAGGAGCGGTCCTAAAGGATAGCGATGGGGGTAGAAATGAACTAAGTCCCACATCGAAAATGGAGATGGAGATTGTAGCTTATTAGTAAGGTGGGAATCCAATACATGCAGACGCTTTTTAAAGTTGTGAGGCCCTTTATAGTTGTGACAAGTAAGAAATTGAATTAATGTAATTAGGGTGAGTGGACTCGTCATTATGATATAGGCCACCGTTTGGAGAAGTGGTGTTACTACCACGACCACGATCTCGGGTGTTGGTGCGAATTGTGTAGTGAATAGATGGAGAGAAGGACGAAGTGGAATTCTCATGGGACAATTATCGTTTGTCACAATGGAGAAGTCCCGTCAAATCATTATTTGAAACTCCAAAGTACGAACAAAAGGCCAACATGCAGTCCCGGGCCATCTAAAATTGTTTCAACCAAGTCGTCTTCAGTAACTAGATGTTGGAGGACGGTGAGTTCATCACTAATTGATTTAAATTTTTACAAATATGTAAAGGTAGTGTCATTCTCTCTACAGAGATTTTGAAGTCGATGCTTGAGGTCACGAACCTTTGACCGAGAACTAGTTGCATAAGCTTTTGTAACTTTATTCCATGCGTCTGAAGCCATTTTAGCCCCAAAAAATTGAGCGAGAACACATGCCGACATGGAAGAGATAATTAAACTCAGGTCCTAATGATCATTTTGCTCCCAAATTTCAAGTTCCGGATTATCAGCTCCAGAAGGCAGCTGTTTCGGGGGCAATGTGTGGGTTTGCATCAATATGACGTACCAACTGTTGCCCTTTCAAGAGCAGCATAATCTGCATTTTCCATAGAAGGTAGTTGGTAGTTGTTAGTTTTTGGGTGATTTGGATCGAGATGGTGGTAGAAGGGAGAGAGTCGACCGACGGTGCGGTGGTGTTGTGGCTTGTAAAGGTGGTTCCATTTTCTGCCATGATATATTTTTGTGGAAAACGATCGAGTGCTAGGAGGAGAGAGATTAGAGTTGTTAAATCACAAAAAATATATGATACCATAAAGAATCAAACTCGCAACTGATTATTCTATTGATTAGAGTTAGCTTCAATAAGCTTTACATGATAAGATAAGTTACAACATAATAATTGTAATTCAAATATTAAGAACAAATCAAAGTGTATATAATTAAGTATGTAATTAAGTATGTAATTACACAATTAACTTTATTTTTCTCACTAAAAAATAACTCATGGCTAATAACAACAACAATTATCGACTAATTATCAACAAACAACCAGTTGAATTAAATATTTTAAACTAGCAAATCGTGGAAACAAATATTTTTTAAAAGAAAGAAACAAATATCTTTTTTCTATTTAATCAAACACAATCTATTTTACTATTTGAAAAAAAAAAAAATACAGGCTGATATATTTTTCTGGTTTAAAAGAAACAATTTTTTTTTTTTTTTGTCAAACATTCTTTTTGAAAAAATTGGGAACTTTTGAATGGGTTAACACAGAGGGCAAGAAACATGAATGGTTATGATATTTGGATCTTTGCCTTTTTTGGTAAGATAAATCATTTTGTAAAGTTCCATAAATGGAGAACCAGAATATTGATTAAGTGGGTGTAGGTGTGGGTGTGCCTGCATTATTATTATTAGGGTAATTAATTTATTAGTCCCCATATTTTGACAAAACACACTGTTTAGTCCCTGTATTTTTAAAAACACATGGTAAGGTCCCTAACCTTTTTCTCAGTGAACTGTTTAGTCCTTCCGTCTGTTTGTTACATTTTTTACCGTTTATGACTTCGTAAATGACTAAATTACCCTTTACTATTTACTTTCAAACTTCAGAAGAGTAATCCAATTTAGAAGAAGAAGCTATTTGCATGGAGAACAATAAAAAGAACAGACTCAACGCTTACGAATTTGAACGATTAAGAAGAAAATTAAGAACAAGAACACTCAAAGTTGATTTCAGATGCATTAGAGTTTAAAGGAAAGCAAAATAAAGGAAAAGAAGAACACAAATCCAAATTGACTAACAGAATCTTCATGAGAGTCTAACGGCAGGGACTAAACAGTTCACCAAGAAAAATATTAGGGACTAAACAGTTCACCGAGAAAAACGTTAGGGACTTTAGTGTGTGTTTTTAAAAATACAGGGACTAAACAGTGTGTTTTGTCAAAATATAGGGACTAATAAATTAATTACCCTTATTATTATTATTATTATTATTATTATTATTGTTGATTGGTGGGCCTTTAATTATTTATATATGGATATGGATAGAGTCAGAATGAATGCCAATAATCTCATTCTCTTTTTATTTTTTGGTTTCAATAATCTCATTCTCTTAATTTCTCCCAACTAAACACTTTGCATCTCAAATTAAAAAAAAAAAAAAAAAGCAAAAAATGGGTATATAATGTTGGAAAATTTTAATTAAAATGATTTGTTAATTTTAAAACCAACAAACACCTCCTTTTATGAACAGTCGTGTCTTTCATGAACAGTCGTGTTCGTACGTAAACAGTCGTGTCTGTCCATGTACAGTCGTGTTTGTTCGTGAAATGACATATCCTTTCGAGTTCTATTTATATAGAATGGATTGTCAAAATTTACAAGTTGCCAAAAAGCTGTTATTGAAGTTTTTCAAAATACTCTTTGTCTGTTTACATTGTTCTTGTTTTCCTACTCCGGTGATAACTAGGTTACACACATTTTGAGTTCGCTTGCGTAATCTGTTGTATCCTGGGAGGCGACCGTCAATAGCGACGACATCTGTCTTAAGGAAACTGCTAATACAGGCTTCAGATTTATCTATCTCTTTCCTTTTACTTTCCAGTTTTACTGTTAATATATTTTTCTGTGTTCGTTTTATTTTTTTGGTTAATCACATCTAATATTTTTAAAACAGACGTAGTCGTTTGTCTAACATATAAGAACCAAATAAAATAAAAAGTTACTCTATCATTACACTCTCTTCCTCTCCTTTGCTTTTCCAATACCGTCACCGTCACCGTCACCGTCTCAGTTCTTTCTTTCTATTTATGTTTTAGTCTGTGTTTTTTTAGTTTCTGATTTATCTTTTCTTGTTAGTTTAAAGTCTATATACTTTCTCGAATCTCTTTTTCGTCAGATCTACACCTGTTAGATACACTTTTACCGTTTATTCTTTTTTCGATCTTAGCAACAGCGGAAAATGTTCATCTTGTACGCACTGCGTGGTTGCAAAAAAAAGGATTCAGATCCGAATGTCCGGAAGAAGTTAAATGAAGAAGAATGAATTACTGTTGTTTTTCAATGGGATTCGACTTACGAGGAGTACATTATTTCTATTTTTGTTGTATTTGTACCTTTTTATGGTTTTTATTGCTCTTTGTAGTCTTTTTCTTGCTCTTTGTAATCTATTTTCTTCCATTTGTAGATCTTATACTGACTGTAGTCTGTATGGATGGAAAGTTTTATCGTGTTGTATTTGTACCTTGTGATTTAATGGAATGAAATATGGCATTTTATAAAAAAAAAAAAACAAAAAAATAGTTACAGAAATAGCTACCAAACAGCTACAAATTCAATAAATCGTCATTTTTGGAAACAAAAGATTACAATTTCCTATCCAAAACCCCATAACTAAATATAAAAAAAAAATTAGGATTTTGATATATTCGGTTCTTAGATGTAAATACATTAACTTATTAAATGTTTATATACAGCCTAAAGCTGCATATATCAAAACCACATTATTAATTAAGAGGATAATTTATTGGTTTACATTGTTGTCTATGATTAATTTAGGACGAATACTTTAGTGTAAAATTTATATATTGATAATATGATATCACAGTTTGATTCCTTCCCTACAACTATTATTGATAATTTGGCTATAAATTCAGATTTATTTGTGAATTTATCTTTAGTTCCATTGGCAGAAATTAAATTGCTAATTGAGGGAAGAGATCCCACGTGCGAAGAATGATAAATCTGCAATATCTAAGTGGCCAAGAAACAAGGAAAGAGGATAAAGTGAAAAGAGAAAAGAAAATAGCATCAATATTGAACACACATTTCCTATCCACAAGAATATGCATCTATATTACATATAGTCCGAATAACATCTTTTAAATTATCAAAAAGAAAAAAAATCATCTTTTAATTTTAATTTTACATGTATCATGCATGGATATTGATAACTTGCTACCTGATCGGGGTTACATGTCTAAATCATGATGTTGATATGATGTTGTATTGTGCATGCAAAACAGTATGCAGGTCAAACGGAACCGAAATTCAGTAAATCTGTTCTGATACCTAAGTCACTTTCTAATTTAGGACTGAATGGAAAGGTATGGACCAATTTAGAGATAGTAGCTAACGTACCAATCTTGTGTATATACATGTGCATTTATAGTATTTGATTAGATTTAAGGTTGTCATCTTCTTGGGGAATCCTTACGGAGCTAGGATTCCTGATCCCTTAAAGAGTCCGAATCTTGGGATGAATCGTTTGTCTCGTAGGATTCTAAAAGATTCATTGAAGCTCTAAGGTTAGAATCGTATAAGTCGTGATAGACCTTCACTCGTTGGGCTTAGGCCGTAGTGATCTTTTCTGACTTGTTGAAGTGAGACTGGGGCCGGCTTGGACATGTTTGGGCCCTTATTACACTTGGGATTGGACCGCAATGAAGATAGTGATGACATCATGATGCGTATTTTACGTATACATGCATGTGAAGGCAAGTGCACCTTAATCGTGTATCAAGTAATAAAGTGAAAGTAGAGTATCGTTCCCACGAGGATTGTGATTATAAGTACTAATCTCTTTTCTTACTATCTATTATTTAAATAATAAAAAGGTAGAGTTTGTTGGGTAACCAAGTTAAGACTTAATTAAGAAGTGAAATGAAAATTGTATAAATTAGGTGAGAGATTACTTATAATGAAAGAAACTAAGGCTTCTAGCTTCACTTAACCTCTTGGCTTGGTAATAACACTTAACCCCTTTTAAGTTGTTTTATCCTTTCTAAGATGACGATTTTTCTTATTAACTAATAGATTCTCGAGATTGGTTCTAAACTCTTGATTAATTATTTCACTTTGGTCCGGCTTAAGTAATTAATCTAAAGAAGTATTAAGTTTTATTAAACTAAACCTTTTTAACTTTATTTTGGTCCGGCTAAAGTGATTACATAAGATTCAAGAAAACCGCTCGAGTAATTAGTTCTTAACTTTCGATTAATTACTTCACTTTGGTCCGTCTCAAGTAATTAATCCAAAGAAGCATTAAGTTTTCTTAGTTCCAAACCTTCGATTTATTACTTCACTTTGGTCCGGCTCAAGTAATAAATCTAGGATTTGTGATTAAATTCATGAAAAACTTTGGAAAACCAATAAGCCACACTAAATGATCATTAGGTCCAACTTATGAGTTTCGATTAATCAATTTAATCACAGCCAATATAAACGATTAATTATATTCGAGTAGGGATTTGGTCCATCTCCAACAAGCATTAAGAATCATAAGTTAGTTCTTAAAAAGGATAAACATAGTTTAAATGAGTTAAATATAATTACCATATAATTAAGGTTAAGATCCGCTTTTAGCCTTAGTTAATGGGGTTTTAGCCCATGATTAGATTAAAACACACCTTAGAAAGATAGATAATGGAGTTCATAATAATAAAAGAGATTAAAGTTTAGAAGAAACCGTAATGATGATTGCCGAACGAACTTCTTCGGTAACATGAAACTTACTTTTATTTGATAAACTTGTGCACAAACAACAACTTAAGAACAAAAAAACAATTACAGCAACAAACACAAATGATTCTTAAAGAGAAGAATCAGCAAAGTAACAATATAGAGGGAAGAATTAAACTTAAGCTTGATGTGTCCTCAAATGGCTCCCAAGGTCTCCTTTTATAGTAAAATGGCACATATGCTTCCAAAGACCAAGTCTCTTTATGTCCCCCAACTCCATAATCTTCCAAATTTAGCTTTAAAGAGGATGGTGGAAGACTTTGATAATTTAGGAGTTAAAATGTGTGAAGGTGGGAAAGCAAACCTAGGCATGTTCATCAACTTAAGACAATATTTTGAGCTTGTTACACTTCAAATTTGGAGATGATCATTGTTAGTCATTTTTTCATCTTTCTCTTAGCTTTCCAACTCATTTTGAATCGCCTCAATCCGAGTTCTTATGAGGGAGATACGATGAAAATACAAAATGTGTCAAATCTGCCCTTAGTGTGAACAATTAGACTTCCACTTACAGCACCCACCTCGACGAGGTGCTCTTGCACCCCCACGAGATGCAGGGATTTAAGTGAATATACTTCACAAAATCCCCTCCTCGACGAGGTTGGGATGCACCTCGACGAGGTGGAGGGATTAAACTGAAAATTTGGCTTTTTCGGCTCTCTTTTGCTTTCGAAACTTCATTTTGAGTCTCGACTTTGGCCATTTGTGATGAAATCTTATGGAAATGCCTGAAAACACACGAAAAGAGACTTAGATATATAAAATGAAGAAAATATACAAAAACCATTATTAAAACTTATCAAAATATCACGAAAAATGTATTAATTAAGTATGAAAAATGTTATAAATCGCGACGATAACGCATCACACATGTGACATCATTTAGTCTGATATAAGATGTCCCCCACCTTATATTCATTAAGACATTCTTCCAGGATTCTGTTGTAAAATAAACCATTTATAAAAGGGGTATTTTGTTATTTTGCTTCAAGCCATCATTCTTTCAAAATCATCATGGAGCTATATTACGCTGACATGTCGGCTAGGGGAGGGGTCTGGGATCTCGTGTTTTGGTGGCTCTTTAATGAGAATGCCTGGATAATGTCAGAGACGCTTCATTTGCTTTGAAGTCTTTTGGCTTTTCTTTCCCCCTTTTTATCTTCCTTCTTTCGTTCATTTCATTCTCATGTCCTTTCCTTCTTTCTCTAAGGTTTTCAAACTTCTTGCTTTTTCCTTGTTTTTACTTTTGCTGTGATAAGCCTATCCACCTTTTCTCCTATCTACCATGGTTCGCGATGGAACCTCTTAAAGTAAGAGTAAAGGCTTTAGCAAAAAGAATAATCCCAAAGATGAAGAAGTTGATAGGTCCTCAAAACCCTAAGTTTTTCACTTGAAGAACTTCGAACAGCCTTCCACTTTTGGCGATTTCACTATAGTCACCCTAGTGTCGAATTTCCCTGAATTTTCTCATCTTGAAGTTAGGGTTCCTTCCCTGGACCAGGTGATAACCGAAGCGCTGGAGGGCCATTTAGGCTTTTATGAGACGCCTTCCTTTTTCTAAGAGCATTTTGAATGTTTTGGGGGAACTTTGGATTTGCCATGCTCAGCTATCTCCTAATGCCTGGCTCAACCTTTTAGGTTTGGTCAAGGTTTGTGAAGATTTGGAGTATGCATTGATAAGGTATCTTTTTCATCATATTTGGACTCCTATGTGCCAACAAATCGATAATGCTCTGCATATTTCAAAGCTTCCTTCTAGGCTGCCTTCTTTTATGAATGACAAACCCTCGAACAATAAAAACTTCAAGCCCTAGTGGTTTTGGATTTTTCTGCCTAGGGATGAGAACATGAAGATTTTAGGAGATTCTCTAACCCTCTTGATTTTCCTTTCCGTTGCTCTTGGAATCCGGCGGTTATAGTAAAGGATGCCTTTCGAGATTCAGCTCTCCCTCCCCTTTCTACTGATGAAAGTGGTATTTTGAATATTTTGCTCAATCTGCACCTTCGCTTCTCTAAGGATCAGTTGGTGAGTCATTTGGAGCAAAGTAAGCGCTTTTTAGTGTTGGATGGGGAGCATAGGGTTCATCTGGAAGCGACCCCCTCCTATAATCGTATTCTTGCAGGTAAGTGAATGTCTCCTTATTTGCATTTTTTATCATGTTAATTTTGATATGGATAATGTTTTTCTGATTGTTAGCACGTCATTTGGCGGCCCAAAGACGTGCTAGTGAAGAGGTTGAGGCTGCAGCGAGGTGCACCGAGGTCGCCATGCTTCTGGCTGAGGAAGAAGCTGATAGTGTTGGTCCCGTGTAACGTGACAATATTAGTTCCAAAGGGGGGGGTTAGGAACTATTTAAAAAATTTCACGTCTGGCTGACTGTTAATTTTTAACTTAGACTTTCTCGAAGTCTTTTAGCACGGTGATACTGAGTAAGTTTTAGATACACGCTTAGTCAACAGGTGACTAAGTCTGAATCTGTCCTTGAGTCTATTCCTGAACTCAGCTTCTCAGTTCACTCAACTCAGCTTATGTTCTTTTTAGCGTTTAACTAGGCAGTATTATAGCAAGCAATAATTTAAGGAGATAAGGGTTAGAAAGATATTACTCAGCAGACGTATCCTGGTTCGGCCTCTCCGCCTATGTCCAATCCCCGGAATTCCTTCCGAGCTTTTCAGAATCCTCTACTGAGCTCTTTAAAGGTAGAGCACAAACCTTTTACAATAGAAAGATGAGTATACAAGAGTACCTTCCTCTATTCCTCTACTCACTCCTATTTTTACTGCTGAGTACTATGACCGAGTACTCAGCTTCTCCTTTCTATACTTCTAGAAATGATAAGTGTTTGTTTGTCCTAAACAACAATTGCTAAGACACTTTAGATGAATTAGATCACTCTAGACTTTTACACAAGATTGGAATTGGTGTAAGATTTGCTTTGCTTTTCTCACAGAACTTCGAATAAGAATTTGGTCAGCGTTTCGACTTAATTGAAGATCTGCATCGAATGAAGCGTTTGAGTGGCCTATTTATAGTTACACTTGATGCACCGGTAATTTTGAATTTCGAAATAACCGTTGGAAGGAAACGGCTTCCTATCGCTTTCACTCATTACGTGCTCGGCCAATCAAATTCTTGTATCTTCTGTCTTCGGCAGTGCTCAGCAGCTTTTCGTCAGGCAGAACAGAGTGTCTCCACATTTAGACAGCTTTCTGCATCTTTTGAACTTTACCCAAAGTAGAAATACTTTGTCTTCAAGTTTGTTCAGATCAGCCGCTGACCTGACTTCCTTGTCGCTCAACTCAGCAGCTTCGCCTTGAAGCTTTTGGTCGAAGGCTTCTCGATCCTTCTCATTGCTGGGCTTGCGTTTTGTTCAGTACAAGCTGCGTTTTGATCTTGGGCCATGAGGCTTTCATCCATTGACTTGGGCTTGACTTTCTCTTGTGGGACTTTGGGCCTTAGAACTTAATGTCTTATGGATTAAATGACTCAACATTGAACAAACACATTAGTATGAATAAATCAAAGCATTTAAATTTAATGTGTTAGAATATTTTTATCATGGAGATTTAATTCTTTGTTAAATAATTTTGTCAAATCAAAATCATGTGGAAAGGTGTTTCAACAAACTCCCCCATTTTGATGTTGGCAAAAATATTCAATAAGGAACTCAGTGTTGAGCTCCTCCATGATGGTTGACCTTTTCTTAACTTCTTAAGATTCTCCCCCGTAAGGGTTGAACCACTGACTTAGTTTTACTTTAAACATTTTAAGGTTTAGTCAAGTAAGTCTAAGGTCAGTTTTAAGGGTAGGGTCAGCACTTGGAACATTTTCACTTTACTCAGTTTTGATATTTAGTTAAGCGGAAGATTAAGTTCAGATATCAGAGTGGAAGTAGTCTGAGTAAATTAGTTGGGGCTTAGTAGTTTTACTCAGTGGCCAAGTACTTGATTAATATTTATGTTCACAAGTTTCAGTTACTTTGTTTAATGAGATTTAAATAAGAAGACATGTGAGAAAGGTCATGAATCTAGATCAACACAGCAGATAAGCATAAAGCGATAAATAGATAACACAGTTGTTTGGAAGAAGATACGATATTATATTAACTTAGTGAAGCAAGAAACATGGCAACAGCAAACAACAAGATTACACAAGTTAAAACATCTATTTTCTAATATTGATGGAAACTTGGTTTGATTTAGGTTTGGTTTGCTGACTAGGCTTCAGTGTATCTTGTCGCTGAGTTTGTGTGCTGGGAGGGACAGCAGAAGTTGATCCTGGATGTTTCTTCTTTTGAGTTCCTTCTGCTGGGTGTGTGTCTTTCTCCCCCGTTTTTCCATCATCACTGGGCTGAGGGACAGGAGCATAAAACTTTCCTTGATCAACAACACAAGTTAGCAAGGTGGAGTACTGTTGGAGTTGACTCGTAGTGTGCTTAAGCCCTTCAAACACTTGGATACCACCAGCCATATTGGACGCCGGAATGTCCATATGAGAGCTTATGACACTGAGTATAAACTCAAGTGACTTGCCCATCCAGGTAATGGAGTCCGTCATTTTGGCGTAGGACTGATGGTACATCCTGAGCAGTGCAGCGTCATAGTGATGGCGCTGATTGGATTGATGTTTGACATGCTGATAAGTAGACTTGGCGAGTTGGAGGATTTCAGATGACTTCGCCTGGTCGGTTTGCATCTCTTCTCTAGATAAGCTGAGCATGCAAATAGCTTCAGCGATTTGCTCTATAGTACATTGAGAGGAAGAGGAAACCAAGTCTTTAGTAGTAGTCAGCTCAGAATTGAGTTGAGTGAAGACCTGAGCTACTTGTGCCGACTGAGCTACACCTGAGTTTGCGGCAGATAAGGCATTTAGTTTTCCTTCAATAGTATCCATGTGTTGCACCATGTGCAGATGAAGGTTGGCCATCTTTGTAGCAAACTCCTGCTTTGGCTGCTGAGCAACCATATTAGTTAGCACACACATAAGCTCCTTAAGACTTTTGAGTTCAGTCCGAAGTTGCGTGATGGTGCTCAGTTGAGTAGGCTCAGCAGAATGACACTCAGCATCAGAGGCATGAGTGCGTTGAATGTCTGCGATCAGTTCTTGAGCAGCTTGCAGGATTCTTTTCCTAGAATGGGAAGTAGTGAGGAAGCTCAACGGGTCAGCTGATGGATTCTCAGGAACTGAACTTTGGTTAGCAGCAGGTATTTGAATGTTGGGTTGTTGACTAGAAATAGAGGTGCCCTCAAGATTAAGTGAAGGGTGATCAATGGGAGTGGCATCCTGGGAGATGGATCCGTCAGTTGCAGCTAACTTGTTGACTAGCTGCTCAGGTTGGATCGGACCAGTTTGCGCAGCAGCAGTGCCTTCCTGCTCAGTTTCAGTCTGGAGCTGATAATTGACTTGTGGAGGAGTCAGCTCGAGATTGTCCTAAGCAGGAGTGTCTTCAGATGCTTGTTCATTCAGCTGAACAACAGGTTCTTCAATCACTTGCTTAGTTGAGGCGTGAGCAGCGGTGTCGGCAGACTTCTGACCTTTAGAAGCATCAGCTTTGGCATGTTCCTGACTACGAGAAACATAGGCTTGCTTTTCCTAGACTGGTGAAGGTTTTGCAATTGGTTTGGAGAAAAAGTTGAACTCCAATGCAGTCAGGTCAATAATAGGATCACGCAGTGGAGAGTCGTCCAGTACATCAAACACGAGTGGTTTGCGTGACTTCCTTTTGAACCTTTTGTCACTACCTTCTTTGGATAGTTTTGGAGAAGGAGTTTGGTCAGTAGAGATGGTGTTTGTTGACTTAGGAGAGACATCAAGATGGACTTCCTCAGCTTCTTCAACATTCATGGTGTCAACATGGGACTCAGTTTCTGGCTCAGTAGCCTGTTCTTTAGCGGTTGAGTTGCTCGGTGCATTCTTCTTTGTCTTCTTAACAGAGACAGACTTATCCTGTTGATTATTAGAAGTTGTTTCAATACCATCAGTTCCTGAGCTCGCAGGAAGAAGGAGTCCTTTGGAACAGCAAAGTCCAGAGGAGTTGCGTTCAAAGGTGTGACTCCAGAGACTTTCTTCCTCTTTAGGGGTTGCTCAGTTTCCTCCTGTTCATCCTCAATCTCTTGGACAGCAGTGGGTCGTTTTTGGGAAGCCTTAGCGGGTTCAGCTTTCTTCTTTGCTGGCTCAGCTGGAGAAGGTCTGGTCAATACCACTTTGATTCTTTTTGCGGTTTGAATCACGGGTTTAGCTTTCTGTTCAGCTGATGTGTCCACTTTTCTCTTTTTCCCTTTACTGGGCAGCTCAGTTTGCTCTTCATCTTCTATAATAGTTTCCTTTCCTTTCTTTAATTTTGACTTAAAAGGAAGGTTGTGTGCTAGTCCAGTAAGTATCTCAACAATGATTTCCATCCCCACTACACTTTCTTCACCCTTAAAGCTGATCTTATGATCCTTGAGGATCTCGGTGATGAGTGAGCCCATCCTAAGAGCGCCAGTGCTTCGTTGAATTGCCCCGATCAAAAATACTGGCATATTCAGGGGCTTATAATTCAGCATGTGCCAGAGGAAGCACTGCTCGAAATTGGATGCGGAGGATGTGGAATTGACTTTGGGGAAGAGGTAGTTAGTCAGAATATAGTGAGCTTGTCTTTGATGCTGACTAAGTGAGGTGCATGAAACTTCACCTACATGCCCTTCTGTTTTACAGAACTCGGCAACGTACTTGACTCGTTTATAGTCATTGGTTTTTCTTAGCTCAGCTCCTTCCTCCTTCAAGTCTAAGAATGTGGCCAGGTATAAGGGGTTGATGATGATTTGTTTGTCATTTACGTATGTTACCATGAAATCAACATCGTCTTTTGCAACCAACAAGTTTAAGTAGAACTCAGTCACTAGCATTGGGTAAGTCAGGCCGTTGAGTGAGAAGAGCTTTGTCCATCCGTTCCGAGAAATCCATTCGCAGTAGGGTTTCTCAGCTTCAACGAAGCTCTTAGAGAACCAGCGTGAGGGAATGACATCAAGGTCCTCAACATCTGAGAACGCAGTTAGGAAGATTCTTTCCTTAGGCTTCTTACCCTTGTCCTTCTTCTTTTTCTTAGAAGGAGTTGAATGTTCAGTGTTGGGGTCAAGACCAAGGATGCTGACTTCATCCATGGGTTGGTTGTGCTGACCATGACCCGTTTGAGCTTCTTCTCCTGAGGTTTCATCATACTCTTGCTCAGGTGGAGAAGCAGGATTGATATCTGAACGGTTATCCTCGTATTGATCATCAAAGAGATTCTGGGAATCATACATGGTGTTCTTGGGGATTCTTAGGAGTGCCGAGAGATTTGGAATTTGAGAGAGAGAGTTCGAGTGCGAAAATCAAGCGTAGGAAATGAATAGTGAGAAATCTTTCACTATTTATAGCCGGAAGGAATTGATTTGATAGGTCAGGAAAAACGGTGGGAATTTGAACCATCGATAGTCAGTTATTACTGACATTAATTGCGCGAAACGGCTCATGGCTTTACTAATGATGACGCTTACGTCATCCTAGTGGCTACTTAAATTCGCGTGCAAACCCTAATTGTGCAAGTTTCTTTACTGATCAATGTAGTTACTCAGCAGTTCAAGTGCTGAGTGTATAAGTCAGTTTTATAACTTTGCATGGTAAAAGCACTCAGCATGCATAGCAACTCAGCATGTAAAAATCACTCAGCATGAATAATACTTAGAATTTATTAGAGAGGATTAAACATAACGATAGCTTCTCTTAGTATGCAAAACTGCTCACGAGCCAGCGGCTTTGTGAAGATATCAGCAAGCTGCTCATCCGTTGGGACGTAGGTCAGCTTTATCTCTCCTTTGAGTACATGGTCTCTGATGAAGTGATGTCTGATGCTGACATGCTTCATCCTGCTATGCTGGATTGGGTTCTTTGATAGATCAATGGCGCTTTTATTGTCACATTTGACTTCAATCATTTTAGTTTGAACGCCATAATCCTCCAGCTGCTGTTTGATCCAAAGGACTTGGGCAACACAGCTTCAGTGGTTGACAAGGCTACTGACGACTACTTCTTGCTAAACAAAGACACAAGACAGCTTCCAAGGAAATGACATCCTCCTGAAGTGCTTTTCCGCTCAAGCTTGTCTAGTTCATAGTCAGCGTCAGTGTATCCGAGAAGTGTAAAATCATGAGTGTTAGGATACCATAAACCTGCATTCACTGAGCCTTGCAAATATCTAAGGATTCTTTTTACAGCTATGTAATGAGATTCCTTAGGGTTAGATTGATATCTAGCGCAATAACATACTGAGAACTGAATGTCCGGTCTACTAGCTGTTAAGTAGAGTAGGGAGCCAATCATACCTCGATATAATTTGCTGTCTACTGACTTACCATTTTCATCAGCACAGAGGACAGTGTCAATGCCCATTGGGGTAGATATTGGCTTACAGTTTTCAAGTTCATATTTCTTCAATATCTCCTTAGCATACTTAGTTTGACTGATGAAGATGCCGTTCTTGCCTTGCTTGATTTGAAGTCCAAGGAAGAAGTTGAGTTCTCTCATCATTGACATTTCAAACTCAGTCTGCATCTACTTACTAAATTCCTTGCACATAGACTCATTAGTAGCACCAAAAATGATGTCATCAACATATATTTGAGCTTGTAGGGTATCTTTACCCTTTCTCTTAATGAATAAGGTTGTATCAGCTTTGCCTCTGACATAATTTCTAGCCAGCATGAAACTAGTTAGCCTCTCATACCAGGAACGTGGTGCTTGCTTGAGACCGTACAGAGCCTTTTTGAGTTTATAAACATGGTTTGGGAACTTGGGATCCTCAAACCCTAGAGGCTGATTAACATAGACTTCCTCATTTATAACTCCATTAAGAAATGCACTCTTGACATCCATTTGAAACAATTTAAAATTCATAAAACTGGCATATGCACATAATATTATAATTGCTTCAAGCCTTACCACTTGGACGAAGGTCTCACCGTAGTCAATACCTTCCTGCTGACTGTAGCCCTGGGCTACAAGTCTTGCTTTGTTTCTGACCACATTCCCTTGTTCATCTAGCTTGTTGCGGAATACCCATCCTGTTCCTATGGTCTTCTAGCTTCTTGGATTTGGCACTAAGTCCCAAACTTCATTCCTTTTGAACTGATCAAGCTCTTCTTGCATTGCACCCATCCAGAATTCATCGTTCTCAGCCTCCGAAAAGTTCTTTGGTTCCAGAACTGAGACGAATGCTACATTACTGAGGTATCTCCTGAGTTGATTTCTTGTCATCAGGATGTTCTCAGCAGCATCAAGAATGGTGCTTTCAGAGTGTCCTCTTGGGATTCTGACTTCTTTTGGTAATGTAATGTCTTGAGCTGGTTGTGTTTCAACAATCTCTGTATGTACAGATTGGTCAGTGAAGACAATTTGAGTTTCGTTTTTACCTTTGGTCAGCCCTTGAAGTGGTAACTCAACGTCTCCACATTGGTCAGCTGGTGCTGAGTGTGGATCATCCTCACTTATTTGATTGACTTTCCCCTTTTTGTTGTCTCCAAAACTTACATTTCCTCCTCGTTTAAGCTCAAGTGTGATGAACTGAGTTTTATCACCCGTCATATGCCTTGAGCATGCGCTGTCAATGTACCACAACTTTGACTTCTCCGCACACCTCAGGCCGACCTCAGTTGGTTGTTCCTCATTATCAGATGCACATAATGAGTCAGCTTGCTTAGAAAGACAGTGGTCAGCAGACTCATCTGCTGTGAAGCAGATGTTTGCTGACTCAGTGGCTTCAACTCCTGGTGAGGATGATTCATCGCTATTGCTCCATGTGGCCACCATTGCTTTTCTCCCACTTTTCTTATCCTTCTTCAGAGTAGGACAACTTGACTTGATATGGCCATTTGATGACATTCAAAGCATGTGATAGGCTTTGAGCTTTCTTTCTTGTATTTGCTGTCGCTTGACTCAGCTTTGTATTTGTCATTTCTCTTGAATGGCTTCCTGCTGTACTTGTCATTCTTGTGGAACATCTTTTTCATCTTTCTTGTGAACATAGACATTTCTTCATCATCAGATGAGTCACCATCAGTGGAGTCAGCTTTCATGACAAGAGACTTTTGCTTCTTGTCCTCAGCTTTCTCTTTCACCTCAAAGTTCTTCATCGATATCTCATGGGTTAGCAGAGATCCGATGAGCTCATCATATTTGTAGGTGGTCAGGTCTTGGGCTTCCTCAACGACTGTCTTCTTTGCTTGCCAGCTTTGGGGAAGACTCCTCAATATTTTCTTCACTTGTTCTTCCTCAGTGAAGTTCTTGCCAAGCCTCTTGAGTTCGTTGATAATGTTGGTGAACCTTGAGTTCATGTCAGAAATTCCTTCACCATCATTCATCTCGAACAGCTCGTACAGCCTCATGTGTTGGTTCACCTTGGATTCCTTGACCTTACTGGTTCCTTCATAAGTGACCTCCAGCTTCTTCCATATCTCCTGTGCTGACTCGCAACCTGAGATTTTATTGTACTCTGCAGCATCTAACGCACAGTGAAACATGTTTATATGAGCGACATGATTTTGTAGTTTCTTGAGGTCATCCTCTGACCATTTAGCCTTAGCTTTGACAGACGTTTGTCCGTCAATAGTTTCAACAGGAACAAACGGGCCTTGGACTATAGAAAGCCATGCACTCATGTTTGTTGCCTGAATAAAGTTTTTCATTCTATTCTTCCAAAAGGTATAGTTAGCCCGAAGAACAGAGGAGGCCTAGTAATGGACTGTCCCTCAGGAAGAATCTGAATTGTCTGATTTCCTGGGAGGAAACGAGTGTTGTTCTCAGCCATTATAGGGATCAGCTCAAGATAGTTATATCTTGTTCAGTGAGCTGTTAAGCTCTGATACCACTTGTTGGTCCCGTGTAACGTGGCAATATTAGTTCCAAGGGGGGGGGGGGGGTTAGGAACTATTTAAAAAAATTCACGTCTGGCTGATTGTTAATTTTTAACTTAGACTTTCTTGAAGTCTTTTAGCACGGTGATACTGAGTAAGTTTTAGATACACGCTTAGCCAACAGGTTACTAAGTCTGAATCTGTCCTTGAGTCAGGAAATAGCACTTGAGTCTATTCCTGAACTCAACTTCTCACTTCACTCAACTCAGCTTATGTTCTTTTTAGCGTTTAACTAGGCAGTATTATAGCAAGCACTAATTTAAGGAGATAAGGGTTAGAAAGATATTACTCAGCAGACGTATCCTGGTTCGGCCTCTCCGCCTATGTCCAGTCCCCGGAATTCCTTCCGAGCTTTTCAGAATCCTCTACTGAGCTCTGTAAAGGTAGAGCACAAACCTTTTACAATAGAAAGATGAGTATACAAGAGTACCTTCCTCTATTCCTCTACTCACTCCTATTTTTACTGTTGAGTACTATGACCGAGTACTCAGCTTCTCCTTTCTATACTTCTAGAAATGATAAGTGTTTGTTTGTCCTAAACAACAATTGCTAAGACACTTTAGATGAATTAGATCACTCTAGACTTTTACACAAGATTGGAATTGGTGTAAGATTTGCTTTGCTTTTCTCACAAAACTTCGAATAAGAATTTGGTCAGCGTTTCGACTTAATTGAAGATCTGCATCGAATGAAGCGTTTGAGTGGCCTATTTATAGTGACACTTGATGCATCGATAATTTCGAATTTCGAAATAACCGTTGGAGGGAAACGGCTTCCTGTCGCTTTCACTCAGTACGTGCTCAGCATCCTCAGCCAATCCAATTCTTGTATCTTCTGTCTTCGGCAGTGCTCAGCAGCTTTTCGTCAGGCAGAACAGAGTGTCTCCACATTTACGGCAAAGTCTTCCAGACAGCTTTCTGCTTCTTCTGAACTTTACCCAAAGTAGAAATACTTTGTCTTCAAGTTTGTTCAGGTCAGCCGCTGACCTGACTTCCTTGTCGCTCAACTCAACAGCTTCATCTTGAAGCTTTTGGTCAAAGGCTTCTCGATCCTTCTCATTGCTGGGCTTGCGTTTTGTTCAGTACAAGCTGCGGTTTGATCTTGGGCTGTGAGGCTTTCATCCGTTGACTTGGGCTTGACTTTCTCTTGTGGGCCTTTGGGCCTTACAACTTAATGTCTTATGGATTAAATGACTCAACATTGAACAGACACATTATTATGAATAAATCAAAGCATTTAAATTTAATGTGTTAGAATATTTTTATCGTAGAGATTTAATTCTTTGTTAAATAATTTTATCAAATCAAAATCATGTGGAAAGGTGTTTCAACAGATAGGTTCTCAGTCGTGGCTTCTTTCTTACCGGAAGTGTTGCCCCTACTCCATCAGCCACATTTTGTGGTAGCTTTTCGAGGGTGGGTGAAGGTGTGTCTCTTTTTAATAAATATGTCGTAGATTTCTTGTTTGTATTTGTTTTAATGTAATTGTTTTGGTAGTTTTTTTTGTGTGGACGCAACTACAACCTCAGCTCCTTGTGCAGTTGAAATTAATATTGTGCCTTTAGAAGTCGTTCCCATCTCATGTGGTGGTCCTAATGAACCAGCTGGCATTCCTAAAAAACCTCCTATATTTATGGATTTGGATAAAGATGAGTTGTTGCTTGCCTTTCAAGAGGGTGGTACCGAAGCTAGGGTTGAATCGGAAATGGTGATTCCATTAAAAGCTGTGGTTTCTGCTGAAACCATCTCTGTGAATGCTTTGAAGGAGAAGAAGCGGAATTTCACTGAGACCATTGAACCTCGGATCAGTGGGGAGAATGTTAGTCCTCAAAAGGATAAGCGGTTCAGTAGCAAAGAGTTGACTATGATGAAACTTTCTCTCCAGTAGCCATGTTCAAATCCATCAGAATCTTGCTTGTTATTGTTGCTCATTTTGATTTTGAGATTTGGCAGATGAATATGGAAACATCTTTGCTAAATGGAAGTCTGCTTGAGGATGTATACATGATGCAACCTGAAGGTTTCACATTGATAGGGGTAAAAAAACCATATATTTTAGTACGGTTTTAGAGATTATTTTATATCTTTTATTATCTTTTTTATTTGATTTAATAGTAATTTATCATTGTTTTATCAATTTTAGATTTTTAAATTACTTTTTATCGTTTTATTAAATATTCCTAACTTTTGTCAAGTATTTTATTACTTTTAGTAAATTAATCTCTATATGTTATTTTGAGCTTTATCTATACCCAAAATTAAGAAATTAACCTACCAAAAATAAATCAAATTTGACTTGGTAATTAAAAAGGATTTTTGGTAGGATAATTAATTAATTTTGGGTGAATTATCTAAATAATATTTTATGAGATTGTGTGCAGATTTTTAGAGATAAAGGTGGAGGTTTTTATGGATCAGAATCGGGACCCACTCAAGAGTTCAAATTCAAATAAAAATCATGCAGAATATTTTGGTAGATTTTTAGGGATTATCTTTGAGCTTTTTGTATTTAAATAATTAGATTTTTTTATCCCTAAAGATAAATTAATTTTTATTAGATAATGTTAGAGTTAGTTTTTCATTAGAATAACTTTTTATTAATTAGTCTTTCATTAGGAATATGTTTTATTAATTAGTCTTTCATTAGGAAAGCTTTTAGTTTTTCATTATAAATAGTTTCATTTGTTATAAATAATCAATCCAGTTTTTTATAATCCAATTTTTGTAATCAGATTTTCACCTATCAATTTTTAGTTTTTAGTTTTAGTTTTTCCATCTTTTCTCTTTTGTAAAAACCCTAGCTTCCCCCTTTGAAGAATCCTCTCCATCTCCTCCATCCTCCATTGAAGAACATTCGAAGCTCCGCTCACCGAGGATTGTTCAAGGTTCCTCCTTAAGTCCTAGGAAGATGCCTGCAGCGGTAGACAGGTTCCCTGAAAGGGATTTTCTTACTCTTTTACAAGTTGTTTATCTCTTGATCCAGTCTATGAATCCTAAGCTCATTGTATCTCCGTGACAATTTTCTTCATCTTTAATGATAATTTAGTTCTTGTTTTGTTCAATTGATTTATCTATTTAATCTTTGTCTTACGCTTTGTTTGATTGGTTTAACTCATTCATAAATCCAAATATTAAGTTGGCACATATTGCGAGCTAAATCTGACCTAGTCAGAGCCTATAAGATTAACGAACTTATAGATGATTAAGCCCAAATTGCCGAGCCTTAGAGCTAGTTTCGGCCTTACAAGGGAATCACGAACTAGGAACCACAGAAGGATAAGTAGGGTTAATCGCCTCGAACACAAGTGACTTAGATTAGGTTTTTAATCAGTTGTCTAAACAACCTATATTCATCATTATCGTACCATTCCATATCCCTTCGGGTAATTACATTATTGAAAGATCACCTAGGAGTAGAGTAACTTAATTAGGTGTAGCTTAATTTAACCAAACTCAATCTCAAACCCCCCAAAGCCTAGATAACACTAGAAACCGAGTAGCTTAATACTTGCAGGAATAAATCTTGTGGATTCGACTTAATAACGACGGGGTACACTTATCCCTTAATGAGCCTCCACGAGGCGCATCGCACATCCAAGGATGCAAATAAAGTTTGCAAACTTAAATTACCATTTATTGACTTAAGCAATCATCTAGGGGTTGGAATAAGTGTTTTGATGAAACCATAAAACAATTTGGTTTCGAGCCAACTCTAAAAAGGCTTGTGAACAAGAAAGCTAGTGGGAGCTCAGTCGTTTCTTAGTATTATATGTCGATGGTATTCTACTAATGGGAAACGATGTAGCTATGCTGCAATCGGTGAAAGTTTACTTTGTTGGTCCCTTGTGTTACAAGAATTAGTTCCTAAAGGGGGGTTAAGGAACTATTTAAAAAAATTCATTCTTAGGCTGACTTGTTTTGGTTATGACTTTAGATTTTTCACTTAATTCTTAGCACAGTGATATTGAGTGAGGTCAGAGGCAGCTTTAGTTGATCAATGACTAACGCTGCTTCTAACGTTGAGTCAAGAAATAGCACTTGGGAGTCTATTCCTGAGCTCAGAACCAATTCACACAACTCAGTGTTAGTTCAGTTAAGCGTTTACTAGACAGAATAAAAAGCAAGCAGATAAAGGAGTTTAAGGGATAGCCAAGATTACTCAGCAGTTTTATCCTAGTTCGGCCTCCTGCTTACATCCAGTCCCCGGAATCCTTCCCAGCTTTAATCCACTACTGAGCTCTTTTAGGGAGAGCACAAACCCCTTACAATAGTCAGCGAGTATACAAAGTACTTTCCTCTATATCTTATACTCAACACTATCTACCTCTGAGTGCTAAATACCGAGCAACTTAGAGTCTCCTAACAATTTTAGAATTGATAAGGTTTTTGTTCTAATAACAAAGAACACTTTGAATGATCTAAAAACTAATCTTTTACATAAGAATAAGAATTGGTGTAAGATTGATTTGATTTGCTTTGCTTTTGCACAGAACTTCAAGGAAGAATTTGGTCAGCGTCTCGACTTGTTAAAGAACTACATCGATTGAAGCAAATGAGAGGCCTATTTATAGTGACACTTGAGCCATCGGTCATTTCAAATTTCAAAATAACCGTTGGAGGGAAACGGCTCTGATGTCCCTTTCGTTTCTCAGTGCTCAGCGTCACGGCCAATGAGAACGTAGTCTTTTCTGTCTTGATCAGTGCTTCAGTTGCTTTTGATCAGTAAGCATCAGGTTGTCTCTCCATTTTAGGCAAAGATTCCTCGACAACTTCCCTGTTGCGTCCGATCCTTTCCTCATTTGGATTAGCTTTATCTCCAAGTTTATTGAGTCAACTCTTGCTTTGTCAGTTGAACTCAGCGGCTTCGTTGTGAAGGAGATAGCAAGTAATGCTGAAGGTTACAGAAACCTATATAAATACCACAGCTTCCTAGGATCAAAGGTGCACTTACTGATTCTCTACTTTTGTGCTTACAGTTTATTCTCAGAAATATTACTGACTTTGGCATCGGAGTGTCCCCGGCCGATCCCAACGGCGCCTCACAGGGAAGTGCTCTGATCAAGGATTTTTCCACAAGTTATCAATTGGTGCGGTGAACGTGGATCTCTAGCAAACAGAAGATCACAAAATCTTGATTGTATAGAGTTTCACAAAGAACAAAATAATGGAGTCAACGGAATAGAAATCTCGATCTCAAACTTTGGCTCAATCAGTACAAACAAATCTATCCAAAGATAGGCTTCTCTATAGATTGGTGGGAAAGGGCTTTCTACATTAAATCTGGAGTTTTATGATAAATAAGATAAGTTTCCTACCATTTCTTGCTCCATTTTTAATTAAAGAAATTTGAGATTTCTCACCCTTATAAAGTGCTATGAATATCGATACATGTTATTATGATAAATCTAATAAATTGTGAAAGATAAAGTCATAAAGATAGATCTTTCATTAAATCTTGCATGCTTAATATGCCTTATATTTTTATGCATGACAAGTGTAATAGGCTATTATCATTGAATTAGTATAAGATGCATGTATAAAATCCGTAATCTTGGAATTTTATAGAAAAAAATCCATTCATTCAAGGTGATTTTTTCATTTGATATTAAAATGTCATAAAAAAAAGGCTCGTGTAATTACAGATCACTTAAGTCTGATTAGTCTTTTGGATGAACATGCATATAATTATTATAAGAAATTACAAAGAAAATCATATTTGGGTTTTTAGGGTACAATTCACTATCATCTATTCACCACCATCTATGTATGACTTTTCTCATATATAGTACTTTTAATATCAGAAATTCATATTTTTGAATATTGTTTTGTCAAACAGTTATTTCATCTCCCTTTTTACAAGGATGTGTTTATTCATATAAAAACTGTTTATTTGACATTGTTAGAATTTCTTTTACCAACGTAAGAGACTTGAACATATTGAATCTATTTGTGATTATCATGTAATTGTCCCTAACTATTAAGGTCATTCTGGGATGATGAATTACCAAATTGGATAAACAAAACTTTCATGTCCTGAGCTAACTACAAAATAGTGCAAGTGTCGGTTTCGGATCAGAACATTAATTTATGCAAAATTCTTAGGATATACATGAGAATTCCTTAAAGATTGGAGGATTGTATGTGAAGGTAGGTGAGAGTGAATTTTGAGTAATTTTCCTTACACTCCAAATTGGAGGAGAATCATGGTACATGTATTTTTCTTCCAAAATTACCCTTTCTCTTTTATTTTATTCGTACAAATGAAATGATATAAGAGTAATTTTATATATAACTATATTATTAAATCACCACTTACCTGACTTTAATTACACCTCATTCAAATGAGGCCTTAATGATCTCTGAATGTCCTTAATGCATGGATGCACAATATTAATTGCAAGTAAATAGCAACTATGTAAGATATCTTACCCAATATAGAATGTCATAACTTTTATGATGTTTAAAATAAATATGCTATCTTGAATATTAATGCGCATTGAAATACAAAAGGATATTATTCTTAAACCATTCTCATTATGGTTATTTATTAAGAATTCATTATGATATTCATGTGCAGTAGCAATCTTTATGGTTATGACCGTTATACGTGATATTATTATTAAAACAAGCACGATTAAAATTCTATTATGAATTTGTTTGATATATAATATTTACTCGGTTTTATCCTTTGACTAAGTTCATTCTAGAGTCAGGGACCAACGTGAAGGAATTATTAAGTTGATTCCAAGATGAACTAAAAATTCCATAAAGAGACATTGCATTATACATGATATTTTCCAACAAGGCCAATGCAAACAGTCTTTTGCTATGAAGTATGTTCCGTGGATCAAGCCACTGATCCCCAAGGTAAGTGAATATAGCTTTTATGCCTTACCACAATCTTTTAATAATGGACAGGGTATGCCCCACTTCTGGAGTTCTTTCAGTGCTAACCCACAGGTACAATACAAGGGAATTGCTAATAATGCAACCAGTGCCAAACACTAGCATGAAAAATAAAGCTCAATCCAGAGAAGTGTATATTCAGAGTCACTTTAGAAAAATTCCTTGACTATGTCATTAGCAAAAAAGGAGTTAGAGAAAATCCAGATAAAGTAAAAAGCTCTGCGAGGAAAAAGGTGAAAAGAGCGCCTAAATAAAAGCTATGCGAGGAAAAAGGTGAAAAGTGCGCCTAAATGAAAGCCCCACAAAGGGTGAGAAAGATCCAGAGGTTGAACAGACGGATCATCGTACTAGGAAGATTGTCAACAAGCATTTCAAGGTACAAAACAATTCCTAGCAGAAACACCCTTGATGAGCAGACCAATTTGAAGGGGAGACCTGCATTTGTATCTATCTGTCATGGATAAAGCTATGTGCACTGTGGTTATTCAAGAAGAATAAAGTCAATAGTTCCCCATCTATTATGTTAGCAAAATGTTGAAGGATGCGGAGACAGGATATTCGAAGCTAGGTAAAATGGCTCCAGCGGTTGTGACAACATCCATCCGCGTCAAACCGTAGTTCCAAGCATAACCTCAACATGATCGAGATCAAAATCAAGAGCCGACTTCACCACCACTAAACATATGGATGATGAGATTGAAAGGCGAGTGCATGCCTCTCTAGATAGATGAGAGAACAATGCAGAAAGGTACGCCCGTCCAGTTAACAGGAATTCGCCATTCGCAGCACAGATCATGTGGTACGATGCGGACAGAAGGTTTAAACCTTCCAACTTGCCACAATATAAAGGAAAAGAGTCAATATAAACGGGACATTACATATCCCGAACCCAAAAGAGGGGAGCATGTAACCGTTGGAAGAAACGCCAAAGTGTACTACAGTTTCCATAGAAGAAATGGCCACCACATTTTGAAGCTTGCTGGGAGCTGGAAAACTAGATAGATTTGTCCAGAATAACAAATAACAAGATGACAAGCAGAAGACCGATCCCAGAAAGAAATTCAAAAGTGTCATTAATGTCATAGCAGATGGACCAGTGTATCAGCCACTCGTGAAAAAAACAAAAATATCCGCCCTGGATAAAACATCCCTCAATTGCCCCTTTTGTAGAAACAGGTCCAGTAATCTCTCCACATATAGATGCGTTGGTAGTAACAATGAAGATTGAAGGATGGGAGATGAAATGAAGTGATTAATGGTAGACACGGGTAGTTCTTGCAATGTCATCACCAGAGGTGCATTCGCCAAACTAAAGGTTGATCCGATCCAAATAGAAACAACCATTGTTGACATCATGGGAGTGACAGGTCACACTATCCGGACCAAGGGCCAGGTAACTTTGGAATGCAAGCTGGCGGATTATGATCAAGCGTGGATTGGTGATCTAGAGTTCTCTATTATGGATGGACAATTACCTTATAACATCATTCTTGGGCGACCGTTCATCTCAGAGGTTGCAGCCCTAATTTCCATCCGCCGTCTGGCAATGTACATTCCCACCAGCAAAGGAGGAATAATGATTAGCGGGAACCAAAAGGTGGTTCAAGAGACCTACTCGGCGTCGCTATCGATCCGCCCACAATTCAAAGGTGAGGAAGATGAAGTTGTCACTACAACTTTGGGCGACACGAAAATGTTCCTTATTGTTGATGGAAAGCGGGTGCGGATCGCCAAAGGATTAAAACCTGAGATCAAGGAGGATGTTACGAAAGTTATCATTGAGTCTGAAAGCGTGTTTGCATGGAAGAATGAGATCCTTATAGGAGTAAGCCCAGATGTGATTACTCATAAGTTAAACATCATGGAAGATGCAAATGCAGTTGCTCAGCAAAGACGGAACCATGGGTCTAAAAATCAGTATTTTTACGTATCCTTATATGTGCATTAAACTGTTATAGTATCCTATATTTTATAATTTATTATTTCTTACCATACTTCTTATATTCATTTGCCTAGTTTTGTTCTATATCTTTCCAAATTCTATAGAAGAAGAAATAGCAAAGCTGAAGAAGGCAGATGTAATCAAAGAGGTGATATACGCCCAGTGGCTGGCGAATGAAAAGTTCCACAGGCAGATCAATTACCTCAAAGATAGGATAATTGATCCCCATCACGGGCGGATCCCCTTTCCACAAAGATAAGAAACACAGACCCTCAAGAGCTTTCAAATGAGCTCAACTCTCTCCTCAAAGACAGAAAAAATATTGGTCACCATCAAAAGCGGGTTAAAATTATCTCAAACATGAGAAAATTACACCCTAAACTTTCTCCTCAAAGATAGGAGAACAATAATCTCAGCGGCGGATCGATCTACCTCAAAGATAGGAAACGATTGATCGCCGTCAGAGACAGAGTTAAAACATTTCTCAGACGTGAGAACTTTACACTCTCAAATACTCTTCCCAAAGAAGAGTCTCAAGACCTGGCGGCGGATCGATTCACCTCAAAGATAGGAAGCAAATCGATCGCCTAAGGCAGCTTAACTTCCTCACCAGGAATAAAAGCTTCTAACCTTCACAAAGGTTCACACATTGGGGTACGGCTGGCCACCTACCCTAAACAATCGGAGAAATCCTAAACCAGATTCTAAAAAGTTACTTGCTAAAAGATATAATGCATTAGTAAAAATAGTTCTGGAAAGAAAAGGGTTCATCCAAAATAATGAAGCCTCGTCTTCATCCAAATAATGAAGCCTCATCTTCATCTCCAAATAATGAAGCCTCGTCTTCATCCAAATAATGAAGCCTCATCTTCATCCAAGTAATGAAGCCTCGTCTTCATCAAAACAATGAAGCCTCGTCTTCATCCAAGTAATGAAGCCTCGTCTTCATCTCCAAATAATGAAGCCTCGTCTTCATCCAAATAATGAAGCCTCGTCTTCATCCAAGTAATGAAGCCTCGTCTTCATCCAAATAATGAAGCCTCGTCTTCATCCAAGTAATGAAGCCTCGTCTTCATCCAAATAATGAAGCCTCATCTTCATCCAAACAATGAAGCCTCGTCTTCATCGAAGTAATGAATCCTCATCTTCATCATAGAAATAACGAAGTCTCGCCTTCACAAATGCAAAGTAAAACACTTTGGAAAATGAGTAAAAGCTAAAAAAGCAAATGCCTAGAGTGTCAAAACCCCCCACAAAATGCGCAAAAGTCCCTAAATGGCTGATCATTCTTACTGATCCCTAAGGGTGGGTTATTCTCCTCAATATGGCAGAACTGAAGAAAAGAAGTCCCTAAGGCGAATCATAATCCTATGTCGTAGGAATAAATGGTCCCATAAAGGGCGGGTTATTCCCTTTCTAAAGGAAATATAACTCTCAAGAAGCCCCTAAAGGCTAACAATGGATACAACTGACCACCTATCCACGAAGAAGAAAAAACCCCAAAAGCGCATCATATCCATATATGATCCCATCTAGGGCGGGTCCACTTTTCTCTAAGATAGAAAAATAAAACACCCTTTAGACAGCCCTAAAGAGCTTTTTATAACTTTAGGGGGGGCTTCTGATAACAACCCAAATTATTCTTGAATAAAGAATAATGGAAAATTAATAGAAATAATGGCAAACCATTATTCCTTCTAAAAGAGATATTTATGCATGATTAATGTGGAATTAATGATAATTAATGCATGATTAATGCAGAGGTGAATATGCAAATAATGAAGAAAAGGAAGGAGTTTCTAGCATTATGACACATCACGTGGACCATGGCGAGATACGCCATAACGAGATACGCCCGATGAGAGCGAGTAGTGGAGACCTGCCATAGCTCTCAAGGAGAGCGTACATACGCCTTGACGGATCTAAGAATACCAAAAGGCGCCTTTATTACCATCCATGAATGGGAATAAATACAATTAAATGGCAATTAATAGCCATTAAATGGGAATAAAGACTTGACTGTTCGAATACCTCAACTCTGAGGGTTTCAATGACAAATGCTGGGATTAATGGAGAATTGATAGCAATTAAAGATGAGTAATGACATGACTCTTCACCTGCTTCCCCATTAATGCTGAAGGTTACATAAACCTATATAAATACCACAGCTTCCTAGGATCAAAGGTGCACTTACTGATTCTCTACTTTTGTGCTTACAGTTTATTCTCAGAAATATTACTGACTTTGGCATCGGAGTGTCCCCGGCCGATCCCAACGGCGCCTCACAGGGAAGTGCTCCGATCAAGGATTTTTCCACAAGTTATCACCAGTCTTCTGGATCCTTCTTCTTGCTGGGCTGAGTTGATTCACAAGCCTTTGATCCGTTTTTTACTTAGCTTGGGCCTTGACCTTGCTTATTGGGCTTTGGGCTTTATCTTAATGGCTTTAACACTTGTATAATTAAATACTTAAAATAATACTTGAACAAACACATTAGTACCAAATAAATCAAAGCACTTAAATTTAATGAGTTGGAATTTTTAACTTAGGGACTTAATTCTAATTTAAATAATTTTGTCAAATCAAAATCATTGTGGAAATGTGTTTTAACAAACTCTCCCATTTTGATGTTGGCAAAAATATTAAACTAGGAACACACCATGAAGCTCCCCTATGATTGATGACCTTACTTTTGCTTCTGAGTTCTCCCCCATAAGGGTTGGCCTACTGACTTTGCTTTGCTTTGAACAGTTTAAGATTTAAGTAGCAAGGCTGAGTTCTAGGTCAGAAGCAGGTTAGTTTAAGAACATGTTCATTTCACTCAGTCCTGATACTTGTTAAAAAAAAGTTATCTTAGGTATCAGAGTTGAGAGTGACATTGAGTCATCAAGGTCACTGAGTTAAAGTACTTAGTGGTTTATACTTGAATAAATTGTATTATGTTCTTAGGTTGAGTTATTTGTTCAATATCTTTTAAGTGTTGGACATTATAAAGCAAGTCAAGATATTTATAATAAAAGCGGTCAGATAGAAGCATAATTAACATAGTATAAAGATGAAAGATACGTTCAATAGATAATCAACACAGTAGACAAGCACATCAGCAGTTATACACTTAAACAAAAAGAAACTAGAAGATCAAAAAATCTATCTAGCTATCTAAGGAGTCTATCTATTTCTTAATATTGTATAGAACGGTTTTGGATTTAGATTTTGTTTGCTGCCGATCTACTGATGGTTTTGGACCGGAGCAAGAGGAGTGAGCATGTTGAGTTTATTGTTCAGTGGAACGACTCCTGTGTTCTACCTTGGATTTCCCTTTTTCTTTCTCCCTCTTTTTGCCAGCATCAGTACTGGGTTGAGAAGAGGTAGGGAGAGATTGACCAGCAACTTCGCTTCGTGCAAGTTGAGTTGAGAATTTCTTGAGCTCGCTTGAACTTGCGGAGAGTCCGTTGAATAGAGACAGTTCGGAAGTCATTTGTTCCGACGGCACAGCACCAGTGGCACTCATGCAGCTGAAAATGAATTGGAACGCTTTAGTGTGCCAAGACATTGAATCAGTCAGCTGAGCAATGCACTTTTGATGAAGGCTCAGTATAGTGATGTCCTGAATTTGACGGTGCTGGGTCAGATGTTTGACGTGCCCATGAGTTTCTTGTGTGTTGTGGTAAATGGCAGAGGTCTTTTTGTCCATCGTCTCCATCGCAGCATGATTAATGTTGAGAAGCCTGATGGCCTCAGCAACCTGTTCTATTATGCACTCTGACGATGATGTGATCGAATGCTGAGCTTTAGATATCTCAGTGGTCATCTGTTGGAAGTGTGAGTTGACTTCAGCAGATGTGGCAGCAGTGTTGTTACCAGCTGAGATAGCCGCAATCTTTCCTTCGAGTGAGTCCATATGCTGGACCATCATTAGTTGCAAGGCTGCCATTCGATCAGTAAACACTTTATAATGTTGCTAGGAGACCAATATAGTGAGTGAGTTGAGTAGACTTTTTATACTGTTGATCTCGTTCAACAGTTGCATTGTCTCGTTAAGTTGAGTTGGCTCAGCGGAGGTTGTGGCGAAATCAGTAGCTTGAGACTTCTCCATATCATTGACTAAGGAAAAAGCAGCTTGAAGAAGCTTTTGGCCATCCTCAATGGCATTGATAAATGACGGGGAAAGAGTTTCATGGTCAGTGACGTCATTGCCAAGAGTAGTCTCGACGGCTTGTTCCTTGTCTTTTTCAGATGATGTGTTTTGATTAGGAGGATTGAAGATAGGAATTTTGGAGTCATGCTTAGGGTGTGTTTGCTCATTGGTTGAGGAGTTAGGAGCAGCAGTAGTGGACTCATTTGTTGCGTGCTCGGTGGTGGAGGAGTTGGGAGCAGCGGTGTTGGATTTATTGGGGCCCAAGTTGGGTTCAAAGAAGGCTTGTTCCTTTGGATCAGGAATAGAGGCTTGTTTTTCCTGAGTTAAGGGCCCAGTTAGTGGAATGGCGGTTTGGAAGAGTGGGAAGGTGATATTGATTTCTGAAGGATCAAGAGGAGTGGTATCAACATCTATTGCCTCATCAACGAAGTGAACCTTTGGTTTATTGCTCTTCTTCTTATATCTCCTTTCTCGGCTTGACCGATGGTGTTTGTGTTTAGAAGAAGAGATGGGGATAGGAGCTGGTGATGGAGGAGGAAATTGGTTTGTTTGAGCTGGTTCCTCCTCAGTGTGGATTGGGTCCTCTTACTGGTCAGTTTATGGTTCAGTTGTGGAAGGAACAGAGTACACAGCATGGGGTTGTTGACCCGGAGCAGAAGTAGAAACAGTAGTGACCTCAGTAGCCATCCCTTGAGATTTGAGGAAATGAGAATCCTTGGGTATGGCAACGGCCATCGGTTGAGGTGTAAATGATTTGACCCTTATGGTTGTTTTCTTCTTTAGAGGCTGCTCATCTTCTAAATCCTCAGTAGAGGCCCGTTTCTCACCTTCAAGATCTATCTTGTGGTGCTTAAGAATGGCAGTAATGAGTGAGCCCAGTCTGAGCTTCACCGTATTGCGTTGGAACGCACCGACCAAGAAGACCGGCATATTCAGCAACTTCTTTTCCAGAATGTGCCATATTATGCACTGCTTAAAATTGGATGCATATGTGGTTGAGTTGAGATTTGGGAAGAGGACTGAGGTTGGGAGAGGGAAGTGGCGGAGACTTCACCAGTAAAGCCCTTGGGCTTGCAGTACTCCTTGTCATAGTCCACATCTTTCTCATCGCCAACTTTTCTAAGCTCAGTTCCTTCTTCTTTTAGCTTCAGTAAGTCAGCTAAATATTTGGGCATGATGGTGAGCTTAGTGCCCTTTACAGAACTGACCAGATGGTCGCAGTTGTCATCAGCAACCTTCAAATTCTTGTAAAACTCCTTTACAAGTGTTGGGTAAGTGATCCCGGGGAGACCAAAGAGGGTTCCCCATTTTAGGTTAGCTATCCACTTGCAGAAGGGCTCAGCTGACTTAATAAACTCTGGAGAGAAGTATCTGGAGATGTGAATTTGTGGATTTTCAACAGTCTCCAGTACCTCATACACAGTATAGAAAGTTTGAGGTTTGGGTGTTTTTCCAGTCTTTTTGGGTTTTGGCTGAGACGACTCAGCAGGTTGCTCAGTGGTGTGCTGAGTTTGTTCAGTTGGAAGCTCAGCCTCAGCATTTTCAGTTTGCTGAGTTTCAGGTTGTTCAAGGTCATGGGTTTCATTCATGGGCTGTTCGTTATGTCCGGTGTTCGATGGATGTTCAGGAGAGTCCTCATAGTCAACTTGTTCTTCCTCAGGTGATGAGGGATTGATGACAGGGGCTTTATCCTTATACTGCTCAGAGCCACTGGATGAGGTATGTTCATCGTGAGAAGACATGGTGTTCTTGGTGTTCTTGCGGTTTGAGAAGAACAGATTGCAGAAAAAAGATAGAAGTTGAGAGAGAGTGAGTGCAGATTTTTCAAGCGTAGGGAGAAATGAAGAATTTTCTTCTCTATTTATAGCCGAAGATGAGAGAGATGAGAGGTCAGAGACCCAACGGTCAGAATTTCAACCACTTAGAGTCATTAACTCTAACATTAATGCTAATTATGGCGCATGGTTCCTTAATGATGATTATTACGTCATCCTAGTCATTACCTAAATACACGTGCTTGATCTCACCCTTGAGTACATGATCTCTAATGAAGTGATGTCTTATGCTGACATGCTTCATCCTGTTGTGTTGAATTGGATTTTTGGATAGGTCAATAGCGCTCTTGTTGTCACACTTGACCTTAATGGTTTTTGTCTTTACTCCATAGTCATCCAGTTGTTGCTTGATCCATAGGACTTGAGCAACACAGCTTCCAGCAGCAATGTACTCAGCTTCAGTGGTTGACAGGGCTATTGATGACTGCTTCTTGCTGAACCAAGACACAAGACTTTTCCTGAGAACGTGACATCCTCCTGAGGTACTCTTTCGTTCCAGCTTGTCTCGTCCATAGTCATCATCAGTGTATCCAAGGAGTGTGAACTCAGAAGTGTTAGGATAGCATATAACTACATTCACTGAGCCTTGCAAATATCTAAGGATTCTTTTTACAACTATGTAATGAGATTCTTTAGGGTTATCTTGATATCTAGCACAGTAGCATACTGAGAACTGAATATCTGGCCTACTTGCTGTAAGATAGAGTAGAGAGCCAATCATACCTCTATACAACTTGCTGTCTACTAACTTACCATGTTCATCGGCTGAGAGGATAGTGTCAGTACCCATAGGGGTTGATATTGACTTACAATTCTCCATGTCATACTTTTTCAATATCTCCTTTGCATATTTTGTTTGGCTAATGAAGATTCCATTCTTTCCTTGCTTGATTTGGAGTCCAAGAAAGAAGTTGAGTTCTCCCATCATGGACATCTCAAACTCAGTTTGCATCTGTTTACTAAATTCCTTGCAAAGAGACTCATTAGTAGCACCGAATATAATATCATCAATGTATATTTGTGCCAGTAGCGTATCCTTAGAAAGAAAATATTATGCACGATGGATTTTCTTCTACAAGAAATACAATGAAGATCTAAACAATATCCTTGGACGAACTAAAGTAAGAACAATGCTTGAGTGTTTGAATATTGATTTTGAAGATTGATTTTTGCTTGAGAGCTTTTGGATTTTGTCAACTTGAAGTGAAGCTTATGAGTTTCTATTTATAGGCAGTTGACATCAAAAGATCCGTTTGAACTTGAAGTTACCGTTCTGATAGAACGGAGGTTGTCCCATTCGCCCCTAATACCTTTTTGTCTGGTAGGTGAAAATGTCTGCCACACGTCCATAACTTTAGTCTTGGGTCGTGTAATTCTACCACATTTTCGTCCGGTACTCTGGCATAGGTATGTTGATCTGACGTGCCCACTGTGTCACTTATCTTTTAGATCAAACCTTTGGAATAAGCATGCCAGCTGTTTGATTTCTTTTATCTTGTGGATTCCGGAAACAAGTAGAGTGTTCTGAATTAATGATCGGGCTTCTATTTGGCGATGTGGTCTTCCGATATAAAAATAAACCTTCAATGTTTCTCAAGCCTCTTCTGTTTTTCTTTACTAAAACTTAGATCAAAACACTCAACACATAAGATTAGCGAATAAATCAATTTTAGCCTTAGTTTATTTATTTTGGGATTTTGATTAACTTATTTTTGTCACTTTCAAAAACTAAGTAAGAAATCATGTTTCAACAACCCATACCCTTAGATAGTCAGTATAAACATACAAGATTGATCCAAAAGTTAGGATCAATCTGGCTAGGACTCGAGTGCAACTCCCGTAAGACGGAATCCATAGGGCCAAGAAAATGGTAAGAAACTGCATTCTTCACTTGCTCTACGTATATACAGAAGCACTCTAAAGGGGCAATATATGGCCTATCCTTAGAATTTGGGACCATAAAGTCCACGATAGACAATCAGGGAAAAGAATGACATAATTCTCCGAGAGGAACAAATATCATGTTGGAGGAAATATATTGAAGAATGGTTTTACGTCTCTAGGATTCCCATGAACCCCTATTTATCCTAACAACATCAATCTTGATTTCATCCATTAATATATAACCATCTATATTAGAAAATTATCACTAAACGAGCTATAAGAATCAAAAGACATTTCTATGAGATCGACAACCATATTATCCTTGGAAATGGGATTTATTTCGTCTTGACTCATTTTTTAGAGCCTGGAGAAAATAGATGAAGTGCACAAATTGAAGAAGTAGATCTAAAAGGACAAGGAAAAGGACAATGGCCCTCATGGGGATGGTCCGGACACTATATGGAGTAGGGGATATAATCTGGATGAAGAGCTCAATCAGTGCCTAAGGATGTGTAATCACTAGATGAGGATTAAGAGAATACTAGAGTGAACACGATCCAAGAAAAATAAAACATATGGACAACTCCTGTAAACCCCAATAAGGATCGTAACAACCTATAAAATAAAGGGTTTAACAGAATCTTTCAGGTATACTCAAAATTTTACCTCTACTTCTTTATCACTATTTTCAAAGTGGTACTAACTTAAACATCAGATTACACTGGGTAGCCAATAACTTTCATGTTTTGCAAGAATCCACTAAATCAGAGATGAGAGACTTACTTAACATTATTAGAAAAAAAATTCAGAATATATTAGTTTATTATTAGAAAAATAACTTACTTAACATTAATAAACACTTTGTAGATTTACATGCTTATTATATTTATAAAACACATGACGTCACCACAGTAAATTTGTTCAATACGTCCCATCTCAAAGGCCTTGCCTCGAGAAGTCTCAAAGACCACCCGTCAAGGATTTGGATATCAGTCCCCGATATACGGGCGCATATTTACCTATCAACAGGTGACATGTAGCATGTCCCGCTCTTAAGCTTATAACTGTCTTCTACAACTCGATCTCAATACAAATAGAGTAAGCACAACTCAAGATACATTACATTATTAATTCATGCATTAAACTTATATCTTAGTTTTGATTTATTAGTGTGTTCATCATTAAGTTTTCCTTTAAAATTGACTTAGATATCAGAGCGGGTTAGCCGGACAACGGTCCCTTTTGATATTGTTTTTATCCAATTGCAACTTTATCAATGAACTTACAAGATTCTGCCATATTAGTATGATTAGTATGGTTTGTTAGACTCAATTGTTGGTATGGTCTTCTATTTGTTGTTGTAGTTAAATCTTTATAGTTTGTAGGTAGTAAAAATTATTTGAATTATTGCTTATTAGTATATTTTTATTGTTTAATGGAAAAACAAGGAGTTATAAAAAAGAAAAAAGTAAAAAGAAAAAAAAAGCCAGTAGTATAATAAAATTGGACTTTTATTCAAAATAATGTTTTAAACTAGTATTATTCCTTTCAAACACTCCGGTTAAAAATTATTTCTCATAAACTTCTGAGTTAATTAGATTAAAATCGGATGAAGTTTGTCTGATTTTAAAATTGTAAAGAAGTTGAACAAAATTTATCTGATTTTTTTACAAAGTGTGTAATCCAAACTTTTAAATTTGGATTATATTTCTTAAGAGAGAAGTTAGATGAACTTCATCCGACTTTAAGTTGTAAAGAAGTCAAATAAAGTTCATCTTACGTCTTTACAACTAATAATTAATCAAAATTGTGAAGAAATCATATGAACTTCATGGGACTTCTTTGTAAAACAACTATTAGATATTATAAATAAAATGTTTTGAGAAATGTGTAAATTGGATGACACTTTTTGTAAAGAAGTTAGACAAAATTCGTCCAATTTTATCCATTTTAATTCAACACTAGTCGTAGAATAATTTCAAGCCGAGCTATTTGAAAGGAATAATGCTTTTTCGGAGCATTATTCAGAATAAAAATTCAAAAAAATTAAAAAAGTCATAATCAATAAGTGATTAGTTGGAATGTACTTAAAGAAAGGGAAAGGGGGAGAGTACCCTTAGCACAGAATTGGTTGGGAAAGAATATTGAAAGGCAAGTTGTGAAAAGAATATTCATTCAATTCAATAAAGTATTTATCCTCTCCTCTTTACCCACTTACTTCACTAATTCATCAATGGGGCGGTGTCCTTTCAATATAACTGTCATCACCACGTGTCAACACCCCATTTCATCATCTTCATTTTCAACTTCAACTCCAAAGTAACTTCTTCAAACACAAAATATCTTTTTCATTTTCTTAACATTAAAACTTATAAATTAAAAAAAATTGAGGTAACTAAATTAGAGAATGAGAAGTGATAAATATGCAACTAGACCATCATTTGTCTTAAATTATATTATTATGATATTATGTATGATTGTTTTACTAACAAGTTTGAAATTAATTAATTATTTGATCTCTTAATCAAGATTTTTTTTTCCTACATTAGATATCATATGGATTAATAATTAATTTAACTTCTAATATTAGAGTTTAGGCGATGTTTAGATATCGATGAAAAGAGGTTTGAAAGATTTTTTTTTTTGTTTAGATCTATTTTAAATAACAATTTTATCTCTAATTACTACATCACCTAACAACTAAACACTATTTATCAAACCACACATTTATTTGGTTGAACAAAAAAATATCTTGTATAAAATATTTTTTATTTTTTCAATTACTGAGAAATTTTCCTATTTAATTCAAATAAAAATATATTTCTCTTAACCAATTGAATAGAAAGGAAATAAGAGAAATTTATTAGGAGAGTTATTGTGAAAATACATCTCAAGTTGGATTCAACTTGAGAGAGGTTATACATATTTATGTACTTTTTGGATTAGAATAGAAATTTTATTAGTTAGAAAAAATTACACTGAGATCAACCAACTATCCAAAACTAATCAGTTAATCCTAAACACTAACTTAGCATCAAAGTTAATCTTCTGCTTGCTTGCTGCCTTCAACGTTTTCCAGTAGCTTTTTTGCAATACCAATTAATCAACCTTCTCCAATTAATGAACAAGATTAGGAATCATCAGTTTCGTTTTTAGGTTCTCTTTTATAATCACTATAGTAAATTTTCATAACGGTTCTTTGTACGAAATAGATCTGACGTACTAAGTGTTTTCATTAAAATTTAGATTACTTGTTGAAGAACACTAGTAGGCCTATTGAACTTTTTAATCGGGTTGGGGAGGAGAATTTTAAACTCTAACGGATTATTTGAAGGGGATTAATCATCTGGTGTCGTGTCCTTACAACACCTGAACAAAATGAGTGTGCAGAAGGTAAACATCGTCGTGTCATTGAAACATGTCTTTCATTGCTCCATCATGCTAAAATGCCTAATTCATTCTTGATTTATGCTTTTGAATGTGTCATTTATATCATAAATCGCTTGCATGTACCTACTATTAATTTTTCTATACCGTTTGATTGTTTATATACTTTCCGTGACTTCGGTCTTACAATTCTCATAAATTGATTTCCTGATCTCGAAACTGTGTTTTTCTTGAGTATAGTAAAGTTCATATAGGTATATATTGATGCTTTGATTTGCTTATAAATAAAATCTTCATCTCACGTCATATTGTTTTTTATGAACATGAATTTCCCTATCCACAGTTAGCATTATGAAGGCGCTTTGTGTCAACAGAAAGTCAACCTAATGCATATATCCAAGTTAATTTTCCAGCTCTAATGAAACCATTCACTACTATTCCACCAATTACCATACCGAATGCATCACCTAACCCACTACCTCATTCTTAAGCATGTGATCGTGCCATTATTCCTTATGTGTTAAGAGGTTTCATCAATGATGGTCTTGAGTTTGAGTTTGAGCAAACATTTAGTCAGGTCATCAAGTCTACCACCACTCGAGTGTTGCTACCTATTATCTTTTCTACTAGATGGAATGTGAGACAGTTAGACGTGTCAAATGTATTTTTACATGGTACACTTGATGAAGTTATCTTTATGCAACAACCTCCTAGATTTGTTCATCCACAACTTCCAAATCATGTGTGTCGTTTGAAGAAAAGTTTATGTGGGCTCAAACAAACATCACATATGTGGCATCAGTGTTTAACTATTGCTCTTATTAAGCTTGGGTTCATTTGGTCTAAGGCATATTCCTCTTTGTATTACTTTAATGTTAAAGGGGTGCGGGTGTTTTGTTTACTCTATGTTGATTGTACCCTTGTTACTGACACTAGTGAGAGTGTTATTACACCTCTTGTAGTACAGCTACATATATATTTTTTAATTCGTGATTTGGGCTTACTTTCTTGGGTTGGAAGCAACTTGGACACAACAGAGTCTCCATTTAAACCAACAAAAGTATGTTAAAAATCTCCTTGAGTATGCCAAAATGGCGGACACAAAGGGCAACTCCATCCTGTCTTGTACATCGTTATGTCTTGGTAGCATAAAACCATTTGATGGTCCCAATTTGCATAGAAGCATTGTTGCTAGTTTGCAATATGCTACTATCACTCAGCCTAACATTAGTTACTCTGTTAATATAAATTCAATCCATTCATGCATCATCTGACTCTTGATCATTGAAAAACTGTGAAACGAGTGCTACGATATCGTCACTCAACTCCCATGCATGGTTTGCTTATCCGCAAAGGTTGTACACTAATATATTTGGGCTCACCTATATTACTTGGGGTAGAGAACTACATGATTGCAAGTCAACATCTAGCATTGCGGTTTATATTGGTCCCAATTTGGTCTTTTCGAGTTCACATAAACATCATATTGTTTCTCGCTCTTTCACGGAAGCCGAATGCCGGACACTTGCTTCTCTTGCATCTGAAGTTAATTATTTGGCTCAAAATATCGCTACATGAAATTAGATACTCATCTTCCAAACTACCAATTTTATGGTGTGATAACTTGGGGGCAACCTACCTCGCCGTCAATCCAGTTTTTCATGATCGCTCTAAACACTTGGAAATAGACTTTCATTTTATTTAGAATAAAGTTCTTCGAAAGGAGCTTCATGTCTGCCACATTTCCACCATTGACGAATCCGCAGACATATTCACAATACTGCTATTTAAAATTCATACAATTATGAGACATGTTATTAGTTCACCCACCATCAATTTGAAGGAGAGTGTTAACAAATGGAGTTTTGGTATGTCACAATATGAGGAAAATACATTTTGATTTAGTTTAGGATTTGTTTATAGTTTAAATACTATTTTGTTGTTACTATACATATATTCTCTAGAGTCTATTAAACTGAGTTCTTATATTAAGTATCTGCTCTTCCATATCACTTGGACGATCTCCAATTCATCTTTGGACATGTGTAAAGACATGTGTATAGAGAATCAGATGTTTCTAATAATTTTCTCTATTAAACCCATTCAATTAATCAAATACAATCAGTTGAGATTGAAACGGCTGGTCTGGTCTGGTAGGAGGGATTACCATATCCCGAATCTGATTAAGCAGATAGAAGGCACTGTCATGAAAATCATGTTGGGGGTCTTGATGTTTATGGTATTAAAAGTAGTCCTTTAGTGTTGTTTTGTAGGTTAGCCATTTCATTTCATATTAATGTAATGAAATAACTTCAATTGGGCCTAACACGGACCACATTAAGCTCCAACTACAAGATATGGACTTAGTTTCTTATCCTCATAATTCCACGTCACATATTGTTCCGTCTTATTAATATTTTATATTTAAATGTTTAGATCCATATATATTTATGGGAGAGTTCAATACTATACTGCATTAATTTTCCCAACCCACCTAATAAAGAATCTGTTATCATTTTCCTCCATATTTTTTAAAGAAAAAAAACGTATATTAGCCAAGAAAATCAATGTCCTTCCATGTACAGTAATACTTTTCAACGAAAAGGAATGAAGAAAAAAAGAAAAACTAGGTTACTGATTCAAGCTTCTACGTATCAATATAACTTTTAATTGAGCACTTGCCAAATCTCAATGGATTGACTAAAGCGTGAGACAAAACTAAAGGATGATTTTATTATGTCTCGCCAGCTTCTTAAAAAGAAAGAACCACGAATAAGATAACAGAGAAAAAAAAACTTTAGAAAGGAAATACAAGGAGTAAAAAAAATATTTGTCATTAGTATAATGAAATATTCTTAGCATTGGAACAAGCTTCCCTCTTAACAATACGAGCAATCTTGTTCACTAATAGAGGAGTAGAAACAACATTAAAGTTTGGTCTACTAACAATATGAATTCTACAATCTTGGATAATGGTTTCAAAATCTAAAAAATATTAGAATTCTTAGAGTTAACATTGCCAACCGCGACCTTTGCATCGACTTTTGGAGGGCCAAAACCTCAACACACTTCACATTCATCAATCATTCATGAAACGAGCTATAGTAAACAACAAAATGACATATTGCATCTCGGTTCACTGTGCCAACCCCAACACTACCAATCTCAGCAAACAAACTAACCCACTATTACATTTAAACCAATAAACCACTGGAGTAGTGACAAAGAGAGCAACAATATTACTGAGAATATTAACTGAACCTCAAAAATTATCCGCTTGAGCATATTTCCTCCATATTTCTTGTTGTTTATGTTTTTTTAGCTTGGTTTATTTTTTTCTAGTTTTTTTCGTTTTCTATTTTATTTTTTCTCATTATTTTTTATTACATAAATAAATAAAAAACCTCTTAAATTTATTATATTATAACTTTGATTAAATTATATTATATTACGTTACTGAACACCAATTAAATGTATAACTTCATAAGAGTTGAATGACGCTAGCAAATAAAAATGTACATAAGATTTGCACTTAGTCCATAAATTTATGATTAAATTGGATCATACTCAATTGAAATAGGAATAAAAACTTGTGGTGTGACTTACATATTAAATTCAAATACCTGTAGCTCTTAAAAACACTTGAATTGAATTGAATCCGTTATATTATATAACATTGCTTGGAAAAAGAAGATAATAATGGGAGAAGATATTAATTAGAGGGGGGTGGTAACCTGAGGTAAGTTTCCAGCAAAACAAAGCATCATATTAACATAAGCATCCCCAATTCTTTTTAGAAATTTGAAGCTGAATTTGGGCTTTCTTGTAATCCTCCACCATGTCTTCTTCTTGAATAACCTCTTGTATCTTCTTCTTCTCCTAATTCTGCATTTGCTCTCCATTTCCATATCTGCATACCAACTTACATCTTATTATAAAGGAAATGTTTCAATTGTCGGTACTACTTAACACCCAACTGTTTTATCTCCTCTTTTCCTTTTTTCAAACCTTATTTATTTAGTTTCCCTTATTATCAGGGTTTTGTTGCTTATGTCTATCATTTCACTCTCATTAAACATTAATCCTTCACTTAATACATTACCGGTTTAAAGTGATATCATTAACTTTCTAAATTCACGTGATGTAATGTGATTGTATTTGTACAAATTGAAATGTATATCAATTTAAACAGGTTCATGAAACTGATAAGACATTTTAAATAAATTAAGATGGTCAATAGTTCAATTTAAACAAGTTTGGATGGCTAACAAAACACTCTGTAAGTTTAGATGTCAATCAATTTTTTAAGAGGCTCTTGATCTTGATGTTTTAAGCTTTATTCAGAACTTTTGTTTAATAATTAAAAAAATAAAACACCAATCTCATTGTTATATAATGGCATACTTTCTTAAACAAATGGTTAGTGTATTATTAATTAAATTGAAAACATTAGATATAATTGGTCCAAATTCAAACTAGATCAAATACATGAATAAGAATATCATAATTAAGTACAAAATTACAACTAAGTCATATCATCAAACTTAATTCTTAATATGTCATTATTTTCTATATATTATGATTTTACACTATAATTTAAAAATTCTAGACTCCAATTCATAAATCATATTAAAAGTATATTAAAAGTACTGATTTTACTAGTTTGACATAATCTAAAATTATGATTTGACATAATTGTAAATATTTTTTCACAGATGAATTTCTGTATAATTTTCCTTTCAAACTAACTATATGTGTAGGCTCGAAGGATATGTAATTTTTTGAAAGCCCTTTCTTTTATTGATTAAAAGCCTTTTACATAATAGCCCATTCCATCAATAAATCATCAACATAAAAGGATATATACATAGTCAATATGATAGAGAATCATATAATTAGAATAAAGGTTAAATTAGAAATCATGAGACGTGGTTTGAACGAAATCAAGATACAAGAAATATAAAATAAATTTTAGAGGGATAGTACCTCACTCTAAAATAATTAGAATAAAGGATAGTATTTCACTCTACAAGTTTTGATAAGAAATGTAAAGATTTAACTAAAGCATGAGCCAATTCATTGCGTAAAACAACTTATAAATTTAACAGAAATATCATTGATGCTTTATTATTGTTTATTATTAAATGTTACTGATAGATAAATAGTAAACATTTTGTTGATTTTAATTGTTTATAGTAAATATTAGTTGATTTTAGTTGATTTATCTATTAAAGAAAAGCATATCTTTTCAATTTCTATCAAACATTTTTGTATTTCCTAATTGGAATTGATAGAGAAAAATCAAATGGAGGAGAAATTAGTTAGTTGGTCCAAGATTAGAGTTTTGGAAGGGGCTTTCCTATTTTCTTGGGTTAGGCTTTGGAAGGGCTTGCTTGCTTGCTAGGACCAATAAACTAATTTCTTCCATAGCTAGCTGCGTTAAGGGAAAATTACACAGAAATTCATATTTCAAAAACTATTTACAATTATGTCAAATCATAATTTTGAATTATGTCAAACTAGTAAAATCAGTACTTCTAATATATTTTAAGGATTAAAATTTATAAATTAGAAGTCTAAAGTATATTTTCTAGGTTTATGATTTATGAATTGGAGTCTAGAATCTTTAAATTATAGATTAAAATCATAATATATATAGAGAATAATGACATATTAAGAATTAAGTTTGGTGATATGATTTAGTTGTAATTTTATACTTAATTATGATATTTATGTATTTAACCCGTTAGTTAATATCCTCCTCACACATATTTATAACCAAACCTCTCTTCTCTTCAATAAATTCCAACTAAGGAACATCTTCTTCTAATTCCTAATTTATGCTTTATTCTAATTATATTATTATCTAATGTTAATGTTTTATTAATTGAGACATTATTTGATATAAACTATTCCTTATGTACATCACGTTGCATCAGACATATAACAAAATCTCGCCTCTATCATAATGCTCTCTCTATTTTTTCTATATCGTTAAAGGTTTTTCACAAAAATTAATAAAAGGATTAAATATAATTAATTTACTCTTAAAACTTTACTTCTTTTTCAAAAAAAAAAAAACAATTACTTATGAAAAAAAACTTCTTTCTTTGGTTTAATTAGAGTTATTTAATAAATACTAAACTTCTCTCTTTTTCTATAACCAAGTGCAAACATTGATAAATAAAAACACGGCAATTGTATCTTTAATTGCAGAAAGCTAAACTAGGTCTATTGATTTTTTTTAATAAAAAAAACAATGAATTAATGAGCCAAATCATGACAAAATTGTAACAATTAATCAGAAACAGAACTCGATAATAAATTAAAAAAATGAAGGGCAAGTGGATAAACGAGAAGACTGTGCTAACACATGTGTCCTCCCATTCGCTTGCCGCCGTATCCATTTGACTGGGTAAGAGTCATTTGATGTTAGAATCGATCGTATTTGAATAATTCTATCTCCAAATTCAGAATCATCAACAGAATTAGAATTTATTGCATCAATCAGTTGTTTACAATTAATTATATAATGCATTATTATTTCCTCAAACAATATTACTACATCCCATCTCAGACCTCATATAGTTTGTTTGTTTATTTCAAATAAATAATAAAATATGGAATGCCCATAAATAACAATTGTTGCATAAAGTAATGAATAATTAAGATGGGCAATGCCATTGATCATGGACTGGAACGTGATAGACAGTTATAACAACAACATCTACATTGATAGATGGGCTGAATGAATTACAATACAAATGGTTATTCTTCTTTGAATATTATCATATTATTAATTAAAAAAGAAAAAAAAAAAGTACAAATCTCATGAAATCAGTATTAGAAAGAGATCTCGAAGTAAGCATGCCAGCAGTGGAAAGGCTGCGAATTCCATGACCCAACATGTGGCTAAAAGCTTTGCTTCCAAAAAACAACCATAACTCTCCTCTTACCTGTATATATAGCTGTGCCACCTCATTTTAAGGTGTACCAACCAAGTGTAACATGTCTAACTTGTTACCAGAATTCGGTCACGTGCCAAAACTATGCTAATGATCCGGTATCGTATTGGTTTCTATAAGACAGTATGCAGGCTAGATCGGGCCGGAGTCCGGCAAACCCGCTCCGATTACTAAATCAGTTTATAATTAGAACCGAATGGAAGGGTGTGAACTAGTTTAGAGATAGTAGTTAACGTACAAAATCTCGTGTCTATACATTTGTATTTATAGTGTTTTATTAGGTTTTAAGGTTGTCATCTCTTTAGGAATTCTTACAAGCTTAGGATTCTGTATCCTTCAAGGATTCTGAATCCTGGTAGGAATCCTTTATCTCGTAGTTTCTAGGCCCTTTGAAGTGTTTGAGGTTTAGAGGTTTGGGCGTTACTGATGGGTTGTCGCTTCTTGGGCTTGGACCGCATCAACCGCTTATGGGGTCATCTTGGATGCGTTTGAGCCTTTATCATATTTTGGGTCTGGATTGTAATGGGGATAGTGATGACATCTCGCACATGATATCATTTATTCTAATATCAGATGTCCCCCACCACCTAGTCTTTAAGACATTCTTTCAGAATTATGTAATAAATCTTTTGTAAAAATTGTATTTTGTTATTTGGCTCCAAGTCTTTATTTTTTCGGAATCCTCATAAAGCCTTTTTCTATTTGCGCTGATGTGATGTGTCAGTTGGGGGATGGCTCTAGGATCTTGTGTTTTGTCGGCTTCTTTAATGATTAGTGTTTATTCCTATGTTGGAGACGCTTCGGTTGTCTTCTAAGTCTTTTGGTTTTCCTTTCCTTCTTTTTATCTTCCTTCTTCTTCATCATTTCCCTTTTTCTTAAGTTTTCCAAGCTTCTTGCTTTTTTCTTTGTTTCACTTTCCTCGTTTATAAACTCATCTTCCCTTTTATCCATCATGGTTCGAGTTAGGACCTCTCGGAATAAAGGTAAGGGCTCCAGCAAGAAGAGCAATCTTAGAGATGAGGAAGGTGATGGGTCCTCCAAGCTAAAACATAGACACGAGCTATTTTTCTCAGAAATTTTTACCTCAACGGGTGTATATTCGGTCAAGAACAAACTGAAAATAATGAGAAAATCAATCTCAGGATTGATTTTTGTGTTCCGATGTGTTTTTTTCTTTCTTTTCTATATTTTAAAAAAAATGATTTTTTTTTGACGAAAAATCCGTCGAAAAAGTCCTCCATTCATCAGAAAAACTTCCCTTCTATGCCACGGGGCTCCTGCCCTATTTATAGGCCAGCAGCCCCATGGCTTGCGACCGTTGGCCGGGCGCAAGTCAATGGCAATGCGTCCGGCCAGCGGGCGCAAGTCGCCCTTGACTTACGCCCGGCCAACGGTCGTAAGTCACCTTGGCTTGCGCCCGGCCTGCGGGCGCAAGTCATACGGGCCTGGGCGTCAGGCCCGTCTGTGGCTCGGCCATTGCGTGAAATTTAATTTTGTTCTTATCTATTATTTATTATAGCGTAAAGGATTCAATCGTTCTTAGTCGTAACATCTCTCGACTGTTTAAGAAAGTTCTCATCACGGGTCCTCCGACTCTAGTGACTACAAGCGTATATGTAGTTATTTAATGTGATAATAGCTAAGTTTAGCCCTAACGTTTTAAGGCTAGTGCATATTTAGCCATAACGTACGTCGGTCAGCGAGACATAGACTCTGAGTCCTAAAAAAAGTTACAGTTCCCAGGAGTGGCTCTCCAAGATAAAAGAGATCCTTTGATTGGGACAAGTTCCTACTTCACTAACTGATTTAACCTCCTCACGGTTGGCCAGCTATTGATGATATGAATCAAGACTAGTTTTTTCCGGACAAATTCAAAACTAAGGGATCTCTCGATCAAAGAAAAGGTACAAATTTAACTCTGACGTTTCCAAGCAAGATCAATTTTAGCCCTATGTTAACGAAAATTTGAAAAAAACTAATTTGACTGTTATTTAACTGTCACATTCAAGTATGTCGATAAACTGAAGTAGTTTCTGATAAATTTTATTGGTTATTTGTAACTATAATAGTAATTCAGTAAATATTTTAAATAGTTTGAGAAAAAAATTTATTATTAACTTATATGTGACATACTTACTTGTTAGTATTTTACTAAGTTTTTGTAATTGTGTTAGTAACACAATAGTGATATCTTAGACTTAATTGATGTTCGGAATATATGAAGTGATAGTTAAATAACAGTCAAACCAATCTTTTCAAATTTTTAATAACTTAGAACTAAAATTGATTTTGCTTGAAAACGTTAAGGTTAAATTTACACAATTTCATATCTTAAAACTAAATCTACACTTCTGTTAAAACGTTATCACTAAACTTGTTCTTTATCCTTTACTTAGTTGTGTGGTCCATTTAGTTTTTAGAGAAATAAATCAAATTATTTTTCAGGGTTGGGTTAACCATTAATTACAATTTATTTTTATTTAGGCGTAATACACAAATAACTCCCTGAACTTGTCCAAATATTGCAACTTCCCCCTCCAACTTTCAATTGCAACAACTTACCCCTCAAAATTGTCCAATTGTAAAACATAACCCCTCAAACTTGTTCAATTGTAAAACAGAACCCCAAATTGCTAACACGGACTGCAATTAAAGAAACACGTGAAATACAAAAGCTGCAAACGCTCGTGGAATGTGATAATCAGATCTTTAGACCCCGAAAAATCAGTATTTAAGTAACCAAATCCTCAATTCTTCAACTTATTCTTCAACTTCTTCTTCTTCTTTTTGTTATTGCTATTCGTTTTTTAGTGATTTCTTGATTCAAAGTTTTGGGATATTATGTGGGTGAAAATGTGTTTATATGGAGAAATAGCTCCATTGAAGATTTCATAGCATGATACGAATTCGGGGAAACATTTTTACGGTTGCTTCAAGTACGGGGTAAAAAAAATCTCAATTTGGGGTTATGTTTTATAATTGGATAAGTTAGAGGGGTTATATTTTACAATTGGACAAGTTTGAGGGGTAAGTTGTTACAATTGAAAGTTGAGGGGGGCAGTTGCAACATTTGGACAAGTTCAGGGGGTTATTTGTATATTAGACCTTTTATTTAAAATGCTAAACTATACTATTAGCTCAACTACTATTTTTTGTAAGGTAGAAGTAATGTTAACTTAATGAAAATGTATTGAATAAAGGTTAAATTTAAAATATAAGGTTCACTAATTTGCAATGGATTGTTTGTAGTTAAAAAAAATTGAGTCTTCACGGTTAGTAAAATCAAATACTTTTAGGTTTTTTTCTACATTGACAAAGGAAGGCATTAAGTGCAACAACCAACAAAACAAAACAAACTAAAATAAATTAAGAACTAACGAGTAACCATTCGTATTGAAATCTGATATTATCGATCTTCAAGGAGAATGTTCTAGAGGTCTATAGTAGGTGCACCACACTCGTGAGGACCTAAAGTATAAGTGTTGGCGAAATGTGTCATCTTGTCAGCAGCTTGATTCCCTTCCCGAAACACATGCTTGAAATTCACTTCCCAATTTTTATCTTTAATCCTGCCATTCCCGAACAATCCCAATGGGTGATGAAAATCCACCTGACTGTGCATAAGTAAAAGAACCGAAGATGAGTCCATTTCTACAATCACTCGTGTATAGCCTTTATCCCAAGCCAAGCGGAGCCCAAAATATAGCCCCAAAGCTTTGCCAGTCTACAAAGCCTCCTAACCAATTACCCGATGCATCCCAGATAAGTCCACCAACAGAAGCAACATCGGGGTTCCCTTTACTATCCTCGTTGGTATTCACCTTCACCCACTCTCCCTCAGGCGGTTCCCAACTGATCCAACGTTCGTGATGGTGCCGTGAAATAGTCGTTAGTCCCAACGTAGAGGTTGCACCACACTCTCAAGCCCAAAAAAGCACAAATTGAGATAGAAGCTTCGGTGCTCCTTCTTCCTCAAATATACGTGCATTCCGAGTCTTCCAAATCCACCAGATACCGATCCCAAAAATCATATGCCAGGGCACGCCCATCACCATCGAACTGTTTCCTATATTATCATCTAACCAATCAATATGGTTCAAGGAGAAAAACCAAAGTTCAGCCGCTACTATCGGCACAAGGCCCTACCATAGCATCTTCGTACCTGTATAGTCACGTAGAACGTGTAAAACGTCCTCCTCCATTCCAGAGAAGTTGCATGAGGCTTCCTCAGTCAGGTGCTGACGGACTTTGTTCACATCACAGAGTATTCTATTTCGTCTCCTGAGCCAAACAAATGTTCCGATTCGCTCTAGAATAGGCAGCTCCCAAACCTGCCCTGCCACTTAAATCTCCTCTAGCAGGCAGATCCTTGCTAATACAGTAGCCCAACCATATGGAATAGGCCCATGTCCTTGACTCTCGCTAGTACCAATTGTCAGCCCGCTTTAATTCTCGAAATAAAGTAATCGAAGTCATCTCGTATACAGCGCTCGTTGGCAGATACGGTGTAAGCCACTCCCAACCCCAACCGCGCCCATTTTCCCAAAAATAGCTCACCTTCAAATCATCCAGTTCGCAGGAATTGGTTTTAAAGCCCGTGAGTTTTTCACACCACAGGTCCTTCCAGAAATGTTGTACATTTCTCGTTCTTGACCAATCTACCCACGCCCTATTTAAGCACCTTTGTCCGTGCAACAATTCCCTTTCAAGTTAACGACCGGTAACCTCTTGTACGAAAAATATTGAACCCCTCACATACGCCCCCATATTTCGATTTAATTGACTTAACCTAAAGAGATTTCTCATCAGTTATAATCTTCCAATTCAGTTTGCCTAATATAGCAGTGTTAAAACCTCGAGTCTCCCTTATCCTTAGTCCCTCGGATTTTTTTCTCTTTGCAATCCACATCCCAATTTATCAAATGAGTTTTCCTATTAGCTCTAGACGGTCCCCAAGGAAAACTCCGGTTACACGCATCAAGTCTTTTACATATGCTAAGGGAGCAGCATTGTTTGCATGAGGTTGATATTACATGGAAAACATGAAAAAAAATAATATCATATTTATTATGGAATTACGTTTTCAATTTTTCAAAATCTTTATCAGAGCTTTTTCTCTTTAAACATTCAATTTTTCTCTTTTAATTAAATAACACTTAAATAACTTTAAAACTAAAAAGTTGAAGAATTAAATTGTTTAAAATATATCGATTCTAAAAAATTTCTGTAAGATTATCAACCATATCTAAGAGCAACTTTAGTGGAGGCTTCTTCTTTGTCACTTTGCAAAATCAGTTGTATCTAACCACTATGGAATGTCTCCAAAAATAGTTTGTTACTTTTTTCGTTCACAAACTTTTTACTGTACAACAAAAACAAATAAAATAGATAAAGATATGGGGAGTGGAGAGGACGCAGGCGCCAGAGGCAGGCGTGTAACACACACGTCAGGGATGGCGATTCTGGCCCCTGCGTTGGTATGAAAAGGAGATGTTACTTTTTGATAAAAAAAAATATACTATTTAATCCAGTTTTCTTAATTAAAATGTTATTTTTACCCCAAATAACTTCTTCTTCTTCTTGTTGACTCCATTAAATTTTAAATAAATAAGGCTTTCTAGTGGATGTCTTCTTTATTTGCTCTTTATCTTAGGTGGTACAAAAGAATTGTTTACACCATTAAAAATGCTCTAACTTAACTTAATTGGTGGTACCAAAACTGAGTACTCTTTTACAGATTATTAAATAATAAAGAAAAACTGCTGATGAGCAGATTGGCGGCCGAATACGCTCTCTTGGGTTCTGTTTTTCCATTACAACTTCCTCGTATCTGAACTGAAGTTGATTATTTTAAAAATGGGGCGGGAGGTTCATGGCATTATCAATATTATTAATAATGCTTTCCAATTACGCACATTTAGCAACTACCTCTGCTGAATTTTGGTTAAATTGCATTCCATGAGTTTGAGTTGCATATAATAATCAATATCCAAAATCGGTTTTCACAGGGTCGTCTTAAACTTTTTGGGGCCTTTCTACTAAATTTTTATCAAACTTAAGAGTAGAATTTTGTATTAATAAAGTATAAAAAGAAATGAATGAACGATAAGATTGTGAATTTTGAATGGTTGAATATCTAAATCACATGTGCATTCAATAGAGTGAGAGAGTGTAAATAAATCTTATTACATTATATTATTATTATTATTTTTTAATTTAAGCTAATATCTATATTTAACTAACCACGTCTTAAATTTTGGGGCCCTTCTAATTTTGAGACCTGTGCGGAAGGGCTCATTGCACACCCTCATCTAGCCCCTTGGTTTCCATAATATATGCTATATTCAAAATGGACTTTGTACAATTACTACTATGAATCAATAATAATAAAAACAACTATATGTATAAGTAATTAGGTTTTCATATTATTAGAAGAAAGAATAAGTTGTTAAAAAGGATGGAGGACGTTCAGCGTAGGTTGGATGTGAGGTTTGATCACAGTTTAGATGGCCTCCTTAGAACCCTTCAGAAGGAGCTGGAAGCTGTGCTTAGGCAGGAGGAGCTTCTCTGGTTCCAGAAGTCTAGGAAATCCTGGATTAGGGATGGGGATCGTAATACCAGGTACTTCCATCTGTCTACTATGATCAGGCGGCAGAGGAATAGAATTGAGGCTATCAAAGATTCTGATGGGGAGTGGGTGTATGAAGATGAGGTGATTCGGAATTTGGCTCTGGAGTTCTATAAGGAGCTTTTCAAAGAGGATCCTGTTCAGCTGGAGAGGGCTCACTCTATTGCTACCTTTCCTTTGATCAGTGAGGATATCAGTCAGAGTGCCTTTCTTCCTATTTCCCGAAAAGAGATTGACCATGCCATCTTCAGCATTGGGGCGTCTAAAGCGCCTGGTATTGATGGTCTTCCAGCTGGCTTCTACCACAAGCACTGGGGTGTTGTGAAGGAGGGTATCTATGAGTTTATCATAGGTGTGTTCAATGGGTCTAAGGATATTGAGCTGGTTAATAGAACTCTCCTGGTCCTTATTCCTAAAATTGATAAGCCTTCTTCCTTTTTGCATATGAGACCCATCAGTCTTTGTAATGTTCTTTACAAGACGATTACAAAAATTGTGGCTAATAGAATCCGTGGCATTCTTCCGGAGATCATTTGTCAGAATCAGGGTAGTTTTGTACCCGGTAGACAAATGATGGATAATGTGGTGATTGCCCAAGAAATGGTGCACACTATGAAGATTAGGAAAGGGAAGAAAGGCATTGTGGCTCTTAAGCTGGATTTGGAGAAAGCCTATGATCGCATCAACTGGAACTTCCTGATGGAAAGTCTGGAGAGAGCTAGGATCCCGGACAGTTGGAGAAATCTTATTAAGGTTTGTATTACTTCTCCCGTGTTTCAGGTTATGGTGAATGGGGATATGTCGGAGGAGTTCTCTCCGGGTCGGGGCATCCGTCAGGGTGATCCTATGAGTCCCTTCCTTTTCGTTATTGCTATGGAGAGGTTGTCCCACCTTATTCAAGATGCCATTGATATTGGGAGTTTCCACCCGGTGGCCATCAACAGTTTCTGTCCCCAGGTGACCCACTTATTCTTTGCGGACGATGTCCTTATCTTTCTTGAAGGTAATGAGGAGCAGTTGAGTGTCATTATGGATATTCTGGATTATTTTTGTTCGGCCTCTGGTCAGAGACTTAATATCCAGAAATCTAGGATGATGTGCTCTAAGAATATGAATCCGAGAATTTGTAAAAGATTAAGTGATTTGTCTGGTATTCCTCTTACTAATTCTCTTGGGAAGTATCTGGGGATTCCTCTCCATAGTGAGAGAGTGTCTAAAGTTTCTTTTAAAGATACTTTAGACAAAGCCAATACGAGGTGTGCCACGTGGAAAACCAAGACTCTCTCCCTTGCTGGCCGTCTGACTTTAATTCAATCTGTGAATTCCGCTGCTCCCAACCACATCATGCAGGCTTGTCAGCTTCCGAATCCTGTGCTTAATGATCTTGATAAGATTAACCGAAGGTTCCTGTGGGGGGAAGCTGCGGAGGGAAGAAAGATCCACCTGGTGCCTTGGAGTGAGGTTTGTCAGCCCAAAGATTCAGGGGGTTTGGGCATTAGGAGAGCTAAGGATAATAATAAAGTTTTATTAATGAAACTCCTTTGGCGTATGTGGCAATGCCCCTCCTCTCTCTGGGTTCGCCTTCTTTGTGGTAAGTATCGAAAAGATAAGATCTTTGGGGGGCCGAAAGAGAGAGTTATCAATTGTTCCTTCCTCTGGAAAGGGCTTAGCGCCGTTTTTGCTGAGTTTTGCTCGGGGGTTGGTCTGGATGTGGGTAATGGTAAGTCCATAAGCTTCTGGTTTGATACCTAGATTGGGGATAAACCTTTAGTGGATGTGTGCACTTCCCCCACCCACCCCCCCCCCCCCCCCCCCCCGCCTAGTGATATCCAAAACTGTAGGTTAGCCGATGTGGTGGACTCTGAAGGGGACTGGGTTTGGCCTAAATTTGATTCTTTCTTTAGCCTTGAGACTCTCCTTAGAATTAGAGGAGTGAAGGTGAGTAATCAAGAGGAAGACATGGATAAGCATTGCTAGGCGCTGACTAACAATGGAGTCTATTCTTGCAAATCTGCCTTTGAAGCGTTTTCCCTTAACAAGACTGATAATCCCTCGGATATTTGGAAGACCATTAGGTCCCTTAAAATCCCCTACCGCATGAGGAGCTTCCTATGGCTGGGCGTTAAAGACAGATTACTTACTAACTCAGATAGATACAGAAGGCATTTGGTGACCTCTGGAGCTTGCGGTAGATGTAGAGGCCATGTTGAATCGTTGTGCCACGCTCTTAGGGATTGCCCTAAGAGTGAAGAGGCTTGGAAAAAAATTCTCCCTCATCATACTTTCTCTTCCTTCATGTCCCATTCTGTGAACGACTGGTTCTCAGATGGTATTAGGGGAAAGTTATTGTCTTATATGGAGCATGGGGACATTTTCTTTGCCATTATCTGTCATCAAGTGTGGAAATGGAGGAACGAGGAGATTTTTGATAATAAAGTTGTGCTTTTGCCTAACTTAGCTGAGTTCTTCTTGAAGAAACTCTCCTCTATTATTGATAGTTTCAAAGGTGAGTCCCTTGCCAGATCTTCCCCGAGTAGTGATGTCCACCTCGTGAGCTGGAACAGGCCGAGAGAGGGGGTTGTGAAGCTGAATACTGATGGTTCCTGCCTCAGTAATGGTAAGATTGCTGCCGGAGGTGTTCTTAGGGATGCGGGAGGCGCCTGGCTTTCTGGGTTTACCTAGAATTTGGGTTTGGGTTCTTCCTTCTCTGCGGAGCTCTGGGGCATTCTCTCTGGGATCCAGCTGCCGATTAGGCTGGGTGTTAAGAGGCTTTCTGTGGAGTTTGATAACTTGGAGGCCATCAATATGATTTTGGGTAATCATGCCATGGGTCTTCATAGCCGCAATCTTATTAAAGCTATTAAGAGGCTTAGCCCCTCATTTGATATCCTTGAGTTCAGCCACATTTTCCGGGAGCAGAACCGTGTTGCAGATCACTTGGAGACGGCAGGCCATGAGGGGGTGTTAGGTGTTTCTACCCTTACCGTTCCCCCTATCGCTCTTTCTCCTCTTCTTTTAGAGGATAGGATTGGGGTTAGCTTTCCTAGGCTAATCCCGGTGTAGTTGCTTGTTTTGCTTTGCTTTCCTTTCCTTTTCTACCAAAAAAAAAAATAGGTTTTCATATATAAATGCTTCAAAAAGAAGATTTTCTGGAAACTAAGGTCAGTGGAGTTAAAGCTGATGAGGTGGTTAGAGTGTTTAGGAATTAGAAGTGTGTTAGATCGGAGGCTACTGGCCGGGCTGGTGGGATTTGGCTTTTCTGGAAGCCTAATCTGGTTCAGTTTGATATTGTCAAGATAGATAAACAGTTTATTCATAGTAAAGTTACCTTCCCTGGTAATAAACCTCTCTTTATCACTATTGTTTATGCTGATCCGATTCTGGCCAACCGTAAACGTCTTTGGGAGGCTCTGTTTTCTTTTAGTACGAATATTGTGGAGGCCTGGTTTGTTGCCGGCGATTTTAATGATATTGCAATTATGAGTGATCAAAGAGGGGGAGGAAATCACTACATCAATAGGTGCCTTAATCACAAAAAGGAAATGGATTTGTGTGGTCTCTCTGACCTTGGTGCTGCTGGCCACAAGTTTACTTGGAAGCGTAATAGTACCTTTGTTCGTCTGGACAAAGTCTATGCTAACATTGTGGCTCTGAGCAGTTATCCGGATGTGGCCGTGTTTAATCTCTCATTCCGCCATTCTGATCATTGCCCTATCCTGGTCAGGTTGGTGAGAGCTCCTCGTCCGAGAGGGGAGAGACCCTTTAGATATCTGGTGGCGTGGGAATCTCACCCTGATTTTAAAAACTTTGTGCATGATAATTGGAAACCTCATTCAAATGTCTTACAGGCTGCAGAAGGTTTTAGAAGTAAAGTGGTTAGCTGGAACAAGAAATTTTTTGGCCATATCTTAAGAAGGAAGCAAAAAATTCTGAGAAGGATGGAAGGTATCCAACGTTGCTTGGAAATCAACTTTGATCATAGTCTAAGTTGTCTACTAAGATCCCTCCAGAATGAGTTGGAAGCGGTCCTAAAGCAAGAGGAGTTACTTTGGTTTCAGAAATCAAGGAAAACCTGGATTAAGGAGGGAGATCGTAATACAAGGTACTTCCATCTTTCTACGGTTATTAGAATGCAGAGGAATCAGATTGATGCTATTAAAGATCCGAATGGTAACTGGGTTTATGAGGATGAGGAGATCCGTCTTTTGGCCCTCAATTTCTATAAAGAGTTATTCAAAGACGACCTGGTGGACTTAGATTGTGCTCTGACTGTTTCTACTTTTCCGACGGTTGGTGAGGATAAGGTTATTGAAACTTTTCGCCCTATTGATCTGAAGGAGATTGGCCAGGCAGTGTTTAGCATTGGTGCCTCTAAAGCTCCTGGGGTTGATGGGCTTCCGGCTGGATTTTATCATAAGCATTGGGAGACTGTTAAAGAGAGGGTTTTTGAAGGCTCTGAGGATATTAGGCTTGTGAATAAAACTCTCCTGGTCCTGATCCCCAAAGTAGAGAAGCCGTCCTCTTTCTTACAAATGAGACCTATTAGTCTTTGTAATGTGATTTATAAAGTGGTCACCAAAATTGTGGCTAATAGACTTCGGTGTATTCTCCCTGAGATTATTAGCCAGAATCAAGGGAGCTTTGTCCCGGGAAGGCAAATGATGGACAATATTATTATCGCACAGGAGATGGTTCATTCAATGAAGGTCAAGAAGGGGAAGCGAGGTATTGTGGCTCTTAAGCTGGATCTAAAAAAAAGCTTATGATCGGATTAACTGGGGTTTTCTTCTAGATAGTTTGGAGAAAGCTGGGATTCCGGATAAGTGGGGGAAGTTAATTGAGGCTTGCATTTCTCCTCCTGTCTTTCAAGTTTTGATTAATGGGGATATGTCAGAGGAGTTTTCTCCTTCCAGGGGCATCCGTCAAGGGGATCCTATGAGCCCGTTCTTATTTGTTATTGCCATGGAGAGACTTACTCATCTTATCCAAGATGCTATCAGTTCTGGGAGGCTTCACCCGGTTTCCATTAACAAATTTTGCCCTTCGATCACTCATTTGTTCTTTGCTGATGATGTGATGATCTTTGTGGATGGAAGTGAGGAGCAAATTGGTGTGATTATGGATTGTTGGTCCCTAGTAATTAGTTCCAAGGGGGGGTTAGGAACTAATGTAACTTTTTCGCTTTTAATTATGCTGACTTAATGTTATTTTAAGAGTTTGATAACTCAGCGTGTTGGTCAGCACGGGTGATTGACTAGTCAGACAGTTTTAATTCTATGCTGACTAAGACTGCTTGACTTGAGAGTTGGGAATTGACACTTGAAAGGTCAGCTTCCAACTTAGCACTCAGATTTACTCAGTTTCAGTTTAAATAATTTATAATCTGAGTAAATACAACAAGCAACACATGCACACACACACACACACATATATATATATATATATATATATATATATATATATATTGAGAGAAAGAGTTTAGAAGTTACTCAGCACGACTTATCCTGGTTCGGCCTCTCTGCCTACGTCCAGTCCCCAGTTCCTCCTGGGATTTTCAATCCAATACTGAGCTCTTTCAAGGTAGAGCACAAACCCTTTACAAGGCAGTGAGTATGCAAGAGTACGTCCTCTATTCGTCTACTCAGCTCCTACTAAGTACTACAACCCAGCACTTAGATTTTTCTACTACTGAATACTTACAACCAAGTACTCAGCTCAATACTCTCAATATTCCTATTGATCACACACTTGTTCTTTTTCAACTAAAGAACACCTTAGATGATTACAAAACAATCAATCTAGCATTTACACAGAGAATAGAAAAGTTGGTGTAAGATCTTTTTGTATTTGAGTGCTTTCAAGATTTTCTTCTCTTGTATTTTTCTTTTTATACTTCGGCAAATGATCCAAGAACTATTATTGTCCTTTTATAGATGAATTTCTGAAGATTGGATCATTTGAAATGATTTAGCCGTTAAGTCCAAAACGGCTCTTTTAGCAGACAGCTTCTGGTCAGCTTCAGTCTGTTCCGCCATTCCCTTTCTCTGTTTTCTTCAGGCGTCAGGTTTTGTCTTCTTGCATCAGACTTGTCTTTTTGTGCCAGTTGTCTTTTACCAATAATCCATAGACCCATGTTTCTTGGAATTAGTCTTCTGTGTATTTTCGAGGCTTCAATTATTGGTGCAGAAGATTGGCAGACTTTGTCCTTTAGTAAACGGATCCTTCATGCTGTCCTGACTGTCACTCAACTTCATTCGTTATCTTCAAATGTTCAACTTCCATGCTGAGTTCCTTCCTAGTCAGCTTCGTTCTGTTTGTATAATTCTGAAGGAGTCTTTTAATTTAGTCAGCTTCGTTCTGGCAACTTTGAAGGAAGCTTCTGATGCTAAGTTCTACTCCACTCAGCTTCTTATTCTTTCATGCTGAGTTCCATTCAACTCATCTTGGCTTATGCTGACTTTTGTCCTGTTTAACTTTATATATATTTTTGCACTCAATATTGAACAAACACATTAGTACAATTAAATCAAAGCATTTAAATTTAATTGCCTCTTAATCATGGATGATTTTGTCAAATCAAAATCTTGTGGAAAGGTGTTTCAACAAACTCCCCCATTTTGATGTTGGCAAAATTTATGGAACTCAGTTATAAGTTACCCCATGATTGATATATTTTTGAAATGACTCCCCCGTAAGGGTTGCACATATTGTCTTAACTTAATTCTAAACCTTCCAAGATTTAATTGAATTATCCTTAAGACATTTGTACATACTGACTTAATTTAATGTTAGATTCTTCAAGTTCTGAGCTAATTTGTTTTAAGTCAGTTTTCAAAAATATTAGAAGTATGTTGCTACTCAGTTTATTGCATAAGTATTTTAGTGTTAATGTATACTGAGTATGTTTTACTTCTTAATTTGTTTGTTCAATTTTATCGACCAGATTGAGGAAATAGTACTTGACATAGATTAAGCAAAAAGATAAAGCCAAAAAACATATATGAAAGTTTCTATGCAAGTTCTAAACATTTACTAGACTATATCTAGTTCTACTTCTTCTTCTTCTGAGCTTGGTGGTCAGCTTGAGCTATTCCTTTGCCTTTGTCTTTACTTCCTGAGGCATTACCTGCAAGTTGAGTTCCTCCTTGACTTGTCTCCCCCATTTTACCATCATCGGGGTTATAAATGAATGTGTCGGTGCGAGCATGAGAGGAGAGGTGAGTTGAATAACGCTGGAGCCTTCTAGTACTTTCGCGCAAGCCATCAATTATAGGAACACTGTCATCTTGGACATGGCGAGGAACACGAAGAGAACTGCTAATCATGCTGAGCAGGCATTCATGAGATTTGCTAAGACAGGTGAGTGAGCTGGTGAGCTGACCAAATGATTGGTGGTACATCTTGAGTAGGCAGAGTCATAAAATATGCGCTGGGCATTGTTGATGCGCATTGCCTTCATAATCGCCTGGGAAAAGCTCAAGAGTTCACTGTTGGAAACTTGATCAACATCCATCTGTGCTTTGTTGATGTTGAGTAGGCTGACTGCTTCACTCAGTTGGTCAATTGTACACTGAGAGGAGGAGGATACTAAGTCACGCATACTGGTCAGCTCAGCATTAAGCTTGGTAAAGCATTCTTGAAGTTCAGCAGAGGTGGCAAACTCAGCATTGCCAGGTGCGCTTGATTTGGTCAGTTCTGCAGTTAACTTAGTAAAATATCCGTGAAGTTCAGCAGAAGTGGCATACCCTGGATTAACTTCTAATGGTTGTTGGATTTTCCCTTCAAGCGAGTTCAGATGGTTCACCATTGTGAGAACCAATTCAGTCAACTTTGTGATTTGGTCTTGCCTTGGTTGCTGAGTTTGAATGGTGGTTATTACACTTACTAGATCCTTGAGTCCTCTTAGTTCATTGAGAAGCTGAGTGATTCCAGGCAGTTGAGAGGACTCAGTATCAGAAGATCTAGCAGCATCAGCTTGAGGAGGGTTCAATTCTTGAAGCAAGGACTGAGCAGAGGCAATGATGCGACGGCCTGACTCAGTGGCATTCAAGTAGGTGAATTGAGCCGCATTTGACTCAGAGGCTGGAATTGAGCTTGATGGTGGAGGAGTTGGCTCTTTGCCAGATTGATCACCTTGATTGATGACTGGACTTTGATGCAGATTAGCTTTAGGAGCTGAGTTGTCAACATGCTGAGTTGAAGGTGGAGTTTGGTTAGTCATGTTGACCTGCTCATTCTGAGGGGATGAAGTTGATGCCAGATTTGTTCCATCTTGAGCATTTTTTGGATTTTCCGGAGTCTTGGCTTGTTCCTCAATACGAGTAACAGAGGCTTGGTTTTGCACAAGATCCGTTGGAGGGGACTCAAGCTCAGCATCATGAGAGAAGTATTTGAACTGAATTTTAGACATTTCAGCATCAATATCTTGAGGAGGAGAGTCTGCAAGGAGATCAATAACTTGAGTTTTATGGGCTTTCTTCTTAAGCCGCTTGAACTTTTGTTCCTTGGGAGGAGAAGGGTCAGCATCAATGTTTTCCTCATCAGTATCAATTGTCTCTTCTACCATAGTTGGATGTTCATGTTGCTCAGCATGATCCTCAACAGCAACATTTTCTTCTTCCTCAACTCTTTGCTCAATATCAGCATGTTCTTCCTGCTCAGTATGGACGTTTTCCTCAACATGAGTTTCTTTCACAGCTTCCCTTTCTACTTCAACATTTGTTTTCTCAGCTTGTTACTCAATTTCTTTCTCAGTTTCCTTTTCTAGGTCAGTTCCATGACCTTTGGACGATACAACCCAATCTAGGGGATCAGCTTCAACTGTCTTTAAGGAATTAACCTTCTTCCTTTTCATCAAAGGGGATTCAGGAGTTCCATCTTCTTCATCCTCAGGCACTTCTGGCCTCTTTCTCTTCTCTGCCGACTCAGCTTTCTCCTTAGCCTTGTTAGCTTTAACTTTTTCTTGAGACACTAGTCTCACTTTCTTTGGAACAGCATGGATGTCTTTGGAGCATGTTTCAATGGCCTTTCTCTTCTTTGTCTTCTTTTCCTTAAGTGACTCAGCAGGAGCCTCCACTTCTTTCTCAGGCTCATTTTCAGGCTCAATTTCTAGCTCAGCTTCATCATTTTCCTCAGCATCTACAACTTCTTCATATCCTTTCAACGGTTGATTGTACAACAGTCCAACCAGTAGAGCTGTTGTGATCTCACTTTCCAAAGTGTCAGTTTCATTGATTGTCTCAATCTGTTTGTCCTCAATGATCTTAGTGATCAGAGAACCCAGCCTGAGCTTCTTTCCACTCCGTTGAAAAGCCCCAACCAGAAAGACGGGCATATTGAGTGGAGTGTAGGTCAACATGTGCCATATGAAGCACTGTTCAAAATTTGAGGCAGATGAGGCTGAGTTGAGTTTGGGGAAGATGAAGTTGGTCAGCATGTAGTGAGCCATCTTCTGTTCTTGCCCCATACACGTGCTGGGTATTTCTCCCTTGTGATCTTTGGGTTTGCAGAACCCCTTGATCTTGTCAAGCTTTTCTTTAGGTACCTTCTCTTTTGTTGTCCTGAATTCTATTCCTTCGTCTGGTAAATCAAGCAAAGTAGCTAGATAGGCAGGGGTTATGGTGATTTTCTGACCTTTGACTGTAGTTTCCAAATAGTCAGCATCTTCTTCATCAACAAACATGTTGGAATAGAACTCTCTGACCAGTCTAGGGTATGTTTTTCCGGCGAGTGAGAAGAGACCGGTCCATTTATTCTTCTCGATCCAGTCGCAGAATGGCTTCTCAGAAGTGACGAATCCTGGAGAAAACCATCTGCACTTCAGAACCTCTAAATTGTTGACCTTTTTATGGACCTTGACCATATTCCTTTCTACTTGTTTTGAAGAACCAGCGGGGTCAGCTTGAGTGGGTTTGCCAGAGGTTTGGCCAGGCTGAGTGGTGACGTTAGGGATTTCGTTCTTGCCGGAAGCCATTGTTACCGAGGAAGGTTTTTAAGATTTAGGGAGAGAGGAGAATTTGATTTCAAAAGATCGTAAGCGTAAAGAGTGATGAGTGGGGATCCTTCCACTACTTATAGAATTTTGAGTCATTAATGAACTAGCCGTTTTTCATCTTGGGACTTTAATCGACAAGGATTCTGCCATTTATGACAGGTTCGACGCATGGGTATTCATTATTACTTGCGTTTTTCTAGGTATGATTTGTTACACGTGTCATTGTTAATCGGTGCAAGTGGGCATTTACTCAGTTTGCCAGAATATGAGTCGTTTATGATACTGAGTATTTAATTCTACATGGATGGATTTCCTATCTCTTAGTAACTCAACATACGTTAATCACACGGCATGTGCATCTACTCAGCATAGGGTAATTACTCAATATGTCTATCTACTCAGCACAGCGTATTTACTCAACATTTATATCTACTCAGCATAGACTATTAAGCTCAATGTGCAGTAGTTACTAGATTGATATCAGTCAGCATGACAATCACTCAGCATTTATTCAAACATTTAGAATTATTGAAGAGGATTAGACATACCGATAGCTTCCCTTAGTATGTTAAATTGCTCACGAGCCAAGGGCTTGGTGAAGATATCTGCAAGCTGTTCATTTGTTGGCACATAGGTCAGCTTGATCTCACCTTTTAGTATGTGATCTCTGATGAAATGATGCCTTATGCTGACATGTTTCATCCTGCTGTGTTTGATAGGATTCTTGGATAGATCAATGGCACTTTTGTTGTCACATTTGATCTCTATTGTTTCAGTTCTTACTCCATAATCCTCAAGCTGTTGCTTTATCCATAGGACTTGAGCTACACAACTTCCAGCAGCAACGTACTCAGCTTCAGTTGTAGACAGAGCAACTGATGACTGTTTCTTGCTGAACCAAGATACTAGACAGCTTCCAAGGAAATGGCATCCTCCTGAAGTACTCTTACGTTCTAGCTTATCCCGTCCATAGTCAGCATTAGTGTATCCTATGAGTGTGAAGTCATTTGAGGCTGGATACCACAAACCTGCATCAACTGAGCTCTGCAAATATCTAAAAATTCTTTTCACAGCAATTAAGTGAGATTCCCTTGGGTCAGCTTGATATCTTGCACAATAACATACTAAGTACTGTATATCAGGTCTACTAGCAGTGAGATAGAGTAAGGAGCCTATCATACCTCGATAAAGTTTACTATCTATTGACTTACTTTTCTCATCTTTGTATAGGACAGTATTAGTACCCATAGGGGTTGATATGGGCTTACAATCTTCCATATCAAATTTCTTTAACATTTCTTTGGTGTACTTGGACTGACTAATGAAGATGCCATTCTTACCTTGCTTGATCTGAAGTCCAAGGAAGAAGCTGAGTTCTCCCATCATAGACATTTCGAACTCAGTCTGCATCTGTTTGCTAAACTCTTGACACAAAGATTCGTCAGTAGCACCAAATATTATGTCATCTACATAGATTTGTGCAAGTAGGGTATGTTTACCCTTTTTCTTAATGAACAAGGTTGTGTCAGCTTTTCCTCTGACATAATTCCTAGTCAGCAAGAAGTTGGTCAACCTTTCATACCAAACTCTTGGAGCTTGCTTCAGGCCATATAAGGCCTTCTTGAGTTCATAAACATGGTTTGGAAATTTTGGATCTTCAAAACCGGGAGGTTGATTAACATATACCTCTTCGTTTATAAAACCATTAAGAAATGCACATTTAACATCCATTTGATACAATTTAAAGTTCATGAAACTAGCATATGCACACAATATACGTATAGCTTCTAACCTAGCAACTGGTGCAAAGGTTTCACCATAATCAATGCCCTCTTGCTGACTATAGCCTTGGGCTACAAGTCGAGCTTTGTTCCTTATTACATTTCCATGCTCATCTAGTTTGTTTCTAAAAACCCACTTAGTTCCTATGGATTTTTGATTCCTAGGTTTAGGTACTAAATCCTATATCTCATTTCTCATGAATTGGTCAAGCTCCTCTTGCATGGCATTGATCCAATACTCATCATGCTCAGCATCAGCAAAGTTCTTTGGTTCATGAACTGATACGAAAGCAACGTTGCTAAGGAACTTCCTAAGCTGATCTCTAGTCATTACTTTGTTATTTGCATCATCAAGAATGGACTTTTCTGAATGTCCTCTTGGAATTTTTATCTCATTGGGTAATGTTGAGCTGTTTGGAACATGTGTTTCTACAATCTCTGCAGGAACAGATTGGTCAGCAAAGGTAATTTCAGTTTCGATTTTACCTTTGGTCAGTTCTTGTGCTGATGACTCAGCATGTCCATTCTGGTCAGCAGAAGCTGAGTTCAGCTCGTCCTCCATGGGTTGAGTTGTCTTACCTGCAGGGTCAGTTTCATCGAAATCTACATGGACTGACTCTTCTACAACTTGGGTTCTTTTATTATAAATTCTATATGCTTTGCTGTTTGTTGAGTACCCTAAAAAGATTGCTTCGTCAGCTTTGGCATCAAACTTTGCCAAATTATCCTTAGTATTGAGTATAAAGCATTTACACCCAAAGGCACGAAAGTATCCAATATTGGGCTTTCGTCCTTTCCAAAGTTCATAAGGAGTTTTCTTTAATATAGGTCTTACCAAGGCCCTATTCAATATGTAACATGCTGTATTGACAGCTTCTCCCCAAAAATACTTTGGAAGCCTATTTTCACTCAGCATTGTCCTAGCAATTTCTACTATTATCCTATTCTTCCTTTCAACAACTCCATTCTGTTGAGGAGTTCTAGGGGCAGAGAAATTATGGTCAATACCATTAGTTTCACAGAATTCATCAAACGATTGGTTTTTGAATTCTCCACCATTATCACTTCTAATGTGAGCTACTCTTAGGTCTTTGTCATTTTCAAGCTTTTTGACTAATGTGGTAAACATCTCAAATGTCTCATCTTTGCTACTCAGCAAGATGACCCAAGTATACCTAGAGAAATCATCCACAATGACTAAGGAGAATTTCTTACCTCCCATGCTGAGTGGCTGGATAGGTCCGAAAAGATCCAAATGTAGTAATTCCAATGGTCTTTTGGTTGAGACAACCTTTTTGCTATGAAAAGACTTTTTGGTTTGTTTACCTTGCTGACAAGCATTACAAAGTTGATCTTTTTCGTACTTTAATTTGGGTAATCCCTCAACTAATTGCTTTTTAGCTAGTTTGGCAAGGAGGTCCATGCTGACATGCCCAAGTCTCCTATGCCATAGCCAGGAGTTGTCCTCTTTAGACACTAAGCAAATACTTTTTGAAAATTGTTTTTCCAAACTCAACATGTAAACATTTTCTACACGAAGGGCTGTTAAAATCAAATCATTTGTTTTTCCCTCGAGTATTTGGCACTTAGTATCATCAAATATAACCTTTCTTCCACTCTTGCAAAGCTGAGCTACACTTAGAAGATTATATTTGAGACCTTTAACTAAGGAGACTGACTCAATTTTAGGGTTACCTCCGATAGTTCCTGAGCCAACTATCTTGCCTTTCTTGTTGTCTCCAAAGCTTACACTACCTCCTCGTTTAAGCTCTAGTGTGATGAACTGAGTTTCATCACCTGTCATGTGTCTTGGGCATGCGCTGTCTATATACCAATGTTTTGATTTCTCCACGCATGTCAAGCTGACCTGCATTTTAAACTATTCGTTTTTAGGTACCCAATTCTTTTTGGGTCCTTTCTTGTTAGTGTAAACAAGTGCAAAGTCATATTTTAACTTGTGACGACATACTTTTGTAGTATGACCACTTTTACCATAAAAGCCACACTAAGTTACCCTTTGAGGGTGATGTTGAGTGTGGTCAGCATTGTTATGCTGAGCATGCCAGCATACCTTGGTAGTATGACCTTTCTTACCACAGAAGTCACATTGGACGGTCTGTTTGTTATGCCAGCACACAGCTTTTGTGTGTCCTTTCTTCCCACAACAGCTACATTGAGTAAACTGTTTATGCTGACCAGTACCTGAGTACTCGGCATGGGGTTTATTCTTTGTTGAACCTTTTATTTGGTTCTGTAAAGTTGTGACATCCTTTCTAAGTTTCTTTGACTCAGTTTGAGCCTCCGTGACAAACTTATGTAAGATTTGCATGTTGGTATGTAAGTCTGAGTTGTCTTGGAGGAGATATCGGAGATCACTCAGCTTGACCTCCTCAATCTCGTCACAGCGCCTGCTGAGTGCCTTAATCTTTTTGTTACACTTCTTAGTTAGTGTATATAAGTCACTCAGGGCATTTACCATTTCGTTTCTAAGCAAAAGTAAGGATGTTACCTCATTGTTGTTTTCCTCCTGTTCAGAATCTCCAGAGAGATCAGCTTGCTCAGATTGAGATTGGTCAGCTCCATCATCTGCCATGAAACATATGTTAGCTGTTTCATTTTGCTCAGCTTCAGATGGTGTCGACTCATCACTGTCACTCCACGTGGCCACCATTGCCTTTTTGCTTCCATTCTTATCTTTCTTCAGATTAGGACAGCTTGACTTAATATGCCCAGTTTGATGGCACTCATAACACGTGACAGGCTTGGAGCTGTCCTTTTTGTATCTGGTGTCACTGGACTCAGCTTTATATCTGTCTCCTCTCTTGTATGGCCGCTTACTATTTCTTTCATTTCTTCTGAACAGCTTTTTCATTTTTCTAGTAAACATGGCCATTTCCTCATCATCAGTTGACTCAGCTTCTGTGGAGTCAGCTTTCATCACTAATGATTTCTGTTTCTTGTCCTCAGATTTTTCTTTAGCTTCAAAGTTTTTCATGGAAATTTCATGGGTCAGCAAGGAACCGATCAACTCATCATATTTGTATGTGGTCAGGTCCTGAGCTTCCTCTACAGCTGTCTTCTTAGCTTGCCAGCTTTTGGGAAGACTTCGTAAGATCTTCTTCACTTGTTCTTCTTCAGTGAAATTTTTACCGAGTCTTTTAAGCTCATTTATTATGTTGGTGAACCTGGCATTCATTGCTGAGATGTCCTCATTGTCAGTCATCTCGAACAGCTCATACAATCGCATGTGTTGGTTCACTTTGGATTCCTTGACCTTGCTGGTACCTTCATAAGTTACTTCCAGCTTTTCCAGATCTCCTGTGATGACTCACAACCTGAAATCTTATTGTATTCTGCAGCATCTAGAGCACAGTGAAGCATATTGATAGCCGAAGCATTATTTTGTAATTTTCTGAGGTCATCCTCTGTCCACTCAGCTTCACTTTTAACAACTTTCTCAATGTTAACAGTTTTGTATGGCACATGTGGACCTTGAACAATTGCAAGCCATGCACTCATGTTTGTGGCTTGTATAAAGTTCTTCATTCTATTTTTCCAGAATCTATAATTTGACCCAAAGAATAGGGGAGGTCTAGTGATTGATAATCCCTCAGGGAGTATCTGTGTTGTTTGGTTTCCTGGAAGGAAACGAGTGCTATTCTCACCCATTTTTCGGGATCAGCTCAAGATTGTTAGATCTTTGAGTAGTGAGCTTAGGCTCTGATACCACTTGTTGGTCCCTAGTAATTAGTTCCAAGGGGGGGTTAGGAACTAATGTAACTTTTTCGCTTTTAATTATGCTGACTTAATGTTATTTTAAGAGTTTGATAACTCAGCGTGTTGGTCAACACGGGTGATTGACTAGTCAGACAGTTTTAGTTCTATGCTGACTAAGACTGCTTGACTTGAGAGTTGGGAATTGACACTTGAAAGGTCAGCTTCCAACTTAGCACTCAGATTTACTCAGTTTCAGTTTAAATAATTTATAAGCTGAGTAAATACAACAAGCAACACAAGCACATATATATATATATTGAGAGAAAGAGTTTAGAAGTTACTCAGCACGTCTTATCCTGGTTCGGCCTCTCTGCCTATGTCCAGTCCCCAGTTCCTCCTGGGATTTTCAATCCAATACTGAGCTCTTTCAATGTAGAGCACAAACCCTTTACAAGGCAGTGAGTATGCAAGAGTACGTCCTCTATTCGTCTACTCAGCTCCTACTAAGTACTACAACCCAGCACTTAGATTTTTCTACCACTGAATACTTACAACCAAGTACTCAGCTCAATACTCTCAATATTCCTATTGATCACACACTTGTTCTTTTTTCAACTAAAGAACACCTTAGATGATTACAAAACAATCAATCTAGCATTTACACAGAGAATAGAAAAGTTGGTGTAAGATCTTTTTGTATTTGAGTGCTTTCAAGATTTTCTTCTCTTGTATTTTTCTTTTTATACTTCGGCAAATGATCCAAGAACTATTATTGTCCTTTTATAGATGAATTTCTGAAGATTGGATCATTTGAAATGATTTACCCGTTAAGTCCAAAACGGCTCTTTTAGCAGACAGCTTCTGGTCAGCTTCAGTCTGTTCCGCCATTCCCTTTCTCTGTTTTCTTCAGGCGTCAGGTTTTGTCTTCTTGCATCAGACTTGTCTTTTTGTACTAGTTGTCTTTTACCAATAATCCATAGACCCATGTTTCTTGGAATTAGTCTTCTGTGTATTTTCGAGGCTTCAATTATTGGTGCAGAAGATTGGCAGACTTTGTCCTTTAGTGAACGGATCCTTCATGCTGTCCTGACTGTCACTCAGCTTCATTCATTATCTTCGAATGTTCAACTTCCATGCTGAGTTCTTTCCTAGTCAGCTTCGTTCTGTTTGTATAATTCTGAAGGAGTCTTTTAATTTAGTCAGCTTCGTTCTGGCAACTTTGAAGGAAGCTTCTGATGCTAAGTTCTACTCCACTCAGCTTCTTATTCTTTCATGCTGAGTTCCATTCAACTCAGCTTGGCTTATGCTGACTTTTGTCCTGTTTAACTTTATATATATTTTTGCACTCAATATTGAACAAACACATTAGTACAATTAAATCAAAGCATTTAAATTTAATTGCCTCTTAATCATGGATGATTTTGTCAAATCAAAATCTTGTGGAAAGGTGTTTCAACATGGATATCCTTTCTAACTTTTGCTCTGCTTCTGGTCAAAGACTTAACATTCAGAAGTCTAGGATGTTGTGCTTTAAGAACATGGACCAAAGGGTCTGTAAGAATTTGAGTGAGATTTCTGGAATCCCTCTTACCAAGGCTTTTGGTAACTACCTTAGAGTTCCTCTCCATAGTGATAGGGTGTCAAAGGCTTCTTTTAAAGAAATCTTTGATAAAACTAATAAGAAGTGTGGAAATTGGAAAGCTAACTCCCTTTCTCTGGCAGGCCGGCTTACTTTAATCCAATCAGTGAACTGTGTGGCTCCAAATCATTTAATGCAAGCATGTAAGCTGCCGGATCCTGTTCTTAATGGCCTTGATAAAATCAATCGCCGTTTCCTATGGGGGAACTCAGAAGAAGGAAATAAAATTCATCTGGTTCCTTGGAAGGATGTCTGCCAACCTAAAGATAGGGGAGGTTTAGGTATTAGACAAGCCAGAGATAATAATAATAAAGTTCTGTTGATGAAGCTTTTGTGGAGAATGTGGCAGTCCCCGTCGGCTCTCTGGGTTCAATTGTTATGTGGTAAGTACAGAAAAGATAAGGTTTTTGGGGTCCCAAAAGATAGAGTTCCTTGTTGTTCCTTCTTATGGAAAGGGGTTAATGCAGTTTTTTCCGAGTTCTGCTCTGGGATTGGTTGGTCGGTGGGTAATGGCAGATCTATTAGTTTTTGGAACGACACCTGGCTGGGGGGGAAGTCTTTATTAGATGAGTGTATTTCTCCTCCGCCGATGGAGATCCGTCACTGGAATATTGCCGATGTGGTGGACTCAGAGGGTGATTAGATTTTGAGGCATACCTTAATCTGGAGTCGCTCCTGAAGATCCGGGGAGTTAAAGTGAGCAGTGAGGAGGATGATAGGGATAGTCATTGTTGGTCCCTTACCAATAACGGGGCCTTTTCTTGTAAATCTGCATTTGAGGCTTTCTATACTAACTCGGATTTTCCTCCTTCAACTACTTGGAAGAGCATTTGGACCCTGAAGGTTCCCTACCGCATTAGGAGTTTCCTGTGGCTTGGGGCTAAAGATAGGTTGCTCACAAACGTGGAAAGGAAAAGACGCCATTTAGTGGATGTTAATGCTTGCAGTAGATGCAAAGGTCAGGCTGAAACTATCTGCCCTACTCTTAGAGACTGTGAAAAGAGCAATAAGGTGTGGAGGGAAGTTCTTCCGGGCTATTTACTGCCTAAATTCTTGGCCTATCCTGGTAAGGATTGGTTCATTGATGGAGTTAAAGGTTTGTTATTACCTGAGCTTGAGCATGGTGCTATTCTCTTTGCTGTTGTTTGTCACCAGCTGTGGCAGTGGAGGAATGCGGATATCTTTGGAGAATGAGCAATAATCTTTCCTAATTTACTTGCCTATTTTTCTAAAAAAATTAATACTATTATTGAAAGCTTTAAGGAGGAGGGTTTACCTATTACTTGCCAGAGGAAGGTGGTTCAGTTATTGGGTTGGAGCAAACCCGGGGAAGGGACTGTGAAGTTAAATACTGATGGCTCCTATCTCTCGGATGGTAGGATCGCGATTGGTGGAGTCTTGAGAGACGCTGGAGGTGCTTGGGTGTCTGGCTTTGCTCAGAACCTAGGAGTGGGTTCTTCCTTCACTGCTGAGCTCTGGGGAATTTTCTCTGGGCTTAGGCTCGCTAAGAACCTGAGTTTAAAAAGGTTGCTTGTGGAATCTAACAACCTAGAAGCTGTTAAAACTATTTCTGAAAATAAGACCATATGTTTAGGCAGCCAAAATTTACTTAAAGGGATCAAAAGGTTATGCTCCTCATTCGATACCATCAATTTTGGGCATGTCTTCAGAGAACAGAACAGGGTTGCTGACCGTCTTGCTGCTGAGGGCCAGGAGAGGATGCTTGGTGTCTCTACCTTCTCGTCGCCTCCGGACTTCCTTTATTCATTGCTTTCTGCTGATCAAATTGGGGTTAGCTTTCCTAGGCTAATCCCGGATTAATTTTTCTGGTTTTTTGTTTTTTTTCTTTCTTTGCCTACAAAAAAAAAGTCATAGTAATTTTAAAAAGAAATAGTATGTATATACATTTATTTTAAGTTTTGATTGGAAGAAAGATTCATAGATTAGAAAAGGAAAGTTTTGCATTCACCAAGAATAAAATTTATAAAATTTTGTTTTGACTCTTGCAAACCTTTCTCATGCTACCTCCTGCAAATTCAGTCCGAGAAGGACGAGAATAAATGTAACGGGTCACCATTATATAATTTCGTATTCAATTATTAGGAGGTCGGATATTCTAAAGTAGTAACACTATAAATTTAAATTAATGAGTGATAATAGGGAAACCAAAGAAAGAACCACGTGGACCAATGAGGTTCTCCCATTGAATCTCACCTTTCAATTAGCACTATAGTATATCAGCCATCAATCCCACATTAACAATGGCGGAAACCTTTATTTAAAAACGCTTAAGCATGAGGTAGCTTATGATGAGCATGATCACCACCTCTTTGTGGATTGTGTATACGCCCAGGAATGTTGGAACCTATCCGGGATCAATACGGATGTATTCCAACCTGATTATCTAACGGGTTCTATTTTGCAGGTACTTTTGTCCAATGATGAAGACACCATAACCAAGATGGCCATGACGCTTTGGGTTATTTGGAACCAAAGGAATCAGATAGTTTGGGAGAGCAAAGTCCAATTACCAGAAACGGCGATCTCTCTCGCGAGTAACTACCTTGCTGCTTGGCGCCAGTCCCAGTTGAAGAATCTTCCGGTTGCTGTTAGTCATCCGCCTATGCCCTCAGCGGCCCACGCAGATGCCGTCACCGCACAGCACCGCCCGATCCCAGTACCTCAGGCGGTTGTCCCGGCCCCTGTCCGCCCTCCTGCGCAGCGCCGGCTGCCTCCTACCATCACCAATAACGCAACCGGAACCGTCGGCACGGTTGCCCATCGCCATGAGCACACACCGCGGCTGATTGCAGCACAGGTACGAGATACTAGTTGGTCTCGCCCCCCTCTTGGCTTTGTCAAATGCAACTGTGATGCATCTATTTTTAAAGCTGAGGCTCGTAGTGGGGTGGGAGCCTTACTTAGATCATCCGATGGATCTTTTATGGCTTGTCGTAGTCGCCTAATCCCAATTATTGAAGATATCAGGGAAGTTGAAGCGTTAGCTCTACGTGATGCATTGCACTGGTGTATTTATCTTAATTGTATTAATGTTTTGTTTGAAAGTGACTCGTTGATTGTGGTTAATAGTGTCAAATCGTTTGATCCAGACTTGTCTGTTTATGGGTCAATTATTCAGGATTGTAAGTCTTTGTTAAGTTGTCGACACGATTATAAAGTGTCTTTCTCTCCACGCCTAGCGAACAGGGGAGCTCATGTTGTTGCACGACATGCCCTGTCCAATGCTAGCGAGTTTGTGTCTTTTTCTACCCCGGTTTGGTTGCAGGAAACTATTGTTGCTGATTCGGTTTAAGGAATGAATATCATCTTTGTTGAAAAAAAAAAAAAAAAAAGCTTATGAGTATAAATTTGTAATTCTAGTGATATAAGCGGTTTTATTTAGCAAAGGTAGAAGCCCGATTGAGTTTTGTGTTGTAAAAATTCAAACAAGATCCTAAAAATCTCTGAATATTGGATATTTTAGAAGGGACTGAAATACAATATAAAGGTGTTTTCGTAATTTTTAAATTATTATATATTATTGGTTTAATTACGAGGTGTTGAGATACGGTGGATTGATTTTGATGAACTACCTTCAATTATAATTATGTTTTAGTAAGTTAAAAATGAAAGCGTTTTTCACGTATAGATTAAGATTAAGTTTTTTTTTTTTTTAATAAAAGAAGTGTATATCACTATGCGGGGCGGATGTAGGGGTCAAAGGGGCATTTGTCCACCCCTTCATCCTTAAAAAAAAAATGTAGCCCAAAAAGAAGGGTTAAATGTAAAAATACCCCTAACGTTTTGGGTTAGGAGATATTTTATCTCTAACGTCTAAAATGCTGCAATTTTATCCCTAATGTTGAAAGCCAATAGCAGTTTTACCCCTAACGTTGATAAATTGGGTCAATTTGAGAAATAATTCATCAAACTGTCTTCTCGGTCATGAATCTTGTCATCTACACTTCACACACACGCTATTTTATCAGTAACAAATCACAAACATATGTTGGGATGTAAAAAAAATATATTAAAAATATACTGTCTTTCGTACGAATTAGACAAAAAAAACTTCAAAAAATTCATCGAATTTATAAATATTAATCTCCAATTTTATTATTACAACAACAACAACAACAAAGCCTTAGTCCCGAAATGATTCGGGGTCGGCTAACATGAACCATCATATAAAACCGTGAAAATCAAGTCGTGTCAGCGACACAGATTCGCTCCCTCCACTCCGTCCTATCCACTACCATATTTTCCTCAATTCCCAATAAACTCATATCACTCTCGATCACCCTCCTCCAAGTTTGCTTAGGTCTTCCCCTACCCCTCACCACTACATCCCTTTGCCACTCTTCGGTTCTCCTAACCGGCGCATCAAGCGCTCTACGTCTCACATGGCCAAACCACCTTAGTCGGTTTTCTCTCATTTTATTCTCAATAGATGTAACCCCTACTTTTGTCCTAATTATTTCATTACGCACCCGGTCCTTTCTCGTGTGACCACACATCCATCTCAACATACGCATCTCCGCCACTGACATCTTATGGATGTGGCAGTGTTTCACTGCCCAACACTCCGTACCATATAACAATGCTGGTCTAATTGCCGTCCGGTAGAATTTTCCCTTCAATCTATTAGGCATGCCGGGATCACAAAGGAAACCCGTAGCACTCTTCCACTTCGACCAACCAGCTTTAATCCTATGGGCAACATCTCCATCTACTTCTCCATCCGTTTGGATAATAGATCCTAAATACCGGAAGCAATCCGAGGCCTGAACAACTCTCCCATCTAGGGTGATTGTCCCTGCCTCCCTACTCCTACGGCCGCTAAACTTACACTCCAAATATTCTGTCTTACTTCGACTCAACTTAAAGCCTCTAGATTCTAGAGTTTGCCTCCATAGTTCCAACTTCATCTCCACTCCTTCTTTCGTCTCATCAACCAACACAATATCATCTGCAAACAGCATGCACCATGGTATACCATCTTGAAGTGAACTTGTTAGTTCATCCATAACGATGGCAAAAAGAAATGGGCTTAGTGCGGAACCTTGATGCACTCCAATCGTAATAGGAAACTCTTCAGTTTTCCCAACACTAGTACGTACACTCGTGCATACTCCCTCATACATGTCCTTTATGATGTCAATATATTTCCGCGAAATGCCTTTCCTTATCAAGGCCCACCAAAGTACTTCCCTTGGTACCTTATCATATGCTTTCTCCAAGTCAATGAAAACCATATGCAAGTCTTTCTTCTTATTTCGATAGTGCTCCATTAATTGTCTCATTAGATGGATGGCTTCCATAGTTGATCTTCCCGGCATAAAGCCAAACTGGTTTTCCGAGATCTTCACCGTCCTCCTTAGCCTTTGTTCAATCACTCGCTCCCAAAGTTTCATAGTGTGACTCATTAATTTGATTCCCCGATAGTTGGCACAATCTTGGACATCGCCTTTGTTCTTATACAAAGGGATTAAGGTACTTTTCCTCCATTCTGATGGCATCTTATTGTTTCTCCAAATTTTGTTGAAGAACGTCGTCAACCATTCGATTCCTCTTTCTCCCAAACATCTCCAAATCTCAATAGGGATGCCATCAGGTCCTACTGCTTTCTTCAACTTCATCTTACTTAATGCCATTTTGACTTCACCCTTTTGAATTCTCCGCAGGCATTCATGATTTATCATATCGTGATGGATACTTATATCTCCAACATCTTGTTGGCGATCTCCATTAAATAAGTCATCAAAATAGGACCTCCATCGTTCCTTGATATCCTTATCTCCAACTAGGAATTTCTGGTCCACATCCTTCACACATTTAACTTTTCCGAGATCTCGCGTCTTCCTATCTCTCATCCGAGCAATTCTATATATGTCTCTTTCCCCTTCTTTCGTATCCAATCTTGTATACAGATCCCGATTCACCTTTGCTCTAGCATCTCGTATGACCTTCTTTACTTCCCTTTTAGCCTCTTTGTATTTTTCGTAGTTCTCGTCACTCCTACATTTCCCCAATAGTTTATAGGATTCTCTCTTACTCTTTACTGCTTGTCGTACTTCTTCTGTCCACCAAGATGTGTCCTTACCCGGTGGCATGCTACCTTTAGATTCCCCTAGAACTTCCTTCGCTACTTCCCTTATACTATGCTCCATCTTATTCCATATTGAATCTATATCTGAATCCATATTGCAAGTCCAAATATCTTTTTTGGTCATCTCATCCACAAATTTTTGTTGATTCTCCCCTTGCAATTTCCACCACTTAATCTTAGTCTCTACTTGAGGTGTTTGTTTTCTTATACATTTCCTACTTCGAAAATCTAGCACCACTACTCTATGTTGGGTTGTCGTACTCTCACCAGGGATCACCTTACAATCAATATAACTCTTTCTCCAAGCACTCCTTACTAAGAAGAAGTCAATTTGGCTCGCATTACCGCCACTCCGATAAGTCACTAAGTGGGATGTTCTCTTCATAAACCATGTGTTCATGATACTCAAGTCATAGGCTGATGCGAATTCCAAAATATCATTTCCTGCTTCATTCTTATCTCCAAAACCATACCCTCCATGAACACTCTCAAACCCATCTCGCCTAGAACCCACGTGTCCATTGAGATCACCCCCTAGTACCATTTTTTCATCCCTAGGAACCTGTTGCACCACTTCCTCTAAGTCATCCCAAAAAGCTTGTCTTATAGACACATCTAATCCTATTTGTGGCGCATATGCACTAATGACATTCACAACCTCATCCCCTATCACTAGCTTAACACTCATAATTCTATCGCTCTTCCTAGACACCGCTACTACCTCATCAATATACTCCCTATCAATAAGAATACCTACTCCATTTCTACCCTTATCCTTTCCTGAGTACCAAAGCTTATAACCCCAATGAGCTATCTCTCTAGCCTTGGCTCCAACCCACTTGGTTTCTTGTAGGCATAATATATTTATTCTCCTCCTCTTCATAACATCTACAATTTCAGCTAATCTTCCTGTCAAAGAACCTATGTTCCATGTCCCAAAGCTTAAATTATAAAAAAACATTATATCCTTTTTTTAGAACAAATTGATATGCAATTGGTGCAAAATAAAGAAAAAAAATGACTGTATGTTATAATAGTGTCTGAAATGATCCAATTTATCAACGTTAGGGGTAAAATTGCTCTTGGCTACAACATAAACATTAGGGGTAAAATTGCACCATTTTAGATGTTAGGGATAAAATTGCTCCTGACCCAAAACGTTAGGGGTATTTTTGCTCTTAGCTACAAACATTAGTCTTAAAAAAAATTTACATAGAGTTTTGACCCCCTCCCTTAAATCCTGGATCCGCCACTGTCACTATGAAAGAGAATTGGACCATAGTTAATTTGCTTACAAAGTACAAAATTAAGAGAAATTTAATAAAGTCAAATTATGGGTCTGTCTAGTTTAGCTGTTAGCTAATAGCTATTGCAGTTGTTGTTAGCCGTTTGCCGTTGCAGTAAGCTGTTAGCTGTTGTTGTTAGTTGTTGTTGTTAGCTGTTTGTTATTAGTTGTTTAATTACTAGTGTTTGGTAAAATTATATTGAACTGTTGCTGTTCGGATTTAAAATGTCTAAAATGGACATGTTTTAAATTAATCAACGATGAAATTATAAAAGGAAAAATGTGAAAAAATGGTCATAACGTTTACAATTAGGAATAATTTTACTCTTAACGTCTAAAATTGTGCAATTTTACCCATAACGCTGGCTGCTAAGAGCAATTTTACCCCTAACATTGACAAGTTGGATCGATTTCAGATATTATTAGAAAATATAGATATTTTATTTCTTATTATACACCAATTACACATATCAGTAGTTCTAAAACAGAGATTTTATATTAACTCAAAAAAAAAAGATTTCATATTTTTTTTTTTTTTGTGATTTAAAAATAAAATTGCAAATTAATATTTATAAATTCGGCGAAATATTTGAATTTTTTTTGTCCATATATTTGTGATATGTTACTAACGATAAAATGGTGCACATATGAAGTGTAGATGACAATATTGATAACCAAAAAGACAGTTTGATAAATTATTTCTCAAATTGATCCAACTTGTCAATGTTAGGGGTAAAATTGCATTTGGCTGCTAACATTAAGAGTATAATTGCACAATTTTAGAGTTAAGGGTAAAATTGCTCCTAGCTATAAATGTTAGGGGTATTTTTGCACTTTATCCTATTATAAAATAAAAAATGTGTTACACAAATTAATAAAAATAATGCATATAAAAAATAAAAAATTTATACAACGCAACAAAACTTTATTCTTCCAGTAATTATGTTGCAGAAATATAAATAATGTTAAAGAATAAATATATTTTATGGAAATAAGAAGGATAATTTCATCAATAACAAATAACTACAAACAATTGTTTATTAAAAGCTCCAAATAGGAGCTTTTCGTGAAACACTCCAAAACGCTGCAGTTTCCAGAGAAAATGCTAAACGCTGCGGTTATATAAACCTAACCAAACACTATATTTCCTGCGGTTTAGAGTGAAACGCTAAACGCTCCTCCGAAAAGCTGAAACAAACACCCTCTATATGTACACATAAGAAAAAGCAAATTGGTGAAACTTAGGTAAACATATGACCAAAGTACAAAATTAAGAGCAATTAGCCGAAAGTGATTGAAAACAGTTGTCTAAAATCATTTCAAAGAAAAATAAGCTTCACTTTGCAACGAACAAAAAACAACTCAAAGATAAAACAAAATGAAGTTACTTCTAAAGATTAACTTACAAGGACGCAAAGCAACTTGGACAAAGCTAAATGAAGTTACTTCCTTTTTTAAGACTAAGTCACACTGGTAACACATGGGAAGGAAGTGACAATTTCAACTAGCTTATATGTAAAAGGTTTCATAAGTCTTTAACTAATTATTTGAGGAAGACTCTCTTATATGCAGGGATGAGGGGATGCAATTGAAGTATCATCGGATTAGAGATGCACACCCACGAGTGGATGATGCAAATACCCCCACTGAGATAGAGGCCTTTGGACCAACCTACTTTTGCTTCGCTCATTAAGTTTTTATCATGTAAATACTTGACCTGATTTCTGTTCATAAGCTGAGCTGAATTATTATTTTTTATTTCACACGTTTTAATTCCAACAGTCACCTCTATTCATGAACAACCATGTTCATTCGTGAGCAGTTGTATTTGTTCATGAATAGTCGTGTCTGTTCGAATTCTATATATAAAGAATTCGAACTATAAGTCGATACACACACTACTGCAAAAGCAAAATTACAGATTTTTGCTCTCTGAAAATATTTTGCTCACCGTTCTGTTCTAAGTGATATTTCTTCTCCCTGTCTGTTGATAACGTCTTACACACAGTCAAAGTTCGCTTGCGTATTTATTGTATCATGAAAGACGATCGTCAATAGCAACAAAAACTATCTTAAGAAGACTGTTAATACATGCCTTAGTTTTTTGTTTTTCTATACTCTGTTTCAGGTTTTCGTTTTTTATTTATGTTCTTATATTTACAGTTTGAGCTGTTATTTTACTACTAGATATTGTTGGAGATTTGAATTGAATGGCTTTTTAGTCATTTGTCTTTACTTTTGTAACTTTATGTATCCCACATGAGAAACTTATAAGATAGTTCAAAGGTTTATATTGGGTTGGGTTTTATGAGATATTAAATTGTGTTAAGTGGGTTTTACAAAATATACCACACACGCGCGCTTGCTTGTTCGTTCGCGCGACGCCCGACCGGACTGGGCCCGATTTGTATTTTGCTATTAAATATTTTAAACCTTTTGACTAATTCTTTAGCTGTTGAAGTCTTATCTCCACTATCCCTAATTTTATTCAACAAGCCACGTTTTTCTCTCATGAACGTTGTCCACTACAACGTTCGTTTTCCAAACCAAAATAAAAGGGTTTTCAGAGCATCTCAAAGACATAGTTTTTCGATTATACGGTTTTGCTCTCAAATATTAATTTCTTCTCTAGGCATTAAATTCTTGTTGTTCCAAAGCTTCGCCCTAGAGTGCACTAGGTCGGTGCTTGCTGTGTAAACCTTGGTTGACGATCGGACTTCCAGATTGCACCAGAGTCTGCCGCAATCGTTTTCAACTCAGTGGTTTTGTCCATGACACATCGATTCCATTCCGATAAGTTATTATGTTCCCTCTTTTGTTCCTACAGATATTAAGTTTGCCTTGGTGAATTTGTTTTTGTTGCCATTATTTCTGTTGTTTTCATACCCTGGGGAAACCCATGTTTGCGATAATAATCAGAAATTGGGAGATTACCTTGCTTAAGATATTGGATCTCGTGTTGTAACTCTAAGATCCCAATGTTATCTCCCTGAGAGAAGTGGTCCTTTAGATCATTCCACACTAATTTTTCAGTGTTAAACCAAAATATGCTTTCCCAATCTATGGTGATACAACGTGTTGAATCCATGAGAGAACCATTGTGTTGCATCTTTCCCATGTTGAGGACAGAGTTGCCTCAAGCTCTGGTGCAATGATTGTGCCATCAATAAACTCATATTTGTTTTTAGAAATAAGGGCCCTTCTCATCGACCTGGATCATTGATGATAATTAGGTCATGTTAATACTTATGTGACTAATATCAATGATGGGTTTTCATTTGAAGGTATAAAGTAAGGGTTAGAAGAGTTTGTGGCTACTGGTTGTGCCATTTTTTGTTATAGTTAAGATAAAGGCCGAAAGAAATCTGTAGATGAGAAGAAGATCAGATCTAAGTTTCCTTGTGCGGATAGCTTGAATTCTCTGATACCATGATAAAAGTAATGATGAATTTAGAAATTGTATTACTTCATCACGAGAAAAGTGTGCACATGTACTTTGTTATATATACAAAATTGTAAAAGTAATGGTAAACATATAAAGGTAAAAGAGTAAATTGGTAATATTAAAGATATCCATGAGATTGATCTAACAGTGTCTATTGTCCCTTAATTTTATTTCACTTGGATCATTGATATGTTCTTTCCATTTAATTGTTTTGCTCATCTTGTGAATCATGCAATGATGGAATCTATTTGTGTAGTGTAACAGTTTATATATATTTGAAAAAAAAAAATTACTTACATTAAAAAAAAGAGAGAAAAAAATTTCATTCCATCTCATATAATTCGAATCCATGACTTCCATAGTCATATATAAGCATAATTAAATTTTGAAGAAGATAATTAGGAGTTCATCTTCCCTTTACCGAAATTTTAAAGCATATGTTATTTAAATGTTATGGTTTACTATTTTTTTTACTGTTGTTAGTTACTATTTATTATTTATAGGTAGTTGGAATGTATTATTTTATTTTACTTTTTGAAATAGTTAATAAGTTGTTATTTATTGATCATAATCATTTTATATTTACTGTTAGAAACAAAATAATAAACAAGAGTTTAAAAAAATGATAGTAATTTAGTTTTGAACTCTTATTGAATGAAGGGTTAAGGTGTAAAAATACCACTAACGTTTTGAGTTAGGAGCAATTTTATTCCTAACGTCTAAAATTGTGCAATTTTATCTCTAACGTTTGTAGCCAAAAGCAATTTTACCCCTAACGTTGATAATTTGGGTCAATTTCAAATACTATTATAAAACACAATCATTTTTGTTTTTTATTTTTCACCAATTACATATCATGAAAAAAGAATTTCATGTTTTTTGTAATTTAATAGTAGAATTGAAGATTAATATTTATAAATTCGGTGAATTTTTTGATTTTTTTTTTTGTCTAATTCGTACAAAAGATAGTATTTTTTTTTTACATCCCAACATATGTTTGTGATTTGTTACTAATAAAATGATGCACGTGTGAAGTGTAGATGACAAGATTCATGACCGAGAAGACATTTTGATGAATCATTTCTCAAATTGACCCAAATTATCAATGTCAGGGGTAAAATTGCTCTTGGCTAAAAACGTTAGGGGTAAAATTGCACCATTTTAGACGTTAGAGATAAAATTGCTCCTAACCCAAAATGTGAAGGGTGTTTTCGCACCTTAACCCTTGAATGAAGCTTTCAGATAAAAAAACAATTAAATATTATAACTAAGTCGGTTGGAGATTGTTCAGAAACCTTTAAATGGGTGCTGTTAAACCCAGCCCCAATTTCTCACCTCTAACCCCGTGAAAGGACGAAAATACCCTTTGAGGCTTTGAGGTGGGAAATGGGGGAAAAAACCTCTCCCGGCACGCGGGCGTGAGGTAATCACGTCTCCCCACAGGGTGAGGCGTGAGGCTATCACGTCCGCACTACGGTGCAGACGTGATAGCCTCACGCCTCACCCTGTGGGGAGGCGTGATTACCTCACGCCCGCATGAATAAATCCAAAAAAATTTGTTGATGATTCTGGTTAACTCGAATTATCGGTTTACAAATAAAATTACGGCATTTTAACTCGGATTACCCTTTAACAAATAAAATTTAACAACATAAACTTTAAAAGAAAAATTAATAAACATAAAAGAGTACATATAATATCAAAAGTGTTAAAATGTATAAAGTTCTACTAAAATAATTTAGTTCGCCCGACGCCACGCGTCCATAAACTCATCCATCTCCCTCTTAATGAGTGGAGCATCCTCGTCAGATCGGTGGGTAGTCGCTAGTTGGGTGACACCCCACAACCAGCTAACCCACTATAAAAAAAAATAAATATTAAAAAATACACATATAAACTAATACTAAATAATAATATTAAATAATAATAAACTTACAAATTCGCTGTTGGCGCGAGCATACTGGACCGGTCCATCCTGTGGTGCATGAAGGAGATGAGGATGCGAATATCGCATATACCAGTCCATGTAAGCAGGATCACAGGCAGTGGGATCATATCCAACTGGCCGGCATCTCCTCCGATCAATGCCCCGAGCCGATGGAAATCTCCGCCAGGTATCCTCAACTGTGACAGAGGAATACGTGAGCCTGTACGATAAAGACCTCCATGGTCGTACTGCTTTATCAGGTCTAATACGCTCAGCTGGGGTAGGCTAAGTATATCCGACCTGTCGTAAAGATCGATCCGGCATATACGGCTCGACGATGTCTCTACACCGTATCCAACCGGCGTAGGACACTCGAAGCCGATCATCATTGGGGACAGGACCATAAGGCAACCACGTCACCTGAAAAAAAATACTCAATAATAAATAATAATATACTATAAATAATACTTAAATTAATTACAAAATTTTATAAAATACCTCTGCTGCTGTCATACGGTCCAGCTGCCCGCGTATGGTATCTAGTCGGGCGGTCGTCTTGCTTGGTACCCCGACCTCCCATCTTAGTGAACGGGCATGGTCAGTTGGGATCACGTGAGCTAGTCTATGCGGCCGAAACACCGGAAAATACTCGTATATCCACGCCTGTAGTAGGGTCAAACATCCGCATATACCAAAACAATCTCCTCTGCTCGCTATCCCCAGCTGTCGGTACAACGTGGCAAGTGTAGCAGACCCCCATGAAAGTCCAGCTGCCCCTCTGACACCGCCGTAAACCTCAGCAAGATGGGCGGGTCTAATCCTATCTCCACTCTTGTCAACAAACAAAGTGGATCCGAGCATAAGCCACATCCACGCTGTGGCCCGAGTAGCGTCATCCCTACCCTCGATGATAAGCCTGTGTACACCATCAACAAATACACCTCCACCACTCTAGAGATGTCGGGTCGGCGATAGAAGCTGCTCCCGATCCACCCCGAACATCATCATGCATATGGCATGCAGCCGGTCAGTAGTGGGAGACTCGGACACCATCGCACCGTCGATCGGGATTCGAAGAATCTGCCATACATCATGCAGCTGGATAGTCATCTCCCCGAACGGCATGTGGAAGGAGTTCGTATCGGGCTGCCACCGCTCCACAAACGCAGTCAACAGCAGAGTGTCGAGGTTCCTAAACATGATATGTGGAAGGTGAGACAACCCAGTCTTCTCGATCATATCCTTCAGTTGTAAAATGACACATATACAATTACTGAATGTTTTTTAGGTTTATAGTTAAAAATACAAATTACAATAAATGTTGACAAACTAAATTATTCTTACCTCGGGTGACGCACCAGAAAACCACACCCACAAATCCCGGCATGCTGTTGATCTGTTGTAGCATGTCAGAAACGACCGAAACTCTCCTCCCAACATCTGTGAGGCAACATGTCTTAGAAAACTAGGAATCACGGAACCATCAACGGGGCCGCCATCCACCGGTCTACTAACAATCCAACTCTCGTCCTCACTAGCTTTGGGACGTTTGCTGTCCCCTGAAAGTTATAAAATTATACTAAAGTTATAAATTATACTAAAGTTATACTAAAATTATACTAAAACTATTAAATTATACTAAAATTATACTAAATTTATAAAATTATACTAAACTATACTAAATTTAAAAAATTATACTAAACTATACTAAATTTAAAAAATTATCTAACCGGGGTCGGCTGCTGATCGACATCCTCACCCTCGCGATCACGTGCAACTGCAGACTATCGCAGTACCTGAGCTACCACATCCAAGTAGTCCTCCACAAAATCGCTATCAGGCTCTCTGTCATCAAAATCTGTCGCCCCCTCTAATCTATGAATATCGGGCTGATCCACAATCGGATCCCTCCGCACCTGCTCCGTCGCAGCCCCTCTCCGCCTACGACCAGATATATCAATACCACGCAATCTCGTATGTCGTGGTGTATCATTCTCGTCGTCCATATCTAGATGACGAGCAGATGACGGGATGGATTCCCCCCCCCCCAGTAGGCCGCTCCGTCTACAAATAATTACACTAAATTAACCTAAAATCGTAACATATAAATTATAAATTAGACTAAATTAATTTAAATGTAAATATAATTTAAAAATAAAACACCCTCGGACGTATGAACATCACGTCCGAACCACTGGTCGGGCGTATGAACATCACGTCCGACCTATGGTTCGGGCGTTTAAACATCACGCCCGACCTATGGTGCGGGCATGTCGCTATCAAGCCCGCACCACTGGTCGGGCGTGATGTTCTTACGCCGGAACCACAGGTCGGGCATGATGTTCATACGCCCGACTGCGATTCCGGCGATTTTTAAAAATATCTCACATATCTCAAATTGAAGCGTAAATCAACAAAATAAAATCGTAAATCTTACCATTTTCGCGTTCCCTTTACGACCTCTGTCACCATCCATGATTTGGTTCAAAAATTAGTCCGGATTTGATCGAAGAGTGTATAGGGTTCTTGAGAGATTTTGTCTTTTTTCAATTTTTGTGCAAAGGGTAGTTCGGTCAATTCCCGAGGCTAGAGGTAGGAATTTTTGACTAGGTATAGTAATTCACCTTTAAATTCATTTCTCCCCTATTTTAAGTAAATAATTTCGTTAATTAAAAATTAATTGGATAAATAATTATAAATTCTTTATGTTTTTGTTTGGGGTTAATACACATATTTGTCCTTGTGTTTTCACGGAAAAACAGATTTACCCTTAAATCAAATAAACCCACAAAAATATCCCTGAATTTTCCATAAACCTGCAATTATACCCTAATCTGACGGAGCTGCTAAACCTTCTTGTCTCCAAAAAAATTGGATGACGACAATCAAAATTCATTTGGTTTCTTATTGTTTTCTATTGCTATTGCTTTTGGATTAATTAGGAGATTTAGACGTCATTTTATTAGGTTGATTGAGCTTTTATGAAAATGAATTTTGACCAATCTGTTCTTCTAACTTGCTTTTAATCGAAATTGAATGTGCATATTTTTTTCTGTTTGTGATTGGTTGTTCTTTTCTGAAGTTTTTCTGGAGATAAGAAGGTTTGATGTCATCGTCATTTAGTAGCTCCGTCAGATTAGGGTATAATTGCAGGTTTATGGAAAATTCAGGGATAATTTTGTGGGTTTATTTGATTTAAGGGCAAATCTGTTTTTCCGAGAAAACACAAGGGCAAATATGTGTATTAACCCTTTTGTTTAACATATTAGTAGGTCCATCATATTATTATAAGGTCCTTAAGTTTTATTTTAATCAACTCTTTAATCCTTCCATTTGTTTTTATAGATGAAAGTCCAAATTGCCCCTAGTTATTTACATAAAAAAAAATTATCTTTTAGTTTCAAATTTTAATCTAAATAGTTTTAATAAAGTTTATGAAGTATATATACCGAATTCTTATAATTGCATATACTAATCATTAAAAATGTATTTTTATTCTTTTAAAATTTTATTTTTTAATATAATGTCTTTAAACTAATATTAAATATTAATAAAAAAATTTAAAAATCATATTTTTTTTTTCATTTATAAAATTTATTAGAAATAAATAAAGATTACTTTTTACAATTTATATAGTTTTACTCTTATTTTGATAGTTTTTGAAATATGTTTCATTCATTTTTTTAGTCCATAAAATTTAATCTACTAAATTAAATTTCTATAATTATATAAAATAGAGGACTGACTTATCCAAATTAATTTAAGTAAAGGAAGATTTTTTTCATTTTTTTTAAACTTCATTTGTCTAAGCTATGATTCGGAATATCACAAAGGCCCAATGAGCAAGGCCCGCTAAGCCATCTCAGCTCATGATAAATACCCCCAACATTGGAAGGTAAAGGGGCAGAAAAACTAGCTAACGACAATCGGGTAACCTCTCAAAAGCTATTCGATTATTTCCTTTCCCTTAGAATCTCAAACATTTAACTGTCTTGATCGTCGGAGTGTTCACAGGGACCGCTCCCCGTGTAGAGACGATCTCCGAAGAACGACCAAAACCCCCGATGAACCGCTCGAATCCCTATAGTCCGTTCTCTAATTATTTGGTGCGGTGAGCGTGGACTACAAGTGATTTTCAAAAATTTCAGCAGGATGCAGACACCAACTTAGTCCACTCCGACCGGAGTGCCAAACGTCGCAGCTACCAGCTCCATGACCAGCGAAGCACGCCCCACGCTGTCCATCCTAATCTCTCCCAGAAACCTGGCTCCACTAATGGAGGTAGTAGATCCCGATGAGGAGGAAGCATACAATACCTCGCAACTTCTTAGCGCCATACGAGGATTTCAGACAACTTAGGCCATTCATACGGCGGCTCAGATGAAGGTCATGGAGCAACAAAAAAGCCTGCAGGAGGAGAACGCTAAAATTTGGCAATACCTCAAGGAGGCCGCGGCGCCACAGCAAACAGGCGTAGTTGCGGACAGATCGGCAGCCCCGGAGGCGCTCATTGACAGACGAAACGAACCCACCGCGGTTGCACCAGGAGCAAGGGGCGCGACGTCCGGAGGACTGGCAGCCACCGGCGATGAGGATCTACTAGAGCAGAAGATCCAGCGTTTTTTGGATAAAAGAGCGCTCGGGGGAGTAATGGGGGGAAGCATCACCTCCAGCAAAACTTCGCTGGTACAAAGAATCATCGAAACAAGGTTCCCTCGTGATTGGAAGGCCCCGCGCTTGTCCCAGTATTGGGGAACCGAAGACCCAAATGATCACGTGGCCTCTTTTATGAGCACCATCAACCTCTACTCCAAGGATGAGGACATTATGTGCAAGGTTTTTCCCACCACACTTTCCGCGAGTGCGCAGGAGTGGTATAGAGGATTGGCCCCTGAGTCCATTGACTCCTTCGACCTATTGAAGCACCTTTTTCTCTCTAGGTTCGCCGCGGCAGCGAATGTAAGGAAGATCGGCTCGGACCTCAACGGACTCAAACAGCGGACAACCGAGCCGCTGCGCAATTTCCTCTCCAGGTTCCACCACATGGCCGCTCAGGTCAAAGGCCTCAATCTGGAAGTGGCCCACGATGCCCTCGCAAAGGGTACCTCGTGCGAGCCCCTTAAACAGAAGTGCTTTAGGAAGATGCCCCAGTCCTTCGAAGAGCTCATGACCATGGCACAGACCTTCATCCGGTACGATGACTGTGATCAGCCTGCAGGGTACGAGGAATCGGAAAAAGACAAGGCCGGAGGAGACTCCCGGAGAGAAGAGAAGGGCAAGCCGACCGGGGATGCTCGGGACGGGGGACGGAGCTACAGAGAGGCTCCTCTTCCATTCCCCCCGCGAGTGGAATCGACAAACTCGGATCGCAGAGGCGACCGGTCCCGCGGCAAGGAAGTGCACTATGTCACTCAGAACCTGGCTCGAAGATACGCACACTAGACCCCCGCCAGCGGACAAAGGTAAGACCCGCATCGAAAAGGAATACTGCAAATACCATAAGTCCTCCGGACACTCCACGGAGAACTGTTATCAGCTGCAGAAGGAAGTAGATCGCAACACGCAGCAGGGAGCCCAGCCGAGATCCCTCAGACAAAAAGAGCAGAGTCCAAAGCAGCGTGACACCTGCCATGCCGTGGACCCGAAAAGACCAAGGTTCCATGGGGAGATTCACGTCATCCGAGAAGGGGCACCAGCGCTCTGCCCCCATCCGGAGACCTCTCGGAAGAGAAAGACAACCGATCAGACCCTGACACTACAGCCACTAGTCCGAACCAGCCACTCGGAGGCCCTCGTCGTCACTATCAATATCGCCAGCTTTAAGGTACACAGGGTCCTAGTTGACACGGGAAGCTCAGTCAATTTGCTAACCTGGACAGCGTTGCGCGCTATGAAAAATACCCACACTGCCCTCCACGTTGGAACTTTTCCTCTGGTAGGGCTATCCGAGATAGAAGTCCCCGTCAAGGGGATCATCTCTCTCCCTACGATCCTCGGTGATGGCGGTAAAGAGGTTGAAAGCATCGTCGAATGGGTAGTGGTGGACATCCCCTTGGCCTACAACGCTATCATCGGAAGACCCCTGCTGGCTAGCCTGAAGGCTATGATTAATGTCTCTGAGCTGTGCCTAACCATACCACATCAAAGCGGCGAGATCACCGTCCATGGAGACCGAATCTTGGCTAAGAAACTGCAGTGGCAGGCTACTCAACCTCGGACAACTCTCTATCTTGAGGACGATCTGATGGATATGAGGGGGTACAATCCCACCCCCATTGAGACGATCACAGACTGCCCGGTCGGGGAAAGCAAGACACTGAAGATTGGGACTAAGCTGCAACCCCAGCTGGTCGATGAGATAAAGGCCGTCCTTACCGAACACTCAGGCGTGTTCGCTTGGTGCACCGAAGACATCACTGGTGTTTCACCCGAGCAGGCAATTCACAAGTTGAATATCGATCCTTCTGTCGAGCCTCTGAAACAGAAGAAGTGGGTATAGGCAAGGGACAAGCAGGCAGCTGTCAAGGCAGAGATCCAGAAGCTTTTGGCTGTAAAATTTATTCGCGAAGTTCACTATCCGGATTGGCTTTCTAATGTTGTACTTGTAAAAAAAGCCAGCGGAAAGTACCGCATGTGTGTAGACTTTACCGATGTTAATAAAGCATATCCCAAAGATTCTTACCCGCTGCCTAACATAGATCAGCTTCTCGACCAAACAGCATGACGCAAAATCCTATCCCAATTTGATGCCATAGCCGGTTTCCAGCAGATACCCCTGGACCCAGCCGACGCTGAAAAAACCTCCTTCATAACGCATGAGGGCACATATTGCTATAACGTAATGTCTTTCGATCTAAAGAACGCAGGAGCCACCTATCAGCGGCTGATAGACAAGATGCTTTCTCATCTAATTGGCGAAATGGTACATGTATACATTGACGACATGGTCGTCTTAAGCACGGAGGAAAGCAATCACCCACGGGATTTGGCGAAGGTGTTCAAGATTTTTTGAAATTACAACCTCAAACTCAACCCGGAAAAGTGTTTCTTCGGAATTCGTTCGGGCAAGTTCTTCGGTTGCGTAGTTTCGGAGAAGGGTATTGAACCTAATCCCGTGAAGATCGAGGCAATCTTAGAAATGAAAGAACCGCACAATCTACAGGGCGTTCAGAGACTTAATGGGAGGATCATCGCCTTGGGGTGGTTTATCTCATGTTCGGCACAGGGTTGCCTCCCTTTCTATAAAGCAATCAAAAAGGAGCATCCCTTCAAATGGTCAACAGACTGTCAGGCGGCATTCAATGCCATCAAAACCTTCCTCGCCACTCCACCCCTGCTGTCAGTACCAAAACAAGGCCGAGACATCCAACTATACTTCACCATAGCCGACGAAACCGTGGCAATGGTTCTCACTCAAGACGAGGGTATTGAGCTCTATCCGATATATTTCTTAAGCAATGTGCTCAAGGGAGCAGAAATCCGGTACTCAGAGGTTGAAAAGGCTTTGTTCGCCATCACACAAGCATCTGAACGCCTACGGCCGTATTTCCAAGCACATACGGTTGTCGTCAAAACCAATTACCCTCTCAAGAAGGCAGTCCAGAAGCCTGAGGTTTCCGGTCGCATTACCAACTGGTCGGTCCGACTGTCGTAGTTTGATGTGCGCTTTGAGGCCCGCACCACGATCAAAGCTCAAGTGCTTTTAGATTTCCTCGTCGATTTCACCGGGTCATCAACCAGTGACCTCTCCCTGGATAAAGCTCATAACAGCGACCAGTGGACTATGAGTGTGGACGGGTCTTATAGCCCGGGATGGGTAGGCGCAGGCGTCGCCATTCAAGGACCTAACGACCTCCGCCTGCGATACGTCATCCGACTTGATTTTCCAACCACAAACAACTAAGCATAATATGAGGCCCTGATCGCGGCCCTCCGGCTAGCCAAGACAATGGTAACAGGGCACCTAACAATGTACTCAGACTCCAAGCTCGTCGTCAGCCATGTCAGTGGTACTTAAAAAGCAAAGGACCCAACCATGTGTCAATACTTGGAGCTTGCCAAGTCCCTGCTCGAGGATCTCAAAAGCAAGGGAGTTACATTCACCCTAAAGCTCGTTCCACAAGAAGAAAATGAAGAGGTAGACGGCATCGCCACCCTCGTAGTGGGGGAACAGTCCAGTGATCCGCATACCCTTATAGAAACCGCCGCTGCCCTAGCTATTAGCACATAATGTTCCTTACATATCGACACAGCCGACGCAGCAACAAACGGATGGAGGAGTCGTATAATCAAATATCTATAGGATGGAGCCCTGTCGAAAGATAGGACTCAAGCATCCCTCGTGGTTCGGCGATCCTGGCGGTACGCGATGCACGAAGGCATCCTGTATCGGAAGTCGTCAGCCAGCCTTGGTTGCGATGCATATCCGAGGAGAAAGGAGATCACTGTCTAAAAGAAATACACCAGGGAGTCTGTAGCTCGCATCAGGGTGCTCGATCCATTGCGAAAAAGGCCTGGCTTCAGGGACTTTACTGGCAGACCATGGACTCAGACGCGATCCGAATAGTGTGCAAATGCCAGACGTGTCAGATTCACGCGAATACCCATCATGCGCCGGCAGCTCCACTCAAGGGCATCATCACACCCTGGCCTTTCGCCGTTTAGGGGGTTGATCTGCTCGGCCCTTTTCCGTTGGCCTTAGCACAGAAGCGTTTCATTGTAGTCGCTGTCGACCACTTCACAAAGTGGATTGAGGCAGAAGCCATCTCAAAGATAACCGCCAACAATGTCATAAGTTTCCTCAAACGAACAATAATATACTGCTTCGGAGTCCCTCATTCTTTCATCATAGATAACGGATGACAGTTTGACTGCGTTTAGTTCCGCAACTTCTGCTCCGAATGGGGCATAAGGGGGCGCTACACATCGGTTACACACCCTTAGAGTAACGGACTCACTGAAGTCAGCAACCAAACAATTTTGCAGGGAATAAAAGCACAGCTTTTTAACAAAGGGCAAGCGTGGCCCGACTACATCCCAGCGGTGTTATGGTCATATCGCACAACCCCGCACTCTGGCACGGGGCGAACTCCTTTCTTCTTAACCTATGGAGTGGAAGCAATGGCACCTTCCGAAGTCATCCGTCGATCTCCTCGCCAAATCACTTACACGAGGGCCAGTAATGATGAGGAACTTACCGAGGCCGGCAAGCGACTCGAGGAGGAACGCCTTAATGCCCTGCTCCACATCACGGACCATAAACAAAACTTGGCATGGTATCACAACAAACGGGTACGACCCTGCACATTCCAAGTAGGGGACCTTGTGCTCCGAGATGCGGCCGTCGCTTAATCCCCGCTCGCCAAAGGAAAGCTAGGATAGACGTGGGAAGGACCCTACAAGATTGACACGGTCCTACACAATGGGGCTTACAGAATCGCCTCCTTAGACGGGCTGGTTTTCGACAATAGTTGGAACATCCAGACATTGAAAAAGTATTATCAATAGCTTATGTAACCTATCGATGACTAATCAAATCAAATGCTTATTTAACATCAGACGTTATTCAAAAGGCTTCTCGAGCATCTCGAACGCCTCTTAGCAATCGCTTAAACAACCCCATGTTGTTACCGATTGACCAAAACGCGAGCTACCCAATACGGTCCTCCCTTAACAACATCAGACGTTATTCAAAGGCTTCTCGAGCATCTCGAACGCCTCTTAGCAATCACTTAAACAACTCCATGTTGTTACCGATTGACCAAAACGCGAGCTACCCGATACGGTCCTCGCTTCACAACATCAGACGTTATTCAAAGGCTTCTCGAGCATCTTGAACGACTCTTAGCAATCGCTTAAACAACCCCATGTTGTTACCGATTGACCAAAAAGCGAGCTACCCGATACGGTCCTCGCTTAACAAAATCAGATGTTATTCAAAGGCTTCTCGAGCATCTCGAACGCCTCTTAGCAATCGCCTAAACATCCCCATGTTGTTACCGATTGACCAAAACGCGAGCTACCCGATACGGTCCTCGCTCAAAAACACCAGATGTTATTCAAAGGCTTTTCGAGCAGCTCGAACGCCTAAAAAACGACCCAATGTTATAATCCATTGGCAAGAATACAAACTATACAAAATTCGAAGCTGGGAAAAGCGTCACAAAGTTTATCGACACACAAAAAGTCATATATTGCACATACATTAAAAGCACATATCCAGTACAGAAATCTAGAAGCGTAAATAGAAACCGCTCACAAACAGGGTACGTCTAAAAAAAACCAACATCTACTAAGGCAACACGTTGGCACAGTCAGGATTAGGGATAGCCTCATCATCCATCAAATCTTGATGCACTGCTCGCCAATCCGCACACTCGTCAGTATTATGCCCATTTTGCCTATGATACAAGAACGCCTTGCCAACATGAGTCACGCGATGATTTGGGTTCGTCGGGACAGGCCCGAGATAACCTTGCCTGACAAACTCAAGGAACACCACGCTACGAGGCTTCAGAGGGTCAACAAACGTCGGGCCATATGGGCGAGACGACGAAGCATGGCATCCCACACGTCGGTACTCAAATTCGGGAGGAAGATTTGTCACCCTTTCCAGTTCATTGGCAAGAAGCCTCTTAATCCACGAAGGGTGCGGATTCAATATAGGTGCGATCGTCTCATCAGGGTTGAGAAAGCCAATACCATCTTGCGACCAAATCTTTTTCTCGGTCGTAGAGTACGCACTAACCGCCACTTCGCAGGAATCTGTCATCGATCCAGTATACGGAGTAGAACTCTCACTCTCCGTATTTCTTTTTTGTGAGTTAGAACCTCGTTTCATCCACACCGGGGAGGCATACCGGGATTTCCGCTCCCCGTCATGATCCACAGTTGGCGGATAGTACACATAGGGATGTGGCATCGCTGATATCGCCTTTTTCACCTCAAGCACTCTGGCAGGATCGACAATATCTCGAAGAGACATTACAAAAGAAGAATATGTCAAAGAGCGACCAAGTAAAAATCCTAGCAAACAAAGTAACCCAAAATGAACACAAAATCGACTCCTATTTATAGCCCAGAAAGACAGGACGTGAAAGACAGTTCAGTAAAAGTAAACATCAGATCAATTGCAGAAGTATAATGATAGAATTCAAAGAACCCGTCCAAAAGATCTTCCAAAATCCGAAAAGTATGAATACATCATTACAGAAGAAAACAAATAAAAGATAAACTATCTTCGCCTATTTTTTCTTCTTAAAACGCCCACAAAATTCGACAGCTTTTGATTGGGCCTCTTTGTCGAAGACATCCGGAGCAAATACAACCTCTGGAGGGACAGTATATCTGACAGTATGAGCAGCAGCGATCAGCATCATTCGGTCCATCTTAACGAGTTTTTCTTCGTGCTGCCTCGCGAAAGCACGAAGTTCAGCAACCTCTTTCCGAGCTACCTCGAGGTCCCGACGAACTCTCTCGTTCTCCATCTGCGCGCTCATCTTCTCCTCAACCAGCGTGACAATCTGACGGGTCTTGTCTAGTAAATTCTTTTTGATGCGACGAGTCTAGAGGATTGCCGCCCTCAACAGCAACTTATGACAACACAGCTCTTCGGCATCGCGCGCCAATGCCTGCAACAGCTTGGAATTTTTCTTCTTTTCCTCCGTCAGCTGATCGGACAAACTGGCAATCTTGGCTTCATGATGCTCCAGCAACTCGCCAGCACTAGCCAACTTCACATTCGCCGCCTCTAACTCGGCCACAACACCTCGCAGACCTTGCTCCATCTCCTGAAACACTTTCTCATCATTAACGCACATGTCGAACACCATATTAGCATTCGCGGTGGCCTGCGGAAAAAACAACATAATGGAACTCGGATCTTTAAATGAATCATAACATATTAAGGAAAACTTACCACACCAAGCGCTGACAAAGTCTCTATCCCCAGATTCATCTTCGATACACCATCCATCTGAAATGACTCTCCAGGGACCCTGGCAACCCGGGCCATCGCCCGCGGCAAATCCAACAACATCATGTCTGCGTGCACCGATAACCCCATGACGAACTCACGAAACTTCACCAGTTTCACGTCCATCCTCTTCACCATCTCTGGATGATCACCCACCTTGTCGACAAGGTCGTCGCATGCCAACTCGGCCTCCCCCTCGGCACGTGTTCGCTTCGAACCCTGACCAGCACCACCAACAACGTCATGCGTGACCAACCCTTCCTTCTCACTCCCAATCACTTCTTTCCCCTTACTCATTTTTCGCTTCCGGGATGACACAGCCTCAATCTGACCCGCACCAACCGAACTATCTTTGAGCACAACCTCTGGTTCCTCCCCGGCCTTGATCAGCTCGTTTTCTTTCACGGGAAGCCCCTCGGGGACCTCTGCTGCCATATCACCATCATCAGCCACGGAAAGCACCCTGCCCATACTCTGGATTACTTGATTCGCATCTTCGAGCAACGAGAATGAGGCCAGAGAAGCCGAAGCACCAGCAAAAGCTTCCTCAGTATTCTCGATACCGACACCAAACTCATCCGGATCAAAGTCCATGCTCACCTGAGGATTCCCGGTACCTGCAAAACAACAAAGGAGTCAAATACTTAGCATATTTCCAAACGAAAGTAAAATCACTATCACATCTAAGCCACCCACACGCCTCACCTACAACGGCAACGTTTACGGTTATCGACTCCAATTCGGCAAGCTCACCGGCTGAGAAATTGTACCCTCTCTTCCACTTCTCGAAATCTGACGCCACCCATCCCCACAGCTGAGCCATCCGCCACTGATTCCAGATATAATAACCTAAGGCAAGGAAGTGACCGATGAGTTCGTCCACATCCTTTTTCTGATCCTTTCCCGCAGGCAAGCCCTTCAGGTACTTCACCAACTGAATCTCCGATTCCAGCATCTCCCGGGGCCTCAGCCACCGACCAGAGTCCATGAGATCCTCATTCCAGACCACTTGGAATGGAAAGTCCCCGTCCAACTTCCGGACAAGTAGGAAGCGATGCCTAAATTCATTCACTTTATCTTTCAGACCCACTATTACTTTGAATTTTTGGTGGGAAAAGGTAACATGTTGTGATCGCGGTCCTTTGTTTGGCCGAAAGAGCTGACGAAATACAAGACCAGTTGTTCGAAATCCCGCTGACCGGCACAGGGAGTAAAATGTTGGTCCCTTATAACGTAACAAGTTAGTTCCAAGGGGGGGATAGGAACTATTTAAAATTTTGCACGTTGAGGCTGACTTCTTTTTCTTTAAAAAAAGGTTTACACAGCGCGCTGAGTGAGCTTAAGACAATAGCTTAGTCAACTGGTGACTAAGTCAGCTTCTTTCCTTGAGTCAGGAGATAGCACTTGAGTTTATTCCTGAACTCAGATACTCAATGCACACAACTCAGCGTGACCTCTTTACTTAGTCAGTATTTAAGCAAGCAATATATATATCAAAGGAGTTTAAGGTTAGAAAGATGTTACTCAGCAGATTTATCCAGGTTCAGCCTCTATGCCTATGTCCTGTCCCCGGAACACGTTCCGATCTTTCGAATTCTCTACTGAGCTCTTTAAAGGTAGAGCACCAAACCTTTTACAATTAGAAGCTGAGTATAACAAGAGTACCTTCCTCTATACCTCTACTCACTCCTATTCTACCGCTGAGTACTATAACCGAGTTGATAATAAGATTGTCCTAAACAACAATTGATAATAAGATTGTCCTAAACAACAATTGCTAAGACACTTTAGATGATTGGAAATCACTCTAGAATTTTACACAATAATCTGGAAATTGGTGTAAGTATTTGCTTTGCTTTTCTCACAGATTCTTCGAGTATGAATTTGGTTAGCGTAATGGCTAGTTGAAGATCTGCATCGAATAAAGCAACTGAAAGGCCTATTTATAGTGACACTTGAGGCACCGAAATCACCGTTGGAGGGAAACGGCTTCATGTCGTTGTCACTCAGTCTGCTTCAGTGCCGTTGGCCAATCAGATTCTTGCATTTTCTGTCTTCGGTCAGTGCTAAGCAGCTTTTGGTCAGTCCAGCAGAATGTCTCTCCTTTTACGGCAAAGTCAACCAGACAGCTTTCTGTGTCTTCTGAACTTTACCCGAAGTGGAAATACTTTGTCTGGAAGTTGCTCTTGCTCAGCTGCTGTCTTGTACTCTTTGTCGTTCAACTCAGCAGCTTCGTTCCGAAGTAGTCAAGAAAGGTCTTCTCGATCCTTCTCATGCTGAGCTGCGTTTTATCATCAACGACAGTGTTTTGCTTACATGGGCCGAGTGGTCTTGATCTGTTTTGACTTGGGCCTTTGACTTTCTTTTGGGCCTTTAGCCTTTTAATATTTGTGTCTTATAAATAAGTAACTTAACATTGAACAAACACATTAGTATAATAAATCAAAGCATTTAAACTTAGTGTGTTTAGAATATTTTAAATCATATACTTAAATAATTTTGTCAAATCAAAATCATGTGGAAAGGTGTTTCAACAAACTCCCTCATTTTGATGTTGGCAAAACTATTCAGTGAAGAACTCAGTGTTGAGCTCCCCTATGATAGTTGACCTTTTATAACTTAATAAACTCCCCCGTAAGGGTTGAGCTACTGACTCAGTTTTACTCTAACCATTTTAATTTTAAGGTTTAATTGAGTAAGCCCAAGGTCAGTTTTTCAGATAAAGGTCAGCTCATGGAACATATTCTATTAACTCAGTTTTAAGCGGAAGATTTAACTATCAGAGAACGCTGAGTATATTGTTGTTCAATGAGTCTTATAAGACAATGTTTTATAGCATGCAAGACAGTGTTAACAGCATACAATCAACAAACATTATAAATAATAAACATGGTTGATGTATTTGAAGATGTAAAACATAAAATATAATAACTCAACATCACATAAGATTTTAATCAAGTTGAGAAATTAATGCAGGCATTGTATTAAGTTTAAAGTAGTCAGCATACATAAGCAAAATAAACATAGAAAATAAAACTAAGAAAGTTGAGCTAGCTAGTTCTATTTCTTTTTGCTCTTAGGCTTTTGCTGACTGCTTCCAATAGCATCCTCTTGCTGAATTCTTCTAGCTTGTTCATTCTCCCCCGTTTTGGCAGCATCGGGAGGAGGAGGAGGCCTGAAGGAGCTTGTTTGGACAGCTTCAGTAATTTTAGCTGACATGTTTTTTAGCTTGAGGGTGCTTGCATTTATGCCATCAAAAATAATGACACCCTCTTCCAGTACATCTTTATCAACCTCAATGTTGGATGAGCTGAGCATGCTCAGCACATATTCTTGTGATTTGCCTACCCAAGTTATGGTGTCCGTCAGCGCAGCAAATGCCTGATGAAACATTCTCAGCAATGTTGTGTCATAGTACTGACGCTGGATGTTGGAATGATGTATATGGGTGAAAGTACGTTGTGAGTACTGGAGAATTTCATTCTGCTTCAGTTGGTCAGTTTCCATCTCTTCCTTGTTTAGATTCAGCAAGCGAACAGCTTCGCCGATCTGCTCAACTGAGCATTGAGAGTAGGAAGCCAGCTGATCGTTGGTCTTTGCTTGCTCAGTTTGCAGCTGGTTGAATAGATGGTGGACTTTAGCTGAAGTGGCATACCCAGAATTCGCAGCTGACAAGGTTTGGAATTGTCCCTGAAGGGAGTTAAGGTGTTGAACCATAGTCAGCTGGAGTTCAACCAGCTTTGTTATGGACTCCTGCTTTGGTTGTTGAGCTTGGATATTGGTAATGACACTCAGTAGGTCTTTTAGACCTCGAACCTCGTTGAGAAGTTGAGTGGCTTGAGAGAGCTGAGTGGACTCATTATCGGCAGACCCATCAGCAGTTTCTGAGTTCTGATGAAGGTTTTGGATCAAGGCCTGCGCCGAATTAATGATCCTTCTACCAGACTCAGTGGCAGTGAGATAGTTGTATGTGCTTTCATCAGTTTGACCAGTTGGTGGAGGCATTAAGTTTAACTCAGCATTTGAAGTGCCAGCGGGTTCAGTGACTGGTCTTCGTGTATCAATCTGCACTTGTTCTGTTGGTTTGGGAAGTGATTGAACAACAGTATTGATGATAGGTTCAGAGTCAGGCTGAAGCTGACTTATTGGTGAAGATGGGATAGGTTCAGTGCTGCTTGGAGCAGGAATTTCCGTAGTCGGCTGAGGACTAGGTTCAGCATCGGCATCGAGAACTTGCTCGGTGTTGGTCGGATTTTCAGAAGCATTTAAGTCGGCTTGTTCTTGTGGAAGAGAAACAGAGACTTGCTTTTCAGTTTGCTCTGGTAGAGAGGTAGAAGGTTTTATGAAAAACTTTAGCTTGATACGTGAAGGATCAGGGGTCAGCTCAGGTTGGTTTTCAGTAAAGTCCAAAACTGTAGTCTGATGTGCCTTTACAAGTCTTCTTCTTTTTCCCTAAGTCCTTGGAGGAGTGGGATCAGCGGGAATTGATTGAGATGGAGAAGGTTCTCCCTGATCAGTATTGTGCTATTCTGTGTGCTCAGCTTCTTCGTCTGCAGCCAACTCAGTGTTAGTTCGCTCAGCATCTTCATCTTCACTTTCTGACTCAGTGTCATCCTGACCACTTTCTTCGTCAGATTGTTCTTGCTCATCATCCTGCTCTTCTTCCTCTAATTCTTCTTCTAGCTGGTCAATGAACTGATCATCCAGTTCAACTTCATCGTTCTGTTGCTCAGGGTCAAAGCCTTGACTCTGGGCATAATGAGAGTTGATGGGTACGAATAAGGTAGTAGGTAGAGCATCAATTAGACTTAACTCCGAAGAGTTCTTCTGTTTCTTGCTCAGTGATTCCTCATCAGCGTCTGCTCTTTCTTCTGCCTCAGGCACATCTTGCCTAGGTCTTTTCTTAGCAGACTTGGGCTCAGCTTGACCTTGCTGGGGCTGAGCATCTGTTCCTTTGGATACAACCCTCAGTTTCTTTGGAGGAGGAACATCTCCCTTAGAGGTGCTTTGCACAGCTTTCCTCTTCCTATCAGTGGGAGCTTTGGTTCTTCTGCTCTTTTTAACCACTGTTCCCTCAGCGGTCTGATCAGCAGCACCTTTTGCTTTCTTAATTGGCTGATCAAATTTCAAAGCGAACAGAGCAGCAGCAGTTATCTCTGATCCTTTGGCTTTGGTTTCCTGCGATAGGTCCACTCGGTGGTCCAGGAGGATTTTGGTGATGAGTGAACCCAGCCTTAGAGTTCCAGTGCTCCTTTGAAAGCCGGCGATCAGGAATACTGGCATGTTGATGGGCTTGTAAGTCAGCATATGCCATATGAAGCATTGCTCAAAGTTTGTTGCTGAGCTGGTGCAATTTATCTTCGGGAAGATATAATTGGTCAGCAGGTAGTGTGCCATCTTTTGGTGTTGGCCCATTGAAGTACTGGAGATTTCTCCAGCATGGCCAGTAGGTTTGCAGAACGTAGTGGAGTACCCAGTGTTGTCCTGATCTCCAGACTTCCTAAGAATGGATCCTTCATTCTTAAGTTTCAGAAGGCTGGCTAAATAGGTGGGATTTATGAAGATGGTTTTGTCCTTCACCTTGGTGACTAAGCGGTCCTGGTTGTCATCAGCGACACGAAGGTGGTGGTAGAATTCCCTCACCAAGTCAGTGTAGGTAGGATCTCTTATTGAGAACAGCTCGGTCCAGCCATTCTTTGAGATCCACTCACAGAATGGTTGCTCAGTTTCCACAAATTCTTCTAAGAACCACCTTGAGTAGTCAATCTTGTATTCCCTGATGTTCTCATAGACCCTGGTATATGTTCGTTGCTTAGGTTTCTTTCCCTTGGAGGAGGTACCTTGCTCAGTCTGGATTTTCTTCCTCGATGTGGTAGCTTTAGTTTGATCATGCTGGGTAGGAGGCTTAGGGTTTCCAGCAGATCGGTCACCGGCATCGGAGATGTTTACAGAAACGTTCGTCATTTTCGCAGAGAAGATTGGAAGGATTTGAAGTTTTTTTGAGAGAGAAAGTATTAATGGCAGAGAATTCTGTAAGCGTAAAGAAATAAAGGTGGGGATTTGCCCACTATTTATAGAGGTGAGAGATTGGTCTTATCGAATCCATGTGTCAGTTTTGCCCTTGGGATATTCAACCGACAAGAATCCTGGCATTTATGACACATTCGGCGCATACGTCATCCTAGGTGTCTATACGCGTTCTTTTGCATTCAATGCAACGGATCAATTTACTCAGTGTGACAATCCTAATCGTTCTATATTCTGAGTAGTCAGTTTTATATAAACGGATGGTTTAAGTAATTGGTTGCACAGTTTGAGGTAACTACTCAGTGCGCATATTTGCTCAGCATGTGATATTCATTCATTTAGCATTAAACACTCAGCATACATCTATTCACTCAGCAAGTAATAGCATAAATCATTCAGCATGGTAATTCACTCAGCATGAATATATATTTAGAACTGGAATTTACTGAAGAGGATTAAACATACCAATGGCTTCTCTCAGTATGTTGAACTGCTCACGAGCCAGTGGCTTCGTGAAGATATCCGCAAGCTGCTCATCCGTTAGGACATAGGTCAGCTTGATCTCACCCTTGAGTACATGGTCTCTAATGAAGTGATGTCTGATGCTGACATGCTTCATCCTGCTGTGCTGAATTGGGTTCTTTGATAGATCAATTGCACTTTTGTTGTCACATTTGACCTCAATTGTCTTTGTTTGAACACCATAGTCTTCAAGCTGTTGCTTAATCCATAGGACTTGAGCAACACATTTTCCAGCAGCAATGTACTCAGCTTCAGTGGTAGACAAGGCTACTGATGCCTGCTTCTTGCTGAACCAGGATACAAGACAGCTCCCTAGGAAGTGGCATCCTCCAGAGGTGCTTTTTCGTTCAAGCTTGTCTCGTCCATAGTCAGCGTCAGTGTATCCAACGAGTGTGAAATCATGCGTGTTGGGATACCATAAACATGCGTTCACTGAGCTTTGCAAATATCTAAGGATTCTTTTTATAGCTATGTAATGAGTTTCCTTAGGGTTAGATTGATATCTAGCACAGTAGCATACTGAGAACTGAATGTCCGGTCTACTCGCTGTTAAGTAAAGTAGAGAGCCAATCATACCTCGGTACAATTTGCTGTCTACTGACTTACCATTTTCGTCAGCGCATAGGACAGTGTCAGTGCCCATAGGAGTAGATATTGGCTTCCAATTTTCAAGATCATATTTCTTCAATATCTCCTTGGCATATTTAGCTTGACTGATGAAGATGCCATTTTTTCCTTGTTTAATTTGAAGTCCAAGGAAGAAGTTGAGTTCTCCCATCATTGACATTTCAAACTCAGTCTGCATTTGTTTGCTAAATTCCTTGCACATTGACTCATTAATTGCACCAAAAATAATATCATCAACATAAATTTGAGCCAACAGGGTATCTTTCCCCTTTCTCTTAATGAATAAGGTTGTATCAGCTTTGCCTCTGACATAATTTCTAGTCAGCAGGAAACTGGTCAGCCTTTCATACCAAGCACATGGTGCTTGCTTGAGGCCGTACAGAGCCTTTTTGAGTTTATAAACGTGGTCTGGGAACTTAGGGTCCTCAAACCCTGGAGATTGGTTAACATAAACTTCCTCGTTTATAACTCCATTAAGAAATTCACTCTTAACATCCATTTGAAATAACTTAAAGTTCATATAAGATGCATATGCACATAAGATTCTAATAGCCTCTAACCTTGCCACTGGGGCAAAGGTCTCACCATAGTCAATACCTTCTTGTTGACTGTAGCCCTGAGCTACAAGTCGCACTTTGTTCCTGACTACGTTTCCTTGTTCATCCAGCTTGTTGCGGAAGACCCATCTTGTTCCAATGGTCTTCTGACTCCTTGGATGTGGCACTAGCTCCCATACATCATTTCTTCTGAATTGATCAAGTTCTTCTTGCATGGCGCTCATCCAAAATTCATCGTGCTCAGCTTCAGCGAAATTCTTTGGTTCCTGAACTAAGACGAAGGCTACGTTGCTGAGGTATCTCCTGAGTTGATTTCTTGTCATCAGGGTATTCTCAGTGGCATCAAGAATAGCACTCTCTGAGTGTCCTCTTGGTATCCTTATCTCCTTTGGTAGATTGATGTCTTGTGCTGTCTGTGTTTCAATAATCTCTGCAGGTGTAGACTGGTCAGTGAAAACAATTTTAGGTTCACTTTTACCGTTGGTCAGCCCTTGAGGGAATGACTCAGCGGCTGTATCTTGATCAGCGGGTACTGAGTGGGGATCATCCTCAGTCAGCGGCTGATATCTTCCTGCAGGGTTAGTTTTGTCGAACTCAACATGTACTGACTCTTCTAAAACTTGAGTTCGTTTATTGAAAACTCTGTATGCTTTGCTGTTTGTTGAGTAGCCTAAAAAGATAGCTTCATCAGCTTTTGAGTCAAACTTAGATAAGCTATCTTTGGTATTCAAAATAAAGCATTTACAGCCAAAGGCACGAAAGTATCCAATATTGGGCTTTCGTCCTTTCCAAAGTTCGTAGGGAGTTTTCTTTAGTATAGGTCTAACAAGAGCCCTATTAAGAATATAGCACGCTGTGTTGACAGCTTCTCCCCAAAAGTACTTTGGAAGCCCATGCTCACTCAGCATTGTCCTGGCTATTTCAACCAAGGTTTTGTTCTTCCTTTCAACAACCCCATTTTGTTGAGGCGTTCTAGGAGCAGAAAAATTATGGTCAATGCCGTTGGTTTCATAGAATTCAACAAACTGTTGGTTCTTGAATTCTCCACCATTATCACTTCGGATGTAAGCCAATTTTAGGTCTTTGTCATTTTCAAGTTTTCTTACCAAATTTGAAAATGTCTCAAAGGTCTCATCCTTGCTACTCAGCAAGATGATCCAAGTGTACCGAGAAAAGTCATCTACAATGACTAAGGAAAATCTTCTTCCACCCAAGCTCAGCGACTGGACTGGGCCGAAGAGATCCAAGTGTAGTAACTCTAATGGATGCTTAGTTGAGACAATGTTTTTACTATGAAAAGATTGTTTGGTTTGTTTTCCAGCTTGGCAAGCGTGGCATAATTGATCTTTTTCAAATTTAAGTTCTGGCAGTCCCTCAACCAATTGCTTTCTTGCTAATTTGGCCAGGAGGTCCATGCTTACATGACCAAGTCTCTTGTGCTATAGCCAGGAATTTTCTTCCTTTGATACTAAGCATACAGTTTTTGAAAACTTTTTCTCTATGTTCAGCATGAAGACATTATCAATACGAGGGGCAGTTAATATTAACTCATTCGTTTTACCCTCGAATATTTTACATCTAGTGTCATCAAATATAACTTTTCTCCCATTGTCACATAGCTGAGCTACGCTGAGTAAGTTATATTTGAGTCCGCTGACTAGGGAGACAGACTCAATAGTAGGATTACCTCCAACGGTTCCTGACCCTACTATCTTACCATTCTGGTTGTCTCCAAAACTTACGTTTCCTCCTGGTTTACGCTCAAATGTGATGAAATGAGTTTCATCACCAGTCATATGCCTCGAGCATGCGCTGTCAATATACCACATTTTTTACTTCTCAGCACACCTCAGGCTTACCTGCAATGTAACTAGTTACTTTTAGGTACCCAATTCTTTTTGGGTCCTGGCTTGTTAGGTTCAACAGGTAAAGCATCATATTTTATTTTATGGCGACATACTTGGATAGTATGGCCATTCTTTCCACAGAAGTCACAGCTGACCTTCCGTTTAGGATGTCTCACTGACTGGTCAGCACCCCAGTGCTGAGCGTGCCAGCACACCTTTGTGGTGTGTCCTTTCTTCCCACAGAAGTCACACTGGACATTCCGCTGAGGATTCCATCTCTGCTGACCAGTACTTCGGTACTGAGTATTCAGAGGAATATTTCTTTTGTTTGGAACCTTTAGTTGGTTCTGAATAGATGTGACGTCCTTTCTCAGTTTCTTAGAATCTGATTGGACCTCAGAGACAAACTTTTGCATAATTCCAATGTTACTATGCAAATCTGAGTTGTCCTGAAGAAGATATCGAAGGTCACTCAGTTTGACCTCCTCAACCTCGTCACATTGCCTGCTGAGTGCTCTAACCTTTTTATTACACTTTTTGACAAGTGTGTAGAGGTCACTCAGGGCATTAACCATTTCATTTCTGAGCAAGGGTAGTGATATTACCTCAGTTGAATGTTCCTCATTGTCAGATGCAATGGAGGGGTCAGCATGCTCAGAAACACATGGCTCAGCAAGTTCGTCAGCCATGAAACAAATCTTTGCTGACTCAGTGGCATCAGCTTCAGATGATGATGAATCATCACTATCACTCCAAGTTGCCACCATTGCCTTCTTGCTGTTCTTTCTTTCTTTCCTCAGCGAGGGACAGCTTGACTTGATATGGCCAGTTTGATGACATTCAAAGCATGTAATGGGCTTTGAGCTGTCCTTCTTGTACTTGTTGTCGCTGGTGTCAGCTTTGTACTTATCAAACTTCTTATAGGGCTTCTTAGAATATTTGTCATTCTTTTTAAACAGCCTTTTCATCTTTCTAGTAAACATAGCCATCTCTTCATCGTCTGTTGAGCTCCCATCAGTGGAGTCAGCTTTCATGACAAGAGACTTTTGCTTCTTGTCTTCAGACTTTTCCTTCACCTCGAAATTCTTCATCGAGATCTCATGGGTCAGCAGTGAGCCGATGAGTTCATCATACTTATATGTGGTTAAGTCTTGAGCTTCCTCAACAGCGGTCTTCTTTGCTTGCCAGCTTTTAGGAAGACTCCTAAGAATCTTCTTGACTTGTTCTTCCTCAGTGAAGATCTTCCCAAGTCTCTTGAGCTCGTTGATGATGTTTGTGAATCTTGCATTCATGTCTGAGATCCCTTCATCATCGTTCATTTCGGACAGCTCGTACAATCTCATATGCTGGTTCACCTTGGATTCTTTCACCTTGTTGGTTCCTTCGTATGTGATGTTGTCCTCAGATGAGACTCTAGCAAGTGCACTAGATACAAGTAATAAAGTGATAAGTTGAGTATCGTATCCACAGGGATTGATGACCAAATTTTACTAGAAAAACCTTGCAGAACAGGGTGTTCATGGTGTGTGATTTTCTTTAGTTGAGAAAAGATTTGATATGGTGAATAGAAATACTAATGATAAAGATTCAGTCTCAGAAAATGTGTTTTGGTTATGATAAAAAGAGAGGACAGGCTAGGCCACAGCGGAACAGGTTACTTTCAGCCTCTAAACATCCTATTTATTCATGAATGACATAAAGTGAAGTCAAGGTCTCTGTTTTAAAGCTCACTTAAGTCAACTTTCGTGTGTTCTTAAGATTCTAAGATGTACTACAACATTAAGGGCCCTTAATGTTGGTTCTTTCTTGCATTATCATCTAAACAGCATTTCAATGAAGAAAACCCTTGATTCAACCTCCTGACATCTCTGTTTCGGGGTTGAATGCTTGACAAATAGTTCCGTGAAGATGAAAGTAGTGTCCTATCATGCATCTAACACTAACATACATGCATTTAGCAATGGAGTTAAGGATTTGTCAAGCACATCAACATATATCAACATTCATTCATAAATAAGAAAAATAGAAGACTTACATAACCAGCCCTTGCTGGCCAAGCCCGTTCAGTTGACTACTCACTCATAATGATGAGTGAACAACCACAGAAACTACAATAAATCTCCATTAATGAAGTTAGGTCTCCAAAATTAAAGAGAACTCTCGTGAAGATGAAGTTTTAGCTCCCCAAAAAGTTATCCATCTGTCCTCACACAGTAATCTATTTAATTAGGAGGAAAGAAACATAAAATATACTAAAAAGTACTAAAAAGTACACTAAACAGCCGTTCTGACAGATTATGGCCACTTGAACACTTCAAGGCCCTAATCTTCTTCAATAAGCTAGATCTCCACTGGTCCCACGTCTTTCCTTAGCTGTCTTCCATCTCTTTACATGCTATTACCCTTTGGTCCATAGATTTCCCTTTAATTTGTCCTGCAACGGGCTGTTTGACAGCAGTTTCCATTTTTCTTCACAAAATCTGCAATAAGGGTTATTTAGTCCTAAATTGATAACAATTAACATCCCATAAGCTCATTTTTAGTGAAATAAAATATGGTTATTAGGGTCAATTATGAACCCGTCAAATACCCCCAAATTGAACTTTTGCTTGTCCTAAAGCAAACACAACAGAAAATAGAGAAAAGAACAACAAAAAGGGAAAAGCACAGAAAATAAAAACAAAAGGGAATGACATAGAAACAAGGCAATGGAGAAAACATAAGAACAAGAACTGGAACAGATCTAGAAGAGATAATAGAGAACAAAAAAGAAAAAAAACAACAACAGCAGAACTTTATTCAACTTTCAACTAACTCAACCTTTGATTAGCACACAAGACCTTGATAAAAATGTGGTTAGACCATATCTAAAACATGCATTCCAATTCAAGAAATTCATCAAAGCTTAAGGTTGAACTTCAAAATTCAATCAAACAACTTGTATGCCCCAAAGCGCCTCACCAAGGAAGGAATTTTCACTCACTCTCAAATGGCCTTTGTTGCCACAAGGAAGGGAATGGAACTTCACTCCTCAGCTCAGTACACACATCAATAGGCTATGATTTTGCTTATTGGCCTTATCTCCACGGATTAAAAATTATCCAAACATAGTCAAAAGGTCTTAAACATAGGTTGTAATATTAGGCTAAGGCTAAGGTATGGAAGTGAATGGCAATTTAAGTGTAAGAATTCTGTCTACATGCAATGAAATTCAACCATACTCAGTTCTTAACACTAAGCAATTCTGCCACAACCTAATCACTCTGCACAGCCTGTTTCAGAACATTGGCCAAACTATTCTTCAAACACACCACAGACAACCATCCAAACATTTCATTCCAGGCTCAAGATATGAACATGTGTCCTGAAAATGAAAATACTTTATTCAAAGATATTTTTGTCATCTTCTAAAATTTCTATTTGGGATTTTTATTTTTATTTTTTTTTCTTTTAACCTTATTCAAAAAATGGTCCTCACTCCATCATCATCCCTTAAATGTCATCATCTCAACAATTTTATCATTACACACTCAGATTTTCTCAAAAATGTATTTTTCTTTAACTAGAGCAGCTTGTTCTAAGGCATGAGATAAATTCAAGGCATTTTGGGATTAAAGTGAAGGGAATTGGTTCCTTTAAGTAGTGTTTCAGAAAGAATAGGCTAAGGCACAAGTTGGTTATCCTAAAAGTGTGAGTGCAATGCACGGGTAAGCTTTTTGTGGAGTGAATTTGGGATCTAAATGCCTTTTTCATTCTATGTTCTTCCAAAATTTTACCATTTTGACTAGGCAACCAAAGCAAAACCTACCTAAAGACAATATGTACTAGCCCTCTCACAAAGAATCAATGCATTTACATGCTAATGTAGGCTCAAGTTCTCACAATTTAGGGCTTTTACATGCACTAGGGCTTAAGGTCCTCTAATTGAATTTTGAATTAAAACCCAAAATTTTCAGAACTTCTATCTTTTGAAAATTGAATTATCACTGGGTTCACCACACACTAAATTTGAGGTGCAAGCATGCAATCATTGATTGGCAATTGAAAGTCTTTTTTTTAATATATATATTATTCTGCTGCTATATACAGAAAGAAAGGAAAAACAGAGAGCAAAAACTAGAAACAGAACATGCTATTCAGAAACAGAGAACAACACAGAATTTTTAGACATTTAACACAAAGTACGAGGAATTAAGAAAAACTGCGAACATGTACTAACATTTACAAGATAGAAAAAGAAAGGGAATGACACAACATTTGTGGTTCGAATGACACACTAACAACCATATCAAGCAAGTGTCTAATTTTGAGTTTCCTCAAATTTTCACAAGCTAATTTCACCTTTCAATCACAGTTTTCATCAAAATTTTAGGGCTTTTATCCCGTTCTCACAACAAATATATCAAGATATTCATTTTCTTTCCCCACCCCCAAATTAAAATATAACATTGTCCTCAATGTTAAACTTAAACACCGTGAGAGTGGAAATTTGCAGATTATCAACAAGCATGCAGTAAACAAGAAATTAGAAGTAGGGTTAGATTCGTTACCAAAAGAGGAAGACAGCAAACACCCCCAAATTAATTTGGTAAAAATTCAAACTCCATCCTAATTTTAGGAAATGAAAGTTTAAAACCTTTGCCAACAAAATTTAGGAAGAACCACAAAATTCAACATTAGTCATGTTAGTGCATAAAAATAACAAAATTAAAAAGGAATTTAGCACAAATCTAACTAAGGGATAGATAAATTGGGGGTTGCCCAATTAGTTTGCTGCAATTGGTGTTTGCAGTGAACACACTGTTCTCTTTGAGTCATGGTGGATCCTGGAAGTGGACGGCCTCAACTACTCCTGGTTTAAAAATTTCTACAGCCCCATTAAGGAACACCTTGTTCACAATGTAAGGTCCAGACCATATGCACTTCAATTTTTCAGGGAACAGCCTCAACCTGGAACTATACACGAGCACTTTCTGCCCTTCATGGAATTCCTTCCCTTGAATCTTTTTATCACGCCACCTTTTTGGGGTGGGTATATCAGGTGGTTCTTTGAGTGAGAGCCCAGTTGTGTTTGGTGGAAATGGTGCTTTTGTTGCTGTTTCTAGGGAACAGCCTGTTCCTTCACAGATATTCACTTCTTCCCCCAGCAGTGTTTCCAAAGTGTCTTGGTGATAGTCCTGCAAAACAGACGAGGTATGGCATGCATCCAAAAAAATAGCATGTATCATCACTTGAGTTAGCACGCCTCATGGCCTCATTCATCCTAAAAATTATTTCTTCACCATTTATCCTTAAAAACAATTGTCCCTTTTCAACATCTATCAAGGCCCTACCCGTAGCTAAAAATGGTCTGCCTAAAATGATGGGCACATGCAAATCCTCATCTATGTCCATGATAATAAAGTCTACGGGTAATATGAATTTCCCTATTTTAACTAGCACATCCTCCACAATTCCCCTAGGATAACGTACAAACCTATCTGCTAATTGAATCGACATCCTAGTAGGTTGAGGTTCTCCCAAGCCTAGCCTAGCATAAACAGAATACGGCATAAGATTGATACTAGCTCCAAGGTCACACAATGCATTTTCAATATTCAATTTACCAATGGAATAAGGGATTGAGAAACTCCCTGGATCTTTGAGCTTTTTAGGAAGCTGCTGCCTGTTCTGTAGTATTGAGGAACAGTCTCGATTCAGTTTGATCATGGAGATGTTCTCAAGCTTTTTCTTGTTGGACAGAATATCCTTCAAGAACTTGGCATACTTTGGCATCTGAGCTAGAGCTTCCACAAATGGAATATTGATGTGTAACTTTCTCAATGTATCAAGGATTTTGGAGTTTTCCTCTTTCAACTTTTGATTCACAAGCCTTGCTGGATGAGGAACAGGTGGTACATAGGGAGGAGGTGGAATATGTTGGGGTTTAGTGTCCTATAGTCAATTGTTGCAGGATACAAACTTAATGTAAATGAATTGTTCTTTATATCATTTGTTTTAATGAGATATATGTTTTATAACTATATAAAGGCAATCCCTTTTAAGCACTAAATAAAGTCTAATAAAAGGAAATCTGTAGGTTTGTTTAAAGTGATTATAAAGTGTTCATACAAGCATGAAGTGAGACAAAACTTTATAATAAACTAATAAACTTAAAACCACCCCAAGTCAAGTGATATGTTTAGGATTGATATATCACTGTTGAGACTTGTATGTAACAATGTCTTCTGTCCGACAGAAAGCTGATCTCACAAGCTTCATATATATAGATATCTAGACAGTTACATAGATCCGATGAAACGTCGTTCATTAGGATTGGGGATCCGATTTGAGATAACAGGATGGGTAGATTCATCCTTGTCACCTGTTCATCTCATTGGTATTAATAGGTATAAGTAATCCTCAGACTCAAAGGAATGTTAATTGGTCATCCTGAATTACTGAATGTGAGACTTTGATCCTGTGGTCCCACGATCCTTAACAGAGATGACTCTGGGGTGTGAACTGCAAAGGTTGGGTGTCACAAGAGGTAATGTCAGGGTAGTTATTCATTGGATTGAGCATTTATCACTCCCGATTAATGGGAGATATATCCAAGGATCGCTTGTGGAAGACTCGACTCTAAATCCTTGCAAGGTGATAGCTTAAGAGTAGAAATACAGATTTCACTTAACCTATCTATTTGAGTTGACTCGGCCTGTACAAGTAAAACAAACGTCTCGCTATATGTGACTTGACATCACCCATAGTCATAAGATTCAGTTCAAGGATATAGTTGATGAAGGATCGAATTATACTGTAACTAATACGGAAGGGTTAACGATAGAATCAACCTGTCTTCTTAACGGACTCTGGGGGAATGATTACAGACTTGCCAATAACATACTCAGTACATCATTCCGTTATTCAAGGATTAAATATAATTCTTGAAGAAATTAATTTAATAGTTGCATACGGCCAGAAGTAGTAAGAACCTAATGGATCACACATAAGACTTGGAACCAAAAGAGAGATGGATGTGATTAATAGATGGAAGCCCAATTGATCCCAGTAAGGCCTGTTTAAATGGAGGGGGCCGAAATTTATATATAGAAATAAGGAATTATTTTAATTCCATTAATCCTAATTTGATTAGGTTTGTGAATTAAATTAATTAAGAGATAATTAAGTTAGGAGTTTTAATTAGATTAATATACTCCTATTATTATCCAATTAGGTTATTTATTATTATCCTAAATGTATTTGATATATTATAAGATAATAATTAGGAATCCTATTCCGAATGGAATTCCTATTAAGTAACCTATTCCTATCTAACTAGGGTTTAGATACAAGCAACTATATATACCCCTTCCTTATGAGAATTTCGACTAAGCCTCCTAACTCCCCTTTATGTGATTTTCGAAACCTACATTAAAAGAGAGAGAGTGAATTCGCATCCCCTAGTTCGTGGACAAGAATTCATACGGCTTCCGTCAATTGATTAATCTCATTCATCTCCTTTTCTCTTTGATCTTGTGTTGGTTAATTAGAGGCAATCTATTTTGGTTGCATCTCATAAGGGTTGATTTCATCTTAACCTCACCGTGTTATACTTTGTGGTTGGAATCTAGGAGAAGAATTGTGGGCGCTTCTTTAACAACGGTAGATTGTTCATCGAAAGGTATTCCTTCTTATCCCTCTTTATATGAAATAACGATTAACGGATCCTATGGAAGGAAATAGGCTAAAATTTTATATTTCCGCTGCTATACCTTAGCCTTAATTTCCAACAATGGTATCAGAGCCATCGTTAAATCCGTTATTTCATATATGAAAATTTAGAAGTTTTTCAATAGGATTGAATAAATATTTATGGTTAGGATTAATTAACAAATTGTTTGGTTAATTAATTCTAAAGATAAATAAATTTTAGTTAATTGTTAATTAAAATTGATTATGCGTATGTTCCTAATTATTTCGGTTGATAATCATTATAACAAAATCTATTTGTTTTATAGTTAGGTTAATAAAATTAGTTTTATTAATTCTAAAAGATAAAACGGAAATCTATTGTAGTTTTTCCTATTTCTGAAAAACGTTTTTAAAACTGTTTTAAAAACTGATATATATATATTTATATTTTATAAAAAAAAAAGCGGCTCGGGTCGCGCCTCACGGCGCGACCAGCCGCTGTCGCGCGACTGCTGCCAAACGGCAGCAGCCCAGTTTCGGGCCCAAGCCCGAATCCCACTTGATTTTAATTGTTAAAATCGGCTTGTAAATAATTTATATATATATATATATATATATATGTTTCGGAAATCAATAGTTTTCTGTTTTGATTATCGAATGAAAAATTCGTTTAAAAGTTTATTTTTACCAAGTTGTAAATCAAAGCGTTAAATAAATTGAAATCAAAATAATTGGGACATGCATAATCGACGTTTTATATGGTTATATTAATCTAAGGGTTAATATAAAGATACGAAACGATAAGATGTAAAATTGGATGAAAGTTAATTTGACGAGTTAATGTGATTAACCTAAATATTACATAAGACAGTTATGTAATCAACCAATTAAATTTATTTAATTGAGTCTTTGCATGTTTGGAGTTATGGACATATTTGGACCCTCTTTTAGTCTTTTGGTATTTTTTTGAAATAGGGCCTGCACGTCCTGCCTTTCTACTATCTATTGTAATTTCTCCTCTCATCTAATTCCCTTCAATTCAGTTGAAGTTTTCTTATAGTAGTATAGAAATTAATATGTAATTTCAAGGCGCCATGGAGAAGACGGGGGACCTAAAGAGAAATATGTAATAGTTAGTATTTCCTTAGGTTTGGCCTTTTTATTCCGTCTCTGGCTCGACGGAATAATTTAGATGATATGTCCATAACACCAATGTATGTATGTATGTGTGTCTGATGTATGCTAAAGCAAATCAAGACTAAGTTAGATTATGAGACTTAAATAAAAAATCCCTCATTAAAAAGTTAAGTAAATAAGCAAGTTATTAAAAACGGTTGCCCCTCCCTAATATTATAATTCAGCCGGCAGTACTGGGGGCCTTTGGGTTATTGGCTAAAGTCAAGCTCGGGGTCTTATGGTAACACATGGATTATCGAAAATCGTTCTTTCATGAATATGGGGTAGTACTTAAATTAGATTATGATAATTGGATGAGCAAACTCATGTTGTCATAAACTAATGGGCAAGATGGTTGGGATTAATATGAATGACATATTAGTTACTAATGTGGTTAGTAACCCAATAACCTAGGAATCACATTCGAGATGTGATTGATTGCATGAATCTACCTAACGAATGGGACTAGCTTGTTGGCTAAAGTCAAGGCGAAATCTCAGGAGTTAGGATCCTAGATCACTAAAGGATTTGTGAAATTCTTCGAATTAATATGGAGGGTTATTAATTTGGCAAAATAGTGGGAGCAATCTGAAATAAATTAAAAGGCCTATAATTTTAGATTGTTATACTTTAAAGCAAATGAATGACATACGTTTACTCTTTCTCACTCTCAGGTTTTGTTTAAACACACACTCTTAAAATCATGACTAAAACCAATCTGCAAAACATTCTTACCGATAACAAACTGAATGGTTCAAACTTCACCGACTGGTTTCGCAACCTCAAAATTGTTTTGAAGTTCGAGAAAATTGGGTATGTACTTGATACATCGATACCCCCTGTCCCTGAAGATGATGCTCCCATCGAGGAAATTGATGCTTACCAGAAGCACAAGGCTGATGACGATCATGCCGGATGCATCATACTTGCATCGATGACATCGGAATTACAAAGGCAACATGAGGAGATGAATGCCTATTCCATCATCATGCACCTAAAGGAATTGTTTGGGAAACAAACCAGGTGCGAACGCTACGAGATATCCAAGCTGTTATATCGTTGCAGGATGCAAGAGGGCACATCAGTCATGACACATTGTGTCAAGATGATTGGCTACATTACCAAACTTTCTAGTATTGGATTTGCGATGGATAACGAATTAAGTGTTGACTTAATTCTTCAATCCCTCCCAGAAAGTTATTCACAGTTCATTATGAACTATCAGATGAATGACTTGCAAACCTCTCTTGAAGAGCTTGCAAACATGCTCAAGTCAGTTGAGCCCAATATGAAGAAAGACAAGACCATACCGGCTCTTGTAATTGAGGGATCGAAGAAAAGGAAAGGGAATTTTCCCAATCCTATACATCCCAAGAAAGGTAAGAAAGCTGTGTCCAAGGGAAAGGAAGTGAAGAAGCCCAAAGGAGAATGCCACTTCTGTGGTAAAGACGGGCATTGGAAGAGAAACTGCAAGGAGTATCTAGCCACCCACAAGAAGGGAGAAGGCAGTGCTTCTACATCTGGTATGTTTTATATTGAAATAAATACAGTTTCATTGTCTGAATCTTGGGTACTTGATACCGGATGTGGATCTCATATTTGTACAAATATGCAGGAGCTAAAACAGACTAAGGAACTTAAGAAAGGAAGCATAAACTTGCGAGTGGGAAATGGAGCAAGAGTTGCCGCCCTCGCAATTGGAGATTATGTTTTACTTTTGCCCTCTGGGCTTGTAATAGAATTAAGGAATTGTTTATACGTTCCTGAGATGTCTCGTAACATTATTTCTATTAGCTGTCTTGTTGACGATGATTTTCATATTTCAATAAAGAACAATAGTTGCAATTTTTATAAAGATTCGATCTTTTATTTTTCAGGAATATCACAAAATGGGATTTATGTGTTAGATGATAAAACTCCTGTTTTTGCAATTGATACCAAAAGACATAAGATAGATAATTCAACTTACTTGTGGCATTGTCGTTTAGGCCATATAAACAAGAGACGCATGCTAAAGCTACATTCAGATGGGCTTATAGATCCAATCGATTCCGAATCATTGGAAATATGCGAATCATGTTTAAAAGGTAAAATGACAAAGACACCCTTTAGCAATAAAGGTGAGCGTGTATCAGACACTCTAGGACTCATTCATTCAGATGTATGCGGTCCTATGTCAGTTCAAGCAAGAGGAGGATTCAGATACTTCATAAGCTTCATAGATGACCATACTCGATATGGTTACATCTACTTGATGAGGCACAAATCAGAAGCCTTTGACAAGTTCAAATGCTTCAAGAATGAAGTAGAAAATCAATTAGGAAAGAAAATAAAGACACTTCGATCCGATCGAGGTGGCGAATATCTTTCAGATGATTTTCTGAATTATCTAACTGAATGTTGGATATGCTCATAATGGACACCTCCCTATACACCACAACACAATGGTGTATCCGAGAGGAGAAACTGTACCCTATTAGATATGGTACGATCCATGATGAGCATGGCCTTACTTCCAAAGACGTTCTGGGGCTATGCCTTAGAAACTACCCTCTTCACCCTAAATCGAGTACCAACTAAATCTGCTAGTTCCATACCATATGAATTGTTCGTTGGTAGGAAACCCGTGTTCTCATTCATGAGAGTATGGGGTTGTTCAGCGTTTGTCAAACGTATTGTGTCCGACAAACTAGATTCGAAATCTAATAAATGTTTCTTCATTGGATACCCTAAGGAAACTATGGGGTATTACTTCTATCACCCAGATGATCAGAAAGTAATAGTATCCAGATACGCAACCTTCTTAGAGAAAGAGTTTCTCGAAGAAACACAAAAGGGAAGCGTGATTGAACTCGACGAAGTTCAAGAGGAAGAAACACCGACTGAAACAACAGAAGCGGTTGAGGTACCCGAAGAAGTCCCATTAGATGAGACTCAAGTGGCACCTATTCGTAGATCATGAAGAGTTCGTGAACTCCCAGTTAGATATGGTTTTCTAGTGGGAGATGATAACGAGGTTCCCGTGTTAGACGACGAACCCGAATACTACGAAGAGGCTCTTACTAGTCCAGATTCTAAAGCATGGCTTGAGGCCATGGATTCTGAAATGGATTCCATGTATACTAACCAAGTGTGGACTTTGGTTGATCCACCCGAAGGGATAATTCCCATTGGGTGCAGGTGGATCTTGAAAAAGAAGACTGACATGGATGGAAAGGTTAGCACCTACAAGGCTAGGTTGGTAGCGAAAGGATATCGTCAGAAACAAGGTGTTGATTATGATGAAACCTTCTCTCCTGTTGCTATGTCCAAATCAATCAGAATCATGCTTGCTATTGCCGCTCACTACGATTATGAGATTTGGCAAATGGATGTGAAAACAGCTTTCCTAAATGGAAACCTGCTTGAGGATGTATACATGATGCAGCCTGAAGGTTTCATATCAAAGGATGCAAATAAAGTTTGCAAACTTCAGAGATCCATTTATGGACTCAAGCAAGCATCTAGAAGCTGGAATAAGCGTTTTGACGAAACCATAAAACAATTTGGTTTCGAACAAAATTGCGAAGAAGCTTGCATTTACAAGAAAGCAAGTGGGAGCTCTATAGCATTTCTCATACTATATGTGGACGATATATTGTTAATGGCAAATGACATTGCTCTATTACAATCGATGAAAGTATGGTTATCCGGTAACTTCTCAATGAAAGACCTTGGTGAAGCAGCCTATATACTTGGTATAAAGATCTACAGGGATAGATCGCGTAGACTGCTTGGTCTTTCACAGGCTACATACATTGAAAATGTGCTAAATCGGTTTAGCATGCTTGAATCGAAACGAGGTAACTTACCCATGGTACATGGAGTAAAGTTAAACAATCATCAATGTCCTAAAACTGATGATGACAAACGACGCATGGCTGTAGTCCCGTACGCCAGCGCGATCGGTTAGATTATGTATGCTATGCTATGCACTAGACTTGACGTAGCGTTCGCGTTATCTGTAACGAGTCGTTACCAAGGGAATCCGGGAGACGAGCATTGGATTGCCGTCAAGAACATTCTTAAGTACTTGAGAAGGACTAAAGATATGTTCCTAGTGTACGAAGAAGGAGATCTGAAAATTGAAGGATTTTCAGACGCTAGTCATCTCACAAATGAGAATGATTTTAAATCCCAATCAGGATACCTGTTTATCTTGAATGGGGGCGCGGTCAGTTGGAAAAGTTCCAAGCAGGGAAGCGTAGCTTTCTCTACGACCGAGTCAGAGTACATCGCTATTGCGGAAGCAGCAAAGGAAGCAGTTTGGATTAGAAAGTTCATTACAGAACTAGGTGTGGTGCCTGACATTGTCAATCCCATTACTCTGTACTGTGATAACAATGGAGCCATTGCGCAAGCAAAGGAACCACGGTCTCATAATGCATCCAAGCACTACCTAAAGCGATACCACATCATTAGAGAGATTGTGGCTAGAGGAGATGTGAGAATAGAAAGAGTACCTACAGAGGACAACGTTGCAGATCCGTTGACAAAGCCTTTAACCCAGAAAGTACATGATCGTCATTTAACTTCTACTGGGATAAGTTGTAGAAACAATTGGCTTTAGTCCAAGTGGGAGTATGTTGGGGTTTAGTGTCCTATAGTCAATTGTTGCAGGATACAAACTTAATGTAAATGAATTGTTCTTTATATCATTTGTTTTAATGAGATATATGTTTTATAGCTATATAAAGGCAATCCCTTTTAAGCACTAAATAAAGTCTAATAAAAGGAAATCCGTAAGTTTGTTTAAAGTGATTATAAAGTGTTCATACAAGCATGAAGTGAGACAAAACTTTATAATAAACTAATAAACTTAAAACCACCCCAAGTCAAGTGATATGTTTAGGATTAATATATCACTATTGAGACTTGTATGTAACAATGTCTTCTGTCCGACAGAAAGCTGATCTCACAAGCTTCATATATATAGATATCTAGACAGTTACATAGATCCGATGAAACGTCGTTCATTAGGATTGGGGATCCGATTTGAGATAACAGGATGGGTAGATTCATCCTTGTCACCTGTTCATCTCATTGGTATTAATAGGTATAAGTAATCCTCAGACTCAAAGGAATGTTAATTGGTCATCCTGAATTACTGAATGTGAGACTTTGATCCTGTGGTCCCACGATCCTTAACAGAGATGACTCTGGGGTGTGAACTGCAAAGGTTGGGTGTCACAAGAGGTAATGTCAGGGTAGTTATTCATTGGATTGAGCATTTATCACTCCCGATTAATGGGAGATATATCCAAGGATCGCTTGTGGAAGACTCGACTCTAAATCCTTGCAAGGTGATAGCTTAAGAGTAGAAATACAGATTTCACTTAACCTATCTATTTGAGTTGACTCGGCCTGTACAAGTAAAACAAACGTCTCGCTATATGTGACTTGACATCACCCATAGTCATAAGATTCAGTTCAAGGATATAGTTGATGAAGGATCGAATTATACTGTAACTAATACGGAAGGGTTAATGACAGAATCAACCTGTCTTCTTAACGGACTCTGGGGGAATGATTACAGACTTGCCAATAACATACTCAGTACATCATTCCGTTATGCAAGGATTAAATATAATTCTTGAAGAAATTAATTTAATAGTTGCATACGGCCAGAAGTAGTAAGAACCTAATGGATCACACATAAGACTTGGAACCAAAAGAGAGATGGATGTGATTAATAGATGGAAGCCCAATTGAGCCCAGTAAGGCCCGTTTAAATGGAGGGGGCCGAAATTTATATATAGAAATAAGGAATTATTTTAATTCCATTAATCCTAATTTGATTAGGTTTGTGAATTAAATTAATTAAGAGATAATTAAGTTAGGAGTTTTAATTAGATTAATATACTCCTATTATTATCCAATTAGGTTATTTATTATTATCCTAAATGTATTTGATATATTATAAGATAATAATTAGGAATCCTATTCCGAATGGAATTCCTATTAAGTAACCTATTCCTATCTAACTAGGGTTTAGATACAAGCAATTATATATACCCCTTCCTTATGAGAATTTCGACTAAGCCTCCTAACTCCCCTTTATGTGATTTTCGAAACCTACATTAAAAGAGAGAGAGTGAATTCGCATCCCCTAGTTCGTGGACAAGAATTCATACGGCTTCCGTCAATTGATTAATCTCATTCATCTCCTTTTCTCTTTGATCTTGTGTTGGTTAATTAAAGGCAATCTATTTTGGTTGCATCTCATAAGGGTTGATTTCATCTTAACCTCACCGTGTTATACTTTGTGGTTGGAATCTCGGAGAAGAATTGTGGGCGCTTCTTTAACAACGGTAGATTGTTCATCGAAAGGTATTCCTTCTTATCCCTCTTTATATGAAATAACGATCAACGGATCCTATGGTTAAAAGGAAATAGGCTAAAATTTTATATTTCCGCTGCTATACCTTAGCCTTAATTTCCAACAGAATATACTTCTCCCTAGGTTCCTCCTGGACTTGAATAGGCTCATGTTCTTGAGCAACCTGCCTGGTGGCCTCTGGAACAGTCTGTTCCTTAACAGTTTCAGCTTCTTTTGAGGTACCTGCAACATCAACAACTTTTTTAGTTTTAGTAGGGGCAGAGATTTCTTTACCAGACCTCAGCGTGATAGCCATGACATCTCCCTTAGGATTAGGCTCGGTATTGCTTGGAATGACACACTTTCCCTTGGATGAGCATGAATTTGCCAATTGATGCATTTGAGTCTCCAGATTCTTGATGGAAGCTTGAGTTTGCTTCATGAATTGCATGATCATGGTTTTCTTTAGCCTGAACAGGCTGTTTGTACTGTTGTTGAGGTTGTTGTTGGTATTGCTCTCTTTGTTGCTGCTGGTACCTAGGTTGTTCTTACTGATTTTGCTGCTGTGTCCACTCAAAGTTGGGATGATTCATGGAACCAGAATCATATGTGTTTGAGTACGGATTGGGTGAATTTCTTTTATTGTACCCAATATAATGACATTGTTCTTAGTTGGCTTTGCTCGGTTTAACCCTTGGGCAATTGATATCGAGGTGTGGACCACCACAAAAGTCACATTCATCAGAAAATGAAGGTTCACTATGAATGGAAGACACATTCATCTTGCTGATTTGCTTAACAAGTTGTTCCACCTGAGTTGTCAGCTTTGAAACAACATCAGAATCTGAAATCTTCTTCCCATCACTCCTCACCGAGTGCCAATTGTAACTTGTGTTGACCACCCTTTCAAAGAGATCATATAGAGCTTGTGGTTCAAGATCTTCAGGGCTACCATTTGCAATGGACTCAATTTGAATTTTATAGGTATTGGTGACTCCATTATAGAAATTCTGAACTTGCATCCACATGGGAATGCCATGGTTTGGTACCCTTCTCAAGAGCTCATTGTAACGTTCCCAAGCCTCGGCTAACGACTCATCTTCTTCTTGCATAAAACGAGAAACCTCATTTCTCAACTTGATAGCTTGCCTTGGTGGGAAATACTTCATCAAGAATGCACTAGCCATCTCTTTCCAAGTAGTTATTGATCCGGGTTGAAGGTTCTTCAACCAAACTCTTGCTTTATCCTTTAGAGAGAAAGGAAACAGCTTTAACCTTATAACATCATCGGCTACCCCCCTATTTGTTCTGAAAATGTTACACATTGCAACAAAATCCTGAATATGAGCATTGGGGTCTTCATTGTGGTATCCACCGAACTGAACAACAGTTTGAAGCATTTGTATCATGGATGGCTTGATTTCGAACAGGTTGTTCTCCTCATTAGGCAGCACAATACATGATGAGTGCCCTTCAGTGGTAGGTCTTGAATAGTCTCTGATTGTCATGACTGGTGGATTATTGTTTTCACCTTCTTCTTCTTGAACAGGTTATTCTGGTACTCTTCCAGCCATTCTTCTTTGTCTTGCTCGTGTAGCTGCTGCCTGGTTCCTTCTACACGTTCTTTCTAACTCAAGATCGATAGGAAAGGCTGTACTATTAAACAAACAAATTAAAAACACCTTGTTTCACAGAAATTTTCAAATAAAATTGTTCCTTTCAATCCCCGGCAATGGTGCCAAAAACTTGTTGTCCTCAGATGAGACTCTAGCAAGTGCACTAGATACAAGTAATAAAGTGATAAGTTGAGTATCGTATCCACAGGGATTGATGACCAAATTTTACTAGAAAAACCTTGCAGAACAGGGTGTTCGTGGTGTGTGATTTTCTTTAGTTGAGAAAAGATTTGATATGGTGAATAGAAATACTAATGATAAAGATTCAGTCTCAGAAAATGTGTTTTGGTTATGATAAAAAGAGAGAACAGGCTAGGCCACAGCGGAACAGGTTACTTTCAGCCTCTCAACATCCTATTTATTCATGAATGACATAAAGTGAAGTCAAGGTCTCTGTTTTAAAGCTCACTTAAGTCAACTTTCGTGTGTTCTTAAGATTCTAAGATGTATTACAACATTAAGGGCCCTTAATGTTGGTTCTTTCTTGCATTACCATCTAAACAGCATTTCAATGAAGAAAACCCTTGATTCAACCTCCTGACATCTCTGTTTCGGGGTTGAATGCTTGACAAATAGTTCCGTGAAGATGAAAGTAGTGTCCTATCATGCATCTAACACTAACATACATGCATTTAGCGATGGAGTTAAGGATTTGTCAAGCACATCAACATATATCAACATTCATTCATAAATAAGAAAAATAGAAGACTTACATAACCAGCCCTTGCTGGCCAAGCCCGTTCAGTTGACTACTCACTCATAATGATGAGTGAACAACCATAGAAACTACAATAAATCTCCATTAATGGAGTTAGGTCTCCAAAATTAAAGAGAACTCTCGTGAAGATGAAGTTTCAGCTCCCCAAAAAGTTATCCCTCTGTCCTCACACAGTAATCTATTTAATTAGGAGGAAAGAAACATAAAATATACTAAAAAGTACTAAAAAGTACACTAAACAGCCGTTCTGACAGATTATGGCCACTTGAACACTTCAAGGCCCTAATCTTCTTCAACAAGCTAGATCTCCACTGGTCCCACGTCTTTCCTTAGCTGTCTTCCATCTCTTTACATGCTATTACCCTTTGGTCCATAGATTTCCCTTTAATTTGTCCTGCAACGGGCTGTTTGACAGCAGTTTCCATTTTTCTTCACAAAATCTGCAATAAGGGTTATTTAGTCCTAAATTGATAACAATTAACATCCCATAAGCTCATTTTTAGTGAAATAAAATATGGTTATTAGGGTCAATTATGAACCCATCAGGTGACCTCCAGCTTCTTCCAGATCTCCTGCGCTGACTCACAACCTGAAATCTTGTTGTATTCTGCAGCATCTAGCGCACAGTGAAGCATGTTTATAGCCGAAGCATGATTTTGTAGCTTCTTGAGATCATCCTCTGTCCATCTGGTCTCAGATTTGACAACCGTTTGGCCATCAACAGTTTCAACAGGAACAAATGGGCCTTGGACTATAGATAGCCATGCACTCATATTTGTAGCCTGAATGAAATTTTTCATCCTATTCTTTCAGAAGGTATAGTTAGACCCGAAGAATAGGGGAGGCCGAGTTATGGACAGACCCTCAGGTAGAATCTGAGTTGTCAGATTTCCTGGGAGAAACCGAGTGCTGTTTTCAGCCATAGTGGGGATCAGCTCAAGGTAGTTAAACCTTGCACAGTGAGCTTTTAAGCTCTGATACCACTTGTTGGTCCCTTATAACGTAACAAGTTAGTTCCAAGGGGGGGGATAGGAACTATTTAAAATTTTGCACGTTGAGGCTGACTTCTTTTTCTTTAAAAAAAGGTTTACACAACGCGCTGAGTGAGCTTAAGACACTAGCTTAGTCAACTAGTGACTAAGTCAGCTTCTTTCCTTGAGTCAGGAGATAGCACTTGAGTTTATTCCTGAACTCAGATACTCAATGCACACAACTCAGCGTGACCTCTTTACTTAGTCAGTATTTAAGCAAGCAATATATATATCAAAGGATTTTAAGGTGAGAAAGATGTTACTCAGCAGATTTATCCAGGTTCGGCCTCTATGCCTACGTCATGTCCCCGGAACACGTTCCGAGCTTTCGAATTCTCTATTGAGCTCTTTAAAGGTAGAACACCAAACCTTTTACAACTAGAAGCTGAGTATTGTTGGTCCCTTGTAAGGTTGCAAGTATAGTTCCAAGGGGGGGGGGGGTTAGGAACTATTTAAATTTTTTCGCAATTGGGGCAGACTTCTTTTTCTAAGGAAAAAGGTTTTAACAGCGGCGGTGAGTAAACAGCAAGATACTGGCTTAGTCAACTAGTGACTAGGTCAGTTTCTTAGCTTGAGTCAGGAGATAGCACTTAGAGTCTATTCCTGAGCTCAGACGTTTAACGCGCACAACTCAACTTGACCTCTTTACTTGGTCAGTTTTTGGTTATTTTAAGCAAGCAATATAAATAAGGAGTTAAAGGTAAGAAATACTTTACTCAGCAGATTTATCTAGGTTCGGCTTCTTCTAAGCCTACGTCCTGTCCCCGGAACACGTTCCGAGATTTCGAATCCTCTACTGAGCTCTTTAAAGGTAGAGCCTCAAACCTTTTACAATCTTAGCAACTGAGTATGACAAGAGTACCTTCCTCTATACCTCTACTCAATCCTAATCTCTCGCTGAATACTAAAACCGAGTACTCAGCCTCTCCTTTCTATCTCTAGAAATGATAAGTGTTTTGTCCTATACAAAGATTTGCTAAGACACTTTAGACGATTGAAACAATCACTCTAGACTTTTACACAGATATAAGAATTGTAGTGTAAGATTTGCTTTGCTTCTTTGCTTGCAGAACTTGTGTAGAAATTTGGTCAGCGTAATGGCTTGATCAAGTTCTGTATGGAATGAAGCTTGTGATGGCACTATTTATAGAGACGTCTGGGCATCGGTCATTTCGAATTTCGAAATAACCATTGGAGGGAAACAGCTACATGTCGTTGTCATCCTGACTTGCTCAGAGCTCTCGGCCAATCAGAATTGTGTATCTTCTGTCCTCGGTCAGCTCAGCAGACTGTCTCTCCTTTTATGGTAAAGTCAACTGGACAGCATACTGTGTCGTCTGAACTTTACCCAAAGTAGAAATACTTTGTCTGGAAGTTTTCATTTGCCAGCTGCTGTCTTGTACGCTTTGTCGAGACTACTCAGTAGCTTCATCTTGAAGTTGTTCCCGAAGGTCTTCTAGATCCTTCTTTTGCTGAGTTGCATTTTGTTCAAAACGGCAACGTCTTGACAAACGCGGGCCGAGTTGTACTGAGTTGTTTGACTTGGGCCTTGACTTTCGTATTGGGCTTGGACCTTCTAATTCTTGTGTCTTATAAACAATTTAACTCAACATTGAACAAACACATTAGTAGAATAAATCAAAGCATTTAAACTTAGTGTGTTTAGAATATGTATTTTAATTATACTTAAACAATTTTGTCAATTCAAAATTTATGTGGAAAGGTGTTTCAACAAGTATAACAAGAGTACCTTCCTCTATACCTCTACTCACTCTTATTCTACCGCTGAGTACTATAACCGAGTACTCAGCCTCTCCTTTCTATTTCTAGAATTGATAATAAGATTGTCCTAAACAACAATTGCTAAGACACTTTAGATGATTGGAAATCACTCTAGACTTTTACACAATAATCTGGAAATTGGTGTAAGTATTTGCTTTGCTTTTCTCACAGATTCTTCGAGTATGAATTTGGTCAGCGTAATGGCTAGTTGAAGATCTGCATCGAATGAAGCAACTGAAATGCCTATTTATAGTGACACTTGAGGCATTCGGTGATTTTGAATTTCGAAATAACCGTTGGAGGGAAACGGCTTCATGTCATTGTCACTCAGTCTGCTTCAGTGCCGTTGGCCAATCAGATTCTTGCATCTTCTGTCTTCGGTCAGTGCTGAGCAGCTTTTAGTCAGTCCAACAGAATGTCTCTCCTTTTACGGCAAAGTCAACCAGACAGCTTTCTGTGTCTTCTGAACTTTACCCGAATTGGAAATACTTTGTCTGGAAGTTGCTCTTGCTCAGCTGCTGTCTTGTACTCTTTGTCGTTCAACTCAGCAGCTTCGTTCCGAAGTAGTCAAGGAAGGTCTTCTCGATCCTTCTCATGCTGAGCTGCGTTTTATCATCAACGACAGCGTTTTGCTTACACGGGCCGAGTGGTCTTGATCTGTTTTGACTTGGGCCTTTGACTTTCTTTTGGGCCTTTAGCCTTTTAATATTTGTGTCTTATAAACAAGTAACTTAACATTGAACAAACACATTAGTATAATAAATCAAAGCATTTAAACTTAGTGTGTTTAGAATATTTTAAATCATATACTTAAATAATTTTGTCAAATCAAAATCATGTGGAAAGGTGTTTGATAGGGGTATTTTACCCCTATCTTTTAGCGTGATTTACGGGTTGATTTTGGATAAAATAAATAAGTTTAATTACAAAAATAAAGTGTTTTGATAAAATAAAGAAATAAAAATAAATCTCGTACTTTCAGTTAATTTTCCGTGCTTTTGATTAGTTTAGGAAATAAAAACGTCAAGCTAACTCGGCTCGCAAGATTTGTATTTCAGGTATGAGCAAGGAGCAAAAATCTACTCAAATACGCGGGGCGTATCATCCTTTACGCGGGGCGTGAAACATGTTGTCAGCAATAATTGCCTTATCCGCAGGTGCCATGTGGAATTGACTCAGCATACGCGGGGCGTATGCCACCCTACGCGGGGCGTATGACACATGTCGGAAATAATTGGCCTAATCCTGAAAGTCAGACTGCACTGTCTCCCTGAGTCAACTCTTCATACGCGGGGCGTATAACCATACACGTGAGGCGTACCAGGCAATTCCTCAATGATAAAAACTCAGAGACTCTTTTACGCGGGGCGTACTTCAGCTACGCACGGCGTAAAAGCTCCAATTCAAGCAATAAAACTTTAGAGACTCAAACACGCGGGGCGTACTTTAGCTACGCAGGGCGTGCTTGAGACAACAAGACACGGAATTGGTCCACATGCAGGAGATTTCTGACGGAATGGGCACTTACGCGGGGCGTAGACCACCTCACGCGGGGCGTATCATGGGATTTATGCACCAAATAATGTTGCTCCATACTTGTACTTTGTGAAGTTACAACATTGCCCTTGCTTGATGTCTATAAATGGGAAGCTCTTGAACTTCATTTGACACCAAGAAACAATTACACACTAGAGAGCAAACTATACTTGTTTTGATTATTGTTGTAGTATAGATTCAGTTTTTGTAGCTAAACTCTCCACCTCGAGAACTTGTTCAGTTGTTCCGGCATTTCATCGAAGCTCCGCTCCACCATTCGTCACCAAGCTCGAGAGTTCCACCTCCACGACCTAGGAGACGGCTTTGAGTCCGGTTAGCTAGTTTCAAGGGCGGATTCTCCCCTTTTACATGCTAATTAGCTTGTACTCTTCCTATGTACTAGGCTTGGTTGTATTCCATTTATATACATTTCATATTTATAATTTCATGATTTATAATCTCTATTTCCCTTTACGTGTTAGTGTTTGCTACTTGTTTTGATATTGATAATTGATTATTGTGTAGGACGATTTCCGACGCCATTCGGGCTATCCTTAGGGAGTTATATAGGTGTTGCCCTACCGGGAGTGACAAACCGAAAACCGTAGGAATTGACAAGCCACGGAACTTACGGGCCCTAGTTTCTAATTCCCCCGTATTAGACACGCCTTGACTAGGAATCACGTAGTCTAAGTGCTTCACGGGTCGGTCCTACTACACTTAGTCATCTTTGCAAGAGTAAACTATTATCCGTATACATTTAGAGTCGTTATTTATCGTGGTTATAACTTATCGATATTCATCCCACTTCATAGGGGTTTAGCTACACAAATCTGAGCCGCCAATAGTTAGGGATAGTGTGTAGTTGTGTCTTACTTTACCCCAAAGTAATCGCCGCTTAAATAACATACGAAACCGAGTCGTCTAATACTTGTAATTATAAATCCCGTGGATTCGATACCCGATCTTAACCGGATTATTACTTGATACGACGGGGTACACTTGCCCCTAAGTAGTCGTAGCGTCTAGTAGAGTTAAGAGCAATTTATAAATATCACATCCATAGATATAGAGTCCACACTCATAATATATATATTTCGTCGTAGAAACTCTACCACTAGGCGTCGCGCTATCAAGTTTTTGGAGCCGTTGTCGGGGATTTATAATCTCCTACAATATTAGACAAAAACGTTTCATTGTTAGTTTAAGCATTCTTTTTGTATAAATTGTTTATGTATACTTTTACTAACATTATTTTTTCATATTGATAATTCTTTTATACTTGTTTTACTTTATGCACACCCGATCTAAGAGTGATTCTCTCGTACCTATTGATCTCGAAATTGAACGTACTCTTTGTAGGATTCGAAAAGAGAGAATGGCAAATCTCAACAATGAAGCTAACCAGCCCGAGATCAACCAAAGGGTGCCGAAACAACCCGTGAATAACGACCGTAATGGTGAAGGCAACGACACGCGTTCGATGTTGGAGATTCTTGCTCCACATCGCCCTCAAATCCGCCACGGAATCGTTGCCCCCACCATTCCGGCTAACACATTTGAAATAAAGACTAGCATGATCCAATTAATTCAACAACTCGGTCAATTCGGAGGGGAACCCCATGAAAACCCTAACGAACACCTTGATAAATTTCTTATGTGTGCCAAAACTTCAAGGCAAAACGATGTTTCGGTTGAGGCCGTCCAACTAAAACTATTCCCTTTTTCTTTGACAGGGCAGACGTTGGAATGGTTGCACTCATTAGAGGCGGGATCGATCACATCGTGGAAGGAACTCGAGAAGGAGTTCCTATCTTACTACTTCCCGCCCTCTAAAACGGTTAAGTTGAGAAAAGATATCACTTCCTTTCGGCAACTTGGATACGAGGCCCTCCACTCAGCTTGGGCTAGGTTCCGAAAGTTGCTCCGAAGCTGTCCCCATCACGATATCCCTAAGCATGATCTAGTAAGTACTTTTTATCATGGTTTAACACCTACTAATCGTGCAACCGTTGATTCTTCCGCAGGTGGGGATTTGTTTCGCAAATCGGCAAGCAAGGCATATGAGCTCATTCACGAATTAGCTAGGAAAAGCGTCCAATGGCAAGAAGATCGGCTTGCCGGACCCTCGCAACATCAAACCTTTGCCGTAGAGGACGAGGCTTCCACAATCTTCATGATCGAAATGAATAAGAAGCTGGATGATTTAATGGCGCAAATGAGCCTCCAAAATTCAGCACAAGTCCTAGTGTGCTCTCACTGTGGTGGTCGCCACCAAGGTAAGGATTGTTAAGCCGAAAGCCCTTTTGCCGGTGACGCCGAAAGCGTAAGTTATGTAGGGGGACAACAAAGGTATAATTCTCATTATAACTCCTATACGCATGCTTATCACCACCATAACAATAATAATAACAGAAGGAGGCTTCAACACATTCCATCTTATGATAACAAGCGGAATGTGTTGAAGCCCCCATCCGAACTCCATGGTAAATTTGTGGAACAAGGGTTGGGCCAATTCCCTCATATCCAAGAAGGGAAAAAATCACAACCTCCTAGCAATGCACAAGATGCAATGGTAATTGATCTCCTTAAAGAAATATCTTCCTGTCTTGCTAACAATGAAGCATTTTGCAGGGACTTGGGACAGCAAGTGGCCCAATTAAGTCGCCAACGACAAGGGAGACAACATGGGTCTCCCCTGATTAACACCGAACAAAACCTGAGACCAAAAGATTGGGAGACCGCACAAGCAATAACTCTCCGTAGTGGTAAGGGTTTGGAACCACCGGTTCCAAAGGCGACTCCACCCACTCCACAGGTAAGTGATGAATCGGAAGTGGTAAGCAACCCCGGTTCGGATCCAAAACCCGCGACTTCCTTGGATAAGAATAAAAATGTGTGTGATCCAATTGGAGCTTACGTACCGAAGCTCCCTTTTCCACAACGACTTAAAAAGGAAAAATTGGACCACCAATACGGCAAGTTTTTGGAAATTTTTAAGAAACTTCACATTAACATTCCACTTGCGGAAGCATTGGAGCAAATGCCCACATATGCGAAGTTTCTTAAAGAAATCCTCGCCAAAAAGAGGAAGTTGGATTATAATGAGACGGTAGCGCTCACGGAGGAATGCTCCGCGATTATAACAAACAAACTCCCACCTAAACTCAAGGATTTGGGTAGTTTTCTATCCCTTGCACGATTGGTAATGTTGAGTTTAGGAGAGCTTTATGTGATTTGGGTGCTAGCATCAATCTAATGCCTTTATATGTATTTAGGAAGCTCGGCTTGGGAGAACCTAAGCCTACCAATATGATGCTCCAGCTGGCCGATAGATCCATTGCCCGGCCAAAAGGAATTGTGGAGGATGTCTTAGTGAAAGTGGACAAGTTCATTTTCCCTGCCGATTTTGTAGTGCTCGATATGGCGGAAGACGATTCGGTACCAATCCTTCTAGGACGACCATTCCTTGCAACAGGTAGGACTCTCATTGATGTCCACGAAGGTAAGCTCATCCTACGGTTGCAAGACAAAGAGGTAGAATTTAACGTGTATAACTCCATGAAATTTCCATCTAATACCATGGCGGATTGTAATTTTTTAAATTCCGTGGACTCTATTGATCTTTTTGTTGAAGAATTTTGTGATAGGTCTTCTGCGGAAACCTCTTCGAAAATAGATGGTATTGAGCATTTGGATGAGGAGCCATTGAACAAGCCGTTTGAATACTCCTCCGAAATAGAACAATGTCTGTTGGCAAGGAGCCGGTTCGAGGGTTTAGACCGGGATAGCAAAGCAAAGCCGAAGACCTCTCTTGAGGAACCTCCAACTTTGGAACTTAAACCCTTGCCTCCTAATTTAAAATACGTATTTTTGCAACCTCCTAATTTCTTACCGGTTGTTATTTCTTCGCTTTTGACAGCGGAAATGGAGGAAGCATTAATTGCGGTGTTACAAAAACATAAAGGCACATTTGGGTGGACCATTCACGACATAAAAGGGATCAGCCCCACCATTTGCACACACCGCATCTTTATAGAGGATAAAGTCAAGCCCTCCGTGCAGCCGCAACGACGGCTTAACCCCAATATGAAAGAGGTAGTGAAGGCCGAGGTAATCAAACTCCTAGATGCAGGTATAATCTTTCCTATCTCCGATAGTCCATGGGTTAGCCCGGTCCAATGTGTTCCCAAAAAGGGGGGCACAACGGTGACGGAAAATGATCAGGGGGAATTAATCCCCACACGGAAAGTAACCGGGTGGCGAGTATGCATTGATTATAGAAAACTTAACGAAGCCACCCGAAAAGATCATTTTCCCTTACCGTTCATCGACCAAATGTTGGAAAGAATGGCGGGTCATAAATTCTTTTGCACCCTCGATGGCTTATCCGGTTATATGCAAATTCCCGTCGATCCTTCGGACCAAGAAAAGACGACATTCACTTGTCCGTATGGGACATTTGCATATAGGCGGATGCCATTTGGGCTTTGTAATGCCCCCGCCACCTTTCAAAGGTGCATGATGGCTATATTCTCCGAAATGATTGAGGATTTCATGGAAGTCTTCATGGACGATTTTTCTGTTTTTGGATCGTCCTTTGAGATTTGTTTAGGTAATCTTGATAAAGTCCTCCAACGTTGCGAAGACACTAACCTTGCGCTCAGTTGGGAAAAATGTCAATTTATGGTTCAAGATTGCATTGTTTTGGGACACAAGGTGTCCGGGGAGGGGATCGAGGTCGATCCGGCCAAGATCGAGGTAATTGAAAAACTACCTCCACCAATCAACGTTAAGGGAATTCGGAGTTTCTTGGGTCATGCGGAGTTCTATAGACGATTCATCAAGGATTTCTCTAAGATAGCAACCCCCTTGACCCAACTCCTTGCAAAGGATGCGGAATTTAGTTTTTCCCCCGAATGTTTACTTGCATTTAATACGCTAAAGGAAAAACTAGTTAATGCACCTATCATGGTGAAACCCGATTGGAACCTCCCCTTTGAACTAATGTGTGATGCGAGTGATTTGGCTGTAGGTGCTTGTTTGGGCCAACGGGTGGATAAACTCTTTCGCCCTATCTATTATGCGAGCAAAATGCTCAATGAGGCCCAACAAAACTATTCCATCACGGAAAAGGAGATGATTGCCATTGTTTTTGCTTTCGATAAATTTAGGTCATATCTTGTGTTATCCAAAATTATCGTATACACTGACCACGCAGCTCTCAAGTACTTGATGACTAAGCAGGACGCCAAACCACGCTTGATACGGTGGATCCTACTCCTACAAGAATTCGACATCGAGATCAAAGATAAAAAAAGAGTAGAGAATGTTGTGGCCGACCATCTCTCTCGCTTACAAGGCGAGCAAGGCGAATCTCCGGAAGCTATTGAGATCAAAGAGACCTTTCCCGACGAAGCACTCTACACGGTAACATCTTTACCTTGGTATGCCGATATGGCAAACTACAAAGCCGGTAATATTCTTCCCCCGCACCTTACATATAAGCAGTGTAAGAAATTCTTTCACGATGCTAAGCACTATTTTTGGGAAGAACCGTATCTGTTCAAATCTTGTGCCGATAACATTATTCGTAGGTGTATACCGGAAGAAGAGGTTAATCATGTGCTACATATGTGTCATACCCAAGAGCCGGGGGGCCACTTTGGCCCTAGTCGGACTATGGCAAAAGTCTTACAATGTGGGTTTTATTGGCCTACTTTGTCCAAAGATTCTCAAGACTTCGTCAAATCATGTGACACTTGTCAAAGGAGCGGAAACATTTCCCGAAAACATGAAATGCTCCAACAAGGAATCCTAGTCTGCGAACTTTTTGACGTGTGGGGGATAGACTTCATGGGACCTTTCCCTAAGTCACATAACAACGCTTACATTCTTGTAGCGGTTGACTATGTCTCCAAATGGGTAGAGGTCGTTGCCTTACCTTCAAACGACTCTAAGGCGGTAGGGAAATTTATAAAGAAAAACATTTTTACTCGGTTCGGGACCCCTTGAACTATCATTAGCGACGGAGGTTCCCACTTTTGCAACCGACAATTCGATCAACTCTTACTTAAATATGGGGTTGCACACCGAGTCTCTACACCCTACCACCCGCAAACTAGTGGGCAAGTTGAGGTTTCTAACCGAGAGCTAAAACACATTTTAGAAAAAACGGTTAACTCCTCTAGGAAAGACTGGAGCTTGAAGCTCGATGATGCTCTTTGGGCTTACCGCACGGCGTTTAAGACGCCCATCGGGATGTCCCCTTATCGCCTAGTTTTTGGAAAATCGTGCCATTTGCCCGTAGAATTAGAACATAAAGCATATTGGGTGCTGAAATTTTTAAATTTTGACGTGCAGGCTATAGGAGGACACCACCTCCTCCAACTCAATACTCTTGATGAACTTCGCTTAGGGTCGTACGAAAATGCCAAACTTTACAAAGAACGTATAAAACGGTGGCACGACAAGCACATTCAAGTTCGGGAGTTCACAAAGGGGGATCAAGTTCTCCTCTACAATTCTCGCCTCCAGTTATTCCCTAGAAAATTAAAAAGTCAGTGGTCGGGACCATACACCGTAATCAATGTGTACTCCTCTGGAGCAATTGAGATCCAAGGTCCCGACAATGCAACCCTCCGGGTCAATGGCCACCGTCTAAAGATATACCACGGCGGCGTTTTTCCACAACAAGGCGAAACCACACTCCTCGCCACACCGTGGGCTTGCGCATCACCAAGGAAAGTCGAGCTACTCCGTCTATAAATGTAGCGCTGGTTTGATGCTCTCAAACCCTGTATATATCCATTCACTTTTTTCTTGTTTTCTTCGTTTCGCTTCACTACCACAGAAAGCCAAATCCCAATTATAATCCGACATAATACGCGGGGCGTCTCCTTATGCACGCCCCGCGTCTTTGTGCCTCTGATCCGAAATAATGCAAGGGACACCTTTCACGCAGGGCGTACCCCCTATTAAGCCCCGCGTATGAGTTCCTTTCCGTGGTTCCCAAAGTTCAGAAACTCAAACACGCGGGGCGCCCTGTTCCTGCGTCCCGCGTATTTGAGTCTCTGACTCAAAAAGCAATAAAAACGCTGCCCTACGCGGGGCACCCCCCTGGGCACGCCTCGCGTAGGGCCCCTGACCACTAAGGGTCTTCTTTTCCTTCCTTACCTTTATTTTTGTTTTTGTTTTGATTTCTTTTTCCAACGCCCTTGGAACAGGCGTCATTTTAAATAACGCGGAGGGTCGTGCAACCCCGCACCCTTAGTTTGGTTTGCACTACCAAAAACAAAAAAAAAATTAATAACAACAAAAAAAGTTAAACTAATTTATTGACTCTTTTAAATTTTTCCGACACGCTATCCCTCCTTCGGAAATTGACTAAAGTTCCATTATTTGTCGTCAAAAATAAAAGCGTCGGAACATAAAGGAATGATTCAATTAAGAAATTTTAGTCTTGGTTTTGAAATTAGGGAATTTGTGCAAAGCTTAGGTTAGTACTAAACTAAGGCATTGAGTCTTAACCCAAATGTTATCTCCATAATAAACTTTAAAAAGGCAATAAAAATGGGATAGTTGAGAATTTAGCGAAGACTTGATAGTACACAATTTAAACCCGAATCTTTGTGAGGTATTTTTGAGCCTAAAAGAGTTCGTACGAGAACTCTAATTCTTTCACAATTTTTCGAGAGCTTTGATTTCACTCGACTCATAGAATTTGCATCCAATACCGGGTTAAGTACACTTATTTTTTGTAAAAAGGCAATAGATGATAAACCGAACCCACTTAGGCTAATTTTTCTTAATTTATTTTTCTCGTTTTCATTGAACATTAGGAAACCCCTTCGAGCCTATTAACCAACCTTTTTGTTAACACCCTTTTAAACATTTAACCCTTTTTCCTCTTGTTCAAATACCGACATAATCAAGTTGCACCCGAATTACCCAAAATAAGTCACGGCCTTAGCAAATGAGCACCATAAGTTTTCAAAATATTATTTTTGTGCCTCTATCAAAACAAAGGATACGATAAAAATAAAAATGCATTCTCAAGCTCCACCCGAGCAATTTTGAAGTATATTTTGTAAAATTCGCCAAGGCCGAAATAAACAAAAATACGGTGCAATCACAAAACGGTATTTTTGAGCTTGAGTTTCTTTAAACTAACCACTAAAGAAGCCACCCACATTACAACCCCCCTCCGGGTTCATTTTTAATGTTGCCTAACCATATTTTAGGAGGAAAAACCCGGATGAAAATGCAAATTCAACATGATCTCGAGTAAGTGCAAAAAAGAGTGCTAAAACACCGACCCACCTAAAATTGAGCGTAAGAGCGAAATCCCTTGGTGAGGTACTATCGGGTTCTCAAAAGATAATCAACCACCGTTAATATTGCCTATTAATCTTGATCATGGAGGTTTCAAACAAGTTTCGTACTCAATTGTTTGCGTAGGTACTTACCGAAACCTTTGCATAAAACCATAACTTTGAAATCACGCACTTGGCAAAACCAACCTTCGGTTTGTTTCTTAATTTTCTCAATCCCTTGTCTTTCGATTTCTTTTACTTGAGGACAAGTAAAACTTTAAAGTCCGAGGAGGTTTGATAGGGGTATTTTACCCCTATCTTTTAGCATGATTTACGGGTTGATTTTGGATAAAATAAATAAGTTTAATTACAAAAATAAAGTGTTTTGATAAAATAAAGAAATAAAAATAAATCTCGTACTTTCAGTTAATTTTCCGTGCTTTTGATTAGTTTAGGAAATAAAAACGTCAAGCTAACTCGGCTCGCAAGATTTGTATTTTAGGTATGAGCAAGGAGCAAAAATCTACTCAAATACGCGGGGCGTATCATCCTTTACGCGGGGCGTGAAACATGTTGTCAGCAATAATTGCCTTATCCGCAGGCGCCATGTGGAATTAACTCAGCATACGCGGGGCGTATGCCACCCTACGCGGGGCGTATGACACATGTCGGAAATAATTGGCCTAATCCTGAAAGTCAGACTGCACTGTCTCCCTGAGTCAACTCTTCGTACGCGGGGCGTATAACCATACACACGAGGCGTACCAGGCAATTCCTCAATGATAAAAACTCAGAGACTTTTACGCGGGGCGTACTTCAGCTACGCACGGCGTAAAAGCTCCAATTAAAGCAATAAAACTTCAGAGACTCAAACACGCGGGGCGTACTTTAGCTACGCAGGGCGTGCTTGAGACAACAAGACACATAATTGGTCCACATGCAGGAGATTTCTGACGGAATGGGCACTTACGCGGGGCGTAGACCACCTCACGCGGGGCGTATCATGGGATTTCTGCACCAAATAATGTTGCTCCATACTTGTACTTTGTGAAGTTACAACATTGCCCTTGCTTGATGTCTATAAATGGGAAGCTCTTGAACTTCATTTGACACCAAGAAACAATTACACACTAGAGAGCAAACTATACTTGTTTTGATTATTGTTGTAGTATAGATTCAGTTTTTGTAGCTAAACTCTCCACCTCGAGAGCTTGTTCGGTTGTTCCGGCATTTCATCGAAGCTCTGCTCCACCATTCGTCACCAAGCTCGAGAGTTCCACCTCCACGACCTAGGAGATGGCTTTGAGTCCGGTTAGCTAGTTTCAAGGGCGGATTCTCCCCTTTTACGTGCTAATTAGCTTGTACTCTTCCTATGTACTAGGCTTGGTTGTATTCCATTTATATACATTTCATATTTATAATTTCATGATTTATAATCTCTATTTCCCTTTACGTGTTAGTGTTTGCTACTTGTTTTGATATTGATAATTGATTATTGTGTAGGACGATTTCCGACGCCATTCGGGCTATCCTTAGGGAGTTATATAGGTGTTGCCCTACCGGAAGTGACAAACCGGAAACCGTAGGAATTGACAAGCCACGGAACTTACGGGCCCTAGTTTCTAATTCCCCCGCATTAGACACGCCTTGACTAGGAATCACGTAGTCTAAGTGCTTCACGGGTCAGTCCTATTACACTTAGTCATCTTTGCAAGAGTAAACTATTATCCGTATACATTTAGAGTCGTTATTTATCGTGGTTATAACTTATCGATATTCATCCCACTTCATAGGGTTTTAGCTACACAAATCTAAGTCGCCAATAGTTAGGGATAGTGTGTAGTTGTGTCTTACTTTACCCCAAAGTAATCGCCGCTTAAATAACATACGAAATCGAGTCGTCTAATACTTGTAATTATAAATCCCGTGGATTCGATACCCGGTCTTAATCGGATTATTACTTGATACGACGGGGTACACTTGCCCCTAAGTAGTCGTAGCGTCTAGTAGAGTTAAGAGCAATTTATAAAGATCACATCCATAGATATAGAGTCCGCACTCATAATATATATATTTCATCATAGAAACTCTACCACTAGGCGTCGCGCTATCAGTGTTTCAACATAAAACGCGACCATCATCCTCCATCCGTTCGGGTGAATTTGGCCAGGACAAAGGTCGTATTCCTTCAGGACCTCCACGAAGAAAGGAAGAAGGGGGAGCCGCATCCCTGATTCAAGCTGCTCCTCATAAAACATCAGCTCATTGGCCCCACCCGCATGATGAGCACGATCCTCCTCGTCTAGTGCAGCCAATTCGTACGGTTGGCCTATTCGATAAACCGCAGAGATAGAGGCTAGATCTGCGAACATAATAATACTATGGGCGTCCTCTACAGCGAAAGACTCTGGCCACTTCGGACGCTCCACCCGCTCGAAGCGCCTACCATCGGTACCCGATGCACCCGGTTGCCTCGTCCACAACTTGGCCCTCATCTCTTCGTATATCGTGCCCAAATGATGAGTCGACGTTATTAAACCATCCGGAACAACCACCACAACCTCAAGAACCCCGACAACAACACCAGCAGCATGTCGTTCCTTACTCGGTACAGCTCGCGGCACGACCGCCTTTTTCTTTTTCGCCTTTAAAACAGGAGAACTACTTTCCCCTTCCGATTCTATCCGCCTTTTCCGCTTCGAGGAGCGGGTCCGTGATACATCACAAAGCGTGAAATCACCCGGAGTAACAGGCGGCAATCGTCTGAAGGCTCCCCGGGAAGAACCTTCTGACATACTCCCTCTCTCCCAAAGAAAATAGTAAAACAAAAGCAGAAAGGGGAAGGTGTGACTGACCTTCGAAAAAAGCAAGAGGAGAAACGGCAAGAAAGAGCTTTCCCTAGATGACACGAGGAGCACTAAATTCCCGGACACTCCAACCTAAAGATGGTCGAAATCCACGGAGCGGCAGCCAACTTTCGCAAATTTGGGATCCAATTGGAAGAGACGAGTCACGCCAAGAAAAATAGGAAACAGGAAATGAGAAGAAGTCATTCTCAAAGTATTTATACTAAAGCCAAAAGTAAAAGCGCCGGCAAAGCACTCCATCCAAGGTATCTGGCGGCGCGTGCAAACAGAAAATAAATGTCACATTTAATGCTACAACGGTAGCCCTAAAAGCACAGGCGTGGAAATTGAGGAATCTCTTCAGCAAAATTCGAACCGCTTACTCCGTTTTACTACTCGACCACGTCGTTTTATGATACTCACTCCGCCACTCGCATGCAATGCTCGTCATGCCTGTTCGCGGGGGGACTACTTGATTCGAAATATCACAAAGGCCCAAGGAGCAAGGCCTGCTAAGCCATCTCAGCTCATGATAAATACCCCCAACATTGGAAGGTAAAGGAGTAGAAAAACTAGCTAACGACAATCGGGTAACCTCTCAAAAGCTATTCGATTATTTCCTTTCCCTTAGAATCTCGAACATTTAACTGTCTTGATCATCGGAGTGTTCACAGGGACCGCTCCCCGCGTAGAGACGATCTCCGAAGAACGACCAAAACCTTCGACGAGCCGCTCGAATCCCTGTAGTCCGTTCCCTAATTAAGCTATATACATATATAATGATTAGTGATGTAAATGAGCCGAGCCAATCATGAGTAGCTCGGTGATCGACTCGATTTATTAACGAGCCGCTTACTAACATGTTTTAGAGCTCGATTCATAAACCAATCGATATTGAGCATGACAAGCTCGGTTCAAAAGCTCATGAGCATACTCAGTTAGAGGCTTGTGAACAAGTTCATAACCAAGCTCGATTATAATGTTCACAGCCATATGATTTAGGTTTTTTTTTCTGAATCATCATTATATCACTTCATATCTTCGTCACATTCACTTCTCTTTCTCTCATACCTCTTTTCATTTCCACCTTGTCTCATAATTTTTTTTATTTAATGACTAAAAATAAATTTTTAATGTTTATGCATGTAAAATCGTATTATTTCATTTGCTAAACATGGTATTTTTTTATTTGATATTATTTCGCAATTAAGTTCGTGAATAAAATAAATGAGCAGTTCGCGAACTAAACTCATGAAAAACATAAACGAGTTGGCTTGTGAGCAGCTCATGAACAAACGATATTTTAAACAAACTCGGTTCAAACACAAATTTGAACTTGAACAGAGTTCGAAACTTGGTGAACTTGTTAACATTATGACGAACCGAACTTGAATATACCAAAACTCGGCTTGACTCGACTCGATTACAACCTAATAATGAGTGTGAAATGGAAAATGGATTGTAGATTTTAGATAGTGAAATGCAATTGAATTTTATGCTTGTCAATGTAAAATATCTCAAAAATCATTTAAAATGAAACTTTAAATACACACTCATTTGGTTAAAGTCAACCTTCATATTATATTGAAATATTGAGAAATATTATTTCTCGGACTAGTAACGTAGCCACTTTCTATGGAGAAAAAGCTAATGATACATGGAATGTAACCGAAAAAGTGAAACCTCGTGAAATTACAACTACCTCTACATATTCATTTTCATCGATACTACTTTTCAATCACTTTTCAATTTCTTTTCAACCTCTTTTCTCCGCCTCATCCTCCATTTTTCATGGATCCACCGCCGCACTCCACCACCATGCACCTCAACTATCCCGACTCCGTCGACTCCTCCCCTCGCTACCACACAACCGACACCTTCAATGACCCTCTCCCTCCCGTTCCCGGAGCTAAACTCCGGGTAATGTGTAGCTACGGCGGCCACATTATCCCCCGTCCACACGACAAGTCTCTCTGCTACGTTGGCGGCGAAACACGAATGGTAGTCGTCGATCGTAACTCCTCTCTTTCTTCTGTAGTTAGCCGGCTATCCCGTAGCCTCCTGGACGGCCGTCCTTTCACTCTTAAATACCAGTTGCCTAATGAAGACCTCGACTCTTTAGTATCAGTCACAACTAATGAAGATCTTGATAATATGATTGAAGAGTATGATCGTATAACTGCTTCGTCTTCAGGTTTAGTTCCTTCTCGTATCCGTTTGTTCCTTTTTTTTGGCAAGCCTGAAACTACAACTTCAATGGGTTCACTTCTCGATGATGCTAAGTCGGAGACGTGGTTTGTTGATGCTCTTAATGGCTCTCTGCTCCCGAGAAACCTCTCGGAATCTGCTGTAATTGAATGTCTGGTGAATCTAGATTGCGATAGCAGTCAGGATTTAGAAGCTCAGGGAGAGATTAACAAACAGGAATTGATGAAAAATCTGCATCAAGAAGTAGTGCAGACGGGTCTTCCGGATTCGCCTATGATGGAGAATGGTTCGTCGTCGTTTGGTTCATCTTCTTCTTCTCCATCGATGTGTAATTTGCCGCCAATTCGGGTTCGTGTGGATCAGGATCAGAGAGTTGGCAGTACTATGGAAGAGCAATTTGCTAAGATGAGCTTTGCACAAGTTGTGCAGAAGCAAGATGATGGTTATATTAATGGCGCTCCGGCTGCTGCTCTTCCGCCGCTTCCTACATCAATAGTACCGGTTGGAATGGCGGCTCCGCTTAATCCTTGTGGCGGGTCTAGTGATAATTTGAGTCGGATTTCATCAGAAGATGAGAGATCCGATCAGGGTGTGCCTGTCAATTTCAGGAAAAAACCACCGTTGCCCCTGCAGACTGTTCAATTGAAGCCCTCTGCAGGTTCCTCCAATTATAGTCTACCTTCCCCAGATTCAGTTACAAGGTACTTAATATCTATTGATAAATGTTACTGGTGAGTGTGCTAATTGCGTAAGAAAGAAATCGAACTCTTATGACATTTCACCTAGATACGATATTCGCTGCTGTTATTGGAATACCCATAGGTGCAGGGGTGGTTTATTCAAAATCTTTAATGGATTTGACATTACTAATGGAATCGGGATGAAATTGGTTTTGATAGGCCTATTTAATTGGGGGAAGAAATATGATTTTGTTGCTTTGAATATTATCTCAGATTGATGATTTAACTATATATATGCAGTGATTCAAGTGTTGCATCAGCTGGAAATCCACTGTCTAAGACAATGTATTATCAAGAACAGAGTAGTGGAGAGGCAAAATCTGAAATCTCCCAAATTCAAATGCAACAGCCTCAAAATCCAGCATATGGACAGTATGATCAGCAGCAATATATGCACACAAACACACATTATATCCCGCACCCGCACCCGGTCTCATCTTACTACCCAATTTATCAAACACAGCAGACACCAAATAACCAAACCATAGATCAACATCAGCCCCAATACCCAGTTTATGTAATGCCTGTTCCACAAACCCAACAATACATGTCTGTTCAACCTAATGTCAATTCCTCTGCTCACCCACCGCTCTACCCCACGCCTGAAGCCGTGGCAGCTGCGAGTGTTTATAGAACTTCCGCGACTCCAAATCCATCATTAGTCCCCATATCAGGTACTGGCCAATATCAGCAACAATATGTGAGTTATGCTCAAATGCAACATCCATCTCAAAGTGTTGCACCAGGTGGTACTTATGGTTATGAATATGGGAAAGCTACTCCGGAACAAGTTTATTACACTCAGGTTCAAGCAGCGCCGAGTTTGCCTCCTCAGTATCAAACCATGACTGCAGCTACTGCAGTTGCACTTGCTGCCGATGCTTCGAATCAGCTGCCGATGTCCAACGCAATGCACCAGATGGGGACCTCGCAGCAGCTCTAAAGCTAATGCTGATTTTCAAGATATAGTACTGAATAAGATACTTTGTACAATTAAATAAATTAATGCTGATTTTTGTTGTGAAATTGGGATCATATATGTAGCAATTACAGAATGATATCATATAATTTTTGTTTGCTGTCTTTGCTAAGGATTGGAAGCTCTAATTGATAAAAGTATAGGTAATTGATGATTGAATTAACAAGACATTACTACTACTTTCTTTTTTATAACTTTCTATATACAATAAAAGAGGTTTTCTGATGCAGTTCCTTCAGTTTAATTCTCATACAATTTCAGGGCCCGGGATGCAGTTTTCCTCCTCTAGTTTATTTGGCAATTTTAATTTAACTCTCAAAGTTGATCATTTGTCCCTAAACTTGTCTAAAAACTTGATTAGCCTCTTAGATTTTTAAAATGTCTTGATAGACCCTCGATTTTTATAAAAAGTTCAGTTAGCCTTCTGAACTTGCGTAAAATATAATCATCTAATCATTCAATTGCAAAAAAAAAAAAAAAGTAAATTAAATGCGGAAGATGTATTGCACGCGTCTTTAAAAAAAAAGTAAAACGACCAAGATTGAAGTATGCGGTTCTAATATTAGAAAAGACAAGTTTTACACTTGAGCAAGTAAGAATTTTTTTAATTTATTCTGCGAGACAATTTAGAAATTTAGAAGGTGAATTAAGTTTTCAATAGCTGATGAATTAAGTTTCTTTTTCATCTTGGGGAAATTAAATGGGTATGAGTACCCTTGTATGCTAGCTGCACCTAATGCGTTGGGCTTAGTTACATAGTTTTGTAGGCTTTTTATAAAATTAGTTCAAAAACATTAGGCTTAGTTAAATAAGGGTCACATATAGTACAAAATTACAACTAAGTTTTTTTTATTTGAAGGCCGGTAACTGAGAGGAAAATTACAACTAAGTTATATCACTAAATTTAATTTTTAGGTGCTTTCTATGGTTACTTTTTTTTTTTTAACAAAGTACCATTATTTGATGCGTTTTCACTCCAATGGTGAAAACACACAAAGTAAGGTTCACTTTGTTAAAAACAAAGTAAGCATAGTCTTTACCTTAATTCTTAATATGTTATTATTTTCTATATATTATAATTTTACACTATAATTTAAAAAAATTAGATTTCAATCCATAAATCATAAACTCTAAAAAATATATTCTAGACTTCTAATTTATAAATTCCAATCCTTAAAGTATATTAAAAATACTGATTTTACTAATTTGACATAATCTAAAATTATGATTTGACATAGTTGTAAATAGTTTTTAAAGATGAATTTCTGTGTAATTTTCCCTAAATAATTCGTTGTAATTTTACTTGGTTCTTCAATATCTCCATAAAAACATATACTTTTTAAAAATGTATAAAAATTTGCAGGAGCCAAATCAAAATCAAAATATATTATGGAATTCCATCACAAATCAATTTACGAACAATTGTAAAATTAACATACTAAAACATATTGACATCTAAGTCTCCAATATAAAATCAATATATGAATATTGAATAGCCATGCATTTCTAATGATATCTAATAAATTGGGTTCAAATATAAACTATACATCTCAAACAAAATAAAGAAATTTTAAAACGAGTGTAATTAATATTGAAAGAGTATAATAATAAATAATAATATTATATTATTGCTACTTTCCCTGTGAGGTGTTGTTGGGATCGGCGGAAAACACTCTCATACCAAAATCAGTAGAGTATTTGAGAATATTAAGAATGATGTCAAGAGCTCTTTTAGCAATTAGTAAGCATACCTAGAATGCATCGGGACTGAGGTATTTATATGGATTTCTATAACCTTTGAGCATTGATGATATTCTACTCGAACAATCATGCCATTAATGCTTTTTAATGGCTATTAATTACTTCTTAAGTTCATTTGTTTCTGTCTTTAAGGTTATTAGCGGTAATAACCATTGAGTTCCCTTGAGACTGTTTCAGAAAGGATGTGAGGGCGAATATACGTGGGAGGAGAATGGATGGTGAGTTCTACCCTTTTAACACCTTCTGACGCATGTCTTAAAATGGCGCATGTCAAAAATTCTAATTAACTACACTTTTTTTCACATTAATGATTTAAGGCCTTTTTAACAGGTGTATTGGGCCTAGTGGTCCAAAAATTGAAACCTCGTGAAATCTATATATAATATAAAACAGTAACGATGGAGCTGAGGTGTTACTTCCTCATTTTTTACTGATAAAAAATATTATATAATATATAACATATTAATTTTAATTATATTATTTTATTTATCTATAAAAAGATTATTTTATCTGTACTATATCTAAAAGTTCTACAAAATTTAAATTAACCTCTAAAATCTCTCTAATTCTCTGCATATCTATATATAATATAAAACAGTAACGATGGAGCTGAAGTGTCACTTCCTCATTTTTTATTGATAAAAAATATTATATAATATATAATATATTAATTTTAATTATATTATTATATTTATCCACAAAAAGATTATTTTATCCGTACTATATCTAAGAGTTCTACAAAATTTAAATTAATCCCTAAAATCTCTCTAATTCTCTGCATATCTATATATAATGTAAAACAGTAACGACGGAGCTGAGATGTCACTTCCTCCTTTTTTACTAATAAAACATATAATATAATATATTAATTTTAATTATATTATTATATTTATCTATAAAAAGATTATTTTATCCGTACTGTATCTGAGAGTTCTACAAAATTTAAATTAATTCCTAAAATCTCTCTAATTCTCTGCATATCTATCTATCTATATATATAATATAAAACAGTAACGATGGAACTGAGGTGTCACTTCCTCATTTTTTACTGATAAAAAATATAATATATTATTTTTTATTATATTATTATATTTATCTATAAAAATATTAATTTATCCGTACTATATCTAAGAGTTCTACAGAATTTAAATTAATCCCTAAAATCTCTCTAATTCTCTGCATATCTATATATAATATAAAACAGTAACGATAGAACTGAGGTGTCACTTCCTCCTTTTTTACTGATAAAAAATATAATATAATATATAATATATGAATTTTAATTATATTATTATATTTATCTATAAAAATATTATTTTATTCGTACTATATCTAAGAGTTCTACAAAATTTAAATTAAATCTATAAAATCTCTCTAATTCTTTGCATATCTATCTATATATAATATAAAACAGTAACGATGGAGCTGATGTGTCACTTCCTCATTTTTTACTGATAAAAAATATTATATAATATATAATATATTAATTTTAATTTTAATTTTAATTATATTATTATATTTATCCTCAAAAAGATTATTTTATCCGTACTATATCTAAAAGTTCTACAAAATTTAAATTAATCCCTAAAATCTCTCTAATTCTCTGCATATCTATATATAATATAAAACAGTAACGATGGAACTGATGTGTCACTTCCTCATTTTTTACTGATAAAAAATATAATATAATGTATAATATATTAATTTTAATTATATTATTATATTTATCTATAAAAAGATTATTTTATCTGTACTATATCTAAGAGTTCTATAAAATTTAAATTAATCCCTAAAATCTCTCTAATTCTCTGCATATCTGTATATAATATAAAGGGATAAGTACAAAAAAAATGCCTGTGGTATACGCTTTTTGCGAACTCGAACCTGTGGTATTTTTTTTTGCAAATAGAGGTACGTGTTACACGTCGTTAGCAAACAGAGGCAAAATTGACTAACGGTATTAAAATTCAAAGAGAAAAGAGTTAATTTGGTCCTTGTATTTATTTATTTTATAAATTAACCCCATAATTATCTAATTATCACAAATAAACCCCAAAATCAAAAATAAAAATAAAAAATACCTTCTTTTTCTTCTTCTTCTTTTTCTTCTTCTTCTTCTTCTTCCATTAATTTCTTCTTCTTCCTCTTTCATTAATTTCTTCTTCTTCCATTAATAAGGAGAATAAAATATTTTTCTCTCTCTCTTCCTTCTCTCTCCTTCTTACATGGTTCTTCTTCTTCTTCTTCCATTAATTTCTTCTTCTTTTCTTCTTCTTCTTCCATTAATTTCTTCTTCTTCCATTAATAAGGAGAATAAAATATTTTTGAAAATCTGGAAATTTTCAGATTCTTGGAAATTTCCAGGAATCTGGAATTTCCAGATTTCCTTCTGGAAATTCCAGATTTCTGATTTCGGAACTTAAAAAAATAGAAGAAAGAGAGGAAGGAGAAGAGAAGAGAGAGAAGAAGAAGAAGAAGAAGAAGAAGAAATTAATGGAAGAAGAAGAAGAAGAAGGTATTTTTGATTTTTATTTTTGATTTTTATTTTTGATTTTTATTTTTGATTTTGGGGTTTATTTGTGATAATTAGATAATTAGGGGGGTTAATTTATAAAATAAATAAATATAAGGACCAAATTAACTCTTTTCTCTTTGAATTTTAACACCGTTAGTCAATTTTGCCTCTGTTTGCTAACGGCGTGTAACATGTACCTCTGTTTGCAAAAAAAAAATACCACAGGTTTGAGTTCGCAAAACGCATATACCACATGCATTTTTTTTATACTTATCCCTAATATAAAACAGTAACGATGGAGCTGAGGTGTCACTTCCTCATTTTTTACTGATAAAAAATATCATATAATATATAATATATTAATTTTAATTATATTATTATATTTATCCACAAAAAGATTATTTTATCTGTACTATATCTAAGAGTTCTACAAAATTTAAATTAATCCCTAAAATCTCTCTAATTCTCTGCATATCTATATATAATATAAAACAGTAACGATGGAGCTGAGGTGTCACTTCCTCCTTTTTTACTGATAAAAAATATAATATAATATATTAATTTTAATTATATTATTATATTTATCTATAAAAAAATTATTTTATCCGTACTATATCTAAGAGTTCTACAAAATTTAAATTAATCCCTAAAATCTCTCTAATTCTCTGCATATCTATATCTATATATAATATAAAACAGTAACGATGGAGCTGAAGTGTCACTTCCTCATTTTTTACTAATAAAAAATATTATATAATATATAATATATTAATTTTAATTATATTATTATATTTATCCACAAAAAGATTATTTTATCCGTACTATATCTAAGAGTTCTATAAAATTTAAATTAATCCCTAAAATCTCTCTAATTCTCTGCATATCTATATATATAATATAAAACAGTAACGATGGAGCTGATGTGTCACTTCCTCCTTTTTTACTGATAAAAAATATAATATAATATATTAATTTTAATTATATTATTATATTTATCTATAAAAATATTATTTTATCCGTACTATATCTAAGAGTTCTACAAAATTTAAATTAATCCCTAAAATCTCTCTAATTCTCTGCATATCTATCTATCTATATATAATATAAAACAGTAACGATGGAGCTGAGGTGTCACTTTCTCATTTTTTATTGATAAAAAATATAATATAATATATAATATATTATTTTTTATTATATTATTATATTTATCTATAAAAATATTAATTTATCCGTACTATATCTAAGAGTTCTACAAAATTTAAATTAATCCTTAAAATCTTTCTAATTCTCTGCATATCTATATATAATATAAAACAGTAACGATAGAGTTGAGGTGTCACTTCCTCCTTTTTTACTGATAAAAAATATAATATATTAATTTTAATTATATTATTATATTTATCTATAAAAATATTATTTAAAGTAAATGTAAAAATAATAATATTTAATTTATATAGCACCTTTATATCATTAATTATAATTATTAGATTATATTTTTATTAATATTTATATGTTAAGATGAATCCGTGCATCACACGGGCCAAAAACTAGTTACAATTACCTCAATAAGAAATTTTATAGTATTCTGAAAATAATACAGCGATAAATAAAAATTGTTTAGGATACTTTGTTATATGAGAACAAGATGAAACGACGTAGTTTTGGTACCTTTAATTAAAGATTAAATAAGAAAATGAGGGTGAAGATACGTAGTTTTGGTACCTTTAATTAAAGATTAAATAAGAAAATGAGGGTGAAGAGATTCGAATTTTGGACTGAGGCATAGGAAGAGTATAGCACGCACCATTTACCACTGAGCCACTTACTTTAGTTTGTTTATTATATAATTCATTTATTTATATATTATTAAGTGTCTCTGATGCTAAAAAAAATCCAATACTATATTTTTTAAATAAAAATACACTTGCTTTAGTTTGTTCATTATATAATTCTTTTATTTATATATTATTAAGTGCCTCTGATGCTAAAAAAATCTAATACTATATTTTTTAAATAAAAATACGATTGCTTTAGTTTGTTTATTATACAATTCTTATTTATATATTATTAAGTGCATCTGATCCTAAAGAAAATTCAATACTATATTTTTTAAATAAAAATATATTATATATTTTAATAAAATTTCATATTAATATTTTATTTATATAAGAAAATATATATTTTAAAACATACGTTAGGACATATATTTTAACTTTTAAAACACGAACTATGAAGTTTAGAACATACGATATATTTTTTAGAACATACGTTATGTTTTTTAGAACATGCGTTATGTTTTTTCGAACATGAATTATAAATTATATTATAGAACAAATGCAAAAATGATCCAGATATCTACTGATTTTTTTAGAACATTATACTTAATTTTTAAAACACAAACTATTAACTTTAGAACATACGTTATGTTTTTTAGAACATACGTTATGTTATTTAGAATATGAGTTATAAATTATATTATAGAACAAATGCAAAAATGGTCCATATAATATTTTTTAAATAAAAATATATTATGTTGTTTAGGATACTTTGTTATATGAGAACAAGATGAAACGACGTAGTTTTGGTACCTTTAATTAAAGATTAAATAAGAAAATGAGGGTGAAGAGATTCGAATTTTGGACTGAGGTATAGGAAGAGTATAGCACGCACCATTTACCACTGGGCCACTTACTTTAGTTTTTTTATTATATAATTCATTTATTTATATATTATTAAGTGTCTCTGATGCTAAAAAAAATCCAATACTATATTTTTTAAATAAAAATACACTTGCTTTAGTTTGTTCATTATATAATTCTTTTATTTATATATTATTAAGTGCCTCTGATGCTAAAAAAATCTAATATTATATTTTTTAAATAAAAATACGATTGCTTTAGTTTGTTTATTATAGAATTCTTATTTATATATTATTAAGTGCATCTGATCCTAAAGAAAATGCAATACTATATTTTTTAAATAAAAATATATTATATATTTTAATAAAATTTCATATTAATATTTTATTTATATAAGAAAATATATTTTTTAAAACATACGTTAGGACATATATTTTAACTTTTAAAACACGAACTATGAAGTTTAGAACATACGATATATTTTTTAGAACATACGTTATGTTTTTTAGAACATGCGTTATGTTTTTTCGAACATGAATTATAAATTATATTATAGAACAAATGCAAAAATGATCCAGATATCTACTGATTTTTTTAGAACATTATACTTAATTTTTAAAACACAAACTATTAACTTTAGAACATACGTTATGTTATTTAGAATATGAGTTATAAATTATATAATAAAACAAATGCAAAAATGGTCCATATAATATTTTTTAAATAAAAATATATTATATATTTTAATAAAATTTCATATTAATATTTTATTTATATAAGAAAATATATTTTTTTAAACATACGTTAGAACATATATTTTAACTTTTAAAACACGAACTATGAAGTTTAGAACATACGACATATTTTTTAGAACATACGTTATGTTTTTTAGAACATGCGATATGTTTTTTCGAACATGAGTTATAAATTATATTATAGAATAAATATAAAAATGATCCAGATATCTACTGATTTTTTTAGAACATTAGACTTAACTTTTAGAACACAAACTATAAACTTTAGAACATACGTTATGTTTTTTAGAACATAAGTTATGTTATTTAGAATATGAGTTATAAATTATATAATAGAACAAATGCAAAAATGGCCCATATTTTACTGATTTTTTTAAAACATTATACTTAATTTTTAGAACACAAATTATTAAGTTTAGAACGTATGTAACAAATTATATTTAGAACATCGTCCTTAACATTTTAAAACATAAATTACAAAAATATAGAGGAATTAAATAAATAAGAAATTGGAGCATGTTCTTGGATTTATTTTTCTATTAATAATTCATTATTATGCATATTTGTTTTTTTATTAATAATTCATTATTATGCACATTTAATTGATATTAATAAGTGTATGCGTCAAATATTAAACAATAGAAGATACAAGGACAGTAGTATATTAAGCAGCGCGCGACATAATGTACAAAAAAATCAATTGGGTTAGTGGTAAGCAGCATGAAAGTGTCCTAACCTAAAAAATGGTTCTTACAAGAGCCCTCTCATATATATATATATGATATGAATTGATTAGTTTTTCTACCAATTACTCGAGGAGCACTACTTTTTTCCATCACTTTCATTCAATTTCCATTAATGTGAGCCATCCAATTTTAATTGGGTAAATTACACCTATGGCCACTAAAATTTATCCATTTTAACATTATGGCCACTGAACTTCAATTCTTAATGGGTATTACTATATATCGCCCCCAAATTCCGGTCCACCGCATCCTCTTGACCATATTGCCCTTCTCATTTTATTTCTTCCAAAACCTTAAAAACTCTCTCTCCCTTTCTCTCCCTTTCTCTCCCGAGCACAAATCCTGGATTTTACAAAAATGGACCCAAGCATTCCCGAAGATAATGATTTCGAACACGAGGTAATATTACGATTCTTAAATACGTGTCTGTTTAATTTTTAATTTTTTTTCGTTGGTTTTTACCTGAACGGGTAGCACGTACTCCCGGTCCGTCGGCTGAACGCATGAACTACCCGTTCGGCCTAGGGACGGGCAGCATGCGCCACCCGTTCCACCGAGGGAACGGGCAGCATGCGCCACCTGTTCCACCGATGGAACGGGTGGTACGCGCCACCCGTTCCACCAATGGAACGACAGTATGCTTTGCCCATTCTCACCAATGGTGAAACGGGTAAGTTACCCGTTCAGGCAAAAAGGGGCAGAAATTTTCCCGAAGTATTTTTTTTAATTTTAATGTCAATTATGCTAACATATTATGCATTTTTTGTATATTCAGGTACCGATAGAAGATTGGAAACCCGATAACATTGATTATAGTTCGCGTTTCATAACGGATACAGTTTTCCCTTCGTGTCAGGATGCTATTGATTGGGCAAAAAAGATAGCTATTCAGAATGGGTTTGAGATTGTAATATCTTCACACAAACATGGGGGAAAACAGAAGTTGGTGCGATGTTCACGGGGTGAACGATATAGAGGTGTTGTGAAAATTGATGAAGATCCTACAATTAGAAAAAGTAAAACTAAAGCGTGCCGCTGTAAATTTCAGATTAAAGCCTATCAACATGCAGACCTTTCTAGATGGGGGATACAGGATAAGGCTGGGATAACTGGAATGCATAACCATACAATGCGTGTGTATCCAGAGGGAAGTCGGCAGATGAGCGGACTCAGTATCGCATCTAAACAAATTGTGCGTGATATGACTTCAGCTCAAGCAAAGCCCTGTGCTATTTTAGCAGCAGTTAAAGAAAAACACCCAGAAGACAACTCAGTAATTAAACACATATATAATTACAGGGACAAAATGAGGAAGGACGAGTTTGAATGTAGAGACTTGGCTAGTCAATTCTACCATATTGCTGTGGAGAACAAATATGTCAATTACACACAGGCTGATTTAGGTGTGATAATGCATGTGTTCATGGCACATCCAGAGTCAGTTGATATGTTCAGGACTTACCACTAGTACATCGGCATTGATTCAACGTACAAAACAAACAAGTACAAAATGTCGTTTGTTGAGATTGTGGGAATGACGCCATGCAATAACAACTTCAAGATAGCGTATGCTATTGTTAAAGACGAGACTAAAGGGAGCTATCGTTGGATTTTGCAAAGGCTGAGGATTTTGATTGGGTTTGATCTTAACTCGACCGTTATTGTTAGTGACAGGGAGCTTGGGTTATTAAAGCCGATCAAAGAATTTTTTCCACAAGCAGCGCACTTGCTATGCACTTGGCATATAAATAAGGATGTGGAAGATCGGGTGTATAGAATTTTGGGAGATAAAGGACATGCCTCTAAATTCAAGAATGGAAGATGGAGAACAATATTACAATCATTAACCATTGAGGAGTATGAGACCAATCTTAGCATGATGAAGGATAAGATGAGTAGGTACAAAAATCTTATCTCAAATGTTGAGGAGACGTGGTTGGTGCATAAGGAGAAGTTTGTTATTGCTTGGACAAAGGAGTTCCTACATTTTGGCAACACAACTTCTTATCAAGTGGAGAGCGAACATGCTAGTCTAAAGCAATGGCTCAATACGGCAACTGGCTCCCTTGACACGGTATGGCAGAAGGTTCACAAGCAGATTGAATCACAAGCAACTAATATAAGGTATTTGCAATTTGTTCTACTGCAATTTAGGAATTTGCATTTATGGCTGTATCATTTCACTAACTAATAGTAATTTTGTCTTCATCTCAGGTACATGCTTGAGCAGTCCCGACTTCGTCAAGCAGTCACTTTCGCCGGACGCCCATTAAACCAACTTGTATTCAATGTCTCTCACTACTGTCTGGAGTTACTGAATGAAGAGTTAGAGCGTATGAGAGGGTTGAGCCATGAAGTGGACGTGCGTTGCGGTTGTGTATTGAGAACCTCGCATCAGATACCATGTGCATGCGAGCTGAAACGAGCTTGTGATCTGGACCAAATGATCAGTATTGAGAGTGTTCATGTGTTCTGGGGAACACTTTTAATCAATTATGGTCACACTGATGAAAATGCAGGGTGTAATGATCTGAACGAGGATCAGCGATATTTTCAGTCCTTAGTGGACCAGGTCTCTAAAGGCGACCCAACCATAATGCGTAATATTTCAATGCTTATCCATGATCAACTACACCCTGATCAAGCTCAGTACACCGAACCCGATGTCAAAATTCACGTTCGAGGATGACCTAAGGTGAGCAAATCCACAAAACGTATGCCGAGTTCTTGGGAATACAATAAAACTCGTCGTGGACGGGCTCGTTCTACTAGTTCATCTAGGAGTCATGGTAGAAGTGGCAGAATTAGCTCTTCATCCTCGGTACATAATGGTGCCTCATCAGGTAATGTTTATTTGATAAACCTAACTTCTTTTTGTAAATGTTTTGCAATATATAATTCATTTACACTAATATACGTGAATGCAGATGGAAAAACGTATTATGGTTCTAACTTCGTACATTCCGATAAAATAGTTGGCATAATTAAACCATATGTCGAATCATACTACGACGTTGCAGGTGATGGAAATTGTGGTTTCCGTACGGTTGCAACTTACATTTTTGGTAGCGAAGAAGCGTGACAGACAGTTAGGCATAACATTCGAAATGAAATAATTACTAACCGTTGTCTGTATGAAAGAGTGTTTGTTGATAGTGTTGATGCAGCTATTCGTAGGATAAGTTGGGACGGTGCAGGTTGTACGCCGGATTATTGGATGCTCGTTTGGGATGACTTGTGGCCGGTTGCTACAATGTACAATGCTGCTGTCATGTTATTCGGCTTCTCGGGTGGGGACACATTGGCGTTGTGTGGTACTATCTTACCCTTGTATGCCGCATCCACTGCTACAAGACCAGCACGTGAGATATGTATAGCTCATTTAGGGAATCACTGCCATCACTACATACGTTTTAATTTATCGCCTAACTTTCCGGTGCCCCCTATAATACACTCGTGGTTTCGGCACCGAGGTCAAAGCGTTGTAGGATGGGAGCGCTTCTATGAGGATAGGGTGGCACAGTGGACCAGATTGGCCAAACTTAGGGGATATTAGTATTTGGTATTGTGTAATGTTACAGTTTAGTTACATTAATGTTACAGTTTAGTTACATTGATGTTACAGTTTAGTTACAGTGATGTTATAGGTATGTGATGTTACAGGTTTGTTACAGGTGAATTCTGATGTTACAGGTGAATTCTGATGAATTCTGTAGGGTTCTGTAAGAGTATGTAATGTTACAAGTTTGTTACAGGTGAATTCTGATGAATTATGTAGGGTTCTGTAAGAGTATGTTATGTTACAGGTGAATTCTGATGAATTTTGTAGGGTTCTGTAAGAGTGTGTTATGTTACAGGTGAATTCTGATGAATTCTGTAGGGTTCTGTAAGAGTATGTTATGTTACAGGTGAATTTTGATGAATTCTGTAGGGTTTTGTAAGAGTATGTTATGTTACAGGTGAATTCTGATGAATTCTATAGGGTTCTGTAAGAGTATGTTATGTTACAGATGAATTCTGATGAATTCTGTAGGATTCTATAAGAGTATGTTATGTTACAGGTGAATTCTGATGAATTCTGTAGGGTTCTGTAAGAGTATGTTATGTTACAGGTGAATTCTGATGAATTCTGTAGGGTTCTGTAAGAGTATGTAATGTTACAGGTTTATAATAGTACAAATATAAATAAAAATACAATAATATCAAAATACCAATTCTGAAATTCGTACAACTAATAATAGTACTAAAATACGTCGAAATATAAATCGTATAACCTGTATACAGTCATAAATCACTTGGCCAAATGCCAAGCACCCATAATCTGCTCTAACGACTGTCTATAGCCAGTCGCAGCATCCTCGTCCAGATGACTCATGTGATCCAAAACAGCTTCACCCCAGGTAGATAAATGACTAACCCACTGTCAAAAGAAACGAACACAAAACAGAGTAAATATCATTTCATATTTGTAGATCAGTAAAGAAAAACCAAAAATGACTTACAATCTCACTGTTCAAGCGAGTATAAACAGTCGGTCCGGGTGCAACAATCTCCAGAAGTAGACGAGGGTGTGAGTGACTGGTGTACCAATGCATGTACTGATCCTCAAAGTCCGATGGAGTATGTGCTGGAGTGAATACAGACAATATAAGCACGACCGACTGGGGAAAAGAGTCCCAAAGATCCTGCACCATCACAGCTGGCACATCTACTCGATACTTCAAACTGGCCCAGGGACGCACAGCCTTGGAAGGCCGCAATATCGGTCTGGGGATGCACTTCTCATATCCAAGCTGTCGAAGGCATCTCCCCGACATGTACGGCTCGATCACATCCCGATATATTATCCATCCAGCGTATAACGTCCTCGGGGTTCCCGTAACGGCACCAGGGCCATACGACATCCACATCACCTACAGATGTATAAAATTACATTAACACATACAAGTAATACAAATTTGTTTTAATTGAACAGTATTTATAATTATATAGCAACTGTACCTCATCTGCCGTCAACACATCAATCTGGGCACGAAATGCTCTCAGCCGATCATCGCTCTTCTCCATCGATATAGATGGCCACATGGAAGCCCTAGGAAGATCCGGGTCAACTGTAACTGCCTCTCGATGAGGCCTGAAGCAAGGAAAATACTCATAAATCCATGACTGGAGCAATGTCAGACAACCCGTCATCTGCCCGCAATCTCCTCTACTAGCAATACCAAGATGACGGTATAGATATGCTAGTGCAGCCGATCCCCAAGAGAGTCCAGCGGCTCCAGCTGCCGAGTCCTACACCTCTAGCAGGCAAGAAGGTCTGGTCACCACTCTTGTCTACGAACAAGGTGGAATCGAGCATCAGCCACGTCCAAGCGATAGCCTGGGTCTCAGGAATCCGATCACCTCTATAATAATCCATGACTGAAGCAGCTCGTATACCGCCAAAGGAGTAGTGACCGATATCTAACTCAGCCTGAGTCATCCCAAACAAATCCATCACGCAATCCTTAAGCTAGTCAATACTTGCATCAGCAGTCACCATGGCACCATCTATGGGGATGCGCAATATCTCCCACACATCATGCATCAAAATGGTCATCTCGCCGAATGGCATGTGAAATGATATCGTGTCTGGCTGCCACCGCTCGACAAATGCCGTGATTAGAGCAGCATCTATGTGACTGTGCATGATACCAGGTAGATGGAACATGCCAGATGTCTCCATACGCAACTGAATCGTCCTAGAAGAACCACTGTACCATAATCTCAACTTCGAGCAATACCCTGATCTGGTATGACACATAAGGACGCCCCTATCCTGACCGCCCCAGATAGCACATGCAATATGTCCCAAAAGCTCGGGATCACAGCACCATCAAATGGACCCCCGGGGACGAGGTCCTTCACAACCCAGTCATCATCTGTAGCACTCCTCGAGCGCTTGCTGTTACCTGAAATTACAGTAAACGGTTTACATTAAATTTTTGGTAAATTTTCTAATAATCACGAATAAAACAAATAAAAATAAGCACATTTTTAAATTTCTCTTACCAGAAGACGATCCTGCGGTAGAAGAAAATCGTCCGTCTCGACCCCTCGTCACGACGCCACGAGGTACGGGGATAGTATCAGAACTAGGACGAGGCATAGAGTCATCTCCGTCCATCTCTACATCAGCCGCCTCATCCTGACCCTCGACACGCTCCGCCTGTGCTGCATATGCCCTCTGGGCGTCCGCCATGAACCGCTGCTGCTCCGTCCGCTGCCGCCGAGCAGAGGCAGTAACAACACGTGAAGACGTGTGTCTGTGGCCAGATCCCCCCTCAACAACATCATCCTGTAATATTATTTATTTATTATATTCAATTTACCATTTTTCTTATTTTTTATGTGTTCGGATCAGCCTACGACCGGTCCGAAATAATTTTTTTTAAAACAAATCACAAACCGGCCCATTTTTGGTCTGGGGCGGTGGTTTACACCACCTGCCCACAGGCCGAACGGGAACGCGCGGCGCACCAGATCCACCATAAGGTGGAACGGGTATCGATCCCATTCCACCTTACGGTGGAACAGGTGCGCCGCGCGTTCCACCATCTGGTGGAACGCGCGGCGATTACTTGCTCCTCCTTAGGTGGAACACACAGTTCGTGCGTTCCACCTAAGGTGGAGCAAGGAAATCGCACCCGTTTAGTGCGATTTCTGGGTTTTTTGCCTCCGATTTCGGAGGCAAAAATCAAGATTTCGTTAATAATTTTAAAGGAAAAACTTACCGTAATACCCATGTATCCTTTGCCCTTGCCTACTCTTTGTGCCTTGTCGTTTTAGCTCGATTTTTTTAAAATGCAAAGAAGGTAGAGAGGATTTGGAAAATTCAAATTTCTTGTTTGAAAAAGTGAGGAGGGCAAATATGTCACAAATGGGCGGTGAACCGGAATTTGAGGGCGGTATATAGCAGCTCACATTCTTAATGGTATAACCACTAAACTTTACACTTTTTAATATCGGTGGCCACTCAATTTTAACCAAGTCCTCAAAATGATCGTTAACGATCTCAAAATGAAAATATTAAAAAATTAAAGTTGTTCAGAACGACATTTACCATGAAATCACATTTTTTATTTTCCAAAATTACCTTTTTTGGAGCTTTCTCTCTATAAAAATTCACTATCTCTTTTAACCAAACAACACTTAAATGATCTCAAAACGAAATTTTTTAAGAATTAAAGTTCGTTAGAATATCATTAACTCTTTGATTTTTTTATTTTCAGACCATCAGCGGTAATTTTGAGATGTTGAGTGGCCACCGATGTTAAAAAGTATAAAATTCAGTGTTCATACTGTTAAAAATTAAACTTCAGTGGCCATAATGTTAAATAGGCAAAGTTCAGTGGCCATGGGTGTAATATACCCAATTTTAATTAGGTTAACCTCTCCTGTTTCGGGTAACCAAGAGAGGATCCGAACCGAATCCATACTACTTTCATTCAATTTCTTTTCAACCTCTTTTCTCCGGTTCATTCCCCATTTTTCATGGATCCACCGCCGCACTCCACCACCATGCACCTCAACTATCCCGACTCCGTCGACTCCTCCCCTCGCTACCACACAACCGACACCATCAATGACCCTCTCCCTCCCGTTCCCGGAGCTAAACTCCGGGTAATGTGTAGCTACGGCGGCCACATTATCCCCCGTCCGCACGATAAGTCTCTCTGCTACGTTGGCGGCGAAACACGGATGGTAGTCATCGATCGTAACTCCTCTCTTTCTTCTGTAGTTAGCCGGCTTTCCCGTAGCCTCCTGGACGGCCGCCCTTTCACTCTTAAATACCAGTTGCCTAATGAAGACCTCGACTCTTTAGTATCGGTCACAACTAATGAAGATCTTGATAATATGATTGAAGAGTATGATCGTATAAATGCTTCGTCTTCAGGTTTAGCTCCTTCTCGTATCCGTTTGTTCCTTTTTGTTGGCAAGCCTGAAACTACAGCTTCAATGGGTTCACTTCTCGATGATGCTAAATCGGAGACGTGGTTTGTTGATGCTCTTAATGGCTCCCTGCTCCCGAGAAACCTTTCGGAATCTGCTGTAATTGAATGTCTGGCGAATCTAGATTGTGATAGCAGTCAGGATTTAGAAGCTCGGGGAGAGATGAACAAGCAGGAATTGATGAAGAATATGCATCAAGAAGTAGTGCAGACGGGTCCGCCGGATTCGCCTATGGAGAATGGTTCGTCGTCGTTTGGTTCGTCTTCTTCTTCTCCATCGATCAGTAATTTGCCGCCGATTCGGGTTCGTGTGGATCAGGATCAGAGAGTTGGTAGTACTATGGAAGAACAATTTGCGAAGATGAGCTTTGCACAAGCTTTGCAGAAGCAAGATGATGGTTATATTAATGGTGCTGCAGCTGCTGCTCTTCCGCCGCTTCCTACATCTATAGTTCCTGTTGGAATGGCGGCTCCGCTTAATCCTTGTGGCGGTTCCAGTGATAATTTGAGTCGGATTTCATCAGAAGATGAGAGATCGGATCAGGGTGTGCCTGTCCATTTCAGGAAAAAACCACCACTGCAGACTGTTCAATTGAAGCCCTCCGCAGTTTCCTCCAATTATAGTCTACCTTCCCCAGATTCAGTTACAAGGTACTTAATCTAATTATCTATTGATAAATGTTACTGGTGAGTGTGCTAATTCAGTAAGAAAGAAATCGACTCTTATGACATTTCACCTAGATTCGATATTAGCTGCTGTTATTGGAGTACCCATAGGTGTAGGGGTCGCTTATTCTATGGGTAGGGTCGCTTATTCAAAATCTATAATTGATTTTACATCACTAATGGAATCGGGACAAAATTGGTTTCGATAGGCCTAGTTAATTGGGGGAAAAATATGATTTTGTTGCTTTGAATATTATTTCAGATTGATGATTTAACTCTATATATATATGCAGTGATTCAAGTGTTGCATCAGCTGGAAATCCACTGTCTAAGACAATGTATTATCAAGAACAGAGTAGTGGAGAGGGAAAAACTGAAATTTCCCAAATTCAAATGCAACAGCCTCAAAATCCAGCATATGGACAGTATGATCAGCAACAATATATGCACACAAACACACATTATATCCCCCAGCCTCAGCCTCAGCCTCAGCCTCAGCCTCACCCGGTCTCATCTTACTACCCAATTTATCAAACACAGCAGACACTAAATAACCAAGCCATGGATCAACACCAACAGCAATACCCAGTTTATGTAATGCATGTTCCACAAACCCAACAATACATGTCTATTCAACCTAATGTCAATTCCTCTGCTCACCCACTGCTCTACCCCACGCCTGAAACCGCAGCAGCTGCGAGTGTTTATAGAACTTCGACGACTCCAAATCCAAATCCAACTCCAAATCCATCATTAGTCCCCATATCAGGTACTGGCCAATATCAGCAACAATATGTGAGTTATGCTCCAATGCAACATCCGTCTCAAAGTCTTGCCCCAGGTGCTAGTTATGGTTATGAACATGGGAAAGGGACTCCGGAACAAGTTTATTACACTCAGGTTCAAGCAGCGCTGAGTTTGCCTCCTCAGTATCAAACCACGACTGCAGCTACTGCAGTTGCACTTGCTGCCGATGCTTCCAATCAGCTGCCGATGTCCAACACAATGCACCAGATGGGAACCTCGCAGCAGCTCTAAAGCTAATGCTCATTTGTACAATTAAATAAATTAATGCTGATTTTTCTCGTGAAATTGGGATCATATATGTAGAAATTACAGAATTATATCATATAATTGTTGAACGTTTTATTTTGTTTTATTGTTTGGAAACTGTAATTGATAAAATTATAGGTAATTGATGATTGAATATGACATTACCACTCATTCTTTTTAGATACTTTCTATACAATAAAAGATGTTTTCTGATGCAGTTCCTTCAATATAATTCTCATACAGTTTCAGGGACCAAGATGCAATTTCCCTCCTTTATGTTGTTTGGCAATTTTAATTTAAGTCTTGAAAGTATTTTTTCAGTGTGAAAATTGACCCTTGTACATGGGCATGAGTACCCTTCCTAGCTGCGCCTAATGGGTTGGGCTTAGTGGCATATTTTTGTAGGGCTTTCTATAAAATTAGTTCAAAAAATATAAATTATTTACAAATAATCCCGTAAAAGTAAATTATTTTTGTATATATTTATTCAAAAGGATATATTTTATGTAATTTTGTTTTTGTATGTATGTGGTTTGGTTCGATTAAAAATGAATTTCAACCTTGGACATAAAGGGTTTATAATTACTTAGTTATCATGTGCTAAAAGAAAATATTAAGAAAAACAATTATTAATGGAAATACTGCAAAATTTTGCATGCGTTTATTGTCATCTTTGAGTTAATCAAATCAATTATTTTTAATGGAAAAACAATTAATAATAATAGAATTGATTTTGTTTAATCCTCCCACAAGGGCTAATAATAAATTCATTTGTTAATTTTATTTTTCTCTCTTCTTATATATAATTTTGAATCCTCCAATGCTTTGTACTAAATGACAAAAGTTAGATCTGTTTTAGGGAGCTGTTTCATCAATTTGACGTCTTCCACATTTTTTTTTGTTCGCTTAATCTAACCTGTGCCATAAGGCACAGGTTTATGTATTAATTATGCTATTAAAAAAAGAAAAAGTAAGATCTAGAGGTATTAATTATGCTAATTAATAGGTATTAATTACTTTCCTTTTCGGTAAATCTCCAAAATTCCACTAATATATGTAGGGTAATTAATTTATTAGTCCTAATATTTTGAAAAAACATACTGTTTAGTCCTCGTATTTTAAAAATACACGGTAAAGTTCCTGACCTTTTTCTCGATGAACTGTTTAGTCTTTCCGTCTGTTTGTTAAATTTTTTACCATTTAGAAAAACGGTAGGGACTAAACAGTTCACCAAGAAAAACGTTAAGGTCATCGAGAAAAAGGTTAGGGACCTTACTGTGTCTTTTTTTAAAACACATGGACTAAACAGTGTGTTTTTTTAAAACACAGTGACTAAATAAATTAATTACCCATATATGCATGAGTTTTTTTTATTAAAGTTCTAATGAGTAGTCCTCGTATTTTCAAAAACACACGGTAATGTTCCTAACCTTTTTCTCGATGAACTGTTTAGTCTTTCCGTCTGTTTGTTAAATATTTTACCGTTTAGGAAAACTGTAGGGACTAAACAGTTCACCAAGAAAAACGTTAAGGTCATCGAGAAAAAGGTTAGGGACCTTACTGTGTGTTTTTTTAAAACACATGGACTAAACAGTGTGTTTTTGTCAATATAGGGACTAATAAATTAATTACCCATATATGCATGATTTTTTTTATTGAAGTTCTAATGAGTGAGTTAGTCCTCGTATTTTTAAAAACACACAGTAAGGTTCCTAACCTTTTTCTCGATGAACTGTTTAGTCTTTCCGTCTGTTTGTTAAATTTTTTACCGTTTAGGAAAACGGTAGGGACTAAACAGTTCACCAAGAAAAACGTTAAGGTCATCGAGAAAAAGGTTAGGGACCTTACTGTGTGTTTTTTTAAAACGCATGGACTAAACAATGTGTTTTTTTAAAACACAGTGACTAAATAAATTAATTACCCATATATGCATGGGTTTTTTTTTTATTGAAGTTCTGATGAGTAGTCCTCGTATTTTCAAAAACACACGGTAAGGTTCCTAACATTTTTCTCGATGAACTGTTTAGTCTTTCCGTCTGTTTGTTAAATATTTTACCGTTTAGGAAAACTGTAGGGACTAAACAGTTCACCAAGAAAAACGTTAAGGTCATCGAGAAAAAGGTTAGGGACCTTACTGTGTGTTTTTTAAAACACATGGACTAAACAGTGTGTTTTTATCAAAATATAGGGACTAATAAATTAATTACCCATATATGCATGAGTTTTTTTATTGAAGTTCTAATGAGTGAGTTAGTCCTCGTATTTTTAAAAACACACAGTAAGGTTCCTAACCTTTTTCTCGATGAACTGTTTAGTCTTTCCGTCTGTTTGTTAAATTTTTTACCGTTTATGAAAACTGTAGGGACTAAACAGTTCACCAAGAAAAACGTTAAGGTCATCGAGAAAAAGGTTAGGGACCTTACTGTGTGTTTTTTAAAACACATGGACTAAACAGTGTGTTTTTATCAAAATATAGGGACTAATAAATTAATTACCCATATATGCATGAGTTTTTTTATTGAAGTTCTAATGAGTGAGTTAGTCCTCGTATTTTTAAAAACACACAGTAAGGTTCCTAACTTTTTTCTCGATGAACTGTTTAGTCTTTCCGTCTGTTTGTTAAATTTTTTACCGTTTAGGAAAACTATAGGGACTAAACAGTTCACCAAGAAAAACGTTAAGGTCATCGAGAAAAAGGTTAGGGACCTTACTGTGTGTTTTTTAAAATATATGGATTAAACAGTGTGTTTTTTAAAACACAGTGACTAAACAATATGTTTTTATCAAAATATAGGGACTAATAAATTAATTACCCATATATGCATGAGTTTTTTTTATTAAAATTCTAATGAGTGAGTTAATTATGTTTTATTAATTACATATGATTATCTAGAAAAACTAAACATCTTTTTGAACAAAAAAAATGTATTAATTATGTCTTATCCTATGCCTTATGGCATAGGTTAGCCGGACCGTTTTTTGTTTTATGTGACCAGGTAGTTCAGTCCTTGTTAAATTATATAATATTTTTTCTGTGCTAAATTACTTTTTCTTAATAAAAATGCCACTTGTTATTCCATTGGCTTAAAAAGTATAAACAGCACGAAAAATAAAAAGGAATAAAACCTTCGTACCATACATACTATAGTCAGTATAAGACCTATAAAAAAATGCTACAAAGAGCAATAAAAAGATTACAAAGAGCAATAAAACCCATAAAAGGTACAAATACAACAAACATAAAAATTATATCTTCTCGTAAGTCGAATCCCGTTGAAAAACCATTGTAATCCATACTTCATCATTTAGATTCTTCCGGATGTTCGGATCTGAGTCCTTTCTGTTTATGCAACCACGCATGTCTATAGATCTACGGACAAGATAAATTTTTTCCGCTCATGCTAAGACCGAAAAAAGAATAAAAGAAAGAAGTATAGCTCACAGATGTAGATTTGATGGAAAAAGAAGTTCAAGAAGGTATACAGACTTCAAACTAATAAGAAAAAGTAAAACTAAAGCTAAAAACGAAGACTAAAATATAAATGGAAGCAGGAAGAAGGAATTAAACCCGAAAAAGTGATGGTGACAGTAGGGCTGTAAATGAGCAGAGCCGCTCATGATCGGCTCGATAAAAGCTCGACTCGACTCAGCTCGATTTGTAAACGAGCCGCTCGTGAACACGATTTACTGGCTCGGTTTGTAAACGAGCCGAGCTTGAACAGGCCAAAGCTCGGCTCGAAAGCTCGCGAGCAGGCTCGATTAGAACATTTATGAACAAATTTTAGTTTTGTAGAAAACTATATAGTTTTGTGTTAGTTCACAAATATCTAAACTTAATATTATTTAGTTGTTATTAGATGAATTCGTTCACAAACATAATAAATGAGTAATAGACAAACTATTTGTAAGCATCTTATTTATTTATTCACGAACTTTTCTTGTTAGCTTGTTTATGTACATAATTAAAGAGTTATTTGCGAGCAAACTTCACAAATATAATTAACGATTTACTCACAAACAATTCATAGTTAGATAATTTTCTTAATGAATAAAGTCCAAAGAGGATTTTGGGATCGAAACAAGCTCGAAGCTCGGTTCAAGCTCGTTGAGCAAGCCAAAGCTCGGCTCAGGCTCGGCTCGTTAATTTTATAGCAAGCTCGGCTCGGGCTCGAGCTCGTTAATTTTATAGTGAACAGAGCTTGAACAGGCCAAAGCTCGGCTCGGCTCGGCTCGTTTACAGCCCTAGGTGACAGTGATGGTAGCAGAAATGACCGAATCTGAAAAGAAGAAAATCAATGAGAGGAAAAAGTAGAGAGAAGGAGGAGCCTCTCTCTCTACTTTTGCTGAATTGTTTAATGATATGGAACTTTTTAAATGTCAATCTATCCTAAAATATTTGAGCACACATTTCGAAATATCCTAAATTTCAACCTCGACAGAGTTACGTTAGTGGAGTTAAAAAGTGGTAAAAATAATACGGACATGTCAGAAAAAGCTAGTTCTCGAAAAGGCAAAGTGGTAAATAAATAAATAAAATAAATGCGCTTAATGACTTGATTTCTAACGAAACAATTGAACAAGAGCTACAAGGACTGAAAATAAAAACAACTCTCTTGAATCTCCGATGTCGCTTAACAGATCGATCGGAAAACAATTTCTACTTATATAGGTACTAAAAATAAAAGCAATAAAGACACAAAGAATTAAGTTTTAATTTTTTTTTCTATTTTTATTGATTTTGTAAATCTTTTTCAATATTTTTGTATTACACTTGTGGGAAATAAAGTATAAAAATTACAATTAGCAATATCACCGGAAGCTAGCAATTCAAAGCAACAATACAAGTTATAAAACTTAAATTAAAAATACTTGCAAAAATATGTACTAGATCAAACAAAAATAAACAAACTTGTTCTCGTCGTCGGAGTGGCCGTGGATGAAGCTAGAAACGTTATGGAACTCGGATTGGAAAATCTACGTTGTTCGGGTAATTCCGGGCGAATTTTGAAATGACTTAAAAAGTTCAAGAAGTATATCAGCATTTTGCCATTTAATGGAATATGAGCAAAAAAATAATGGAAAAATTAGTTGGTTTTTGTGAGACTTTGGATCTCGAGTGCGAAAGAAACTGCTCACTTAGTTGCTTGACAGGTTTTTTCCATACAAAAATAAATAATTGAGTTACAAAAATGTACAAAAAAATTTGCAGTTATAAAATTACTGAATTATAGTGTGATCATAATCACACTTATGTGTAGATTAATATTCCGGAATGAGAAAAGAAGAATTCTTCCAATCGACTAAAGCAAAGAGGACTTCGAAAGCAAGGAGCTGGTCCAACCGCTCAAAGGAAGGTGCCAACCCAAAGAAAAGGCACAAGAGGAAAAGCGATGTCCAAGTCGCTTCCTTTGTCTTTGCCGAATGCAGCTTTTAAGGACTCGGTGTCACCACCTACTGCAGCCGATGTTGCCGATTTTGCTTCAGTGAATGAAGGGGGCACGCTCCAGGAGATGTCATCGATCCGTACGCCTTTTCAGGCCAGTGGCTCTTCAATCCGTACGTTGGCTTTCGTATGGTCATTCCATGCAAAGGCAGGCCCGGAAACAACCATCGCCTCATCGTGATTGATGAAACCTAAGAATATTTACGATCAAGCACTACACTAAGTTGATTAAGGCAGCTTATACTTAGGTGGCTCACTGCTGCTTTCAATCGATTACTGGTCGTAAGCGTAAGGGGCGGGATATCTGGTTCAACAGCAGATCCTAATTACCCATAACTACGCTGACTCGTATCCGGTTGATATTTTACCCTATCAAGCTTGGCCTTGTGCTTTCTTGCCCATTCTATAATGGGGATGTGTCCGAACAATGGTCTACTAATTAAGTCCCTTAGAGTTTCCCCTCGGCCTATGCCTCTGCCCTCTGACGATTCTCCCACCTTTCTTCCTTCATGCCGAAGCTTTATGGTAGCCGAACGCTTTGCAACTACGTATTCGCTTTCCCCCTCTCTACTCTCATCTTCTTTTTGAGGATGTAGCTCACCTGCATGGGCTACACTAATTCTTTCTACTGGCCATTGTCGTGTATTTTTTCTAGTCAAGTCTTATTATATATATATTTATAACTGAGTATAGAAGACATTTCTCTCTCTATCCGAAGGAATCTTCACAAATATATATAAATGTATATATTACAAATGGGAAGATAAATTTATTTATAGTAATAGACTTACAAAAGTCTTAGTCTTAGTGTATATTACAAATGGGAAGATAAATTTATTTATAAAAATAGACTTACAAAACGAATGGTTCTAATTACACTTATCTTCTTTTTCAAAAAAAAAAAAATACACTTATTTTTAACGATCATATGTATATAATTAAGGGTAAATTTTAAATAAAATCCATGTGGTTTCACTAATTTTCAGATAAAGGGTTGCAGTTTACTTTTTATCAAAACGAGGATTGATGTTTCACGCTTTTAAAAAAACAAGGACCTTTTAGATTAATGCTATTAAAACCATCTTTAACGACATGAAAATGAAAATTTTCAAGAATTAAAGTTGTTCAATGTCATATTTTCTATGGAACTACATTTTCGATTTTCGAAAATCATATTTTTTAGAACTTTCTCTCTCTAAACGTTAACTTTCTCTCTTTACCAAACATTATCTAAATAATCTCAAAATAAAAAAGTTAAAGAATTAAAGTTGCTTAGAAAATTATTAGTTCTTAAAATATGTCATTTTTGAAATCGTACGGGTGATTTTAATTGTATCAATCGAAAAAGCCCTTATTTTACCAAAGTTGAAAACCCCAATCATTGTTTTGACAAAAAGTAAACAACAGTTCTTTATCTTAATGAAACCACATGTTATTTGAAATTTATCCTATAATTAATACTTGCGGGTGGATATCTATTTGGGTTAGGCTATGCTTACTTTGTTTTTGATGACATTTATTTAGATACCGTGGACATACATTAAAATAATTATTAACCTAAATAATAATTATTTCATAACGTGGTACAAAATTAAATTTAATAATATTAGTATTATTTTAAGTTAACGAGTCAAAATCAGACCACCAACAAGTATTCATAATTTGGTTGCCAATCAGGCCAGAATCCACGTTTTGTTTATCGTCTTCCCCACATCTCTCTCTCTCTCTCTCTTTCTCAACTGAACTTCATCACTGAAAGAAAAAGAAAGGAAAACATCAGTTAGTTAGTTAGTTATAGTTAGTTACACTTCCACATTTCTATTCTTTACCATTCTTCACTAAATGCTCTCTTCCCTCACTTATGGCCACCATCTACCACCTCCGCCACCACCACCTCCTCTCATTCTCTCCACTTCCTTCATCTTCCCCATTTTACCCTTCTCGTCTCTACTTCCCCACCCACCCCAGACCTCGCAAGATCCTATCTTGTTTATCGATTAACCATTCAAACAATACCCAAATCATCGCCGGAAATACCCAATGTCACCAGGAATCCCATGATGTTCTCCGGGTGGTATTGGCTGCCGGCGGGACTGGTGGTCACATAATCCCAGCTTTGGCAATTGCCGACGAGCTCAAAATTGCAAACCCTAATACCCAAATCATCTTCATTGGAACCCCAGATGGTATGGAAAGTACTTCTGTTCCTTCAGCTGGTTATCCTTTCTCTCCCATTCCTCCTGTACGGTTATTCCGGCCATTGATTTCACTTCGAAATCTTTCCCTTCCTTTCCATTTGATTCAATCAATAATCCATAGCTTCAAGCTTCTTAAAGATTTTGATCCTCATGTTGTTATAGGCACTGGGGGATATGTTTCTTTCCCTACTTGTCTTGCTGCTTTGTTAAGAGGAATCAAAATTGTGATCCAAGAGCAGAATTCTGTTCCAGGCATTGCTAATTACATACTTTCATTATTTGCAGAGGTTGTTTTTGTGGCTTATAATTCCACAGTCGAGTGTTTTCCCAGAAAGCATAAATGTGTGGTGAGTGGAAACCCAATTAGGTTGTCGTTGAGGCAATTCGTCTCTAAAGCAGTGGCTAGGAAGCTATTCTTTCCTAGGTCTGCTGGGAAGGAAAATGCTAAGGTCATTTTGGTGCTTGGTGGATCTTTGGGGGCTCATGCTGTTAATATTGCCTTTTTGAATCTTTATAGCCAAATGTTGCTTCAGCACAAGAATTGGTTTATCATATGGCAAACGGGTGTTGAGGCTTATAATGAGATGGAAAGCCTTGTTAGGAACCACTCACATTTGATTTTGACAGAGTGAGTACTTTTGTTTCTTCTTTTTGTATAGTTTCTGAGTTTAGCCTGTGATATATCTTTTTCATGAGTTTATACACATGATTGATTATATATGATATAAATGCAACAAAAATGATAATGTGTCGACCATGTTGTTTTGTAAGTTGTGTTGTCGTGTCATAAATCGACAGCCCTAGTGAAAATCAAACCTTGGTATCAACTGAGACAAAGTGACACTTTTCCTCAAGGAATAGCAAAGATGAAAACTTTATATTTAGAAAGTCTGTTTAAGTCTATTTTGGAATGGATTCTCAGTGCTGTGAATGGATGATGAGTAATACTCATACATTTTTTACATCATCCTTGAATTTGACTTGGTTTGTGAAACTATCATATGTGTAGATTCTTGCATACGATGGATTTGGCATATGCAGCTGCAGACCTTGTTGTCTCCAGGGCCGGTGCTATGACTTGCACCGAAATCTTAGCTACTGGGAAACCTGCTATTCTGGTAAATTGGAAAACTTGTTCTCTTTTATTCTTGATGAGTCATTTATATAATCTTCGTTTTTCTGTACTTACATTCATGTTGGAGTTGAAATGATATCTCAAAATGTCGTATTTGGTATTCTACTAAGCTAGATGAATCAAAATATCACTTTGCAGTTTGAGGTTTGACACACTTAATCATCTATTATTATGATCTGACAAACAAGTATATATAATTTTCTTGCTAGTTTATGTTGATATGACAATATTGAGATAGAACTTAAGGTAAAGAAAGATCTTGCAACATAATATATCCTCTATTACGGTATTAGTTAAAGAAGAACGCATGTCAAACTCACAACTGTACTGCAAAATCATGTTATTTTGCAAATTATGGTAACTTGCACAACAATTTCACCTAGCAAGATATTCTACAATTGCTTCGAATGGGAATTTGATTTGTGAAGGTTTTGCGAACAGCTTAATCATCTGATTCTTGAAGTTTGTAACATCTCTGAGCTGAGTCCACAGACATCCAAAGATACACCCAAACGAGTTCTTGAGTAGAAGGGGCATATAGTTTCTAGACCTATGTATCATATGACATTTAGAAACTCATATTCAGAACTCCTTTATTTTCATATTTTACATGGTAAATTTTAACAGAAAAAACCCGTTATAGTCTCATGAATTTGAGACAGACTAATGTTTCACATGAATTTGCAAACAGTTTGGACAAAAAGGTGTTTGTATATGGTTAGTTGCAAAGAGCTTTTGCTCTAACGGTACTATTGTTGTCCCGAAGACTACTTGGAGCCTTCTGATTAAATCAAAATATGGCGAATTTTGAATTGAAATAATTAATATTGCTAATTTCATCAATAGATTTCGTGATTCTCTTTTTGTTGTTAGAGCATAAGACTTGTGCTGCCATTAGCACATGTTTCATAATTTCAGCTCTGTTTAAGCAGAAACTATGCAGCTGGGAATATCCATTGATCCAGTGATCCATTCAGCTTTGCTAATTGTGTTCATTACTGATGGTTGTGTTGCTGGAAGAAATAATTTCTCTGTACTTTGCAGATACCGTCGCCAAATGTAGAAGAAGGACATCAATTGAAAAATGCTCTTTTAATGGCAGATGTAGCAGGTTCAAGGTATATAACGGAGGAGGATGAACTAGATTCAACTACATTGGGAACCGCTATTGAGGAGATATTAGGTGTGTTTGTCTGATATTTTGCTCAATTTAATGATTGTTGCTTCTTGAATATGAGATCATCATGGTCATAATATTAAAGTTTGTAAGTTGAATTATTTATCGATTGTTAATCATACGGGGTGGTATAACAGGAGACGAGACCCTGATGGCAGATATGTCGGAAAGAGCATTGAAAGCAGCAAAGCCTGATGCTTCTGCTGAAATCGCACGCCAGATTCTTTCCCTCTTTGAGACATCAACTACAAAGAAGTAACTCATATACACATTTATATTGAACTGATGAATGAAGAAAAAGGGGGGTTTACTTGATTAGTTGCAGTTTCTGCAAATCTTTTCTCATGGTGAAAGTATCTTGTCTAGCCTTGGCTGGGGTAATTTCTTTACAAGGCTGAAAAGATTGATGTTTGAAGGCTAGAGTAGAAGGATTGTTTCATTTATTTAGAACATCAATAGATAATTTTAGGATGATTTTTAGCTTAGGAGTTAGGATGCCTCTTGAATTGACTTTTGGTTTAATCCAAGTTGACTTTTATTTATGTTTTAAATTTGCTTTTGTGTCTTTCTATTTTTTGTTTGACACGAATGCTTCATGTTCAATGGCACATCAACTAGTTCATCTTTGTTGCAAGACAATGGAAACCTTGTCTTGCCATCTTCTTCTTCTTCTTCAGGCATCATCCGGCAAAGTTCTGATTGATTTTCCCGCGGACAGAAGCTCTAGTCCAACGTGAGTCAATTACTTGAAAGGGTGACGTAAATGGATGGAAACATTGTTATGTCTGCATACAGGATTGTTGATCCTGGTTAACAGCGGAAACCAAAATGCAAGCTTAATTTACAATAAGAATAGTGCCTTTTTTATGTATGTTTCCAATGGCACATCAGTTATATATTCAATGACAAGCAAAGTCCCTACTCCAATTGTTATCTGTAAATGCTTTCTTTTCCTTAGTGTATATTTTGCCTTATTTTAAAAGGTCTCTTTTTATCAGACATTAAGCAACCATTAATGCAGAATTAAGTAACAGCAGCAAACATTGAGAGTCCATAAGCAAAAAAGTGTAATCTTAGTTTATTGCAAAATCTTGTTTCAAGACAACCATTGTTTAACAACCTTACCTTTAGCAATAAAACAGCCATTGTTCTTCCTATCAATTCTCATGGGACTCCTTGTCTGAACCATTATCTCTTTAACCATACCCTTAACTGGAGATTCCCCTCTAACACTACTATGATTTCCAGATCCACACACCACTGTAATTTCAGCAGGAACCTTTTCATTTCCACTATTCAATCTTTTTCTTATCTCTTCAATCCAAATTAACATTATTACATAAGCTGAACTCAAGTGCATTCCATGTAAATCCAATTTACCCTCTAATTCATCCCACTTCATTGCCTCCTTCAAAACACAAGATCCAACCAATTCTTCAACCAGCTTAACCTCCTCTTCATTCAAAATCTTTATCAACTCTTGAATTGAAACCGGATAAAGGCGACTCGAATTTGAATTTATCACCAATGACATGATTGTTGGACATGCATTCAACACTGAATTGCAAGTCCTTAATGAGAATGGAATCCCCAAATCTTTCATCTTTTGAACCCACAATACCATTTCAGGAAGTGCATTTTGAGCCCCATAAGATGCAACAATCATATTTGAACAAACTGTATCAATTTCAAACCCTTCTTTTTCCATTTTGTCAATACTCCTATGCATCTCTTCAAACAATCCTAATCTTCCATATGAATAAACAACACACCTAAACTCAAACATCGATGGTTTCACTCCTTTCTCCATCATCTCTTCAATCAAATCTTCTGCTTCCCTTGGCCTACCCATTTCACACAATCCACTAACCATGGATTTATACCCCTGCCTTTTAACATAAACTGAATTAGAACCATACACCAGCTCCCTCAAAAACGCAAAAGAATCATCGAAACCTCGAATTGAATTGTGTTTGGAGTGAGACTCGACCAAATTGCAATAAAAGAGAAGGAGATCTCGTTCTTTGAGCTGTAATTTTGAAATGGAATCGGAGATTAGAGTTGTAGACTCACTGTATTGGCCTTGTTTATTGAGAAAAGCCGCAACATTTGCAACTAGCTTTGGATTCCAATCGAACCACCGCGCTTCTGTAATCTTCAAATATAGCTGCAAAACATGACCACAAGTGTTAGAGCTTGCTCTTAGCCCTTGTTTGGAAGGGGGTTAACGGAAGTAAATTGGAGTAATAGAAGGTTAAATATCAACCAGATAGATAGATAGATAGATAGAGAGAGAGAGAGAGAGAGAGATAAACCTACGGGGAAAGCAAGGGAGGAGAGATTAGATTGAGAGAGAGGCGGGGAGAGGAGTTGAGAGAGGGCATCGAGAGCAATCGATTTAGGAGATGCGGCCACGAATTTTTTTATCACACGGTTGGCGGCGGAAATGTCCCCTTCCGCCGTTGCAGTAGCAAGAGAAGATAAGAAGCGTTGCCCCTGTTTGCTTAACGCTTCGCATTTCTTTGATAGCTTCTTCGATGGTCTGACTGGCTGTGAGAATAAAGCTATTAGCTGTTGGCAGTGACCATGGTGGCGCCACTCTTGGTTCCCTGGAAGTATCAAGGGGCCTATCCTCGCCGGACTTCGGACGTAACTATGCATAATTTAGAAAGGGGGTGTGGAATCTGTCATCTCTAAAATGCACATGATATCTGAATTTAAGAACAGTTATATTTGCACAATTTTAATCAATTTTTATTTCAAAAAAAAAAAAAAAATTTTTAATCAATTTTAGAGGAATTTTTGCACATTATTTTTTTTTTAATAGTAAAGCTAATATTTTATTAAGTAGTAAAATTGCAAGTACAATACGAGATTAGTAAGGAATAAAACCTCACATACATATAGACAAAACCTAATAAATAGTCCACTAGGGCAAGAAAATGACTACTAAAAACAGAAAAGACCATTAAAGGTACAACAAACATAAACAACAGTTGAAATATATATTGATCGTAACTCCAAATTTGCCGCAAAGCAACTGTAGACCAATCTTCAATATTTGAACCATTCTGAACCTTCGGATCTAAGTCTTTTCTTTTGCAACCTCGTAGATCCAGTGATCTACGGATAAGATCTACCGTTTCCGTCATTGCTACAACAGAAAAGGTTACAAAAACAAAGATTGTAGCCAACAGACACAGTTCGAACAGATCTGGAGATCCGATAAAATATATAAGATCCAACTGAAAACCGAAGCGAATAAAAACAACTACACAAAAGAAAACCAGAAAAACAAGAAAGGTGGGCTTCTTCCTCCTCAACTAGACAGCAGGAAGGAGTAAACGAGGAGGTTCGGCTTGGCAGCTTGGGTTAGGGAAGAAGAAGAAAAAGAAAAAGAAAGAAAGTGAGGGGGAGGCGGCGGTGAAGACCAGTAGAAGAGGAGGTCTGGTATTTTAGAGAGAAGGCTCTAGGTTTCTCTACATTACATTGAATTTTTGCACATTATTAAAAAAAAGGGTTAAAGTGCAAAAATACCCTTAATGTTTTGGGTCAAGAGTAATTTTACCCCTAACGTCTAAAATGGTGCAATTTTGCCCTTAACGTTGGAAGTCAAGAGCAATTTTGCCCATAACGTTAATAAATTGGGTCAATTTCAGACACTATTATAAAACACAGATATTTTTGTCCCTTATTCAGCACCAATTGCATAACAATTCGTTTTGAAAAAAGGATTTCATGTTTTTTTATAATTTAATAATAGAATTTGAGATTAATATTTATAAATTTGATGAATTTTTTGAATTTATTTTGTCTAGTTCGTACAAAAAGACAGTATTTTTTTTATTTTTTTTTTCACATCCCAACGTATGTTTATGATTTGTTACTGATAAATGACACACGTATGAAGTGTAGATGACAAGATTCATGACCGAGAAGACAGTTTGATGAATTATTTCTCAAATTGACCAAATTTATTAACATTAGGGGTAAAATTGCTCTTGACTTCCAACGTTAGGGGTAAAATTGCACCATTTTAGACGTTAGGGGTAAAATTGCTCCTGGCTCAAAACGTTAGGGGTATTTTTGCACCTTAACCTTAAAAAAAAACAAAACAAATTAGAAAAATATTTGAAGTTTGTTGATTTAAATGTGTAACGGTATAAATATTGTTTGTAAAATTTCAAGTATATTATTTCGATTATTTCAAGGGTCAAATACATGAATATCATAATTAAGTACAAAATTATAATTAATTCATGTCATCAAATTCAATTCTTAATATGTCATTATTTTCTATATATTATGATTTTATATTCTAATTTAAAATTTCTAGACCCCAATTCATAAATTATAAACCCTATAAAATATATTCTAGACTTTTAATTTATAAATTCTAATCCTTAAAATATATTAAAAGTACTGATTTTATTAATTTGATACAATCCAAAATTATGATTTGACATAGTTGTAAATAGTTTTTAAAATATGAATTTCTGTGTAATTTTCTCTATTGACACGGAAAGGAAGAACGAAATCCGAGAAACGGAAGGTAAAAATTTATGTCTTTTAATTTCATAGAGAAAAAAATAAAAGAATATATATAGAATGAAAAATTATATTTTCATTTGACTATTTACCTATTCATAATTAGAGATGGTTCTAGAGAGGCGAATGCAGCCTTCTGTTTAGAGAGGCATCCTATCTAAATATTTTATATATAAAATAAAAATTTATTTACTATTATTTGTTATGAATATAAAAAATTTATTTTAATTATAATACAATATTAAAATTTCAATTATTAAAAATTATCCTTATAAATAATTAATTTTTTGTATCTGTATTTAATATTAATTATATATAGAAAATAAGAATATAATCTTCTAAGTAAAATTAAAATCGGCAGCAATAATACACATTATCTTTTTTTAATCACCGTCCTTTAACAACAATAACACAACATGAGACTCCAAAATTCATTTCACAACTTCTCTCTTAACAATAATATCGATAAGTTACAAATTTAGCCATATAGTTATGATGAGCGAATTTAATCTCTATGTACAAAACAATACGATTTTAAACTTAACATTTACCAGACGATATAATTTCAAACCTCATTAATGGAAGATGCGTTTTTTCAGTAAGAGAAGATGTAAAATTTTAGCCTTATCGAGTGGTCAGTATGCTTGAGATTGGAGGATAGCCATATATGAAATTGCATATGCAAAAAACTTATCTTCATTTATGCGGCTTGAAATTGCAGTATTTTGTACGTAAGCTAAATCTACTTTTTGTCCATAATCATAGGGATAAATTTATACCTTATCTAATAGTGATAATATAGCGATTAGTTGTTTTGTTCTTTGTAAATTGTCCAAAAAATTTGATCTTTATTTTGTTCTTCTTAAGGTTGTAAGACCCGGACAGGCCTGGTCGGTTCAACCTGGTTGAAAGGGACCCAGTAGACAAACCAGTCTGGAGATACTAAAAAATTATGAAACCTGCTTAAAACCCATTGAACCGGTTGATGAATCGTTAAAACCGGAAAACCGGTCATAGGTTAGTGGGTTTCACGGCGGTCAAAATTGTGTTTTTTTAAGAAAATCTAAAATCAAGTTTAATTTATACTATTAATTATAAATAAGTCATTAAATAATTACTAGATAAGTTTGATGGAAATTTAAGAATTTATGCACTGTGATATCAGAATATCCTTTAATTATGGACAACAAACTTCTGATCACCTGAGAAGGAAGGAAACCGTCAAACAGGGGGCCGGAGACCGGCAAACCCTCTCTGATGCCTAAATTAGTATATAGAATATGTAATCTAGGAAGGATTTAGGAATGTAGTAATTAAGAGAATTGTATACATGCCTTCTATATTTCCATGCTATTTATAGATATTAGAGTTTGTATCTTCGTATACGTGTCAACTTTCTATTGGTTTGAAACCTATCTTTCCGCAATATAGTCAGTTGAGCGTGATGTTTGGAGTCCGAAGCTTCCTCCCCATGCTTAATTCCAGAAAGATCATTTGTAGCTTATTAGACTAACAAAATGTATAAAATAATGAGACTGAGATTGTATGTCTAGGCCCATTCTATTATTTTGTGCCATATCACACTCCAATAATTCAATAAATTTATTACTTTAGTTCTTAGTTATTCTTTTACATTTTCTATATCGATATAGTGATACTACAACTCTCTAGTTTCTAAATTCTAATTATATGTTTACAATTTCTACTTTAGATTTTATTTTCTATTTCATACATCCTATTTGCAATCTACCAAATTGTATTTTAAGATTAGTTTTGTAGTGTTTATTTATAAATTATTCTCTTTATGTCTTGATGGATTTCAAGTTGCATATCAAATCCGAATAAAATATACTAATCAATGAAGCATTTGAAAAGAAAATTTTAATTTCTAGATATTAAAGAACATTATGTTATTATTAATATGTATTTTTATTGATATTATTAATAGTTTGATATGTTTAAAGGTTATATTAATTATCACATGATATTTTAAACTCCGGTTCAATCCTGGTTCAACTTCAGTTGAACCTTAAACCTTTATCCATTTAAACCTTAAATCTTTATCCATATGTTTAAAGGTTATCTATGACTTGTCTTTTTTAACAACCATTGTTTCAATCAAGAATTAAATTAAGTAAATTTTATATATATTAAAAATGTAAAATAGTCTTAAAATTTTTGAGGAAATATCAAATTAACACCGTATAAAAAAACAGCATCATTTTAGCCTCTGAATAATATAATTATAATATTAGATAATGAAATTTGAGGTTAAAAGGGTACAATTTCACAAACTTAAAATATCAAATCTCATTATCTAAAGCCATAATTACATCATTTCATAAATATTTGAAAATGATTTTTTTATATATTAAAATTAAATTAACATTTCTCAGAAACTTTAAATCTATTTTGATATTTTATTTTTTATTAAATTTAAATTTATAAAAATTTATAAAAAGTAAGAATATAATAACTATTAAAGCCTCCAAATGCTGCAATCGCACTGTTCATAATAATATAAATAGATTTGATCAAGAATGACATGTTGAAATATCCAACAAAGCTAAATCAACATTCGGTAGTTTTAATATGAAAATACGCCCATAATATTTAAGCTAAATCATGCCACGTATTCATTTCAGTTCAAAATTATTTTTCTAAAATACTACGAAAAAAAAAAAAAATCCTGCACGTGTTTTCGACGGAATAAATACATAGCATGATTATCCAGTTAAACATCTGTAATGGAAATTCATGGCTGCCACGTGGATATGGACCCCACTCTTCATCCATTACTTAACGCAACTTTCCTCTCCGCAGCCCCACCTTTACTATTATTTATCCAAATTTGATAACTAGTTTTCTTTAATGAAATGCTAAAAAATATGGTGCTTCTGCATTCCCATCTTTTTACATCCAGCCCCCCTTCATTTTACCTCAACACCTCCTCCTCCTCCTCCAAGGTTTCGCCGCCGGTTACCGTAAGGATAGCCAAAAACAAGCCTCAGCTCTGTACTGCCGATGAGCTGCATTACGTCCCTGTCTCTTCTTCTGATTGGAAACTCGCTCTCTGGCGTTACCTGCCTTCACCAATGGTATTCCGTACCCGATTCTTCTCTCCCTTACACTCTTGCTTTGTGCTTCTAATTCAATTTTTTCCTTTTTTTTTTCCGATTGCGTAACTCAGAGTCAGCCAAAGAATCATCCATTGTTGTTATTATCTGGTGTCGGGACCAATGCTATTGGATTTGATCTCTCTCCTGAGGTTTTTCTCTTCTCTTCTTGTAATTTGTTTTTTTTTTCGTTCTCTTCTTCAATTGTGTATATATGGATTATATTCCTATTTGTTCGATATCAGTCCTCCTTCGCCCGCTTCATGTCTCGCCATGGATTCGATACGTGGATTCTTGAATTTAGAGGAGCTGGGTTGAGTGCATTGGGGATGGACTCTGATGAAGGTAAGAACATTTTAAATGGTTTTCATGGAATAAATGTGGCTTCCCTTTTATAATTGGGGTTATTTAGCATAACCAATACTCGCATATACTGAGATTTCTTCAGCACAAGACGAAAACATAGGAACAGTCTCTAGATCTAAGAAATCAGTATCCAAGTTGTCGGAAGCACTTCTCCATTTATTTGAAGGACTCTCTGGACTATTTGAAGGTAATCTTTTTAATTCTTATATGATGCTATTAGCTTTGAAATCAATAACTTAAATGTTTTCTTGAAAGCAGGGCAAAACTCCGCCATTTCAATCCAAATTAAGGATTTTGCTCGAACATTTGTGAACATTATTGAAGAAGGTCAACAAGCTGCGAAACCACACTTCTTTGATTTCCCAGAGCGTTTTTCTACTGCATTAGATGACTTCCTCAAACAGCTTGAATTGTTAGTGAAATACGATTGGGATTTCGATCACTACCTGGAAGAGGATTTGCCTGCTGCGGTGAGGTGACAGTTCCTCTGTATTAATGCGTTCATATATGTATTAATTAGCTTGTTCATCTTCATTGTTTCGCTCTTTCAACTTCACAGTAATAGCAATAATCATGTTGAATGACTATTACAATCTTTCGTTGCATCATCTCAGATGGAGTACATAAGGGCACAATCCAATCCAAAAGATGGAAAATTACTTGCAGTTGGGCACTCCATGGGGGGCATGCTGCTGTATGCTATGCTCTCACGATGTGGTAAGATGCCATAGTCTTTTGCATGTTGTGAAGTGGAGTGGTCATTTCTTCTTTCCTGTCTTGTTATTTTAGTTCTTATAAGCATTCCAAGCACAATTTTCTTATACAGGAGCCTATAATGATGGATTAACAATTGTTCTGGGATTGAATTTCAACTATAGCTATCTTAGTTTCAAAGTTCATCTGCCTCCTAGTAATGCAAATCAATAACTGTACTGATTAGGAAACTTGTTCCTGAACTTCTCTCAAGTTGTCAGATCACTGGTCGGTGGAAAACTCCATTGGACCTGTGTATGAAGTTATAATTTTATAGGGTAAGGACACCAAAAAAGTTTAAATTAAGCACCCACAGACATTGGAGGACCCCTATCACTGAATCGTGGATCCGTCACTGGGTAGATGCCTTGGAGTTGTAATACTTTACTGTATTTACCAATTCAATGCCATTTTACTGTGGTAGTCTACTGATAGATATGTAGCATGTGCCTGAAATCATTCTAAACTAGCAATTCTATTTGGCATCTTAAGAAAGGCGCTTGGTTATAAAAAAGGCTTGAGCTTGGCCATATAAATGGCAAGATTGGATCAAGTTTAATATAAATTTGATGTTTTCTAGGTAATGCGATGCATATTGCTGGTATGTTTTGTTAATAGTATTGAAGAATTACTCTGGTCATTTCCAGAGTCAATTGTCTTTGGCAATGTATCTGTAGTTCTTGGTATCAGTTGGGATGTCCTATGTTTGTTTGCAAGTTGTTTTTTATAATCATGCAACTGATATCTCAATAGTTGTTCTTCTTGTTTCCTCAAATTTTGTTTTTCCTTATAAGCCTTTGAAGGAAGGGATTCAAGGTTGACATCAATTGTCACTTTGGCTTCATCACTTGACTTCAGACCTTCAAAATCATCACTGAAGCTGCTCTTACCAGTGGCAAGTGAACTGACATTTAATAATACCAACTTATTACACTTCTAATTAATATTGCTGCAAACAGAAAGAATCAATAGCTGATTTTTAATTGATAATTTCCACAGGCAGAACCTGCAAAGACGCTCAATTTTCCTATTATTCCAGTTGGAGCATTGGTGGCAGCTGCTCGCCCCTATTCATCTAGACCTCCTAATGTCCTACCTTGGCTGAATTCCCAAATTTCTGCTCCAGGCATGATGCATCCACAATTGTTCGAAAAGCTTGTTGCAAAAAACTTTTGTAAGTACAGATTGAAATGCCTTTGTATTAATTAATGGGTAAATAATTTATCAGTATCCACCTTTTCAAGTAACACACTGTTTAGTCCCTCTATTCTGAAAAACACATTATAAGGTCCCTATCTTTTGTTACCGTTAACCCTTTGGCCCTTTTGTCTATTTTTTTAGATTTTTAACCCTTTACTTTGTTTATGCTGAATATAACAGTTAAAAATCTAAAAAAAATAGACAGAAGGACCAAAAGGTTAACAGTGACAAAGGATAGGACCTTATAATGTGTTTTTCAAAATAGGGGGACTAAACAGTGTGTTAGGTAAAAAGGAGAGGACTGATAAATTATTTACCCTTAATTAATTTATGCAACAATTATTTGAGTGTAAATGGTAATATGTTTGTGATTCCTAGCCGAATTTGAACTGAGTCCTCCAATAAGTACGACACCTTTGTAGCAATTTGGAAATCGATTAATCATTTTTAATTTGGTGGGAGACATATTGTATTTCATTTCACAGGTTGCTGCTAGTAAAGAAACTTTATTCTTAAATCTATTTTTGCCTGAAAAGACAGTCTTTACATTGATTCTTGTATTTACTTACCCCATTGGCAAGGTGAGACAATTGTAACTACTATTACAACATCAATTTTTCGTTTGCAACTATTTTCATCGTATATTTCAGCAAATCCCTTTTTATTGATGGATATTAGGGTATATAGTCATTAAGAATTACTATGATGTTTAAATACAGTGAAGAGGTCTTTTGTCTACTCTAAAGTTTGGTGTTTTAGCTATTGTGGAAACTATTGTTAGGAATAATTGAAATTACGATAAACGAAAATTGCCCAAAATAATGCCTTGGAGTTGGATCGCTTCAGTTGGGCCTATCTATTAGTCTCCAGAAAAGCCCAACAAACTAAAATGTCATCGTGACCAGAATACTGCTCTTAGTAGCAGAGAAATGCTACTGGAATCAGTAATGGTTCTATACTCACTTGTTTTAAATTTTCCTCATGCTCCACACTATTCTTTGGATTAGCTCTTATTAGCTGGTGCCAACTTTGTTTATCTTCTCAACTTTTATCATCATGACTGAATTCAGAGAACTGGATGGCAGCATCTTACTGTGGCTCTGTTGCTGAACTGCAGGGGGGGGGGGGGGGGGGGGGGGGGTGGGCAACAAGTACTAGTCGATGAACTAGTTGGTTGGTTTAGTAGAACTTCAATTCGAAATCCGAGGCTCCCCCGCCTGGCACTAATACGTCCGGCATGCTTATGAAGCACTATCCATTGTCTAGTCAGTTCTATTTATTGCATGTTTTAGTTGGAGTAAATAATCATCAACACTATGGCTTCTATGAGTCATGCACTTATTTTGTGAGCTCGAGTAATACCATATGCACTCACATAATCCTGATGATTGATCATATATGAATTGAATTGTTCACATGCATGGATTTTAAGGCTTGGATAAAACATTGCTGTGCTAGGATTTCCACTTGTAATGTTTTTAATTGCTTGCTATTTTCTCATAATCTGATCATAATTTACAGGCACAATACCTGCTAAGCTTCTCTTGCAGCTGAAAACAGTATTTGAAGATGGTGGATTCAGAAGTCGAGATGGAACTTTCTCTTACAAGGAACATCTTGGCAAAAGCAACATTCCCGTGTTGGCAATAGCTGGAGATCACGATCTTATCTGTCCACCAGAAGCTGTATATGGTAGCTCATCGTTACATTTAATTTTCCATTAGATTAATAACTTCTGATGTAATTCTTACCTACTTTCTGCTCATGATGTTGCTGCAAATGGAGCAGAAACTGTAAAGGTCATTCCTAAGCATTTGGTTAATTATAGAGTCTTTGGAGAGCCAAAGGGTCCTCATTATGCTCACTATGATCTGGTGGGAAGTCATATGGTATGAACTACCTTATTAATTTTCTTTTATTCTTTTTTTTGGAGAATTTAGTTAACATAATGAGAAATTATATTAGAGGGCGAGCCTTGGCGCAACGGTAAAACGTTGTTGCCGTGTGACCAGAGGTCACGGGTTCGAGTCTTAGGAGCGGCCTCTTGCCAATTAAATTGGCAAGGGAAGGCTTGCCCCCAATACACCCTTGTGGTGGGACCCCTCCCCGGACCCTCGCTCAGCGGGGACGCGTAATGCGACCGGGCCGCCCTTTAATGAGAAATTATATTCCTTTACATAACTGACTGTCGAGCAACGGTTTACTACTTCACAGGCACAATATCAAGTGCATCCATTCATAATTGACTTCCTCAATCATCATGATGTACATGACTAGTTTGATAGGAGAATCTCCAATGTTAAGCAAAGATATCTTCTCAAATATTGAAATATTGAGGTGAAGCTCAAGACAGGTAAAAGTTTCTTTTGGATATACATATCTGTGTATAATATTTACTGTATATATTGTATACCAAATAGTATAGCAATCACGACAGAAGACAACGTGCTCGTCTGTAGAAGTATATTGTGAAACAAAATATTCTAATCTTGTAATAAGAACTCAACTGATTAAATGAAGATGTATCCATGTTATACTTCAAGCTCATCTGTAGAAGTATATTGTGAAACAATTATACTCTAGTCTTGTAATGAGAACAGAACTGATTAAATGAAGATGTATCCATGTTATACTTCAAAAACGTGACGTTTAGATGATAATAGTTTCAATTTTCCATTCGTTCCTGTTTTTGCACTAGTTGCATATCAATTAGTTCAAAAAAGAAAAGATTTTATGTTTTTTGCAATTTCATGATAGATTTAGATAGAGATCTAATGTCTTTAAACTCGATAAAATTTTTGGATTTTGATTTTTCCCCACATATATACACTTGTCTTTGATCTGTTGCTAATGACTGATAATACGTATACATGCAGTGGGAATAATAGGATTTGTAACTGAGGGGAAGACTTCTTTAATTATGTCTGACCGAACTTTTCAATGTTAGGTCCTCAATTGTTTCATTTATGATTTTAGGGGTAAAATGGTTATTGATTGACAATATTAGGTGTATTTTCCTACCTTATTCCAGATAAATATATGAAGTATTTTCTTTTTCCAGTTTTTGTTTCACAGCATGCACATATATAATAATGTTTAGCTTCATTTAATTGTTGAGCAAAATATTAATGTTTGTGCTACAAAATCAAAGGACCTGAGATCCAACTGTAGATGTGGTAGAAGAATACAATGCAAATGGAGGAGGAGAAGATGAAGAAGAAAGGAAAGGCTTTGGTGGAATAGTGAGGTTTTGAGTGCTTCCTTTTAACATTTCTATCACATAACTCATTGTTGGTCTCTCTGATGGATTTGTCTGAATGCACCATAATCCAACCAATTTCAGTTTCCTTACAATTTCACCCTCTTTATCTTCTTCCCAAATAGTGTCATTTCCATTCTCCAACTCCAGACTCTTATATATCCAACTTGGAAAATACATCTCACTAGAATTACTTCCTCCAACTTGTTCATCTTTCTTTCTCACTCCTACTATTTCTAGAATCATCATTCCATAACTATAAACATCTGACTTCGATGAAACTTGTCCAAAATTTCTGCTGAAAACCTCAGGTGCTATATACCCAATCGTCCCTCTAGCTTCTAACATGGATACTATACTTTCTTTCGTAGCGCATAACTTGGCTAGTCCGAAATCTGATATTTTTGGACTAAGCTTTTCATCAAGAAGAACATTATGAGGCTTTATATCAAAATGCACAATCCTTGTGTTGCATCCTCTATGTAAATACTCAAGTCCTTGTGCTATGCCAATTGCAATTTCTTCAATAATTTCCCATCCTAAATGTTGATCACTGTTGAGTGTAGTTTTATCGCATATGAACTTGTCAAGTGATCCATTGGGCATAAACTCATAAATCAAAGCTCTTTTCTGACCCTCCAAGCAGAAACCTAGAAGAGAAACAATATTAACATGAGAAGTTCTACTAATTGCAGCAACTTCATTTATGAAGTCTTGCCCTAATTCTTCTTTTGACACATTCAACATTTTGACTGCTACAAGGCGACCGTCCAATAGCTTTCCTTTGTAAACGCTTCCATAGCGGCCTTGGCCAAGCTTTTCTTTGAAAGAATTGGTCATTTTTTTCACTTGTGAATAGCTGTACCTTTTTACAGCTAAAGGTCCATGGCTTTCAAGAAATGCTTCAAAATCTTGATTCTTCCTTAAGAAGCATCGTGTTATTTGTCGGATCCTCATGAAAAGACAAATGAAGCCACATGTGAAGAATACCCCAACCAATGTCGTTGCAACTGGAAAACCATCAATAAAACTTAGATACATATTTCTGTAACTTATGTAATCAAGAAAAGTAAGTGATAATATGAACTTACTACCAATAAGAGCTTTCACTTTAACAAAACTGAAAATGTGTTGTTAGCATTAGCGCAATAATAAAATTGAGATTATTGAAATTGTGTATGAGAATGCTTTAGAGCAATTGCACTGCAAGCGCTAGCAAGTCTGTATGTAACAAAATTTGGTAGAGATAAATCCTTGCTTTGAGAAATGAAACTGTAGATGAAAATTCAACAATTATGGAAGTTCCAGCGGGAAATATGGCAGACATCTAGATATTTACTGTAATATATATAAGCAGCCTAACATGGTATAAAGGAAAAAGATGAGACCTAAGTAGTACATAACATGTTATGATAGAATTCAAGATCAGGATGGCTCCAGAATGCACAGGGTTCAAAGGGGTAAATTTCATCAATGGTGTACAACTTTGACCCATCGTACAATCTTCAATTTGTCTCACTAATATATACGAACTTATAGGTGACCTCTCACTTTGGTGTATAGCAGGTAAAAATGACCGGTCAACGCAAAGTTTCAACAGTTTGACCGGTCAAAAAGTCAAAGTTTGACCCACCTAATATAAAATTATTTTTACACCTATTCTTCCCTTTCCCTTTCCTTTTCTCCTTCTAAAATTTGGCAAAAACGCATAAAAACACAAACTTAGAATACCTGAAGCTGAGATGATAGAGGAATGGAGCAAAGAAACTGAGGTGTTAAGAAAGAGATGGTCACGAGATATGAAGAATTAATTAGAAATTTGGAAAAATGAACTCCCAGCTATGATCCAAAACATTCGCATGGTGAATAAAATCTCAAACAAAATAGAGATGAACGAGAATAAAAATGGTTACAAAGAAGACGGTTGCCTTATCGCCGTTTCGATTAGGAGTGGCCTTGCCATTTTCAAGGAGAGAATTTAATTGTGGTGCTATTTACATGGCAGTGCTGCACTTTTGTTTTTCTTACTAGAAACCAATCTGAACCGATCTTCGATTTAATCATCTCCATCCACGACTCTATTAAACTTTTGTATTAGTTTGCCTTTCAATTAATGAACCTGGAAGAGATGTTGGTGTCGGCCCAACTTAGAGTCTGAATTGAATTGAATATAGTAAGTGTTGTAACTGAATTAAATCGTAGTAGGAAGGAAATTATTTACTAAAATTTGCAAAAGAATAAGTGAAATTAAGGTTGACATCTATGAAAATATAAAGAGTGAACCATTCGAAATTAGCAAGATCAAACTCCATTATTAAGAAAAAGAAATAAGGTAGAGAGAGGAGTTAGAGGGAGAAAAGGGAAGGGGAAAGGGGAAAGGGAAAGAGGAAGAAAGGGTATAAAAGTAATTTTATATTAGGTGGGTCAAACTTTGACTTTTTGACCGGTCAAACTGCTGATGTGGAACGTTGACTTCCCGTTGACCGGTCATTTTTATCTGATGTACACCAAAGTGAGAGCTCACTTATAAGTTCATACATATTACTAGACAAATTGAAAGTTGTACGCTAAAGTGTGAAATGGTTCAGAGGTTGTACACTATTAATGAAATTTATCCGGGTTCAAACAGGAAAAAATGTGACAACAACATTAAATTTAAAATTGTCAACATTTAATATTATCTTTAGATGCCTATACATATAGCTGCTAATGTAAATTAGATTTCTCAGAAACAAATGTTGGTTTGAAGGATCATGTTAGGCACATAAGACTTTGGAACTCTTGCAATCAGAGGAGGAGGAGGAGACATATCACGATGTACCTTCACTGTATATGATAAATGTCAGTTAGGAAGGTATGACTAAAAGGTACTCAATTATTGTGTCAAGCACAATGTAAACTACATAGTAACATAAAAGTTATACTGTGCAATAATGAAAAAGGCACCTGGAAAACAAGAATCATGTAGTACGAGAAACGAAACATCCTTCAAAGAGAGCAAAGAAGTGCAATTATATTCATGCCCTTCATCTTCAGTTCTAACCTTAACCTTTGGATACACTTAAAAAGAAACAGAAAATAATATCAAAGCAAGAAAGAAAATCTAAAAACTAAGAAAACTAAAGCAAAACAAAAAAAAACACAGATCAAAAGCTCACCTTTTTGGTGGAGTTTGGAGGTGATGAGGAAGAAAGAAGAAGCTAAACCTTCAAACATGATGTTTTGATGAGAGTGTGAGAGATGAATAGAATTAGAAAAATGAAAAGCTCTAGATCAGAATGAATGAGAAAAATGAAGTTTTCTCTAATCTGAAATAAATATATATATTGGTTTCACAAATAGTGATTTAGGTAATAATGGAAGTGTGGAGCCACACTTAGAAGCATACAGAAATGAAGAAAAATGCCAGAAGAAAGCACCCTACCTATTCCAACTTTCAGCTTTATATTTCGGTCACTGCCTACAATAGATAAATATAAAACAGTGTAGAGTTAGTATTAGCACAATCATAAAATTGAGAATATTGAAATTCTTTATCAAAAGAACAATACAGATTTATGTACAGATATTAAATTAGTACAATGGTGTGCTCTAATTATAATCCAATTAGAAAAACTCAGTGTAACTTATACTGCTAGCAAGCCTGTATCTAGCAAAATTTGACTGAGACAAATCCTTGCTTGCAGAAATGAAATTGTAGATAAAAACTCAACAATTGTGAAAGTTTCACCAGGAAATAGGCAGAACATCTAGATATTTACTGTCATTTAAGTAGCCTTGCATGGTCTAAAGCAAAAAGATAAAGATGAGACCAAAGAAGTACATATAGCTTATGATATAATTCCAGATGAAGATGGCTCCAGAATGGGCAGGGTTCCAACAGGAAAAACTTTGTGACAACAATAGTAAAATTGCCAACTTTTGATAGTATCTTTAGATGCCTAATACATATAGCTGTTAATGTCAATTTTTTGAAAATGTAACAAGGTTATTAGACACACCAGTTCTGATCATTTGGAAGAAAAGATAAGAACTTGGAGAATTTATATCCAACAAAAGTAACAATTCTGCAGCAAGTGCACTCACTCCTCACCCATGCGTTTACCATCTTCAAAACTGACCCTAGAACATAAAATGAACCCAAAGTGATGACAGAAACGATGAATATTTAGTTAACCAGAAGCAAAGTGATTCTAACTTTAATGCATATGCTATGTGTTCTAATCAGAATATGCAAATTGCTCAAATAATAACAAGCATGTTTAAGGTTGAATGATAGAGAGATGATACCCGTTTTCTTTGGGCAGGAATCAGGATAGGGATGGCCTGGGCAAAGACAAGTGAAACCCGGATTAGTTAAATTGGTGCCGCATATCCCGCCTGATTCACTACACTTAACACAATCTTCTTCATACTTGTACGATACATTAAAACCCTGTCTTAAAACTCTTCCCAAATCATCCAAACCAAGAGAAGTTTTTGGAACTGGAATCCACACTTTAATAGTACATTCAGGCATCCATAGCCCATCATATCCATAAAATGCTTCACGTTCTTCACCATCTACGGAGCATACAAATCTCAGTGGACTGTTCTGGAGGCCGGTACAGTTGTAAAATAGAGTTATGTTTGAAAATTTGGTATAGAAGTCTGGGACAAAGCTGAAGGGACTACTAGTTAGAGTTATGTTGGTGAAACCAGTAGTATCATCAGGACAAGGATCATCCAACAAATCCATACGAGCAATTGCCATCTCCTTTTGGGATTGATTTACAGATACAACCAAGAAATCTTTGTTTTCAATAGTTATAGCAGGAAAAGCATCATCCACGCATAGGAGTTTGAAACCTTCAAAACCACATATTTCCGAACGACCATCCCTCCAAAAAGGATAAGATAGATTCTTCAGGTTTCCACAATCAAATGGTTTTACGCACTCACTGTAATACTTATCTTCTTGACAATATGAAGATGGGGCTAATATTAAAAGAATGAAAAGACTAATCATGATGATGGAGTATTTACCAAAACACTGGAACAAATAGGCAACCAATTTTTTCATTTTTCTTCTCTAATAAATAAGAAACAGGAAGTAGTAAAAGATATTAGGCTGAACCTAAGGTATACTATCAGTTCTTCAAAGAATTGAAAGAGAAGAGAAAGCAACTCGAATGCTGCTTCCTAATTTTCTTTTTTTCCAAAATTTGACCATTTGAACTACGAGGAAATATCCTACATAAACCCATTCAGGGGCCAAAGCCAAAGTACCAAAAAAAAAAAGGCTGATGCTAAAGAAATCATTGGGCTTTAGCTCTTAATAGGCGAGGGGTGTTATTCAACTGTAATTAATTAAAATAACAGCCTTATTTCATGAAGTTCGATTTTTCGATCTATACATTTGGGTTTCGGTTTCAGATTTCACATATTTTCAGTTAGTATGATTGGTTTGTTGTTGAACAAAAAATCCCGAATAAACCGAACCGATTAATATTTACAATAATGATTTGTAAGTAATTAGCAACGTTTACTGTATTGGTGAAAAATTGTCTGAAACGTTTTTTAATTTAACAATATAGTCTACAAAGGTTGTTATGTTTTATATATGGTGATTAGTGATATGCTATATTGTAACCAAAGAAAAATAAGATATTATAATTAACATAATATATGGTAATTACTAATTAGTTTTATATATGGTATTCATCAAGTATCATTTTTAAAAATTATATGTTAAAACCAAAGAACTGAAGGAAACTGAAATATTCAATTCGGTTCAGTTCGGTTTATTCTCTTAACTAGGTTCAGCCTATTCGTTAAATCCATCCTTGCAATTCTGAGGATTTGACTGTCGGGATTGATTTCAATGACATGGTACTTGAGATTCATGATAATCATAGTTGCTATTTGTCCCTGACAATCAATCCTCAAGCCTGGTTGCCCACAGTATAGGCTGCCCATTTCCCTAAAATGGGTATCTTATATTTTTTATGTTTCCATAGCTAAAAGATGCACACTTGTAATACCGCTTGTCATCACTATAAACATTGCTAGGTATGTATAATATTGAAATGAAGAGGAGGATGATCAATGAGGAGAAAGGGGAAGAAGATTGGAAAGAAATAGTAAAATGGTCTCGTCCGGACTAAGGATGGGTAAAATGCAATGTGGATGGGGCTTTATTTCAGCAGAATGATAAAAGTGGAGCAGGCTATTCTTAGGAGTTCTGATGGCTCATTCATGGGCTGCCATAGCCGTTTGCTATCGTTCTGTCCTACTGCCAGAACTGTCGAAGCATTGGCGCTAAGATCGGCACTGGAGTGGGTCATTGAGCTACACTGCACCAATGTTACATTAGAATGTGATGCCAAAGAAGTGGTGAATATCATCAATTCATCGGAGGAGGACTGGTCAGAATTTGGAGTCGTTATTCAAGACTGCAAGGTTCTTTTAAATATCAGACTCGAGTATAGGGTAACCTTTTCACCTCGTTTAGTGAATAAGGATGCCAATACTATGGCATGACAGGCTCTCTCACAGGCTAGCGTTTTCTATTCTTTTTCGATCCCTAGTTGGTTGGAGGATCTGATTTGTAATGATTTGATTGATTCAATTAAATTGAAATGATTCTTCTTAAAAAAAATGGATTTGTATTATCCCTGTTAACCCATGAACGCATCTAGAGGGGGGCTTAAGCACCGAGTGGTCACCAGAAAACATTAAAAATTCTATGGAAATTGTATATAAGTTTTAGTTTTTTTTTATATAAAAACACCAAAAATATCTATTTAGTACCAATAAATTACGAGAGAGACGGTGAATTCTAGATCCGTCAGTAGTTAACGTGCTCGTTGCATCAAAACAATTGGAAGAGAAAAAACCAAGTGGAAAGAAGAGAAAGATGTGACTACCACGGACGCAAATTCCAAGTTGTTTCCATGATGATAGATGAGTTGATTGACTGGGTCAACTATTCTAGTTTAAACAAGAACAATTAAGAGAAGAAAATGAGATGATAGACAATAAATAACAAACAGGAAGTACTAAAAGATATTTGACCAAGACTTTCGGTACAAGAAGATGATAAACGTATCCAAATGCTTGAACACAGTTATTCTAAGTATTGATATTAAAAAGTTACATAACCAAAGGCACATATTATTTACAATAAGTCATTTTGTTGGACAACAACCGCTATATCAGCTATATAACGACACATCAAGGTTGTTTATCAGTTCTAGAAACCAACAGATCAGAATAGCAGATGTATAACAATACTTTTTAAACAATGTTGCAATAGATCAAATTTAATTATATGTATTGCAACACATAAAGACAAAACATGTATGTGCCGTTGCAACTGACCATTTATGATGTAGTGTTTTCTTTTTCCAGTTTGTTTTGTACATATATAAGAATATTTAGCTTCATTCAATTGTTAAGGCAGATATTAATGTCTGTGGTACAAAAACAAAGGAACTGAGATCATCAAACTGTAGATGTGGTAAAAGAATATGTTGACAATGGAAATGGTGGAGGAGGAGATGAAGAAGAAAGGAAAGGCTTTGGTGGAATACTGAGGTTTTGAGTGCTTCCTCTTAACATATCTATCACATTACTCATTGTTGGTCTCTCTAATGGATTTGTCTGAATGCACCATAACCCAATCAATTTCAATTTCCTCACAATTTCACCCTCTTTGTCTTCTTCCCGAATAGCTTCATTTCCATTCTCCAACTCAAGACTCTTATATATCCAACTTGGAAAATACATCTCACTAGAATTACTTCCTCCAACTTCTTCATCTTTCTTTCTAACTCCTACTATTTCTAGAATCATCATTCCATAACTATGAACATCTGACTTTGATGAAACTTGCCCAAAATTCCTGCTGAAAACCTCTGGTGCTATATACCCAATTGTCCCTCTAGCTTCTAACATGGATACTATGCTTTCTTTCTTAGTACATAATTTGGCTAGTCCGAAATCTGATATTTTTTGACTAAGCTTTTCATCAAGAAGAACATTATGAGGCTTTATATCAAAATGCACAATCCTTGTGTTGCATCCTCTATGTAAATACTCAAGTCCTTGTGCTATGCCAATTGCAATTTCTTCAATAATTTCCCATCCTAAATGTTGATCGCATATGAACTTGTCAAGTGATCCATTGGGCATAAACTCATAAATCAAAGCTCTTTTCTGACCCTCCAAGCAGAAACCTAGAAGAGAAACAATATTAACATGAGAAGTTCTACTAATTGCAGCAACTTCATTTATGAAGTCTTGTCCAAATTCTTCTTTTGACACATTCAACATTTTGACTGCTACAAGGCGACCGTCCAATAGCTTTCCTTTGTAAAGCTTCCATAGCCGCCTTGGCCAAGCTTTTCTTTGAATGAATTGGTCATTTTTCTCACTTGTGAATAGCGGTACCTTTTTACAGCTAAAGGTCCATGGCTTTCAAGAAATGCTTCAAAATCTTGATTCTTCCTTAAAAAGCATTGGGTTATTTGTCGGTTCCTCATGAAAAGACTAATGAAGAATACCCCAACCAATGCCATTGCAACTGGAAAACGATTAATAAAAAACTTAGATACAAATTTCGGCAACTTATGTAATCAAGAAAAGTAAGTGATAATATGAACTTACTACCAATAAGAAGAGCTTTCACTTTAACAGAACTGAAAATATTTCGGTCACTGCCTACAATAGATAATGTGTTGTTAGCATTACAAGCAAGCCTGTATGTAACAAAATTCGGTAGAGATAAATCAACAATTATGGAAGTTCCAGCGGGAAATATGGCAGACATCTAGATATTTACTGTAATATAAGTAGCCTTACATGGTATAAAGGAAAAAGATGAGACCTAAGTAGTACATGTGAACATTCCTGGCCTACACATATAGCTGCTAATGTAAATTTGTTGAAATGCAGTGAGAGACCGCGTTTCTGTTCCTTTTGCAGATAAAAGAAAAAAGACAACATTCTAGTTGTCACAAGTGATATAGTTGGCAAAATGAGACAATATTCAACACAGTATATATACTAGTAGTCACAGAACTACAAATAATATACATGGCAAAATGAGACAATCTTAAACACAGTTAGAGGGGGAGATAAAAATCTGTCAATAAAAAAGAAATACTTGTTGAGAAAATTAACTATTAATTTAAAACAATTAAAGAATTGTTGTGAAGTTCTAATTATGAAGAACTATTTTTGTAATTTGTATTATTGAGGAATTGGTTTTTATAATTTGTAATAAATGAAAAAAAAAGAAAAAAAAATGAAAGTCAAAATTGGATGCCTCCATTGTTGAAAAAGGAGGCATCCACATTTAATTATTCAACTACTTGATTGAATAATGGGTTCATTACATGGCTATATATAGCCATGTAATATACTTCTCAAATGTATCAAATTGTGGGAAATATAGGAAGAGAAAGGGAGTTAGGGTGGAACCAAAATGTAGTGAGAGGAGGCACAATTGTGCCTTGTGAGTTTTTTTGAGAGTTTATTTAGAGGGTAGTCTAATTATTTTTGGGGAGAGATAAAAATAGTAAAGATAATTATTTCGGGGTATTTTCGGGAAACACCGGAGTGTACTATTTTTGTTTTATCTCATTGTAACTCTAGAAAGTTTCTAGAGAACACCCTCTTGTAAACCTCATAAATTCAATAAAATTGTTTTATCGCTTCCGCTAAATTGTCGCGATCCTAGAAAAATTCCCAACAATACTTTGAATCTTGTGATGCCCTACCAATTCAAGTGTTGCATTTACATTTTGAATTCATGTTTATTACAAAAAACCTGAGATTGACAAGCTGTTGTCTTGAAGAGTTTAATTAAGGAACATATATGTAAAGCAACTCACGGCCTGCAAAAACGATCCTATTTCACACAATAAATCATAAGATTACATTACATTTTATTGCATGGATTGACTGGAGTAACGATGGTCTAAGTTGTCTGTCAAAGTAGCATCATCTCCTAACCTCACACAACCTAGGTAATGTTTTATTGCTTTGAAAACCATTAGAAATTTGAAGGGAATTATAAAACAAAAATTCGTTTTAAAATTTATTAACATCACATTTAAGAAAAAAAAGAGGTACCATTTCACTCAAATATCCAAAATAAATGAGGAACATTACAACTCGAAAGGAAAAAATCTGAATTTGATGAAAGAGTTACCAGCAGAGCAGGAATTGGAGTAAGACTTACCAGTACAAAAACAAACAAATTTATTATTCTCAAACCCACAGCGACCACCACTTCCTTCGCAAGTGCTGCAATTAGGTGCAGTCCAATTTAACAGGATCCCACTCTTCAAAATGTCAGTATAAGTCATTGTCGAAAGATTTCCATCAAAATTATCATCGATATGCAATTGAGCATAAACAAAATAGTCACATGAATCCAAGGCTGAGTTATCAGACGACTCTAATAAATCAGCATGAAACAAAGCAAAAGAATACTGGGAAGAATTGAAATAATCAGGATTGATAGTGAATGGAGTTGGATGAAAGGTCATATTATGCAGAGGAACAAGGCATGTGTCCTCCTCATAAAGTGAAGCACTCGCTATATGGAAGGATTGATTGGGATAAAATATATCTTTGATGACATACTCATCATAGGGGAGAGTAAGAACTGGATAGTCATCATGGTTACAAGTGAGATCGAAATCTGGATAGCCACAATAGGATTGTTGAACATCAGATAAGCGAAAAGGGTAGCTTATATTAGGACCTTTGCCACAGCTTTTTGGTGCACAAGCCGTGAACTTTTCATTCAGTGATACAGATTGGTTCGTTAAAACGGTGAAAAAGAGAAAAGTAAGATAAACAAAAACAGGATTGTATGATATGCACAAGTTTATGAAATCCATTAGAAGAGGAAGAACCAAGTGGAAAGAAGAGAAAGCAAGAAAAATGGAAAGAAGCAAATCAAAGGAAAATTCTATGAAGTTAGGCAGTTTTATATAATTACAAAAGTCTGAAACTTCCTTCTCGTATAAGTTTTGAAAATGAGGAAAAAGACAAAAAGCTATTTTGTTCAAGCCAAGGCAAAGATAAATGTGTTCAACAACCTTACAAGCATTCTTGTGAAAATGATAAATAAATACAGACTTATTTCATCCTCATAAAATTTAAGTTATTCATTTCACATAATGAAAATGATATATAAGCAACACAGTAATCATTATGGAAAAAAAAAAAGAAATGTATTCTGGTGGTACTAAGGAGAAATGTATTGTGCTGTTTCCATGATGATATTGATAGATTAGTCCGTTGACGGGTAAAGAATGCGTAGAATCTAACAGCTCTATCCGTATGCTAACTAAGACTGGTCAACCATCGTTACGTTTCTCTTTTGACACAAGGAAGTACATATCTAGGCATAAAAAAAGCCCTATGATCTAATCATTTGGAAGAAAAGATAAGAACTGGGAGAATTTATATCCAACAAAAGTAACAATTCTGCAAGTGCATTCACTCCTCACCCATGCGTTTACCATCTTCAAAACTGATACTAGAACACAAAATGAGCGGACAGTGATGACAGAAACGATAGTTGTTGTGCTAAGTAAACGCATTCTAATCGCTGGAACTGGAATTGGATGAATATTTAATTAACCAGAAGCAAAGTGATTCTAACTTTAATTAATGTATATGCTATGTGTTCTAATCAGAATATTATGCAAATTGCTCAAATAATAACAAGTGTGTTTAAGGTTGAATGATAGAGAGATGATACCCGGTGGGCAGAAATCAGGATAGGGATGGCCAGGGCAAAGACAAGTGAAGCCCCGATTAGTTAAATTGGTGCCGCATATCCTGCCTGAATCACTACACTTACCACAATCTTCATTATACTTGTATGACACATTAAAACCTTCTCTTAAAACTCTTCCCAAATCATTCAAACCAAGAGAAGTTTTTGGAACTGGAATCCCCACTTTAATAGTACATTCAGGCATCCATATTCCTCCCCATATCCATAAAATGCTTCACGTTCTTCACCATTTACTCGGCATCCAAAACTCTGTGCAATCTGACTCTGGGGTTTGGTACAGTTGTAAAATAGACTTATGTTTGAAAATTTGGAATAGAAGTCTGGGACAAAGGTGAAGGGACTAGTATCTAGAGTTATGTTGGTGAGACTAGTAGTATCAACAGGACATGAATCATCCCACAAATCCATACTAGCAATTGCCATCTCCTTTTGGGATTGATTTACAGATACAACAAAGAAATCTTGGTTTTTAATAGTTATAGCAGGGAATCCATCATCTATGCAACGGAGTTCGAAACCTTCGAAACCACATATTTCTGAACGACGACCATCACTCCAAAAAGGATAAGATAGATTCCTCAGATTTCCACAATTAAAAGGGTTTCGGCACTCACTGTAAAACTCATCTTCTTGAGAATATGAAGATGGGGCAAAGATTAAAAGAATGAAAAGACTAATCATGATGATGGAGTATTTACCACAACACTGGAACAAATAGGCAACCAATTTTTTCATTTTTCTTCTCTATTTTTCCCGAAGGAGATTGAGATGATAGACAATAAATAAGAAGCAGGAAGTAGTAAAAGATATACAATCAGTTCTTCAAAGAATTGAAAGAGATGAGAAAGATGAGAAAGCAACTCGAATGCTGCTTCCTAATTTTCTTTTTCCAAAATTTGACCATTTGAACTACGAGGAAATATCCTACATAAACCCATTCAGGGGCCAAAGCCAAACTACAAAAAAAAAAATGCTTATGCTAAAGAAATCACTGGGCTTTAGCTCTTAATAGGCGAGGGGTGTTATTCAATTGTAATTAATTAAAATAACAGCCTTATTTCATGAAGTTCGATTTTTCGATCTATACATTTCAGTTTCGGTTTCATATTTCACATATTTTCAGTTAGTTTGATTGGTTTGTTGTTGAACAAAAAATCCCGAATAAACCGAACCGATTAATATTTACAATAATGATTTGTAAGTAATTAGCAACGTTTACTGTATTGGTGAAAAATTGTCTGAAACGTTTTTTAATTTAACAATATAGTCTACAAAGGTTGTTATGTTTTATATGTGGTGATCAGTGATATGCTATATTGTAATCAAAGAAAAATAAGATATTATAATTAACAGAATATATGGTAAGGGGTGAGATCAAGTGTGACAAGGGCTTACGGTGCGACAAGAAGCTTATTGTGTGACATAACAAAACTACGTAGTTTTGGCAATAAAATTCAAATAAAAAAACACGCGTCAATTCATTCTACTGTCTTCCTCACACAAAAAACGCGCGAATCAACAGTTCATTCTTCACCATGCTTGATCGATTTTCTTCTCCAAACCATTGTCGATCGATATGTAATCTGTTTTCAGATTAATCACTGATTTTCTTCTCCTCACCATTATTGATCGATTTTCTTCTCCTCTGAGTTATTGATCGATTTTCTTCTCTCAACATTACTGATCGATTCTCTTATGCTTAACATTATCGATCGATTTCTCATCTGTATTCATATAATTTCACTCTGAATATGGAATCCGAACACCAAAATATGGAATATGAAGACCATAAGCAGTCCAAAATGACACACGGAACAACATCATCTTCTGGTATTTTGCTTATATCTGCAACTCGAAATTTATCTGATTTATATTGAAAATATTGAGATCTGTTCACATTAGTAATTGATTTCTTACACTAATTATTCACAAAGGCTGTAGACTGAATGTACCAGTTGTTCAGTGTAACTATATCATTTGTTCCAACTGAATGTACTATTTGTTCCTACTAAATGTATGGTTTGTTCCGAATGAATTATATCTGCTATATATTGAAATCTGTTTATATTAACAATTTATTCATTGTCTTAATAATATATTTCTTACACTAATTATTCACAAAAACTATAGTCTAAATTCTAACAAATACTACCACTTGTTACATGTAACTATATCATTGAATAATAGCTATGATTAGTTTTAAGATATTTGGTGAAAGATATAAAAATGTGACACAATGCAAGTTTATTGAATAATAGCTGATTTCGGAGTTGACATGTAACTTTATCATTTGTTCCAAATGAATGGCCCAATTGTTTCAAATAAATGTATGGTTTGTTCCGAAATAATGTACCATTTGTTCCAAGTACATCTTTGTCCTAAACTCGATTCTCTTACCTGTTTTGTAGATTTGCTTTCGCCTAGTTACTCTTCTACTGCAATTGTACCTTACACACCAGAAGTAACTACAAGACTCAGTCCTAACGGAATAAAATTATGGGTCTCTAATTGTTCAAATGAGTTAAAACCTGCTCTTGGAATGATATTTGAGAATTATGATAAAGCTCAGGAATTCTACAAATCATATGCATGTGCTGCTGGATTTAATAGTAGGGTATCAACATCAAGAAAAAAACAAGGTTTTATAAAAGAACAATTTTTTATGCAATAAAGAAGGTTACAAATATCACAGGAAAAAAGCGACATCCAGTGATGTAAAAACAAGAAAAAAAACACTCACTCGTGTAGGATGCAGTGCTAAAATGATTATCAAACTTTCTGACAGTGGATTCTATGAAGTGACACAGTTCAAAGAAGAACATAATCATATTCTCTACACTCCAGGATGCGTACAATATCAAAAAGAGGGCAGGAACATGAACCTTCTACTAAAAAAGATGGTAGTTAATAATGCAAAGGTAAACCATCTACTTCATAATAGTTATGCATTGTAAATACTAAACTGATTAGTTATATAATTCTGCTCATTTCATCTAAAAAATAAAAAATTTGATTTGGTTGAATAGATGAATGTTGGTCCTCTGAAAACTTATAGACAAGCAAAGGAACTTTATGGAGGATATGAAAATATTGGTGCATCGAAGATAGATTTTAAAAACTTCCAGAGAGACTTGAAAGCCTATATTAAGGATTCGGATGCACAAATGTTCGTAGATAATTTTCAGAAAAAAAGGAGTTATGGAGTGCATTATTTTTCGAATTTGAAGTAGATCAAGACGGCAGACTCTGTAGAGCTTTATGGGCAGACCCTGTATGTATCAAAAACTATGCTCTTTATGGTGATATAGTCTCATTTGACACCACATATAGCACAGATAGGTACTACATAATAATCTTTTACATAAAATTATTGGTTTCTGCCCTTCATATATTGGTGTTGCCCCAGAAAACTTATGTTGTTCCAATACAAATGTCATGTTCTTCAAACAAAAAATCTTATTTTTATGCTAAACTGAACAGGTACAATATGATATTTGGACCATTTACTGGGGTTGACAACCACAAAAAATGTATTACATTTGCATCTTGTTTCGTGGCTAACGAAGATACTACATCATTTGAGTGGGTTTTTAGAACATTTCTTAAAGCAATGGACAACAATGAGCCGACTTGCTTGATAACAGACCAAGATCCAGCAATGATAGTTGCAATAAAAAATGTTTTAAAAAAAACAGAACACAGATTTTGCATGTGGCACATTATGAAGAAAATGTCAGACAAAATAGGTATGAAAAATCATTCTATGCCCTTTATTTTCTATTATCCCATTCAATAAATAAAATGTTCCCAAATAATACATGTGTTGTTCCATAATAATACATAAATTGTTCCTACAAAATATATGTGTTGTTCAATATACATACATTCAATTTCTTCTAAAACTCTTTTGTTACTAATACAAGACGACAAATAATGCAAGAAACAGATTTTATCACAAAGATAAATTCTTGCATGTGGAGTGTAGAATTGGAACCAGAAGAGTTTGAGGAAAAATTGATGGGAATTATTTTGGAATTCAATTTAGAAGAACATGGATGGCTGAAACACATGTATGATATAAGATCAACATGGATTCCTGCATATTTCAGAGACTCATTTCTAGCCGGCTTAATGAGAACAACATCAAGGTCAGAAAGTGAAAATCACTTCTTCAGTTCTTTCACAAAAAGTCATTTAACTCTCATAGAATTCCTCCTCCGGTTTGAGGGTGCAATGGAAGCACAAAGGCATTCACAAGGTAAAAATGACAATGATTTCAAACACTCAATACCTATATCTCAAACACCAATTCCTATTGAAAAACATGGATCGGAAGTATTTACATGAACAATCTTTTATGATTTTCAAAAACAAGTGCTAGATGCTTCCTTTAATTGTGGAGTTGATGATATACAGAGATACAATGACAAATGCATAATCACTGTAAGGGAAAAAGGTAAAAAAACAATATATCAGGTTGTTTATAATACAGACAACAGTGACACAACATGTTCGTGCAAGATGTTCAATAGAGCAGGAATTCCCTGTAGACATATGGTGTTCGTATGGAAAGATAGAATGCTGGAGAGAATTCCTGAGCAGTATGTCCTAAACAGATGGAAAATCTTACTAGAGATAACATTGCAAAATAATGTTATAGAAGAATGTGCTAAAACAATGGGTAAGAAAATAATGTTGAATAACTTATGGTCTGAGATTCACATGACTGTGTGCTTAGCTGAAGGAGAAGAAGATGATCTAAATAATCTCACAAGAAACATTCAAGCATTGAGGAGAAATTTGGAAGCAAAGAAAAGAAAGACCATCAACAATTCTACTAAAATTCAAGACATACAGATGTTGGTTGGAACAAGTCGGCCCTCTGAAGTTCTTATCAAAGAACCTAAAATTTCAAAAAACAAAGGAACTGGGATTCATGTTACAAACAGTGAGAAAAGATTGAAGGGAGAAAAAGAGAAAGCAATTGAACAAACACAGAAAAAACAAAGGATGTGCAAAGGTTGTAATCAATTGTGCCACCACGACATTAGAAACTGTCCAGAAAAAGCAAAGAAATAAGGTAAATTCCCTATGTCTAAACTTTCTTTAATCTAGCAATATATTTTCTTATTTGACTTCTGTAGACACCGAGTCGGAGGACCTGTGACGAAAACCTGAAACAAGGCGGTCGAAGCGATTGATTCCGGAAGTTTTGAAAAATATATAAAGAATAATAAGCTGAGGAAAATTAACGGCACGGCGCGGGCACACAACGGCATCCCGCACGCGGACGACGATGGTCGAACGCTCGCTTGACGGCTCGAGACGTGCGCGCGGCGTCCGTCGGACGCACCGCGAGTGGCATGCTCTCGACGCCCGAGCAATGCCTGGGACCGCTGGCGGTGCGCGCCCTCGTGGGCCGTTGAGCACACGTGCCTGGCAGCGTGGGGCGCGCGTTCGGCGGCCGCGACGTGCGAGCGTCTAGCTGCGCGGAACGCGCGCTCGACGACCACGGAGTGCACGCGTCCGACGGCGCGGGGCACGCCCCGAGGGTCGCCGGGCGGGCACCCAACTACGTCGAGCGAACGCCCAACGCGTCGGGCGGACGCCCGACGAGGGTTGGGCGCGAGCGCCCAACCTCGCGTTGGGCGCTCGCCCAACGCCGTTGGGCGGCCGCCCAACTCATGTTGGGCGGCCGCCCAACCACAATGGGCGACACCCAATTTTTTTTGGGCGTCGCCCATTGTTCCGGTATCCGTTTCCCTATATAAGGGCACGGATCCCAAGGTGAAAGGAGGCTTTTTTTTTGGGGAAAACTTTCTCACTCTAAACATTTTTAGAGAGAGAGAGAGTGGATTTTTTTGAGAAAAATCTTTTTTTCTCAAAAATTCCAAATTTCCTAAGTTCAATTTTTACTAAATTTTTATTAATATCGGGAGCTCGCGGTTCGTGGAATCAATCAGCTTCGACTGTCAGATACCGAATCAAAGGTATTATCCGAGGACTAGACTCTTTATTTTATTTAATTTATTCTCTCCTTCTATTTATTTTTTTTATGCTATAGTTTTTATTCCTTTAGTTATTTATCTATTTTGTCACGTTTTATTTAATTAACGTATTTATTTAATTTTCGTTTCGTGTTAAATAAAACTCGGGTTTTGTTTTAAAATAAAAACCTCGTTTTGGATATCCCAATACGAACCGTGATCCGATAAAAAGGTAGTTCGGGTATCGAAAATGTTGTAATTATAAGTTTTTAATTTAAAAGAGGTTTTCAAATAACGTTTTAAAATAAAAACATCGTTTTAGGAACTTCCGTTTTCGACTATGATCCATCTTTGGTAGTTCGGAAGTCCAAAACAATTGAATTAGATTTAATTTAAAGCTTTTGAATAAATCTGGAAAATATTGGAGTGCTGCTGTAATTTGCCAATTCTGTCACTAAATGCTGTTTACCGACGGATTTTCCGTCGGTAAATCTGTCAAAATGTAAAAAATGCCATTTCGGTCCCTTTTTCTGAACTTTTAGACTTTTAATCCTTAATATATAAATATATAATAATGTAATATATTCTTTTCAAATTGTTTTAAAACTTCAACATATATAATTATTTTAGGAGATTGGTATTCCATTTTTTATTCTAATTTTTTGTATATGTACATATTACTTTCTTTTTATTATTATTCATTTAAATTACATTAAATTCTATTTTAAATGTTATTTACTTGGGCATTTTGGGAGATAATTAGTAGATATTGGGGGATGAACATATAGTCTTTTTGACATTAGGATTATATTAGTTATGTATATATATATAGTTTTGGGGTATATTTGGGTTATCTTAATTATTGTTAAATAAAATTGTTTTGAGTGATAAAGGCTATTTTCCTATTTATGAATTTCATTCACTATTTTCTTATGTTTAAAGTATAAATATATTATTTTCATTATTCTTTCTTATATATGTATTAGATAATATATTTTCTTTTACTCTTATTTTATGTCTCTTGGACCAAAATGTGTAAATATATATCTATATTATTTTCTTTATTTCTTTTGGTCATCTATAAGTCCATGTTTCAAATGGGCTTCACTTGGAAAAATTAAATTTTGGGCCTAAATGTGTTTATTGATGTAATTATAATAGTTAGAGAGTCCATTAAATAAGTGGGAAAAATAAGTCACAAAAAGAGAGTTTTCAATTAAATTATTTAAGCTAATGAGCTTTCTTAAATCTCTAATGTAGATAAATAGAGTCATTTTGGTTGATATTTCAAATCGTTTTCTAAACACCACGGTTTAAAACCTTAGTCCCATCCAACGACGGATTAAGCGAACATTGTAATCAAAATCGTTTTCTTTATTAATAATGGAGATTTTGAATCGCTTTCTTAATGAATTTGTACAAAATAAAATTGACTTGTATGTTTAACCACGTTTTCTTATTGAAAGGCTTTTACTTTAACGTTTTCAATTACTCGAGTCGTTCCAACGGCGACTCGGGTAAGCTTCATCAAACGGGGTTTTAAAACGTACCTAAATCGTTCCAACGGCGATTAAGGTGCGAACCATGTAATAAACATCGTTTTGAGGAAATAAGTTAATGTAGAATAGACACACAACATAACATTTAAATACGGTTGTAAATAAATCACTTCTTTCTTCCCCCTCTCTGTGTATGTACAAATATAAATGGGTGATTCTTTACTGATGTGGCTTTTCAATATCATATGCTCAAAATGGTTTCCAAAAAGAGAAAGAAAAGGGTTTCAAATGAATTTTAAACTTAAAGAAGTATACGATTAGTCCGTTATCGCCTAACATGCTGAGTAGGAGGCCGGTGGTTCATAACCGGGCGATGTCGGGGTGCCTAGTAGCCTTTCTCCGGAAAGGAGCTAGCCTTCTCGGCTCGTACCTAAGTTTCTCGAACCCACACCGGTCTCCCGCAAGGGATCGGTGTTCATTTTCCCATTCGTGGGTGGCGACTCTTCCATATCTCCGAGCTTCGGTCCTGCCGAGCAGCTTGATTCCGCGATTGGTTGCTTTCGGCGCCAATCACCGCTTACGTCGCCATGAGGTTGTCCACCCCCCGGTCCGCCCGGGAGATTAGGCCGCGGCACCTCGTCTAACAAGTGGCGACTCTGCTGGGGAAGCGAGAAATTTGATTCCGGAAGGCATGCACTAAGCCCTTAACGGGGACGGATCGTTTTACTTCTTTTCGTATGCATTCACGAGCATTATTGCAAACCCTTTGGGTAATTTCCACGAAACCTCTAGCGAGAGTCCATTCGTCGCTCGAAAGAGGATAGCGTAAGTTCCCCCTTACAGTAAGGCGCCAGAGGGTCCCCATCCATTCGTTAGGGGCGAATCTGTGCGGTCTTGTGAGGTCCCGCGGTCAGCCGTGTCAGCATATAGTAGCCTTAGAAGTTTCCATAGGATTACCCGTTACTATTTTTGATGTGATAAATGAATCAGTTTGTGTTTTCAAACCGCCATGATACGTGTCTAATCCTAAACTATGTAAAGAAAATGAGACGATGCGTTAATATATACTCATGAATCGACATACTAGTTACCCTAAAACATCGAAACGATTTGAACTAAAGACGACTTAGTCATCTCATATGAATGAACATGTGCGACCCGCCTTGTCCCTTTCGGTGTCCCGACGAAGGCACGTATTCAGGAAATACGTTATGACGTAAGCACGTATTAGTATGAATCGGTTCGGTGTTAAGGATAGTTACATTTCGATACAAGAGACTATATTAACGGTAGCCGTTATTCACATTCTTTAAATAAATTGGGATAAAACGAGATCACGACGAAACGAAAACGAAGAACATTTCTGTTTCGAACGACCTTGTTGTAACGTGAAAAGTTTCGCACAAGTAGCCTGTCCCTTCCGAATAAAAGACGAGCTTTTACGTTATGCCTTGCGTCATTCTTAAGAGAAATGGACGTGTCCGCAAAAGGTGACTAAGAAAAGAAAAATGAACTAAAAGACCAAAATCATTCCGAATCTGCGATATATGTCAATCCCGAGAGTAGTTAAAGAAAATAAACCAATACCGTTGAATACGTGCCTCGAACGAGTGTATACCCCGTTTAAAATCTCGAAGCCGAATCAAGCCAAACCATATAATTGCGCCATATGGACGAGACTGCAGGTTTTGACTAACGACTCGATCATTTCGACCGTTACCAAAACTGCAAGAAATATGGCCCGATGTACGTGTTTGCTTAAATTCGCGCCTAAAGGAAGGAAAATGGTGATATCCTCGCTTCGAATAAACACGCGATTCAACGAAACGTTTATTTTCTATAACCACACTGAGATGATATATCCCGTGGAGTGGGAGGAACAAAGAGTTGTAATTAGCCGAAAGATTATCGTGCGCTCAAAATAAGACTCGCCGTCTTTTCACGTAGCAAAATGAGCAAACGGATCCTCGACGCTAAGAACAAACGCGTTACGCGATGAGTCCGTTCCCTAAAATAAAATCCAAAAGTGATTCCATCACTAAATAAACACGTGGTTACGTCTCTCGATAGATCCAAAAGGTCCCGTTGTAATCCAAAAATCGAGACACGAACCCACGTAAACAAAAGGGAACGAGTCATTGACAATAACGAACGATTGGACTAGAAGAATAAATCGAACCACGTCTAAAAACTGAGATGCGCTCAAAGGGAGTCAAAACTCGAATTAATGCATCTCACGAAAGGACGATAGACGAGTTATTCTGAAAGAACAATCCAACTTGGTCGATTTCTTAGTCACTGAACGTTGATACGTCAAAACGAACTGTATTGTCTGATGAATGATTTATTTTCCCGCAATAATCGACGGCATCACGCGTCCCCTGGACCGCAATGTGAGCCAAAAAACCAAAATCCTAGGAGAGAGACCTGGACCAACGAGTGTGTGGAGGAATAAGGGTGGAAGAGAGATGTTGTGATACATGTAAATAGAACTAACGTTTGTTCTTCTTATCTTATAATCGTAAATAAATAAACGCACACACCACGAATCATGCATATGAAATCATGCATACATACTAATGGATATCGTTCGCGCAGATGTCATCATTAAGCGGTTGTGGTTTCGCGAGAGTAATCGGCTTGTCAGACAGTTTGATCAGTTGCGAGTAGACAGTTCCGAATCAGTAGTTGTGGCTCCTGAATCATCTTCATTCGAGTATACTCAGTCTTCCGTCAGTATGTCCGCAACCGACGAGAAGGTGGCTGAATTGGAGAATTCTGTGAACAATATCAACGACCAGCTGGCCGCAATCTTGGCCCAGCTAGCTGAGTTAGCACTAAAGGACAACAAGAGTGGTAGTAAGCGTGCTGAGAATGAGGTGAACGATGGCCCTCGCTTTGGGAATGAGGAGGATTATCAGGATTATGTCCGAAAACAGTTAGAGAAGGAGAAAGCTAAGGAAGAGGAGTGGAGGCAACACATCACACAGGAAGTGCAGGACTTGCGCGGAGGAAGCTCCGGAAGTCAGGATTTCTATAACTTGAAGAATTGCTTGACAGCAACAGCTCTGCCTCTGAAATTCTGGCTCCCTGACATGAAAAAGTTCGATGGAACTGGAGATCCCACCGCTCACATGAATCAGTACGTTGCGGTAATGAAGCACACGATCCTGACCGAGGATCAAGTCTTGGGGCTGTTTAACACTTACCTGGAGGGGGCTGCCCTCACATGGTTCCATGCGCTGCCAATGGTGACAAAGAAGGATTGGAAGGAGTTGGCAAAGTCATTCATCGCTCAGTATAGTTTTAACACCATGTTGGAAGTCACTTTGAAAGAGTTAGAGAGCACTAAGCAGCAGACTGGGGAATCCTTTTCAGACTTCGTGAAGAGATGGAGGGCTAAGGCCACGGTCATGAAACAGAAGCCGCTTGAGCAAGATCAGATCCGAATGGTGATTGGCAATACGTTGCCATATATTAAGAATGAGTTGAGATATATGCCGTTCACAGATTTCAATCAGATGTATAGTTGTGCCTTGACTGTCGAAGGCGATGGGGAGCCGAAGAAAGCTTATACCAAGTGGACGAAGTCTGGATATAGTGCCGGAGGGCCTAGCGCGAGTACGGAATCTGCGACAATGAAAGTGGTTGATCTTAATGCTATCGAAAAGAGGCGGTTCGCCAAGTTCGATCAGACCTATGCGAAAGTTTTTGAACGTTTGCAGAAGAAGGGGTTGTTGAAAGCCCTTACCCCGTATAACAAAGCTCAACCTACTCTGCAGATTCAGGCTAGAGGGTATTGTGAATTCCACAGCAGTTATGGACATACGATTGAGAATTGCGAGAGGCTGAAACACGAAATCCAAGATTTGATTGAGGAGAAGAAGATAGCTGATCCTTCGTCAGCAAACCCTTCCGTTAGGTGCAATCCATTTCCTAATCATAGGGTGAGCGTGATCGGAGTTGGTTTGACGGAAACTGTAGTGATGGAATCTTTTGAGGAAGATGTAGAGGAGTTGTTGGACTCCGTCGAAAGAAGCAATGTGGGAAATGGTTTGTATGTGTCCTTCTTGGATGAGGAACAAGAGGAAGAACCAATGGAGGAGGGATCAGATGGTGGAGCACCATATGACGAGGATAGTGCCGAAGAGACCGGTGAAGGGGCGTCTCGGACTATCGTGCCAAATTTGGGTTTGTTCAGTGGAGGAAGGGATCCCGAAGTGCACTTGCGTGAGTATATGCACGACATGTTTATTGAATCCTTCGGGGTAGATGAAATTGCTTAGTGGTTCCACCATTCACTGGTAGGTGAGCCTTTGCAATGGTTCCATTCATTGCCCGACTCTTGCAAGCACGATTGGGATCGGTTGTCGGATTTGTTTCTTGAAAAGTATCAGAGAGCTGAGGATAGAACCGCGGAGCACTTTGCAATGCAGATTGGACCCATCAAGCGTCCATTGCCAAGGGTGAGCAAGTATAACGGCAATAAGGACCCTATGGAGCACCTTCACTTCTATTTGTCGGCTATGACAACCTTGAGTTTCAAAGAGGAAGAGATCACTAGCTTGTTTTGTAATTCATTGATGGGTGAACCGCTGATGTGGTACATGTCGCTACCGATGTATGTTAAGACCGATTGGGCAGCTATGACGAAGAGATTTATCAAGGAATATACGGTATGGATGCTAGCAGAGCAAACTCCTGATTCCCCGTCTTACCAAACACCTGATGCGGTGTTAGCAATGCCTAGGTATGGTGGATACCGGGATCCTGTAGAGCATGCGAGGATATTCCGCGATCATATGTATAACGCTGGATTCCCACAGTGTGAGTTGCATGAACATTTTCCGGAAACCTTGATGGGAGAAGTCTTATTGTGGCATCAGGGTCTGTCGGAGGAAGAGATGTGTCATTGGGTACCACTCAGAAATGCCTTTGTGGCGAGATACGAAATGTACATTCCGTGGACGGGATCCCTGGATGATTTGGACAGGATTAGGCAATTCCCCGAGAAACATTTTGTGGATTATGCTAGAAGGTGGAGGCACCGTTATGAGCAGTGTAATGAGACAATGAGCGATAAGGTGCAGCTTATGTGCATACAACGAGGCGCTATTCCGTTGGCCGCAAGGAGGATGAGCCGGGTGTCCCTCCGTGACTATGATGAGTTGATAGGTTGGGCCTTGTATGGATCGGCGGATCCCTTTTTCCTGAATCCGAGTGTTCCTCACGTCATGGATTTGATGGTCGTAGACATTTGGGCGAGTTCCTCGGACGAGGAGGATGCTAATCGAAGGGTTCCTATTAACATCTGGGACGAATCAGATGATGAGCCAGAAATTGCGGTAATGACGAGATCAGGTCGTGTGGCCGAGGGAAAGGCACCAATGGTAGAGACTGAGATTGGAGAAGGGTCGGCTCCTAAGCCCGATGACCAAGTTCTTGAACAGTTGAAGAAGACGCAAGCTAAGTCTACGGTCTGGGAAGTTTTATGCCATTCTAAGTACCATCGTGAGAACCTGATGAAGGAGTTGCATAATTTGGTTATTTCCACCGACACTGAGCCAGCAGCGCTAGTAGGGGCAATAATGGCCCGGAAAAAGACTGAGATCACGTTTACCGACGAGGATCTCCCAGAAGAGGGGAAGGCTCACAACAAGCCATTGTATATCCGAGCGGAAATTAACGGGAAGAAGACTAGCTGTGTTATGGTCGATGATGGATCGGCCATTAATGTTTGTCCTTTGAAGCTCTTGTCCAAGTTGGGAGTGGAGAGAGGAGATTTGACAGCTTCTGAAACAGTGATCAGAGCATACGATGACAGCCATAGGCACATTGAAGGAGTCTTCAAGGCCAAATTGAAGGTAGGGCCGCATGAGGAAGAGACTGAGTTCACAGTATTGGACATCCCGGTAACTTTTGCTGTGTTGTTGGGACGCCCTTGGTTCCACAAGCTGGGAGGTGTACCCTCCACGCTCCACCAAATGATTAAGTTCCCCTTCGGGGAGGAGATAGTTACAATTAGAGCTGAAAAACTGAGCTCGGTGGCAGCATTGGGAATTGAGCCTCAACTTTTCTCCGGATTCCAAGTCTCTGGGATTTACGAGTCGAGCATGACCACCGATGTGGTGAAGATGATGAAGGGAGGTTTCATCCCGGGAATGGGATTAGGAGCACACCATCAAGGGTTGTCGGAGTTTTCGGATTTTAAAAGTCAGAAAACCCAGAGGGGTTTGGGATATGAGCAGGGAAGTCCATCCAACATGAGTGCAGAAGGAAAAATAGGCTTGAGGAAGCATTTTGTAAGCAAGGGGCATGGAAAGCCATATTCGGGAACCTCCGAGTCGTGGACTAGCACGGAAGGAAAGATTCTGCCAGGGTTTGAAATCTTCAATGATGTCGCCGAATGGGGCAAAGGAAAGGCAAGCTGCTTTGTCGAGGAGATCATGATGCTGGATTCAAATGCCGATGAGCAAGTCATCACCATTGAGGCAACTGCAGGAGCGAGAGATGAGCCTAGTACCTCCAAAGTTTATGAGAAGTCCGAAGATATTGAGGATGAAAATTGTATTACTGCTTTGTTTGAGTCCGATGATGTAATCACCCACGCTATCAATGAAATGAATTCCGATTTTTCTTACTTGCTTGATGTTGATCATGATCATTCCATGCATTCTCATTCATATAACATGCCTACATTTGAAATCAATACAATAGAAATGTCAACTTTCAATCTTGGTACGGATGAAAATCCTAAACTTATACAAATTGCTCAAGAATTAACTATTGAAGAGAGAAAAGAATTTGAGAGATTAAAAAATACGAAATTGTATTCGCGTGGACATACGAAGACATGCCTGGAATCGATCAATCAATCGTAACTCACCGTATTCCAACATATCCCGAGGCAAGGCCCGTAAAGCAGAAGCTCCGACGTATGAGACCTGAATGGGCAGATAAGATCAGAGAGGAAGTGAAGAAGCAGTTAGAAGCAGGATTCATCGAAGTGATCGACTATCCCCCTTGGGTCACAAATGTAGTGCCCATTGCGAAAAAGGATGGCAAAGTGAGGATGTGCGTGGATTACAGAGATCTTAACAAGGCATGCCCCAAGGATGAGTTCGCCTTGCCTCATATCGATGTATTGATCGACAGTGCAGCATCAAGCGTCTTACACACAAATGTGGATGGTTTCATGGGCTACATGCAAGTTCAGATGGCCGAAAAGCACAAAGCGAAAACCTCGTTCACAACAGAGTGGGGAACATACTGTTACAGAGTGATGCCATTTGGTTTGAAAAATGCCGGGGCAACCTACCAGCGAATGGCCACAGCCCTATTCCATGACATGATACACAAGGAGGTAGAAGTCTACGTGGATGACATGATGGTCAAATCAGAGACAAGAGAAGGGCATTTTGCCGCACTCGAGAAGTTTTTGGCCCGAATTGCAGAATTCAAGCTAAGGTTAAACCCGAAGAAGTGCTTTTTCGGCGTTTCGTCGGGGAAAATCTTAGGCTATGTAATCGGAAATAAGGGAATTGAGGTGGATCCCGATAAGGTGAAGGCTATAAAGGAAATGCCAGCGCCGAGAAATGAGAAGGAAGTGAGGGGGTTTCTGGGGCAAGTTCAGTATATCAGTCGGTTCATAGCGAGACTCACCGCAATCTGCGAGCCAATCTTTAAGTTGCTAAGGAAAGACCAACCCGTCGTTTGGAATGATAAGTGTCAACAGGCGTTGGAGAGTGTCCGAAGTTACTTGTCTAATCCGCCAGTGTTGAGACCGCCTAAACTGGGAAAGCCACTTCTCCTCTATGTAGCAATTGAGGAGCGATCTATCGGAGCAATGTTGGCTCAAGAGGGAGACACCGGTGTGGAGCACGCGGTGTATTATTTGAGTAAGAAGTTCCTGGAGTATGAGCTCAAATACAACATGATCGAAAAGACATGTGTGGCAGTGGTGTGGTTGACGAAGAAACTACGGCACTATTTCCAATCGTATAAAGTGATCATTATTTCTCGGATGGACCCCGTGAAGTATCTATACCGAACTCCATCCTTGACGGGGAAGTTAGCCAGATGGTTGTTGCTTTTGTCCGAGTTGGACATTGAATATGTGACGAAGAAGGTTATCAAAGGAAGGGCCGTGGCAGAGTTTCTGGCTAACCAACCCCTGAATGCAGAAGAGGAAGAAGTAAGCTATGATTTTCCCGATGAACATTTGAATGCAATCGAAGTTATACCGTGGAAAATGTTCTTCGACGGAGCAGTTAATTTGAATGGAGCCGGAGTAGGAGTACTACTTATCTCCCCGGAAGGAGAAAGAATCCCGATGGCGAAGAAGTTATCCTTCCCCCTTACCAACAATATGGCCGAATACGAAGCATGCATTTATGGTTTGGAGTCATTAGCAGCACTGGGAGCATCATATGTCGAAATTTGGGGTGACTCCAAGTTGATCATCGAACAGGCACAAGGGAACTGGGAAGTGAGAGAAGAAAGGCTACGTCCGTATCTAGATCAGCTAGGAGGGTTGGCACGAAGATTCAAGGAATGTCGTTTCTATCATATTCCTCGAGCACAGAACCAGACGGCGGATGCCTTGGCTACTTTGGCGTCAGTTTGGGACAACCCCCGGAACCTTGCTTCGAAACCATTGGTATTGAGAAGATCTCACAAACCGTGCTACGAAGACGTAATGCTGTTAGGGGCAGATGAAAAACCGTGGTATTTCGATATCGTGAACTTCATGAAAGATGGAACATATCCGGCAGAGTCGGAACCTAGGGATCAAGCTGTGATTAGAAGGCTAGCCCGTCAGTTCGTCATCCACAACGACTTGCTTTACAAAAGGCACGTTGATGGATTACAACTAAGATGCTTGGATGCGGGGGAAGCCCGCGAGGCGATGGAATCAGTACATTCGGGAATTTGTGGAGCCCATATGGGAGGAGCAGTACTAGCTAAGAAAATTATTAGGCAAGGCTTTTATTGGCTCACCATGGAAAGAGATTGTAACGAGTATGCGAAGAAATGTCACGATTGTCAAATCCACGGCGATTGCAGTCATCTTCCGGCCATGGAATTACACGTACTAGCACCTATTTGGCCATTCGCTACTTGGGGCATTGACATCATTGGCGAAGTAAGGCCTAATGCTTCAAATGGACATAAGTTTATTGCAGTCGCCATCGATTATTTCACCAAGTGGGTAGAAGCAGAGTCGTTTAGCAAACTGGGATCCAAGCAGATGAGAAAGTTCATTGAAAAACACTTGATCACCAGGTTCGGAGTGCCTCATCACATGATCACGGATAACGGGGTCCAGTTTCAGGGGGAAGTAAGGAATCTTTTCCGAGAATATGGCATTGAACATCACAGGTCTTCTCCGTACCGTCCACAGGCTAATGGGGCAGTAGAAGCAGCTAATAAGAACCTTAAAAGGATCCTCGTAAAGACGGTGGAATCACATCGGAATTGGCATGAGCACCTCCCACTCGCACTGTGGGCTTATCGCACGACAGTCAAAACCTCGACTGGGGCAGCACCATTCTCCTTGGTATACGGAACAGAAGCAGTCTTGCCGATTGAGATCGAAAAGCGATCGTTGAGAATCGCAGTGGAAGCAGAAATTCCCGAGGCGGAATGGGTAAAGAGGCGATGCGAGCAGTTGGCTTTAGTTGATGAGAAAAGGATGGAAGCCCTTTACCATGTACAGTTGTATCAAAGAAGGATGGCTCGGGCTTTCAATAAAAAAGTCAAGACCAGCCCTATCAAAGAAGGAGATCTGGTGCTGAAACAGATCCGTGTGACGCACACCGACCCGAGGGGGAAGTTCAGGCCTAACTGGGAAGGACCATTCGTCGTGAAGAAGATACTAAGCAAAGGAGCGGTGAAGTTAACCACAATGGACGGCATGGAATTCTCCGAACCTACCAATCTGGATAGGCTTAAGAAATACTCTTCGTAAAAAAAAAAAAAAGAAAAATTCCCGATAGGTCGAAAACCCGCAAAGGGCGACCTATGCAACAATAAGGGAAATCCCAATGGGTGAAAACCCGAAAGGGTGCTCATTTAAAAATTCCGGGATAGTAAAAGGAGAGGAGGAAAATCGCCGGGATCCGAAAACCGAAAGGCGGGTCCTGGTAACAATAATTATAACTTGAGCAATTACAAAAACAATGTATAAGAGACTAAGTATTTCTGTTGTTTGTAAATAAATAAAGGCATGAATATATTTGACGAGAATGATTGGAATCATCATAATCTACTGAATGCATGGTAATATGAATCACGAGTTATACATTTCCTATCCTACTTTTCACAAAAAGCCTACCTACTATCCACCCCACTCCCTATACATCAGCTATACATCGGAGAAACCCTAATAAAAGCTACAAAGCAACAATGAAAGCTACGAGCCTAATACGGAGGGAAGTCCCAATAGTTCTCAAAATCTCTCAGGTGAGATGCCCGCTCCGCAGATAGTGTCTCCTCGGCAGCACGCGCTCTCTCATCAGAAGCTCGCGCTCTCTCATCAGAAACCCGTGCTCTCTCATCAGCAGCTCGTGCTCTCTCCTCTGCAGCAAGGCGTCTGATTGACTCATCACGCGCCCTCTCCTCGACGGCAAGGCGACCCTCAGTCTCCCGTCGCATCACTCTCGACCAGTGGTCGTTCCTCTCTTGATACACACGACCAACTCGGGCATCAGCTTCCCGCACTAGCTCACTCTGTCTCCGCTCATGGGCATGAAGATCACTCTACAAAAAAAAAACAAACAAAAAACAGATAAGAGGCAGCATAGGCAAAAACATAAATCATACATACATGCATACATTTCACTACACTAAAGTACAATAATGATACATACCAGGTGGTCGGTGCAGCGCAAGCTGAGGCAATCTCGTAGGAAGCCGGATAGATCCACGTAGTCTGTACAGGTCTCCCTAGTGGTCAGTGAAGCGTCCGAGGGATCAAACGGGACCCTCGAGGAGAAGATAGGAGGGGCCGCCTCAAATCCCGCATAAGGTGTCCCAGACTCGTCATAGCGGATCGTAGCATAATCCCTCCCGTAGCCTGGTATAGGCACGCCTATGGACGATCTCTCCGGTCGGGCTGCGCTGGAGGACTCGCCGACGAAGTAGGGCTGCTCGCGCGCTGGTGTCTGAGTCTGAGTGCCATCAAAAAAATCAGATAAGTGGGCACTCCTCCAAGATCCCTCCTGCAAAAAAAACACACAATAAAACCTCCGAGCATATCATGAATAAAATGAAAAGAGGGCGGAATCACTTACCGGAACCTCCGCCTGACCAAAGACAGCCTCGACCGCCTCTCTCGAAAACACGTCCGCCACTGGATCTACCTCCATCGCTGCCGACGGGGCATCCCTCACGCTCAGTAAAGTAGAAAAATAAGGCTCGCGGCCCCCGACATGAATCCAGACCACTCTACCGACAAAACGGCAGGTCAGATCTCGACGAATGGTCGATAAGGGCATAGTCCGTACCGCGAACATAGAGATGGGGATCTCACCCGGCGTCCAATGAGCGTCTCTAACCCCGGTAATGCCTCGATCCCCTAGATACCACGCCCGCACGCAGGGGCCGGTGAGCACACACTGCTGCTCCTGGATCATCGACACGTATGCATACTCAGGGCCGAAGTCGAGGTCATCCCACCTGAACTGAATCTAAAGCAAAATACACAAAGAGAAAGTCAGAAAGGCTCAAACCAAAATCCGGCATGATGGGGCAAAATCTACCTGACTCAGGGTCAGCGAGTCGATCCGATCCAGAAGCCGCGACACTGTCCGACTCCTCTCAATGCTCAAGTCGAAGTCCCTCCATCGAGTCATAAATGGCGGCCTCGGCACTCTCGGTCGAGGTCGAGACCGGCTAGGAAGGATGTGTCTCTCGTATGCCCACACCTGCGGTAAAAACAAGGACTAGGAGTGTGAAAAATGCGAAAAAGATAAGACGGATAAGTCAAGAAGGCGTCACGTACCAGCAGGGCAAAGGTATAACCGCCAAAGTCCTTGCGCTTCCGGCAAGTCAGATCCAAGAACTTGTAAAGAAAGGCTAAGCCTGCCCCTGCCCAATCATAAGAAGCCGCTGCATCCAGATCGCTAAGTTCCTGAATAAGACCTGCGTGTACCTTCCCGCCCTTCGTGCGGAAAATCGTCTCACTCAGAGCATATACTAAGAAACTACGAACCGCCAGGTCGGTAGCGTCAGTCTCGCAGAAATCACGTCTACTCAAGAGGCTCGCGGTAGAGACAAACTTCGTCGGAGTAGACTTGGCGCATAGGCGAACTCCCGATCCAATCAAGGTAGTAAGCCTAGCGGGGTCGACCCGTGGTCGCATCATACCAAAGTGGAAAGGGACGGGAGTGTTGCTCCCTCGCAATCCTATCAACAGCGAAAAATCTCGAGGCGAGATGGTCATCTCCCCAAAGGAAAGGTGGAAGGTGTGGGTCGAGTCAACCCACCGCTCGCATAAGGCCCGTAGGCCAAAAGGATCGCATACCCCGTTGGTGCGGGGCAGCGCTGCAATAAAGGGCTCGAAGCCCAACTCCTGCACACGGGCTCTCGCCGCGGCACCTAGCCTATCATACCATGAGAGAACCTCGGCGGTGGTCCCCGAAATCTCAATGAACTAAAAAAGAACAAGATAAGAAAATTTAAATACAGCTCCTAAAGCAGGCAATTGAAAAGAACGCGTTAAGACTAGGTATTCTTCCATTTTCTAACCTAGAGACATCCGGTCAGTTAGGACCAATTTTCTGCAAAAATCTCTCATGTAGGGTCCTTCACGTAAGGTTGAGTCAATTCTTTGATCCACTCTCGTCTACGGCGACGAGGAGCATAGATTAGGTTCTACTATTCACGTGCATTAGCTAAGTTTTTACTATTCACGTGCACTATTCACATTGTCACTATTCACGTTTTTACTATTCACGTGCATTAGCTAAGTTTTTACTATTCACGTTCATTAGCTAAGTTTTTACTATTCACGTTTTCACTATTCACGTGCGTTAGCTAAGTTTTTACTATTCACGTTTTTACTATTTCACGTACATTAGCTCAGTTTTTACTATTCACGTTTTCACTATTCACGTTTTTACTATTCACATCGTTTTTACTGTTAACATGCATAAATTCGTAGTGTACTATTCACATGCATATAGCGCGCATTCTTACAAAAACAAACAGGTGTTACGTGTAAATAAAGGAATTCACGTTTTCTAGCTAAAGTCCTCTAAGGCAGTCTAAGAGTTAGCATACAAATCATGTTCGTATAGGAATGCTAAAGCCTAGAGTTCAAATCAAATAAAAGTGAGAAACCACTTACCTTGTTGCAGCGTGTCTTGCTCAAGTGTGTTGTAGGGTCGTGGAAGGTATCCACTCTATCCAGGTTTACGTAAACCTCGTCCATGCCTCTGGTGCCATCCCATTCGTCTAAATCCATCCCGAGAATAATCCAAATTGAAGTCTAGTGAGAGAAAGAGGAGAGAGAAGATGTGGGGTTGAAATGAAACCCCACCACCTTATATAGGAAAAGGGAATGGCATTCCCGTAAATAGTGAAAAAAGTACGATTTGACATAAAGGTAAAAAGTAAATAATTAATTACCAGGTGCACAGACCTCCGATTTGCAGTCCGTTTCAGCCTGCATTTCTCCCAGACAGTGACTAACATTGTCAAAACATCAATTCCAGACAACAGCTAATTTTCACAGAACAGTGACACCAGTCGAAATACAGACGGCAGTCAATAGAAAAACAATCAGTAGTCTATTTCATTTCGGACTCAGACGTGTGCCCATCGAATCGTCGAGATGATAGCTCTAGTGAGAAAGTACAGACAACCGTGTGGTAAGAAAATCCAGAAACAGAACCCGCTTTTTTGCCATTTGACTCACGGTCGCAGACCGAAGTTGCTTTTGAGCCATTTGACTCTCGGTCGCAGACCGGAGTTGTTTTTGAGCCATTTGACTCTCGGTCGCAGACCGGAGTTGCTTTTGAGCCTTTGACTCACGGTCGCAGACCGGAGTTGCTTTTGAGCCATCTGACTCACGGTCGCAGACCGGAGTTGCTTTTGAGCCATCTGACTCACGGTCGCAGACCGGAGTTGCTTTTGAGCCATCTGACTCACGGTCGCAGACCGGAGTTGCTTTTGAACCATCTGACTCACGGTCGCAGATCGGAGTTGCTTTTGAGCCATCTGACTCATGGTCGCAGACCGGAGTTGCTTTTGAGCCATATTTACCTAAGATCGTAGACTAGGGTAGCGGTTTAGCCATTATCCCCACAGTCGTAAATCAGGGTAGCTGTTTAGCCATTATCCCCGTAATCTTGAAATAGGGTAGCAGTTTAGCCATTATCCCCGTAATCTTGAAATAGGGTAGCTTTTTAGCCATTATCCCCGTGATCTTGAAATAGGGTAGCTGTTTAGCCATTATCCCCGCGATCTTGAAATAGGGTAGCGGTTTAGCCATTATCCCCACAGTCGTAAATCAGGGTAGCTGTTTAGCCATTATCCCCGTAATCTTGAAATAGGGTAACCGTCTAGCCATTATCCCCGCGGTCATAAACTAGGGTAGCTATTTAGCCATTATTCCCGCGGTCGTGAACTAGGGTGCAGCCCGAAGCAGAGTCTGATGCAGTCAGAGAGAAACGTCGGAGCGCGCAGCGCAAAGGTCAGGTATGTTTCCTCCTACTCGTTACGTGTCTTTTACTTTTATATGTTTTACATTGCATGTGTTACGTTAGCAAAAACGTTTTCGAACCACACACATCACTGTCAAAATAGAAAAGTAGGGGCAACTGTAGACACCGAGTCGGATGACATGTGACGAAAACCTGAAACAAGACGGTGGAAGCGATTGATTCCGGAAGTTTTGAAAAATATATAAAGAATAATAAGCTGAGGAAAATTAACGGCACGGCGCGGGCACACAACGGCATCCCGCACGGGGACGACGATGGTCGAACGCTCGCTTGACGGCTCGAGACGTGCGCGCGGCGTCCGTCGGACGCACCGCGAGTGGCACGCTCTCGACGCCCGAGCAATGCCTGGGACCGCTGGCGGTGCGCGCCCTCGTGGGCCGTTGAGCACACGTGCCTGGCAGCACGGGACGCGCGTCGGTGGCCGCGACGTGCGAGCGTCTAGCTGCGCGGAACGCGCGCTCGGTGGCCATGGAGTGCACGCGTCCGACGGCGCGGGACACGCCCCGAGGGTCGCCGGGCGGGCACCCAACTACGTCGGGCGAACGCCCAACGCGTCGGGCGGACGCCCGACGAGGGTTGGGCGCGAGCACCCAACCTCGCGTTGGGCGCTCGCCCAACGCCGTTGGGCGATCGCCCAACGAAAGTTGGGCGATCGCCCAACATTGTTGGGCGGCCGCCCAACAAGGTTGGGCGGTAGCCCAACACTAGGTTGGGCGGCCGCCCAACCACAATGGGCGACACCCAATTTTTTTTGGGCGTCGCCCATTGTTCCGGGATCCGTTTCCCTATATAAGGGCACGAATCCCAAGGTGAAAAGAGGCTTTTTTTTGGGGAAAACTTTCTCACTCTAAACATTTTTAGAGAGAGAGAGAGTGGATTTTTTTGAGAAAAATATTTTTTTCTCAAAAATTTCAAATTTCCTAAGTTCAATTTTTACTAAATTTTTATTAATATCGGGAGCTCGCGGTTCGTGGAATCAATCAGCTTCGACTGTCAGATACCGAATCAAAGGTATTATTCGAGGACTAGACTCTTTATTTTATTTAATTTATTCTCTCCTTCTATTTTTTTTATGCTATAGTTTTTATTCCTTTAGTTATTTATCTATTTTGTCACGTTTTATTTAATTAACGTATTTATTTAATTTTCGTTTCGTGTTAAATAAAACTCGGGTTTTGTTTTAAAATAAAAACCTCGTTTTGGATATCCCAATACGAACCGTGATCCGATAAAAAGGTAGTTCGGGTATCGAAAATGTTGTAATTATAAGTTTTTAATTTAAAAGAGGTTTTCAAATAACGTTTTAAAATAAAAACATCGTTTTAGGAACTTCCGTTTTCGACTATGATCCATCTTTGGTAGTTCGGAAGTCCAAAACGATTGAATTAGATTTAATTTAAAGCTTTTGAATAAATCTGGAAAATATTGGAGTGGTGCTGTAATTTGCCAATTCTGTCACTAAATGCTGTTTACCGACGGATTTTTCGTAGTAAATCTGCCAAAATGTAAAAAATGACATTTCGGTCCCTTTTTCTTAACTTTTAGACTTTTAATCCTTAGTATATAAATATATAATAATGTAATATATTTTTTTCAAATTGTTTTAAAACTTCAACATATATAATTATTTTAGGAGATTGGTATTCCATTTTTTATTCTAATTTTTTGTATATGTACATATTACTTTCTTTTTATTATTATTCATTTAAATTACATTAAATTCTATTTTAAATGTTATTTACTTGGGCATTTTGGGAGATAATTAGTAGATATTGGGGGATGAACATATAGTCTTTTTGACATTAGGATTATATTAGTTATGTATGTATATATAGTTTTGGGGTATATTTGGGTTATCTTAATTATTGTTAAATAAAATTGTTTTGAGTGATAAAGGCTATTTTCCTATTTATGAATTTCATTCACTATTTTCTTATGTTTAAAGTATAAAGATATTATTTTCATTATTCTTTCTTATATATGTATTAGATAATATATTTTCTTTTACTCTTATTTTATGTCTCTTGGACCAAAATGTGTAAATATATATCTATATTATTTTCTTTATTTCTTTTGGTCATCTATAAGTCCATGTTTCAAATGGGCTTCACTTGGAAAAATTAAATTTTGGGCCTAAATGTGTTTATTGATGTAATTATAATAGTTAGAGAGTCCATTAAATAAGTGGGGAAAATAAGTCACAAAAAAAGAGTTTTCAATTAAATTATTTAAGCTAATGAGCTTTCTTAAATCTCTAATGTAGATAAATAGAGTCATTTTGGTTGATATTTCAAATCGTTTTCTAAACACCACGTTTTAAAACCTTAGTCCGTTCCAACGACGGATTAAGCGAACATTGTAATCAAAATCGTTTTCTTTGTTAATAATGGAGATTTTGAATCGCTTTCTTAATGAATTTGTACAAAATAAAATTGACTTGTATGTTTAACCACGTTTTCTTATTGAAAGGCTTTTACTTTAACGTTTTCAATTACTCGAGTCGTTCCAACGGCGACTCGGGTAAGCTTCATCAAACGGGGTTTTAAAACGTACCTAAATCGTTCCAACGGCGATTAAGGTGCGAACCATGTAATAAACATCGTTTTGGGGAAATAAGTTAATGTAGAATAGACACACAACATAACATTTAAATACGGTTGTAAATAAATCACTTCTTTCTTCCCCCTCTCTGTGTATGTATAAATATAAATGGGTGATTCTTTACTGATGTGGCTTTTCAATATCATATGCTCAAAATGGTTTCCAAAAAGAGAAAGAAAAGGGTTTCAAATGAATTTTAAACTTAAAGAAGTATACGATTAGTCCGTTATCGCCTAACATGCTGAGTAGGAGGCCGGTGGTTCATAACCGGGCGATGTCGGGGTGCCTAGTAGCCTTTCTCTAGAAAGGAGCTAGCCTTCTTGGCTCGTACCTAAGTTTCCCGAACCCACACCGGTCTCCCGCAAGGGATCGGTGTTCATTTTCCCATTCGTGGGTGGCGACTCTTCCATATCTCCGAGCTCCGGTCCTGCCGAGCAGCTTGATTCCGCGATTGGTTGCTTTCGGCGCCAATCACCGCTTACATCGCCATGAGGTTGTCCACCCCCCGGTCCGCCCGGGAGATTAGGCCGCGACACCTCGTCTAACAACTTCATTTTGAAAACCTGTGTTTTAATTTCAAACAACATGTGTTTACATTAACAATATATGAACATCAATAATATATAGCAGTATAAAAAAGGTAGCTTCTAGGAAAAATAAGTAAAAACATAACAAAATAGTATATCATTAAATAAAAAAAAACATAAAAACATAAACATAAAAAACATACAAACATAAAAATAAAAACAATTGTTCACAATAAAAAAACATTAAAGAAAATCATTATCAGGACCCATAACATCATTGTTATATTTCTTAACCTGGTCCTTCAGATTCATTTTCACTTCCTCCAGCTCCTCCTTCAACTCCGCTTTCTCCTCCACTCCTTTCTCAATGAAAGACATCATTGAGTCACAAAATAAAGACATGAAAGCCTTCATGCCCTTCAGCTTCTTTATGATATCGTCAATATCCCCTTCCATAAAAGTTTCCTCCATATCTTCAATAACTTTAAATAGCTCATCAGGAATTTCACTATCTGCTTTAGGTACTAAATGTTCAACAGGAGAAGAAGACCTCGTTCTCTTAAACGAACTCGAACTGCTTCTTGACATCTTTGCTTCAATTCAACTTCTACTAAAAAAATACGATCAATAAAGAGAGCAATACTATTTATAGAATTTTATTTAGTCTCTTCAACTTCCTAATGTCAAACACGCTTTCTTTCATTCAAATGATTATCTATTGGGAAACTCAGCAGCTTTAATTTATTGAGTCTCTTCAAATTCTACTTTTCCTGCAATGAAACACGGCTTTTCATTCAAAATAAATGTATATTGAGAATCTCAGCAGTATTAAGATTATTACGTATATCAAAATTTTTATTAAATGCAAACTAAAATAAATCTGTGAATCAGTCTCTTAAACTATTGGTATTATTTCCTGTATTAATTGAAATTTAAGTACTAATAAATTATCAGAATCAATAATTACTTCCTCATTTATTTATTATTGCAAAGGGGATGAATTAAAATCAGATTAAAATAAATCTGTATTCATTTTATTAACAATTAAAACTTTAATGAAACATATACCATGTATTATTTGTTGATCCCTTATAACGTAACAAGTTAGTTCCAAGGGGGGGGGGATATGAACTATTTAAAATTTTGGTACGTTAAGGCTGACTTCTTTTACAATTAAAAGGATTACACAGCGCACTGAGTGAATTTAAGACACTAGCTTAGTCAACTTGTGACTAAGTCAGCTTCTTTCCTTGAGTCAGGAGATAGCATTTGAGTCTATTCCTGAACTCAGATACTCAATGCACACAACTCAGCGTGACCTCTTTACTTAGTCAGTTTTCGAGCAAGCAAAATATATCAAAGGAGTTTAAAGGTTAGAAAGATATTACTCAGCAGATTTATCCAGGTTCGGCCTCTATGCCTACGTCCTGTCCCCGGAACACGTTCCAAGCTTTCGAATTCTCTACTGAGCTCTTTAAGGGTAGAGCACCAAACCTTTTACAACTAAAAGCTAAGTATAACAAGAGTACCTTCCTCTATACCTCTACTCACTCCTATTCTACCGCTGAGTACTATAACCGAGTACTCAACCTCTCCTTTCTATTCTTCTAGAAATGATAATGAGATTGTCCTAAACAACAATTGCTAAGACACTTTAGATGATTTGAAATCACTCTAGACTTTTACACAATAATATGGAAATTGGTGTAAGGTATTTGCTTTGCTTTTTCTCACAGAATCTTCGAGTATGAAATTGGTCAGCGTTTTGACAACTTGAAGTTCTGTGTGAATGAAGCATATCGATGGCCTTTATATAGTGACACTTGAGGCACCTGGTCATTTCGAATTTCGAAATAACCGTTGGAGGGAAACGACTTCCTGTCGTTGTCACTCTGGGCGTGCTCAGCGTCGTTGGCCAATAGAATTCTTGCATCTTCTGTCTTCATCAGTCTTCAGCAGAATGTTTCGCCATTTATGGAAAAGTCCACGAGACAGCTTTCTGCGCCTTCTGAACCTTTCCCAAAGTAGAAATACTTTGTCTAGAAGTTGAACATTCTCTGCCGCTGTCCAGACTGCTTTGTCGTCCAACTCAACAGCTTCGTCTTGAAGCTTTTGCCACGAAGGCTTCTCGATCCTTCTCTTTCTGAGTCATCGTTTTGGTTGATACGGCTTCGTTTTGAACTTCTAAGCCGAATGGTGTTGATGTGTTGACTTGGGCTTGACTTCCACTTTATGGGCCTTTGGGCTTTTTAATCTCAATGTCTTATACACAATTAAACTCAACATTGAACAAACACATTAGTGTAAATAAATCAAAGCATTATAAATTTTAATGTGTTAGAATATTTTTATTATTACTTAAATAATTTTGTCAAATCAAAATCATGTGGAAAAGTGTTTCAACATTATTTATATTCAAACAAACAGTGATTACTTATTGATCCCTTATTACTGAAACAAATGTAACTATATCATTTCATTTTCTATTTTACAAGATGAATCCTCAAAAGCAAACTTACTGATCAATTGGATGTACTCTTATATTCTTCCAACGGTATACATAATTTGTTCCATTCCATGAACTGTATTGTTCCATCCGAATACATATGTTGTTCCGGAATAAATATTACATTGTTCCATCAGAAATAGTTACATTCTTTTTATTTACTTTAATGTGATCTAAACTCATTTCCCATTCCAACATAATTAGTACTATGTTCCAACACAATTTGTTTAATAAAATGATGTTTATTAAATGGATAATGTATATAAAGTGGTTGTGAGTATGAACCATTGGATATGCTCTTATATTGATCCAAAGGTATACATAAATTGTACAAATTGTTTAATATAACTATATCATTTGTTCCAACTTAATGTACTATTAAGTGGTTGCGAGTATTGAAAAAGGCTGTGGACTGAATTTTACCAAATTGTACAACTTGTTCCATGTAATTATATAATTTGTTCCGAATGAATGTACCATTTGTTCCAATTAAATGCAACATCTGTTCCGAATGAATTATATCTGCAATATATTGAATATATTGACATCTGTTAAGAATAAACAAATATAATTTGAAAAAACCTTTTTAAATATAAAATTTTATATACAAATTCTAAAGTATATTTACAAATTCTAAAATATATTTACAAATTTAAGATACAAATATGCTATTCTAAATTTAGTCCAGCTCCAATAGCCCATTCTTTTGACTTCTTATCAATTTCTTCAATAAGCTGATTTATTGGATTCAAAAGAATGCTCCAGCAATAATGAATTCTAAGCTTTCTAAAATCTTTTCCCTGCAAAAAAAAATGATATAAAAAAATAGAATAATAGTAATACAAACTGTTACATAAAGATTTTACAACATATACTTTAGAATTCTTTGTCAATCCAATATTCCACTCCTTCACACTCTGACCCATGTATGTTTCCATATGCTTCAAAAGAAAAATACCACAATCATTGTGGTTATTGTTGCTTCTCCACTTCATCTTCAGGATTTGCACTTTGTATGCACACATTTGTTTTAATGAAGAAGCATCATTTTTGAAAACAAAATGAGCATAGAATTTTAACTACAACAAACAAATCAAAAAATATGTTATCACATATACAAAAAAACCAAAGAATGAAGTAAATCATGTTACAACATACCAATTGTTCTGGGCAATCCTCATACTTATCAGCACTGATTCTTCGAGGGAGTGTACTATTATCCAATATTTCAACAGTCTTTGAAAGATTGTTGACAACAATCAGATAAAAATGTGCATGAGAAATAACAGGAAAAAACACCTAATAAACACCAAAATACATTAGTATCTCAATACATTTTATAGTATTCAACTGCTGCTGTTCCACCATAAAACTTACCAATTCAACATCAGCCAAGTTTTTAAAATTGAAAAAAGAAAGTTCAGTCTGAAGCCTTTCCTTAAAATTATGTTCTTCTGATCTACTAGCTCCATAAAACAGAAGATTCTACAAAATAATCAAAACAACATTTAGCACAACAATTATTTACAAAATGAAAACAAAAAACAAACTTACAAAGTTAAGAAACATACAAAAGCATATGTACTGAAAAAAAATCTTTTTAGTTTTCCATTATATTTTTTCAATTCTTCAGTGTTCAAAATTGAACTCCAAGCATCCACAATATTATTGACAATATGATCATTGCCAGACAGTGATAAAATCTCCTGTTTATCAATAAAGGTTTATCCATCACTGAAAAATACATCACTTCAAAACAAGAAAAAAAACTATCAGTATATGCCAAAATAACATATAAATTCATATAACAAACATAACTTCAACTTCTTACCTGCTTAAACCAGGACTCAGTGCAAATTCAACAATCCTCCTTTTACGACTATCCATGTTCTCCATCAACTTTGGATGCCGAGAAATAAATGGAGAACGAAGGTACTTAGATTCCTTAACAGTCCTCCTTACACGACCTCCTCCACCATTTTCATTCTCAATACCATATCTCAAAACAATTTCTCCCAAATCTCGACGTAATTCATTCATCACATCTATACCGTAAGCTGACCTCCTAGGATACTTATCCCACTAAAAAACATATCACAATTAAAATCATGCATCAAAACTATAACTTCAACATGTCATATATTAAAACTAATTGTTCCAAGAATAAACACCAATTGTTCAAAGAAGAAACACCAATTGTTCAAAGAATAAACACTTACAATATTATCAATCTTCAACACTTTCTCAGACACTATATCATGCATGTACTTCATTACATAATAACCACAGCTTTTGGTATCTGTCTGAGATGGAATATTCTGCAAAATAAAATACAAACAACTTAAAAACAATAAAACAAAAATACACAAATATACATACAAATTAAACACGTACCACATGGCAAATCCATTTTACCAAAAACTTCTCATGATAAAAAGAAATAATAGATCTGCAAAACAAATTCATATATATGTCAAACTATTGCATTCAAAAAATAAAATACATTATAAAAAAGCATTTGATTATTAAACATACTCATCAACAACATATCTCCATTGATCATTTTCCAAGCCCAAACGAGATTTCAATGGATCCAAAAGAAAAACAAGTTTCCCCTCAAGATCAACGACAGTCAAAGTCCAATGATACTTGAAGAAAACAAACACATTAGTAAAACTATAATACATTATTAACCAAATAAAATAAATCATCAGTATAGACAAATAATGCATACTGTTTGTTTCGCGATATCAGATACAAACATTTGTTGCTGGACTGTTCATATCTCTCTGTCAAAAACTTGATCTTCTCCCCAATCGTATTAAGTCTTTCAAAATGATTAGTTATGTTTGGATCAACAAGGGAGAAGGTGGTATCCAATCTATCATTATTCACAATCACATCATAAAGGTGCCTGTACAAAACACACACGAAACATATAAAGTAAACATGCCATTCAAAAAAATAAAACAATATAATCACTAATACAAACATGGAATTATAGATAAAAAAAATACCTCATGTAATACAAAATTGGGCCAAACCCTATTGGAGCTAGATCAGCCAATTCACGAATATCTCTCCTTAATATAACTGCTTTCACCGGATGACCAAAAATGTAATCTTCAAACGTGGTAAAAATTGTCCTCCCATGACATAAATAATTGTTAGCCCATCTACACATATCGGCAAATTCATCTGGAACATTTCCAGGCAAAGACTCCAAGTCTATATCATCATCATCATCATCAGAATCAGACATCTCTGTCTCAATTGCATCATCGATATCACTGGTGAAAATATAAAACAACTCAAATATATAACAAAAAAAAAATTGTTCCACACATATACAAGAAAGGTTCCAAAAAACTGACCCATTTGTTCAACAAATAATAACTTACACAATTTCATCAGTACAATCAACAATCTCATCCCCTTGATCTTGATTTACACAAACTAAAGCACCAGCCCCAGAAACTATATCAGCAGCCCTACAAACAAAATAAAACATCAATTAATCCACAAATATTAATTGAGATGTTCCAAAACAAAAAACATGAATTATTCAAACATAATAAATTACATTTCAGATGAAACAGGTTGATCAGCTAAAGACTGGCTTAACAACTCAAATTGAGGAGCAGAATTCATCTTTATTTTCAACCTCAGACCTTTAGATGACCCTACTTTCCCTCTAACTTTCTTCACTACTCCTCTCTTCTTCTTCTTATTCTTCTCCTTCTCTGCTCCTCCTCTCTCTTTTTCTAAACCTTCAGCTATCTTTCTCTGTACCTGCTTGTTATATTCTTCATTAACAGCATTATATTCTTCCCAAAAGCCAGGCAGATTAAAAAAATCATTATCCTCATCAGATTCTTTAAATAATCTTCCCGAATGCTCACTTGCTGGCATTCGCTCGGAACGCTGGCTCATCCTCTCTTCCTTACTCACTATATACTTAGTAAAAATGTTTTCAACAAATGTATTCATCCGTACAGGTAAGTCATTCTCCTCAAACATATTTTCAGCTTCATCCACCAACATAAACATCTCAGTTACAGCATTAGCTAATTTCTTAGCCACTGATTTAAACCTGACAGTGAATTCATGTATTTATAAAAACACTATTTACTAATTTATCAAAACGAAACACAATCTTCTATATAAAAGAAAAACACAGATGCATAGCATGAAGTAACTGGGACAACCAGAAACTCCTTCTTGAGTATCTTCTTCTTCTCATTCTTCTACATGCTTCTTCTTCTTCTCTTCTTCTCTCTTCTTCTTCTTCTTCTTACCTTCAACATTAGGGCCTTCACATTCTACCTCTGCTTCAGATTTCACTAATCTCTTCAATACAATTCCCTTGCCAAAACCACTGCCTTTTTCCAACTTAATTCTTTCAGAGATTAGAACATTATTCCACACAGAGGTTAGTGGAAAGGAACGTGGCCTCAAATCAACCACACGTTGCAAACGATCAAAATAACATATCTACAATAAAAAAAATGAGAAAAACAAATTATAAGCAAATACATAAATTATTCAAAATAAATTCCAACATATTAAAACAATTACCAGTATAAATGGAAGAGGGCCTGTGAAAAAATATGGCTTAGAATCGTTCTGGAAAGAACGAACAGAATCTATAAGATGCTTAAAACTAAACCGGCACCAATCCAACTTCAAAATTTCAGTCACATTCATGCAACTGAATAAAAACTTATTGTACAACGTCCTATTCTTGGTTGAATGAATGCAAGAATTCCCTATTCTTGGTTGAACGAATGCAAGAATTGACAACAATAATAATGAAGTTCCAAATGAACTCATCACAAACATCCACTTCCAACAGATTTTTCAGCCTATAAAGCACATCTTTATCCTTAGGACTGCCATTATTTAGACCAAAAGACTTCCTCCAAGTCTCTAAAAAATTACACCAACTATCCCCACTGTTACTATCCGCTTCCTTAATTTCCTTTCCTCCATATGGCAGGCCATAAACACAATGGAAATCCTCTTCACTCAAATCAATCCGGTCATTACCAGGAAGAATAAAACAGCATCTGTCAGGATCGACAGAAGCCACAACCTTGCCACAAAACATTCCATTGAGCTTCCCAATATCCAGACACAAAAAACCACCAAACCCTATCTTCCTAATGGCAGCTTTGTGTGTCTCTGGCATAGTTTTAACAAACTTAATAAATGCTGTTGGACGCACCCTCTGATTCAATACTACACCAGATAAATCTTGCTCCATAACAGAATAGCAACTATCCTTCTTCACAATCCTTCTTTCACAATCACGGTTCACAGATCTAGAAGAACCAACTCCTTTCACAACCTCAACCTTATTCCTCTTCAATCTAGAACCACCAGATACTTTCACAACCTTAACCTTCTTCATCTTCAACCTAGAAGAACCATCTCCATTCAAATTAACTCCAACTTTTCTTTTCTTTCCAACACAACCAGAAACAACATATTCATCATCTGCTCGTTCTTCAGATGGTGTACTCGCACTGATAACAAAATCAGGATCATTCATATTATCACGAGAATCAGAAGAACTTTCATCGGCATTAGAACAACTTTCTACATCCTTCAAAGCATCAGAAGAACTTTCATCAACAGGAACACCAATATTTGATGACTTTTTCTTCAAAGCATGAGATTTCTTCACAAATCTCTGTTTACTTCCTTCATCACTATTCTTTTCAAAGACCCTTGAAACATAACAAATAACAAAATTAACAACAATACTGGATCAACAAAATACATATATAGTTACAAACGAACTTATAAATTGTTCCAAACGAATACATATATTGTTCCAAACGAATACATAAATTGTTCGAAACGAATACATATATAGTGCCATACAAAAACATATATTGTTCCAAAAGAATGCATATATTGTTCCATAAAAACATAAGTAACAAAATAGTACCTGTCGTCATCATCTCCCATATAATCAGAGTTTATAGCATCAAACAACGCAGGATCAATAACATTCTCATGCAAACAATCTTTCCTACTAGAAGTAGCTTTACACATTCTGATATATACTGAAAAACAATAAAAAAACACATATACAAGTCAAAAAACTAACAAATTATAGACGGAAAGAATGAAAAAATAAAATGAAATGCCGTTGAAACCCTAAAAAATAAGAAACAAAACAAAAACAAAATACAAAACCTAAACAGAACATATAAACAAAAAAACTAAGAACATGCATAACACAATATCTAAAATGAACAAAGAAAACACAGAGGAACTCACCGATATCTTCAAAAATACACAAAAAGAGAGCCGAACCTACCGATAAAGTAAAAAATATAGGAAATCAGAGCCATAAATGGAACAAAATATTCAAAAAAAAAATGAAGGGAAATGAACAAACAACAAACATAAATACGATGAAAACATACAGGAACTCACCGATATCTTCCAAAAAACACAAAATGAGAGACGGAACAAAGAAATCGAACCAAAAAATCAACAAAAAAACGATCGGAAATGAAACGACGCTATCAGAAAAAGGAGAGAAATATTAGAGAATCACCGGAGAAGAAAGAACGAGAAAAATATAGGAGATTACAAATATACCCCTAACTTATAACTATTTATATTAAGCGCGTAAAATTACAAATATACCCCTCTGTTTTTTACATAATTACTAAAAAGCCACTGTTGTCACACAATAAGCCTTGTCACACCATAAGGAATGTGTCACACCTGATCTCTCCTCTATATGGTAGTTACTAATTAGTTTTATATATGGTATTCATCAAGTATCATTTTAAAAAATTATATATTAAAACCAAAGAACTGAAGGAAACTGAAATATTCAATTCGGTTCAGTTCGGTTTATTCTCTTAACTCGGTTCAGCCTATTCGTTAAATCCATCCTTGCAATTCTGAGGATTTGATTGTCGGGATTGATTTCAATGACATGGTACTTGAGATTCATGATAATCATAGTTGCTATTTGTCCCTGACAATGAATCCTGAAGCCTGGTTGCCCACAGTATTCAGGCTGCCCATTTCCCCAAAATGGATATCTTATACTTTTTATGTTTCCATAGCTAAAAGATGCAGGCTTGTAATACCGCTTGTCATCACTATAAGCATTGCTAGGTATGTATAATATTGAAATGAAGAGGAAGAGGATGATCAATAAGGAGAAAGGGGAAGAAGATTGGAAAGAAACAGGTTTCATTTAGAAATTTCTGGGCATATGTAAATGAAAGTAGTTAGCAAAAAATCAAAGTTCCAACTATGCTGCTTTTGCCAAATTGAAGTTTGACTTGGGAACACATATACCATCTCCGAACCACATACATTGGTTAGTAATATTATCAAAGCTAAATACTATCCTGTAGGAACTTTTCTTAATTCCAAACTGGACACTAATCCTAGTTACGTTTGGAGTAGTGTGTGGAGAACAGTGAAACTGCTTGAATCTGGCGTTCGTTGGAGAATCGGGAATGGGAGAGGGATTTCAATTTGGAAGGACCCCTGGGTTAGCTCAATGAGGAACTTCCAAATTGTTACACCAACGGTAGAAGGTCACAAGAAAGATGTGGTAGCCAACCTTTTCATCCCCGACACTCGAATTTGGGACCGTGGAAAACTGGCGTCTTTCTTTTTAGAGGATGAAGCACGGGCGATAGGAAATATGACAATCCCGTCCAGGCAAGTTCAAGACCGCCTGATATGGAGTTTCACCAAAAATGGTCATTATTCGAGTAAATCCGTGTACCAGGCACTATCATAAGCCCTTGTTTGGAAGGAGGTTAATGGGAGTAAATGGAAGTAATGGAAGGTTAAGTATTAAATTAACCTTGTTTGGGAGTTATTTTTTAAGAGTAAATGGAGGTTAATTGTCACGTCCGTGTCCAAAATTTTAGAGCATGTCATTATTGTGTTTCAACTAAAATTAGGTGTAAATTAAAAGTTTTTGATAAGTTTATAAAAAAAAAATTAAAATTATAAAATCTCTTTGGATAATTATTTATGAAAGGAAATGTAATTTTATTTTTATAAAAAAAAAACGAAATTGCCAAAAGTTTATATTCAATTAGTAGTTGATATTCTAACCCATTTCAAATGTTATTTTAATAAAAATAAATAAATAAATAAATAAATATATATATATATATATATATATATATATAAGTTTAATAATTAGATTAAAGATGCATAGGTTGATTTTTGATAAAATTAAAATGTTTCATACATAGTTATTTGAGAAATATATCACATACCTAAAATATACATTATTATATTCATACATCTATTTTTGTGAAAATAGGTGGCATATTATGTGTCATGCATGCATTTTGTTACAAAACACTTGTCATGTATAGAATTTAAAATAAAACATATGTCTTACATCATGTTATTTTGTTGTACACATGGTCTTTTACTTGTTGTAATATTGTCATATGGCATATAAATTTTTAATGGACAAATTTTTATTTTGCTTACATTCCTATATAAATAGCATATGAATCCTAGGATGAGTTATTCTCTTTTTATGTATACTTAGATTAAAGAGAATGGTATTATGATATCAAATGGAAATAAAATGTTTTTGAGTGTTTTATATATAACCATTTAAAATAAAATGTTATTTTAAAATGTTATTTTGTTTTTGAGTTAAAGTATGAGAAATAAAAGAGAGATGTAATATATTTTTATGAACAAAATGTTTTCTTCCATTAATTATAAAAAGAGAAGAAGGAAAGGGAAGATTAGGATTTTCTTAAAAAATAAAGTGTTTGGAGCATAATGTTTTTCATTTTGAAAGGAAATTTTAAAGAAAGACGAAATTGAATTTTGATTAAAGGACTTACTACTTTTATGAGTTTTGATTAATTATTATTTTCATAAAAGAGATTGAATTTTGATATTGAGTTTTGGTTAAATAACACTTACTATGTTTATCGTTTAATAAACATATTACTATCATGAGTTTTGAAGTCGATTCCTTATTTAAGGATACTTATTACCTACTATTTTTCATGACTTTCGATTTCAATTCCTTATTAAATAAATAAGAACAATGAAAATCTTGAATTAGAATAAAGAGTCTCGTGTGGACAGTTTAGAATTTGTAACGGTTACGAGGTAATGTTTAATATTATTTTCTTTTTAATAGGGTTCTAGTTATATAGTTACATAGACAATTAATTAGTTACATAGACAATTAATTAGAGGTTTCAGTCAGGGAAAGAATTAACACTAGTTAATTATGGCAAATTGCCATAGTCTAAACCTCTATATATAGCAAAACAAAAATAATATAAAGAAATTGATAGTAAAAATTTGTACGGATAGACTCCTAGCAATGTCACGAGTCTAACTGAACTTTCGGTCAGAATTAACGACACTAGTTTAGTGTTACAGATTACATTTCGGTGACAAATGTAAATGGTCTGATAAAAGTGTTTGATGTAAAATTTAGTTTTATATAATAATTAAGTGATGTTAATTTGTCAAATTAAAATAAGTTATAAATTAAAAGGACTAATACCGATATTTGCCAATTAGAGTCGGTATAAAGAAAAATAGTAGAATATGACACCGCAACGAGTCTAACGATATATTCGGTTTAAAATATTTATACCGGTTTAGTATTACACATAGCTATTCCGGATAAAAATAAGTTATGAAAGTAATTAATTTAAAATCTATTTAAGTTTATATATATTTGAGTGATTTAAATCCTTGGAATTGTGAACTTATGATTTTTATGGAAATATATTATTTAAATTATTTATTTTTGATTTTAATTGTAAAATGATGAATTTGAAGTATAATTTCATATTTGTGGTATTAACTTTATTGGATTTAAGAAAATTAACTCGATGTGAATGGTTTTTGGATTGAGAAAGTTCAATTGAGAATATTATGATAATGATTTTTTTATATATATATCCATCTAGAGTAATCCGGACCGGTAGTTTTATATTTGAAGTCCATGTTCAGTGAGAGACATGACCTGTGTACACAGTTGAAAGATCTATCGAGTATGACAAAGAAGTGTTGAGTAAGACCATGCGGGATAGGCAAAATTATGAGATATCTCGGTTCTATTGTGGGGATTGATACGTAAGGGGAGAAACTCTAGGATGGATATAATGTTTAGTTTGTTGATTACGAATTTGGTTTGCTAAAATGTTTATTTGGTTACAAATTGGTTTGATAACCCGTTTATTTGGTTACGAACTCGTTGAGGGACATGACCTGTGGTTTTATATCTAGAGTAATCCGGACCGGTGGTTTTATATTTGAAGTCCATGTTCAGTGAGGGACATGACCTATGTACACAGTTGAAAGACCTATCGAGTATGGCAAAGAAGTGTTGAGTAAGACCATGCGGGATAGGCAAAATTATGAGATATCTCGGTTCTATTGTGGGGATTGATACGTAAGGGGAGAAACTCTAGGATGGATATAATGTTTAGTTTGTTGATTACGAATTTGGTTTGCTAAAACGTTTATTTGGTTACAAATTGGTTTGATAACCCGTTTATTTGGTTACGAACTCGTTTAATAAAGAGTTTATTTGATTATGAGCCATATTTGATAAACATTTTATTTGATTACGGTTTATTTTGTTAATTCGAAAATATCGATATTTATTTGTGAATTGATTTCATTTGTGAATTGATTTCATTTGTGATACGAGTTGATTTGATAAAGTGATTTGGGAACTTAAAAGTTTATCGGTTTTGATCAAATATTTATGTATATCTTTTATAAAATATATTTACATTTTAAGAGGATTATATTATATGAATTATCATAAATTCGAGATACTAAATATTAATTCATGCTCAATAATTTTATTGTGAACAAGAATAAAATTATATAATAATAAAGTGAAATATACAATTAAATGATTAATGAGTCAAACAAGATGTGAATAATTAAAGAAGCTTTTTGTGGATGACTGGGATAAACTTAGCTGCTCGGCTCTCCCTCAGCACCATTCCGACCGCAGCCCTTTGTTGTTCTCTTGCACTTCAGGTGTAATCAGAAAATGCCGATTCCGCTATCTTTCTATGTGGAATACGCATGAGTCCCTAAGAAATGTGGTAGCCGAGCTCTGGAACAGCATTCAGATCTCCCTCCCTCCTGCGCAATTGTTCTGTTTCAAACTCAAATCTCTGCGCCAGAAGTTACGTATTTGGAATAGAGAGGTGTTCGGCCGGGTGGAAGTTAATATTGATAACGCTAAGGCCTCTCTCGAGCTGATACAAAAAGAAATTGTGGATCAAGGGTTGAATGAGAATAATCGCGCTTCTGAAGAAGAGGCTCAGCGGGATTTAGACCTTCAATTGTACAGGCAAGAACTGTTACTTCGGGATAAAAGCCGGGTGAAATGGTTGGCTGCTGGGGACCGTAATTCCACTTTCTTTCACCGTTGTGCTAAAGTAAAAAAGGTTCAAGCTCACCTCCAATCTCTCTCTATTGATGGTACTCTCACCAGGGATGAGGATGCGATCTCCTTGCATGTAATCGACTACTTCACGAAATTATTTACAGGTAGCGTCACCCCTGTTAGTCTTGACGTGGTCGCAGAAGTGATCCCGGGTTCTGTTTCTGATACAGACAATGAAACCCTTACTAAGACTCCCTCGAATGAAGAAATCAAGGCCGCTGTTTTCCATCTGAGCAGTGACAGTTCGCCGGGGCCAGACGATTTTAGCGGTTCTTTTTACCGCGATTTCTGGGATATCATTTGCCTTGATGTTTGCAAAATGGTCCAAAGCTTCTTCTCCTCAGGCTACATGCTCCCGGGTTTAAATTCCAGTATCATGACTCTATTACCTAAAACCGCTGGAGCCAATGTGATCAGTCAATTTCGTCCTATTGTTATGGGCAACTTCAGTTACAAGATTATCTCTAAGATTCTGTCTGATAGACTGGCACCTGTTGCTGCAAAAATAGTGTCAGATAATCAATTCGGGTTCATTCAGGGAAGAAGGATTCATCACTGTATTGCAGCAGCTTCTGAAGGAGTGAACCTGTTGAGAAAAAACTGCTTTGGGGGTAATATGGCTCTAAAAATTGACATCAGGAAAGCTTTTGACACCCTTAATTGGAATTTCCTCCTGGGTGTTCTTGAAGCTTTTGGCTTCTCTCTTCAGTTCCGAAGTTGGATTTTGGAGATCCTCAGATCCTCTCGAATCTCAATTATGCTTGGTGGAAGTCCTAAGGGATATTTCGGCTGTTCGTGTGGGGTCCGTCAGGGCGATCCGCTTTCCCCGATTCTTTTTGGAATTGCAGAGGACTTTTTTAGCAGATGGATTTCTAAATTGGAAAGGGAGGGAAGATTTAAACCCATGATTTACACTAGCCAATCCAGTTTCCCTTCTCATCTGCTCTACGCAGACGATATGTTGGTTTTTGGCCAGGCTTCTTTGCAAAATATGAGGTGTATCAAGGATTTGTTCGATTTCTATGCTTCTATTTCGGGACAGGAGGTCAATTGGGATAAATCGGAAGCATTTTTCAGTAATTCAATTCCGGTGAATCGACGGCTGAGATTGGCTAGGGTTTTGGGTATCCGTATTGCTAGCCTACCTTTCAACTATCTGGGGGTGCCGCTCTTTCAAGGGGGCCCTCGCGCTAGGTTTCTGCAGCCCCTTGCTGATCGGTTCCTTGAGAAGTTCAGCCTTTGGAAGGGTCAATCTCTGTCTATGGCGGGCCGACTTATCCTAATTAAATCAGCAATGACTGGAGCTTTAGTGCATTCTTTTCTGATTTACAGGTGTCCTTCTTCTTTGCTGGCGAAGATTAATAAAGCAGTCCGCAATTTCCTTTGGACCGGTGATAGAGATACCCGCAAAATTGTCTCGATGCCCTAGTCTACCTGCTGTTTATCTATGGCTAGTGGAGGCTTGGGAATAAAAGATTATGGTCTTTTTAATTTCACTCTTATTGGGAAGTTCAGCTGGGAGTTACTTCTCCGAAAACTATTTATCCCTAAACTCCTCTGTCTGCGGTTTCTGGCCCCTTTTGGTCTCTCCAAGAGGTATGTCTCTGCAAGGCCAATATTTGAGAAAATTAAAAAGGAGGTTTTTTGGTGGTTTGGGGATCACTCTATTCTTAATTTTTGGACGGACGAGTGGATCAATCCTTCCGTGGCAAATCAGCTTCATATTCCGCTGCGTAATCAGAATTCTCTTTATGACCCGGTGCAGAAATTCAGAAATGGTAATGAGTGGATTAACATTGAACATCTACCGGTTATGGTGCAGCAGAACATTCAGCAGGTTTATCAAGGAAAAGATTTTGGAGATGTCTGCATCTGGACCAAAACGGATTCTGGCATCCTCACTGCTCGCAAATTCTATGAGACGCTCTGCCCGTCGGAACCTGTTATTTGGCACCGATTTATTTGGAAGCTATTCCTCCCCGTCGATCACTGGCATGCTGGTTGTTAATCCAGCGAAAACTTGCTTCTCAGGTCCATCTTCAGCGACGAGGTTATGCACTCGCTTCTCATTGTGAGCTTTGCAAATCGGATATTGAAAGCCTGGACCACTTGTTCGTTAATTGCTGCATCGCTAGGCATTTGTGGTTATTTGTTTTTGACCTATTCTCTGTTATGATGCCTCCTGCTGCTACTTTCCCTGATCTTTTCAATAGAGTTTGCGAGTTGAGGATCCGTAACCAGGTTAGAAGAATTTGGCAAGGGGCTGTGGTTTCCTGTGTTTGGTTTATTTGGCATATTAGAAATATGGCCATTTTTGAAGAGGAGCTTCCTTCAATCCAAACGTTAAAGCTCAATTTGCTTCACTTTATACGCGAGCTCGAATCGGGAGCAGGTTTTCGTACAAGGCCTCCACCAGAGCCAAATTTTACTATTGTCAGATGGCTTCTGCCTCCCACTGGCTGGGCCAAAGTGAACACCGACGGGGCTGCCTCTGGATCCCCTGGAATGGCAGGAGCAGGGGGGTGTTCCGGAATTCGAGAGGATTCGTGATGGGCTGCTTTGCGTTCAATATCCCGGACTCCTATGCTCACATTGCAGAATTGAAAGCAATTATCTTTGCCATTGAGTCAGCTAGGGAGAGGGAATGGACTAATCTTTGGATTGAGTCTGATTCTTCTTATGCAATATCAATGTTTAGAAGCAAATCTAATAATGTTCCTTGGATAATCCGACAGGATTGGCTCCGTTGTCTTGAGCTCTGTGCATTGATGAATTGTCGGATTTCTCACATTTATAGAGAAGGAAATCAAGCTGCAGATAGCCTTGCAAACTTCGGAAAAAATTCGACAGCGCAGCCCCGCCTTTTTGCAATTCTTTTATTTTTTGATGATCTCTGTAATATAGCTCATGTTCGTTTTCATTAACTCTCTCTCTCTGTAGTTCTTTCTATTCTTTAATAATATTCGGGTTGGCTGAGGTTTCCGGAGGTGCCGACCTAGTTGGGATGTCTGGACCCTCAGCCGCATCCCAGCCTTTTATTCAAAAAAAGATGTGAATAATTAAAGAGAACTACCTAATTTAAGAGAACTACCTAAAATAGGTAGAACTACGTGGCTTTGATTCCCGATTTAAAGATTTAAAACGTTCGGGATACGTAGGAAGCTTGATAGAATTATCGAGTTCAAGCCAAATAATAAATAAAATTTTAGATAGTCCGAATAAATTTTTATTGAATAGAAAATAGGTTCGTCTTTCAGACTCGTTATCCGGTTTTCCATTCATACCCGATGCTGTTTAGGGTCGGGTGTGACATTAATGGGGTTAAATCTTTACTTCCTCTAACCTCCAAACTCTAACCTCCAAATTGGAGGTTAATGGGAGTAACGTAAACTTTTTTAAAATTTCTTATCTATGAAGAGTAAATTTAACATTTCTTCCCCTCCAAATTTAAACTCTCAAACGAAGTTAAACATTTAACCTCGTTTACATCCTATAAACTCCTAAACAAGGTTAATTTTTAACTTTCCTTACCATGACTTCCCTTGCTAAAGAAACCGGGGAGGTACCAAACACAAATGATGGGTGGGTCTATGGAAGTTAGTAGTTCTGCCAAAGATCAGAAAGTTTCTCTGGAAAATCTGCTCGTAATGCATCTTGTCACGCTACATACTGACGATGAAGAGGGTATAGATTCCAATACATTGTCTGATTTGTGAGGTGGACGTCGAACATGATTATCATCTATTCATCGGTTGCAGTTATGCCAAAGAATGCTAGAATTTTACCGACATTGACACGACAGTTTTCGGATCGGAGTACTTGCATGAGAGCCTAGTACAGATGTTCGCGAAATAGACTGCAGAATTTTCAACCAGAGTAGCATTAACACTGCGGACAATCTGAACTCAACGCCACTCACTCGTATGGGAGACAAAGATTCTGCCATCGACGCAGGCGATGCGGCTGTCCAAACGTTTCTTAGAAAATTGGCAGCAAAGCCGTGGAAGATCTGATATGAATCGTGAACGGCAATATGGGGTTGCAGTAAAATGGTCTCGTCCAGACCAAGGATGGGTAAAATGCAATGTGAATGGGGCTTTATTTCAGCAGAATGATAAAAGTGGAGCGGGCTATTATTAGGAGTTCTAATGGCTCATTCATGGGGTGCCATAGCCGGTTACTATCGTTCTGTCCTACTGCCAGAATTGTCGAAGCATTGGCGCTAAGATCGGCACTGGAGTGGGTCATCGAGCTACACTGCACCAACGCCATATTAGAATGTGATGCCAAAGAAGTGGTGAATATCATCAATTCACCGGAGGAGGACTGGTCAGAATTTGAAATCGTTATTTAAGACTGCAAGGTTCTTTTAAATATCAGACCCGAGTATAGGGTAACCTTTTCACCTCGTTTAGCGAATAAGGATGCCAATACTATGGCATGACAGGCTCTATCACAGGCTAGCGTTTTCTATTCTTTTTCGATCCTTAGTTGGTTGGAGGATCTGATTTGTAATGATTTGATTGATTCAATTGAATCGAAATGATTCTTCTTAAAAAAATGGTTTTGCATTATCCCTGTTAACCCATGAATGGATCTAGAGGGAGGCTTAAGCACCCAGTGGTCACCAGAAAATGTTAAAAATTCTATGGAAATTATATATGAGTTTTAGTTTTTTTTAATATAAAAACACAAAAAATATCTATTTAGTACCAATAAAATACGAGAGACACGGTGAATTCTAGATCCGTCAGTAGATTAACGTACTCATTGCATCAAAACAATTGGAAGAGAAAAAACCAAGTGGAAAGAAGGGAAAGAAGTGACTACCACGGACCCAAATTCCAAGTTGTTTCTATGATGATAGATGAGTTGGTTGACAAGAACAATTAAGAGAAGTAACAATAAATAACAAACAGGAAGTACTAAACGATATTTGACCAAGACTTTCGGTACAAGAAGATGATAAACGTAAAACCATATCATAAATGATGTCAAGACTTTTTAAACAATGTTACAATAGATCAAATTTAATTATATATTGCAACACATTAAAGGCAACGCATGTATGTTTCGTTGCCACTGATCATTTATGATGTAGTGTTTTCTTTTTCCAGTTTGTTTTGTACATATATAGCAATATTTAGCTTCATTGAATTGTTAAGGCAGATATTAATGTCTGTGGTACAAAAACAAAGGAACTGAGATCATCAAACTGTAGATGTGGTAAAAGAATATGTTGACAATGGAAATGGTGGAGGAGGAGATGAAGAAGAAAGGAAAGGCTTTGGTGGAATACTGAGGTTTTGAGTGCTTCCTCTTAACATATCTATGACATTACTCATTGTTGGTCTCTCTAATGGATTTGTCTGAATGCACCATAACCCAATCAATTTCAATTTCCTCACAATTTCACCCTCTTTGTCTTCTTCCCGAATAGCTTCATTCTCCAACTCAAGACTCTTATATATCCAACTTGGAAAATACATCTCACTAGAATTACTTCCTCCAACTTCTTCATCTTTCTTTCTAACTCCTACTATTTCTAGAATCATCATTCCATAACTATAAACATCTGACTTTGATGAAACTTGCCCAAAATTTCTGCTGAAAACCTCTGGTGCTATATACCCAATGGTCCCTCTAGCTTCTAACATGGATACTATACTTTCTTTCGCAGCGCATAACTTGGCTAGTCCGAAATCTGATATTTTTGGACTAAGCTTTTCATCAAGAAGAACATTATGAGGCTTTATATCAAAATGCACAATCCTTGTGTTGCATCCTCTATGTAAATACTCAAGTCCTTGTGCTATGCCAATTGCAATTTCTTCAATAATTTCCCATCCTAAATGTTGATCACTGTTGAGTGTAGTTTTATCGCATATGAACTTGTCAAGTGATCCATTGGGCATAAACTCATAAATCAAAGCTCTTTTCTGACCCTCCAAGCAGAAACCTAGAAGAGAAACAATATTAAAATGAGAAGTTCTACTAATTGCAGCAACTTCATTTATGAAGTCTTGCCCTAATTCTTCTTTTGACACGTTCAACATTTTGACTGCTACAAGGCGACAGTCCAATAGCTTTCCTTTGTAAACGCTTCCATAGCCGCCTTGGCCAAGCTTTTCTTTGAATGAATTGGTCATTTTTTTCACTTGTGAATAGCTGTACCTTTTTACAGCTAAAGGTCCATGGTTTTCAAGAAATGCTTCAAAATCTTGATTCTTCCTTAAGAAGCATCGGGCTATTTGTCGGTTCCTCATGAAAAGACTAATGAAGAATACCCCAACCAATGCCATTGCAACTGGAAAATGATTAATAAAACAGTAAGGACACCCAAAAAAGTTTAAATTAAGCACCCACAGACATTGGAGGACCCCTATCACTGAATCGTGGATCCATCACAGGGTAGATGCCTTGGAGTTGTAATACTTTACTGTATTTACCAATTGAATGCCATTTTACTGTGATAGTCTACTGATAGATATGTAGCATGTGCTAGAAATCATTCTAAACTAGCAATACTATTTGGCATCTTAAGAAAGGCGCTTGGTTTAAAAAAAGGCTTGAGCTTGGCCATATAAATGGCAAGATTGGATCAAGTTTGATATAAATTTGATGTTTTCTAGGTAATGCGATGCATATTGCTGGTATGTTTTGTTAATAGTATTGAAGAATTACTCTGGTCATTTCCAGAGTCAATTGTCTTTGGCAATGTATCTGTTGTTCTTGATATCAGTTGGGATGCCCTACGTTTGTTTGTAAATTGTTTTTGATAATCATGCAACTGATATCTAAATAATTGTTCTTCTTGTTTCCTCAAATTTTGTTTTTCCTTATAAGCCTTTGAAGGAAGGGATTCAAGGTTGACATCAATTGTCACTTTGGCTTCATCACTTGACTTCAGACCTTCAAAATCATCACTGAAGCTGCTCTTACCAGTGGCAAGTGAACTGACATTTAATAATACCAACTTATTACACTTCTAATTAATATTGCTGCAAACAGAAAGAATCAATAGCTGATTTTTAATTGATAATTCCCACAGGCAGAACCTGCAAAGACGCTCAATTTTCCTATTATTCCAGTTGGAGCATTGGTGGCAGCTGCTCGCCCCTATTCATCTAGACCTCCTAATGTCCTACCTTGGTTGAATTCCCAAATTTCTGCTCCAGGCATGATGCATCCACAATTGTTTGAAAAGCTTATTGCAAAAAACTTTTGTAAGTACTGATTGAAATGCCTTTGTATTAATTAATGGGTAAATAATTTATTAGTCCCCACCTTTTTACGTAACACACTGTTCGAAAAGGTTAACAGTGACAAAGGATAGGGACCTTATAATGTGTTTTCCAAAATAGGGGGATTAAATAGTGTGTTAGGTAAAAAGGAGAGGACTAATAAATTATTTACCCTTAATGCAACAATTATTTGAGTGTAAATGGTAATATGTTTGTGATTCCTAGCCAAATTTGAACTGAGTCCTCCAATAAGTACGACACCTTTATAGCAATTTGGAAATCGACTAATCATTTGTAATTTGGTGGGAGACATATAGTATTTCATTTCACAGGTTGCTGCTAGTAAAGAAACTTTTTTCTTAAATCTATTTTGCCTGAAAAGACAGTCTTTACATTGATTCTTGTATTTACTTACCCCATTGGCAAGGTGAGACAATTGTAACTACTATTACAACACCAATTTTTCGTTTGCAACTATTTTCATCCTATATTTCATCAAATCCCTTTTTATTGATGGATATTAGGGTATATAGCCATTAAGAATTACTATGATGTTTAAATACAGTGAAGAGGTCTTTTGTCTGCTCTAAAATTTGGTGTTTTAGCTATTGTGGAAACTAAAATGTCATCGTGACCAGAATACTGCTCTTAGTAGCAGAGAAATGCTACTGGAAGCAGTAATGGTTCTTTTCTCACTTGTTTTAAATTTTCCTCATGCTCCACACTATTCTTTGGATTAGCTCTTATTAGCTGGTGCGAACTTTGTTTTTCTTCTCAACTTTTATCATCATGACTGAATTCAGAGAACTGGATGGCAGCATCTTACTGTGGCTCTGTTGCTGAACTGCAGGGGGGGGACTAGTTGTAAGAGTATAATTCTCTGTGTTTGATATTGATATGAAGTGTGGTATTTATACAGAATACAGTTCACTTTGTAGTGAACAACTATAGTCAATAACTTAACCTATATTCTAGGCTAGAGATACGTAACAGAATGATACAGATAAATAACAACTAAATACATAGTCTAATACACCCCCGTAGTCGAAGGGTTCGGAGGACGAACATTGAGACTATTGCGAAAATCTTCAAATAGTGTTGAGGGAAGGCCTTTGGTGAAGATGTCAGCGATTTGATAGCAAGAGGACACGTGGAGGACACGGACTTCTCCTTTTGCAACGCGTTCTCGGACAAAGTGAATGTCCATTTCAACATGCTTAGTGCGGTGATGCTGAACCGGGTTGCCTGTGAGATACACGGCGCTGATATTGTCACAGTACACTATTGAGGATTTCTGAATCGGACAGCCAAGTTCTAAAAGCAGATTGCGTATCCAGCACGTTTCTGACACGACGTTGGCAACGCCGCGATATTCGGCCTCTGCGCTGGATCGGGACAGTGTTGGCTGTCGTTTTGCGGACAAAGAGATTAGATTATCCCCTAAGAAGACACAGTAGCCTGATGTTGATCGGCGAGTGTCGGGACAGCCTGCCCAATCGGCATCTGTGTAGGAGACCAATTGACTAGGAGATGATGCTAGAAGTGTGAGGCCAAAGTCAAGGGTGCCCTGAACATACCTGAGGATGCGTTTAAGAGCAGCCATATGTGTTGTTTTTGGGTTGTGCATGAACAAGCATATCTGTTGAACTGCATATGAAATATCAGGTCGGGTAAGGGTGAGATATTGAAGAGCACCAGCCAATCTTCTGTATTCGGTAGGGTCATGGTAAGCCGAACTAGAAGAGATACTGAGCTTTTGTTTGGTGTCAACTGGAGTGGTAGCCGGATTGCATGAGCTGAGTCCTGCTTTTGCAATTATTTCAGAAGCATACTTCCGTTGAGATAGGAAGAGAGAACCAGGAGAGTGAGTTACTGAGATACCCAAAAAATAGTTCAGAGGGCCCAAATCCTTCATTGCAAATTCGGAGCTCAATTGTGACATTACTGAAGCCTGAAGTGTGTCAGAAGAGGTAATTAGCACTATATCGTCGACATACAGAAGTATGTATGCCGTATCAGAGCCTTGTTTGTAGACAAATAATGAGCTGTCAGAGATGCTATTAGAGAAACCGATTTTTATGACAAAATTAGCAATCCGCTGATACCAGGCCCGAGGTGCCTGCTTGAGCCCGTATAATGATTTCTGGAGCAGACATACATGATCCGGATACCTGGAATCCCGGAATCCTAGCGGCTGGTGCATGTAAACGGTTTCAGTGAGATCCCCATGCAGAAAAGCATTTTTGACGTCTAATTGCCGAATTTTCCAATGTTTGGACAGTGCTATGCTCAGGACAGCACGAATAGTGGCCGGTTTAACCACATGGCTAAATGTTTCACCACAATCAACTCTTGCCAACTGTCCGGAACCATTCCCAACCAATCTTGCTTTGTATTGCTCAAAGTAGCCATCTGATTTTGTTTTGTGCCTGAAAATCCACCAACTACGAATAATATTAGCACATTTTGGACGGGGTACAAGTACCCACGTCTTATTTGCAATAAGAGCCTCAAATTCATCAGTCATGGCTTGTACCCAGTTTGGATCACTTAATGCAAGAGAAGGTGTTTTGGGAAGCGGAGATATGGTAGGTTTTGTTAAGGCAGACAGATTTAGCATTCTACGAGGTTTATGGATGCCATGTTGAGCTCTCGTGGCCATTTTGTGAGTGCTGAGGACTGGTACTTGAGGAGGAGAGGTAGAAGTATCAGAAGAAGTGTGTGAAGTGGTAGAAGAGAGATTAGGGGACGAGACAGACGCGGAGGACTGCGTTTGCACTGTGCGCGCAGACGGGGACGCGGACGGACTGGAATTAGACGACAGGACGGGAGACGACTCGAACGACCTGTTCGGACTGGACGGAATAGCAGACGACACGGACGAACAGACACGACTCGATTGGGATAGGATGACGTGGACGACTCGATTGGACTAGATGGGGTAGCGGGTGATGCGGATTGCGATACCGACGCAACAGAATTAGAGGACGCGACATTGATAACAGAATTGGGACTGGGAGTGTAAGTTCGAATTTGGACAGCAGGGAGGAAGGTATCGTCTGATTCGGCAGAAGTTTGGGAAGGTGATGCGCGATTAAGAGGCGTGGTTGAAAATGGTAGGGTTGATTCGTCAAAAATGACATGACGGGATATGATTATTTTGTTTCTAGATATGTCCAGACACTTATATCCTCTATGATTAGATGGATACCCTAAGAAAACACATGGAGAAGATCGAGACTCAAGCTTATTTCGTGTTTGGGATGGGATGAGAGGGAAGCACAGACATCCGAAGACACGCAAGTGGGAATAGGTGGGTTCTTGTTTATACAGAATTTTGGTGGGTGATTGGTATCCTAGAACTTTGTGAGGATATATATTTAGGAGATACGTTGCTAATTCGAGAGCATGTTGCCAAAATTTAAGAGGAATAGAAGCATGATGCATGACTGTTCTAATCAAATTGTTAATGGTGCGTATGGTGCGTTCGGATTTCCCATTTTGAGGTGAGGTATATGGACAAGAGAACCGAAATTGCATTCCGTTTGTTTGACAAAATTGTTTAAAGGAATTATTATTGAATTCACCCCATTGTCACACTGAAAAACTTTAATTTCTCTTTCAAATTGAGTTCGAACATATGACCGAAAAATAAGAAAACCAGAATAGACTTGAGATTTGTGGGCTAACGGAAATGTCCAAAGAAAATTGGTATACGAATCTAAAAACAGAACATAAAAACGATGACCACCCGAGCTAAGGACGGGTGAAGTCCAAATATCACTATGAATTAAATCGAAAGGCATACAAGCAAAATTGTTGGAGGACTGAAAAGGTAATTTTACCTGTTTTCCATTAATACATGAAGAACAAACGTAAGAATCCTTAACTTTATTACAGGAAATCAACTTATTATTGAGTAGGGCGTTCAAAACATGAAGCCCTGGATGTCCTAATCTATTGTGCCAAACGGCGGACGACAAAGCAGTAAAGACAGAATGAGAGGACGCGGAATTGTGGGAGCTAGAGGTGACTGGATAGAGGGCGCCAGAACTCTTACATCTCATGATAATAGTGCCCGTCCGTAAATCCTTCACAGAAAAACTCAAAGGATCAAATTCCACAGAAACTTGGTTATCTTTAGTAAATTGACGGACAAAAATGAGATTTTTGATAAGATGAGGTGCATGCAAGACATTGGTTAACTTTAAACGGTGATGACTGGAATTTAGATATGCATTACCAGATCCACAAACAGGCATACAATGACCATTACCAACAATTATATTTTCATTGAGGTTCGAATTGAAATAAGAAGTGAGTGTACCTTTGTCAGTAGTCATGTGGGAAGTAGCTCCTGTGTCCATGTGCCATTGATCAGGAGGTGGAGCAAGTGTCATGGTGTGCATAGCTTCTGTAATATCGGTAGGTACATAGGATGGTGATTCCATATGAAGGTGTGCCTGCTGCATGGGAGGACGAGGTCCTAGAATACCAGATTGTGACGGCTGCCTGCCTGAAGTAGGATAAGGGCATGGAGGAGTAGCCCATTGTTGCGGTGGTGCCCATGGGTAGGTATATCCCCAAGGAGGAAGGGCAGAAGGTCGATAGTGCGGTGGCTGAGACGACCTAGAGTGATACCGACCGCCTCTGCCGCGATTTGACCGACCACCATGTCTGCCGCCGCGGTAGGAGGAGGATCCGCGATAGTGCGCAGGTCGCGGTGAGTGGTGCGACGGCGCAGCCATAGTTTCAGCGGACGACACGGTCAATGCAACTGATTCAGATTGAGCAGGATTCTTGCGGGCACGGGCTGTTTCTTCCAGAATCAGCATAGACCTGGCTCTCTGAAATGATGGAAGTGGATCCGCATGTCTGATTTGAGTACCAACGGTGTCATAGGCCTCAGACAGACCTGATATAAGTTGTAACACCATCTGATCATTGGTAACCGGACAATCCACATTTGATAATTGATCAGACAAGGATTTGAGATGCTGACAGTAGGCTGAGATGTCAGAAAAGTCACTAAGTTTGGTTTTGGAGAACTCTTGCTGAAGAAATAGAGCCCGGGAATTCTTGTTATCTGAAAAAATTTCCTGTAGACGATTCCAGGCCCTGGCGGCTGTGGAATCAGCTTCAATAATGGTGTGGAGAAGGTCGAGGGAGATGGTGCTATAGATCCATTGAAGCACAACGGCATCAATACGAGCCCAGAGGTTAGGGTTGGATTGTTGAAGAGTGGTGGCGGAAGGGTCTGTGGGTGATGGAGGAAATATATGGTCCAGGACTTGAAAAGCTGTGGCATGAAGCTTAAACAGAGCAGCCCAAGTAGAATAATGCCCTTTTTCGACGTCTAGGGTTATTTTGACGAAGGTAGAAATATTGGAGACGGTGAGAGACGGATGGTGATTTGGGTTTGAGTCTGTGTTGTTTGTGGTCGAATTGGTGTTGGGCGGGGTACCGGTGGAGGATTTTTCGGTGTTGGTGCTCATTATGTCGACGGGAAGAAGAAATAGAGAGGGTTGCGATTTGGGTGATATATCGGCAGGCGAAAAAGAAGGCCGAAATGGGTGACTGCGGCAGCGGCGGCGGCTGTTTGATTAGGGAAGGTGTCGCTGCGGCGGCGACGGTAGGGAAGAAGGAAAGAGGAGGGTTAGGGTTAGGGTCTCTGATACCATGTAAGAGTATAATTCTCTGTGTTTGATATTGATATGAAGTGTCGTATTTATACAGAATACAGTTCACTTTGTAGTGAACAACTATAGTCAATAACTGAACCTATATTCTAGGCTAGAGATACGTAACAGAATGATACAGATAAATAACAACTAAATACATAGTCTAATACTAGTTGGTTTAGTAGAACTTCAATTCGAAATCTGAGGCTCCCCCGCCCGGCACTAATACGCCCAGCATGCTTATGAAGCACTATCCATTGTCTAGTCAGTTCTATTTATTGCATGTTTTAGTTGGAGTAAATAATCATCAACACTATCGCTTCTATAAAGTCATGCACTTATTTTGTGAGCTAGAGTAATACCTTATGCGCTGACATAATCCTGATGATTGATCATATATGAATTGAATTGTTCACATGCATGGATTCTAAGGCTTGTATAAAACATTGATGTGCTAGGATTTTCACTTGTAATGTTTTTACTTGCTTGCTATTTTCTCATAATCTGATCATAATTTACAGGCACAATACCTGCTAAGCTTCTCTTGCAGCTGAAAACAGTATTTGAAGATGGTGGATTCAGAAGTCGAGATGGAACTTTCTCTTACAAGGAACATCTTGGCAAAAGCAACATTCCCGTGTTGGCAATAGCTGGAGATCACAATCTTATATGTCCACCAGAAGCTGTATATGGTAGCTCATCGTTACATTTAATTTTCCATTAGACTAATAACTTCTGATGTAATTCTTACCTACTTTCTGCTCATGATGTTGCTGCAAATGGAGCAGAAACTGTAAAGGTCATTCCTAAGCATTTGGTTAATTATAGAGTCTTTGGAGAGCCGAAGGGTCCTCATTATGCTCACTATGATCTGGTGGGAAGTCATATGGTATGAACTACCTTATTAATTTTCTTTTATTCTTTTTTTTTTTTTTTTTGGAGAATTTAGTTAACATAATGAGAAATTATATTCCTTTACATAACTGACTGTTGAGCAACGGTTTACTACTTTACAGGCACAATATCAAGTGCATCCATTCATAATTGACTTCCTCAATCATCATGATGTACATGACTAGTTTGATAGGAGAATCTCCAATGTTAAGCAAGGATATCTTCTCAAATATTGAAATATTGAGGTGAAGCTCAAGACAGGTAAAAGTTTCTTTTGGATATACATATCTGCGTATAATATTTACTGTATATATTGTATACCGAATAGTATAGCAATCACGACAGAAGACAACGTGCTCGTCTGTAGAAGTATATTGTGAAACAAAATATACTAATCTTGTAATAAGAACTCAACTGATTAAATGAAGATGTATCCATGTTATACTTCAAGCTCATCTGTAGAAGTATATTGTGAAACAATTATTCTCTAGTCTTGTAATGAGAACTGAACTGATTAAATGAAGATGTATCCATGTTATACTTCAAAAACGTGAGGTTTAGATGATAATAGTCTCAATTTTCCATTCGTTCATGTTTTTGCTCTAGTTGCATATCAATTAGTTAAAAAAAGAAGAGATTTTATGTTTTTTTCGCAATTTCATGATAGATTTAGAGATCAAATGTCTTTAAACTCGATAAAAATTTTGGATTTTAATTTTTCCCCACATATATACACTTGTCTTTGATCTGTTGCTAATGACTGATAATACGCATACAGGGAATAGTAGGATTCGTAACTGAGGGGAAGACTTCTTTAATTATGTCTGACCGAACTTGTCAATGTTAGGTCCTCAATTGTTTCATTTATGATTTTAGGGGTAAAATGGTTATTGACTGACAATATTAGGTGTATTTTCCTACCTTATTCCAGATAAATATATGAAGTATTTTCTTTTTCCAGTTTTTGTTTCACAGCATGCACATATATAATAATGTTTAGCTTCATTTAATTGTTGAGCAAAATATTAATGTTTGTGGTACAAAATCAAAGGACCTGAGATCCAACTGTAGATGTGGTAGAAGAATACAATGCAAATGGAGGAGGAGAAGATGAAGAAGAAAGGAAAGGCTTTGGTGGAATAGTGAGGTTTTGAGTGCTTCCTTTTAACATTTCTATCACATAACTCATTGTTGGTCTCTCTGATGGATTTGTCTGAATGCACCATAATCCAACCAATTTCAGTTTCCTTACAATTTCACCCTCTTTATCTTCTTCCCAAATAGTGTCATTTCCATTCTCCAACTCCAGACTCTTATATATCCAACTTGGAAAATACATCTCACTAGAATTACTTCCTCCAACTTGTTCATCTTTCTTTCTCACTCCTACTATTTCTAGAATCATCATTCCATAACTATAAACATCTGACTTCGATGAAACTTGTCCAAAATTTCTGCTGAAAACCTCAGGTGCTATATACCCAATCGTCCCTCTAGCTTCTAACATGGATACTATACTTTCTTTCGTAGCGCATAACTTGGCTAGTCCGAAATCTGATATTTTTGGACTAAGCTTTTCATCAAGAAGAACATTATGAGGCTTTATATCAAAATGCACAATCCTTGTGTTGCATCCTCTATGTAAATACTCAAGTCCTTGTGCTATGCCAATTGCAATTTCTTCAATAATTTCCCATCCTAAATGTTGATCACTGTTGAGTGTAGTTTTATCGCATATTAACATGAGAAGTTCTACTAATTGCAGCAACTTCATTTATGAAGTCTTGTCCTAATTCTTCTTTTGACACATTCAACATTTTGACTGCTACAAGGCGATCGTCCAATAACTTTCCTTTGTAAACGCTTCCATAGCCGCCTTGGCCAAGCTTTTCTTTGAATGAATTGGTCATTTTTTTCACTTGTGAATAGCTGTACCTTTTTACAGCTAAAGGCCCATGGCTTTCAAGAAATGCTTCAAAATCTTGATTCTTCCTTAAGAAGCATTGTGTTATTTGTCGGTTCCTCATGAGAAGACTAATGAAACCACATGTGACGGATACCCCAACCAATGCCATTGCAACTGGAAAACAATCAATAAAACTTAGATATGTATATTTCATGAGAAATTATGTAAACAAGAAAAGTGGTAATAGAGGGAGGGAGCATCCTACCGAAAAGAACTTTCACCTTTCCATTTCGGGAAGTGCCTACAATAAATACTATGTTGTTAGAATGAGCACAGTCGTAAAATTGAGAACATTGAAATTGTGGATTAAAATTATTAGAGCAATAAAACTGCTAGCGCTAGTAAGCCTATATCTAACAAAATTTGATCTTGCAGAAATGAAATTGTAGAAAAATTCAACAATTATGAAAGTTCCAGCGGGAAATTTGATTGGTACGACATACTCATTTTAGGGGAGGGTAAGAACTGGGTAGGCTTCATGATTACAAGTGAGATCGAACACCCGATAAGCTATTAGGACCTGTGCCACAGCTTTTGGGTTCAGAAGCCACAAACTTTTCTCAATTCGTTCTGTTTACGTATGATTATTGGTTATAGAATGATAATAAGAAGTATGTTTAAAGTTGAATGATACGATACCTGCTTTATTTGGGCACCAAACAGGATAGGGTTGATCAGGGCACATGCAAGTGAACCCTGAAGTACTTAAGTTGGTGCCGCATATCCCCCCTGATCCCATACACCACACGCAATTTTTATGATACTCGTATGACACATTAAAACCCAGTCTTAAAACTCTCCCCAAATCATTCAATTCTTCTCCAAGAGAAGTTTTTGGAGCTGGGATCTCCACTTTAGTATCACATCTACTACTTTCTTGCATCCATATTCCTCCCGATAGCCCATCATATCCGTAAAATGCTTCACGTTCTTCACCATTTACCGAGCATACAAATCTCTGTGTACTGTTCTGGAGGCCGGTACAATTGTAAAATAGACTTATGTTTGAAAATTTGGTATTGAAGTTTGGGACAAAGCTGAAGGGAGTAGTAGCTAGAGTTATGTTGGCAAAAGTAGTGTCGTAATGCCTTGAATCAGTATATCTTGTTTCCTATCCGGAGTAGTATTGGGTTTCGGATTCCTAGTTGGATTGAGATCATGAGTTCCTAGTTGGATTAGGTTAGATTGGGTATTATAAATACCCCATTATGTAAACCTAATCATGTAATCTTTTTCTTCTCCCTCCTAATAAATATTATTCTCCTTCTGCCCGTGGACTAGCCAACACAACGTTGGTGAATGATAGAGAACATGCTAATACAGGAGAAATTATGCAAGATAATGTTGGGCCTAAAGAATTAAGGGTCTATATGCGAAGGAAGAAAGAGAAATAGCTAGCTGGCAAGTTAGTTATTCCTAGGGGCATTATGGGAAAAGTAGTTATACCTAGGGATGTGAGCTGGAAAGCGTACTGTTATATAGGGTATTTTGTGAATGAGTGAGGTAGGCAGTTTTGTGATTCTCAGGGAAGGATTCCTTCCTGGTTTGGTGTCTATTTCATTTCTTCCAATCGGAATTAATAAAGATTTCTCACTTTTCTACTCTATTCTCTATTGCTGCTGTTATATTGTTTACTTTTAGAATTGTTCTTATCAATTGGCGCCGTCTGTGGGAAACATTTTCCGTTGCCGGCAATGGGGAATGATCCTCCGGTTCAGACCAGACAACAAACGAAGAAAGATTTACAGACTCAGGTTGAGGAGCAAGAAGAAGACATGAACGGGATGAAGCTTACTGTTGGGGCTATTCAACAATCCGTCACTGACCTACGGAAGTTCATGGAGATGGTGGTTGCAAAGGTCGATCAAATGGATGCCCGTAATAAAAAATATTTCGATAAACAACCAGAAGTAGAAGCATCGGGTACTCACCTGGATCAGACCTCTGGCCAAGATGGAGTTCGTTCGATGGAGCTTGGCCGGGTTCAGCACTCTGTGCGTTTTGGTCAGCCCTCTGTTCCTCCCCTTAATTCTTACTTTCGCCCAAATCACTTTGAAGGAGGAGCGCTTGTTTTGCCAAAGGTAAAATTACCAGTGTTTTCCGGTCCCGATCCGAGAGAGTGGGTCACCAAAGCTGAGATGTATTTCGATGTTCATCAGACCCAAGCTCACATGAAGGTTACTCTGGCTCGAATGTGTATGACAGGGGCCGCTGTCAATTGGTTTTCTCGTGTTCTTTGCGACGAACCTGGAATATCTTGGGAGAAATTCAAGGCCAAGCTCATTTCTCGATTCTCAGTTGGCCGATGTCAAAACGTCTACGAAGAATTACGGGTAATGTTTCAAACTGGTTCTGTTGACGAATATATTGAGGAATTTGAGATGCTTACTGCCTTTATTCCAAATTATGATGATGAATGGTTAGTGGGTTTTTTTGTTGGGGGATTGAAGGAAAATATTAGAGGATGGGTGCGTTTCTTTAAACCACAATCATGTGAGTCGGCAATGGAATTGGCTAGGAATGCAGAATTGTCGTTTCTCCCTCCTGGTTCTCGATCGACAGTGAAAGAGCAAAGCACACACGTGGGGGCAGCAAACGTAAGTTCTTATAACTGGCGTCAAAACCCTAATAGGGCAGCGGGTCAACCCATACCCAAACTTTTAGATACGGGTCAAACAAAAATTTACCTATTGAGGCCGCTCCTTTGCGATCACTACCAGCCCAAACCGCTCCTCTGAATCGCAATAGGGGAACCAGACATCTCTCTCTGAAGGAACTTGAGGAACGAAAGCGGAAGGGGCTTTGCTTCAAATGCGCACTCCCTTATAACCCGCAACATAGATGCGCAGTTGGTGAACTACGTTTAACATCGGGAGAGAATGATCTTTGCTATGAGGATGATGAACCACCAAGCAACGAAATAGGGGCTGAAGAGAAAGTTGAATTACAGGAGGATGGTGAATGTCACTCCATTGAAGGTCCACATATGAGCAACAACTCTTCTCCTCCACCTCGCACTCTGAAATTGCAAGGGGAACTTTGTGGCATCCCAATTGTTTTGCTTGTAGACTCAGGAGCCACCCATAACTTTATCTCCGGGAAATTAGTCCGATCTTTGGGCTTAGAAGTTGATGTTATTCCAACTGTCAGGATCAAATTGGGTGATGGATATCGTGTATCAGTTGAGCAAAAATGTCCCCAAATTAATCTTCAATTTGGAGAATTCACATCAAAATTAGAGGCATTGGTTTTCGATTTAGGCCCTATGGATATGGTGCTCGGTATGGCTTGGTTGCGCACCTTGGGAGATGTGGTTCATAATTGGGACAAGAAATGGATGCGGTTTCAGGTTTCAGGGCAGACTGTCGAATTACAAGGAAGTTCTGGCTCTCAACCAGAATTATTGGCTCTCCATCATTGGCTAGACGGGGATAATTATCAGTTCATGCGAGGCACATCCTCTAAGTTACAACCCACCAACGAATATCTGAGCCAAGATCAGAATGCACAACTGAACAGCTTGTTGCAGTCGTTTTCTGCTGTCTTTGAACCCCTAACTGGTCTGCCTCCTCGTCGCTCGCATGACCATGCCATTAACCTGTTACCAGGACATGATGCAGTGAGTGTTTGGCCTTATAGATATCCCCACATTCAGAAAGAGGAGATTCAAAGGCAAATTGAAGACATGCTACACATGGGAATTATTCGTCACAGTCAAAGTGCGTTCTCAAGCCCCGTTCTCTTGGTCAAAAAGAAGGATAACTCGTGGCATCTATGTATCGACTATAGAGCTTTGAATAAGGTTACAGTTGCTGATAAGTTTCCTATTCCAGTGGTTGATGAGCTGTTGGATGAACTCAATGGGGCTAAGTACTTTTCTAAGCTCCTGGATTTCATCAGATTCGTATGAGAGAGGGCGATGAGCCAAAGACTGCTTTCCGTACTCATGAGGGGCACTATGAGTTTTTAGTAATGCCATTTGGCCTCACTAATGCTCCCTCGACCTTTCAGAGTATGATGAATGCTCTTTTCCACCCTTATTTGCGTCGGATGGTGCTAGTATTTTTCGACGATATATTGGTGTACAGTGATTCTTGGGATGCCCATCTCCAACATCTGACTTTGGTCCTTCAAATTTTGCTGGACAATCAGTTCCAAGTTAATCAGAAAAAGTGTTATTTTGGCTGCACCACTATCGATTACTTGGGTCATCGCATTTCAGAACATGGTGTATCGGTTGATCCTTCCAAGGTCGTTGCAGTTCAAAACTGGCCAGTTCCTCAAAACGTTAAGGGAGTCAGAGGTTTTCTCGGGTTGACCGGCTACTACCGCAAATTTGTATCAGGGTATGGGAAAATTGCTAAGCCTTTGACTGAGTTAACAAAAAAAAATAACTTTTCTTGGAATCAACAGGCAGAAGAAGCTTTTACAACCTTGAAACAACTGTTAAGTTCAACTCCTCTTCTTGCTTTACCGAATTTTGAGAAACAATTTTGTATTGAATGTGATGCTTCAGGTTGTGGTTTGGGGGCTGTTTTAATGCAGGAAGGACGTCCTATTGCTTATTTTAGTAAAGCACTTTCTGCTAATAATTTAGCTAAGTCTGCCTATGAAAAGGAGTTGATGGCATTAGCTCTTGCCATTTAACATTGGCGTCCTTATCTATTGGGGAAGAAATTTTTGGTATATTCAGACCAGAAAAGCCTCGGACACCTCCTTCAACAATGCATTACTACTATGGATCAACAAAATTGGCTTGCCAAGCTTATGGGGTACACTTTTGAAGTTCATTACAAGCCAGGCAAAACTAATGGGGCTGCTGATTCTCTCTCCAGGCAGCATGAGTCTGCTTATTTCCATTCTATGATTTCCTCCCCATGTTGGGTTGACGGGGAGAATTTAATCGAGGAAGCCCGCACTGATCCGCATCTTATTGCTTTAAGGGAAATGTTGCTAGCCGATCCTTCTTCACGGTCTGGTTTCGTAATAAAAAAGGGGATTCTTTATCGCAAGGGGAGTTTGGTAATCTCTTCGTCCTCACAATGGATCCCTGCCATTTTACATGAATTTCATAATTCAGTTCTTGGAGGACATTCTGGTTACTACAGAACGTATCGAAGAATTGCTGCTAGTTTTTATTGGCGTGGGATGGTACAACGAGTCAAAGATTATGTGAAGCAGTGCACTTCTTGCCAACAATTTAAAGCTTCCACTCTCTCACCGGGGGGGTTGCTTCAGCCACTACCTATTCCTCAAGCTGTGTGGGAAGATGTTTCGATGGATTTTATCGTGGGGCTCCCGAAATCAAAGGGCTATGAGGCTATCATGGTAGTCGTTGATCGTCTAACAAAATTCAGTCATTTCATTGCTTTAAAACATCCTTATACAGCCCGACTTGTTGCTGAACTTTTTATAAAGGAAGTGGTCCGTCTACATGGTTTTCCTAAGACGATTATCAGTGATAGAGATCCTGTTTTCATGAGCAAGTTTTGGCAAGAAACGTTATAAACTTCAGGGAACTCAGTTAAAGTACAGTTCCGCCTATCATCCTGAAACGGATGGACAAATGGAAGTGGTCAACCGCTGTTTAGAGTCTTATCTCCGTTGCTTTGCATCTGATCAGCCCCGTTATTGGTCTCACTGGCTTCCTTGGGCAGAATTCTGGTTTAATTCCTCCTATCATGTGACAACGGGCACTACCCCTTTCGAAGGTCTCTATGGTCGTAAGCCCCCCACCGTTCTCCAATTTGTCCCTGGTGAAATTCAAGTAGAAGCAGTGGCTCGGGATCTCCAAGACCGGGATGAGGCTCTTAAGCAACTTCAACATCATCTTGATTTATCCCAGGAGTCTATGAAGCATCATGCTGATAAACATCGACGCGAAATTCATTTTGCAGTTGGCGATTGGGTGTATCTCAAGCTCCGTCCTCACAAACAGCAAACCGTGGCTCGTCGTGTGTATCCCAAACTCTCCGCTCGCTATTTTGGCCCTTTCCAAATTGAAGCTAAGATTGGAACTGTCGCTTATAGGCTACAACTCCCTGCTTCTTCTAAGGTACATAATGTCTTCCATGTATCCTTGCTTAAAAAGGCTGAAGGCCCTCTCCCAACTTCGTCTCAACTGCCACCTGAGCTGGAACTACATCCTTCTTTGCTTCTGCTCCCTGAAAAAGTGCTTGCTTCTCGCACCATTCAACGGCAAGGAGAATCTGTTTCCCAATTGTTGATTCAATGGCAAACTAAAGGCATGGATGAGGCTACGTGGGAAGATGAGTTTGTATTGAAGAGTGAATTTCCTAATCTGAACCATGAGGACAAGTCTCTTTCTCAACAGGGTGGCAATGATAGAGAACATGCTAATACAGGAGAAATTATGCAAGATAATGCTGGGCCTAAAGAATTAAGGGTCTATATGCGAAGGAAGAAAGAGAAATAGCTAGCTGGCAAGTTAGTTATTCCTAGGGGCATTATGGGAAAAGTAGTTATACCTAGGGATGTGAGCTGGAAAGCGTACTGTTATATAGGGTATTTTGTGAATGAGTGAGGTAGGCAGTTTTGTGATTCTCTTCTGCTGTAAGCAGGGCTCTCTTTGGGAGAGGGAAGGATTCCTTCCTGGTTTGGTGTCTATTTCATTTCTTCCAATCGGATTAATAAAGCTTTCTCACTTTTCTACTCTATTCTCTATTGCTGCTGTTATATTGTTTACTTTTAGAATTGTTCTTATCAGTGAACCACGTAAATCTGTGTTTTTCGATTATTTACTTATTTATCTTTCATTAATTCCGCACAACAAATAGTATGATCAGGACAAGAATCATTCCACAAGTCCATACTAGCAATTGCCATCTCCTTTTGCGTTTGATTTACAGATAAAACCAAGAAATCTTGATTTTCAATAGTTATAACAGGGAAATCATTGCATCGGAGATTGAAATCTGAGATACCACACATTTCTGAGCGAGCATTATCAATCTCCGTCCAAAAAGGATAAGAGAGATTCGTCAGACTTCCACAATTAAATGAGTTTATGCAGGCACTGTAAAACACATCTTCTTGACAATATGATGATGGAGCAAAGATGAAGAGAATGAAAAGGCTGATCATGGAGTATACACCACAACGCAGGAACCAAGAAGAGGCAATCATTCCAAATAATTGAGATTGATGTGTTTCAGTTCATGCTATACTATGAATTAATTTACGTGGCTGGGTTTATGCCACAAAAAAAAAAAAAAAAAAAAAAAAAAAAAACTCAAGATTTTTCTATATTGTTGACTAATAAGGAATCCCCCACCATTTTAAGTCCTGCTGCCTTATGGTTGGGGTTCCATAATGGAGAAATCGTATGTTTTCAATGGAAAGCTTTCTTGACCTGGTCTTCAACTACCAGTAATTTTGTTTTTTTTAATAGGGATATCCTTTTATTGTAAACTTTTTCTTTGAAAATAAAAACAAAGGATAGACTGAAAAAACATGGGCAGATGTATGATGATTTTTTAGGCAGAGAAGGGAAGGGTATGCAAAAACATGGTTTCTTATTTCTTAGGTGGAATTAGTACATGTAAAAGCTATTTATTTAGCTCCTGTTTTGTTGCTTCAGTATTCAACCCCCTATTTATGTCCTCTTTAGTTATCATTTCTTAACATAAACTAAGTATATTTTATTACCAAACCTGTGCGACATTCATTAATTGAGTTAAAAGAAAAAATACAATAAGTTCAAATGTGAAGTATATATATCAAGATCTTAATATAATATTTTCATATTCACTTCCCAAAAGCTACCATATAGTGAAAGTGAAAGTAAGTAGGAGGAGGACATGACCATAGTGGCCCTTGCTCATAAAAGGTTCATTATTATTACAACCCTACGGTACAAGGAAAAACAGTAATTAGCAACCAATTAGCAACCAATGTTTGAAACCAGATTAAAACCAGTTGCAATATTGCAACCCGTATGGTTGCAAAGCATTGTCATTGATTGCAAAGGTGAGAATTAGATTTCTTAAATACATTTGAAACAAAAAAAAAGGTTTCAAAGCTCTGTTGGTTGTAAATATTGCAACGAGACCCGTCTTAACATATATATTTTCTGGTTGTAATTATATTTGACCTAAATTTCAATTTTACTAAAACCCAATTTTAGAGAATAAAACACTTGTTCATAGACCTAATTCCCATTTCTCCAAGCCAATAGTTAAGGCTTTAAATGAATCGAACCGCTATTATGAGTGGTTCGGTGCTCGGCTCGATACAAGTTCGATCAAGTTTGACTCAATTTCTAAACGAGCTGCTTGCAAGCTCAGCTTTAAAGCTGACGAGCAGTAGACTAATGAATAAATTAATTAATAAGAAGTTTATAAAGAAGCTCAATAAAAAACTCATGAACAAACTCATAAAAAAAATTTATTTTTTTTGTAGGTTTCTAAATTAAAACTATATAATTTTAAGTTAATAATATTATTTATATTTAATACTGTAATTATAATTTGATATATTTTAAAAAATGTAATAATTTGATATTGGAGTTAAATAATATTATAACCGTTAATAATATTTCTAAATTACTTAGTACAACTCCGCGAAACTCAATTTTACCCCTAATGTTGACCTCTAATAGCACTTTTATTTCTAATGTTTAAAATTGTGCAATTCTATCCTTAATATTGGCAACCAAGATCAATTTTACTCATAACATTAGTAAGTTGATCAATTTCAGACATTATTATAAAACAAATATTTTATTTATTATTATACGTACACTAATTGCATATCAGTTTGTTCTAACAAAAGATTCGTATTTTTTGTGATTTAATAATATAATTGAAGATAAATATCTCTAAATTTGATGAAATATTAAATTTTTTTTTATCCTAACTCCTACAAAATAGAGTAAATTATTTAACTTTAAAAAAAAATCAAATATATTCATATATTTGTGATATTTTATTAATGGCTGATAAAATGACAAACATGTGAAACGTAAATAACAAAATTTATGACTAAGAGATTAATTATTTTCTAAATTGATCCAACTTGATAATGTTATGGGTAAAATTGCTCTTGTTGTATTTTTACACCTTAATCTAGATTCTATACTTTGATCACGTGAATCACGATCACCCTCTATCTTGCTAAAGATTCACGACTGACTGTCTTTATTTGAGTGCCCGTTTGTTTTCAATATTCGGTTTTTTGTCTTTTAAATCTAAACTAGAGACAAAAAAACGTTTGGTAAAAATTCGAAACAGCAAACAGCAAACATGAACATGTGAAACAAACTGACCCTTAATATCTTCTTCGTGCTTTAACCAAATACTAATATGACTTCCATGAGGTTCATGTTACAATCTTATGTCAACACACAGTCCCGCTCAATTAGACATTGTATTTGGAACTTAACCATTAGATGTAGTTGTAATATAATCCTATTCAATCATGCGGTCAGAAGAATTGGATAATTAAAACATTATTAAATATATTTTATTATTTTTAATCCCAATAATCTTTAATTTATTTCTAAAAACAAGGAATCTAATAAGGCCTTCCTCGATTTTGTTGATCGTTAGATGAACTGTATTCTTAGATTTCACTGGATAATTAAATAGAGTAATTAAGACCTGAAATTTTATATCCCTCAAGGTTCTTGCTTTTACCTTTTCTATCTCTGTTGAAAAAAAAAGCAACTGCAGTAATGATGAAATAAATATGAAAGGGAATTGCTGTTGCAGAAAAAATGCTTGTGCCTTTTGCTTTCCAATATTCTAACAGTAGAAAATTTTACTTTCATTTGCAACTAGAAAAAAAAAAGCATTCCAAAATGTGCATTTTAGATCTGTTAGAAATCATAATATTGAAAAAAAAAATCCAGGAAAAAATTTCTTTTGCTAAGTTGCTATGAGTGGAAAGGCTCTCTTTCTCTCCTATTCTGCCCTTTGAACTGCACTTCTCATCTGCAGCAATGCAGATCTCTCTAAGAGAAGAGCAGGTTTTTCATTATTTTCAAACATTTCAATACTCTTTTTATGAATTTTTTTTACACGTAGTATGTAAACATTTTTTTTTTTTTTGCTAAATCAGACTTGTTCAAATTTTTTTCGTATATATATGCATGTTCCAATTTGAGTGGTCAAGAACTAATTTTTAAGTAACAATGTAAAACTTCTCTAAATCAAGTTACATTATGTTTAAGATTCTTAACATGTAAAAAAAATTGTGTCTAATAGAAAAAATGAGATTTAGGGAGGGCCTAATAGGCAAAAAAAAAAATAGAAATTTGGATTTAAAAAGAGCCTAACACGCCAAAAAATTTAGAAATTTGGATTTAAGGAGCCTAACAGAAAAAGAAAAAAAAAAGAATTTTGGGTTTAGGATCTAACAAGCCAAAAAAAATTGAAAATTTTTGGATTTAGAGAGTGCCTAACAGGACTTGGGCCAATTTTGGGATGCTAATTTAGTACACGATCTAAATTTTTTGAAGACAAAGGGTCTGGAACCACAACAACCTCAAATTTTGTAGAGAGAGGGGGCTGAAACTACTCGTGGTCATGGTGGTTCAGCAGCCGGAAGGGCCCGGTCCCTCCCTGTATCCGTCCATGACCATCTCCAACCCAAAATCCCCGGATCCCTCCCTTTGTCTGCCCCTGACCATCTCCAACCCAACCCAACATCAAATTGATGTTGGGAAGGAAATTTGATAATGGTTGGCTCTCGAACCATCATCAAACCGTGTTCTCATTTCAATGAAACACGGTTTTTCTCCCATAAATTTGATGCAACATAAAATAAAATAGTATTTTATTATTATTTTCTTACTTTTATATATATAAATATGGTATTGTAGTTTTTGTTCTATGATGTAATCATTTGGAAGAAAAGATAAGAACTTGGAGAATTTATATCCAACAAAAGTAACAATTCTGCAAGTGCACTCACTCCTCACCCATGCGTTTACCATCTTCAAAACTGACCCTAGAACATAAAATGAACCCAAAGTGATGACAGAAATGATGAATATTTAATTAACCAGAAGCAAAGTGATTCTAACTTTAATTAATGTATATGCTATGTGTTCTAATCAGAATATTATGCAAATTGCTCAAATAATAACAAGTGTGTTTAAGGTTGAATGATAGAGAGATGATACCCGGTGGGCAGAAATCAGGATAGGGATGGCCAGGGCAAAGACAAGTGAAGCCCCGATTAGTTAAATTGGTGCCGCATATCCCGCCTGAATCACTACACTTAACACAATCTTCATTATACTTGTATGACACATTAAAACCTTCTCTTAAAACTCTTCCCAAATCATTCAAACCAAGAGAAGTTTTTGGAACTGGAATCCCCACTTTAATAGTACATTCAGGCATCCATATTCCTCCCCATATCCATAAAATGCTTCACGTTCTTCACCATTTACTCGGCATCCAAAACTCTGTGCAATCTGACTCTGGGGTTTGGTACAGTTGTAAAATAGACTTATGTTTGAAAATTTGGAATAGAAGTCTGGGACAAAGCTGAAGGGACTAGTATCTAGAGTTATGTTGATGAGACTAGTAGTATCAACAGGACATGAATCATCCCACAAATCCATACTAACAATTGCCATCTCCTTTTGGGATTGATTTACAGATACAACCAAGAAATCTTGGTTTTTAATAGTTATAGCAGGGAATCCATCATCTATGCAACGGAGTTCGAAACCTTCGAAACCACATATTTCTGAACGACGACCATCACTCCAAAAATGATAAGATAGATTCCTCACATTTCCACGATTAAAAGGGTTTCGGCACTCACTGTAAAACTCATCTTCTTGAGAATATGAAGATGGGGCAAAGATTAAAAGAATGAAAAGACTAATCATGATGATGGAGTATTTACCACAACACTGGAACAAATAGGCAACCAATTTTTAATTTAACAATATAGTCTACAAAGGTTGTTATGTTTTATATGTGGTGATTAGTGATATGCTATATTGTAACCAAAGAAAAATAAGACATTATAATTAACATAATATACGGTAATTACTAATTAGTTTTATATATGGTATTCATCAAGTATCATTTTTAAAAATTATATGTTAAAACCAAAGAACTGAAGGAAACTGAAATATTCAATTGGGTTCAGTTCGGTTTATTCTCTTAACTTGGTTCAGCCTATTCGTTAAATCCATCCTTGCAATCCTCAGGATTTGACTGTCGGGATTGATATCAATGACATGGAACTTGAGATTCATGATAATCATAGTTGCTATTTGTCCCTGACAATCAATCCTGAAGCCTGGTTGCCCACAGTATTCAGGCTGCCCATTTCCCCAAAATGGGTATCTTATGCTTTTTATGTTTCCACAGTTAAAAGGTGCACACTTGTAATATCGCTTGTCATCATTATAAGCATTGGTAGGTATGTATAATATTGGAATGAGGAGGAGAAGGAGGATCAATGAGGAGAAAGGGGAAGAAGATTGGAAAGAAACAGGTTTCATTTAGAAATTTCTGGGCATATGTAAATGGAAGTAATTAGCAAAAAATCAAAGTTCCAACTATATGAATTCAATCCTAATTGTTCAGCTAATTAACTATGCTGCTTTTGCCAAATTGAAGTTTGACTTGCGAACATATATACCATCACCGAACCACATACATTGTCTGATTTGTCAGGTGGACGTCGAACATGATTATCATCTATTCATCGGTTGCAGTTATGCCAAAGAATGCTAGAATTTTACCGACAGTTTTCAGACCGGAGTACTTGCACGAGAGCCTATTACAGATCTTCGCGAAACAGACTGCAGAATTTTCAACCAGAGTAGCATTAGTACTGTGGACAATCTGGACTCAACGCCACTCGCTCGTATGGGAGACAAAGATCTGCCATAGACGCAGGCGATGCGGCTGTCCGAACGTTTCTTAGAAAATTGGCAGCAAAGCCGTGGAAGATCTGATATGAATCGTGAACGGCAATATGGGGTTTCAGTAAAATGGTCGTCCTGACCAATGATGGGTAAAATGCAATGTGGATGGGGCTTTATTTCAGCAGAATGATAAAAGTGGAACGGGCTATTCTTAGGAGTTCTGATGGCTCATTCATGGACTGTCATAGCGGGTTACTATCGTTCTGTCCTACTGCCAGAATTGTCGAAGCATTGGCACTAAGATCGGCACTGGAGTGGGTCATCGAGCTACACTGCACCAATGTCATATTAGAATGTGATGCCAAAGAAGTGGTGAATATCATCAATTCACCGGAGGAGGACTGGTCAGAATTTGAAGTCGTTATTTAAGACTGCAAGGTTCTTTTAAATATCAGACCCGAGTATAGGGTAACCTTTTCACCTCGTTTAGCGAATAGGGATGCCAATACTATGGCATGACAGGCTCTATCACAGGCTAGTGTTTTCTATTCTTTTTCGATCCTTAGTTGGTTGGAGGATCTGATTTGTAATGATTTGATTGATTCAATTGAATATTTAGCTTCATTCAATTGTTAAGGCAGATATTAATGTATGTGGTACAAAAACAAAGGAACTGAGATCATCAAACTGTAGATGTGGTAAAAGAATATGATGACAATGGAAATGGTGGAGGAGGAGATGAAGAAGAAAGGAAAGGCTTTGGTGGAATACAGGTTTTGAGTGCTTCCTCTTAACATTTCTATCACATTACTCATTGTTGGTGTCTCTAATGGATTTGTCTGAATGCACCATAACCCAATCAATTTCAATTTCCTCACAATTTCACCCTCTTTGTGAAATTCCAAAAAAGCCATGGTTTCTCTCTCAAGTATTCTTCCATCTCTCTCCAACGGAAAAAGTAGTGGTGCATAAGTTAACAATTGCTTATTTTTAGGAATACTATAATTGATTAAAAAGGAAAAAGAAAAAAGCAAAATTAAATAACATCTAATTGACAAACTTTTACACGGTAGGATTATAGTTTGGTTAATCTATTGGTTAAGGTCAGAATACAATTTGGTCATTAGGGTGTGTCCACACAAGCATATCATAAGATTTAATTTAATCAAACAGATAAACAATAGATAAGAACCATAAGGATTGAAATAGAAGGACATGTTGAGTACTATATGAAATTGAAAAATTAAAGAATCTTACCAGGAACGCAATGCCAAGCACGAGGCCTATCTGGGCAGAAACACCTAAAATGGACCATGTCGAAATCAAATCCGCATTTGCCTCCGCTACGTTGGCATATGCTGCAATTGCTTGCTACCCAGTTCAACAAAAAACCCCGTTCTAGCATCCATTGGATCTCACTGGCACTGCTCTCTCCTCCTCTTTCAACATCCACATCCACATCCACTGCTGCCACTATCGCATTTTTACAAACAGTTGATGCGCTACCCAACAGAGGATCATCCTTGAACATCGAAAGAGTTGAATAACTTACGCTATCACTTGAGCAATTCACCTTGTATTTCATAAGGTCACTATTACTACCTCCTATTAGTGACGAGTTGCAATGACACAGCAAAACGAGTTCTGTTTGGTTGGAATATAACTTCAACTTGTCATCAAGTAATAAGGATGTTGTGTTCTGGAATGGAGGAATGCAGGTGTTCCTTGTATTGAACACCGCAGTATTTGAGACACGAAATGTTTGGGTTTCATAGGAGATTTGGTGAATGATGTAATTGGAACCCTGTAAATTGATAACTGAATGGCCATTCTGGCAAGAGACGTTAAATCCAGGATATCCACAGAAGTTTTGTTGCTGACCTTGGATGTAGAACGGAAAGTTTATGTTTAGGTCATCGTCACAATTTCTAGGGTTGCAGGCTAAGAAATGAGTATCTATACAAATGGCTTTTCTTGCTAGAAGAAAGGAAATGATTAAGAAGAGGTTTATCAATGGATAAAAGGGAACTAAAAACAAATTCTTGTTCATTTGGTTGGAAACAGGGGAGAGACGTAAAGAATTATCAAACTAATATCCCTTATTCTTCTATTAGCTGTCAAGTGCTGTTAACATTGTTAACTGTTAGTTAACAGAGTCAGTTTGTGTTAGTTAACAGAGTCAGTTTCAGTTAGTTAGATTAGCAATATAAAAGATGGAATTAGTTCATTGTACAGGGATCGGATTATATTGTATTCTCTTAGATTACTTTGTTTTGATAACCAGTTCATTCTGATTTCTATCAATACAATTCTCCTGCTTGATTACCCAATCATAACAGTGCTTCTTTTCAATCTTGCTTTCTTTAGATGGTATCAGAGCAGTAAAGATTCAATTCTGCACAATTAACAATGGCAAGAACCAAGAAGCTTCGAAACAGGAGATATGTTGTTGAAGATGATTTAGAGGATGAAGAAAATGTCAATTCCGATATGGAAATTTCACCATTACTGGGGAATCGAAACAAAAACAGAGAACAGAAGAAGAAAGTTTCAGATTCAGGAGGGAAACCGAGCAAGAAGAATGGGGAGAAATCGAAATCGATCTCGATTGAAGAACAAGAAGATGATGAAATGGAATCTCTTATGATGCTTCAGAGTTCTGATCATCCAGGGCTTGCTTTGGTGAGTGTTCCACTAACTCCACAGAACTTTCTTTCTTGGAAAAAGGCAATAAAGATCAGTTTATCTGCCAAAGATAAACTTGATTTTATCCTCAGGGATGATCTAAAGCCTGTAATGGGATCTTCCATGTACAAAAAGTGGAAGAAATGTGATAGCATGGTACATGCTTGGCTATTGAACTCAATCTTAAAAGAATTGAAGGAGTTCTTCATGTATGTTACATCTGCTCGAGAATTGTGGATTGTGCTTGAACAATGCTATGGTGAGTCAAATGGGCCATTGATTTATCAAGTAAAGAAGGAATTGGCTTCTTTAGTTCAAGGGAAGATGTCTGTGAGCGGTTACTATACAAGAATGAAGAAATTGTGGGAAGATTTGGCAGAGCTAAATCCCATAATGCTTGCGGTTCTTCAATGAAGAATTTTGTGGAAATGCAGGAAGCAGATCATTTGATGCAGTTCTTGATGGGTCTTAATGAGATGTATGATGCAGTTAGAGATTCAATATTGATGCAGGATCCTCTTCCATCTGTGAATAAAGCATATGCTATGATACAGAAAATGGAAAGGCAAAAGCAGAATGTTAGCATGGCTATGGACAAGATAGAGATTGCTACTCATGTCTCTGGGTCATATAACAAGGCTGAATGTGAAGAAAGCAAAAGCAAGGATGAAATGGTATGCAGTCACTGTAGTAAGACATGGCATTTGAAGGAGTCTTGTTTCAAGATAAAGGGGTACCCAGATTGGTTTAAACCCAAAAAGAAGAATGCAAATGGCAAGAAACAAGGCACACAGCAGGCTCATTTGGCTAATTTTTCACAAGAAGGAGACAGTGGTGATGAAAACACAGATAATAGTGCTGAAGCATTCTCTCAAATGTTTCAGAAAGAGTTTCACAAGTTCATGAATCTCAAGAACAAGGAGATGGCAAACCTATGTGCTACAGGTTTTGCAAGTACCATTTATTCCCTTAATGCTTTCCAATATCCTGATCACACTGAATCATGGATTATAGACTCAGGGGCAACATCCCATATGAGCAACAATCTTTCTAATTTTGTGGAGATACATGTGGTTAAGGGATCTAATTCAGTTTTTCTACCTGACGGGACTGCTAAACAAATTGTTCATACTGGCATGGTGCATTTTACTGCAAGATTCAAATTGATGAATGTGCTTCATATCCCTACTTTTAAGTACAATCTATTATCAGTGGGTCAGTTGCTAAGAGAAGCCGAGATAGAAGTTATCTTTAACCCTGATACATGTGTTCTGCAGGACCAGATGACTAAAGAAGTTCTGGCAGTGGGTTTCTTACAAAATGGGCTGTATATATTGAATAAAACCTCATTTCAGGGATCCACGTTACAGAAATACACAAAAACAAAACAAATAGCCTTACATACTTGTACTACAGGGTCAATTGATGACAGTCTGGTGTGGCATTACAGACTTGGTCATGTGTCTTGGAAGAAATTAAAGCATGTAGACAGACTGAAAGGTGTAGACTGTTTGTCATCATGCTGTGAGATTTGCCCTTTAGCAAAACAGCATAGATCAGCTTTCCCTATCAGCCAAACTGTTACGAAGAAGATTTTTGACATACTTCATGTTGACATCTGGGGTCCTTATCATGAGCTAAGCAGCAACGGCTCTAGATATCTCTGACATTAGTAGATGATTACTCCAGGGCTCTATGGGTTATTCTACTAAAAAACAAAGCTGAAGCCTGTTCATCTTTACATCAGTTCCTTATACTGATACACAATCAGTTTGACACTAAAGTGAAAATTCTCAGGAGTGATAATGGAGCTGAATTTATCAGCAAAGAATGCCAACATATGTTACAAAACATTGGCATTCTACATCAAAAAGCTTGTGCCTATACCCCACAACAAAATGGGGTTATAGAGAGGAAGCACAGACACTTATTAGAGGTAACAAGGTCTCTACTTTTTCAATTTGGTTTATCTAATGATTTCTGGGGAGAAGCTATAATGACTGCAACTCATATTATCAATCTTTTACCAGTAGAACGGTTGAAATGGAAATCTCCATTTGAATTGCTCCATAAAAGAAAACCAGACTATGACCATCTTAAAGTCTTCGGTTGTCTTTGCTATGCAACTAATTTGCAATCTAAGAAGGATAAGTTAGCAGCCAGAGCTTTCAAAGCTATCTTTCTAGGATATAAGACTGGTCAAAAAGGCTATGTTGTTATGGATTACAATACAAAAGTTTTTCATGTTACAAGAGAGGTGTCTTTTCATGAGAATTCTTTTCCTTACAAGTCTAATGATCAAGATGTTATGCAGTCTACTGAGATACAGATGCAAGTCCCTAGTTCTTCTGCTGACACCAATGCAGAGGAACTATTTTCCTCCACATCAGGATCTGATATTCCTAATTCAGACCTGTTATCTGCTCCTCTATTATCAAGTACCCGCAGGAAAGTACAGAAACCAGCATGGTTGAGTGACTTTGTAGCATCTGTGCAGGCTGTTCAACAAGTCTTTACTTCTTCCACAGAAATCTGTATTGTACCAGAATTTCAACCTTCTCATCAGGCTTTTCTAGCTCACCTAGATGAGAGCAAGGAGCCAAAGAACTATACAGAAGCTTCCAAAGATGACAGATGGATAGCAGCAATGAATCAAGAGATCAATGCACTAGAAGAAAATCAAACCTGGATTTTAACATCTCTACCAGAGGGAAAGAAAGCTATACCTTCTGGATGGGTGTTTAAGATCAAGAGGAAAGCAGATGGTTCTATTGATAGGTTCAAAGCTAGACTTGTAGCCAAAGGTTACAATCAAGTTTATGGGATTGACTACACTGACAGTTATTCACCAGTTGCAAAGGTTGTCTCAGTCAGAGTTTTTCTAGCCATAGCAGCATCATATGGATGGCCAATACACCAAATTGATATTAACAATGCCTATCTACACGGTTATATTGATGAAGACCTATATATGCTTTCTCCACCAGGTTATAAAAAGGCAGGCAAAGATCAAGTTTGTAAACTGTAAAAGTCTCTCTATGGACTTAAGCAGGCAGGCAGACAATGGAACAAAGAGATGGCTTCTAAACTACTCCTCTTTGGTTTCAATAGATCTAAACACGACCATTGCTTGTATACTAAAGAGCGTACAGAGAGTTACACAGTCATTGTTCTATATGTAGATGACTTACTAATCACTGGAAATCAGGAGGGTGAAATCATTGCAGTCAAGCAATTTTTGGATCAACAATTCACCATCAAGGATCTGGGGTATGTTAAGTTCTTCTTAGGCATTGAAGTAGCCAGATCAGAAGAAGGCATGGTTATCTCACAAGGAAAGTATACAAGGGATCTACTTAAGGATGCAAATATGGCAGATGCAGCAGCAGCTCCAGCTCCTTTGCCATCTGGTTATGAATCTAATATTACATCAACTCCACTGAATAGTCCCGATTCATACAGAAGACTGATAGGGAGATTATTATATCTTGGCTTTACAAGGCCTGATATAAGTTTTCCTACACAACAGCTTAGTCAATACATGTCCAAGCCTTTCCAACATCATATGGATGCAGCATTACATATTCTCAGATACTTGAAGGGGACACAGAATAGAGGTATATTCTATCCAAAACAATCCGAGATGAAGTTGAAAGCTTATTGTGACTCAGATTGGGATGTATGCAAAGGATCTAGGAGGTCTGTTACAGGGTATTGCATCTTTATTGGCAAATCCATGGTTTCTTGGAAGAGTAAGAAACAGTCAGTAGTTAGTAGGTCATCTGCAGAAGCTGAATACAGAAGCTTAGCCATTACTGCTTGTGAAGTTAAGTGGATTAATTTTCTACTTAAGGAGTTCAGGATTCAAGTACAGCTGCCTATACCTCTACATTGTGATAACACTTCAGCAATTGCTATAGCTGTCAAGTGCTGTTAACATTGTTAACTGTTAGTTAACAGAGTCAGTTTGTGTTAGTTAACAGAGTCAGTTTCAGTTAGTTAGATTAGCAATATAAAAGATAGAATTAGTTCATTGTACATGGATCGGATTATATTGTATTCTCTTAGATTACTTTGTTTTGATAACCAGTTCATTCTGATTTCTATCAATACAATTCTCCTGCTTGATTACCCAATCATAGCCGTGCTTCTTTTCAATCTTGCTTTCTTTAGAAGAGAGAAGGAAGAGGATAAATTATTTTTATATATTAAGAGGATGAGGATTTATAATATGGCCAATATAGAAGAGGGAAGACACTGATTGACTTTGTTTGGTATTGCAAATTATTCTATACTAAGAAAAGATACCATAGCTTTGCTTCGGACAAGAAATAATTGAGAAAATAATTAAATTTTATAGTAGTAAAAAAAGTAAATTTTTTATAATAGAATTTTTCATGAAAATTATGTAACAAAATAAAAAAGAAAAAAACTCAATAATAAATAAAATGTATGGTTATTTTCTGTATCAAATACGTCATTATAAAGTCAACGTATTGTTATTATTCTGCCATAGTATGTGTACGTATCAAATACGTTGTCGTACAACAATCATCAAATGACTCATATTCAATCCTAAAACTCTCACACTGTATAATGTCAGTTATATATCTCTTTCCTCATGCTTCTGTTAACCAAACTACATATTCACCATCTCTCTGCGTCTTTTTGTCCACACCAAAGAATGACGAATCTGAAAGAGCGAGAATCCATGGACGAATCCACAAAGTTGATATTGAACTGAAATTACTAATACTGAAATTAAGTGACAAAGAACATAGTCTCTCTCTCAACTCTTAGTCCATTACTTATTTCTTTTTTTATTAATAATTTATTATTGATGAGTCTCTCTCTGTCACAATTGATAAATAGTACATTATAATTTTAATGATAAAAAATAAATAAAAGATGAATATTTAGAGATGATGCCTATTTTAGTATTTTTTTTTAAATGACTAAAAGTAAATTGTGTATATCATTTTTAAAGAATGAACTAATAATCTATTGAACTAATAATCTATTGGAGATGCTCTAAAGTTATAATTTTATGTCTCAAATTATTTTAGTGATTTTTTAACTGCGTTATTCGATAAACATTGATATTGAATTTTTTTTTTACGTAAAACCTTTTTTTTGAACCAGAATTGCAACTTTATTAGATAATAGGACCAGCGTCCTCACGAATAACATTTGCTAGCTATATAGACAATACACTGAAAAGACTATCGTTAGTATTGGAATAAACTCGCCTAGCCATAACATGAGCGGTCGTATTCGCTAAACGATAAATAAAATACAATTTAAAACCAAAATGCAAGTTGATGATATCCATGCAGTCTTGAAAAATCAAACCGAACTCCGAACTATCTTATCTGTCAGAATTAACTACATCAACAACTAATTTGACGTCCGATTCAAAGACAACATTTATGAAATATTGGCTAGCAAGCCAACTCAATTAGGTACTCTTTTTACAACTTTGAAATAATTTTAGTAAATTATCTCAAGAAACATTCTATTTCATGAAAAAAATATATTGTTTTTTCGGGATACCAAATTGGATCTTGTTATTTCTTTGGTTATTCCATAAATATATACTTTTCATAACCTAACTATTAGCTTCATAATTGGTTTTATTTTAAAAAAAATATATATATATATATATATATATATATATATATATATATATATATATATATATATATATTTTTGCTTTTTCTTGAAGTAAGAACTACTTTCCATACTAATAAATATTGTCATGTTTTGTCTATAAAAAACAAAACATCAATAAACAAAATCTATCTCTTAATAAATGCTCATAATAGCATATGATGCAACATGCCAAAATATCTATAAAAAAAAAAGTCTTCTCCTGATATTTCTTTTTCTTTTTCTTCTTTATATATAAATTTCAACAACTAAATAATAGATTAATTCTTTAATTCTACCATATATATATATATAACAACATCAAAATTAAAAGAAACTTTTGTTAGTATCTTACAAATCCACCTTAATTTGATTCAGTTTATCCTATGCAATCAAAAGAAAATAAATAAAAAAAATTGAACAATCTATAATTTATCAAGTGATTATCATATATTTTTAATTTCTATCAGGCCATTTTTTCAGTCTCTTTCATTGCAAGAAATCTTAGATATTTACAGTATCTTCAAAGGCATCTCCAAAGAGGAATTCATATTCAGTAAACCTGCTAAAAAAATACCAACCTTTTAAACATAAAAGTAAATAAAAATCAATTACAAAAACCAATAAGTAAAAGACTTTAAGAAACTGCAAGAATATTTTAAAAAATAATTTGTTAAGATAACAAATAAAATAATTTAAATATTAAAATACCTTAGATTGAAGAACAGTAAAGAGAAATAAAAAACGCAACAACCCGAAACTATTGAACTGTCCGATTAAAGGCCCAACAACTACCCGATTTCTTAAAATCACCACTTATATCTGCCAGAAACAGTTCAGAGATGATTAAAAAAGCGAACATCAAAAAATCATATTAGGAAATAAAAGTGAAGATGATGATGATTATGTAAAACCATGCAAACATGAAAAAAAATAAAAAATTATTTAAAATAAACACAAATTGAACAATTCCATGGAAAAAAAAACAAATTAAAAAAAATATCTCTAAAAACTTCATAACTCATATCAATCCTTGCAGTTCTGTAAAAATACAACATTTAAAACCAGAAAACATGAAAAATGACTCAAATAAATCACCTAAATCCACAAAAAAAAAAATATGAAGTCTTTTCCAAACATGTAATATTGGTTGCAAAATAAAAACTGTAAAAATATTTGATCACAAATTTGAACCATGCATCAAACACAATGAAAAAAACTTTGAAAATACTTTTTTTAAAAACCGGATATCTTTCCATTCAACTTTGAAAATACTTAAAAAAAAACTTAAAATGTCTATATCCCGTCCAAGAAGATACAATAAAAGTTCAATTAAAATCAACCAAATAATAACATTTAATACCATATAGAAAGAAATTGAAAAATGACATACATTAATCCTAGATCAGTTTATATAAACCACCAAATGGTTCGATTATAATACCTTCTGTTGGTGCGATCATCCGCGTAATGCATTGATTGAAAATGTCTCCTAAAAAGGGAGCCTACCTGGCCTGGAAATCAGTATCTTCTATGCCTCAGGTGAACAGCCCTTAATCGCTTATATGCTTTTCGGACTTTAGGTCGTAGTCGGGAACTTGCCAATTCTAAATTGTTTCCGCTGTAAAGTTTGAAGTCATTAATTACATTTGTACACTCCTAGGGGGAGCGGAGCAGTGCTCTCAGGGGACTAAGTTCATATCCCGAAGATATACATTGAAGTCTATTGGGCTCTAGATACTCCCTCACTTATATCTAGTGACAAGGCTAACAAGTGAAGGGCCTCTCCTTAACATGGTCCGATCGTTCATCTGGGCCGTCAATGATAAAAAGAACTGCAAAAGAGGATAAACCACAATGATAAAAATTAAACCGGAATGCCTAATTGAAGAAAGGTATAAATAAATTAAAAACCACAGTAAAAGAATAAACATATTTTTCATCAGAAATAAAATCAACAAAATACTAACCTTTAGTACCATATAGAAAGAAATCGAAAAATTCCATACATTGATCCTAGATCAGTTTATATAAACCACGAAAATGGTTCAACAATGAACACAGTCCGATCGTTCATCTGTGCCGTCAACAATAAAAGAACTGCAAAAGAAGATAAGCCACACTGATAAAAATTAAACCGGAATGCCTAATTGAAGAAAGGTATTAATAAATTAAAAGCCATAGCAAAAGAATAAACATATTTTTCATCAAAAATCACATACGAAACATGTCAATGAAGATGCTTTTAGATCTCCTACACAGAAGACAACCAAAGAAAAATAAAGAAAAACTTACTATAAAGTGCTAACAGATTCGTGTGACACATGGACCGAGACATTCAAAGAAAACAAATACTAAACATGTCGATGATGATATTTTTCGATCCTCAAAATAGAAAATCATAGAAGCGAAAGAAAATATGTTGCTAAGCGATAACAGATCCATGCGAATCTGGACCTAATAATCTACAAACCTCTTAACTGTGGGTAACAGATCCATGCGAAAGAAAACGTATAGAAAATCAGGCTGATATAATGAAGGTCTCATCACCGTCGGTTTTCTTGTAAACGGAAAGGATTTTGTGAAAAAATATTCCTGCAGAAATCTACAAATCAATGGAGTAAGGAGATGAAGTTAGAGAAAGATGGTGAGTTCTTGAAGGAGCGGCTGTGGGTTAGAGAGAATGAGATAAGAAAGGGAATGGATGAAAGATAACCCTACAATGGAATATCAAAATGACTTTATTGCCCCCATATAAAACCGTGCCGTTTTGTTATAAGATTAATGGATCTAGAAAATTATTTAAAAAGACCTTATCTTGGATAGAAACATTAAATTTAAAGGGTTCAATTGGAAAAATTGGACAAATTATTCCAATTGTACTGTTGAACCTCTTGAGTTTTATAATATATATATAATTATTAAAGGAGAATGAGAAAAGGAACAAATTCAATTTTAATTCAAAGCTAATTCTAATTATGTCCTCCAATTTTAAAACATTCACAACTAAACCTACATTTGTCAAAACGACATAGTTCCATAGACTTATGGCTTATGTAAAACATTGAGATGCTTTATTTTGAATAAATTACATACGTGGTGTACAACCTTTACCCTAAATCACACTAAACTATACGAACTTCAGGTGACCTCCTACTAAAGTGTACATCCGATTTTTATGACCGGCCAACGCTGATCAAAGTTGCCACATCATCATTTTTCATTATAACATTAAAAAAAGTGGGACCCACTCTTTACAGAATTACTAAAATAGCCTTATCACTTATAAAATTGCTAAATTACCCTCATCTTCTTCCTTCAACTCCTCTCTCTCCATACCATTTCTCTCTCACTCATCTTTTTCTCTCTCACTCCTAAAATTCTCTCTAAATCTACAACTATTAATTTCTCTCTCTAACTCTTTCTTTCTTTCTTTCTATATCTAATTTTCTCTCACTAAAACGTTATTTTAGTAAAGTTGGGCCACTCCAATACCTCAATTTTAACATAAACTTCAAAAAAAATTATGTTTAACGAAAATTGGCACATTTTCTACTAACCTTTCCTCATTCTGAAACCGCTAAATCCATAACCACCGCTGCTTCTTCCCGCTATGAATTCGAAATTTCAATTTCCCCCAATTCCCGATTCACCAATCACGAATCCATCCCTTCTTTACACGAATCACTCACCAATTTCATCGCATCATTCCCTCAATTTCCCCTCACCGATCACGCAGATAAAATCCAGCAACAACACTACTATCATTTATCCTTCTCCGATCATGTCTGTCTTGATTATATCGGCCATGGCCTCTTCTCATATTCTCAGCTTTGCTCTTCCATTTCGATTCCCTCTACATCAACTACTCCTCCTCCGAATCCCAATTCCGATTCCAATTCGCTGTTCTTCAATATTTCCTACAAGTCAGTGAGCTTGAATTCTCAATTGTAATATGGCGCCTCGGAATCCGACCTGGAAAAGAACATACGGAGGAGAATTATGAGCTTCATGAATATTTCTGAAGATGAATATACTATGGGTTTCACCACGAATCAAGCTTCAACGTTCAAAATTGTCGCAGAAGCTTATCCGTTTCAGTCTCACAACAATGTTCTCACAGTTTATGACTACGAAAACGAATCGGTGGAATCTATGATTGAGAATTGCAAAAAAAACGAGCAAGAATCATGTCAGCTGAATTCGTTTGGCTTAGAATGAGAATCCAGGGAAGAAAACTACAGAAGAAGTTAGAAAGCAAGAGAAAATGCAAAAATTGCCGAGTATTATTTGTTTTTCCGCTTCAATCAAGAGTTGCAGGAGCAAGATATTCATACTCCTGGATGGGAATCGCCGAGGAAAACGGATGGAACGTCTTGCTTGATGCAACTTCATTAGGAGCTAAAGATATGGAAACTCTAGGTCTTTCTATCTTGAAGCCTGATTTTCTCATATGCTCTTTCTTCAAATTTTATTTGCATCTAGTGATTTGTTTTAATGTCTGAGATTAGGTTATCTAGGAGGAAGTTCCAGGCTTTGCATCTTTAATAGTTGTAGATTTAGAGAGAATTTTAGGAGTGAGAGAGAAATGGTAGGGGGAGAGGAGTGAGAGAAAAATGGTAGGGAGAGAGGAGTTGAAGGAAGAAGATGACGGTAATTTAGTAATTTTATAAGTGATAAGCCTATTTTAGCAACTCTGTAAAGAGTGGGTCCCACTTTTTTTAATGTTATAATGAAAAATGATGATGTGCCAACTTTGACCAGCGTTGACTGGTCATAAAAACCGGCTGTACACTTTAGTAGGAGGTCACCTGAAGTTCGTACGGTTTAGTGTGACAAAATTTTGGTTGTACACCAAAGTGTGATTTAGGGTAAATGTTGTACACCACGTATGTAATTTACACGCTTTATTTTATATTTTTTCATTCAATTCTCTTCTTCTCTTGCTTTGATTTTTTCTCATGTTTATTATTTTGAATTAGCTTAAACATCATTTGTCTTTTTGAATTTGTTCAAAAATTTTTATCGACCCCTTGAACTTTCAAAGTATCTCAGTATTTCTGTCAACTTATATAAAATATTCAGTTAACCTTCCGAACTTGCACAAAATATAATCAATTGATCACTCGGTTGCAAAAAAGTAAGTTAAATACGGAAGATGTATTAGACACTTCTTAAAAAAAAGTAAAATGATAAGTTCGGGATATGCGGTTCTAATATTAGAGAAGATTAGTTTTATAATTGAGCAAGTAATAACTTCATTTTTAATCTATTTTTTAATTATGTAATAACATTCTAAAATGCGTGGAATACATCTTTCGCATTTAACTTACTTTTTTTGCTATCGAGTTATCAATTGATTATATTTTACGTAAGTTCAGAAGACTAACTGAATATTTTATGCAAGTTGAGAGGGCTATCGGGACACTTTGAAAGTTCAGAGGGCCAATCAAGTTTTTTGGACAAGTTCAGGGGACAAATGGTGTATTAAGCGTTTTGAATTTCCTTCCTTTTATGGATCCAGAATCACCTTTTAAATACAAAAACCTATTAAATCTAAATTCTAAAAATACATATTCATCTATTCGAGATGTAGTTTTTTCTCTTCTCATATCTTTTAACCTATTATAAGAGTTACTGTTGCAGGTTTGAGAGATCGAATGGATGAGGATTGAGAATTAGTATTGTGATTTTCGTATTTAGTTGTTACCGAATAAGCAAGTTTTAGAGTTGGTGAGACATTCATAAAGTTCAGGGAGCTAATATGTTTTTATGGACAAGTTTATGGAGTTGGTGACACAGAATAATCAAGTTCAATAAGCCGGTGAAACATTTGCAAAGTTCAGGAAGCTTGTGATGTATTAGGCTTTTTTCCTTTTTTTAGTTGATTGGCTCCACTAATTATGAGTTATTTGAAGAAAGCTGGATATGGTATTGAGATTTGTTTTTTTAAGATGAATTGTTCTTTTAATTTGGTGAACTGATATTTGATTGGATGAATAGATTGAAATCTACAAATAAAATAAATCAATATCATATGTGATGCTATTTAAGAATGAAGAAGCATAACGATCCAACAAAGGATTGAAGCACGGATGATATTGATTTGTTTCATTCCAATTAATTAGTTCGAGTTGCTTCTGTTTAAGAGGAATCACATTTTATCTGCAAAGATTGGTGTTCAAGAATAAACAAGCATAACAATACAATAAGGGATTTAAGCACGAAAGATATTGATTTGTTTTTATCATATTTATTCTGATTGGATCAAATGGATTAAAATAAGTGTACAATGAGTTAACCATGAGATGAAAATGATTGATTGCTTTCCAATTTAACCTAACCAACTATGGTGAAAGATTAATTTATCTCTATTTAATATTCTAATTTGAAGTTTACCAATTCTCTGGCCATATTACGAATTGAATATTCTTCATATTGAGTTAAGTTTGTAGCTTAAAAAGGTTTCCAAAGCGTCATCTCATATTAAGCAGTACGATTTTTAAAGTCGTCTTCCTAACTTTCACAACTATTATATTTAGCCATCATGTTTCTTAATTTTAACATGATGTATTCCCATATAATTCTGTAAATTATGTTATGTTATTATATTTTTTATTCTTTTTATTAATTTTATTGTAAGTGTAAATTATTTTTTTAATACCCGAAGCAACACGAGGGTATCGTCCTAGTTGTAACTTAAGCGGAGTGTAGAATACTCTCTACCTACCTACACTGTCATAAATCACCTCTACTCACAACATGGTTGAAAAACATAAGGATTTTTGTTATTCATCGCCTCTAAATTACTTATTACTGTCCCCTCTTTTACATTTCCGCCCTTTTTATTATTTGCATCCAAAAACTCAAAATCCTCTCTCTCCCTTTCTCTCCCAAGCAAAAAATTGGAACTTTATGAAAATGGAACCGAGCATTCTGGAAGTAGACTATTTCGAACATGAGGTAATATTACGATCCTACAATTAAAAAAATTTCGAAATCTGTAAATTAAATTTCTTTTTCGTTGGTTTTTGCCTGAACGGGTGGCGCATGCTGCCCGTTCCGGCCTGGGGTGAAACGGGTGGCCTACCCGTTTCCCTTAAAATAGGGCCGAAACGCATTCAACTGTAATTTTTTTGTATTTTGTCAAACTATATTAACAACTGTTATGCATTTTTGGTATATTCAGAAACCGATAGAAGATTAGTATCCCGACGACATTGATTACAGTTCCCGTTTCATAACGGACACCGTTTTCCCTTTGTGTCAAGATGCTGTTGAATGGGCAAAATAGGTAGTTATTCAGAATGAGTTTGAGCTAATAATATTTTCGCACAAACATGGGGGAAAGCAGAAGTTGTTGAGATGTTCATAGGGTGAAAGTTATAGAGGTCTTCTGAGAACTTCTGAAGAGACTTTAATAAGAAGAAGTAAAACTAAAGCGTGCAGATATAAATTTCAGATTAAAGCCTATCAACATGCACACCTTTCTGGTTGGGGGATACAGACTAAGTCTGGGTCAATTGGTATGCACAATCATACATTACGTGTGTATGCAGAGGGAAGTCAGTAGATGAACGGACTTAGTACCGCGTCTAAAATAATTGTGCGTGATATGAGTTCGGCTCAAGCAAAGCCATGTGCTATTTTAGCAGTAGTTAAAGAAAAGCATCCAGCAGACAATCCAATAATTAAACACGTCTACAATTATATGGGTAAGTTGAGGAAGGATGGGTTCGAAGGTAGAGACCTGGCTGGTCAATTCTACCATATTGCTGTTGAGAACATGTATGTTAATTATACCCAGGCTGATCCTGATTCTGGTGTGATAATGCATGTGTTTATGGCACATCTAGACTGAGTGGATATGTTCAGGACCTACTACTGGTATATCGGCATTGATTCAATGTACAAAACCAACAAGTACAAAATTCTATTTGTTGAAATTGTTGGGATGACGCCATGCAATAACAACTTTAAGATAACATATGTGATAATTAAAGATGAGACTGAAGGGAGCTATCGTTGGGTCTTCCAGAGGCTGAGGATTTTGATGGGGTTTGATCTTAACTCGACTATTATTGTTAGTGATAGGGAGTTGGGGTTGTTGAAGCCGGTCCAAGAGGTTTTTCCACATTCAACACACTTGCTATGCACTTGGCATATAAATAAGGATGTAGAAGATCGGGTCTACAGACTTATGGGAGATAAGGTACATGTCGCTAAATTCAAGAATGGAAGATGGAGAACATTAATACAATCATTAACCATTACTGAATATGAGATAACTCTGAACAAGATGAGGGATGGGATGTCTAGGTACCAAAATGTTATCTTTTACGTTGAAGAGACGTGGTTGGTGCATAAGGAGAAGTTCATTGTTGCTTGGAGGAAGACTTTCTTATATTTTGGCAACACAACTTCTTGTAGAGTGGAGAGCGAACATGCGAGTCTAAAGTAATGGCTAAATACCACCACTAGCTCCCTCGATACGATATGGCAGAAGGTTCACAAGCAAATAGAATCTCAATCAACTAATATTAGGTATTAACATTTGCAATTTATTCTACTGAAGTTAAGTAATTTGGTCACAAATCACATATTTTATCACTGATAGTATGTTTATCTTCTTATCAGGTACATGCTTGAGCAGTCAAGACTTCGTAAAGGAGTCAAGTACTCCAGATTCCCACTTAACTACCTGGTCTTTAATGTCTCCCACCACTGTATGCAGTTGCTCAGTGATGAGTTAGAGCGCATGAGAGGTTTGAGCCATGAAGTGAACGTGCTTTGCAGTTGTATATTGAGAACCTCTCATCAGATACCATGTGCATGCGAGCTCAAACAAGCTTATGATCTTAACCGCATGATCGGTATTAAGAGTGTTCATGTGTTCTAGAAAACACTTTTAATTAATTATCGTCACACTGATGAAAATGTAAGGTGTAATGATCAAATAGAGGATCAGAGATACTTTCAATCCTTAGTCGACCAGGTCTCTAAAGGCGACCCAGCCTTTATGCAGAATATTTCATTACTTATCCATGATCAACTACACTTGGATCAAGCACACTACACTGAACTAGATGTAAAAATTCACATTCGAGGATGACCTAAGGGGAGTAAATCCACAAAATGCATGCCGAGTGACTGGGAGTATAATGACACTCGTCGTGGACGTGCTCGTTCTTTAGTTTGTCTCAGAGTCGTGGTAGAAGTGGTAGAAGAAGCTCTTCATCATCGGTCCATAATGTTGCCTCAACAGGTAATGTTTAGCTGATAAATCCAATTTGTTTTTGTAAATATTTTGCAATATCTAGTTCATTTACACCCAAAATAAGTCATGCGAAGTTTACAATATCTTATTTCACTCACTGCAGATGGAAATACGTTTGACGTTTGTGATTTTGAACATTCTGATAAAATAGTCGACATAATTAAGCCCTACGTCGAATCATATTTCGACGTCATTGGTGATGGCAATTGTGGCTTTTGTGTCATTGCAACCTATATTTTTGGTAGCGAAGAATCGTGGCATGAAGTTAGGCATAGCATTAGAAATGAAATAATTGCTAACCGTTTCATGTATGAAAATGTATATGTTGACGAGGTTGATTCATCAATTAGTAGGATTAGTTAGGACGGTGCAGGTTGTACCTAAGACTATTAGATGCTCATTTGGGACAACTTGTATCCGATTGCTACATTGTATAATGATGTTGTGTTAAGCCCAAAATATACCTAATATATCATCAATAATTACATCAATATTGCTACGAATTTGTGCTATTTATACCTGTTTAGAATACTTTTACGTTCGAATATGTTTCTTTCTTGCAAGGTACGTAAATATTTGGTAAAATCCAAATAGGAACGAAAAGAGCTTAAAAACAGAATAAAAACCCTACAAAAGGAGGTAAAAACAACGAAGATCAATTATACCTAAACGAGGACAAAGGCGAAGTCAGAAACAGAAGAAAATGTCACATTCTCGGTTGAGGAAACAAGATTCTCGATAGAGAATTTACAAAAGCCGCGACCGAGAATCTCAAATTCTCGGCCGCGACACGCGTTTTCAGCAGCTCCTTCCCTTCGTTCGAAGACCAAATAAATGCTCCCCCATTCTCAGTCGAGAATTAAATATTCTCGGTAAGTGCAGAAAATCCTCCAAGTACAATGAACACATGTTTAATTCAAAGAAACGTGTTCGTTCGGGTGGATAAAGACGTCCCTTCACAACGGATATGATCCTTCACAACGGACACGACACTTCAACTACGACTCTTCAACATCTATAAATAAAGAGTTGATGGAGAGTTGGAAAGATATAGAAGAAAGAGATTAGTATAAAATTTATGTAGAAATTCCGAGTCAAGTGATTCAGAATTTAGATTTCATTTCTGTAAAAAGCAATATGATGTACACACATTGTTTATTCAATAATAACAAACACAGTAGCGTTTAGATTTGTTCATATTAGTTTACATTTTGGTAGAGGCCGACCGTATCCCTATTACGAAGTTACAGCGAGAAGATTGAGTAGAGAATCCGCCCTGAGTCTGACAAACTCTAACGAAACCCAAGGAAAGGATTGACAACCCGTTCACTTGCACGCCGTAGAATGTTTTCATGCTCCTTGTTCTCTGTAAACTTGTATCAAATTTATGTTTCATCTAATAAAGTCTGTTCTATTCGATAGATTTTTATGCAGCACTTTGATAAAGGATCCGAGGTGGATTGCTGGTGTTTTCATTAAAACGTAGTTAAATTCAAAATCTTTACAAGGAAACTTTGTTGAACAACTTAACAAATTAATATAATCAGTAGAGTATTAATTTGATTAAGGTAGCTATCTTACCTGACCATAGGAAGATTGACTATGGTTCAAAGCCCTAAAATTAGAGGTTCCGTCATTTATTTCATTGTTATAATTTATACAAAGTTTAAGTTGTTTTCTTTGCTTAATGCAAACGAATACATTTGTTTACTTTTCTAAAAGTATTTAAACGTTCATGTCTTGCAAATTAATCCCTAAATCAGAAATATTTTCTAACATTTGTTATACTCTAATCTAATTCTTATTCTAGCAATTTCAAAACCAAATCCAATTCAACGATTTTACATATTATAAACCTTAAAAGTAAATCTAACTGATTCAAAATAAGTTTTTGTTAAAAAGCGTTCCCTGTGGGATCAATATCTTTTATTACTACAAGCGTATACCGTGCACTTGCGGAAATCGCTCAACAAGTTTTTGGCGCCGTTGCCGGGGAACGCCAAAATTTTCGACAAAAAATTTAGATTTTTCGTATTTTATTTCGAATCTAGGTTTATTTATACTTATTCAAAATTTTATATTTTATTTATTTTAAGTTACTAACATATTTATTTTTCAAATTCTGTTTTGTAGGTAGTTTCGGTTCGTGCGAAATTTCAAGTTCATGCGCAGTTCTCGAAGTTCGGGCACGTCATCAGATCCTATTGACCCAGAAATTGAAAAGACTCTTAAAAAGAACAAGAAAGACAAGAAAAAGAAAAACAAAACTCCAATATAAACTAGAATTACTAAGCCAGAAGTTATGGCTACGCTTATGGATTACGCTAGGCCAGGAGTGGCTGGTGTAACAAACAGTATAGTTAGACCCCAAATAAATGCAAATCAATTTGAGATTAAGCCAGCATTGCTTAATATGTTACAAAATAACGTAACATTTTACGGGTTACCTAACGAAAATCCTAACACCCATTTGACAAATTTCTTAGAAATTTGTGACACTTTTAAAATACCGAATGTGACTGCGGAAGCAATCAATCTTCGCCTTTTTCCTTTTACTTTGAAGGGTCGAGCCAAAGAATGGTTAACTTCTATGCCAGCCGCATCATTTGAGACTTGGGAGCAATTAGCCCAAGCATTTTTATCAAAAAATTTTCCTTTAGCAAAAACTGCAAGAGTCATAAAAGAGTTAACATCTTTTTCTCAAAATGATAATGAAACTCTTTATGAGGCTTGGGAACGTTTTAAAGAACTTCAACGTTTATGCCCACACCACCAATTGCCCGCTGAAATTTTAATGCAAACATTTTATAATGGACTAAATCCTACAACTAGAGGTTCATTGGATGCTATGTGTGGAGGGTTATTCAGGAAGAAAACATCGGCCCAAGCAAGAGAACTTCTGGAGGAAATGGCAATCAACAGCAGTATATGGCCCGCGGAGTGTGGACACGTACCAATGGCGAAACCATCATCCTCAACTACGTCATCAGTTAAAGGTATAGTGAATCTTGATCCAGTTGCGATGTTGCAAGCCCAATTTTCTGCCTTATCGCAAAAAATTGATAGGTTTATGGCACCGTGTGATCCTAATGGTAAGCCAATCCAAACGGATGTGGATTATGAAGGTATGAGCGAAATTGAATAGGTAAATTTTGTCCAAGGGAAAAACCAAACTAATAACCCTTACTCCAATACATATAATCCTGGATGGAGAAATCATCCTAACTTTAACTGGAGAGATAACAATAATAATGCTAATGCTAATCAAAATCGTACCACTAATTATCAAAATCAATCAAGAGATACGATTAGCACTTTATCTTCTAAAATCGACAAATTTATTGATGCTATGAGCGGAAAAATAAGTAATCACGACGATGGTTTTAAACGGATCGAGAATAAATTCGATCAGCTTATTAAAAACCAATCATCTAGCATCCATAATTTGGAGGTTCAAATTGGACAACTCGCTAAATCAATTCCATCCCGCAAAGAGGGAAGTCTTCCCAGCCATACGAAAGAAAATCCGAAAGAGCATGTAAAGGCTATCACTCTTCGTTCAGGGAAAAATTACTTAGGCCCGAAAATGCCCGAAAATTCGACTTTACCTGGAACTGATTTACCAAAGTCCAAAGAAGATACATTGAACCAAAAAGATGCACAACTTGACTCTAGTACAAAAACTTTTGTACTCAAACCACCTTTTCCACACAAAGTCCGCAATAAGGACTATGACAAACAACTTTTAACATTTTTAGACAAACTTAAAAATTTGCATATTAATTTGACGTTTATGGATGCGATTACGCAAATTCCCAATTATGGTAAATTCCTAAAAAATTTAATTTCAAAGAAAATCAGTTGGGAAGGAATTTCATCCATTTCACTACCGAAGATTGCAGTTCAATTGTGTTAAGTAATTTGCCCACCAAACTCAAAGATCCCGGATGTTTTACCATTCCGTGTAAATTGGGAGATATTGAATTCCCAAGTTGTCTTTGTGATTTAGGAGCAAGCATAAACTTGATGCCATTATCAATTTTTAATAAGTTAGGCTTAGAAGAAGATATCAAACGTACCAACATGGTTTTGCAATTAGCGGATCAAACCACTAAAAGACCATATGGTATAATTGAGGATGTTTTAGTTAAAGTTGACAAATTTATTTTTCCGACCGATTTCGTGATATTAGATTTTGCATATGACGTTAATTGTCCGCTAATCTTTGGTAGACCGTTCATGAACACGGGACGTGCTCTAGTCGATGTGTCGGAAGGGAAAGTAGTTTTAAGAATAGGAGACGATAAGATCGAGTTTGATATGAATCAAGCAATGAAGTATCCTATGGAGGATTTCACTTGTATGAAACTTGATCTAGTTGAAGAATGTGTAAATGACATTGTTCAAAAAGAAGAAATAATAGAACCTATAATGAGTGAGGAATTAGAAGATAAGGACCCAGAGCCTTTGATTCGAGAAGATGGACCAGTTCCGCCTTCAATTATAGTTCCACCTAAATTAGAACTTAAAGAATTACCGAACCATTTGAGGTACGCTTTCTTAGGCGAAGGCGATTCTCTACCTATAATTATCTCTAACAAACTAACACAGGTTCAAGAAGAAAAATTAAAGGAAGTTGTTAGAAATAGAATAGGAAGTATGGGATGGCAAATTTCAGACTTAAAAGGAATTAATCCTAGTATTGTAATGCACAGAATTCACTTAGAAGAAGATAAGCCACCTAAAGCAGATAGGCAAAGACGCCTTAATCCGAATATGAAAGAAGTAGTCAAAAATGAGATTACTAAACTTCTAGACAATGGAATCATTTATCCTATTTCGGATAGTGAATGGGTTAGTCCAATCCATTGCGTACCCAAAAAGGGAGGTATAACTGTTGTAAGGAATGACGAAGGTGAATTAATACCTACACGAACCACCACCGGTTGGAGGGTTTGTATAGATTATAGGAACCTTAATAAAACAACTAGGAAAGACCATTTTCCTCTGCCTTTCATTGATAAAATGATCGAAAGGATAGCTGGTCATGCTTTTTATTGTTTTCTAGACGGTTATTCCGGATTCTTTCAAATATATATTTACCCGGATGACCAAGACAAAACAACCTTCACATGTCCTTATGGAACATTTGCATATAGGAGAATGCCCTTTGGTCTGTGTAACGCACCAGTAACATTTCAACGTTGTATGACTGCGATTTTTAATGATTTCATTGAAGATATCATGGAAGTTTTTATGGACGATTTTTCCGTTTATGGAGATTCTTTTGATTCATGCCTACAAAATTTGGATAAAGTTTTGTCTAGGTGTGAAGAAACAAATTTAGTATTAAACTGGAAAAAATATCATTTCATGGTTGACGAAGGAATTGTTTTAGGTCACAAAATATCTGAAAAAGGATTAGAAGTGGATAGAGCAAAAACTTCAGTAATAGAAAAATTACCCCCTCCAACTACTGTTAAGGGAGTAAGGTCATTTTTAGGACATGCAGGTTTTTACAGGAGATTTATTAAGAATTTTTCTGTAATTTCCAAACCACTTACTAATTTACTCATGAAAGATTCAACCTTTGATTTTAATGAAGATTGCGTTAAAGCTTTCGAAACATTGAAAACAACTCTAGTCAGTGCACCTATTATTGCTAAACCCAATTGGGATTTACCCTTTGAAATTATGTGTGATGCAAGTGACTTAGCCGTCGGATGTGTTTTAGGTCAAAGGAAGGATAAGAAACTTCATGTCATTTATTATGCAAGTCACACACTCTCTGGTGCACAATTAAACTACACCACAACCAAGAAGGAAATGTTAGCTGTAGTTTTTGCATGTGATAAGTTTAGGTCATACTTGTTAGGTTCAAAAGTTATTATTTATACTGATCACGCAGCTTTAAGGTATTTATTTGCTAAAAAAGATGCAAAACCACGTCTAATTAGATGGGTTTTATTGTTACAAGAATTTGATATAGAAATTAAAGATAAAAAGGGAGTCGAAAATCTTGTCGCCGATCATCTATCGAGACTAGAAGATGAAAACGGTCCTATAGGTGAAAATATCGGTATACGAGATGATTTCCCTGATGAACATCTCTATCAAATAAAAAGTGTCATGTCACCATGGTATGCGGATATTGCAAATTATCTTGCAGCCAACATTGCTCCGGAAGGATTAACTTTCCAACAAAAGAAGAAATTCTTCTTTGACATTAAAAAGTATTTTTGGGAAGATCCTTTTTTGTTTAGAACTTGTGGTGACGGGATAATTAGGAGATGCGTTAGTGAAAATGAATATGAGTCTATAATGTCTGAATGCCATTCTAGCTCATATGGAGGACATAACGGCGTTAGTAAGACAGTAGCCAGGATATTTGAATGTGGATTCTTTTGGCCTACATTGTTTAAAGATGTCCGTTCATTTATTACTCGTTGTGACAAATGCCAAAGAACGAGAAATTTAGGTAGAAAAGATGAGATGCCCCTCACAAACATATTAGAAGTTGACGTATTCGACATGTGGGGAATAGATTTCATAGGACCTTTTCCCCCTTCTAATGGTAAAACTTACATATTAGTCGCCGTAGATTATGTTTCGAAGTGGGTTGAAGCAATTGCAACCCCGACAAACGATTCTAAAGTTGTTGTTGGTTTTCTTGACGATATATTTTGTAGATTTGGTTGTCCTAGAGTCATCGTTAGTGATGGCGGTACCCATTTTATAAACCGAAGTTTTGATATACTTATGAAAAAATATGGAGTACGCCACCGTGTGTCAATGCCATACCATCCTCAGTCGAATGGTTAGGCAGAGATATCAAATAGAGAACTCAAATGGATTCTAGAGAAAACAGTTTCATCTTCAAGAAAAGATTAGTCTTATAAACTAAACAATGCGTTATGGCCATATCGTACTGCATTTAAAACTCCAATAGGAATGACTCCGTACCGCTTAGTGTATGGGAAGACGTGTCATTTGCCAGTCGAATTAGAACACAAAGCCTATTGGGCTATTCGGGAACTTAACTTTGATTTACAATAAGCAGGTAAGAAACGTTTGCTCGACTTAAATGAGTTAGACGAATTACGTCATTTATCTTACGAAAATGCGAAAATATATAAAGAAAAAGTGAAAAAATGGCACGACGCCAAGATTAAAGTCAAAAGCTTTAAAATAGGGGACAAGGTGCTGTTATTTAATTCACGGCTCCGTTTATTTCCAGGTAAACTTATGTCCAGATGGACAGGACCATATCTAGTCATCAAGGTATTTGATTATGGCTCCTTAGAACTTGAAGGACCTGACGGAGTTCGTTTTAATGTTAACGGTAATAGATGTAAAATCTATTTCGAAAATATTTCAAACGAAAAAATTGCATTTGTAACACATTTTTCTAACAATTAAGTTCATTTAGATTTAATGTATTTTATTTATTTATTTATTTTAATTTCGTTTTGTTAGTTTTAATATGTTTTAATGATTTTTTATTTTAGTTAAATTTTACATATGCCAATTTTATGATTTTTTTTATTATTAATAGACTTTATATTAAAATTTAGATGCATAAAAATGTGTTTAAGTCATGCTTTTATTTTATTTTTAGGCTTTTAGTACGTTTTTGGAGAAAATTGGTGATTCTCAGCCGAGAATTTGGAATTCTCAGTTGAGAATTCACATTTTCAGAATCAACCAAAGAGGTAGGGAATTTTCTGAACTTACCGAGAATATTGAATTCTCGGCCGAGAATCGGAAAATAGGTTTCGACGCCTGATTTCCGCAAGGAAATCAGCGTGTCGCGACCGAACACGGCACTTTCCTGCACTATCAAACCTGTATCTTCTTCTACCTGCAGGCATAACTTTTCAGAAACGAAAAATTAAGTTTCTTCAATCTTCAGAGGTATGATTTTATGCCTTTTCGCATCAAAACAACACCTCATTTCATCCTAAATTCCTATAAATAAACTCTAGAGGATCAAAAGTTCTGTTATAATTTTTATCTTTTCATCTCTGTCAGAACAAATTTCTGATTTTCTAAAACCTCCATTAATAAACTAAGTTCCAGACAACTTTGTTTATTCGATTCTTCCCAAACACCATGACTACTAAACACAAAATCTCTAAGAAAATTGCTGCTTCTGGCACTAAACGTCCCGACTTATCTAAACGATACGGTGCACCCTTTCCTATCTTCAATCACGATGAAGGAAGGCGCTACTGGAGGCTTCGTTACAAGTTCTTTGTCGGAATGTGGTATTTGGATGACTTCTTGAATGCACAACTCGGCATAAGCGATGACATGAGTCACTATTTGGAACGCTTAGGGTGGACAAAATTCGCCAACATGCGATTTCCAATAATTGGCGATTGGATCCTCGAGTTTTTCTGTACCGTTCATTTCGTTAACAAACGACGGGTGCGTCTTAGTTTTCGTCGAGATGGCGAAATATTTACTTTCGGATATCCCGAGTTGCATGCTTGGTTTGGTTTTCCCCCGAGGGATACAATCAAACGTCATCCTGGCAAAGACATGACATCCACTGATATTTGGAGAATGCTCACTGGATTCTGGCGATTCAATCCTAAACTCGCCTACAATCAGTTTTTTCACTCCAATTCAATGCTGTATTTACACAAGTTTCTGTGTCACAGTCTGTTCGGGCGCACTTTCAGCCGTATAGTCCGAGACACTGACTTGTATGTCCTTGGCGATATATTCCAAGGAAATACCGTTGATACTTCCAAAAATCTAATGGAAGGTCTTGTTGCCGCATCTCGATCCAAGGATAAAAAGATTGGATTCGGGAATATAATTTGCGGAATAATTCTCGGTACCAAGGGCACTGTCAATATTCCTTGGAGCGAGGATGAGAGTTTTCCGACTCTCAATTATGAGTTTCTCGAGTACGAAGGTCTTGTGAAACGTGTATTTCGAGTAAGCCCTCATTTTCTTTCTGCACCGGAACGTCAAGCTTTCGTGCAGTTGCAAATTGATCGTATTAGGGCTAGAGAAATCCCGCTTGATAGGGATGATTATATAGAATAGTTTATGTTTTTAAATTTTATTTTGTACATATTTCCTTATTTTGTTGTTATTCAATTCTTTATTTTTCTCTTTTGTACATATGTGTTAATTTAATAAATAAAATTTTCTATTCATCTTAGTTCGTTTATTGCTTTTCTAATAGTTAAAATATATTTGTTCCATTTTCTCATGGATAAATCTATACTAAGTCCATTCAATGTTGACGAATTCTAATTATTCTTGATTAAATGAAGATGAAAAACAAAAATGCTTAGAATAATCTAATATGGTTTCTTAATCAACACATAATCCCACTTCATAAACTTAATTCATTGTGTTCCATACATTAAATTTTCATTCAATTAATTCAATATATGTATTAATATGCACTTACTATGATTCATTTAACTTGTATACATAAATGGGCATTAATGTTTCATTAACTCTTAATGTGCCATTTATTTTCTCTTTAGTATTTCCAATTAATAAGGATAAACCTTTGGTTTTCCTTGAATTTAATGCTATTTATTTTAGTTCTTAAGTGCAGGTACAGTTTATATTAAGTTCAGGACACAATTTACCAATTAAATTACACAAACCAAGTCAAAAGGCACCTAAACAGCCACTTTTGACCAATTCTCTACCGAGAATTTAAAATTCTCGGTAAGTCCAGCGAAAACATGCCGAATTCAGAGCGATTTGTTCTCTGAAATTCGCGTGCCGCGACCGTGGATCCGCATTCTCGGTCGCGACACGCGACCTGTAGGCAGCAATATTCCGGATTTTTGACCTATTTCAAGCCTATTCCTATTCCTATTCTACCTCTACATCTCCCTATTTCACCCTATATAAACCTACTCCTTACACAAACCTCACATCACCTCACTTTTTACTCAATCCCCTACTCTAAACTCTTCCCCATAAATCACTTTCCCTCTTCCCAATTTATTCTTTACCCTCTCTTATCACTTCTCAATTCTTTACCTCATTTTACAACTTTCACTTCATCTTTAAGCTTTGCTTTTCTCTCTTTTCTTCACTTCTTCTTCTTCTTTGCAAACCCTAAACACCATTACCATGGCTAGACGAAAGACTGTTGGTCAAAAGCCTCCGGTTACGGAAGCTAATCGCCTTCGTATTCGTTGCGGAGCCTATTTCGATATCGAAACGGAGGAGGAAGCCGCTCGATTTCTTCACTTTTCCAATTCCAAACGGGAATTCGTGGATATGCACTTCCTTGACTTCGATTCGGTAAGAGCATTGAACTTCTCTACTAGAATTGATGCTTTTATTGAGGCTTTGGGTTGGCAAGAGTTCGTTTCTATGCGTTTTCCCCGTATTCATGAATACGTGGTGGAGTTTTTGGTCACTTTGACCATGAACAAGAAGAAGACATCAATTTCTTTTAGGAATAATGGTGTGACTTACACCATTGATTATGAAGCTATGGGAAATATGTTTGGTTTCCCTACTACTGATTTTTATGACAAGCCTAAGGATTTTGATAATGACTCTATTTGGCAAACTCTTTCGGACCAAGACTATTTTAACTCCAAAAACACTTCAAGCAAGTTGATTAAGGACAATTGTGTGTTCTTCTTTCACAAATATTTGAGTTTTTCCTTGTTTGGTCGTGTTGAGAGCTCTAAGATTCAAGTTCGAGATTTGTTTGTTTTGGATTGTCTGTTTAAGGGTTTGAGGGTTGATAGCATTGGTATGTTGTTTGATAATTTGTTCCATGCTTCGAGGGCTTCCACAATTCAAGTCCCTCTTGGTAATTTTATCACGGCTATTGTTTTGGGAGCACGGGGTGAATTGGCCGATTATGACATGTCCACCTACCATCGGTATGTTCCAATTTTGGACATCTCGGCGCTTGAGCGGGCTCACTTATTGCTTACTTCGGTTCCTCCTGTTTTTATTTCCTATGCTTCCCGTATTGCCCATCTTCGTGGCACTATGGGTTGAGGCGCTTCAAGTTCTCAATTTGTAGGTACCGAAGGCGGAGGCGAGGCGGAAGGCGAGGAAGATGCACCGCCGGCTCAACCACAACCCCAAGCACCTCAAGAAGACGATCCGGTAGATTTGAGGAGGATTTTGAACCAAATCAATTCCAATAATCGCCAAATGAATTTAAGAATTGATGATTTGGTGGAGAATAACATGGTGATGAATGACAACCTCAATACTTTGAGGCGCGAACATAGGTCTACTCGGTATCGGATGCTTTCATTCTTCCGTCGCCGCAATGTGGAGACTTCACCAACACCTCCGGATTCCCCGCCTAATGCTTAGGTTGTCTCTTTTATTTTTCTTTTTATCTTGTTAAGTTTGGTACAATTTTATTTATTATGTTTCGTACAATTTTTAATCTTATGTTGAATGTTTTTTTTATTTGCTAAAATTCTATCTTTATTTCGTATGTTTTATTATGTGCTTATTTTTCATGATCTATTGCTTTTTGCACCAATGAGGACATGGTCCAATTTAAGTGTGGGAGGAGATATACATATATCATTTTAGTTTTTAGCACAAATACTAAATGCAACGAATAATTTTTATGCAAATGCAACATATATTGCAACACATTTTATTTCACATTATTTTTCATAACTTTACATTTCATATGTTTAAAATATTTTAACTTATGATTATTTTTAGGTTATCATTATCTATAGAAATAATATTTCTATTACGGGTAATTTTTCACAAAATTTTTCACAAATCTCTGATATGATTTTAAGTAAAATTGTCTCGAGTGAATGTATTAAAGTAAAAAATTCTTTATTCCAATCTCTATTTTATATCATGAAATTCATGATTCAATAAATCTTATTTTAAATTTTCAATTAGGTTTATAGGCATTAAATTGAACTAACAATTTTAGCTCGGTTTGATTTCGTCTTACATTAACACCAATTGAAGTTTTTAAGGAAACTTTAGCCATAATACATGTTGAATTTTAAGTCAATATAGGATGAATGTGCTATCTTTCTTTTTTCCAAGTTACAATTTCAATTTTATATTTCATATTAATCAATCAATTAGTTGAATTCTTAACTTTTGGCCACGGTTGCGACCACCCTTATCACAATCGAGGTATGAAAGGGAAGAAAATTAAGTACCGTTTACTTTTGGCCACGGGTGCGACCACCCTTATCACAATCGAGGTATGAAAGGAACGTTTAAATAAAAAAAATAAGCGTGTTTAAAGTTTAAAGTAACGATTGCGTCCACCCATGGCATGGTCGGTACCTCTTAAGCAAACACTAAGCAATAAAAAACGTATAAAGTTACGATCAAACCACCCTTATCTCGGGCGTAACTAAGCAAATAAGATTAACCCAAGTACTTATTTAAATTTAATATATCTCATATATTAGTTTAGGTTTGGGAAAGGAAATTTTGTGCTTTGAAATGCCTTGAGACGAAAGACTCAATAACATGCGTGCTTATATCATCCCGAATACTACAATTCAAAATTGAAAATACAAGACGAATGATATATCGTATTTATACTAAGTTAGTTTGATATTTTGCGTATAAATTTGCCATGCGAAGCTAGTCTTTTTGGCTTAACTAATTTAAAAGGTAATACAAAGATATATGTTTTATTTTCATAACGAGATTAGTTAAAGAATAAATTCAGTGAAATTTTGCTCGGGACTATCAAAAGATTAAGTGTGGAGATTTGTTAAGCCAAAATATACCTAATATATCATCAATAATTACATCAATATTGCTACGAATTTGTGCTATTTATACTTGTTTAGAATACTTTTACGTTCGAATATGTTTCTTTCTTGCAAGGTACGTAAATATTTGGTAAAATCCAAATAGGAACGAAAAGAGCTTAAAAACAGAATAAAAACCCTACAAAAGGAGGTAAAAACAACGAAGATCAATTACACCTAAACGAGGACAAAGACGAAGTCAGAAACAGAATAAAATGTCACATTCTCGGTTGAGGAAACAAGATTCTCGATAGAGAATTTACAAAAGCCGCGACCGAGAATCTCAAATTCTCGGTCGCGACACGCGTTTTCAGCAACTCCTTCCCTTCGTTCGAAGACCAAATAAATGCTCCCCATTCTCGGCCAAGAATTAAATATTCTCGGTAAGTGCAGAAATTCCTCCAAGTACAATGAACGCATGTTTAATTCAAAGAAACGCGTTCGTTCGGGTGGATAAAGACGTCCCTTCACAACGGATATGATCATTCACAACGGACACGACACTTCAACTACGACTCTTCAACATCTATAAATAAAGAGTTGATGGAGAGTTGGAAAGATATAGAAGAAAGAGATTAGTATAGAATTTATGCAGAAATTCCGAGTCAAGTGATTCAGAATTTAGATTTCATTTCTGTAAAAAGCAATATGATGTACACACATTGTTTATTCAATAATAACAAACACAGTAGCGTTTAGATTTGTTCATATTAGTTTACATTTTGGTAGAGGCCGACCGTATCCCTATTACGAAGTTACAGCGAGAAGATTGAGTAGAGAATCCGCCCTGAGTCTGACAAACTCTAACGAAACCCAAGGAAAGGATTGACAACCCGTTCACTTGCACACCGTAGAATGTTTTCATGCTCCTTGTTCTCTGTAAACTTGTATCAAATTTATGTTTCATCTAATAAAGTCTGTTCTATTCGATAGATTTTTATGCAGCACGTTGATAAAGGATCCGAGGTGGATTGCTGGTGTTTTCATTAAAACGTAGTTAAATTCAAAATCTTTATAAGGAAACTTTGTTGAACAACTTAACAAATTAATATCATCAGTAGAGTATTAATTTGATTAAGGTAGCGATCTTACCCGACCGTAGGAAGATTGACTATGGTTCAAAGCCCTAAAATTAGAGGTTCCGTCATTTATTTCATTGTTATAATTTATACAAAGTTTAAGTTGTTTTCTTTGCTTAATTCAAACGAATACATTTGTTTACTTTTCTAAAAGTATTTAAACGTTCATGTCTTGCAAATTAATCCCTAAATCAGAAATATTTTCTAACATTTGTTATACTCTAATCTAATTCTTATTCTAGCAATTTCAAAACCAAATCCAATTCAACGATTTTACATATTATAAACCTTAAAAGTAAATCTAACTGATTCAAAATAAGTTTTTGTTAAAAAGCGTTCCCTGTGGGATCGATATCTTTTATTACTACAAGCGTATACCGTGCACTTGCGGAAATCGCTCAACATGTTGTCATGTTTTTTAGTTTCGGGGGTGGGCAAACATTGATGTTTTGTGGTATTGTCTTACCATTGTATGCCGCCTCCACTGCTACAAGACTAGAACGGGAGATATGTATACCTTATTTAGGGAATAACTACCGACACTATATCAGTTTAAATTTAGCTACTAATTTTCCAATACCCCCTATACTGTTATGGTGATTTGAGTTCCATGATCAAAACGTTGAAGGGTGTGATCACTTCTATGATGATCGGAGAGCACAGTGGAACAGATTGGTAAACATTAAGGGCAATTAGTTGTATTGTTATTGTGTATTTTGTAGACTTTGTGTATTTGTTAGGCTTTATCATTCAGTTATGTTCAGATATGTTACAGGTTGATTGTTTTTTAGTTCTGTAATGTTCTAGATTGATCTTGTTAAGTTTCAGTTATGTCCAGTTATGTTACAGGTTGATTTTTTTAGTTCTGTAATATTCTGGATTGGTCCAGTTATGTTCAGATGTGTTACATGTTGATTGTTTTTTAGCTCTGTAATGTTCTGGATTGATCCTGTTAAGTTTCAGTTATATTCAGATATGTTATAGGTTGATAGTGTTTGAGTTCTGTAATATTCTGGATTGATCGTGTTAAGTTTCAATTATGTTCAGATATATTACAAGTTGATTGTTTTTTAGTTCTGTAATGTTTTGGATTGATCCTATTAAGTTCCAGTTATGTTCAAATATGTTATAGGTTGATTGTTTTTTAGTTATGTAATGTTCTGGATTGATCCTGTTAAGTTTCAGTTATGTTCAGTTATGTTACAGGTTGATTGTTTTTTAGTTCTGTAATGTTCTAGATTGATCCAGTTAAGTTTCAGTTATGTTCAGATATGTTACAGGTTGATTGTTTTTTAGTTCTGTAATATTCTAGATTGATCTAGTTAAGTTTCAATTTTGTTCAGATATGTTACAGGTTGATTGTTTTTTAGTTCTGTAATGTTTTGGATTGATCCTGTTAAGTTTCAGTTGTGTTCAAATATGTTACAGGTTGATAGTGTTTGAGTTCTGTAATGTTCTGGATTTATCCTGTTAAGTTTGAGTTATGTTCAGATATGTTACAAGTTGATAGTATTTGAGTTCTGTAATGTTCTAGAATGATTTAGTTACTGTTACGTTATATTTATGTTCAGATATGTTACAGGTTGATAGTGTTTGAGTTCTGTAATGTTCTGGATTGATCCTGTTAAGCTTCAGTTATGTTCAGATATGTTACAGGCTGATATTGTTTGAGTTCTGTAATATTCTGGAATGATCCTATTAAGTTTCAGTTATGTTCAGATATGTTACAGGTTAATAACGTTTGAGTTCTGTAATATTCTGGAATGATTTAGTTACAGTTATGTTCTGTTATGTTACAAGTTGATACTGTTTGAGTTTTGTAATGTTCTTGAATGTTTCATTTACATTTCAGTTACATTTCAGTTATGTTACAGGTTGATAGTGTTTGAGTTCTGTAATGTTCTAGAATGATTGAGTTACTGTTACGTTACAGTTATATTCAGTTGTTGATACTGTTTGAGTTCAAAAGTGTTCTGGAATGATACTGTTTGAGTTTCATAAATAAGTCATGATATGAAGTTAAAAGTGTAAAATATAATCCGTACAAATATAATAAAAAACTAAAATACAGTCACAAATCACTTGGCCAAATGTCAAGCACCCATAATCTGCTCCAACGACTGTCTCCACTCAGCCGCATCCTCCTCATCATGCCCTTTCAGCACATCCAACATACCTTCGCCCCAGTTAGATAAACGGCTAATCCACTAACAAAAGAAAAAACAAAGACTTAATAAATATCATTTCATATTTCAGTAAATATCATTTCATATTTGTAAATCAGTAGATTAAACCAAAATCACTTACAATCTCACTGTTCGATCGAGTATGAACAGTCGGTGCGGGTGCAATCTCCTGCAGTAGACGAGGATGTGAATGACGAGTGTACCAATGTATGTACTGATCCTCACAAGCCGTCGGAGTCCGAGCCGGAGTGAACCGAGATAATATAAGCATGGCCGCCTCGGGAAACGAGTCCCAATAATCCTGTGACATCATGTGTGGCACCTCTACCCGGTACCGTAAGCTAGACCAGGGACGTACGGCCTTGGAAGGCCTCAAGATCGGTCTAGGGATGGTCTGCACGTAAGCTGGCGAAGGCATCTCCCCGGCATGTACGACTCGATCACATCCTGGTATCGTATCGATCCGGCGTATGTCGTCCTCGGGGTACCCGTAATGGCATCAGGACCATACGACATCCACATCACCTACAGATATATACAACTAAATTAACATACAAGTAAATCAAAATATTTTAATTGCACGTTATTCATAAATAAATGGAAATTGTACCTCATCCGCTGTCAATCTATCAATCCAGGCTCGATATGATCTCATCCGATCATTAGTCTTCTCTAGCGCGATGGATGGCCACATGGAAGCCTTAGGAAGATCGGGGTCCACGGTAACTCCCTCCCGATGAGGCTTGAAGCACGGGAAGTACTCATAAATTCATGCCTAAAGTAGTGTCAGACAACCCGTGATCTGCCTGTAGTCTCCTCTATTAGCAATACCTAAACGATGGTATAGATATGCTAGTGCAGCCAAGCCCCATGAGAATCCCATGGCTCCAGCTGCCAAGTCCTGCACCTCTAGCAGGCAGGAAGGTCGGATGCGATCACCACTCTTATCTACGAACAAGGTGGAACCGAGCATCAGCCACATCCAAGCTATAGCCTGGGCATAGGGAATCCGATCTCCTCGACATAACTCCATGATGGAAGCCGCCCGTATATCGCTGGAAAAGTAGTGACCGACCAATAACCTTACCTGAGTCCGCCCAAACAAGTCCATCACGCATGACTACAGCTCATCCGGACCCAGCTCAGCGGTCACCATATCCCCATTTACGGGGATATGTAAAATCTGCCACACGTTATGCGACAGAATGCTCATCTCACCGAACGGCATGTGAAATAATGACATGTCTGGCTGCCACCGCTCCGTAAAATCCGTAATCTGAGGCACATCGATGTGGCCGTCCATGATAGCTGGAAGATGGGCCAACCCAGATGACTCGATACGCGACCAGATCTCCTCAGAAGCACCACTGTGCCATAACACCAGCATACCGTAATAACCTTATCTGGTCTGGCACCTGAGGATGCCCCTATCCTGCCCGCTCTAGATAGCATAAGCAATATGTCCAAGAAATCTCGGGATTATAGATGCATCAACTAGACCCCCGGGGACCGGGGCCTTCACGATCCAGTCATCCTCAATAGTACTCCTGGAGTGTTTGCTGCTACCTGAAATTACAGTACACGAATTACAGAATATACTTGTATTTTCTACTAATGAGGAGTAAATCATATAATAATAACTAAATTTAGCTAGTACAAGAATAAATATATAATGTAAGTTTAAATTTCTTACCAGAAGACGACCTCTGTCTCGACCGCTCGTCACTATGCCAGGAGGTACTGGGACAGTATTAGCACTCGGAGGAGGCATAGAGTCATCTGTGTCCATCTCTACATCATCAGCCTCCTCCTGACGTCCAACACGCGCATCGTGTGCAATGTGTGCCCTCTGGTCGTCCACCATCAATCTCTACTCGGTCCGAACCCTCCGAGCAGAGGCGGTAATAGCACATGTGGATGTATGCCGGTGTTCAGAACCACCATCAGCAATGTCAGCCTGCAAATTAACAAACAAACCAATTAACTACATTTTTTATTTGTAATATTCAATTGTACATTTTCAATTTTTTTTTTACTATTTCGGGTCCGCCAACGGGCGTCCCGATATAATTTTTTTTTTTGTAAAAAATTTAAAAATACCCAATTTTTGGCTTGGGCGGATGACTCACACCACCCGACCCAGGCCAAAACGAGTGCGGCGCACCAGTTGGCCCTACGACCAAACAGGTGCCCCCCGTAGTTCCACCTTAGGTGGAACGGGTGCGCTGCCCATTCCACCTAAGGTGGGAACGGGTGGCGATCCCATTTTGGCCCTGGGGGGGGGCGCATAGTTCATGCGTTCCGCCCAGGGCCGGAACGGGATCCGCACCCGTTTACCCTAAAATTTTCGAGTTCCATCTCCGATTTCGGAGACGGAACTCGTGTTTTCGAACAAATTTCAAGAATTAGAACTTACCAGAATGCTCATTAAGCCTTTTCCCATCCCGTGTTTTTGTGCCATGGCATTTTAGGTTGGGTTTTTTAAAATCTAAAAAAGCTTGAGGTGATTTGAGAGGTTTGGGTTGAAATTATGAGAATGGCAAAAATGTCAAAAGGGGTGGTGATAAGTAATTTAAGGGCGGTAAATAGCAATTCACAAAAATAAATGCCCTCTAATAGTTTGAAATTATTAGAATTGAATATTATTTTAATATAAAGGTTACTGTTTTTGACGTAGAAGCCATACCATTTAATTAGAATTATACAAATATCAGCAAGAAATTGGGTGCATCTCCATTTATCAATATACAACTACACAAAGGTAAGATAAAAAAGGGTGGGGATGCTCTATGACATATATGCTCCAATGCTTATGTTATTTTATGCAAAGTTATAATTACAATTAGTAAACAAAAATATAATGTAAAATTAATAGAATGAATAAACTTATGTACCTTAAATGTGATTACTCTATTTATTATTGATGTTGAGCTATAGAAGACGAGTTATGGATTGTGTAGTCGGGTGGGCCACGTGAAGCCCCTGATTGGTATCTACCAAAAGTAGGCGTGGGTGAGGTCAACAACACGATTAGCTTCCTTTATAGCAGGCGAGCTAATTTTCATTTTCTTGTTTCGAAAAGGTGTTGGCTCATGTAGTAGTTTCCACCAGGTCCAACCAGGCTAGGTCAAGAGTCGACCATATGCTTCAGTGGGAGCAAACGACTGTCCAAGTGGAAGCATGAGGGTGGTCCAGGTAAAAGCTTTGATCCATGGGCTAGCTAAGGGCCATCCAAACCAAAATCAAAGACGTACTCATAGGTCTCCTTGGTGAGCGAACAAGCACAAGGGCCTAATATGAACTTGGAGCTGCAAAATCCCAAACAAAAGTAGTTTTCCACTCATCCTTTCTTCCACTTCTTCATGACCTTTAAAATTTTCTTCTCCTGCCACTGAGTTGAGTCGCTCGGGTACAACAGAACGATATGAATCTAAGATAAAAGTATGTTATATATCAAGATTGTAGGACTGTCTACCATCTAGGATGGCAATGGGTAGGATCTCGCGGGTAATGCCAATCTCAATCCCAATTTCAAATCCTTACCCTTTTATTTTTTAATTACCCGTACCCGTCCCATTACCTTAATGGGTATTCTTTTTTGCATCCCATTATCCGTTCCATTTAATTCGCGAGTACCCTTGGGTACCCTTACCCGTTATGAATCAATAAATAAAACAAAAAATAGTACAAATTTAAAAAAATATAAATTTAATAAATCATCTGTCTAAAAATTAAATTTTAATTAATAACAATAAATTAGTTTAATGATATCACTCAATGATTGAAAAACAAAAGGTTGGGGTTCAAATCTTACTGCTTACATAACAAATCCCTACTACCATTCACACCGAGCCGTATCATATTGATATACGCTAAGGAAAATATGTAACGACACAAAGTCAATCTGGTTGACTTCCTGTCACCCTATTCTAATGGGGTAGTTCATTTTGGTTCAAATCAATCTGAAACTCAAGTCAAGGCATCAGATATGGATTTATGCCCATTTTACCTGGATAACTAGTGGAAACTTTAAAACAAAATCCTACCATAGTAGATCTCGCTTCTGTGAACGGGAACTTTTATTGCTATGTTAGAAGGGTCAGTGGCAAATACAGGACTGCTCGGTTGGGGGCTGATTTTACACGTGGTGAAGGGACCTAGTACACACGACCTGTCGTTATTGATGAGATGCCCCTACTGTCATAGCTTCAAATTGCCAACCTAACTTGAGCCTTTAGACAGTCAAAATGCCCTACCCTACCTTTACCCCTTCGATAGCATGATCTGAACATATAAAGGCTTTCCTCCAACAGAGAAAATGCTGGCAAATTGATAAAAAAGGAAGGTGGTTGGAAATGCCGATTTGGAGCTCCGAATCGAAAGGTAAAGCCATAAGCTTGAGACTGAGTTCCGTCAGTCAATAAGGACCGATAGGATCCCTTTTTCACATTTATTATCTATGGGCTACCTTTATTCTCTGCGCACTATCAATTTAACAACATCCTACCTTGCCTTGTCTTCAGCAAGCAAAAGGCTTAACGTTAGTTAATTATTATGCCATTGAGTTGATACCAGCAAGCAACAAACTACGTCCTTGAAGCCAGATTGTGTGGATTCTATAAAAATCGTATATATCCATTCTAGCTAAAATACATCCGGTTAAAAATCTAAAAATTATAGACAAAAGAATCAAAGGATTAATGTTGATAAGAGATTGGAACCTTATAATGTGTTTTTAAAAAAAGGGGACTAAAAAGTGTGTTACGTAAAAATGTAGAAACTAATAAATTATTTACCAAAAATTCAATAGAAATTGTATACGGATTTTTAACTTTTTATGTAAAAACACCAAAAATATCTATTTAACAAATGAGAGATAATGAATACTAGTTCGTCGCTAGATTAACCTATGCGGTGCATCCCCTAATGAAAAACAATTGGAAGAGAAAAAACCAAGTGGAAAGAAGAGAAAGAAGTGACTACCACCCGACGCAAATTCCAAGTTGTTTCCATGATGATAGATGAGTTGGTTGACCGGGTCAACTATTATAGTTTGAACAAGAACAATTAAGAGAAGAAAATGAGAAGAAAATGAGATGATAACAAACAGGAAGAACTAAAGATATTTGACCAAGACTTTTGGTACAAGAAGATGATAAACGTAAAACCATATCATAAATGATGCCAATAGCTTGAACACAGTTATTCGAAGTATTGATATTAAACAATTACATAATCGAACATGAAGAAGAACCCAAGGCACATAATATATACAATCGTACGTCACTTTGTTGGACAACAACCGCTATATCAGCTATATAACGACACATCAAGGTTGTTTATCAGTTCTAGAAACCAACAGATCAGAATAGCAGATGTATTACAACACTTTTTAAACAATGTTGCAATAGATCAAATTTATTTGCAACACATTTAAGGCAACGCATGTATTTTTTGTTGCCAAAGACCATTTATGATGTAGTGTTTTCTTTTTCCAGATTGTTTTGTACATATATATAGCAATATTTAGCTTCATTGAATTGTTTAGCCAAATATTAATGTATGTGGTACAAAATCAAAGGAACTGAGATCATCAAACTGTAGATGTGGTAAAAGAATATGTTGACAATGGAAATGGTGGAGGAGGAGATGAAGAAGAAAGGAAAGGCTTTGGTGGAATACTGAGGTTTTGAGTGCTTCCTCTTAACATTTCTATCACAGTACTCATTGTTGGTCTCTCTAATGGATTTGTCTGAATGCACCATAACCCAATCAATTTCAATTTCCTCACAATTTCACCCTCTTTGTCTTCTTCCCGAATAGCTTCATTTCCATTCTCCAACTCAAGACTCTTATATATCCAACTTGGAAAATACATCTCACTAGAATTACTTCCTCCAACTTCTTCATCTTTCTTTCTAACTCCTACTATTTCTAGAATCATCATTCCATAACTATAAACATCTGACTTTGATGAAACTTGTCCAAAATTTCTGCTGAAAACCTCTGGTGCTATATACCCAATTGTCCCTCTAGCTTCTAACATGGATACTATACTTTCTTTCCTAGTGCATAATTTGGCTAGTCCGAAATACATCCAGAAGAACATTATGAGGCTTTATGTCAAAATGCACAATCCTTGTGTTGCATCCTCTATGTAGATACTCAAGTCCTTGTGCTATGCCAATTGCAATTTCTTCAATAATTTCTCATCCTAAAAGTTGATCGCATATGAACTTGTCAAGTGATCCATTGGGCATAAACTCATAAACCAAAGCTCTTTTCTGACCCTCCAAGCAGAAACCTAAAAGAGAAACAATATTAACATGAGAAGTTCTACTAATTGCAGCAACTTCATTTATGAAGTCTTGTCCTAATTCTTCTTTTGACACATTCAACATTTTGACTGCTACAAGGCGATCGTCCAATAACTTTCCTTTGTAAACGCTTCCATAGCCGCCTTGGCCAAGCTTTTCTTTGAATGAATTTGTCATTTTCTTCACTTGTGAATAGCTGTACCTTTTTATAGCTAAAGGTCCATGGCTTTCAAGAAATGCTTCAAAATCTTGATTCTTCCTTAAGGAGCATCGGGTTATTTGTCGGTTCCTCATGAAAAGATAAATGAAGCCACAAGTGAAGAATACCCCAACCAATGCCATTGCAACCGGAAAACGATCAATAAAACTTAAATACATATTTCGGCAACTTATGTAATCAAGAAAAGTAAGTGATAATATGAACTTACTACCAATAAGAGCTTTCACTAAAATATTTCGGTCACTGCCTACAATAGAGAATGTGTTGTTAGCATTAGCGCAATAATAAAATTGAGAATATTGAAATTGTGTATGAAAATGCTTAGAGCAATTATACTGCTAGCGCTAGCAAGCCGGTATATAACAAAACTTGATAGAGATAAATCCTTGCAGAAATGAAATTGTAGATGAAAATTCAACAATTATGAAGTTCCAGCGGGAAATATGGCAGACATCTGGATATTTACTGTAATATAAGTAGCCTTACATGGCATAAAGGAAAAAGATGAGATCTAAGGGCTCATTTGGTTCGCGGAATAGAGGGGGAATACCACCTTTAGTTGGATTTTTTGGATAGAATAGCAATTCCATGGAATTCCTATTCCTTGTTTTATGGAATAGCTATTCTTCAATTTAGCAAGTAATAGCCTATTCCTAATATTGTATTTTGTAATTTACAAAATTATTCTCTATCAAATCTTCAATCTTCTCTCTAACCGATTTCTCAAATCCTATAACTTTTTGGCGAATCCATAATTTATATCATAAAAAACATGAAAAATGGAAAATTAAGGAAAACGTTAAAAAATATAAAAATACAAAAAATATGAAACACGAAAAAACGTGAAAACGTTACCAACACGAGAAAATTAAAAAAAAAACGCGAAAACATGAAAAAACGTGAACAAATGCAAAAAAAAAAACAAGAAAAAATGAAAAAATAAACACACGAAAAAACACAAAACATGAATAACGCGTAAAAGTAACAAAGTATGAAATATACAAAACGTGAAAAATACGAAAAACACGAAAAATGTTAAAACACAAAAACCTGAAAAACATGAAAATGCGAAAACGCAAACAAAACACGAAAACATAAAACAACATGAAAACATGAAAAAATACGAAAAACATAAAAAAAACGTGAATAACACAAAAAAGTAACAAAATGCGAAAAATACAAAAACGCTAAAAAAGGAAAAAAAAAACTAAAATGCGAAAAAACGAAAAATGCAAAAAAAATACAATAACGCGAAAAAATACGAAAAACATGAAAAAACGTGAATGCGAAAAAAACGAAAATGTGAACAAACACGAAAAACAAGAAAACTTGAAAAACAAGAAAAAACTTAAAAAAAATACAAAAAAAACATGCAAGTATGAAAAAACGTTATAAACGCATTTTTCACATTTTCATGTTTTAACGTTTTCGTGTTTTCCGTTTTTTTTTATATTTTTCGCTTTTTTCACATTTTCACATTTTCGCGTTTTTCGTTTTTTTTATATTTTTCGCCTTTTTCACATTTTTGTGTTTTCCTACATTTTTCATGTTTTTAATATTTTTTTTTACTTTTCGTGATTTTTATGATTTTCAAATTTGTTCGTGTTTTTTTTCCGTATTTCATATTTCGCATTTTTCTGTTTTTCTATATATTTTTAAAATAATATATATTAAATATTTGAATAATAATTAAAATTTTAAAAGAAATAAAAAATTACATTTGAGGGTAATATTGTCTTTTGAATAAAAAATTTATCTATTTCATCCTATCTTATTCCACCAACCAAACATAGGAATAGTTATTCCTAAAGAATTCTATTCCATTCCTCGCTACCAAACGGCACCTAAGTAGTAGGTAACATATTAGGATAGAATTCAAGATCAAGATGGCTCCAGAATGCACAGGGTTCAAAGAGGAAAACGGTGACAACAACAGTAAATTTAAAATTGCCAACATTTAATATTATCTTTAGATGCCTATACATATAGCTGCTAATGTAAATTTGTTGAATATAGTGAGGTTGCTAGAAACTAGGGATGGCAATGGGTAGTGTACCCGTGGGTACTTGGCATTACCCGACCCTAATGAGACTACCTGTACTCTGTATAAAAGGGTATGAGATCAAAATAATTACCCGTTAGGGTAATGAGACGGGTATGGAAATACCCCCTAGGTACCCGTTTCTGTTCCTTTTCAGATAAAAAAAAACAGCACTACACAAATGATATTGTTGGTCACTGACTTTCATATATTTCAAAATGTTGTTCCAAATTTCAATTTATTTCAATAAAATTATTTAATTTTAATTTTTTTTTCAATTAAATCACTCGCTTAAACAAACTGGAAAAGTAACGTATTTGACACATCAGCTACAATCAACTTTCACTGCTGATTAAAACGCCATATGCTGCCACCTAGCTGACCGAAACAATACGCTCAGTCAGTTAGGTGGCAACAACGTGTCATTTTGATCAGGGGTAAAAGTAGACTATTTTTGGTGTGACAACCACGTCACTTTTCCGATGTTTTGTTGGTCTTGTAGTCATGAGGGTGACTTAATTGAGACAAAATTCAAAGTTAGAATGATTTTAGTGAGACAAATCGAACTTGGGTAACCATTTCAAAACAACCATGAAAGTCCAATGACCAATAATGCATTTAACCCTTCAACATAGTCATAGGAGGGACAAAAATCAGTCAATAGGAAATACTTAATCTTATGATGTCCTAAGACCATCTCCAGCAGTGAATACATGATTGTTCGGTTGGGGGACCGATTTTACACGTAGTGTGTAAACTTTTTTTTTTCTGCTAAATCAGACTTGTTCAAATTTTTTTAGTAAATATACGTGTTCTAATTTGATTGGTCAAGAACCAATTTTTAAGTAATAATGTAAAACTTCTCTAAATCAAACTACATTGTGTTTAAGATTCTTAACATGTAAAAGAAAAATTGTATCTAATAGAAAAAATGAGATTTAGGGAGCGCCTAATAGGCAAAAAAAAAAAAAAAGAAATTTGGATTTAAAAAGAGCCTAACATGCCAAAAAAAAATTAGAATTTTGGATTTGGAGATGACCTAACAGGCTAAAAAGATTGAAATTTAGGATTTAGAGAGTGCCTAACAGGATCTGGGCCAATTTTGAGGATGCTAATTTAGCACCCGATCTAAATTTTTTTGGAGACAAAGGGGCCGGAACCACAACAACCTCAAATTTTGTGGAGAGAGGGGGCTGAAACTACTCGTGGTCATGGTGGTTCCAGCAGCCGGAGAGGCCCGACCCCTCCTTGTATCCGTCCATGACCATCTCCAACCCAACATCCCCGGGTTCTTCCCTGTATCCGTGCCAGACCATCTCCAATCCAACATCAAATTGATGTTGGGAAGGAGATTTGATAATGGTTGGCACTCGAACCATCATCAAACCGTATTCTGGTTTCGATGAAATACAGTTTTTCTTCCATAAATTTGATGGAACATAAAATAGTATTTTATTATTATTTTCTTGCTTTTATATATATAAATATGTTTGTAGTTTTTGTTCTATGATGTAATCATTTGGAAGAAAAGATAAGAACTTGGAGAATTTATATCCAACAAAAGTAACAATTCTGCAGCAAGTGCACTCACTCCTCACCCATGCGTTTACCATCTTCAAAACTGACCCTAGAACATAAAATGAACCCAAAGTGATGACAGAAATGATGAATATTTAATTAACCAGAAGCAAAGTGATTCTAACTTCAATGCGTATGTTGTGTGTTCTAATCAGAATATGCAAATTGCTCTGTTTGCTCAAATAATAAGAGTAAATATGTAGTAGGTTTATGGTTGAATGATAGAGAGACGATACCCGTTTTCTTTGGGCAGGAATCAGGATAGGGATGGCCAGGGCAAAGACAAGTGAAGCCCCGATTAGTTAAATTGGTGCCGCATATCCCGCCTGAATCACTACACTTACCACAAGCTTCATTATACTTGTATGACACATTTAAACCTTCTCTTAAAACTCTTCTCAAACCATCCAAACCTTGAACCCCACCAAGAGAACTTTTTGGAACTGGAATCGCCACTTTAATAGTACATTCAGGCATCCATATTCCTCCCAATAGCCCATCATATCCATAAAATGCTTCACGTTCTTCACCATTTACTCGGCATCCAAAACTCTGTGCAATCTGGAGGTCGGTACAATTGTAAAATAGACTTATGTTTGAAAATTTGGAATAGAAATCTGGGACAAAGCTGAAAAGAGTAGTATTTAGAGTTATGTTGGTGAAACTAGTATCATCATCAGGACACGAATCATCCAACAAATCCATACGACCAATTGCCATCTCCTTTTGGGATTGATTTACAGATACAACCAAGAAATCTTTGTTTTCAATAGTTATAGCAGCAGCGATATCATCATCTACGCATCGGAGTTTGAAACCTTCAAAACCACATATTTCTGAACGACCATCCCTCCAAAAAGGGTAAGATAGATTCTTCATGTTTCCACAATCAAATGGTTTTACGCACTCAGTGTAATACATATCTTCTTGATAATACGAAGATGGGGCAAAGATTAAAAGAATGAAAAGACTAATCATGATGATGGAGTATTTACCAAAACACTGGAACAAATAGGCAACCAATTTTTTCATTTTTCTTCTCTAATAAATAAGAAACAGGAAGTAGTAAAAGATATTAGGCTGAACCTAAGGTATACTATCAGTTCTTCAAAGAATTGAAAGAGATGAGAAAGCAACTCGAATGCTGCTTCCTAATTTTCTTTTTCCAAAATTTGACCATTTCAACTACGAGGAAATATCCTACATAAACCCATTCAGGGGCCAAAGCCAAAGTACAAAAAAAAAAAAATGCTTATGCTAAAGAAATCACTGGGCTTCAGCTCTTAATAGGCGAGGGGTGTTATTCAACTGTAATTTCTTAACACTCATATGAAAGGAAAATGAGTTGTGCATTAATATGAATCTTGAAGAAGAGTTACAAGAAGAAAGGAAAGAAGATGAAGACTCTTGAGTTCTTCATTCAGTATCTCGAATACGATAAAAGAGAAAAAGTAATTAAAACTAATCCTAAACTTACCTACTTATACTAACAGCCCTTACATTTACAAGTAGGCTGTGTACATAACATTTTACAATAAAGTCCCTACACTATTGTACTTATCAACAAAATGTAGAATTAGTTACAACAATTTAAACCATAATATATATAGTAAGTACATAGCAGAAAATCATCACAATACTATAATTAATCAATAATTAATCATGTAGGTTAACATCCCCCCTCAAGCTGGAAGGTTAACATTAATGACCCCTAATCTTTGTAACTGAAATTTAAAAGCAGGTGTGTGAAGAGGCTTAGTAAAGAAATCAGCTAGTTGATCATTGGATCTAACTGGAAGTAAGTGAACCTTTCCAGCTTGAACCTGTTGTCTAACGTAGTGGCAGTCTAATTCAATATGTTTCGTTCTCTCATGGAACATGCTATTTTTGGCAATATGAATAGCAGAAATGTTATCACAGTACAGAGTCGGAGGATGCGACTCTATCATATGCAGGTCGTTTAGTAAGTACTGAAGCCATTGGACTTCACCACAAGTGAGGGACATAGCCCTGTATTCGGCTTCCGAAGAAGACTTGCTAATAGTTTGATGCTTTTTGGATTTCCAGGATATAAGCGACTGTCCTATGAACGTGCAGAAACCCGTGATTGATTTCCTGGTTTCCGTGCAATTGGCCCAGTCAGAATCAGTATAAGCTTTGATATGAATATCAGAATTTGCATAAAGCATAATGCCTTGTGCAGGATTGCCTTTTAAGTATCTAAGAACCCTATGTGCTGTAGCAAGATGCAACTTAGTAGGTTTATCCAGATTTTGAGAGAGCTGTTGAACAGCATAACTAAGGTCATGTCTAGTATTAGTGAGGTATAATAACTTGCCTACTAATCTCCTGTACAAAGTAATGTCCTCTAGTAAAGGTGAGCTAGTGTAATCAACTCTGGTCATTGACATGGGCGTGGAACATGATTTGCATTCTAAAAATCCGAAGTCCGCAAGCATGTCAAGAACATACTTCCTTTGACACAAATGTATCCCATCAGAAGTCCTAGATACCTCAATTCCTAAAATGTACTTGAGCTTTCCTAGGTCTTTAATGGTGAATTCCCTGTTTAAGAATGCTTTCACCTCTTTTATGTCATCATGACTATCACTAGCAAGGATTAAATCATCTACATAGACAGTAATAGCGATGAACCTGTTATTTTTCTTTCTAATAAAAAGAGAAGGATCAACTAAGGATTTGGTAAAGCCTATGGATTGCAAAGCAGTAGCAAGTTTAATGTTCCATTGCCTGCTGGCTTGCTTAAGCCCATATAAAGACCTGGTCAGCCTACAACTAGGATTAGGGACATCAGTACTTACACCAGGGGGGTAGTTTCATATAAATTTCCTCCTCAAGGTCCCCGTGCAAAAACGCATTGTTAACGTCAAGTTGTTCTAAGTGACACCCTTTGATGGCAGGGCAAGCAACAAGAACTCTCACGGTGGTTAACTTTGCAACAAGGGGAAAATGTATCCAAAAAATCGACTCCCTCTTGCTGAGTAAAGCCCTTGGCAACTAACCTGGCTTTATACCTATCTATGGTCCCATCACTCCTTCTTTTTATTCTAAAAGTCCACTTGCAACCCACCTCACTTTTATCCTTAGGTTTAGAGCATATCACCCAAGTCTTATTGTTACTGAAGGCATTTAATTCTTCCTGCATAGCCTGCTGCCATTCAGGACGACTAGCAGCCTGCTTGTAAGTCTTAGGTTCCTGGTCAATCATATGAGCTACGGAATAGTTCTTTTGCGACTGAGAAAGTCTGTCATATGAAATAACCTTGGACAACGGATGGTAAACATCACTCTCAACAGACGTGGTAGAATCACCTTGAGCAATGGCACAATGGTAATCTCTTAAGTATTCTGGCTGCTTAAAGGTTCTGTTTGACCTCCTAATTCTAGGGGTCAAAGGAGACATTGGCGGGAGGAACCTCAATATCCCTATTGAGAGTCTCTTGAGAGATGGGAACAACATAGTTATCATTATCTCTATCAACCAATTCTTGGTACGGAAAGACATTTTCATAAAAAAAGACGTTTCTAGTGACAGAGATCTTGTAAGACTCTAGATTGAGAACTCTATATCCTTTGGTGCCTGAGTGGTATCCTAGGAACACACATTTTTCAGCCCTGGCATCGAACTTTTTCCTATCTCTATGTAGAGTGGAAGTGAAACAAAGACAACCAAATGATCTTAGATCATTATAATCAGGAATAGAGTTGTTAAGTAGCTCATAAGGCAAAGAAAAGTTAATAACTTTGGACGGCATCCTATTAAGTATAAACACAACATGAGATATAAAATAGGTCCAATAAGAGATGGGCAATTTACTCTGAAATTGTAACGCTCTGGCAATATTTAGAATGTGCTGGTGTTTTCTTTCTACAAGACCGTTTTGTTGCGGAGTTTCAACGCAACTGGTCTGATGTATAATCCATTTGTCGGCATAAAAGTTATCTAGTCTAAACTCAGGGCCATTGTCAGTCCTAACAATTTTTACTGTCTTGCTAAACTGAGTTTCTACCATGGATATAAAACGTTGAACCAAAACGGATATAACAGACTTAACCTGAACAAAGAAAACCCAAGTATGCCTAGAGTAATCATCTACCACAGTAAGGAAGTATTTATTTCCATTAATGCTTGTACTGGTTGGACCTCATATATCCATATGAACCATATCAAAGCAACTACTAGTTCTGGACTTACTGACAGGAAATGCAAGCTTCTTTTGTCTAGCGAGATGACATACATCACAAACAAAATTACCAATGCTCAAATTGCCAATGTGTTTGTTAATATGTGCAAAACCAGATTGTCCTATATGTCCAAGACGATTATGCCACATCAAAGTATTGCTATTATTATCACAACTATTCAAAGAACCATCATACAATTGATCAACAGAATCATTGTTCATAACACTCACATTATTTATAACATGCTTATTAAAGAAAATATCAGCATTCAAGCATGGTCTGTGCAATTGATAAAGCCCATCATTGGATTTAGCTATACCAATCGTCTTCCTCGTCTGTGTATGCTGTATAAAGCAGTCACTATTAGTGAATTTAACTTCACAATTCAAGGTGCTGGTAAGCTTAGAAACCGAAATAAGATTATAAGCAAAACTAGGAACAAACAGAGTGTCATATAGAATGAAGTCTTCAGTGAATCTAATGGTGCCTATGTGCGATGCATAAATTTCGGTTTTATTAGGCAAAAGGACTTTCCAATTGTTCACAGGTCTTAGTTCAGAAAACATCTCTTTAATGCTTGATATGTGGCAACTTGCCCCCGTATCAACTATCCAAGATATTTTCTGAGTTCTAGCAATTAGGGATGTGTGTGACGTACCTTCGGTGACATTGGTCACGGGACAAATGGACGCTGTGGCACAGTTAATGTGTGATGTATTGCTTGACGATGGAAGGAGCTTCAACAGCTGTTGAACTTGTTCATTTGAAAGTTGATGTATCGCTGCATTAACCGGGGCTGCTCCCAAAATTCCACTCTCGTTGTTCTCTGTTTGATCTTCCGCATTGACAAAATTAACTCTGTTGGTTCTGTTCTTGAACTTGTAGCCCGGTGGATAACCGTTTTTCTTGTAGCAGCTATCCACAGTGTGATTCTTGAAGCCGCAATGGGTGCATTTTTTTACCATTCGATCCGAACTTCTTGTTTCCCTTGAAGTTCTGTACAAGAGCTATGAGTTCTTGAAGATCTTGAGTCTGACCTTTGGGGTTCTGAACTAAGGCGAGCAAATCTTGACCAATATTGGCCGCATCAAGAGCTTGATTTTGACATTCATGCTTAATTATCAGGGAGAACACCTTGTTGATGTTGGGAATTGGATCAGTGACCATTATTTGAGATCGGACAGTAGCGAAAGCGTCGTTGAGCCCCTTTAGGAAGAAAACCACTTGATCTGCATCTCTGTTACTCCTAACCGTATTCAGTGCATTACACACGCATCCTTCGCAAACACAATCCGGAATATCTCTAATTGAGATATACTCATCCCAAAGCATCTATAATTGCGTGAAGTAGTCTGAGACCGATTTATTACCCTACTTTAATGTATAAATCTCTCCTTGAAGGGCCGCTAGACGAAAGATGTCCGACTGTGCGAATCTTTCTTTGAGATTGACCTAGACTCTTCTTGCGTCTCCCATCCACAACACGCTTTGAGAAATTGAAGCAGATAATGACCTAACAATCCATGAAAGAACCATATTATTACACCTCTTCCAGCTGATAAACTGAGACGAGCTACTCGTCGGTGCCTCGATCGTGCCGTCGATGAAATCCAGCTTGTTTTTGGATAGTAACGCCATCTTCATGTTCTGGCTCCATGAATGGTAGTCATTAGTTCCAGATAGCGGTGGATTGACAAGAATAAGAGATGGATTTTCACTTGAGTGAATAAAGAAGGGGCTAGATTCATCGATTCTGTTCACCATGATGAAGAATCGATAGAAGATCAAACACACACAAGAAGAGGAAGAAAGAACTTCCAAGAAATTGAGAAATCCGAAGATCGGGAGGGAAACCGAAGAGAGATCGAGAAAACCCGAAGATCAAGAGGAGAAGACGAGAAACCCAAAAGGTTGGGGATCGATCAATGACCGATTCTTGTAAATCTGGTGCGGAAATGAAAAGCATTTAGCTCTGATACCATCTTAACACTCATATGAGAGGAAAATGAGTTGTGCATTAATATGAATCTTGAAGAAGAGTTACAAGAAGAAAGGAAAGAAGATGAAGACTCTTGAGTTCTTCATTCAGTATCTCGAATACAGAGAAAAGAGAAAAAGTAATTAAAACTAATCCTAAACTTACCTACTTATACTAACAGCCCTTACATTTACAAGTGGGCTGTGTACATAACATTTTACAATAAAGTCCCTACACTATTGTACTCATCAACAGAATGTAGAATTAGTTACAACAATTTAAACCATAATGTATATAGTAAGTACATAGCAGAAAATTATCACAATACTATAATTAATCAATAATTAATCATGTAGGTTAACATAATTAATTAAAATAACAGCCTTATTTCATGAAGTTCGATTTTTCGATCTATACATTTTAGTTTCAGTTTCATATTTCATATATTTTCAGTTAGTTTGATTGGTTTGTTGTTGAACAAAAAATCCTGAATAAACCGAACCGATTAATATTTACAATAATGATTTGTAAGTAATTAGCAACGTTTTCTGTATTGGTGAAAAATTGTCTGAAACATTTTTTAATTTAACGTAAGTATAGTCTACAAAGGTTTTATGTTTTATATGTGGTGATTAGTGATATGCTATATTGTAACCAAAGAAAAATAAGATATTATAATTAATGTAATATATGGTAATTACTAATTAGTTTTATATATGGTATTCATCAAGTATCAATTTTTAAAAATTATATGTTAAAACCAAAGAACTGAAGGAAACTGAAATATTTAATTCGGTTCAGTTCGGTTTATTCTCTTAACTAGGTTCAGCCTATGCATTAAATCCATCCTTGCAATTCTGAGGATTTGACTGTCGGGATTGATATCAATGACATGGTACTTGAGATTCATGATAATCATAGTTGCTATTTGTCCCTGACAATCAATCCTGAAGCCTGGTTGCCCACAGTATTCAGGCTGCCCATTTCCCCAAAATGGGTATCTTATGCTTTTTATGTTTCCACATCTAAAAGGTGCACACTTGTAATATGGCTTGTTGGAAACGTTCCTTAGTTAATTTATTAGTAGATAATATTTTATTTAATTATTTCAAGTCAGTTGTAACTGATGTTTGTATTGATGTATAAATTTCCTGAAGTTCAATAGAAGTTTGTATTGGTTCCAAACTCTTAAATGTTAATTACTACATGGCTTTTGATCACTATAAGCATCGTGTAGGTATGTATAATATTGAAATGAGGAGAAGGAGGAGGATGATCAATGAGGAGAAAGGAGAAGAAGATTGGAAAGAAACAGGTTTCATTTAGAAATTTCTTTTTTTTTTTATGGAAATTCATTTAGAAATTTCTGGGCATATGTAAATGAAAGTAATTAGCAAAAAATCAAAGTTCCAAATATATGCATTCAATGCTAATCGTTCAGCTAATTAACTATGCTGCTCTTGCCAAATGGAAGTTTGACTTGCGAACACATATACCATCACCGAACCACATACATTGTCTGATTTGTCAGGTGGACGTCGAAGGATTAAACCTCTGCTTGGTGTCATTTTGGGAGATAAATAGGGGGGTGGGAGTAGTTAAAAATTATTTACAAATGAGGGGCTGTTTTTGAACCGTGGTTAGGGATGTGTAACCATTCCGGCCACACGCGCCGGAATGGTACAAGATTCCTGACGAAAGCTGCGAACTAGTCGCAGCTTTCTGCAGAGTAGCCATCACAGCGCTCTGCACGCCGTGATGGCTACTGTACACTGCGCAAAGCTGATCTTCAGCTTTGTGCAGTGCTGAATGAGACTGTGTATTCACAGGTCATTTGACCCGTGAATACAATTATTCTTCCTCCTTCTCCTTTAAAGGGAGAAGGAGGAAGAAGAAGGCAGATAATATCTGCCTTCAGCCAAATTTTTTTTTATTTCCTCCTCTTCTTCTTACAAAAAAATCACTTCCTGTCCTTCTAGTTTTTAATTCTTCATTTTCAGGTATGTATTTTAATTTTGTTAATTATAATTAATTAAGAAATACTTATAATTATAGTTAGATATCTTAATTTATGTGTTTAATGTTTATAAATTATAATTTATGTTTAGAAAATCTCTTAATTTATGTGTTGTTATGCTTAGAAATTCTATTAATATATTTGTTCTTATGCTAAGAAATATTAATTTATGCTAATAAAATCTCTTAATTTATAACTTATACATAGAAATATTATATGCATGTTTAGAAAAATTAATTGATGCTTAGAAAATCTCTAATTTATAACTATGGTTAGAAATATAAATTTGTGGTTAGAAAATCTCTTAAATTATAAGTATCTTTAGAAATATTAATTTATATGTGGAAAATCTCTTGATTTATAATTATGTTTAGAAAATCTCTCTATCTATAATTATGCTTAGCAAATAAAATTTATGCTTAGAATATCTCAAAATGTATAATGATGGTTAGAATATTTCTTAGTTTATAAAATTATGGTTAGAAATATATCAAACTAAAATAATGCTTAAAATATCTTTTAGTTTATAATTATGGTTAGAAATTTTAATTTATACTTAAAAAATCTCTTAATTTATAACTATGCTTAGAAATATTAATTTATGAAAATTTCATTTATGCTTAGAATATCTCTTAGTTTATTAATTATAGTTAGAAATTTAATTAATGTTTAAAAAATATATTAATTTATAACTATGCTTAGAAATGTTAATGCATGCTTAACAAATCTCTTAGTTTATAAGTATGCTTAGAAATATTAGTTCATGCTTAGAAAATCTCATAAGTTTATAATATTTATAATTACAATTGACTTATTAAGTAATTAACTCTATTGTTTTATTCAAAAATATCAATTCTTTAAAATATTAATTTGTAATTAACTCTATGTTTTATTTAAAAATATTAAGCAAAAAGATATGATGAACTTACATTGTATGATTTATTTGTTTTATAGATGGCTAAATCATATCTGGTTCCACGTGCATGTATATCTCGTTTTGCAAAGGAAAAGGCTAGACAAAAAATAAAAAAAAATGAAGGAGATGAAAATGCAACGTGGTAGAAGTCTAGTGGAATTTATTACGAGTATTAATAGTGAAATCCAAGATATTATAAATACCGGTTATCTTGTTGGCCGTGAGAAATGGAAGTTAAAGATTTTGTATGAAGGTTTATCATGGAGATACAAAAAAACATATAATGAAATAATTGAAGCAATAAATGTAAGAAACTATAAAATAGTGGCGTTAAATTTAGTCCATTTGGAATATGTTTGCAAGGATGATAACCCAATTATTATATAGGGAAATGATGTGTAGAGTTAGACAATCAATCCCATTATCGCAACACGATTATTGTAATAGGGAGAACTTTAAGTCTACTTATTAATAGTGTAATGTAATCTTATTATATTATGTTTAATAAATTAGTTTGTACGTTCTTATTAATTTGATTATATTTAGTTTAATAAATGATTTTGTACTTTATCATAATTTATCATATAGGCGTATCATATATTAAAATGGCAAATGCAAGGAGAGCAGCACAAATAATACAACCAGGACCAATTATGGATGATGTTTTAGACATGCAAAGTATTCATAGATCCCAACGTGTATGGCAAAATGAGGTAATCAATGAAATGGAAATTAACCAATAATAATTATTCCAAAATTAAGTATGGTATATTTAACTTAATATGATGATATGTTCTACTATGTGGTCAGGATGGAGTGGATGTATTACGATGTCAAGTTACAACAAATAGTGAAATGTATACAAATGTAGACCCGAGATTTGATAATTATATACGTCGGGCCGGCTTTGAGGGCATTGTAAAGGTCGGTGGAATAAGCGTGGATTATAGCTTAATAACTACCTTGGTTGAAAGGTGGAGACCAGAAACACACACTTTTCATCTAACAGTGGGTGAAGCCACCATTACCTTACAAGATGTTGAGGTACTGACAGGTTTACGTGTAGATGGGAATGCAGTAACTGGTACTGCAAACCACGACTTTCCACTAACTTGTCAATTGTACTTAGGAGTTGTACCTCCCCCACGTTCTATGAGGGGAAACTGCATAAAATTATCATGGTTAGCTGAACATTTTCAATTCTTAGCACCTAATGCTAATGATGATACAATTGAATGTTATGCAAGAGCATTCCTGTTACGTGTCATCGGTGGTTTATTATTTTGAGGGAAGAATAGTGGGTATGTGCATTTTATGTGGTTGCCATTACTACACGATTTTGATGAGGCAGGTGAATATGCATGGGGTGTAGCTGCTCTAGCTCACTTGTATAGAGAAATGTGTAAAGCAACAAAACCCGAGACTGCACAAATCAGTGGGTGCTTACAGTTATTACAAGTGTGGGCATGTGAAAGAATTCCTAGGATTGCACCTCGTGTAGAAAATCATTTTGCAATGGATAAGCCATACTCTTTTAGGTAAATATTTAATTAAAAGTTGTTATATGTGTAGTTGGTTAAATCGTTAAATGTGTATTTGTTTAAATTGTAGGTGGAAAGGACCAGATAGGAAATATCCGGCGTTGGCACATAATTTGAAAGAATTTCGAAGGGCATTGGATGAACAACAACAAGATGAGGTTTGGATTTTGTAAATCAAACTGAATTACATGTATCATATTCATAAATATGTTGACGACAATTTTGTGTTATGTTGTAGATGTGCTGGGAGCCATACACGAATGTGCTCGATCATTTGCCACAATATTGCGTTGTTGCTCAATCAGTGTGGCGTTCTGTTGTACCATTAATATGTTTTCAAATTGTCGAATATCATCAACCTGATCGATGTCTTCGACAATTTGGTATGGATCAGCCCATTCCGGGGATTCCGCTGCAGGTGCGGTCTCTCCATACTGTTGAGTTACGCAATAATACCGAGGTAGAATGGGAGGTTCGGCATCGGGTATTCATTGAGAAACGGAATGATCGACACAATTTTATAGCAACCACACGGAGATTACGAGGACCACTTGGTCCTCAATCTGAATATATGCAATGGTATGTTTTGCGGACTAGAAGATGGATAAGTCCTACTAGAGGTGTCAGGGGTGCAATGGTACGTATATGTATAAAATATTGAATGATTTAATTTATGTACATACATATATATATGTATATATTCGTAATGTGTGTTCTTATGTTTCAATTTATAGGGAGATGGTTTTCAGGCAATGTATCATTTGCCTGAGCAACAAGTAAATAGAGAGGCTATTAGGGGACGAGCATCCAGTTTGATTGGAGCTCTAAATCAAGAGCATAACTTAGCTGATACATATATTCCCCAACGTGCTCCCCCAACTCTTAATTTTGCAAGAGTTCTCAACAAATATACCAAAGTACACCAACCCCAACACCACCAATGGCTTATCCAAATCCACAAAATCCAATGATGACGTACCCAAATCCACAATTTAATCCAAATGATTATTCTAGCATAATAATGAGGGGTATACCAACACACCTCACGATCATATGGTACCCGCATTTAGGACACATGCATCTGGTTCAAGTGCCTTTGCAGCATATGCATCTGGTTCAAATGCATTTGCAGCATATGCAAGTGGTGCATCATCAAGCCAATTTGATTATAACATACATGATCATGGAGGTCCTTCCAACATTGGGTCTAGCGATCAACAATTTTTTGGTGGTCTTGGACTTTTTGGATTTGACCAAGTGCAAAGTGAGTTAAATTCAGGTAATAAATTTGTGATCTACTCAAAATTTAAATAATTTATTTACAATGATTTATACTAATACAATTAATTTTTTTTATTGGTAAAATTAAGGGGTGGTTAATATAGCGAACGAAGAAGAAGTTGCCCCTGAAGAAATACAAAGGCCAGTAGCCGTACAAGGTCGTAGAGTAAGTAATAGAATTCGGTATAACACTCATTGTGGAACTGGGGGACATTATTGAGTAGTGAGAGTAGTAATTTAAATGTAACTTATTTGATACAACTTAAATTGAGTAGTGATAATAGTAACTTATTTAATTCTAGTACCTTAAATTGAGTAGTGAGAATAGTAACTTATTTCATTCTTATAACTTAAATTGAGTAGTGAGAGTAGTAATTTAAATGTAACTTATTTGATACAACTTTTTTTTTGAATGAAATCTGGAATCCGGCATAGCCATTGGGTCAGAGCATGCCAACTAGGTTGGCACCCTCCGAACCTAGGGTAAAACCGAACCCAAAAGAATATATATATAATAAAAAATAAATGAAATATCGTTAAAGAGCAGTATCAAAGAACATGAACTACATCCAAATGAGGCAAAACAAGTTAAGAAAATCCAAATTGGCTGAAGCCACCTAAATCCTGATATATAAGGGAGTCACAGAAAATTAGAGCCGTGTCCCACCATGTGTAATCACGGGTGACTAATCCTTCTCTAGCCAATCGATCAGCGGCCCCATTCCCCTCACAAAAAATATGTGTGGCGGAATAGGTCATAAGCCGGAGACGAGATAAACATTTTTTCCAGCTTTGCAAGACAAACCAGGGAACCACGGTAGAATGTGATTTTAGTTTGTCAACCACGTATGTGGAATCCGCCTCAATCCATAGCCGAGTCCATCCACGCGTCCAAGCAATTTCCACTGCATTTATAACTGCCTGTAGCTCTGCTACAAAAGTGTATGCGGTAGGAATATGAAAGCAAAATGCACCATGGGCGAATCCGCGAGAGTTACGAAATATTCCACCCGCGCCAGCTGGTCCAGGAGCCCCCATTGCAGAACCATCGATGTTGACCTTCATCCATTCTTGGGGCGGGGGAAACCAACACACTTCTATGATACGGGGTGCCGTAGAGTTCCTGCCAGTAAGAGAGAGCTGCTTCAGAATGTGGAAATCAGACATAGTATTGCGCATAGTTCCTCGACTATTATAATTCGCTTCACGGATGGATGTCCAAATCGATCTTAATAAGTGGTGTATATCAGGTGGTTTTTCCTCGAAAATGACCAAATTCCGTGTTAGCCAAACAGCCCATACCCCGCACACAATTGCGGCATTCCAATTTGGTACAACTTAAATTTAACTTAATTTCACATTTATAAAAAGAGGGACTAACTAGTGTAATATGTACAAACCCATAAACTAATAAATTATTCACCCTAATATTTTATATTCATTGACTTTTGTTGTTTTAATAAATGTTGCAATAATAATAATTAATTAAAATTATTTTTTGTTGTTTTCTCATTCACTTGCTTCATTTTTTGAGCTTCATAAAATGTATGCATTTAAGGCATAAACTTTTGTTCTCTTTGAAGAACCATCAACTTTCCCTTTATCGCTATTTAAATTTGGTCTTTGAGTAGTGAGAGTAGTAACTTAAATTTAACTGAATTTCACATTTATAAAAAGTTGTCATAATTGAAATATATTAGTTATAGTACAAATAACTACTCACTCTTCGTCTGATATTTCCTCATCAGATTGGTAGCGCCGAACTGATAAAATTCTTCGTTCATGCACAGAAGAGAACTCTCTCCCATTAGCTATCGCATGTTCTTTGGCCAATTTTAACATATAATATCATGTTCGCCGCAATAACATTTTATTATTCTCATTCCAAATTCGTTTCACAGCCATTTCATAGTCACGGACATTTCGTCTTGGCATATTTAAAGACCTACGGTGTACAAGCTGAACACCCAAGGAACGTAAGTCATTGGCTAGCATTTCTGATTCCGCAAACCTGTATGGCCATTCACGTCTCAAACCACAATAATACTCGCGTGGATCACTTATACGACAATTTTGGTAGTCATCATTGAATGGCGCCAACAACCAGTTAATAGTTCTAGTTGTCATCGCCCTCCACCTAAACAACCTTCAATATTTATATAATGTTAGAATATATGCAAACTAACGTAGTCAAACTAAATCATACACATAATTGCATCATAGAATCACACCAAACAAAAGAGTCAATTGATGATAAAAAAATAGTTAATTAACAAACAAGCTTATATTTTTTTTTCATATTTCCTCATCTGACATTTCTATATCAGATCTATTATTTAGACTTGTGGAATAACTCATGAATATACGTGCTTCATTTATGTCACCATCACTAGTAGAAAAATGACCATTTGCATCGGCGCATTTGCATCGGTCGTTACAAAGAGCGATGCAAAAGGTTCATTTGCTTCGGCCCTTTACACTAGTACAAAAATGGACTTTGGCAACGGTTTATTTTGGCCATAGGCAACAGTTTTTAAACCGTTGCCAATGTATGCGACGCCAATTAATGGCAACGGTTTTGAAAACCGTTGCTAATGATCTGACTTTTGGTAACAGTTTTTTACGAAAACCGTTGCCTATAACCACTCCAACAAGCGTGTCTGATGTGCTAACGGCACCGGTTTTTCTTGTAAAACCAATGCCAAAGGTAAGCTCTTACGCAACGGTTATGTAAAACAACCGTTGCCAATAACCAATGGCGTCGGTTTTTCTTGTAAAACTGATGCCAAAGGTTATCTTTTCGGCAACGGTTTTGTACTAACAACCGTTGCCAAAAACAATGGCATCAGTTTTTATTGAAAAACCGATGCCAAAGGTAAGATCTTTGGCAACATTTTACATTAAAACCGATGCCAATGTTAAGATCTTTGGCAACGGTTTACATTCAAAACCGATGCCAAAGACGATATAATTTTTTTTATCAATATTATTTTTTTTATTAAATTATATTTTGAAATATATATATATGTATTTAGTGGATTGGAGTCTAAATGACAAACATAAGGGTTCCCTGAATAACCAAGATGGTGTAAAATATTATGAGAAAAGTGTAAATTTATGATAACAGGGTAGACATATGGTGGAATTCAACTAAGTTCAAAACACATGCACAATAGAAGCAACTGATCTGTAATTTTCAACTCAAAACTAAATTCATGGAATTTGGCCATAATCAAGGCTTCCTCTTTCTCTTTGGTATGGGCTTCGAGACCTCCTTCTATCATAGTATCTCATGCAGCTATCCAAACAATAACATAACAATCAAAATTGATGAAAACAACAACTATCCTCATTATTTGGCCATGCTAAAAAAGTCAGTTAAACTTGCAATTTTGTCCATGCAATATATACTGTTACTGCACCTCACCTGTTCATGTATTCAACAGTCTAGATGATAAAATCATATAGGATGTTGGTCATCAAGTAGAAGAAAAAAACATATCATATCAGAATGACTTGTTTAGTTTGGTATATGTTTAGGACTCAAGTTCAATTTTGCAGGCATATGCACAAAAAATTCCTAACAGGAAGACAGTCTAGAATGCATACCATAAGAAAAACTTCAAGCCTTGCAGGATTTCCTAAAAGAGATGAGAGTGTTTCTGATGCTTTTGCTGCTGGATATAGTTCTACAAGCATCTCAGCTGGTCTCACTATTTACACCTCTTACTCCATAAACATATATATGAAGTTCAAGGACATTTAGGCTTGTTGCAGTGGGTGGTTGCACTAGTGTAGCATTTTCCACATTTCTCCCTGTTTCCATAAGTAAGTTCTTGGAGGCACACATTTGCATCTATCACAACATTAGTGATTCCTGTATTTAACAATAACATAGTCGACTCTTAGTGGCTTGATCACTACTGGTGGAGCAGGAGCATGAGCTGGAGTTGGCATTATCGGTGCCTTCACTTGGCGACACTGTTTTAACTAAAAAGAGCAGTTTTTCAAACATCCTGTTCAAGCTCATTACAAGAGAAACTAGACAAGAATCACACCGAAGAGCAGTTGATATTATGTTTGATAAATTCCATTCATTAGAGTCATTGATGGCTTAATTTCCAAACACATACATAAGCATCCTCACCGAAGCTCACAACACTTTGCTCATCCGCGAAGGCTTATACGTAAATCCCACCCAAGTAATCTCCCTTTATGGTCATCCGGCTAGATGTTGGTTTCTCAATTTCATACACAATGACACTTGATATATATAGAAGTAGTAGAAATTAAGGCCAGGCATCATCAATCAATGAAATACCCAATATGCTTCAACCATAAATGCTATAAGACACTACAATCACCAACTCAATTAAATTAGGCAAATCAACTAAAATTGAAACTAGAATTAAGAAATTATCTAAAAATAGAGAAGACACACAGTGAAATAAATACTTACCTAAAGTGTCATTAAGCATGAACCAGCAACAAGCAATATCACATCTCCATCATAGCAATGCCCTATCAAATTAGCCCCAAAGCTTTCTTACCTGGTAAAAATTATATGGCAGAAATCAGGACAGGCCGTACACAAGCATGGGGCATAGTCTGGAATTTTTCAAAGCCAAACTTCGAGAATGACTTGGACAAGTGGAAGAGTAACATACCGAAATAAAGCGGAAAAGCTTTTAAAATAAATTAGACAACTAATTTTTTTTCACATTATTTAATTATGCACAATTGATTATTGAAAAAACAAACCATTTTCTAAAGATAATACAAAGACTAAAATCAAATCATACCTGGAACTTGTGTATCAGCAACATCACTCCGTTCCACATCAACCTGAAGAAATACCAAACAAAAATTTAGGACAATATAAGAAAAGAAGCAAAAATATCACAAATCACTTATAAACAACTCAGCAATAGCAAAAATATCACAAATCACTTATAAATTTTTATGGTTTCCTATATAGTTTCCTCGGTAATGGAATTGTTGAATGATAAACAGTGATGTTTTTATTCAGGTTTAGTGGATCCTTTTGAGCTCTTGGCAAACATTGAAGTGCAATAGTCTGCCTGAGGTCATTTCAGGTAGAAATATTGGTGTCAGGCTTTCTCTTGCATTAGTCCGCCTGAGGTCATTTCAAGTAGAAATATTGAGCAACAAATGTATTGTCATCTTCTTTGTGCCCTTAGGCACTATGATTTAGTAGATAGGATTGCTGCCCCATATGCTATATGCTTAATTAAAGCATTTAAGGTGCTTGAATCCAAGTGGGTACAATTATGTTATGTGATGATCTTCAGAATGAGTATGCATATATAGTGATCCTGAAATGAGAGAATCTGTCTTAACTCTTCTTGGTGGGGCTCAACATGAATTCTCAAAGAGATTTGGATCCATATTCTGGGATGGGATTGTTTTGTCAAGTGTGTTGCAACTGGAAGCATTCCAAGCTCAAGTACTATGCAGGAGATGTCATGATTTTAGGTGGAGATTACTTTGCATCAGAATGTCCTATGGGTATTAACTTGGATATAATGCAACCTCCAGAGTTAACCCAATTCCTTATCCTTCCAACTGCTGCCTATTTTGAATTAAAAGGCATTACTGTTGGCAAAGAAACAGTTTATTTTTAAGGTGTTGAAGTGGGGAAGATATATGAAGTGGTTGTGACTACTTATTTATAGAGAACTTTATAGGATATTGTGAGAGTTACTGGTTTTTATAATTCATGTCCAAAAGTAGAGTTTCTTATTAGAGCTCTAAAGAATTCCAATGAGATTATAACAGAGAGAGATTTGATGTGTGCAATGGGGGAGTTTTCAGCTAGTAATGAGAAATTCTATGTCTGTAGAGATTTCAGAGTATGCCAGTTTCTTGAATTTGGAAACTAGTCCAAAACACTTGAAGATTTTCTTTGAAGTTACAGAGGGATGCTTCCCTTGCAAGAATCAATTGAAGCTCTTAGAAGGTGTTGTTCCTCTCTTGATAGGGGTCATATAGGTCCTCTGTTAGTATCTATTAAAGGTCGGTTTTTAAAGTACATTATCAGAAGATTTGATTACTAAAAATAATAAAGTGCACCCATTAAAATCTAAAATGTTCAATGAAAATTGAAATTAATTTGGAAGTTGAATTAAATTAGTTTTAGAAGTATAAAATTGATATTTGATAAAAAAAAAAACAAAAACAATTGAGCTAGAAATGGTGGGGAATAAAAAAGATCATATGAATAAAGGGGTAATGAGAAATGTTATAAGTATATTTACCAAACCATATAGAAGTTTAAATTATATAAACTAATTAATAAGCTTTTCAAATTGTTGCAATTTGCAAACTTTAAAAAGTATAATGGTACCATTATAAAATTGCACTTAACTTGATATTCTGAGTATTTTTATATCATATCAGCAATTCCAATTCTTATGCATATTGCTCCATCTATTACCCTCTCATGCCTACTTTTTTGAATATGTAAGTTACTTGTTGAATCAATATATTGAAATAAATAAAACATCAAATATTGATGTACTTATAATTTTCTTTATTGATAACTTTGAGTGATTTCCAAAATGCTCCTCCTCAAATGTTGGTGTACAAGCCTAATTGAATTGATTAAACATGAAGCCATGCAAAATATTCATAATTCCAATTTCAATATTAAAATGGCTCTGAAAAATGGAGCACCAGCAAGTCAATATAAACCACCAAAGATAATTAGAAATCCTGACATTGTTGGTATTTTTGAAGCATCTGCTCTTATGAATATCTGCTTGGATTAGTTAGATGATGCAGATTCAAATTTTTGAATCTGGATCGAAGTCCTAGAGGAATATGCAGGGTTCTTTTCCTGTCTGTTTAATCTCATTACAACATTCAGTGATGCTAAAATGATACTTGAACCTAATGATTTTTATGCCAATACAATCTAATATGCACACTCAACAAAATTTTTATTTCATGATTCAATGTTTAGATTGTTGCAAAACTGACATTGGACTATTTGAACAAGTAGGAAATCTGTATCCCCGCAAAAAAAAAAAAATCTAATTTAAGAGAGATGTAAATCAAGTAGCATTGTTGATTATGATTTTAGAAAGGAAACAATAGAGCAGGGCATATTGTAGAGGCAGTTAAGAAATTAAGAAATTATCTCAAAATAGAGAAAGACGTACACACAGAGAAATAAATGCTTACCTAGAGTGTCATTAAGCATGAACCAACAACAAGCAATATCACATCTCCATCGTAGCAATACCGTATCAAATTAGGCCCAAAGCTTTCTTATCTGTTAAAAACTATATGGCACAAATCAGGAAAGCCGTACACACAAATCAGGAAAGCCGTACACACACATGAGGCACAATCTGGAACAATAGGCATGAGGGAGTTACAGGTGGCTATGTCTCTCTGGGACATTATATCGAACAATAGGTGTGCATCATGGAAGAAGGAACATACATATATGATTATGGATTTGTTTGCCCAGAAAAACAGAAGATTAACGGAAACAAGCCTCCAACATAGGAATTTTTAGGGCACACAATCAATGAATAAAATCAGATAAACAGAAGACAAACCTCCAACTTAGGAAGAAACTGATGAAGACGAAGGTTTCCTCGACTTAGTAAGAACTGCTGAAGTCATTCCTAACTGCTGGAGTCGTTCTTAGGGGAAAACCACTTCGTGAAATGCTCAAGTCGTTTTTATAGGGGAACACGATTTTAGGAAGAACTGCTCGAGTCCTTCTCGGTATAGGGGAAGACGACTTCTGAAATTCCTTATGGAAAGTGAATAAGTGGAAGCAAAAGGAACTACCGTGAAATGCATTAGGGGAAGACGACTGTGAAACGCGTTAGGCGAAATCGAAAGCCTGAACTGTTGGGGAATATGACTCTCATGACCTGTTGGACTGCGTGAACATTGGGGAAGACGACTACGGCGTGAACTAAAATTGTTTACTATAGGCTATTACTCATGTAAAGTTGGAGTCGGTTTTCCGGTTTTTTTAGGAAAACCGATGTGAATGAAAAATTAATTGGGGTCGGTTTGTTTTAAAACCAACTCTAATAATTTTATTAGGGTTGGTTTTTTGAAAAACCGACCCCAATAATAATAATATTAGCAACGGTTTTTAAAAACCGACTCTAATGATCTTTTCTTCAAAAATTAAAAAGTCTTTGAAGTTGGTAATTTAAAAACCGTTGCCAATGATAAAACATTGGGCTCGGTTTTCTAAAAAACCGTTGCCAATGATAATAGTATTGGGGTCGGTTTTTATCAAAACCGACCCCAAAGTTCTTTGGCATCGGTTTTTTAAAAAAACTGATGCCAATAAATCTTTTTTGGGGTCGGTTTTTTTAAAAAACCGACCCCAAAGACCTTTGGCATCGGTTTTGTTTAGAAACCATTGCCAATAAGGCGTCACTAAAGGCCATTTTTGTACTAGTGTTATTTGGGGCCGATGCAAATGTCATGACATTTAGTATTTGTATCGGCCCTTAACAAGGACCGATGCAAATAAACGTATTATTTGCATCGGCCCTTTTAAAAGGACCGATGCAAATAGCAATTGAACGATTTGCATTGGCCCTTAAAAAGTACCGATGCAAATAACTACATTATTTGCATCGGCCCTTAACAAGGACCGATGCAAATGAACGTATTATTTGCATCGGCCCTTTTAAAAGAGCCGATGCAAATAGCAATTGAACTATTTGCATCGGTTCCTTAAGAAATACTGATGCAAATAGCTACATTATTTGCATCGGCCCTTTATAATAGGGCGATGCAAATAGTGTTAGTATAAAATTTGGATTTTAGGGTTAATGTACTTATTTGTAGCCGCCTCCCAACTCCCTCTTCTCCTTCTCACAATATGGAAACCCAGCTCCCTTCCGTGGCTGCCTTTTCCACCTCCGACTAGGTCAAGGATTCTCTTCTCCATTCTTCTTCTCATCGAGCTCAAGGATTTTATCCGGCGCTGTACATGGGCAAGCATGTTGGCCACGTCATTACAACGAGCAATAGGTGTTGGAAACAAGGGGGTTCCGTGAAAGGGGGAATCAGTAATCTTCTTCTCGGAAGAAAAATTCTTATTGTAGATGATAACAGTGTGAAACTTAAAGTAGCTGCTGGTGCTTTGAAGAAATATGGAGCTGAGGTTGTCTGCGCAGGGAGTGGGGAAAAGGCTATTGATTTTCTGACCCCTCCCCACCAATTTGATGTCTGCTTCATGGACATTCAGATGCCGGAAATGGATGGGTATGTTACACAGTTTCCCCTTTAAAGATTTTTCTTGTCACTTATCTGTTGGTTTTAATTTTTGAAAACCATAGAAAATCGAATTAACTTAGGATTTGGTTGAAGTAGTAGAATTATATATATACTTACATGCACACAATGGTAACACGCAAAATTTTGCCTCTTAAATTTACAGATTGAGACATGTAGAAAGGTGGAGAATGCCCAAACTTTTTGCACTTGAAACATTGAGGCTTCCCCTTGTACCAGCAGTCCTTCTCATCATGACCATGCTTTTTGCAATGACCACATTGAGGAATTTCCCTTTTTCCTTTTGAATCTTGGGTGAGGAAAACTCCCTCAACTGCTTCCTCATTTTTTCCATTTCTCATTGCTCTTCTTTGTTCTTGAGCTTGCAAAGAATTAATTAATTCGGATAAGGATAATTGACTTATATCTCTTGAATCTTCAAGAGATGAAAGTTTTGCCTCAAACCTTTCAGGCAAGCTCACGAACAATTTTTCAACAACTCTGCTATCAGGCAGATCTTCTCCCATTAGCCGGATTTTGTTCACAACCGCCATCAACCGGTCATAATACTCATGTACCGACTCATTTTCTTTCATTCTCAAAGTCTCAAAATCTCTTTTGAAATTCAAGACTTGCATCCTCTTTGTTCGTTCATTGCCTTCATAAAGTTCTTTCAACTTTTCCCAAGCTTCATTTCCTGTTTCACAAGTCATAATTCTCGTGAAAATTGACTCTGAGACAGCACCATGAATGATAGACAAAGCTCTTGGAGCTTTCGATGATTCCTCTTCATGAGCCCTTATTTGATTTAAAGTTGGATTGTCTCCAAGAGGTGTTACCTCCTTCTTAGATTCAACCCACTGCCATAAACTCAACCCTTTTAAATGAGTTTTCATTTTGATAGCCCAAATTTGATAATTTTCGCCATTGAAACTTGGAGGAGGAAAAACCGAGGATGATTGGTGGGCTGCCATTCTCCAAAACTCACTGATCCCTTAAGATCGTTGAAGCTCTGATACCAGTTGTTGGGAATTTTTCAGGATTGCGACAATTTAGCGGAAACGATAAAATAATTTTATTGAATTGTGAGGTTTACAAGAGGGTGTTACAATGAGATAAAAACAAAAATAGTACACTCAAGTGTTTCCCAAAATACCCGAATTAATTATCTTTACTATTTTGTCTTTCCCCAAAATAATTGAACTACCCTCTCTTAACAAATACACAATACTGCATATATAAATTACTCTCTTTCAATACTCACAATTCTCTCCTTACCACCTAAATTTCTAATCCCTCAAAGTCCAAAAATTAAGGAAGCATCTCCTTGGCTTTATAAGCCAAGGAGGGGATAAGGCCAGCAATAATTGCTGGCCTACCCAATTAATTAGGCAGCAGCAAATTGCTGCTGCCCATTATTTTGACTTGGACCACCAATTTCGGTGGTCCAACTTTCACATTTTTTTTTTTTTTATAATTTACAAATTACATGAAAAGCTCTCTAATTAATACAAATTACATAAATGATCCCTGAGACTTCAAACTAACAATTCCTTAATTGTTTTAAATTAATAGTTAATTTTTTTCAACAGAGGGTGCTCTTCATTTTTGGTTTGCACTGATAGGTATTATGATCCTTGTACATTTATTTTCCTTATCCTGATTTTGCGGATTGCTGACTGTCAAATAGAGCCCCCATCCATATAGCAAAAGCTTAACATAAAATAGTAATGTATGTTTCATACTTTATGGCAGAGCATCACGCGGCATCGATTTTAGTGGTGTGAATCATGTCGTACTCTTCGACTTTCCACGTGATCCAAGTGAATATGTGCATTGTGTTGGAAGAACAGCTAGAGGTGCTCTGGGAAAGGGTAAGGCATTTATCCTTGTGGTTGGAAAGCAAGTATCCCTTGCACAAAAGATTGTAGATAGGAACCAGAAAGGTCACCCGTTGCATGATGTCCCATCTGCTTGTGAGTTTATGAGTTAAAATTTTGCTTATTTTAGTGATTAATATTCAATGCATAATGCAAGCAGGGCTGCTTTGATAATGATGATTATTGTTACTACATATCATCTACCTTTTTATGCATTCATAACAATCATTTCCTAGATAATCAAAGTTATTGAATTAGAATTAGGTCTTTCATGGGGAAGATGATTATTACATAAGATAGAAGACATTATGAGTATAATCTCCATTGACAATGACAGGTATGTCTTTCAATTGATTATTGAAAACACATAAGATGATTCCTTTCTTATTGAGAAAACAAATAGGATGTAAGTAGAGTGAAAGCAAGCAAGAAACTATTCAACTCCATGCATCTTCCTCATCATAACAGGAGAGCTTTACACTTGTTTATTGAATCGCACTCCGTCTAGCGATTTCACTTTCGCTTTCCCTTTCTTCTTCTGAACTTGTGATCTGATCTTTGTTCTTATTTTGATCTTGTGATCATTTATGTCCTATATTGCTGCCCTCTTAAGCAATACTAATGGTTTAAGTCAGTTTCTTAGATCGGACAATACTATGAATCTTGCTACCAATCTGAATGCGAATGTTACTCTAGAGAATCACCGTACGGCTTAGAATCCTTCGAGTCCTTTTTATGTTTGTTTTAGTGACACAACCATTGAATAGTAAGAATTAATTTCTTAGAGTTGATATGTCAAAGGTTTTTTAATTGCGAAAAATAAGATCACTTTATTGATGGATCTATCTTTTCCTTTGTTTTCTATTCCTGTTATGAATCAGCCGTCTTGTCGTAGGTGTAATAAGTTAGTACTCTCATTAAACATTTTTTATCTCCTTTGATTGCATAATCTATCATTTGGTTTGACACTGCTGCACAAGTTTGAAATTTTTGGGAGATGCTTTGCATATTGTTGAACTTCAGGATGAAATTTTAGCCACAATGTAGGGCGATATGTGCAATGCAACATATTATTTTATAAAATTGCAAATAGTCTAGGAAGAACTAGTTAATTTTCTTAGGATTGCTCCTTATGTATGTACTGATGGTAGTAGTGAAACTTGTGCTGCTATTAAGAAGGTTAGAGCTTATCAGGAACATGATTTTGTTATCAAGTTTTTTAAAGGTTTTAATGCGAATTTTTCTATGGGAAAATCTCAAATCTTGATGTTAAATCCTCTGCTTGAAGTTGAACGTGTTCTTAATCTTGCATTACAACATGAAAGGCAATTAGATATTTATGATGTGCTCACTGATAAGATAATCATATGTCAATTACACAAGGGCTTTATGGTGATAGCATTCCTACTTTGATGAAAATTGTCTGAGATTCGGTGATAGCATTCTCACTCCAACTCTTTATCTGCATATTCATAGAGCATGGTTTCCTATATTCGATTGTGCTTAAATATCAAAATTCATTAGAAACATTTTTGAACTTTATTCACATGCTCATTCTGTCTATTTCCTAAAAAAAATGGATGATGTAATTAAGCTTTCATTTTTCCTTGTTCTAAGCTATGCTCTTGACACTGTCAAGTTCGAAGAGTTCAATATTTGCATAGAATATATTGATCTATTTTCCTTAATTGGAAGTTTAGGATTCATTTAATAAGTATCTATTATCCTTAATTTTGGTGGATTTCTTCATTTTTTGTGAGGTGGGGGGACTTTGTTGAAGTTGATTGTTTTGTAGTTTGCGATTTGAGACTATGGTTTGATGTCCCTTTTTACAGCAATATGAATACAAGGATCAATTATTCCACACACTTTTGGTATAAATATATCGAACTGAGGTTGCGACCTCACCTCAATCAAGTCCAAATGGTAATCGTCCCTTATTCCTATGTTATGATAGCATTTTGTGTTCACATTTTGCTTTGTTTATTTTATTTGGTTGCTGGGGAATTTTAGGAATAGAAAGTGGAAAATCAACATTTTGTTTCATGAGTATAGTTCAGCATAAGCATGGACATTATAGTTAAGGACATAGTAATCTATATTTTCTCCATTACACCTACCATGTGGCCTTTTACTTTGTGTTCTCCATTATAGTGAAGGACATATGTATATGAAAATTCTCCATTTAATATATATGAATCAAAGCTATTTGCTATATTATAGAGCTCCATTCAATCCAAATTATTTTTTTAAATGACATTTGCATCGGCCGTTTAAAAAGGCCGATGCAAATGAGACTGCATTTGCATCGGCCCTTTAAAAAATGTGATGCAAATGCTACATCATTTACATCGGCCCTTTTAAAAATGTGATGCAAATGCTACATCATTTGCATCGGCCCTTTTAAAGGGCCGACGCAAATGCTACAACCATTTGCATCGGCCAACGGCCGATGCAAATGTGATGCAAACACATTTGCATCGAGGGCTTTTGCATCGGCCAATGGCCGATGCAAATGGCCCTAAACGGCCGATGCAAATGGCCATTTTTCTACTAGTGCATCTTCAGCATACTCGCGTGCAAGTTTTCTCATTTCAAATCGATTTAGTCTGATCTTAATACGGTTATTTTCTTCCCGTATTCTATGAAGAGCTAAGTGGAGTTCATTACTGGTCGTGCGAGGTATGTTAATGGACTTAAAACAAGGTTTGCGAACCCCCCAAGTTGTTGCATCTCCACGTAAAACATCTGCCTCATTGACTCGATATTCTCATTCTTCTTGCATTATACGCATGACATTTTCCGCGTTATGTTGTCTCGGATCTAGAGGATACATAAAATCATCATCAAGTGCCCACTTTCGTCCCATCCAACGATATATATCACCAGGAGTATATGTTATCGGCATATTCAACAAACCTACATAAAGAGATTACTTTCTAATTTAAATAAGAACAATTACAATATATTATCTTTCATTATTCATAAAATATAAGTCTTTCAATTATAAAATATCACAGAAGCAAATAAGATATGACATAAACATGTTCACCATATCCTAAAGACGAAACGTGTGGTAACAACAACGAGGCAAACAAGATGGTAAGTAGCCTCGAAAGTCTTCATCGCTGTCAGAATATAAATCTGATGTTATAATTGACGGTTCAAGAGTTGTGACTTCTTCACCATGTAATTTATCTAGGCGAATCTCCATAATATCAATTTCACATTGCAATTGTTCTTTCACAATTTCAATGTCTTGAACTGTTCGCCTCGGCAATGTTGATGATATGACTTTAGGTCTAGGTAAACTGTGACATATACAATATGCTTCAAGCTCACATCTAACTTCCCATAATCTCATCCACCCAGGTGGTGTATACTCATCAACAATGCAATTTGCAGGAACATCTGTACTGTGATATCCTTCAAAAATATGTCCCGCATTGGTGGGCCCCATCCAATATGAACTTCGGACCGTAGAAAATAGTCTTTTTCGACCGTACCATGTTTCACATGTGGGATCAACGTACTTATCGATTATTTCTCCGTTATTGAAATGATTGTATTGCCTATTTGCCATTACCTATTCCATAAAAATACAAAATGATGAATATACCAAAAAAGAATGCTTAATTAGGAGTTAATACACATACATTAAAAGTGCAGTAATACACAAAATATTGTTAGGTGAACAACTAATTATGCAATTACAACTTTGACTATCAATTAGGCAAAGTAGAAGTGCTAGCCCTTGCAACACATGTCTTTCTGTTGTGTCCGTCTTTTCCACATATACTACATGAATACGAAGTTGTTCCTTTCTCCCTCACATCCATTTCATTTCTTATTCTGCTTGACTTTGGCCTTCCTTTCTGTCGTTTAGTATTTGGATTCACAATAAGCTTTGGAGATGGAAACTCTGGCCAATAATCTTTGTGTGCCATAGGTTGAAATGAATGGTGGTACACTTTTAAATTCTCCTCTAATAAGTACGCTTTATCAACGTACTTCCACCAATCAATATGGAGATTCAAGAAACATGCAATGGCATGAGAACATGGGTACCGGAATATCTGGAATTTCATGCATGTACACTCCTTCTTGTGCAAGTTAACATTTTGTGTGTTGTTCCCCTTTTTTGTTAATGGATCATACCCTGTTTGGACATGGCAAACCCCAGTGCGGCTGTCATAGTTGGTCACTTTATGCCCACTTGCCTTTTTCACATTGCTAACCAAGAACTTCTTGCACTTAGGTCCCACCTGCTCTCATTGACCAAGTAACTTATGAAACATTTTGCGTTGCAGGTCAAAGTAATACACCATCTTCATAAATGTGTGCTCCACGATGCTTTTAACGGGCATTTGACGCACCCCTTTCAAAACACCATTAACACATTCTGCTATATTGGTGGCGTGTTCTCCATATCTTGCACTGTTATCATATGCTATAGTCCATCGATCAAGCGGTTTGTCCATGATCCACTTATATGACTCCTTGTCCATTACCTTAATACGATCCATTATCTTCGTGAATTTCCGCGGTTGTGGTTCAGACCCTATGTGAAAAATGGCTTAAGTTAACTAGTGAAATAAATGGCTTCTAAATATCAACATATTAATGGAAAGACAACGTACCAGTGGTCCATATCAGATTTTTAATTGTCACATTGTGAAATTTTGAGTCGTAATTGCTCATGAAGTGACGAAGGCAATATCGATGGTATGCCAATGGTTCTCTCCAACCATGGTTTTCACTATTCATTGCATACAAAATTCCAGCATGTCGATCTGAAACAACACATAGACCTTCTCGTTGCGTGATATGTTCACGTATGCATTGCATGAACCATCCCCAACTATCTTGATTCTCACTCTCAACTAGTGCAAAAGCAATTGGGAGAATATGTCGATTCCCATCGAATGCGGTTGCGATCAATAATGTGTGTCGATACTTTCCATACAAAAAAGTACCATCAACCATTATAACTGGACGACAATGCCTAAACCCCTCAATACATGGCCTGAAACTCCAAACAAATCTTTTGAACACGCGAACATGATAATCCGACACTTCATTCACGATCAACACGCTGACACTACCAGGATTGTAATGACTCAATGCGTTCATGTAGCGAGGCAATTTATTGTATGATTCCTCCCAATTTCCATAAATCGCCAATAATGCCTTGCTCTTGGCAAACCAAGCTTTCTTATAAGAAATCGTGTATTGATATTGAGTTCTTATATTCCCAATTATAGCACTCACTCGCAATGATGGTGACTCACGAAGCATCTCTAATATACAACCCATTATTATGCTAGAATCGAGCTTATTATGATCCTGTGTGAGAAGAGATGCGATACAAGTATGCGGATCCCCATACTTAGTGATACGCCAATATCCTAGTTTTTCTTTTAGAATCGCCCTCATCCTCCAACGACAGGTTCCATTGATACATTTCACAGCATACTTCTGGGGTTTTGATCCTAATGTAGCAAAAGTGACATTCCTTTTAATGGAATATCTCTTAACTGCCGCTTGGACATCTTGTTTCCCAATAAATACCATGCCTACCTTCAGCTCGGATACTCCATCCCATATGGTCATACCATCAATTTGGTTGGGTTCTCCCAACCCAATGTCTGAATCTGCAAGATTCATATAATGAGAAGCTGGAAACAAAAATTCTGATAATGGGGGTATTGTTGGTGCGCCATGAAAATAGGGCACCTCAGGGACTCCTACATTCAAATCAAGCATTCCCATTGTCACATTAACTTCCCCAGTTTGGATGCTTCTACCATCCCCATCATGTGCATCATTGACCTCATCATCATTAACCTCATCATCATTGTATTCAGCATGATCAAAATCATCATCTTCAGGTCCAATTTTGTCGGGTGATATACAACCCAAATCAACATCTTCTTCCGAATCGACTTCTTCAATCATCGCCATTTGTCCGCTACTACTTCCACCATATGTCTGATGTCCACTACTGCTTGCGCCATATGTCTGAACATTGTTTAACCTACTTTGTCCGACTCCACTTGGAACACTCGGACCAACCTCAAATGGACTACTCATTGCATAATGGAGGAAATCATTTGACATATCATATCTACAAGAAAAACAAGTAGTAATGAGAATAAAATAATGATACAATGGATATTCTCATTGAAAGATAAATATAATGAAAGGAAATGATATCATTAAATATTAATAACCAAACATTTTAGTTTTTAGATTTTTTTTTAGAAATATTCTCATTAAATGAGAAAAAGTTTAATGAGAAGGAAATATTCTGGTTAAAAAGTATATCACTAATTACAATGAGAATTTTGTTAAGGGTTAATATACATATTTGCCCTTGTATTTGTTCGTTTAAACAGATTTGCCCCTATATCAAATAAATACACAAATATACCCTTAATTTTTTCAAATTCCAGCAAAAATGCCCTAATCTAAACAGTTTGCTTATTTGGCATAACACCGTTAATCTAGTCAGCACATCTATTAATACACTACCAATTAATAAATTACACATCATTAAAATAAATTTATACCCTAATAAAAATTATAAAACATGGCATACCTATTTCAAAAAAAAAAAAAACACATGGCATACCCAAACCCTAATTTAGCCGCTGAATATGTTGGAAGCCAAAATGACCTTTCACTTTCATCTTCATCTCTAGGAAGAAGAACTAGGCGGCTGGAAAATGGAGGATAACAACGACGCTTTCGACCATGAACGATGATGGTTTCTTCTCTGGAAAACGAGGAAGCAAAGGAAAATAAACTTGAAGTTTTCTCCGGTCATGTCTTTTTAAATTAGCCAGACCATTGGATCCAGAGCATCAGCGATTTACTCGAGGTCCCGCTTGGATTCTCCAGACCCATCCGTCATGGACCCAACAATCCCTCAAGGTCCCGACGACGATGTGCCTCCTCCTGGTTAGCGATTCGCTCAATTTGGTGTCGGATGCTTCTGGGGTGTCGAATTGGTATTCCAGAGAGTTCCTGGTGTAACCAAGACTGAAGTGGGTTATAGTGAGGGCTTAGACATACCCCTACCACTTTAAATCGTCAGGTTAGTTTCTTTTGAAATGGTTTAATCTTTCTTCCTATTATTAAATCTCTATAATTTTTCTTGTTTAATTGATTGAGGGTTTTGGTTTTTAATGGATTCTTTTCTACTGGGTGCGGCTCATTTATTATAGATTTTGATAAAAATTCGAGGCATTCTTATGCTTGTTTAATTTTTTATGTGTTGAGTTCTATTGGAATTTGGTGTGTTACTGTACAGGCCAGCGTGCACTTGTTCGTGACAATTGGGAGCCAGGTGTGGTGGCGAAGGCCCAACACTAGATTTCAAACTTGAAAAGTGGGTTCTCTGAGACCGCTGCAAAAGGAGGAGTAAGTCTTGAAGAAATTGGTTATGTTACCAGATGAAACGGCACTCTTTTGGCCAGGTAAATTAAGGGAGTATGGTTCCGCGAGTCTAAATCCCTTATATCTGAGAATGGTTTCTCCTTTTTCTATATATGACAACACATATTTATGACCTGCTCTCTAATGCTTAATATGTAATTCTAATAATGCATCAATCAAAATTGAAAGTTTCTTGTTTTCGTGGTTTTCTTTGAATTCGGTTGGCATGTTGAATTGAAGTATTTGTAGAATTTTTCAATCTTCTATAAGTGAGTTATTTGATCTATATGTCATGTAAATGCTGTGTTGGATTCTAAAGATTAGCTGGTGACTTGATAAATGCATAGATTTCAAGGATACAGGTGTTAGAGATGGCTTGGTTTTGTGCAACAAGTGATAAGTATATTTTGCAGTTATGCTCTCTTATGGCTGATTAGTGTATGTTTGAAAATGATTTTAGGTCTGGTAAATGGTGTAATCGATGAAGAAATCCTTGTATGATTTTTTGGTTATTAGATGAGTGATCATGGCATTGGCATTGAATTTGGCTACTAAAATTGCAACACACCTGAAATGGCTTTAAAATATGGATTCTGGTACATGATAGTATATTGCCTTTCGTTTTATAGCAGGAATATGAAGGTGTGGGTGTGTACAGTAGAAAATGAAAGTTAAGCCTAGTTATTTGTTTTTAGATTTATACTTGGCTCTTATGGTCAATTTACTCAAAATGCATTTTGTGTGAAAATCAATTTAGTCTACAACTTAGTCAAATTAATCCATTCGCTAATTTCTGATGTTTTGATGCTTGAGATATGTTACTTTGAACTGATTTGTTCAAGTTGAATGCTCAATTGATAGTTAGTTCACTGTCATGCAAATGAACTCTTGAAGAATGCTCCTTTTGGTTTTGGTTTTTTCACTCCAAGAGTGTTGGTTAGAGTTGAATTGTTTTAATTGTAGGATTTATCCTCTATAGACAAATGCTATTTTAATTGTCCTTTTCTCCAGTAAAAGGATCATCCAAAATTTAAGAGAAAGGGGGATTACCTTGTTGTGACAGGTATGGATAGTCGGGATATCTAAATAACAAGCGATTCCCATATTATGGACTCGGAAAGCCCACTCCATTCATCTGTAACTAGACTAGAACATCCTCACTTCCAGATCCGAAGGTGGGTGCTAATAGAATTGATTGACGAAGAAAAACGACGCTATCTGTGATTACTCTTTGCCCCCCAAGAAGACTCGAGACAAACTTCCCCATTTTCTTTTGTTGGTTTTGTTATCCAACTCTCTTTTATCCCCAGAAAGAAATGAAGTATGAATCCCTTTATCACTTAGGCCTGCCTTATGCCAAAGAGGATAGGAATCTTATGCCAAAGAGGATAGGAATCGGGGCTAGAAGACTGTGATAGAAAAGCACTCAGCGAGGCAGAATCTGCAAACGGTCACATTCTTTTTCTCTTTCTATAGTAAATTAGGCCTTCGGACGGAATTCCGCCTGCTTTCGAATGGGTGAGCAAAAGAAAAGAGGCGAATCTCAATGACCAGACGAATCCGCAGCAAGGGCATCTGCCAATTATCTTACGCCAGTGATTGTAGAAAAAGAGTGAAAGGGGCTTAGAGGCTGCTAGAAAGCTTTTTTCCTCTATTTTAACAAGACTATCAAAAAAGAGGCAATACGGCGAAAGCTGCCTAACTTCTGTGACGAGTATGAGGAAACTGATGTTAATATGGAGGAAGAGATGAGAAGGAAGCAGCAAGATCAGCAGGAAGCATAAGATGTATACTTGTTGGCTGTCAAAATTGGAAATAATATTTATAATATCATTTTTGTCAAATTTAGAAATAACATTTGTAATATGTCCATTTGGATCCATTTATAAAATTTATTCAATTTAGACATTTATCAAAATTTACAAATTTTTATATTATATGCTATTTTTCAAATGATCTGAAAGTTTTGTTGATTGAAATTTAAGCATTGGTCAATTATTATTAGGTATAAAATTTATCTATAAAATATAATATAAAAATAAATAAATTGTTAATAGGGCACTTAAAATCGTTCTACAGTTATATCGGCAAATTTAGAATTACTATAGAGGACGAATTTCGTCGCTAATTTGTAGATATGGTTTCATTTGGCGGCAGATTTAGAACAATTGTTGTGTAAAATTTCGTCACGTAAAATTTTATCGTGAAAACTTTTGCCGCGTAAAATTTTGTCGTTAAAAATTTAATGTGTCCTTTTTTAGTTGACGTGGCAGGTGATGTGGAGGGTGACATGTTGAACCGTTAGTGCCAGATCACTATTCTATTAGATTAAGGCATTTTTGCTGCTTTTTAAAAAATATAAGGATATATTTATGTGTTTATTTGATATAGGGGCAAATCTGTTTAAACAGATAAATACAGAGGCAAATATGTGTATTAACCCTTTTGTTAATATCACTAATAAATATAATTAGAAAAAGGAAAATTAAAGCGGGAAGATTTTTTCATTCTCCCCCCTTTTTCATTCTGCTCTTTCTAATCACCCGCCTCTTTGGTAACAGAGATATCTTTCTCCTCTTTCTCTTTCAATCCGTGTCCTAAACTCTCACTCACCCATCTCTCTCTCTCTCTCTCTCGATTTTAACCAGCATCTCACCCTCTCTCTCCACTTCCAGCATTTTTAATTTCTCTCAGTCATTAGACGTACGGATTGTATTTTGGAAGGTAACTGCTGCGTTCTGACCTCTCACAACCATAAAACGCCAGATTTTGCTTCAATAGGTGGGCTAACTTGTTAATTTTGAATGAGTTTTCTTTGGGTTTGCTTTAATTTTGAATGAATCTGGTGATTTTTCCTGCCAATTTGGGATTTAGGGTTTAAAGTAGGAAAGGAGATCGAAGATGCATTCTAGATTCTACTTTTTTTTTTAAATCTAATTGACTCTGATTATTGTTATGATTCAATAGTGGGGAACATCTAATTATTATAATTTATTGTTTATTTCTTAATGGGCAGGGTGGTGGAATGCTGTTGTTGGTCATATTGAACCATTTGTGGGAATTAGCATCACTGGATGTTGTCATTATAGTGGTGAGTAAATTTTCTTTTCCTCCATTTAATCTGAGAAGCTTATATTTGGCTTTCATTTCATTAATTGGTCAATTTCAAAATTAGTGAAGTGATTTTATCAATTTGGAGATAGTTGTGTATGTTTAGGATCAAATCGGTTCATAATTGTCTAGGGAAGTAAGTGTTGAAGATAAATGTAAAATATTATCTCACTTGTACAACTTAAAAACAACTAATTCATTAATTCTAGTAGATTCCTAGATTTTAGTAAGATATGTAAAACAGAACATGTACATAATGAACCAAGGATATATTGCAAAATGATTTTGCTTATTTATGTTAGTGAAGCTAAAGCTTGTTAATTAATATGCAAGTCTGACCTCTTATGTTACCCTTAATAACATTGTTTGACATTGCATATGATGGTACTAGCCTGCTGCGTCTTCATGGTACTTACCGTCATGATCTTAAAATTTACACCTATGAGAGTCGAGTGCAGGTATAACTTGATGGTTCACAGAGAAATACCATTTGATCTTCGGTTGTTTTTCTGTCATTGCATTGGGGTTTTTTCTGATCTAAATTTATATGAATTGATTTTCCATTCCATACATCATTTTACAAGATATGAATTTGTAGATCTCTGCAGCTGCATTTGCTAAAGGCCTATTTGATCTAGAAGGAAAACTAACACCAATCATGGTATTTATGTCATATTTCAAGAGTTTTTATGGTTCCTATATTTCAATACGACTGAATCAATATGTTGTCTCTAGGTTTCTCTTGTTAGCAAGGATTCCTCCATGTTGGATGGGCTTGACAATGCAAGCGCTGATATAAAAGTAGCCAAGGTTTGTCTTGCTTCGTGTGGGAGATTAATATAAAATCTACTATATGACACTTAAGTTTTTTCTTCAAATGGTTCCTTAAAATAGTATGAGAGCCTAAGTGGTTATTGTACATTGTAAAGCTGGTATGGGTAGGACAAGCGTAATGATATGTAGCCTTCTTATTTTCCTCAAGGTTAGACTTCAATTTCACCATGTTAAGGGTATAGTAGTTTCTTTCTGTTCTTTATCTCTTCCTCCTGTTCTTATAACTATTTTCTTTGCCTTCTGTATGTATGTAGTTCTTCCCAACTGCTGGAGAGGCTATTGATTCCTTCAACCAGAAAAGATGCGTGGATGGGAAGGCTCTAGTTCTCCCAAGTCAGATTGTTAGTTAATCTTATTTATGGATTGCTCTACCAGGGGAGCCAGGCCTGACAGGGTTGGCGGGGGACTTCAAAATTCATTTTCATGAACAGTAAGGAGATTTTTACTGGTTTGTGAGCTCCCTATTCGAAAGATATTTCATGAAAAAGTTAATTTCCAGAATTTAATATTATGCTAACTTAAGAGATTGCCATTTTGCCAATTTGCTGTGCTGATCAATGAACAAAAGTAGAAGGAAAATCTTGTTACTACTATCTGTGGAAGCACTATTTGATTTTGGCTGTCTACTCTAGTTCTTGATGTGTTTCTATTTTTGTTTTGTTGGGTCTTCAGTTGGTTAAATACAACATTGACAGAGAACAGAAAAACACTGGATGCATCTGATCTTGATGGTTTTGACAAGGTAAATAATGTTATCCATCTATGTTACACGGAAACTCCTATTCAATAGTGTTTCCATTTCCATTTCCTGGCTATATTTTGAAGACTATGTCTTACAAATAACGTTCCCATTTCAGTTTTTGTGCAACATAGCTATCCATTTATCTCTCATATTCACAAGATATTTAAGACAACTCATTTTTCTTCTTCTTTTTTATGTCCTCGGCTCTGTTGCAGAGGAAACTGCCTTCACTAGGCTTCCAGGTAGAAGTTGTGATGATAGACTACGATGGCACTTCATCGACAAATTCTATGGGAAATTCTTCAAGGAAGGAGTCCGGTGATACACCGAAAGGCTGAGATTATGCTTCCAAGTCGAGTAGTGGAGTTACGGGCAATTCCAATCCAAAGAGAGCCTCCGAGAATGAAGATGATGTGTTCTCAGACAGTGACAGTGAAGAAACTGATGCTTCAAAGAGCAGCAGGCAAACTACTACTCCTTCAGGGGATTCATCCAACATCACAGCAGGCCAATTAACACATGGAACAGAACAAATGTCCCTTAATAATCGACAACCTTCGAAAGAACAAACTACATAGAAACCTAACTCAGGCCTTGAGATGCCTAACATGGACTCTGTAGGAGCAAGCAATATTAAAGCAATTGCTGCCGATGCTTCAGTTTTTAGTTTCGGAGATGAAGAAGAAGAAGATTATGAAAGTGACTGATGAGCTCTTTAAACGAGTAAATGTCTACATCTTTGGGGGTTTAGGAAACTAATTCTTGGATTCATTCATTCATTTTATTTGTTGTTCAACACATCGAACGGAAAAAAAAATCGTTCTTCCATCCGTATTGTTGTGCCTATTAATGGTTGAATATATGCACGTTTAGATAGTATCATGGAAGAGTGTGACCTTGTGGTGCTTTTTGTGCATTATGACCCCTAGGCTCTAGATATTGGTTTGTTAGTATGAAACCTCTTTAGTGAATAGCTTATTTGTTGTAGAATCGTATAATATTTCTCTGTAATTTAAGGTTTTATAGCTCATCTGGATATAAAGATGAACTTGTCTGGGGAGGAACTTGGCTTTACTTTGCTACTGGTAATCATAGGGATAATTACAAAACTGGTCCTATTTTATAACCCATTTACGTTTTTAGCCTAGTTATCCAACATTTTACAAATATAGGCAATTTTATAGAATTGGGACAAAAATACCTTTACCTTCCCCTTCCCTGTTCGTTCGCCCTAATCTATCAATTTCTTTTCTCAACTGCGATACTCGATAAGGGAAGGAAGGAGAGGAAGACTGCGATAAACAGCACGACGTAGGCAACCGGCGAACGGCCAACAGCGAACATCGACGGCGTTACTTTCCCCTTCCCTGTTCGTTCGCCCTATCTATCAATTTCTTTTCTGAACTGCGATACTCGATAGGGAAGGAAGGAAAGGAAGACTGCGATAGGCGAACAGCACGGCCAACGACCAACGACGAACAATGACGGTGTTAGGCGACCGGCGACTGGAGACGGAGACCGGTGAATGGCGAACAGAGAACAGCGAACAACGAACGACGAATCTCGGAGCAAACAGAAAGGTATATTAGCTATTTCCCTAAATCAAATACCAAATCTTTTAACTTCTCCATGGTTATTGAGCAGTAGTGGTGATATTTGTTTTGGGTTAAAGAATATTTTGGGGTTTTATTATGTTAATGCTGTGAATTTTTGCTGTTAAAGAATAATTTATATGAAAGAGCATCAAATTTATGTTGATTACAAACATTTGATTGATGGATGAGGATAGAAATTGTTTGTTGTTCACATGCTTGTGCTTAGATGATTTACAGATGAGGATAGAAATTGTTTGTTGTTCACATGCTTTGTGTCACTCAGGTTATTGTGAAGTTTGTTAAATTGATGGTCAAAACATCGATTTCTTTCCTTGTGTGACTCTTGATTTTCTGTAAGCTAGCTGCCTAGGAAGAGAAGGAAGAGAAGGAAGAAGTCGAACGGTGAGAGGAAGAGGCAGAAGAAGGCAAACGGTGAGAGGAGGAGGAAGAAGGCAAACCTCTTTCCGACAATCTCGTTCTACCATGGATAAGGGTAAAAAGGAATCCCGGAGCAAACGAAAGGTAAACAATCTTAAATTTTTCAACTGCTTTGATTGATTCGATACATGATATGCATTTATACATATATGACAGCCTGGTGTCAAATTGCAGTGAGGAATCACTAGAAATGTTTTTAAGTTTACGTCTGGATATCATTAGAAGAGTCATGGTTAAGAATGGTCATTAGTCGGAGGCACAAGGGAAACGAGACATAACCTGGAGCAGAGTTCCTGGAACTAAGTGGGTCAAATGACTGTGGCATATTCACTTGTGCTTTTGTCCAAGTTATAACTGAAAGGTGTGAAACCCGACATGATCAGTTTGTGTGCAACTTTGACGGATCGTATGGCGTCCATTTTAGATTGCGTTTTGCAGCCGAGTTGTATCATCAGAAGTTATTAGTAGATAATCTAGAAACAAGTTTGCTTTTGTCTGATAGTTAGGCATTGTAATTTAGTACATTTGTTGTACAGATATGTAATATGTTATTTTGGTACATTCGTGTTAAAAGTAGTATGTAGTTTAGTACATTGATGTTTATTGACAGGTGCGACATTGATGTAATATATTATTTTGGTACATTCGTGTTAAATGGACGACACAATTAGTATGTGTTGATTGACAGGTGCGACATTGAGTATGTGTTTTTTAAAAACACGACAGGTACGACAGGCTATATATTCTGCCTGTCGTATTTTTTAAAAATACGGCAGGTACGACAGGCTATATATTCTGCCTATCGTATTTTTTAAAAATACGACAGGTACGACAGGCTATATATTCTGTCGCCTGTCGTATTTTGAAAAATACGACAAGTACGACAGGCTATATGCTCTGTCGCCTGTCGTATTTTCTCTAGCTGTTGCGTAGACTTAATTAAGCTAGTGCTTTTGTTGTTTTAAACTTACACCTAATTGCCATATTCTGCATCATACTTGTGTTTGTGTTCATTGTGTGAGAGGCATATAAAAATTATAGATAATATATTTCTGATAAAATCATGATTGTTGTTACTATGCCGTTAATCTGTTTGTTAATAGTAGCATATCTAGTTGGATGCATTGACTGCTTCACAATAGTCCATACTGTAATATTTTTTTGCTAGGGAACTTGCATGAGGTGCTGGTGGAATTGGAAGGGATGGGTGGTGGTGGGAAGGTTCAATTAGAGGTGAGTTTGTAGTGGAAGAATGTTCATGTGTTAAATCTAGTGAACTGACTTCTTAATCACCTTTGTGGGAAATTTTGTTTGCTTTGAAGGAATAGGATACTCTGGTTATTAGCTTTGTTAGAAGTTTTCATTGTTCGAATGGATGGCATTTCCGAAAACATAGGTTCTACTTAAAGTCGAATTCATGAAATATTGATAGGATTGATTTTTCCAGTAAAAGCAGGATCTGGAAAGTATATGCTTCTCATATCCCAAAAGTTAACCGCTGCTAACATTTTCCTGTAATAAATTAATATAGTAAGCTTTATAAAAATATCTTCAGAACATTTCTCCTTGAATCATTCTTTTACGTAAAGGGCAACTATAATGGAATTTGCTTTTTTCCTTTTGTTGTTTTATATCTTCTTCAAGCACCATCTACTGCATGTATTTGGACTAGCATGAGAAGAATTTCTTTTGGAGTCTGGATGTCCCATTTAACTGGAGCTTTCCTGAAAAAAACCTATTGTACACTTTATCAAAGGTGCTTTTCAAAATTTCTCCTGCACGTACATGTTTTTGAATTCAAATCCACAATCCCACCCTTTAGTCGATCGCCGACGTCAAACATGTGTTGATTGATAGGATGACAAGAACATTTTACAGATTTCGAGACATGTCAAAGTCGGAAGTTCGATATGCTTTTGCAGTCTTCCAAAACACAGCATCTATATTCTTAACGGCCCTGAATCTGGCCTTCACATTTTGTTTCAAATGAAAGCCACAAGCTCCATGTATGGCATTTGGAAAAACCAAGTTGGATGCATGTTCAATGCTCTTGTGTCTGGCTGATATTATGGCTAGATTTTCGATATCGCCTATACATTCCTTTACATTGGTCAAAAACCACGTCCATGATTCGTTACTTTCCCTATGTCCAATGGAAAATGCAAGTGGAAAAATCATGTTGTTACCATCTTTACCAACAACAACAAATAATGTTCCGGGATATGTAGATCAAAATCGGTTGCATCAATACTTACTGAAGTGTACACTTTCGCTTTTAACATTTGCAAATCGATGTTAGTTGCAAAACGGAACAACTTCGATTGACCGCCCACGTATGTCATATCTTCTCGAACGATTTTCCAATGGCCGTGCCACAATAACATACATGGAACTGTTCCAAACGACATACTTCTACATTTGAGAAAAAAACACATATTAACAAAAACTTATACTCAGATAGTCTTTCGCACCTTTAAAAAATGTGACAAAATCGACAAGCTTATACTAAGAGAGTCTGTCGCACCCTGAAAAAATACGACAAAGGCGACAAGCTTATACTAAGAGAGTCTGTCGCACCCTGAAAAAATACGACAGGTACGACAAGTTCATATTTCTGGAGTCTGTCGCACCTTAAAAAAATACGACAGGTACGACAGGTTCATATTTCTGGAGTCTGTCGCACCTTAAAAAAATACGACAGGTACGACAGGTTCATATTTCTGGAGTCTGTCGCACCGTGAAAAAATATGACAAGTGCGACAACATTAAACTACCAGGCCATTGTCGCACTTTTTCTTGGTGCGACAGGTACGACAAAGTCGGGGGAAATCCCAGAAAAACGATTCATGAAAAATATGAAAAAATACATAGTTTCAATTGGTTGAATGGGTCCGAAATGCACAACCCTAGACTATTTTCGTTTGAATTTGACATATACATCTTATATACATCGTATTAAACACATATGATATTGTATTGAGATTAAAATTGAAATCTAGGTTAAACCCGACACCATACTTACATGAATAAACTAAGCTTTAACTCTTGGATTGTTCACTTGATTGTTGTATGAAGTGTTGTAAAAAATGGAAAGAAAAAACGAAGAGAAGGAAAGTGTGGAGCAAGTGTGATGAATGAGTAATGGTGATTGTGTTTGATGAGGAAGAAAGGGGGAATAAGGAAGACAAGGGTATTTTTGTCCAAATTCTCTAAAATTGCCTAGATTTGTAAAAAGTTGGAGCACTAGACTAAAAACGTAAATGGGTTATAAAATAGGGCCAATTTTGTAATTAACCCGGTAATCATATATGCTACTGATCATTTTAGTGAAGCGGTGGTAGAGGAGCCAATATTATTGGAACAACAAGCTTACTGCTAACGCGGTAAAGTTGTTGGAAGTTTATTGGTTCAGCAAAGGTATTCATAACATTGGAATTTGATTGTTTGGATACTTACTGTGTTGCAGGTTTTGCTAACTAGGCTTCTCTATTTCCGGGATGTTGGCTTTCCATTCGAGGATGCTTTACATCTTTCTTCAAATGCTACAAGGTTACTTATCTCTTCTTATCTCTCTCAAGAAACCTTCAAGAAAACACCAGGTTCATTAATTATTTCCATCATCAAACACTCTGCTGGTGCTAGTGCAATGTGTGTAAATTCCACATGACATGCATTTATCTGTACAGGTGGATTGATCCTCTTAAATCCTGATGGTGATTCTGGACCATTACTGTTTGCTGCAACAGCATCTTTTCTGACTAAATTATACAGTGACTACAACAAACTTGTACCTACTTCAGGTTTAAGTTGCAGTGCTGGTGATTTGTCTCCGCAGCAGTGGATGAAACAGAGGTTGAAGAAAGCAGAGGATCATTTATAACTCTAGTAAAACATAGGATCCATACTACCATTCATGTAGGATCCAAGTTGTGGTCCTTTCTTAATGAATTAAAATGAAACTTTGTTTTATAATTTATTATTGAATTGTATTCTTATAATTAATAAGTAGAATATTATTATATAATGTAAATATTTTTTTTATCATGATGAAATCTTTAATGAGGGGTTTTTGAATCATTATAAAAGATTTAATGAGAAGCTTTTTAATTATTATATAAAAAATTAATGAGAATATTTCTAATTATTATAAACAATTTAACGAGAAGAGTTTTTATTATTATAAAAAATTCTGATGAGGACAATTAATCTCATTATATATGGTGATAATGAGAAGGTATTTTATTCTCATAATTACTTTTAGTAAGAGACCCCTGTAATGAAGGGAGCCATTAGAGTAATAATTCTCATTAAAAACTCTTTTATGAGAATATTTGGACTTTTGATGATAATTTTTCTTCTCATTAAAAGCCTCTTTTTTTGTAGTAATGGATTATCATATATGCCACCAACATTTGATGGACCCTGACCATCCCAATTAGAAGTCATCTGAAGATGATTCTCATCAGCAATTGTGTTTGTCATGGTGACCCCTAATCTGTCATTATTCCCAACTGCGAACCGCTCAAACTCAACATACAGCTCGACATTGTGATAACCTTGAATATAACTCAAAGTTATCGTAAATTACTTCAATATCATCGTCAGCACATATGATAAAATATGAAAAGGTCATTAATGATCCTCCACACCCAGGTGACTTATATACAATGAGGGTCAACTTTTCATCTTCGTCCAATCCTATTGCTCTTGATATTCTGGACACCAGTGCATCATATGTCGGCCTATTATGAAATTTCAAACGTTTGTTCCTTGCCGTACTATATGAAGCATCGTATTGCAAACTAGGGGTAGAAAGATCTAACTTTCCACCCCAATGAATTATGTAGGAGATATAATCAGACATTATCTTGTACCTATATATATTTATCAATAATATATAATTACACAGTTCAAATATAAACTTCATATCAATAATAAATTGGAAAACCTTTCAAACTATAATATATACATCAATTTCATTTCCACAGTTCAAATATCACACTTCATATCAATAATACAACTTCGATATATATATATAGCTTAAAATATCATTAATTTTACCTATACTAATTTGAAACATTTTTAAACCATTTTAAAATATTAGTTACTATAAATTTTTTTACCTAACATTTGTATTATACCTCCCAAATTAATAATAAATCTAATAACCTTACATATACTCATTTCTAACGTTTTTATACCATTTTAAATATTAGTTACTATAATTTTGTTTAACTAACATTTGTATATCATTATTAGAGTTTATAGACAAAATTTAACAATAATATTAACAATAAATATAATATTAATAATAAAATAAACAATATTAAAATTATAATATCTACTTCATAGAATTAACTAACCTCAACTGGCGCTGGAATTTATAATATGAAATGTTAGTAACTGCACAAAATCACAACACGCATCATTTTATAAATTATAATATGACAATTCTATAATATAAAGCATAAAATATCAATAACTTTACATCTACCATTTTCTAACATTATTATACCATTTTAAGATATTGGTTACTATAATTTTGTTTAACTAATATTTGTATACCATTATTAGAGTTCATAGGTACATTTAAAAGTAATATTGACAATAAATCACAATCCACATTACTTTTATAAATTATACCATCAAAATCTCATTACCATTTTTAATACATACAATTTATAAATATTTTTACAGTTTGTAAAAATAATTCTAAATATTATATAAATTTATAACATTTCTATTTTTTTATGAAAGTATTTTTATAACATTTTTAGAGTTTATAACAATGCTTGTAAGAAATATAAGCGATTTCCTAACAAGTTAAGTTTATATTAATGAACAACATTACATTTAACAATATTGTTTAAATTAACTACTAAATTCTTAACAAAGCTATATACATTTATAAAATTATTAGAGTTTATAAGCATAATTCTAAGAATATTAAGAGATTTTCTTTAACAATTTAGAGTTTATATTAATAAATACACTACATTTAACAATATCATATAAATTAATTACTAAACTCTTAACAAAGCTATATACATTTTCATAAAATTAATAGAGTTTATAAGTATAATTATTGTTAATATTATTAGATTTTCTTAAACAATTTAAAGTTTATATTAATAACTACATTACATTTAACAATTTTGTTAAATTTAATTACTAAATTCTTAACAAAACTATATATATTTTTTGAGTTTATAAACATAATACTAAAAAATATTAAAAAATTTCCTTAAACAATTTATAATTTATATAAATATGTACATTATATTTAACATTTTTTAGGCAATATTGATTAAAATGGTTTACTAAATTTTAATTTACTTACACTCAAATCAACTATAAAATTTTAATAACAAAAAAATAAAAAAACTACTAACCTTTCTCTTTTCTTTTTGCAATCTGCTTCAACCTTCTCCCTTCTCTTAAAGAGAAGGGAGAAGAAGGAATAATAAGTCTCTTCACGGGTTCACGGGTCTGACCCGTGAAGAGACTAGTCGACTAAAATGTCTTGTACCCAATCCGGCATCTGGTACGCCGGAATGGGTACAAGCCTGCGCAAAGCCTGATTTTAGGCTTTGCGCTGTAGGTATGGTCAGGAATATTGTACCATTCCGGCGCGTGTGGCGCCGGAATGGTAACTGTTCCAAATAGTATCCGCTGCGCAAGTTTGACTTGCGCAGTGGATACCCAATCCGGCGCCTAGTGCGCCGGAATGGTTACACATCCTTAACCACGGTTCAAAAGCAGCCCCTCCATTGTAAATAATTTTTAACTACTCCCACCCCCTATTTATCTCCCAAAATGGCACCAAGAGGTTTAATCCGACGTCGAACATGATTGTCATCTATTCATCGGTTGCAGTTATGCCAAAGAATGCTAGAATTTTACCGACATTGACACGACAGTTTTTGGATCGGAGTACTTGCACGAGAGCCTATTACAGATCTTCACGAAACAGACTGCAGAATTTTCAACCAGAGTAGCATTAACACTGCGGACAATCTGGACTCAACGCCACTCACTCGTATGGGAGACAAAGATTCTGCCATCGACGCAGGCGATGCAGCTGTCCGAACGTTTCTTAGAAAATTGGCAGCAAAGCTGTGGAAGATCTGATATGAATCACGCACGACAATATGAGGTTGCAGTAAAATGGTCTCGTCCGGACCAATGATGGGTAAAATGCAATGTGGATGGGGCTTTATTTCAGCAGAATGATAAAAGTGGAACATGCTATTCTTAGGAGTTCTGATGGCTCATTCATGGACTGTCATAGCCGGTTACTATCGTTCTGTCCTACTGCCAGAATTGTCGAAGCATTGGCGCTAAGATCGGCACTGGAGTGGGTCATCGAGCTACACTGCACCAATGTCATATTAGAATGTGATGCCAAAGAAGTGGTGAATATCATCAATTCACCGGAGGAGGACTGGTCAGAATTTGAAGTCGTTATTTAAGACTGCAAGGTTCTTTTAAATATCAAACCCGAGTATAGGGTAACCTTTTCACCTCGTTTAGCGAATAGGGATGCCAATACTATGGCATGACAAGCTCTATCACAGGCTAGCGTTTTTTTTTTTTTTTTCCGATCCTTAGTTGGTTGGAGGATCTGATTTGTAATGATTTGATTGATTCAATTAAATCGAAATAATTCTTCTAAAAAAATGGTTTTGCATTATCCCTGTTAACCCATGAACGGATCTAGAGGGGGCTTAAGTACCTAGTGGTCACTAGAAAACGTTAAAAATTCTATGGAAATTATATATTAGTTTTAGTTTTTTTTTATATATAGAAAAACACCAAAAACACTACAAGAAATCAGTGAGTTAGCGACCGAAATTTCGGTTGCTAATTCGGTCGCAAAAGCTGTTTAGCGACCGAAAAGTATCATTTAGCAACCGAATAGACTCGGTCGCTAAGTAGCGGGTTGGTAAATTCACTAACCTGATTTTTTCTGAATAGGTCGCAACAAGAAATCAGTGAGTTAGCGACCGATTTTTGCAACCATGTGCGGTTGCTAACTGTCGGACAAAAGTTATGCATTGTGACAATTTACGACGGATGACGAAACATTTGTCGGTAATATTTGTGATTTGTAATAATATATAATGCCGGTAATTTATCAGAATGTTTTCATTGCCAAATTTGTTGATAGCATGCAATGACAAATTAGCTCTATAATGCCAAACAATTTTTTATATATTTTTATAATTATAATTACTTCACAATAAATTAAACATATTTAATTAATAATAATATTTGAAGATTAAATCAAAATACATAAATATCATAATGTAATACATTATTTACATTAACCTAAATAAGTTAAAGTCAAAATATATAAATATTGAATCGATTAAGGGGAAAATCTCAAGTGTTGTTCTTATCTCAATAATTACAATACTAACACCTAAATTAGATGCACCAACACAATATGAAGATGACAATGATCTTGAATTTTTAGGATACCGGTCATGATAATACTCTGAAGCAGCTGATCTAGTCCAAAAAATTCTCCATCCCTATTAAGCCATCTAGCCTGGAAGAACGTTCTTCATTAATAAATGGACTCAACAATTTACTCAATAGTCTGTTCAATTTCAACTTCAGTAAGATGGTTTATAAGTTTCCTACAATATACAGAACCAATCGAAATCAGAAGCATGTTGCATCTCAAATAAAACAAGTTGGTATCAAGCATCGAGTTTGAAAATTAAATAGCACAAAGGCAAGAGGCAGAACACGTGTTAATTTACCGTTTGCTGCAAAACAGAACAAGCAGTTGTGGATAAACATAATATGTTGGTAAACAGAACAAGCAGAATGTTGCTGAAAAAATGTAGTCAAATAGTTCTGTATCTAATTTCTTGACTGTGCATAAATAAAACAAAAACGACAGAAACGATCATCTGATAACCTTTTCAATTTTTCCACATTGCTAAGATTTTATTTCTAGTGTTAAAGCATAAAGTAAAACACCACCAACAGCCAACAAAGAAAATAAAATGGCAACATCCAACTAGCAAAACACCAACAACCAACTAGCAGAGAGCATTTAGTGTGAATGATTGTATGCCATTTTTTATGCCAACAAACACCATCAGCCAAGTAGCACGATGCATTTTATTTATGCCAGTAGCCAAGAATCAGAATCACACTCACCTAAATATCAGGACAAAGATCAATTAACCCAATTATACACCCTAAAACACCTAAATAAGGCACAACTACGAGTTTAATATGTAACATTGGTCAAAATTCAGAAAATATAAAATAATAGGATATTACAAGGAAAAAAAATCAAAGGATAGAAAGGTTACCACTGGATAAATTTTAATTGAATCTTTAGCCTCTAAAGCAGAAAATTCAACAATGCAGTGACACAGACCAAAAGCGTCTTTATAACACCTTAAGATTTGAATAGACCAGCCAATTGCTTCTTACTGGACTTTGCTTTTCTTCTTCCTGGACTCCTAAACCTTCTAAAAAACGTAGAAAAAACCAGCCATGAGTAGTTGCCGGATTAAAGGGAACGACCACGAAAGAACACTACAAGATAACAATCATGCCAAAAGTTCAAGGACCAAAATTTAACAATCAAATGTACCAAAATTAAGTAGATAACAAGGAAGCATACCATATGAAATTATTTAGTGTTTAATCTCCGAAAACATATGTTACAAGTTGAAGAAAACATATGTTACAAGTTGAAATTATTTAGTGTTTTCTAGTTTTACCTTTAACAAAACGACAGTCTGCGCCACCATTATTCCGGCAGGATCCAGTTTTGGGTTGAATGAATTTATTAACGAAGTGCAGAATATCTTGTTGGAGAATTCCACAACCAGATTCATTTACCTGTAAGAAACAAACATGAAAGGCAACCTATTTAAGGATGCAATTCGCTTTATCAAGTTAACAACATATATTTTGAACAAAAGAAAATTCAATAACCATACTACATCCATATAATGTACTTAGCAACATTATCACGATTGATATCATATAGATTCTTCAAGAATAGCAGCATGTGAAAGTGTAATTGCAACCTAAAGGAATATTCAAAAGGGTTTCAGAATATATCATTTTCAAATGTAATTAGTCAAGTTTTCACAATACAATGGCATACATGTCTTGTACCATCAGCACTTATCGATAGCACATGGTATTGACTACCACTTTGCTCAACAATGGTTGATGCCATTTCAATTTAAGACCACCATAAGTGGACATAAAGTACTATGACAAACCTACAAGACATGGATTGGGTACGATTTCTCTAGAATGACTCAAGGCTTCCTCGAATCCATTACAAAATATCTCATCTAAGTAAAAGCCAAATACATCCTGATCATGTGCTGATGCTGCCATCAAAAAATTTGAACATGTTAGACAAATGTTATTAATTGAACTCTTGCAACAAATCAATTTATCTCAACATACCATCTCCAAATCCAAAACAAGGAATCATGTTATCCTCATCGAAGGCAGCTAAAGTTTTCCCAATAATGGATATGGCTTGTTCGTATGGATTCAAACCATCTCCAATATCATGCAAACTCGTCTATTAAATGACTAAGCACCTGTACATAGAACCAGATTAAAAAGATATTCCAAAATGTCCCATAAAAAGAACTTGAAACAAGAAAAGTGAAGTTCAACTTGTCCACTCATTACTCTTTGTGAAATCAATACCAACAAGAAGATTTGAAGACTCTAAGCCAGCACGTGCAAAAGCCTCTGTCACCAACAAAGAAGCAAATGGTTAAGATTACACAAAATAATTCCAAAATAATCATCAATATAATATTAATGAATGTGCAAGACCAATAAACAAAGATAAAAATCTCTTTTAAAACACAAATTTGAACATATACCTGGTCTAAAGATATGTAATTATCAGAAATTCTTGAGTACCTTCTATCAAGCTTACTTCTATCACTTCTACAATCGTGGTGTGACTCAAATGAAGTTGAATTGGAAGGAGCAGAGGAAGTCGACCTCCAACTTTGCTCCCTCAAATTTTTGGCTCCCATCAACTTAATTATATATAGAAACAAGTTGCCAATTATGTTTCTTCCCTGGGAGAAATTCAAATTGTTTAGAGAATGAAAAAATACCAAAGCAAAAGGAGACAAACTAAACTTCCTTCCTACGGGTACAAATCAACCATAAAGCAGAACCTTCTCCTTCTCAGTACCAAAATATATCAAAATTCAAAGATACAACTTGGGTGCATAAATCAATTTCCAAAAGCGAGAATATAAATAACCAGAATGTCAAACACTAACATAAACAATTTCTGGGTCTATAATTTAACTTGGAGAGGGAGATAACATACCCTAATTTCTTGCAATTTCCTCTTTTTTCTCTCCTTATTCACAGCCACGAATTGAAAAAATAGAGTTAATCGAAGCAATAGAATTAAATTGGAGAAACATATTTACCAAGAAACTCCAGCAACATAAAAAACGTTCCGCCTGTTCCAAGATGCTTGGTTAGCGTTAATTGGCCGCGCAGAAAAGAGAAGGATTAGGTCGAAGGTGTGAGAGGACATGGATTAGTTCGTAGATGACGACAGGAGAGGGGGTCGGACAATATGGAAGAGATGAGAGGGGGTCGGAGAAGAGAGGAGAGGAGGCGGCTTAGGTCGAGGTTGAAGAGAACAAATTAGGTTTTTCCTTATTTTATGTCATTTTATATTTTTGTTTTCTTTTTTTATTTTCTTTTTAATTTCATCTTTCTTTTGCTTTTTAATTTTTTCCTTTGCAACAGGTAATACAATCGCTAATAAAAATGCAGGTCGGTAATGTGGGGGCCAATATTTCCACAGCTTTTTTGCAACAGGGAAAAACATTTAGCAACCGAACCGGTCGCAATTTAGCGACCGATTCTAATCCAGTTGCTAAATTCGGTCGCTAACTTGCTGTTTTCTTGTAGTGAAATATCTATTTAGTACCAATAAATTACGAGAGACGGTGAATTCTAGATCCGTCAGTAGATTAACATACTCGTTGCATCAAAACAATTGGAAGAGAAAAAACCAAGTGGAAAGAAGAGAAAGAGGTGACTACCACGGAAACAAATTCCAAGTTGTTTCCATGATGATAGATGAGTTGGTTGACCAGAACAATTAAGAGAAGAAATGAGATGATAGACAATAAAAAACAAACAGGAAGTACTAAAAGATATTTGACCAAGACTTTCGGTACAAGAAGATGATGATAAACGTAAAACCATATCCAATAGCTTGAACACAGTTTATTCTAAGTATTGATATTAAAAACTTAGATAACCAAAAATGAAGAAGAACCCAAGGCACATATTATATACAATCGTAAGTCATTTTGTTGGACAACAACCGCTATATCAGCTATATAACGCACACATAAAAGTTGTTTATCAGTTCTAGAAACCAACAGATCAGAGTAGCAGATGTATAACAACACTTTTTAAACAATGTTGCAATTGATCAAATTTAATTATATATTGCAACACATTTAAGGCAATGCATGTATGTTTTCTTTTTCCAGTTTTTTTAGTACATATATAGCAATATTTAGCTTCATTGAATTGTTAAGGCATATATTAATGTCTGTGGTACAAAAACAAAGGAACTGAGATCAAACTGTTGATGTGGTAAGAGAATATGATGACAATGGAAATGGTGGAGGAGGCGATGAAGAAGAAAGGAAAGGCTTTGGTGGAATACTGAGGTTTTGAGTGCTTCCTCTTAACATATCTATGACATTACTCATTGTTGGCCTCTCTAATGGATTTGTCTGAATGCACCATAACCCAATCAATTTCAATTTCCTCACAATTTCACCCTCTTTGTCTTCTTCCCGAATAGCTTCATTTCCATTCTCCAACTCAAGACTCTTATATATCCAACTTGGAAAATATATCTCACTAGAATTACTTCCTCCAACTTGTTCATCTTTCTTTCTAACTCCTATTATTTCTAGAATCATCATTCCATAACTATAAACATCTGACTTTGATGAAACTTGCCCAAAATTCCTGCTGAAAACCTCTGGTGCTATATACCCAATTGTCCCTCTAGCTTCTAACATGGATACTATACTTTCTTTCCTAGCGCATAATTTGGCTAGTCCGAAATCTGATATTTTTGGACTAAGCTTTTCATCAAGAAGAACATTATGAGGCTTTATATCAAAATGCACAATCCTTGTGTTGCATCCTCTATGTAAATACTCAAGTCCTTGTGCTATGCCAATTGCAATTTGTTCAATAGTTTCCCATAGTAAATGTTGATCACTCATTTGATCGCATATGAACTTGTCAAGTGATCCATTAGGCATAAACTCATAAACCAAAGCTCTTTTCTGACCCTCCAAGCAGAAACCTAAAAGAGAAACAATATTAATATGAGAGGTTCTACTAATTGCAGCAACTTCATTTATGAAGTCTTGTCCTAATTCTTCTTTTGACACATTCAACATTTTGACTGCTACAAGGCGATCGTCCAATAGCTTTCCTTTGTAAACGCTTCCATAGCCGCCTTGGCCAAGCTTTTCTTTGAATGAATTGGTCATTTTTTTCACTTGTGAATAGCTGTACCTTTTTACAGCTAAAGGTCCATGGCTTTCAAGAAATGCTTCAAAATCTTGATTCTTCCTTAAGAAGCATGGGGTTATTTGTCGGTTCCTCATGAAAAGACTAATGAAGAATACCCCAACCAATGCCATTGCAACTGGAAAACGATTAATAAAACTTAGATACAAATTTCGGCAACTTATGTAATCAAGAAAAGTAAGTGATAATATGAACTTACTACCAAAAAGAGCTTTCACTTTAACAGAACTGAAAATATTTCGGTCACTGCCTACAATAGAGAATGTGTTGTTAGCATTAGCGCAATAATAAAATTGAGAATATTGAAATTGTGTATGAAAATGTTTAGAGCAATTACACTGCTAGGGCTAGCAAGCCGGTATATAACAAAACTTGATAGAGATAAATCCTTGCTTACAGAAATGAAATTGTAGACGAAAATTCAACAATTTTGAAGTTCCAGCGGGAAATATGGCAGAGACATTTGGATATTTACTGTAATATAAGTAGCCTTTAGTGTACTCTCTATAAATAATATAAACAATTGACTCTTAGTGATTTAAGAGTGATTAAGATATATCATCTCCAACAATAATTCTTATATTATTAATAAAACATGAATTAAGAGACACTAAGAGGTAGAGAGACTGATTGGAGGAGTCACTCAGAGGCAGTTGAACTTGATTTTTAACACTCTCTGTTCAAATTTTAACTTAAGACTCAAATTAAGAGACTGTTGGAGATGCTCTTACATGGTATAAAGGAAAAAGATAGATCTAGGTAGTACATATAACATCTATGATGCACTGAAACGGAAACGGATACGGAAACGGAAACGGAAACGGGAAACGCGATTTCTAAAAAACATAGGAAACGGAAACGTGGGGGAAACGTGTAAATATTAAAAATATAGGGGCATATTTATAAATATTAAAAATATCATAATTATAAAAATAATTATAAATTATAAATACATAAACTAATTATTGATAAAATGAAAACAGATTAATTAAAAACTACCAATTTAATAAAATAAACATGTAGTTAATATCAAGTATCAATTAATTAATAAAAAATGTGTAAAATTAAGGTGTTTACAGTAAAAAAAGAAATAACACTAATTATATAATAAACAATATAAAATATAAAAGGTCCAAATCCAACCCACCCAAACATTCTAGAAGCTTTTGTCCATCACACCATTTAAGAAGGCACAGAAAAGAAAAAAAAAACGAGAACAAATTACCAATTACAAGGACTTGATATCAAACTGGTATTCTGATTTCCAAAACCAGTCAACGAAGAAGCAATCGCAATCGCAATCGCAATCCGCACTTGAAGAAGAAGAAGAAAACTAAGACCAGACTCAAAGAGATCAGACTAAAAGAAGAAGAAAATCGCAAACTCAGAAGAAGAAGAAAAAATCATGGAGATACCTGTGTTCAAGTGTGGAGATCAATTTCAGTACGAACGATTTGAGTTTTGAATCTCTTTCAGATTTTAGAAACGTGTATCCAATTTTCGTTATTTACAGAAACGTACCCGGAAACGGTTCATTTCCGTTTCTCACATCTTGTGGAAACGTAGAAATGCTACTTCAACAACGTTTCCGTGCTTCATAGCATAACATGTTAGGATAGAATTCAAGATCAGGATGGCTCCCGAATGCACAGGGTTCAAAGAGGAAAACTGTGACAACAACAGTAAATTTAAAATTGCCAACATTTAATATTATCTTTAGATGTCTATGCATATAGCTGCTAATATAAATTTGTTGAATGTAGTGAGGTTACTAGAAACCGCGTTTCTGATCCTTTTGCAGATTAAAAAAAAAAAAAAACAGCACTACATTTGACTTTTATATATTTCAAAATGTGTTTCAACTCCAATTTATTTCAATAAAATTATTTAACTTTAATTTTTTCTATTAAATCACTCACTTAAACACACGGGGAAAGTGATGTATGTATCACATCAGTTGCAGTCAACTTTTACTGCTGATTAAAACGTTATATGCCTGCCATCTAGCTGACCGAAACAATACGCTCAGTCAATTAGGTGGCAACAACGTGTCATTTTGATCAGCAGTAAAAAGTTGACTATTGTTGGTGTGACAACCATGTCACTTTTCCGATGTTTTGTTGGTCTTGTAGTAGTGAGAGTGACTTAATTGAGACAAAATTTAAAGTTAGAATGATTTTAGTGAGACAAATTGAACTTGAGTAATCATTTCAAAACAACCATAAAATTCAATGACCAATAATGCATTTAACCATTCAACATAGTCACAGGGGAGACAAAAATCAGTCAATAGGAAATACTTAAATCTTATGATGTCCTAAGACCATCTTTAGTAGTGAATACATGATTGTTCGGTTGGGGGGCCAATTTTACACGTAGTATGTAAACATTTTTTTTTTACTAAATCAGACTTGTTCAAATTTTTTTCGTATATATATGCATGTTCTAATTTGAGTGGTCAAGGCCTAATTTTTAAGTAATAATATAAAACTTCTCTAAATCAAGCTACATTATGTTTAAGATTCTTAACATATAAAAAAATTGTGTCTAATAGAAAAAATGGGATTTAGGGAGGGCCTAATAAGCAAAAAAAAAAAATTAGAAATTTGGATTTAAAAAGAGCCTAAAAATTAGAATTTTGGATTTAGGATCTAACAAGCCAAAAAAAATTGAAATTTTGGATATAGAGAGTGTCTAACAGGACCTGGGCCAATTTTGGGATGCTAATTTAGCACCCGATCTAAATTTTTTGGAGACAAATGGTCTGGAACCACAACAACCTCAAATTTTGTAGAGAGAGGGCTGAAACTACTCGTGGTCATGGTGGTTCCAGCAGTCGGAGGGGCTCGGTCCCTCCCTGTATCCGTCCATGACCATCTCCAACCCAACATCCCCGGATCCCTCCCTTTATCCGTCCCTGACTATCTCCAACCCAACCCAACATCAAATTAATGTTGGGAAGGAGATTTGATAATGGTTGGCTCTTGAACCATCATCAAACCGTGTTCTCATTTCAATGAAACACGGTTTTTCTCCCATAAATTTGATGCAACATAAAATAAAATAGTATTTTATTATTATTTTCTTACTTTTATATATATAAATATGGTATTGTAGTTTTTGTTCTATGATCTAATCATTTGGAAAAAAAGATAAGAACTTGGAGAATTTATATCCAACAAAAGTAACAATTCTGCAGCAAGTGCACTCACTCCTCACCCATGCGTTTACCATCTTCAAAACTGACCCTAGAACATAAAATGAACCCAAAGTGATGACAGAAACGATGAATATTTAGTTAACCAGAAGCAAAGTGATTCTAACTTTAATGCATATGCTATGTGTTCTAATCAGAATATGCAAATTGCTCAAATAATAACAAGTGTGTTTAAGGTTGAATGATAGAGAGATGATACCCGTTCTCTTTGGGCAGGAATCAGGATAGGGATGGCCAGGGCAAAGACAAGTGAAGCCCCGATTAGTTAAATTGGTGCCGCATATCCCGCCTGAATCACTACACTTAACACAATCTTCATTATAATTGTATGACACATTAAAACCTTCTCTTAAAACTCTTCCCAAATCATTCAAACCTTGATCCCCAACAAGAGAAGTTTGTGGAACTGGAATCTGCACTTTAATAGTACATTCAGGCATCCATATTCGTCCCCATATCACATCATATACGTAAAATGCTTCACGTTCTTCACCATTTACTCGGCATCCAAATTGCCCAAATCTCTGTGTACTCTTGAGGTCGGTACAATTGTAAAATAGACTTATGTTTGAAAATTTGGTATAGAAGTCTGGGACAAAGCTGAAGGGACTAGTCGCTAGAGTTATGTTGGTGAAACCAGTATCATCAGGACAAGAATCATCCCACAAATCCATAGGAGCAATTGCCATCTCCTTTTGGGATTGATCTATAGATACAACCAAGAAATCTTTGTTTTCAATAGTTATAGCAGGGAATTCATCATCTACGCACCGGAGTTTGAAACCTTCAAAACCACATAATTCTGAACGACGACCATCGCTCCAAAAAGGATAAGATAGATTCGTCAGGTTTCCACAATCAAATGGTTTTACACACTCACTGTAATGCATATCTTCTTGAGAATATGAAGATGGGGCAAAGATTAAAAGAATGAAAAGACTAATCATGATGATGGAGTATTTACCAAAACACTGGAACAAATAGGCAACCAATTTTTTCATTTTTCTTCTCTAATAAATAAGAAACAGGAAGTAGTAAAAGATATTAGGCTGAACCTAAGGTATACTATCAGTTCTTCAAAGAATTGAAAGAGATGAGAAAGCAACTCCAATGCTGCTTCCTAATTTTCTTTTTCTAAAATTTGACCATTTCAACTACGAGGAAATATCCTACATAAACCCATTCAGGGGCCAAAGTCAAAGTACAAAAAAATGCTTATGCTAAAGAAATCACTGGGCTTCAGCTCTTAATAGGCGAGGGGTGTTATTCAACTGTAATTAATTAAAATAACAGTCTTATTTCATGAAGTTCGATTTTTCGATCTATACATTTCAGTTTCGGTTTCATATTTCACATATTTTCAGTTAGTTTGATTGGTTTGTTGTAGAGCAAAAAATCCCGAATAAACCGAACCGATTAATATTTACAATAATGATTTGTAAGTAATTAGCAACGTTTTCTGTATTGGTGAAAAATTGTCTGAAACATTTTTTAATTTAACAATATAGTCTACAAAGGTTGTTATGTTTTATATGTGGTGATCAGTGATATGCTATATTGTAACCAAAGAAAAATAAGATATTATAATTAACAGAATATATGGTAAGGGGTGAGATCCAGTGTGACAAGGGCTTACGGTGCGGCAAGAAGCTTATTATGTGACATAACAAAACTACGTAGTTTTGGCAACCAAATTCAAATCAAAAAACACGCGTCAATTCATTCCACTGCTTTCCTCACACAAAAAATGCGCGAATCAACAGTTCATTCTTCACCATGCTTGATCGATTTTCTTCTCCAAACCATTGTCGATCGATATGTAATCTGTATTCAGATTAATCACTGATTTTCTTCTCCTCACCATTATTGATCGATTTTCTTCTCCTCTGAGTTATCGTTCGATTTTCTTCTCTCAACATTACTGATCGATTCTCTTATCCTTAACATTATCGATCGATTTCTCATCTGTATTCATATAATTCACTCTGAATATGGAATCCGAACACCAAAATATGGAATATGAAGACCATAATCAGTCCAAAATGACACACGAAACAACATCATCTTCTGGTATTTTGCTTATATCTGCAACTCAAAATTTATCTGATTTATATTGAAAATATTGAGATCTGTTCACATTAGTAATTGATTTCTTACACTAATTATTCACAAAGGCTGTAGACTGAATGTACCAGTTGTTCAATGTAACTATATCATTTGTTCCAACTGAATATACTATTTGTTCCTACTAAATATATGGGTTGTTCCTACTAAATGTATGGTTTGTTCCGAATGAATTATATCTGCTATATATTGAAAATATTGAAATCTGTTTACATTAACAATTTATTCACTGTCTTGATAATATATTTCTTACACTAATTATTCACAAAAACTATAGTCTAAATTCTAACAAATACTACCACTTGTTACATGTAACTATATCATTGAATAATAGCTATGATTAGTTTTAAGATATTTGGTTAAAGATATAAAAATGTGACACAATGCAAGTTTATTGAATAATAACTGATTTCGGAGTTGACATGTAACTTTATCATTTGTTCCAAATGAATGACCCAATTGTTCCAAATAAATGTATGGTTTGTTCCGAAATAATGTACCATTTGTTCCAAGTACATCTTTGTCCTAAACTCGATTCTTTTACCTGTTTTGTATATTTGCTTTCGCCTAGTTACTCTTCTACTGCAATTGTACCTTACACACCAGAAGTAACTACAAAGACTCAGTCCTAACGGAACAAAATTTTGGGTCCCTAATTGTTCAAATGAGTTAAAACCTGCTATTGGAATGATATTTGAGAATTATGATAAAACTCAAGAATTCTACAAATCATATGCATGTGCTGTTGGATTTAATAGTAGGGTATCAACTTCAAGAAAAAAACAATGTGTTATAAAAGAACAATTTTTTGTATGCAATAAAGAAGGTTACAAATATCACAGGAAAAAAACGACATCTAGTGATGTAAAAACAAGAAAAAGGACACTCAGTCGTGTAGGATGCAGTGCTAAAATGATTATCAAATTTTCTGACAGTGGATTCTATGAAGTGACACAGTTCAAAGAAGAACATAATCATATTCTCTACACTCCAGGATGTGTACAATATCAAAAAGAGGGCAGGAACATGAACCTTCTACTCAAAAAGATGGTAGTTAATAATGCAAAGGTAAACCATCTACTTCATAATAGTTATGCATTGTAAATACTAAACTGATTAGTTATATAATTCTGCTCATTTCATCTAAAAAATAAAAAATCTGATTTGGTTGAATAGATGAATGTTGGTCCTCTGAAAACTTATAGACAAGCAAATGAACTTTATGGAGGATATGAAAATATTGGTGCATCGAAGATAGATTTTAAAAACTTCTAGAGAGACTTGAAAGCCTATATTAAGGATTCAAATGCACAAATATTCGTAGATAATTTTCAGAAAAAAGGAGTTATGGAGTGCATTATTTTTCGAATTTGAAGTAGATCAAGACGGCAGACTCTGTAGAGCTTTATGGGCAGACCCTGTATGTATCAAAAACTATGCTCTTTATGGTGATATGGTCTCATTTGACACCACATATAGCACAAACAGGTACTACCACTACAAGAAAACTCCTTGTTAGCTACTGTTTTTAGCGACCGTGTCAAAAGTGGTCGCTAAAACAGCGACTAAATTAGTCGCCAATAGTTTTTCCTAGTCGGTACAATGGGCGGAAAATTGGCGCCCATTGTACCGACTGTACGTATTATCCGGTGACTATCTTAGTCGCTTGATATAAAAAAATAAAAGAAAAATTAAAAGAAAATAGAAATTATATTAAATTAAAAGCAAACAAAACCCTAAACCTCTATCTTCTCTCTTTCTCTGTACGATTAGAAATTAAAAAAAGAACAAAAACCCTAAACCTCTCTCTTCTCTGTGCGTTTGCGTTTTTCGTCCGACTACTTCAACTGGGCATAAAATCGTCTTTCAATAAACTTCATTCTCCAATCGTCTTTCAGCAAGCAGATGGAGGACTGGTTTGCTTAGCTCATCCTCTTTTTGCTATTTTCTCCTTATGCGATAACTTATGGGGTTGAAGGTTTGTAGTTGTTCTTTCTGGCTTAAGCTTTTGCAATGAATCATATTAAATACTAATTTATTTTTATTTTCTTGGAGATATCTCTACTTGGTAGCATAAAACAATTTAATGGATGAAGGGAAATAGAAGAAGTGAAACTTGAGAACACAGGACAAGGAATGTAAGGTTGTTTTGCAAGGAATAGTTGGAGGTAAGCTCACTCTCTTTAGGTATTTTTCATCCTCAGTAAATAATTTGACAAATAAGTGTTTATATGTGAACTGTAGGATGTGTAGTTTTTATAATTTATGTGTTTGCTCTTGTTTAGTAAATTAATTTCTGTGTTTGCACTTGTGTTTTGGGGGCTGGTCCCTAGGTTTTGCTGATATTTTTTATAAGTCATATGAAGAAATAGAAGAGTTTGATGAAGATGATAGGATATTCTTCTGTTTTAGATGTTCATGGCATTGCTAGTAGTTATTAACTAGTTGAGTAGTATGTTCTGTTTTTGTTGGTAGCTTTGAAGTTAAAAAAAGTTTTGTGGAGCACAAGCTTCGGGTTCATCCATTGGGATGATATATTTCTTTTTTGGAACTAGAACTCGCCTGATTCATTACTGGGACTGCATTTTTATATTTTAACAGTCTAATACTAATGAGTAATGAGTTTATGGAATTTCATATCCCATAGTAAGGAGTTGTTCTATTGAATGAGGTCTTTATGGTTTGAACTCATGAATGGTCATTGGCTTATATATTGGTTATAATTTCTTTTATCCTTTTGACAATGTGTCTAGTCTTGTGCTTTCAACCTGTGTGGTTCCGGATTCTGGGAAATGTTACTGGTGAGAAAGTAACTCTACTTTAGGCACAACCACTCTACTTGTTAGCTCATATTTCCATACTCATTACTGCCCGCACAAGTACATTAGCCCTGCTCAATGATTTGATGTATTTCTACATTCTTTCATCAACTCTGTTTCTTCTACATCAAGAATTAAATTGGCATTTTTTATGTTTCGATAGGAGGAATGCATCTTGATTTTAGGATAGCATAAGGATTCAATTGTTGATTTTTGTTTAGTTCAGGGACCTAATTGATGATTTTGATAGTTGAAAGTCCTAATTGACTTTGAAGTTTTAGTTTAGGGGCTAAAATGAGTGTTATGCTTTTATTATATTAGCATGAGAATAATTTGATAAGTTATGCAGAAGGATTGTTCAGAGTCCTGCAACGTTATATATGCTTAGAATAACTAGAGAAAAAAACTAAGCATGTTTATTAGACATTAAAAGGTTACCTTGAATCTGTAAAACAGAATCTTTGCATCCAAAAATATAAGCGGATGATGCAATGTAGCTAATGGTTTTTTTGATTTAGTTTTCAAGATTATAATAGCTATGCATTTCTAACTTTTTATAGATTGAAATATCTATATATTGATGAAGTAGCTAAGTTAGTATTATCTATTTGCTACAAGTGTATGCATATACACATGCCAAGTGTGCTGTTCTCATGATGAATATATAAGTTTATGCATATACAACATGCCAAGTGTGATGTTCTCATAATGTTAGAAATTTCTACACAAATGCAATGCACCTATAAATCTTATACATGTATGAATACTTTTATTTATTCAACAAAAAGAGGTTGTCTATGCCACTAGTACAATATAAATCTTAAATTCTTGGGTTCACCTAAGTCTGTGGCAGTGGAGAGATTATAATCTCGTTAATCTGATATCAGTATGAGGATAAACTCTATTTTTTAGTCTGAGCACCTTTCTCCTTATTATTTATGGTAATAGCTTACATGATTTCAGTCTGGGGATTGCTTCTATTTCTTTTCATTAGCCTCTGATTTCTTTCCTTTTTTTTCATGATTTTGATGCATCTTTTACAACTGTGGAATTTACCTTTAAATATAGAACATAATTTACCTTTAAAGATAGAACATGATTCTCCCAATTTTAATGATTAGTTATTTTGACAGTTCTGTCCTAAAGTTTAGGATTTCAATAAGTCTGAGTTAATGGAAATGCTTAGGATTTCGTGAAGCTACTGCTTAGCAGTAGCTTCGCTGCTGTTTGGGGGCAGCAGTGAATGATGTTGGCCCGGATAACAGGTCATCATGTTCTTCTCTGGTTAGGCTTTTCAGGCAGCTCATTTATTCTCTATTGTACCATATAGTGATGTCATAGTATAGATTATTTTCTTCTCTAATTAGGCTTTTAAGGAGCTTTTATAGGTCTTCTTAAGTTTGATTTGTTTGTTAAAGTTCATTTTATTGATAAAATGGTAACAACAGGTTGAACAAAATGGTTCGTCATGATAGAGTATGGATGTATAACAGACTTATGAGCAACGGGAGGCTAACTAGAGAATTTGTTTCTTTAATGTGATGCAGGATTGTTGATGCCCACCTTTCATCATTGATTACATCTATCTTCGAACAATATCCACAGGAGGTAGCAAATGAGTACAAAATGTTTCCAGAATCTACTCGAGATAGATTTTGGGAGGAGTTTAAGGTATTATAAGTATCAAATTAACAACATACTCATTTTATTATTTATTTGATTTTCACATTGAACATAAAAATTATGGAATATATGCAGAAGGATTGTGTATGGGACTCTTTGGTGTATTCTGATGATGTAATGAAGCAAGCATTCCTTCATAAATTCCAAGAAAGATATAAGGATGCGATGCGCAAACTCTGAAGAAACAAAAAAATGCCGGACTGGTGCATTAAACAGGCATGGGAGGCTTGGTGGCGGGTCTGGAATTCAAGGGCCTTTAAGGAAAAAAGTGAAAGATCAAAAAGGGCAAGGGCTTGAAAATCTGGAAAAGCGACAGGTACTCATATGGGAGGTTCAGTATCTCATTACAGAACTGCGGAAAAACTTGTAAGTATTCTAATGTATTTGCTTACATGAATGTTTGAAGTAGCTACTTACATGAACGTTTGAAGTATGATATCTGTTTGAAATATCACTTAATTAAATTAATGAAATCTGTTTGCTTCTGTTTGGGGCAGCAGTGAATGCTGCTGTTTGGTATATTGTATATCCATTTGCTAGTGTATCTATCTGCAAGTTCTTCTCATTTGCTAGTTTATCTATTTGGGGCAGCAGTGATGAATGACATTAAAAGTGCTATTTTAAAGTGAATGTTGTTTGGGGCAGCAGTGAATGCTATTGTTTTGATGTTGGTCAAGCCCTTTTATTTCTTGAAACAGAAATGCATAACTATGGAATTTGGGGCAGTAGTGTATTTTGGTGTCCAAACCTAAAGTTGTTATTTATGCATCTCTTAATTGAAGTTGCCATATACAAGCAGCTAATTACACTACATATACTTGTATGTTTTGCTAGTTTTGTATGCTTTAATTTGGATTGATTTGCTAGTTTTGTATGTTTTAACTTGTATGTTTTATGCAACTTAGAAGTATCTAAATCATACTACTTATGTTGATTGGTAATGCAGGCTAAAAAGTACGGTAAGCCCTTGAATCCAGATCAGTTCTTTTTGCATTCACACACAATGGAACATGATGGAATTACATTCGTGAATGATCGTGTAAAGAAATCCAAGTAAGAGTAATAATGTATTCATAATGATAATATTTAACTCTTTATATATTGTTTATGTGATAATTTGTTTCTTTAAATGTCTTGTATAGGATAAATATGAAAGTCATACCCAAGTTGAACGAAATACTGTTGAGGAAGTTGAACAAGCTGCCGAGCAAGTTCAAAATACCATTAATGAACTTGAAGCATTCTATGAGGCTGCTGGAGGTATTAATAGGGATGGGGGAATTTATGGATTGGGTTCAGCTGCTTCACAGTATTATGATGATCGGTATCCCAGAAATTCAAGAGCATCATCTTCAAGTTCTGCTGGTCCATCCAATGTAAGTGCTAGTACAACTGAAATTCATGGGATAAGAAGCACACTTGAGACCGTATAGGAACGTCTTGATGGCTTCAATGCGGATAGAACCAATTTATTAGCACGTCTACAACAAGTAAGTGAAAGACAAGAGCAATTGACAGAAGGTATACACTTGTGTGCTAATTCAACTGATCTGATACAACTTCAGGAGCGGTTGACGGAGTTGGAGATACAAATAGTCCCATCTATTAGCAAACTCCAAAATACTATCGATCATCTTTAGACGACTGTAGAGAGGTTAGAGCGTATCTCTAACTTAGGTTAATTTAACTCTTAGATATATTTTGACACAACTTTACAGGTTAACCTTTTTAGTTTATCATATAGATTTTTCACCTAACATATTAGGTTAACCTAGATTATGATATTTTGTGACCTACGATATGTATTTTGACATATTTAAACATCAAATATTAATTATTTCTATATATATTTTTAGTTTTCATGAATATTGTGGATTGTGAGGTTAAAATATATTTATAATTGTATTTAATAATTGTAATTATAATTATAATTATATATAAAAGATTTTATTACAAATAAATAAATTACCGACAGAATCTCTGCCTGATATTCGTCGGTAAACCAATCAGCTTAGGTTTCCGTCTTGCCTATACCGACAGGATTCTGTTAGAAATTCGTCAGTAAAAAATCTGCTTACGTGTCCATTTTGCCCATTAGCGACTACAATTGGTCGCAAATTATAGTCGGTACTATTGTGACTGCTTAGCGACCAAAATAATTAGTCGCTATTTTCTGTGACTATCTTCGAAAAATGGTCGGCATTTGTCTAGCGACTAAGCCTTTACCGGCTGATTGATTTGGGTCGGTATCCAGCTAAATTCAGTCGGTAAATGTCTCTAGCTACCGAATCAGCTACCAAAGCTGCGGTAGCTAACAAGTTGTTTTCTTGTAGTGTACATAATAATCTTTTACATAAAATTATTGGTTTATGCCCTTCATATACTGGTGTTGCCCCAGAAAACTTATGTTGTTCCAATACAAATGTCATGTTCTTCAAACAAAAAATCTTATTTTTATGCTAAACCGAACAGTACAATATGATATTTGGACCATTTACTGGGGTTGACAACCACAAAAAATGTATTACATTTGCATCTTGTTTCGTGGCTAACGAAGATACTACATCATTTGAGTGGGTTTTTAGAACATTTCTTAAAGCAATGGACAACAATGAGCCGACTTGCTTGATAACAGACCAAGATCCAGCAATGATAGTTGCAATAAAAAATGTTTTTAAAAAAACAGAACACAGATTTTGCATGTGGCACATTATGAAGAAAATGTCAGACAAAATAGGTATGAAAAATCATTATATGCCCTTTATTTTCTATTATCCCATTCAATAAATAAAATGTTCCCAAATAATACATGTGTTGTTCCATAATAATACATAAATTGTTCCTACAAAATATATGTGTTGTTCAATATACATACATTCAATTTCTTCTAAAACTCTTTTGTTACTAATACAAGACGACAAATAATGCAAGAAACAGATTTTATCACAAAGATAAATTCTTGTGTGTGGAGTGTAGAATTGGAACTAGAAGAGTTTGAGGAAAAATAGATGGGAATTATTTTGGAATTCAATTTAGAAGAACATGGATGGCTGAAACACATGTATGATATAAAATCAACATGGATTCCTGCATATTTCAGAGACTCATTTCTAGCCGACTTAATGAGAACAACATCAAGGTCAGAAAGTGAAAATCACTTCTTCAGTTCTTTCACAAAAAGTCATTTAACTCTCATAGAATTCCTCCTCCGGTTTGAGGGTGCAATGGAAGCACAAATGCATTCATAAGGTAAAAATGACAATGATTCCAAACACTCAATACCTATATCTCAAACACCAATTTCTATTGAAAAACATGGATCAGAAGTATTTACAAGAACAATCTTTTATGAATTTCAAAAACAAGTGTTAGATGCTTCCTTTAATTGTGGAGTTGATGATATACAGAGATACAATGACAAATGCATAATCACTGTAAGGGAAAAAGGTAAAAAAACAACATATCAGGTTGTTTATAATACAGACAACAGCGACACAACATGTTCGTGCAAGATGTTCAATAGAGCAGGAATTCCCTGTAGACATATGGTGTTCGTATGGAAAGATAGAATGCTGGAGAGAATTCCTGAGCAGTATGTCCTAAACAGATGGAAAATCTTACCAGAGATAACATTGCAAAATAATGTTATAGAAGAATGTGCTAAAACAATGGGTAAGAAAATAATGTTGAATAAATTATGGTCTGAGATTCACATGACTGTGTGCTTAGCTGAAGGAGAAGAAGATGATCTAAATAATCTCACAAGAAACATTCAAGCATTGAGGAGAAATTTGGAAGCAAAGAAAAGAAAGAACATCAACAATTCTACTAAAATTCAAGACATAGAGATGTTGGTTGGAACAAGTCGGCCCTCTGAAGTTCTTATCAAAGAACCTAAAATTTCAAAAAACAAAGGAACTGGGATTCATGTTACAAACAGTGAGAAAAGATTGAAGGGAGAAAAAGAGAAAGCAATTGAACAAACACAGAAAAAACAAAGGATGTGCAAAGGTTGTAATCAATTGTGCCACCACGACATTAGAAACTGTCCAGAAAAAGCAAAGAAATAAGGTAAATTCCCTATGTCTAAACTTTTCTTTAATCTAGCAGTATATTTTCTTATTTGACTTCATTTTGAAAACATGTGTTTTAATTTCAAACAACATGTGTATACATTAACAATATATGAACATCAATAATATATAGCAGTATAAAAAAAGGTAACTTCTAGGAAAAATAAGTAAAAACATAACAAAATAGTATATCATTAAATAAAAAAAAACATAAAAACATAAACATAAAAAACATACAAACATAAAAATAAAAACAATTGTTCACAATAAAAAAAAACATTAAAGAAAATCATTATCAGGACCCATAACATCATTGTTATATTTCTTAATCTCGTCCTTCAGATTTATCTTCATTTCCTCCAGCTCCTCCTTCAACTCCGCTTTCTCCTCCATTCCTTTCTCAATGAAAGACATCATTGAGTCACAAAATAAAGACATGAAAGCCTTCATGCCCTTCAGCTTCTTTATGATGTCGTCAATATCCCCTTCCATAAAAGTTTCCTCCATATCTTCAATAACTTTAAATAGCTCATCAGGAATTTCACTATCTGCTTTAGGTACTAAATGTTCAACAGGAGAAGAAGACCTCGTTCTCTTAAACGAACTCGAACTGCTTCCTGACATCTTTGCTTCAATTCAACTTCCACTACAAGAAAATAACAGTATACCAACGATATTTTACCAACGACACATATGTCGTGGATAATAGTGATGACATACCTACTATTTACATACTAAATTATTCAATTAGCATAATAAAACAAAATACCTAGAAAATACAAACGACTTACAGACGACATAAGTTACCAACGATTTATGTCGTTGCCAATAGTGATGAAATTATGTGGCAATGGCATGTCGTTGGTAGTACAAAGAACATACCAACGACATACAAACAAAATATTTATTTGAAAAAAAGAAACTCTCTTTAATTATTTATTACTAAATTACCACCCAAAATACAAACGACTTACAAACAAATAATAAAAAAATATATTAAAAAAAACCCAAAAGTTCCCACCTTTTTCTCTCCTGCTTACACCCAATTTTTTCCCTCTCAATTTTTTCACCCTAAATTTTTTCCCTCTACAACCATTTACCCTAATCAGAATTTGAGAACACATTTCTCTACGCCGTCTTTCACACATGGTCCCTTTCATCTCTCACTTTACTTCAATATCTCCTCTCAATGCTTCTCTCAGGTAGTTCTTTTCATCTTTCATCTTTCCCCTTACTTCAATTTCACACATTTCCCTAATATTTTATTACTTTGATTTCCCCTAATTTCCATGTGTTTAGGGTTTCTGAAGTTCATCAATAGGGAGATAAACAAAGTTCATCAAAAGAGGTACCAAATTCGTTGTTACTATATACTTCTATTGTAATGTTGTTGATATATTATTTGAAAAATTCAATTCCATTTTTGTCTACATGTTTCTCGTTACCTTGGATTCCTTTTTTTCATATGAATGGGGGTGTAAAGTTAAGGCAGATAAGATCTAGAGAGGGGATGGTGAAATGATGTGGTAGGTTGTGGTGTCATCCATTGAAATTCACTAAAACCAATCCACTGTGAACTGGAGAGTAAGAGAGACAGAGAGAAATTTTAAAATGCCGTCTGTCGGCTTGGCTTGGCTTGAGTTAAAAACTTGAACAACTGCAACCATAACCATAACCATAACCAGCTCTCTATAAACTTCCAGACCCGATCACTATATTTCTCCTTACATCTCTCTCCTCTCTCTCATTTCCTGCCGCTAATTTTTTTCGCTTTCGACTCTGGCCATCTTTTCTCTTGTTAATGTCAACCGGCAATAGAACTAATGGCTTTCAAGTTTTGGGGAAGTTCCACGAATACCAATAAGCTATGTAGAGCTGAGCAAAGTTGTAATATGTATTCCTTGTACACACACAAACCTTAATATTTGTTGTATCATGAAAAAAGATTTGGAATGCCTCTATGCTGAAGTTAGTTGTTTACTTTCAAGGATTGCTTAAATGTCTATGACTGTTGCATTGGTTTGAGGGGCATGTGCTGGAAAAATAGTAGCATGGTCCCTCTACTATGAAACACCTTTTAAAATTTAAAATGAAATAAATCATTCATTAAGTTAATTCAATTCCATTTTATGTCTACATGTTTCCTTTAACTTCAATTCCTTCTAGCACCTCTGCATCTTGGCTTATCCACCTTGTCATTCATGATGTGCATTTTTTCATCAATGTCTTCTTGAAAGTGAGACATGAATGTGATTGTGTTGTCAAGGGTGGTGATCTCTTCTTTTTATTTCAAGATGGTGGCATTTAGAGCAGAAAATCCTTCTATATCAACTGTGCGAGATCATTTAATTAGAGTGAAAGTCTCTACAAGTCTATGATACTAGTGGAGCTTGAACCTCCATCCCGGTGTTTCATATTGCCTGCAATCTCGGCTACATACCTCAAGCTAAAGCTGAAAGAGAAGACCATAGTTTTAGCTTTAGATAGTACATTTGAGGCAATTAATTAATTTCATCTTGTTTGTGAGGAGTGGTGGAATGTGGATGTTGAGAAGAACAAGTGATTATGGAGTCAATGAATGAGGATGGTAGTTAAATACCTTCAAACTGAACTGAGTATGAGGGAAAATTTAAGGAGGCAAATTAAATATTTGATGATGGACTCAAGAGAGGAGGGAAACTGGATTTATTTGACTGTAACCCTAGGTTAGGCATTTCACTAGACAAGTTGGTGGAAGGCACGAGATTGGCATCAATGGGATGTTGAAGTGCGTCAGTGATAAAACCTAGTAGGCAGTCTTGAGATGAGATGTTTTCATGTTTTCCTTAAACAGATTCTCATTTTCAGATGGAAAGAAATCATGTTGCAAATTTGTGTTCTCAGAGTGATTTTCTTATTGTTCCTCAAAATGATCAATAATTTAATAAAATCACTCTGAGAGCACAAATTTGCAATATGATTTCTTTCCATTAAGTGTCTTGCATTTCATGATTTGCAAATTTGGTAATTAAATTACTACTTGTAGAAATCAGCTATTCTTTTCACATGTACTGGTTTGAGGGGCATATGCTGGAAAAATAGTAGCATGGTCCCTCTGCTATGAAACACCTTTTTAAAATTTAAGATGAAATAAATCATTCATTAAGTTAATTCAATTCCATTTTCTGTCTACATGTTTCCGTTACCTTCAATTCCTTCTAGCACCTCTGCTATTCTTTACTGCTTTATATAAAATGATATCAAAATGATTTGAGCCTCTTTCAGGTTCAGTTCCTGAGACAGTTCCCTTTTGTGCCTTTTGACTATGAATTACAGCTTTTTACTATTATCTATAAAGCTCTTTATAACTGATTCGCTTTGAAAATTTGTCCTTTTCGTTAATGTTTTCAATCAGTCTTTTTCGAAATTCCTCTAAATAGAGTAGAGCAAGATGAAGGGCTAATTGACAATGATGAAATTCACTCCTATAAATCCATCTCATTTGAATCCATGGATCATGGTGGAGTGGACTTGGATAATTGTTCATAAAGGAAATCAGGACTCAAAAGTTCCTCTATGCTGATTTGGCTGAAGCCACAAATAACTTTTCAGAGCAAGAGCAACTTGGAGAAGGTGGATTTGGTGCAGTCTATAGAGGATTCTTGAAAGAACTAAACTGTTATGTTGTAGTGAAGAGGGTATCAGAGATTCAAGATAAAGCCACATATATTTTCATTCAAAATTTTGGTTCATGCCAAGAAAAGCATCTCAACCTTATCCAAAACGTTTTGAACCTTACTCATACCATGTGCTAATTTTCAGTTTCTATTGTGCATAGATTCCAACATGTGTCGTAAGTTTTATGTAGTCCTTATACTTGTCGAATAACTGATATTCATATAAGTAAGTCTATAACCAGCAACTTCCACTATTGTGATGTCTTGGTCCAATTGTGCCAAGTATATATAATTGAACTTTCCTATGTGTTTTGTCAAAACTTTATCCAATGGTTGTTTTCTAGAATTGTTTCGAGAGTTCTATGCTCAGTGACCCTGTGATTTCATTAACTGATATTAGCATCTCATCTGAGTTCCATATAGAAATAGAAATTGGTGGAGTTGACTGTTTTGCTGTAATTCTAAGCCGATACACAGTTAGTCAATTTTTTAGAATGAAAATAAGATGAGTTTTCTTAATCAACTTTTTTTGTTTCTGCAGAATTTGATTTGATCGCGGTTTGCCACTAAACATGGAATGCAGATTACATTGTTTGACAAAATAGAGAAGATCATTTGTGTTCCATTGTCTGATTTAGAGGTTAGTTTTCTACATTCGGGTGTTGTGGTTTTAGAGATTACTAGGGATTTGGATGTTGCATGTTAGTTCTAATTTTGTTTGACTAATGTGTTTTGATGCAATTGTATGAGCTGAATTATTGCTGAAATTTAGAACTCTAATGGATTGATTTCTTGCAGAACTCAACTCAGATTGAATCTGTTTGGGTTATGGCCGTCTTGTTCTTTTCTTCTTTTATCTTTCTATTCTATTTTGTTGTTCTTTTCTATTAATTAAGTAATGTTTCAGGTTATGGCCGTCTTGTTCTCGATCCATCCGAAAAATATTTGAGCATAAAGTTGATGCATCTGGTTCTCATTGGACGGAAGTAACTGCAGAAACAAAAAAATTCTACTTGAAGAATTCAGGGTATGAAATTATGAATCCATTTAAGGTATATATTATTGGGATTACATTGTATGAAATCTTAAGTTTTGTTAATATTTCATTTAATGTTTCTTCAGAAAAGATATTATTGGGATGAGGCCATTGAAGAATTAGTCAAGATTGCATGGGATAAGACAGCACACGCTCGATATAAGGATATGGTATATTCTGCTAATGGAAAGAAAGAAAAACTTCCCTTCGTGCCACAAAATATTTGGGACGAATGGCAGAAGTTTTTCACCAGTCCAGAATTCCTCCTCAAATCAAAAAGAAATTCAGAGAATAAAAAAGGAGGAAAAAACGGGGCTGGTCCTTCATGCCACACTGGAGGCTCTATTCCTCATGCTGAACATGCGAGAAGAATTGTAAGTATTCTAAATTGCTAAACAAATGAGTTACTGGTTGCTCATTGTGTGGGGTTCTGATTTAGAATTACTAATAAGCATATATAAAAGGGTAACCACTTTTTGTGTGGGGTTCTGATATAGAATTATCAAATAAGCATCTATAAAAGGGTAGCCACTTTTTATGTGGGGTTCTGATTTAGAATTACTAAATAAGCATAGGGTGTATTGAGCATGTGCATTCTGCTCCAGTGCACAGATTTGGAAGTTCAATGATACAATTGCTTGAAATTAGCTAGAAATGGGATCCACATTTGAGATGCATGCGTGGAACCTGCCACAACTACAAAAAAATGGCATGACATGTCATACTTCTGCTTTCCCTTTTTATTTTAAAATTAGTTTGGGAATTTAAAAACAGTTTTTTCAATTAAATTAAATAATTATTGGACATGCTTCCCTGGATCTTTTATTAGGTCTCCATCTATCATTTCGGCTTTGGATGCTCTCAAGGAATATGGCCAGAATTGAGTCTGCATAATTGTCATACTTTGTTCTCAGTAATTCTTATTTAAAGCTTGACTTCGTGTGCATTTCCCACTCCCAGAATTCTTCAAATGCTTTTTCTTATGAAAAGTACGTGACATTGGTGTGAATTGGAGAGGAGAATATCTTTGTTTTGGCATTTATTAATTGTGTGGTTGATAATGCTGAATCTGAATGTTTTGCAGCAATAGTCTGTTTAATTGTTGAAGTGTTCAATTTAGAGTCAAAGGTGTCCATAAGTGAATATGGACATTGAAATTTTTCTCTGTTTGCTGTCCCATATTCAACCAAAGTTTCTATTTTATGTAGGCAATAGAATTGGGTAGAGAACCTACGTTGCATGAGATTTTCGTAAAGACCCACACTCTAAAGAAGGATAGCCAAACGTTTGTGGATGATAAAGCACGTCAAGTTAATGTGTAACATCATAAATATTAATACTTTCATGATATACTTGTGCATATGTTTTTGCATGATAAATTAACTAATTAATTTTCAATGTATATAGGAACGTGTTGTTGCTTTACGTCAACAACGCTTGGATGCACAAGACGACAATGAGGAGGAGTTAGACGAGAGCCAAGTATTCATAGAGGCTGCAGCCGGAAAAAGAAAGGATAGAATTTATGGTATTGGATCAGTGGCTTGTTTATATAGCGATATCAGTGGCGCTACCTCTGTACCTCCACCATCTGCTGAATATACTGCTCAATTAGAGCAAGAAGTTGGAGATTTGAAAGAAAAATATGGATCCATACAGGAAGAACTAACTCAGTTACGCCAATAGTTAAATGATCGTAATGATGAGCAAATTAATCGTAATGCTGAACGATTTAGAGAATTGATTCGGGAGATGGTTCCTAACCTTTCTACAAATCAGACTGGATAAAGTTCTGAGAGTAGGCCACCTTTATCTCCTCATCCTGAGTAACCTATTGCTTCTTGTTAGCTTGATTGTTCCATCTTTTGTTACATTAGGGTTGTGATTTTGAAATAGTTCATATCACTTTCAAAACTCTAGCCCTTTAAGCTCCAAAAACTAAAATATTGGAGTAATTTTGAATATATTTTGTGATTATTTTAGGTATATTATCTAATTAGCTTAATTATTTTATTTTTATTATTTATTTGAATGGGATATTATTTATTAGTTATAGAATTATTTAAAAATTAATATAATATAAAAGTTGCCGATTTATTATATATATATATATATATATATATATATGTGCACATACGACATGTTAGCAACAACCTACCAACAACATAGTTATCAACTTAAGATACATGTTACCAACGATGATATTACAGACAACTTTCATATGATTCAAGTTAGCAACAACTTACCGACAACACATGTTAGCAACGACATAGCAACGGAAAAATTACCGACGACTTACAAACGATACATATGTTTCTAAATTGGCGCTAAATGCCATTTACCGACCGCATAATGACGACAAAGTTGACGCTATTTCTCCCGCCAATTAATTTGGCGCCAAATTCAGTTTGAAGATTACCGACAGGATACCAACGACATGTCATTTAACGACAACTTAACGACGACATATGCTGTGTCCAATAACGACACCGATTAATTCTTTTGGTTGGTCACTTACAACTTACAAACGACAATGTCGTCGCTAATGCCAACGACAAACTCAATGTCGTCGGTAACCTTTTTCCCAACAAGCAATCTGACTACGACATGATTTTTGTTTGTATGTCATCGGTAATCAATATTACCGACGAAAATCTTATTAGTACCGACGACATTATGTCGTGGGTAAACTGATATTTTCTTGTAGTGTTCTACTAAAAAAATACGATCAATAAAGAGAGCAATGGTAAAGGCTATGCTTACTTTGTTTTTTACAAAGTAAGCCTTACTTTGTGTGTTTTCACCATTGGATTAATTTTCTGCTCCATCATCCAATGGTGAAAACACACCAAGTAATGGAACTTTGTCAAAAACAAAGTAACCATAGAAGGCACCAGAGAGCAATACTATTTATAGAATTTTATTTAGTCTCTTCAACTTCCTAATGTCAAACACGCTTTCTTTCATTCAAATGATTATCTATTGGGAAACTCAGTAGCTTTAATTTATTGAGTCTCTTCAAATTCTACTTTTCCTGCAATGAAACACGGCTTTTCATTCAAAATAAATGTATATTGGGAATCTCAGCAGTATTAAGATTATTACGTATATCAAATTTTTTATTAAATGCAAACTGAAATAAATCTGTGAATCAGTCTCTTAAACTATTGGTATTATTTCCTATATTAATTGAAATTTAAGTACTAATAAATTATCAGAATCAATAATTATTTCCTCATTTATTTATTATTGCAAAGGGGATGAATTAAAATCAGATTAAAATAAATCTGTATTCATTTTATTAACAATTAAAATTTTAATGAAACATATACCATGTATTATTTATATTCAAACAAACAGTGATTACTTATTGATCCCTTATTACTGAAACAAATGTAACTATATCATTTCATTTTCTATTTTACAGGATGAATCCTCAAAAGCAAACTTACTGATCAATTGGATATACTCTTATATTCTTCCAACGGTATACATAATTTGTTCCATTCCATGAACTGTATTGTTCCATCCGAATACATATGTTGTTCCGGAATAAATATTACATTGTTCCATCAGAAATAGTTACATTCTTTTTATTTACTTTAATGTGATCTAAACTCATTTCCCATTCCAACATAATTAGTACTATGTTCCAACACAATTTGTTTAATAAAATGATGTTTATTAAATGGATAATGTATATAAAGTGGTTGTGAGTATGAACCATTGGATATGCTCTTATATTGATCCAAAGGTATACATAAATTGTACAAATTGTTTAATATAACTATATCATTTGTTCCAACTTAATGTACCATTAAGTGGTTGTGAGTATTGAAAAAGGTTGTAGACTAAATTCTACCAAATTGTACCACTTGTTCCATGTAATTATATCATTTGTTCCGAATGAATGTACCATTTGTTCCATTCCATGAACTGTATTGTTCAATCCGAATACATATGTTGTTCCGGAATAAATATTACATTGTTCCATCAGAAATAGTTATATTCTTTTTATTTACTTTAATTTGATCTAAACTCATTTCCCATTCCAACATAATTAGTACTATGTTCCAACATAATTTGTTTAATAAAATGATGTTTATTAAATGGATGATGTATATAAAGTGGTTGTGAGTATGAACCATTGGATATGCTCTTATATTGATCCAAAGGTATACATAAATTGTACAAATTGTTTAATATAACTATATCATTTGTTCAAACTTAATGTACCATTAAGTGGTTGTGAGTATTGAAAAAGGTCGTGGACTGAATTTTACCAAATTGTACCACTTGTTTCATGTAATTATATAATTTGTTCTGAATGAATGTACCATTTGTTCCAATTAAATGTAACGTCTGTTCCGAATGAATTATATCTGCTATATATTGAATATATTGACATCTGTTAAGAATAAACAAATATAATTTGAAAAACCTTTTTAAATATAAAATTTTATATACAAATTCTAAAGTATATTTACAAATTCTAAAATATATTTACAAATTTAAGATACAAATATGCTATTCTAAATTTAGTCCAGCTCCAACAACCCATTCTTTTGACTTCTTATCAATTTCTTCAATAAGCTGATTTATTGGATTCAAAAGAATGCTCCAGCAATAATGAATTCTAAGCTTTCTAAAATCTTTTCCCTGCAAAAAAAATGATATAAAAAATAGAATAATAGTAATACAAACTGTTACATAAAGAATTTACAACATATACCTTAGAATTCTTTGTCAATCCAATATTCCACTCATTCACACTCTGACCCATGTATGTTTCCATATGCTTCAAAAGAAAAATACTACAATCATTGTGGTTATTGTTGATTCTCCACTTCATCTTCAGGATTTGCACTTTGTATGCACACATTTGTTTTAATGAAGAAGCATCATTTTTGAAAACAAAATGAGCATAGAATTTTAACTACAACAAACAAATCAGAAAATATGTTATCACATATACAAAAAAAACCAAAGAATGAAGTAAATCATGTTACAACATACCAATTGTTCTGGGCAATTCTCATACTTATCAGCACGACTGATTCTTCGAGGGAGTGTACTATTATCCAATATTTCAACAGTCTTTGAAAGATTGTTGACAACAATCAGATAAAAATGTGCATGAGAAATAACAGGGAAAAACACTTAATAAACACCAAAATACATTAGTATCTCAATACATTTTATAGTATTCAACTGCTGCTGTTCCACCATAAAACTTACCAATTCAACATCAGCCAAGTTTTTAAAATTGAAAAAAGAAAGTTCAGTCTGAAGCCTTTCCTTAAAATTATGTTCTTTTGATCTACTAGCTCTAGAAAACAGAAGATTCTACAAAATAATCAAAACAACATTTAGCACAACAATTATTTACAAAATAAAAACAAAAAACAAACTTACAAAGTTAAGAAACATACAAAAGCATATGTACTGAAAAAAAATCTTTTCAGTTTTCCATTATATTTCTTCAATTCTTCAGTGTTCAAAATTGAACTCCAAGCATCCACAATATTATTGACAATATGATCATTGCCAGACAGTGATAAAATCTCCTGTTTGTCAATAAAGGTTTGTCCATCACTGAAAAATACATCACTTCAAAACAAGGAAAAAAACTATCAGTATATGCCAAAATAACATATAAATTCATATAACAAACATAACTTCTACTTCTTACCTGCTTAAACCAGGACTCAGTGCAAATTCAACAATCCTCCTTTTACGACTATCCATGTTCTCCATCAACTTTGGATGTCGAGAAATAAATGGAGAACGGAGGTACTTAGATTCCTTAGTCCTCCTTACACGACCTCCTCCACCATTTTCATTATCAATAACATATCTCAAAACAATTTCTCCCAAATCTCGACGTAATTCATTCATCACATCTATACCGTAAGCTGACCTCCTAGGATACTTATCCCACTAAAAAACATATCACAATTAAAATCATGCATCAAAACTATAACTTCAACATGTCATATATTAAAACTAATTGTTCCAAGAATAAACACCAATTGTTCAAAGAAGAAACACCAATTGTTCAAAGAATAAACACTTACAATATTATCAATTTTCAACACTTTCTCAGACACTATATCATGCATGTACTTCATTACATAATAACCACAGCTTTTGGTATCTGTCTGAGATGGAATATTCTACAAAATAAAATACAAACAACTTAAAAACAATAAAACAAAAATACACAAATATACATACAAATTAAACACGTACCACAGGGCAAATCCATTTTACCAAAAACTTCTCATGATAAAAAGAAATAATAGATCTGCAAAACAAATTCATATATATGTCAAACTATTGCATTCAAAAAATAAAATACATTATAAAAAAGCATTTGATTATTAAACATACTCATCAACAACATATCTCCATTGATCATTTTCCAAGCCCAAACGAGATTTCAATGGATCCAAAAGAAAAACATGTTTCACCTCAAGATCAACGACAGTCAAAGTCCAATGATACCTGAAGAAAACAAACACATTAGTAAAACTATAATACATTATTAACCAAATAAAATAAATCATCAGTATAGACAAATAATGCATACTGTTTGTTTCGTGGTATCAGATACAAACATTTGTTGCCAGACTGTTCATATCTCTCTGTCAAAAACTTGATCTTCCCCCCAATCGTATTAACTCTTTCAAAATGATTAGTTATGTTTGGATCAACAAGAGAGAAGGTGGTATCCAATCTATCATTATTCACAATCACATCATAAAGGTGCCTGTAGAAAACACACACGAAACATATACAGTAAACATGCCATTCAAAAAAATAAAACAATATAATCACTAATACAAACATGGAATTATAGATAAAAAATACCTCATGTAATACAAAATTGGGCCACACCCTATTGGAGCTAGATCAGCCAATTCACGAATATCCCTCTTCAATATAACTGCTTTCACTGGATAACCAAAAATGTAATCTTCAAACGTGGTAAAAACTGTCCTCCCATGACATAAATAATTGTTAGCCCATCTACACATATCGGCAAATTAATCTGGAACATTTCCAGGCAAAGACTCCAAATCTATATTATCATCATCATCAGAATCAGACATCTCTATCTCAATTGCATCATCGATATCACTGGTGAAAATATAAAACAACTCAAATATATAACAAAAAAAAAAAATTGTTCCACACATATACAAGAAAGGTTCCAAAAAACTGAACCATTTGTTCAACAAATAATAACTTACATAATTTCATCAGTACAATCAACAATCTCATCCCATTGATCTTGATTTACACAAACTAAAGCACCAGCCCCAGAAACTATATCAGCATCCCTATAAACAAAATAAAACATCAATTAATCCACAAATATTAATTGAGATGTTCCAAAACAAAAACAAGAATTATTCAAACATAATAAATTACATTTCAGATGAAACAGGTTGATCAGCTAAAGACTGGCTTAACAACTCAAATTGAGGAGCAGAATTCATCTTTATTTTCAACCTCAGACCTTTAGATGACCCTACTTTCCCTCTAACTTTCTTCACTACTCCTCTCTTCTTCTTCTTCTTCTTCTCCTTCTCTGCTCCTCCTCTCTTTTTCTAAACCTTCAACTATCTTTCTCTGTACCTGCTTGTTATATTCTTCATTAACAGCATTATATTCTTCCCAAAAGCCAGGCAGATTAAAAAAATCATTATCCTTATCAGATTCTTTAAATAATCTTCCCGAATGCTCACTTGCTGGCATTCGCTCGGAACGCTGGCTCATCCTCTCTTCCTTACTCACTCTGTACTTAGTAAAAATGTTTTCAACAAATGTATTCATCCGTACAGGTAAGTCATTCTCCTCAAACATATTTTCAGCTTCATCCACCAACATAAACATCTCAGTTACAGCATTAGCTAATTTCTTAGCCACTGATTTAAACCCGACAGTGAATTCCTGCATTTATAAAAATACTATTCACTAATTTATCAAAACGAAACACAATCTTCTATATAAAAGAAAAACACAGATGCATACCATGAAGTAACTGGGACAGCCAGAGACTCCTTCTTGAGTATCTTCTTTTTCTCCTTCTTCTACATGCTTCTTCTTCTTCTTTTCTTCTTCTTCTCTCTTCTTCTTCTTCTTACCTTCAACATTAGGGCCTTCACATTCTACCTCTGCTTCAGATTTCACTAATCACTTCAATACAATTCCCTTGCCAAAACCACTGGCTTTTTCCAACTTAATTCTTTCAGAGATTAGAACATTATTCCACACAAAGGTTAGTGGAAAGGAACGTGGCCTCAAATCAACCCCACGTTGCAAACGATCAAAATAACATATCTACAATAAAAAAAATGAGAAAAACAAATTATAAGAAAATACATAAATTATTCAAAATAAATTCCAACATATTAAAACAATTACCAGTATAAATGGAAGAGGGCCTGTGAAAAAAATATGGCTTAGAATCGTTCTGGAAAGAACGAACAGAATCTATAAGATGCTTAAAACTAAACCGGCACCAAACCAACTTCGAAATTTCAGTCACATTCATGCAACTGAATAAAAACTTATTGTACAACGCCCTATTCTTGGTTGAACGAATGCAAGAATTCCCTATTCTTGGTTGAACGAATGCAAGAATTGTCAACAATAACAATGAAGTTCCAAATGAACTCATCACAAACATCCACTTCCAACAGATTTTTCAGCCTATAAAGCACATCTTTATCCTTAGGACTGCCACTATTTAGACCAAAAGACTTCCTCCAAGTCTCTAAAAAATTACACCAACTATCCCCACTGTTACTATCCGCTTCCTTAATTTCCTTTCCTCCATATGGCAGGCCATAAACACAATGGAAATCCTCTTCACTCAAATCAATCTGGTCATTACCAGGAAGAATAAAACAACATCTGTCAGGATCGACAAAAGCCACAACCTTGCCACAAAACATTCCATTGAGCTTCCCAATATCCAGACACAAAAAACCACCAAACCCTATCTTCCTAATGGCAGCTTTGTGTGTCTCTGGCATAGTTTTAACAAACTTAAAAAATGCTGTTGGACGCACCCTCTGATTCAATACTACACTAGATAAATCTTGCTCCATAACAGAATAGCAACTATCCTTCTTCACAATCCTTCTTTCACAATCACGGTTCACAGATCTAGAAGAACCAACTCCTTTCACAACCTCAACCTTATTCCTCTTCAATCTAGAACCACCAGATACTTTCACAACCTCAACCTTCTTCATCTTCAACCTAGAAGAACCATCTCCCTTCAAATTAACTCCAACTTTTCTTTTCTTTCCAACACAACCAGAAACAACATATTCATCATCTGCTTGTTCTTCAGATGCTGTACTCGCACTGATAACAAAATCAGGATCATTCATATTATCACGAGAATCAGAAGAACTTTCATCGGCATCAGAATAACTTTATACGTCCTTCAAAGCATCAGAAGAACTTTCATCAATAGGAACAACAATATTTGATGACTTTTTCTTCAAAGCATGAGATTTCTTCACAAATCTCTGTTTACTTCCTTCATCACTATTCTTTTCAAAGAACCTTGAAACATAACAAATAACAAAATTAATAACAATACTGGATCAACAAAATACATATATAGTTACAAACGAACTTATAAATTGTTCCAAACGAATACATATATTGTTCCAAACGAATACATAAATTGTTCGAAACGAATACATATATAGTTCCATACAAAAAAACATACATTGTTCCAAACGAATACATATATTGTTCCAAAAGAATGCATATATTGTTCCATAAAAACATAAGTAACAAAATAGTACCTGTCGTCATCATCTCCCATATAATCAGAGTTTTAGCATCAAGCAACGCAGGATCAATAACATTCTCACGCAAACAATCTTTCCTACTAGAAGTAGTTTAGACATTCTGATATATACTGAAAAACAACAAAAAAACACATATACAAGTCAGAAAACTAACAAATGATAGACGGAAAGAATCAAAAAATAAAATGAAATGCCGTTGAAACCCTAAAAAATAAGAAACAAAACAAAAACAAAATACAAAACCTAAACAGAACATATAAACAAAAAAACTAAGAACATGCATAACACAATATCTAAAATGAACAAAGAAAACGCAGAGGAACTCACCGATATCTTCAAAAATACACAAAAAGAGAGCCGAACCTACCGATAAAGTAAAGAATATAGGAAATCAGAGCCATAAATGGAACAAAATATTCAACAAAAAAACGAAGGGAAATGAACAAACAACAAACATAAACACGATGAAAACAAACACGAAAACATACAGGAACTCACCGATATCTTCCAAAAAACACAAAATGAGAGACGGAACAAAGAAATCGAACCAAAAAATCAACAAAAAAACGATCGGAAATGAAACGACGCTATCGGAAAAAGGAGAGAAATATCAGAGAATCACCGGAGAAGAAAGAACGAGAAAAATATAGGAGATTGCAAATATGCCCTTAACTTATAACTATTTATACTAAGCATGTAAAATTACAAATATACCCCTCCGTTTTTTACACAATTACTAAAAAGCCACTGTTGTCACACAATAAGCCTTGTCACACCATAAGGAATGTGTCACACCTGATCTCTCCTCTATATGGTAATTACTAATTAGTTTTATATATGGTATTCATCAAGTATCATTTTAAAAAATTATATGTTAAAACCAAAGAACTGATGGAAACTGAAATATTCAATTCGGTTCAGTTCGGTTTATTCTCTTAACTCGGTTCAACCTATTCGTTAAATCCATCCTTGCCATTCTGAGGATTTGATTGTCGGGATTGATTTTAATGACATGGTACTTGAGATTCATGATAATCATAGTTGCTATTTGTCCCTGACAATGAATCCTGAAGCCTGGTTGCCCACAGTATTCAGGGTGCCCATTTCCCCAAAATGGATATCTTATACTTTTTATGTTTCCATAGCTAAAAGATGCACGCTTGTAATACCGCTTGTCATCACTATAAGCATTGCTAGGTATGTATAATATTGAAATGAACAGGAAGAGGATGATCAATGAGGAGAAAGGGGAAGAAGATTGGAAAGAAACAGGTTTCATTTAGAAATTTATGGGCATATGTAAATGAAAGTAATTAGCAAAAAATCAAAGTTCCAACTATGCTGCTTTTGCCAAATTTAAGTTTGACTTGGGAACACATATACCATCACCGAACCACATACATTGGTTAGTAATATTATCAAAGCTAAATACTATCCTGTAGGAACTTTCCTTAATTCCAAACTGGACACTAATCCTAGTTACGTTTGGAGTAGTGTGTGGAGAACAGTGAAACTGCTTGAATCTGGCGTTCGTTGGAGAATCGAGAATGGGAGAGGGATTTCAATTTGGAAGGACCCCTAGGTTAGCTCAATGAGGAACTTCCAAATTGCTACACCAACGGTAGAAGGTCACAAGAAAGATGTGGTAGCCAACCTTTTCATCCCCGACACTCGAATTTGGGACCGTGGAAAAATGGCATCTTTCTTTTTAGATTATAAAGCACGGGCGATAGGAAATATGACAATCCCGTCTAGGCAAGTTCAAGACCGCCTGATATGGAGTTTCACCAAAAATGGTCATTATTCGAGTAAATCCGTGTACCAGGCACTATCATAAGCCCTTGTTTGGGAGGAGGTTAATGGGAGTAAATGGAAGTAATGGAAGGTTAAGTATTAAATTAACCTTGTTTGGGAGTTATTTTTTAAGAGTAAATGGAGGTTAATGGGGTTAAATCTTTACTTCCTCTATCTAACCTCCAAATTAGAGGTTAATGGGAGTAACGTAAACTTTTTTAAAATTTCTTATCTATGAAGAGTAAATTTAACATTTCTTCCCCTCCAAATTTAAACTCTCAAACGAAGTTAAACATTTAACCTCATTTACATCCTATAAACTCCCAAACAAGGTTAATTTTTAACTTTCCTTACCATCACTTCCTTTGCTAAAGAAACCGGGGAGGTACCAAACACAAATGATGGGTGGGTCTATGGAAGTTAGTAGTTCCACTAAAGATCAGAAAGTTTCTCTGGAAAATCTGCTCGTAATGCATCTTGTCACGCTACATACTGACGATGAAGAGGGTATAGATTCCAATACATTGTCTGATTTGTGAGGTGGACTGATAGGGGTCAAAAACCCCTATCTTTTAGTACGGTTTTAAGGACTATTTTGTATCTTTTATTTTCTTTTTATTTACTTTAATAGCAATTTATTATTGTTTTGTCAATTTTAGGTTTTTAAATTACTTTTTAGCTTTTTATTAAATATTCCTAACTTTTGTCAAGTATTTTGTCACTTTTAATAAATTAATCTCTATATGTTATTTTGAGCTTTATCTGTACCCAAAATTAAGAAATTAACCTACAAAAAATAAATCAAATTTGACTTGGTAATTAAAAAAGGATTTTTGGTAGGATAATTAATTAATTTTGGGTGAATTATCTAAATAATATTTTATGAGATTATGTGCAGATTTTTAGAGATAAAGGTGGAGATTTTTAAGGATCAGAATCAAGAACCCACTCGGCGCATCAAATGCAAATAAAAGTCATTCAGAATATTTTGGCAGATTTTTAGGGATTATCTTTGGGCTTTTTGTATTTAAATAATTAGATTTTTTATCCCCAAAGATAAATTAGTTTTGTTAGATAATAATTGGAGAGTTATTTTTCCATTAGAATAGCTCTTTATTAATTAGTCTTTCGTTAGGAAAGCTTTTTATTAATTAGTCTTTCATTAGGAAAGCTTTTTATTAATTAGCCTTTTATTAGGAATAGGTTTTATTAATTAGTTTTCCATTAGGAATAGATTTTAGTTTTTCATTATAAATAGTTCCAATTGTTAGGAATTATGGTCATCTTTCATTATTGTAAATTACTTTAGCCTTCACCCTTGAAGATTCCTCTCCACCTCCTCCATCTCCTTCAACCTCCATTGAAGCACCTTCGAACCTCCGCTCACCAAGGAATATTCAAGGTCCGTCCTTAAGACCTAGGAAGCCGGCCGCATAGTAGACAGGTTCCTTGAAAGGGATTTTCGTATCTCCTTTTATCTTTCCTTGTTTGTACTCTTTGATACAGTCTATGAATCCTAGGCTAATTGTATCCCGTGACAATATTCTTCGCCTTTAATAATATCTTAGCTCTTATTTTGTTCTATGATTATTTGTTTAATCTCTGTCTTACGCTTTATTCAATTAGTTTAACTCATTCAAAAGCCCCAAAATCTAGTAGGCACATATTGTGAGCTGAATCTGACCTAGTCAGAGCCTAGGAGATTGACGACCTCTTAGTTGATTAAGCCCAAATTGCTGAGCCTTATACCTAGTTTCGGCCTTATAAGGGAATCACGCACTAGAGACTTCAGGAGGGTAAGTAGGGTTAATCGCCTTGAATACAAGTGACTTAGATTAGGTTTTTAATCTGTTGACCTAATAATCTATCTTCATTATTATCGTTCATACCATGTTCCTTCGGGTAATTGCATTAGTGAAAGATCACCTAAAAGTAGTTTAACTTAATTAGGAGTAGAATAACTTAATTAGGAGTAGAATAACGTAATTAGAATTAGATAACTTAGCTAGGAGTAGCATAATTCAACTAGGAGTAGATTAACTTAAACAAAACCAACTCAAAACCCACACAGCCTAGATAACACCTGAGACCAAGTAGCTCGATACTTGTAGTAAATAAATCATGTGGATTCGATACCTGGACTTTCCAGATTTTATTACTTGATAACGATGGGGTACACTTATCCCTTAGTCGGCCTCAGTGATATCGAACGCAACGGAGGCGCATCAAGTTTTTTGCGCCGTTGACGGGGATTTATTTCTTCTGCAATATCGAACCAAAGGTTGATTTGTTAGTTTAGGCATTCTTTTGTGAATATTCCTTGTTTATATCGTTTATACTTGTTCATATATAATTCTTTATACTTTTTGTGAATATTTGTTTTTAATTTTTATTGTTATTTTTAATGATTCTTCTTTTTTTGAGAAAATGGCTAGAAACAATGGAAATAAGGAGTCTATTACGCATTTGCTTAACTTTCTATCTACTCACGAAGATCAAACTGACGATTGTATGCCTCAATTAAAAATTTATGCATACAAAAAGGGATCTTAGTTGATTCAACCGCGGACGAATCAATTAAAGAACCCAATTTGGTAGGTCATGTTGATAAGGTAATATCTTTTCCCATTAACAATGAAGAACTGATCCCTAATTATGAGAAACCAAAAGTTTCAATATTAATTGAGGAATCAGTTGAAATTGAGTCTCTAGAGAAGAATCCAAAGATAAAAGAGTTCAGTTTTTCTCCAAGTCCAGAAATTTTCATTCTCTTTGATCTACCTAGCAAATCAAAAAGGGAGCAAACTAAACTTTTTCATAATTTATTTAAATTTCACCCTTTGCTTTCATTAAAATTCCTTAAAACTGATAATCTGTTTTGCAGGTACGGATTATTTATTCAGGAATTTGAATTCCTAACTCGAATGTCAGCATACACCTAGGAGGGAATTCTATGTCGAGCTCACCGACTATAACGTAGCGCTTCTTAGGAGGCAACCCAAGTTTTAATAAAACTTTTCAGGTTTATTTTATTTAGATTATACATTTATGCTTTTAGTTTAGTTGGTTAGTTTTATTTTACGTTTTTTTAGTGTTCGGGTTTAAAAAAAAATTCCGACCTTCTGCCTGCCAGCTCGCGACGAGCTGGAGAAAAAAAAATTCCCGAAAATAAAAAATATATATTTCCCGACCTTCTGCCTGCCAGCTCGCCGAGCTGGCAAAAAAAGTGTAATTTCACCATGGGAGGCCCAGCTCGGACGAGCTGGGCACTGCCGCCCAGCTCGCCGAGCTGCTCGGCCGAAATAAGCAACAGTTTGGGATTTTTAAATCCCGAACAGAGCTAAAAAAAATAAAAAAATAAATAAAAAAATTCGAAAAAAAAGAAAAATTCGTGTCGCGTTGTTTTATTTTAATTTGTTTTAGTATGTTATAATCCTAAGAATTGTACACTCTATCCGAAGTTAAAGTTTCGTTATTTGTTTTTTAGGGCTGAAAACCGAATCTAAGATTGCACGGCAACTAGTTTAGGTGTAGGACACAATCTCTGTATCTGTAAAAGCATGAGCTAAAGTTTGCATTTAGACCCTACTTTTGAAGAAATGCCAAAATCATTACTTAGGTAGATAACTTAAGAATTGAAGGCATGTGATATTAAACTTGAGTTTGGGGGGAACTAGTAAGCACAAATTTGAAACCCAAGAACTGTGAGTTGAATTTGAGCCCAAGAGCGAACATCAAAAAGCTCTTTTTCTTGATATTTTTGTGTGAATGCTTTGACTTGTGGAAAAATTACAGATTTTGCACCTAATACTGAGTTGAACCTACATGCAATGATTTGAGATGTTAGACGATGAATCGGCCTCATTAGAATTAACCTTTTCTTTACCTTATTTTCTCTTTTTCATCTACTCTAGGAAGCCCCTTTGAGCCTGTATTTTTGTATCTTGTAGGTTTTTCTTTCGTTCTAACCCTTATTTTTTTGCAAACTATCACTTAGTTTGTTACCTAACCCGAGTTTTTGCAAAGCTCAATTTGAGCCTTTATTTTCTTCTAGCGCTTTTTCTTTGTTTATGGCACTATAGTAGCAAGCCAAAAGGCTAAGAGGTGAATGAGCATCACTATTAAAAGAAAGGAAAAAAAGGGAATAGAAAAAGAAAAGAAAAGAGACGAACAAAAAGGGGAGAACTTCATTCCCCAGTTCTTAAAATCAGAACGTCTCAAGAAAAAAAAAATAATGAATAAAAAGCTCAGTTACTTCATATTTGCTAAGGCCATTTTAACTTTGTTTTTCTAGCGCTAGAACTATTAACCCTTGTTGTACCTTTAACCCTCTTCTAACCACATTACAACCCCAATTCGAGGCTGTTTTTGATATCATCGGAGTCATGTAGCATAGTAGAGGAACTCGGATGGACGTGCAAAGTCAACGTAATCCTAAGAAAGAACATAAGCTGAGAGTAAACACTTTAGCCACCAAAATTGTGTGAATTGAGTGAACTACCTATGGTGAGGTGTTTTACTTAGCTATCCCCTTAAGCTCGTTTAATTAAACATGTATCCTTTTCTTAAAAATATGACCTATGATAATTGAAATGCGGCTTTTGGATATCGTGTCTCTATTTTGTACTTCCGAATGCATGTAATTATAGATGCTCGAAATTGTGTCAGGCACCTAGTAAAACCAGGAGGTTTTCTAGCTTGACTTATGATTGCGGGTTTAGTTTTTTAGTTCACTTGAGGACAAGTAAAACTTTAAAGTGTGAGGAGGTTTGATAGGGGTAAAAAACCCCTATCTTTTAGTACGGTTTTAGGGACTATTTTGTATCTTTTATTTTCTTTTTATTTACTTTAATAGCAATTTATTACTGTTTTGTCAATTTTAGGTTTTTAAATTACTTTTTAGCTTTTTATTAAATATTTCTAACTTTTGTCAAGTATTTTGTCACTTTTAATAAATTAATCTCTATATGTTATTTTGAGCTTTATCTGTACCCAAAATTAAGAAATTAACCTACCAAAAATAAATCAAATTTGACTTGGTAATTAAAAAAGGATTTTTGGTAGGATAATTAATTAATTTTGGGTGAATTATTTAAATAATATTTTATGAGATTATGTGTAGATTTTTAGAGATAAAGGTGGAGATTTTTAAGGATCAGAATCAAGAACCCACTCGGCGCATCAAATGCAAATAAAAGTCATTCAGAATATTTTGGCAGATTTTTAGGGATTATCTTTGGGCTTTTTGTATTTAAATAATTAGATTTTTTATCCCTAAAGATAAATTAGTTTTGTTAGATAATAATTGGAGAGTTATTTTTCCATTAGAATAGCTCTTTATTAATTAGTCTTTCGTTAGGAAAGCTTTTTTATTAATTAGTCTTTCATTAGGAAAGCTTTTTATTAATTAGCCTTTTATTAGGAATAGGTTTTATTAATTAGTTTTCCATTAGGAATAGGTTTTAGTTTTTCATTATAAATAGTTCCAATTGTTAGGAATTATTGTCATCTTTCATTATTGTAAATTACTTTAGCCTTCACCCTTGAAGATTCCTCTCCACCTCCTCCATCTCCTTCAACCTCCATTGAAGCACCTTCGAAGCTCCGCTCACCGAGGAATATTCAAGGTCCGTCCTTAAGACCTAGGAAGCTGGCAGAGTAGACAGGTTCCCTGAAAGGGATTTTCGTATCTCCTTTTATCTTTCCTTGTTTGTACTCTTTGATACAGTCTATGAATCCTAGGCTAATTGTATCCCGTGACAATATTCTTCGCCTTTAATAATATCTTAGCTCTTATTTTGTTCTATGATTATTTGTTTAATCTCTGTCTTACGCTTTATTCAATTGGTTTAACTCATTCAAAAGCCCCAAAATCTAGTAGGCACATATTGTGAGCTGAATCTGATCTAGTCAGAGCCTATGAGATTGACGACCTCTTAGTTGATTAAGACTAAATTGCTGAGCCTTAGACCTAGTTTCGGCCTTACAAGGGAATCACGCACTAGAGACTTCAGGAGGGTAAGTAGGGTTAATCGCCTTGAATACAAGTGACTTAGATTAGGTTTTTAATCTGTTGACCTAATAATCTATCTTCATTATTATCGTTCATACCATGTTCCTTCGGGTAATTGCATTAGTGAAAGATCACCTAGAAGTAGTTTAACTTAATTAGGAGTAGAATAACTTAATTAGGAGTAGAATAACGTAATTAGAATTAGATAACTTAGCTAGGACTAGCATAATTCAACTAGGAGTAGATTAACTTAAACAAAACCAACTCAAAACCCACACAGCCTAGATAACACCTGAGACCAAGTAGCTCGATACTTGTAGTAAATAAATCTTGTGGATTCGATACTTGGACTTTCCAGATTTTATTACTTGATAACGACGGGGTACACTTATCCCTTAGTCGGCCTCAGCGGTACCGAACGCTGCTGGGGCGCGTCATGGATGTCGAACATGATTATCATCTATTCATCGGTTGCAGTTATGCCAAAGAATGCTAGAATTTTACCGACATTGACACGACTGTTTTCCGATTGGAGTACTTGCACGAGAGCCTATTACAGATGTTCGCGAAATAGACTGCAGAATTTTCAACCAGAGTAGCATTAACACTGCGGACAATCTGAACTCAACGCCACTCACTCGTATGGGAGACAAAGATTCTGCCATCGACACAGGCGATGCGGCTGTCCAAACGTTTCTTAGAAAATTGGCAGCAAAGCAGTGGAAGATCTGATATGAATCGTGAACGGCAATATGGGGTTGCAGTAAAATGGTCTCGTCCGGACCAAGGATGGGTAAAATGCAATGTGACTGGGGCTTTATTTCAGCAGAATGATAAAAGTGGAGCGGGCTATTATTAGGAGTTCTGATGGCTCATTCATGGGGTGCCATAGCCGGTTACTATCATTCTGTCCTACTGCCAGAATTGTCGAAGCATTCGTGCTAAGATCGGCACTGGAGTGGGTCATCGAGCTACACTGCACCAATGTCATATTAGAATGTGATGCCAAAGAAGTGGTGAATATCATCAATTCACCGGAGGAGGACTGGTCAGAATTTGAAGTCGTTATTTAAGACTGCAAGGTTCTTTTAAATATCAGACCCGAGTATAGGGTAACCTTTTCACCTCGTTTAGCGAATAGGGATGCCAATACTATGGCATGAAAGGCTCTATTACAGGCTAGCGTTTTCTATTCTTTTTCGATCCTTAGTTGGTTGGAGGATCTGATTTGTAATGATTTGATTGATTCAATTGAATCGAAATGATTCTTCTTAAAAAAATGGTTTTGCATTATCCCTGTTAACCCATGAATGGATCTAGAGGGAGGCTTAAGCACCCAGTGGTCACTAGAAAACATTAAAAATTCTATGGAAATTATATATGAGTTTTAGTTTTTTTTTAATATAAAAACACAAAAAATATCTATTTAGTACCAATAAAATACGAGAGACACGGTGAATTATAGATCCGTCAGTAAATTAACGTACTCATTGCATCAAAACAATTGGAAGAGAAAAAACCAAGTGGAAAGAAGGGAAAGAAGTGACTACCACGGACCCAAATTCCAAGTTGTTTCCATGGTGATAGATGAGTTGGTTGACAAGAACAATTAAGAGAAGAAACAATAAATAACAAACAGGAAGTACTAAAAGATATTTGACCAAGACTTTCGGTACAAGAAGATGATAAACGTAAAACCATATCATAAATGATGCCAAGACTTTTTAAACAATGTTGCAATAGATCAAATTTAATTATATATTGCAACACATTGAAGGCAACGCATGTATGTTTCGTTGCACTGACCATTTATGATGTAGTGTTTTCTTTTTCCAGTTTGTTTTGTACATATATAGCAATATTTAGCTTCATTGAATTGTTAAGGCAGATATTAATGTCTGTGGTACAAAAACAAAGGAACTGAGATCATCAAACTGTAGATGTGGTAAAATAATATGTTGACAATGGAAATGGTGGAGGAGGAGATGAAGAAGAAAGGAAAGGCTTTGGTGGAATACTGAGGTTTTGAGTACTTCCTCTTAACATATCTATCACATTACTCATTGTTGGTCTCTCTAATGGATTTGTCTGAATGCACCATAACCCAATCAATTTCAATTTCCTCACAATTTCACCCTCTTTGTCTTCTTCCCGAATAGCTTCATTTCCATTCTCCAACTCAAGACTCTTATATATCCATCTTGGAAAATACATCTCACTAGAATTACTTCCTCCAACTTGTTCATCTTTCTTTCTCACTCCTACTATTTCTAGAATCATCATTCCATAACTATAAACATCTGACTTTGATGAAACTTGCCCAAAATTCCTGCTGAAAACCTCTGGTGCTATATACCCAATTGTCCCTCTAGCTTCTAACATGGATAATATGCTTTCTTTCGTAGCCCATAATTTGGCTAGTCCGAAATCTGATATTTTTGGACTAAGCTTTCTAGAAATTAAGAAGTGAGAAATTGAAGATGAATTCTATTATTGAATATAATCGGATGATCTACAAGTGGATTACAGTCTGTTATTTATAACAGATACAATGAGAATGAAAACTGTGCTTGTAACTAACTTTGTAACTGCAAATTACTAAATCACTAGGGCCAAAATGTACTGTAACTAGTAAAACAGTTAATCTTTATAGTCCTCCCTCAAGCTTGAATTGAAGGTAAGACAAATCCAAGCTTGGCTGATAACTCTGTAAATCTGGAACCAATCCATGGTTTAGTAAAGAGGTCTGCCAATTGATCTGCTGAATTGACATGAGGGGTGGTTAAGAAACCTTGTTCCATATAATCACGTATGAAATGGACATCAATATCGAAGTGTTTAGTTCGATCATGATCTATAGGATTGGCAGCAATTGCAATAGCAGAAGTGTTGTCACAATGTAATGCTATAGGAAGTTGAACCTTGATCAAAAAGGTTTCAAGTATGAAATAGATCCATCGAATTTCACAAGCTGAAACAGCTAAACTTCTGTACTCCGCTTCTGCCGATGATCTGCTAACAGTAGCCTGTTTTTTAGTTTTCCAAGAGACCAATGCTTTGCCAATAAAAATGTAGTAACATGTCACTGATTTCCTTGTAGTTTTGCACACAGCTTAATCAGAATCACAATAACCTCTGACAATTAAGTCATTTTGGATAGGATAGAGAATAGCCATGTTTAAGGTACCTTTCAAATACCTCAGTATATGCAATGCAGCATCAAAATGGTGTTGACATGGTGTTGACATAGCTTGACTTAACAAATGAGTTGGAAAACTTATGTCTGGTCTTGTAAAACCTAAATACAAGAGTTTACCTATCAGTCTTCGGAAACTATCTGGTGATGTCAACTTCTCTGTCTCTGCATGAAACTGAAATCCTGAAGGCAAAGGTGATGTTGTTGCGTGTGCTTCAACCAGGTTAGAATCCTTCAATAGATCATTGACATATTTTGTCTGTGAAACCAGTAAACCTTCATCTGACCTTGCTATCTCTATGCCCAAAAAATACTTGGCATACCCCAAGTCTTTGATTGTGAACTTTTTGTGCAAATACTGCTTTACTTGAGTGATTTTGACCTCTGAAGTACTAGAAATCAGGAGATCATCTACATATAACACAATAACAGTAAAATTCTCTGCAGTTTTCATTGTATACAAGCAATGCTCATGTGTAGACCTAATGAAACCAAATGCCACTAATGTTGAGGACATTTCCTTGTTCCATTGTCTGCCAGCTTGTTTTAACCCATAAAGGGATTTAACAAGCTTGCAAACTTTTGATTTATCTGCCACTTCATACCCTTCTGGTATTTTCATATATAGATCCTCATCAATAAAACCATGTAAGTAGGCATTATTGATGTCTATTTGATGTATTGGCCACCCTCTTACTGCTGCAATAGCTAGAAAAATTCTTACTGTTACACCTTTTGCTACAGGAGAATAAGAATCAGTATAATCAATTCCATACAATTGATTATAACTTTTGGCCACAAGTCTGGCTTTAAATCTATCAACGGTGCCATCTGAATTGTATTTGATCCTGTAGACCCATCCTGATGCAATTGGTTTCTTGTCTGGTGGCAATGTCACAAGTATCCATGTTTTATTCTCCTCTAAAGCCTTTAGCTCCAGTTTCATAGCTGCAATCCATCTTGGATCCTTCACAGCTTCTGCATAAGATTTAGGCTCATGTTCTTCTGCAATTTTAGCCAAGAAAGCTAGATGTTGTTGATGAAAAATAGGTGTGCAACTAATGGCACTGGATGAATCTGTTTGTATTGCAGATACAAAATCAGTGAGCCATGCTGGTTTGTGAACTTGTCTTCCTATTTTAGTAACTTGCTCAACTGCTGGTGGTGAAGTAGAGATAAGTTTATCACTTGAAATTTCTTTAGAAACATTTGTACCTGCAGAACTAGTAAACACAGGCAATTCAAAAATATTAGTGTCGGTGGTTGTCACTGTTTTGATTTCCTTAAAAGGAAATATCTCTTCATGAAAAATAACATCCCTGGATACTTTCATTTCTTTTGTATCAAGATTATATACCAGGAATCCTTTTTGACCTTGTTTGTATCCCATAAAAACACCTTTAAAAGCCCTTGCATCAAATTTGTCTTTGCTTGGCTGTATGTTTGTGATGTAACAGAGACATCCAAAAACCCTTAGATTCTCATACTTAGGTTCTCTCCCATATAACTTCTAAAATGGTGTTTGCCAATTCATAGACTTCACAGGCAAGAGATTGATTATATGTGTTGCTGCCAACACTGCCTCTCCCCAGAAAGTGATGGGTGTATTTGATTGAAATAATAAGGATCTTGCCACTTCCAAAATATGTCTGTGCTTTCTCTCTGCCACCCCATTCTGTTGGGGTGTGTAGGCACAAGTTTTTTTGATGAATAATGCCAAGAGAAGAGAATAAACCAGTGCACATTCCATTTACAAACTCAGTTCCATTGTCACTTCTCACTGCTTTGACAGTCACTTCAAACTGATTGTGCACATATATAAAAAACTGTTTAAGAGAATCATGAACTTCTGTTTTAGATTTAAGTAAGATTACCCACAATGCTCTTGAGTAATCATCTATGATAGTAAGGAAGAACCTTGCTCCTGTCATAGATTGTTGATGATAAGGACCCCATACATCCAAATGGACTAATTTAAAAATTCTGTGAGATGCAGATTTACTGTTAGAAAAACACAGCCTATGTTGTTTTGCAAGTGCACATATGGAATAAGGATCTTTTATTTCTTTGAAATTGACTGCAGATACATGCTTCATCTTTTCAAAAGAAGTGTGTCCTAAGCGAAAATGCCATAGCAAACTGTCATTCTTAGAAATACAATCAACATTTTGATCATTACAACTAGAACAAAAATCAGTTATAACTTTTTGCTGAAAAGATCTTTGTGTAAGCTTGTATAGTCCTTCATGATAAAATCCTACTCCAATCACCTTATCAGTCCTCAGGTCGTGTAACAAGCAATGATTTGCATAAAAAATGACCCTGACTTGTCCTTCTTGCAACAACTGTCCCACTAAAATCAGGTTATATTGAAATGCAGGAATGTGCAATACATTATTCAACACCAAATCAGTATGAAAAACCACAGTTCCTGTATGTTTCACTTGTTGTACACTACCATCTGGTAGATGAACATTTCTCTTATTTGCTGCAATTTTATAGTTCATGATATTCGAAAGCTTGCCACTCATATGAGAAGTAGCTCCTGAATCTATTATCCAAGAGTCCTCATCACAATCTTGTGCAAAAACAGAAGCAGTTAATGAAAATTGTGTACCTGCAAATCCAGAAAACTGTGCAAAATTTGCTGACTCTTCATTGTTTCTTTTCTGCATAAACTTCTGGAACTCCTTCTGAAACATGTGAGAGAAGAATTCAGACTGTTGGTCAAAATCAGGACTTGATTCTGAATCTTCTTGAGCCAAATGTGCTTGTGGAGTTTTCTTCACTCCCTTCTTCTTTGGCTTGTACTAGTATGGATATCCATGAAGTTTAAAGCAATTTTCCTTAACATGTTTATTCATCTTACAATGAGTACAAAACAGTTCATCTTTCTTTTTATCTGCTCCTTCCTTGTTACTGCTAACCATATTTGCAATTTCCACCTTATGAATTGGAGTTGTTACATTCTGTTTCTGCTTCTCCATCTTTTGGATATAGGAGTAGGCTTTGTTGACAGAAGGAAGCGGCTCCATCATCAAGATCTGGTCACGTGTTGCATCATACATGTCACTTAACCCCATTAAGAATTGCATGAGATGGTGAGCTTCAATCATCAGTGAAAATTTCTTGGCTTTGTCAACACAATTGCAGGCTGGGATTGGGTTTAATTCACCCAAATCTTCCCAAAGCTTCTTCATCTTAGTGAAATACAAGCAAACAGTCATATTTCCTTGAGTTAAAGAATTCAGTTCTTTCTTCAATTGATAAATCAGAGGCCCATTTGATTCGCCAAAACGCTGCTCAAGTTCTAACCACAACTCTCTAGCAGTCTTGACATACAAAAAAGACTCTGATAATTCTTTAGAAATTGAATTTATCAACCAAGATAACACCATGTTATCACATTTCTGCCACTTTTTATATGTGGGAGAGTTAACAGGTGGTTGAAAATCATCTCTCAGAACAAAATCCAATTTATCCTTTGCTGAGAGTCCAATTTTGACTGCTCTAATCCAAGAAAGGTAATTGGAGGTTGTAAGAGGAATACTCACTAATGTGTTGCCAGGACTATCTGAATTCTGCAATTTCAGTGCATCAAGATCGGAAGAACATCGATCTTCATCAGCAGATTTTAAGTTCAAATTCTTCTCCTTTGCAACTTCTAACCTAGGCCCCTCGTTATGATGAGATGATGATGGAATTCCATCAAAAGACTGACGATAACTCGATCGAGAAGGATTATAGCGATTATCGAAGTCATTTCGAAAATCTGAAACATCTTCATCATCATCAAGGTATCCATGGCCATTCTTCAAGCTTCTTTGATTATGATTCTTCTTCGTCATCTTAAAACCTCTCAACTCAAGAATTTTGCGGAAGAAAATAGCTTTGAATCAAGATTCAAGGCTCTGATACCATCTAGAAATTAAGAAGTGAGAAATTGAAGATGAATTCTATTATTGAATATAATCGGATGATCTACAAGTGGATTAGGCCAAAATGTACTGTAACTAGTAAAACAGTTAATCTTTACAAGCTTTTCATCAAGAAGAACATTATGAGGCTTTATATCAAAATGCACAATCCTTGTGTTGCATCCTCTATGTAAATACTCAAGTCCTTGTGCTATGCCAATTGCAATTTGTTCAATAATTTCCCATCCTAAATGTTGATCACTCATTTGATCGCATATGAACTTGTCAAGTGATCCATTGGGCATAAACTCATAAACCAAAGCTCTTTTCTGACCCTCCAAGCAGAAACCTAGAAGAGTGACAATATTAACATGACAAGTTCCACTAATAGCAGCAACTTCGTTTATAAAGTCTTGTCCTAATTCTTCTTTTGACACATTCAACATTTTGACTGCTACAAGGAGATCGTCCAATAGCTTTCCTTTGTAAACGCTTCCATAGCCGCCTTGGCCAAGTTTTTCTTACGAATGAATTGGTCATTTTCTTCACTTGTGAATAGCTGTACCTTTTTACAGCTAGAGGTCCATGGCTTTTAAGAAATGCTTCAAAATCTTGATTCTTCCTTAAGCTTTAGTTGACGGTTCCTCATGAGAAGACAAATGAAGCCACTTATGAAGAATGCCCCAACCAATGCCATTGCAACTGGAAAACGATCAACAAAATTTAGATATGTATATAGATTTCATAAGAAATTATGTAATCAAGAAAAGTGATATAGAGGGAGGGAGCATCCTACCCAATAAAAGTTTCATAAGAAATTATGTCGTTAGTATTAGCACAATTGTAAAATTGAGAATATTGAAATTGTGTGCAAATTCATAGAGCAAGAATACTGCTAGTGACTAGTGCTAGCAAGCCTGTGTCTAACAAAATTTGATTGAGACAAATCCTAGCTTGCAAATATGATCTTGTGGATAAAAATTCAACAATATAAAGTGAAATGAATATTTTAGCAGGAAATATTCTTCAACATCTAGATATTTGCTGTCATATAAGTAGGGTTGCATGGTATAAAGGAAAAAGATGAAACCTAAGAAGTACACAGCTTATGATAGAATTCAAGATGAAGATAGGCTCCAGAGTACACAGGGTTCAAAACAGAAAAACTTTGTGACAAGTAATGTCAATTTGTTGAAATATAACGACATTAATAGGAGAAAATTTATAATATACTCCGTTAGTGTGATTCAAAATATATATATATATATATATATATATATTAGGGCTAACTAAAAAAATGCATGTGGTTTATTCTATTTGTGTACAAGCTTATGATTTGAAAGTTTGGAAATAAAAGTTTGAGATATTAAATAACAGTTTTTTAAATAACACTGTTCATTTTCAATTGCTTTCTATAAAAATCCCTCTCACACCTGCACTATATCACTCAAAAATCCAAAATAAATGAGGAAATATGTGCAAGAAACCTATGGTATGTAAAGGCTAAGCTAATCCAAAGCTAATTCATTGTCAAAAATTGCTTTCTATCAAAATCACTATCGATGTGCAAGGGAGCATAAACAAAGTAGTCAAGTCTCTTGAAATGGGTCATCAGTTTGAGCCGAGAGCTCAAGGTCGGCTTATAGGGTCCTGGACATGCGGCTCTAAGAGGAACAAAGTCATCTGGTTTCACAACAGGATGAAAGTCTCACCTAAGAGTAAACAGCCGGCTTTCCGATGGCTATAAAGATATTAAGTTCACTTGACCTAAAAACCGGATGTAAGTGTGAACCCAACAATAGAGAAACTTTACACGTGAAGGATCCTCATTGAAAGATAACATTGTCCCAATGAAAACGTGACAGTTTAAAGATCTAACAGAAAAGCATAACAACCTATAAATATGCTCAAAAACTCTAGCTTTCTTATTTCTTTCTTTCATTTGAGACTGAAACTGAAACTGACTTTGTGCAACAAATTTGAATTATCCTGGACGCGCCTAAAATAAAGTGGCAAGTATGAATTTGTGGCTGTGGGAAGAAGCAAATTCCAAGCTGGTTTTCCATTATGAAATTGATAGATTAGTCTGTTGAGGGAGTCAAAGAAAGCTGTAGTCTAACAAAAACAATTAAGTGAATCTTACTATCCTATTTGTATGATAACTAAGACTGGTCAATCATATCATATGTTGAATTGGAAACGCATTATATTAGAGATGATAACGGGTTTATTTGGGCTGGAAACAGGATGATGAGGGAAAAAACAAGTGAATCCCAAAGTAGTAAAATTGGTGCCGCATATACCGCCTGATGCCCTGCACCTAACACAATCTTCTTCCCCATACTTGTACGACACATTAAAACCTTTCCTTAAAGCAATCGAAATTTGTTCTCCAATAGAACTCTTTGGAGCTGGAATCTCAACTCTAATACTACATTTGCTTATTTCTTCCATCAATGTTCCCCATAGCCACCCATCATATGCGTAAAAAGCATCACGTTCTCCACCATTTACTGGGCATAAAAACCTCTGCCGATATCGAGGACTCTGGAGATCGGTACAATTGTAAAATATACTTATGTTGGAAAATTTGGTATAGAAGTCTGGGGCAAAGCTGAAGAGAGCAGCATCTAGTGTTATGTTGGTGAATCCAGTAGTATCATCATCATCAGGACAAGGATTGTCCCACACATCAGTACGAACAATTGTCATCTCTTTTTGGGATTGATTTAAAGATACAACCAAGAAAGCTTGGTTTTCAATAGTTATGACAGGGTATTCATTACGTATGCATTGAAGATGGAAACCTCGCAAACCACATATTTGTGAACGATCATCGCTCCAAAAAGGATAAGAAAGATTCGTCAGAATTCCACAATTAAATGGGTTAACGCACTCGCTGTAAAACATATCTTCTTGACAATATGATGATGGAGCAAAGATGAAGAGAATGAAAAGGAAGTATACACCAGAATACAGGAACCAAGAAGAGGCAATCATTCCAAATAATTGAGAATTATAATGGTAAGGAACATTGAGATTAAGGTGTTTGAGTTCATGATATATGGTTGGTTATATAGTTGGTGCAAAGTGGGTTTGTGCCACAAAAAAACAAAAAAAGCACAAGATTTTTCTATATTGACTAATAAGCATTAGTGAGGAAGCCCCACTGGAGTTTCCATAATATATGTATTATCCTATTACACTGCATTATTATACTTTTTATGTATATATATATATGAGGTTGTTTTCAATGGTGAGCACTAAATTATCTCCATGAGAAATTACACTGTATGCCAGGCATACCACATCAAAATCTGATGTGGTATGCCTTGGCCAATAACAATACAACACGTGTTAAAAACCTTTAAAAAAATAATTATTTTATTTGTTTCCTCCATCTGTAAAAGGTGATTCCGTTCTCCTCCTTCCTCAATTTCTACATTTCTATCAGGCGTAATAGAGAGAGAATTGAAGATAAGAAAATAGAAATTGCTTGCAAAGTGAAGGATTACATGGAGGCAATTAAGGTAGGGGGAAGAAAGTTTATGCATAAATCTGAGCAGGAATTGTAAAAATTGATCCCTTCAATTGCAAAATCCCAGATTTTTAACGAAAGATTAAGCCTTTAACTACGATTGTGAAATCCCAGATTGTTAACTGAAGATTAAGCTTTAAAGGTTCACGGAATCATCTGGAGATTGAGAAGATTTTACCTTTTCTTATTTTGGGGCAACTTAAATTAAGAAATCCGACATCGCTGTACTTGTATTTTCAATTCAATTCTCTATTTTCCCAGTTTAATACCTATTTTTTTCACAATGAAAATGTTTTACTGTGAGTTTCATGAGCTTTTGGTGTTTGCTATCTCTTAGAGGAAGAGTCGAATAAAAAATGATCTGATTTCTGTATCCAGTGCACTAGGAGGAATTTACTTGTTGATCTATTCGTGGAATCCATTTTCATAACCCTTAATTCAGTACCTAAATAACAAAAACTAAGTGCAATCCAAAATCAGTGAAAGTGATGCGATCTTTATCTTGCAATAAGCAAGCAAAATGGGACGGCGGCGAGGCGGCGAGTTAGGGATTTGATAGAAAGTGCGAGTGAGATGAAGGGGATTTGAAACTTAATGGTGTAACTTTAAGATTTTTTTAACACATGTTCTATTTTTATTGGCCAGGCATACCACATCAGATTTTGATGTGGCATGCCTGTCATACAGTATAATTTCTCTTATCTCCATATATGGTGAGTGTTTAATAGTTATTGGATCAAAATCTAATGGTCCATGATTTAAGTTGTGATTTAATATTAAAATGAGTTTTACCTGATGACATGTCAGTTGTAACTTAGAATATTGTGCTTTAAAAACGTTTTCTCTTTCCTCAAGATATAACCAACTTTCAAGAAATAATTTTTTTTCTTCGGATGTTTTTATTTTACATAAGAAGACGTCTTTTTTTTGAGTAATTTTGTATCCGTCTATTCAATGTTATATGCATTAAATATATTTCTCTTAATAAATGCTTATTAATTGGGAACATGAAAAGTTTCACATTGGAAATGTACAACATTATTTATAACAATCAAATACAATGGTATTTATATAGGGGTTATCTCCATTTTTCTTTCTTTTTTTTCATTCAACTCTTTTTTTTTTCTAATTTCCTTTCCCAAACATCATCACTCTACCTCTTTCTCTAATTTTTTTTATCTTCATCCGCTCATTTTTTTTCTTTCTCAGATCCTCTCCTCCTTTTCTGTTTTCTTCCTCCTTAAGTCCTACATCTCTTTTCTTTTATTTAGTCAAACCCCTCTTTTAATTTTTTTCTATTTTTTTATTTATTATCTTCACAAATCATACCTCTTTTTTCCACATCCCTATCTCTTACCTTTTTTTTTTTGAGATTTTGGTCTTTTAATTAATGGTGTTGTCCCCCTATTTATTATTTTCATCTCTTGTCTCTTCCTTTTCTCTTTTCAAGTCCCCTCCTCTCTTTCTTCCATACTTTTGTCTTTTATTGATTTTCTTGTTTTAACTTAAAACTAAGTAATAATAAGTGTAATAGAATTACGTAAACTAATAATAATAATATAAAAAATGATGTAAATTATGAAAACGCTAATAAAAAAATGATAGATATCAAGAGCTTGTGTTTTGAATTCACGAGAGTCTGAAACCGGTATGTTTTCTTTGTTCGGTTTTTCCACATTTTTAGACTACTGAGACAAGGAGCCGTTTCTAGCTTTTCTCATCGTGTTTCAAAGCGTGATCCCATACGACGAGACGTGGGGCCCACCTGCAACATGCTGAGTAAAGATAACTATAATTTTATCATGAGGGTCGAAAAAGTTCATGCTAATAGTAACATAACATAATGTATCGTAACGTGACATGACGTAACGTGACATGACATGAAGTAATGTGACATAACGTAATGTAACATAATGTAAGGTGACATAACGTGATGTGACGTAACGTAACGTAACGTAACGTAACGTAACGTAACGTAATGTAACGTAACATAACATAACATAACGTAACGTAACGTAACGTAACGTAACGTAACGTAACATAACGTAATATAACGTAACGTAACGTAACGTAACCTAACTCGATATGACGTAACATAACGTAACGTAATGTCACGTAATATAACATAAGTAATCTAACATAACGTAACGTAACTTTACATGACGTAACGTGACGTAACGTAACGTAACGTAATAATATAAGCTCAATTTACGTGAAGTTATTATTACAAAATCAAAATCACATCTTTAGAGATAATTTAGATAAAGTTTGACTTAATTAACGTAAAGTTGTATTTTTTTTCAAAAAAAATCATTAACATTGCGAAAAATCGAGTTTTACGTAAAACATTTGAATTTTACGTAAATCTTATATGTTTAGATAATGTTATGTTGCGTTATGTTATATTACATTACGTTACGTAACGTAATGTAACTTAATGTGCGTAAGTAACATAACTTAATATAATGTGACGTGACGTGACGTAATTTAACGTTACCTAACGTAATGTAACTTAACGCGACGTTAAAATATAAGCTCAATTTATAAGTCCTTAGGATCGTAAGGTCAATTTATAAATCCTTAGGATTGTAAGCTCAATCTATAAATCCTTAGAATTGTACGCTCAATTTAAAAATCCTTAGGCTTTTTTTATTTCTTTTCAGCTTTCATTTATTTATAAGAAATCATTAAGCTTATAATCCCTTATGTAACGTAACATAACGTAAGCTTAATTTATAAATCATTAGGATTGTGAGCTCAATCTCTAATCTAACCTAACCTAATATAACGTAAAGTAGCATAATGTAATAAATATAAGCTCAACTTATAAATCATTAGGATTGTAAGCTCAATTTAGAAATCCTTAGAATTGTAAGCTCAATTTCTAAATCCTTAACATTACTGGAATGAAACGTCACTAAACTGAAATATTACTCAACTGAAACATCATAGAACTGAATCACTACTAAACTGAAACATTACTATACTGAAACGTTACTAAACTGAAACATCACTCAACTGAAACATTACTGAACTGAAAAATTACTAAACTAAAACATTACTGAACTGGAACATTACTAAACTCAAACATCACTGAACTCAAATATTACTAAATTGAAACATTACTAAACCGAAACATTACTAAATTGAAACATCACGCACCTGAAAATCACTGAACTGAAACATTACTAAACTGAAACATTACTGAACTGAAACATTACTAAATTGAAACATTACTCAACTAAAACATTACTAAATTGAAACATTACTAAACTGAAACATCACTGAACTGAAATATCACTGAACTGAAACATTAATTAACTGAAACATTACTGAACTGAAACAATACTGAACTGAAATATTACTGAACTAAAACATCATTGAACTGAAACATCACTGACCTGAAACATCACTCAACTGAAACATCACCTAACTGAAACATTACTCAACTGAAACATCACTGAACTGAAACATCACTAAACTGAAATATCATTGAACTGAAACATCTCTGAACTAAATATCACTAAACCGAAACATCACTGAACTGAAATATTACTGAAATGAAACATCACTCAACTGAAACATAACTGAACTAAAACATTACTAAACTGAAATATTACTAAACTGGAACATCACTAAATTGAAACATTACTGAACTGAAACATCACTGAGCTGAAACATTACTGAACTCAAACATTACTGAGCTAAAATGTTACTAAACTGAAACATTACTAAACTAAAACATCACTCAACCGAAACATTACTGAACTGAAATATCACTCAACTGAAACATTACTGAACTGAAACATTACTAAACTGAAACATTACTAAACTGAAATGCCACTTAATTGAAATATCACTGAACTGAAATATCACTAAACTGGAACATTACTGAACTGAAATATCACAAAACAGAAATATTACTAAATTGAATATGACTGAACTAAAACATCACTGAACCAAAACATCACTAAACTGAAACATCACTTAACCGAAAATCAACTAAACTGAAACATCACTAAACTGAAATATTACTAAACTGAAACCTTATTCAACTAAAACATTACTGAACTGAAACCTCACTGAACTGAAATATTACTGAACTGAAACCTCACTAAACTGAAACATTACCGAATTGAAACATTACTAAACTGAAACATTACTGAACTCAAACATCACTGAACTGTAACATTATTAAACTGAAACATCACTGAACTGAAATATTACTAAACTGAAACATCAATGAATTGAAACATTACTAAACTCAAAGATCACTCAACTCAAACATTACTGAACTGAAACATCACTGAACTGAAACATTACTAAACTCAAACATTATTGAACTGAAACATTACTAAACTGAAATATTACTGAACTGAAACATTACTAAACTGAAACATCACTCAACAGAAATATTATTGAACTGAAAATTACTAAACTGAAAAATTACTGAACTGAAACATTACTAAACTGAATATCACTGAACCAAAACATCACCAAACCGAGACATCACTAAACTGAAACATCACTTAATTGAAACTTCACTGAACTGAAATATCACTGAACTGAAATATCACTCAGCTGAAACATCATTGAATGGAAACATCACTGAACTGAAACATTAGCGAATTGAAACATTACTAAAGTGAAACATTATCGAACTAAAATATTACTGAACTAAAACATCACTGAACTGAAATATTACTGAACTGAAACATCACTAAACTGAAACATAACTATACTGAAAAATCACTGAACTGAAATATTACTAAACTGAAATATTACTCAACTAAAACATTACTGAATTGAAATAATACTGAACTGAAACATTACTGAATTAAAACATTCCTAAATTGAAACATTACTGTACTGAAACATTACTGAACTTAAATATTACTGAACTAAAACATCACTGAAATCAAATATTATTGAACTGAAACATCACTCAAAAGAAACATCATCAAACTGAAACATCACTGAATTGAAATATTAGTGAACTGAAACATAATTGAAATGAAACATTACTGAACTCAAAGATTACTAAACTGAAACATTACTGAACTGAAACATTACTAAACTCAAACATTACTGAACTGAAACATTACTGAACTGAAACATCGCTGAACTGAAACATTACTGAACTGAAACATAACTGAAATGAAACATTACTGAACTCAAAGATTACTAAACTGAAACATTACTGAACTGAAACATTACTGAAATGAAACATCACTGAACTGAAACATTACTAAACTGAAACATCGCTGAACTGAAACATTACTCAACTGAAACAATATTAAATTGAAACAATACTAAACTGAAACATTACTAAATTGAAACATTACTAAACTGAAACATTACTGAACTCAAACATCACTGAACACAAACATTACTGAAATTAAACATTCCAAACTGAAATATTACTGAACTGAAACATTAGTAAACTTGAACATTACTAAACTGAAACATTACTGAACCGAAATATTAGTAAACTGAAACCTTACTAAACTGAAACATTACTGAACTGAAACATTACTGAACTGAAACATCACTGAACTGAAACATCACTCAACTGAAACATCACTTATCGTAATGTAATGTAACTTATCGTAACGTAAGGTAACTTATTGTAACATAACGTAACATAATGTAAAATAACGTAACGTAATAAAACATAACTTAACATAACGTAACATAATGTAACGTAACATAACGTAATGTAACATAACATATTATGATGTAGTGTAACGTATCGTAACATAATGTAACGAAACGTAACGTAACTTATCATAATATAGTTTAATGAAACTTATTGTAACATAACGTAAAATAACATAATGTAACTTAGTGAAACTTAATGAAAACTAACTTAGTGTAACGCAACGCAATGCAACATAATGTAATGTAACTTAATGTGACGTAACGTAACGTAACATAACGTAACGTAACGTAACTCAGCGTAATGTAGCGCAATATAACTTAACGTAGCATAACATAACGTCATGTAGCGCAACGTAACATAACCAAGCGTAAAGTAATTTAATGGTCCTCTTATTTGTATTTTTTTTATTAATTTTTCTTTTTTTTCTTTGTTTCTCTTTTCAATTTTTTTGCCATCTAAATTTTGGTTACCTAGCTAATATTTTATATTGTTTTAATTAATGTTGGAAATGCTCTGAAAAAGAATTAAATTTAATATAAATTATGTAGATTATGGAAACATGAAATTATATTTCCAATATCAAACTTTTTGTCATTCTAATCAAAATTATTTATTATATAATAAAAAACCATTTACTTAGAATGTGTCAATCATATTTCTCTTCATTTAATTCAACAAATTAATACAAATTTATTAGTTAATACTCTAGATAATAATAAATTTTTGACCAAATAATAAAATAATAAATCTTCTTAAATTCCTTTGAGAAATTACACGATAAAGTATTTTAGGTAAAATTCATGTTTGACCAAATAATAATAATAATAATAAATCTTTTTAAATTTATTTTATATATTATAAAATTAATTCGACAAAAATAAATATAAAAGGAATAAGGTACAATAATACTCATAACGTTTGTAATCTGACTTTTAAAGTTGGCAACCAGTAGCAACTTTACGCATAAAATTAGCAAGTTTGGTAAATTGCGAACATAATTATAAAACACAAATATTTTATTTCTTATTATGCATCAATTGCATATTAGTGGTTCTAAAACAAAGATTTCACATTTTTATGATTTAATAATATAACTGGAGATTAATATTTTTAAATCCAGCGAAATATTTGCATTTTTTTTGTCAAATTCGTACAAAATATAATATATATATTTATTTTTTAATTTTTTTCATGTCTAACCATATGTTTGTGATAGGTTACTAATAATGGTAATGTTACATGTAAAATGTAGATGACAATATTCATGACTGAGAATAAAATTTGATGAATTATTTGTCAAAGTTGACCCAATTTATCAATATTAGAGCATTTTATATTAGACTCACAGCTCTCCAACTCACTTAAACACCTTCCATTTATACTTTGACATCTATCAATTCGATAAACCATTTTATTTATTAACCCATCGCAAACGGAATCAAGAACCACTAAAAATGGAAGAGAGAACGATGCAGCTTTATCCAGCGCCACCGTGGCTCTATCCAATGCCACCCCTATATCTGACTATTTATCAATGATTGGTGCACGCAGCTTCACACCATTCCGGTTAAGAGGGATGAATGCATCGTTAAGAGGGATTAATTATGGGGAAGGAAATGATAATTGTAGAGTTACATTTATGGTTGATAAAGAATGGTTTAGTTATAATACAATCGGTATTTCTGGGTTACCGGTAGGGGTGCAAACGAGCCAGGGTAGTTCGCAAACTGTCCGGGCTCGGTTTGGTCAAAACTCGGTCAAAGCTCGACTCGATAGAGTTCGGTTTGAGTTCGGGATCAGCTCGAGACATTCATGAGCAAACCGAACTTCTTTAGGTTCGGCTCGAAAGCTCGTGAGCGGGCTCAATTGATTTTTTAATTACTATATATATATATATTAATATTTAATATAAATGTAACAAATAATAATAATAAAATAATTATCTTAATTGGTCCTTAAAAAAATATAAAGACATTCAATTTGTATTAGGCTAAAAAAAGACATTTAAATGTTATATTTATTTTTTGGAGTTCAAATTTGGTATTCCTTAATTAGAAGTCTGATTTTAGATAATAAAATATTAATAAAGTATAATTAAGTATATTCAAATTTTTTTTTAAATAAATCAAAACGAGCCGCTCGACGAGCTTCGAGCTCGAGCCGAGCCGAACCGGATCCTGTTCGATCTCGATTCGGCTCAAGTGCACCCCTAGTTACCAGAATATGTTCCGATGGTTTTGGATTAGGAAATTGAAGATTGAGTTTTGCAGTAATGAATCTTCTGTGAGGAATTCAAGTGATTTGTGTGGGATGAATGCTTATTGTTCAACTAAAATTGGAATTTATTAGGAATGTTTATAATGGAAAACTCTGAGTGGAATTACTAGTTCATAAAAAAAATTGAAAAGCACAATAAAATTAGTGGTATTGAATCTAAAATTCTGTTTATTAATATTAGAAAAGTTCAAAAATTGCCAATACAAATACAGATGTGGAGAATAGAAGAAAAGGATGGTGCATTTCAAAAAAAAAAAGAAGAAAATGGTGGTGATGAAGAACTGCGGTGAATAGAATAAAATAATGGTGATGAATTAATATGATTTTAGTTTTTTTTTATGATTTTTGCAAATGATTTTAAATTATTTTATGTATCAATCATTTTTATGGATTTATTATGGAGAGAGAGTATTTTTGAAAAATGTGGACAATCATTTATTATAGAGAGAGAAATATGCCATTCAAAAAAAAAAAGAAAATGGTGGTGATGAAGAACTGCGGTGAATAGAATAAAATAATGGTGATGAATTAATATGATTTTAGTTTTTTTTATGATTTTCGCAAATGATTTTAAATTATTTTATGTATCAATCATTTTTATGGATTTATTATGGAGAGAGAGTATTTTTGAAAAATGTGGACAATCATTTAGGGCTTGATTGGATGGAGGGTTTAGAGGGGTTAGTAAGGGAAGGGTTAGTAAGGGTTGATAAAAACCCTTGTTTGGTAGGGGGAAGGGTTAGTAAGGGTTTCTACAAACCCATGTTTGGAACACACAAAAATTAGAAGGGTAAGGGTTTGGAGGGGTTTTGAAGGGTTTCTTTTTAAGAAATTCCATCCAATTTTCAACCCTCCAATTTGGTGGGTTTGGAAGGGTTAGAAATTAACCTTCCTTCCCCTTCCTTCCCTTTCCTTACCTTTCCCTACCATTCTCTACCATTCCTTTATTAACCATTCCCTACCTTTCATCCAATCAAGCCTTTATTATAAAGAGAGAAATATGCCATTAAGTAACATATTGGTAACCTGCTATAGCAGGTCATTTAATTAGAATATATTAGTCTCCATGGATGGAGACTCACCATTGAGAACTCATATATATATATAGGAGAGGGCTCTTGTGAGAACCATTTCCTAGGTGAGAACCACCCAAAACTACGTCGTTTTGAGTAGAAAAATTTAGAAAAAAACACTGCTGCTTGGGGGGGTCAAACCTGAGACTCTATATTTACACTCCACACAACTTACCACTAAGCCAATTGCTTTCTTTGTAATTTATGTCGCGCGCTGATTAATATACCATTGCCCTTTTAGCTTCTATTGTTTAATTTTGATGCATGCACTTATTAATATCGATTAAATATGGATAATAATAAATTATTAATAGAAAAAAAAAGAAATGTGCATAATAATGAATTATTAATAGAAAAAAAATCTAAGAACATGCTCTAATTTCTTATTTATTTAATTCATTTATATTCTTGTAATTTATATTTTAAAATGTTAATGACGATGTTCTAAATATTGTTACATATGTTCTAAATTTTATAATTTGGGTTCTAAAAATTAAGTATAATGTTTAAAAAAAATATATATGGACCATTTTTACATTTATTCTATAATATAATTTATAACTCATATTTTAAATAACATAACGTATGTTCTAAAAAATATAACGTATGTTGTAAAGTTTATATTTTGTGTGCCAAAAATTAAGTATAATGTTCTAAAAATATCAGTAGATATCTCGATCGTTTTTTCATTTGTTCTATAATATAATTTATAACTCATGCTAAAAAACATAACGTATGTTCTAAAAAATATGTCGTACGTTCTAAACTTCATAGTTCGTGTTTTAAAAGTTAAAATATATGTTTTAACGTTTGTTTTAAAAAATATATAGTTTGTGTTCCAAAAATTTAGTATAATGTTCTAAAAAATCAGTAGATATCTGCATCGTTTTTTCATTTGTTCTATAATATAATTTATAATTTATGTTCGAAAAAACATAACACGTGTTCTAAAAAACATAACGTATGTTCTAAAAAATATGTCATAGGTTTTAAACTTCATAGTTCGTGTTTTAAAAGTTAAAATATGTGTTATAACGTATGTTTTAAAAAATATATTTTCTTATATAACATAAATTACAAAAATATAAAGGAATTAAATATATAAGAAATTAGAGCATATTCTTGGATTTTTTCTATTAATAATTCATTATTATGCACATTTCTTTTTGTTCTATTAATAATTCATTATTATGCACTTTTTTTATATTCATAATTCATTATCGATATTAATAAGTGCATGCGTCAAATACTAAACAATGGAAGCTAAAAGGACCGTGGTATATTAAGCAGCGCGCGATATTATAAACAAAAAAGTAATTGGCTCAGTGGTAAGTAATATGGAGTGTGGATGAAGAGATCCAGGTTTGAATCCCCTAAGTAGCAGCGTTTTTTATTTTATTTTCCTACTCACAACTACGTAGTTTTGGGTGGTTCTCACCTAAGGTGAGTTCTCACCTAGGGGAGGGTTCTCACTTGATCCCTCCCCTATATATATATATATATATATATATATATATATATATATATAATTGGCAAATTCCAAAGAAAGAAAAGGATGAAATTTATGAAACTTCTAAATTTCATTTTTTCAAAACAAATTTTACAATTAAGACTGAAGAAAGAGACCTTCAGTTAACAAAACCTTTTGAAACAATAAATCTACTTTCTCAACAGTCTTTGAAAAAACATCGGGATAAAAAATTTAAATATATCCATATAGGTTTAATCCAAGTCGGAATTAAACCTTTGACCAAAGAAGGACTAGATACCTCCATCCTTGCCATCCTAAGAGATGCTAGATTCACGAACTTTGGCGATTCCCTATTAAGTTCCGTAGAGTCTAGTCTCTGTACAGGTCCAATATCTTTTGAATGTTATCCCAATTTTACTATCTCCTTAAATGATAAAAATATTTTGAAGTCTTTGGTTTTACAAATCAAAACTCACAATTATAGAATGCTTGAAGGGTCAATTCCAGTTGCTTTAATCTATAGAATTCACTATAAGGCCATGATGTCCGCCTTTGCCACTAAGGTAAAATTCCATAGTAAGAAGGGTGAAACCATCCTTCTACAAACAGACTTAACCAAGTCAAACACTGTGATACCCAGATCTATACTTTGGAAGGAAGTTACGCTTCCTGAAGAATGGATATTGGAAGGGGTAAATGAACCTCGACCAGTTAGACCATTAGAGACTCCCAAACCAAACTCCGAGTTGAAACATATAACTCAGTACCAAGATGGGAAAGTTAAACTTTCATTCCATCGACATTCTACCAGTAGTAGATATTCAGATAATTCCTCGGTCTCAGATACCATAGACCTAGGAAGAGTTACTAATTTTCCATCTGTTATAAATTTGCCATACTCAAATATGGCAAGACATTCAACTTCTGAGATTCCCGATTCTATGTTAAGAGGTGTAAATTTCACCTCAGTGATACCCAGGGTAGTTTATGACAATCCTAATAGAGCAGAGAGTTCTGGAACTCAAGCTCGTATTGAGGAGACCCATAATACCCAAATCCAACATGATCAATCTCACATTCCTGAAACGGACTTGCCTACAAGCCCAACGTTTTCAGCCGTCACAGAAAATGTTTTTAATGAATTGAACGTGATTTCAAGAGAATTTAATATCAACAAACAACTTCTTCATGATGACTTTTATTCAGAAGATAACATTGAAAAAAGGTCATGGTTTTTTAAAAATTTTATGGATTCCAGAAAAGCAATTCAAAATGAATTTTATGAATTTGTAAATCAAAATCAAGTTCATATTTTGTTTTTTGATTGGTTTGAAATTTATGCTTCAAAAAATTCCATTGATTATCCTTTTAGAAATTGTGTTAGCCCAATTACCCTTAGAAATAAGGCACCTGAGTGGGAAATGTTAGATAATAGGAAAGTTCAATCGACTCATCCACCACTTAGGGGTATAAGGCTAGATCACAATAACCAAAAGGTAGAAGCGATTCCTTATAAGACACCCAGTAATGATGACAAAACCAATGTTAAAAATATAATTCTCCAAAATAACTATACCAATACAAATTTGAATACAATAGGAAGACAACTAGATAGGATAGAAAAACACCTTGATAAACAACCTATAGTTTTTGATTCCTCCAAACCCATTACCAAACCTAAGATCCAAAATCCCATTTTTAAACCATATCAAATGACAAATCAAAGTTCAAAAAATATCCAAGATAGCAAATCTGAATACATTAAAGCCATTCGTGATCAATTAAGTAGGATGACTCCTACGAGTACCAACTCCAACCAAGATTCCGCTCAAATTATCCCTGATACTCCTCCCCATTCGGCCAGTAAAGTTAATGTCATAACTCAAGACTCTGAAACTGAAAGTCTCATTGAACAATTCCAAGAAGTCACTCCTGAAATTAATAAACTTCATTGGTCTAGGATTCCACAAGACCGTTTGCAAATCATCCCTGCCCCTGATATCAATACAGCTAAACCTTTATCTCAATCTCGTTTCAATGCCACCTCTTTCTATGATTGGAACATAGATGGACTCTCTGAGTATGAAATTCTTGGTCTTCTACAATAGATGACCATGGCTGCCAATGCTTATAAGACTCAACCTGGTACCCAGGATAGGACAGTTGCTGAACTCCTCATAGCAGGATTTTCAGGGCAACTAAAAGGTTGGTGGGATTACTATCTCACACAACAACAGCAAGAAGAAATTTTAGATGCCATTAAGATAGATGAAAATGATGAACCAATCTTTGATGATGATGATGGTGACCCGATTCAAGATGCCGTAGCCACTCTAATTCTTACAATTTCTCTTCATTTCATAGGAGATCCCTCTCATTTAAAAGATAAAAATGCTGAACTTTTATCAAATTTGAAGTGTAAAAAACTTAGCGATTTCCAATGGTACAAAAATACGTTTTTAACTAGAGTAATGCTTAGAGAAGACTCAAATCAACCCTTTTGGAAAGAAAAGTTTTTGGCTGGCTTACCAACCCAATTAGGTGAGAAAGTTAGAAACAAAATTAGAGAAACACATGGACACCAAATTCCTTATAACAAATTCACTTACGGTGAGCTGATTAGTCTAACCCAACAGGAAGGATTAAAAATTTGCCAAGAAATGAAATTACAAAAACATCTAAAATGGGAACTTAAGAAAACTAGGTCCGAATTAGGAACTTTTTGTAATCAGTTTGACATCAACATAAATAAACCCTCAACATCAACTTGCCCAGGAAATTGTAGCAAAAATTCTAGGAGAAATGCTTATAGGAAACCCAAGAAATCCATGAAAAAATATCAAAAGTCCCAAGATGATTATTATAGAAAATCTCACTATAGGAAACCGAGAAAATACAAACAAAAGAAAACTGAAATTAAGAACAAAGAAAATAAATTTAGAGATATTACATGTTATAGATGCCATAGAAAGGGACATACATCGAAATTCTGTAAATTCAATAAAAAATTACATGAACTACAACTAGATGATGAAATAACCAACAAAATCTCCAATCTACTTCTTGATTCCTCTTCCGATACCTCTAGTTCTGATTCTGAAAACCTTTCTTCAATATCCTCTGAAAACAACCAAGACCTTCAATTAGATGAAATCGTTGCAACTAGCTCTACGAGCTCTTTTGAAATTAATGTTTTAACTAGGGAACAAAGTACGACTTTAGATATCATTAACAACATAGGAGACCCAGAACTCAAAAGAGAATTTTTAAATAAACTTTTAAGATCCTTAGACAACCAAGAAGAGAGAAAAGAAGATAAAAAGGTAGAGAAAACTTCCATTTTACCCAATACCAGTAAAGGAGCCTACGATCTAATCAAAATTCTAAATAAAAGGAAAAACCCCATCTTAAATGAAAAAACAAGCATTCAAGAACTACAAAAGGAAATCAAGGAAATAAAATCTGAGCTTAGAGAACTTAAAGAAAAGCAAAGAAAGGATTCTGAATTAATTTCGAAACTTCTTCAAGATACCTCTGATTCTTCTGATTTTCCTGAAGAAACTGAGATTGGTCAAACCTCTTCCCATGAAATTCAAAATGTTCAAAATGTTGAAAAGATTCCAACTGATTTTCTCTTTGTTTTACGGGAAATCACTACCCGAAAATATGTTATCAAAATAACTCTTGTTTTTTCAAAAGATTTCCAAATCGATACCATCGCACTTTTTGACACTGGTGCTGATTTAAATTGTATAAAATCAGGAATTGTTCCAAAAGAGTTTTTAGAGAAAACAAATGAAAGGCTTTCTGCTGCAAATAATTCCAAATTGATTGTTGATTCAAAAACGGAAGCCTCGATTTTAAATAATGATATTCTCCTAAAAACTTGGTTCGTTTCTGTCAGTGCTATTCAACACAGTGTCATTTTGGGAACTCCTTTCATGAATCTGATTACTCCTTATAAGGTGAAAGCAGATTCAATTTCCTCAAGAACAGAAAATGGAAAATTAAATTTTGAATTTATCGAAAAACCTCAAACAAGGAATCTCGATTTAATCAAAGCTTGTTCGATTCATGAAAATTCCTTAAATGTTTTAATCAAAGGGAAAACTTACCATCTTCAATCTCTCCAAAAAGATGTTGTTTTCAAACGGTTTGAAGAACAGATAAATAATCCTTCAATCCAACAGAAAATTTCTGAATTTCAAAACTTGATTGAAAAAGAAATTTGTTCTGATCTTCCAACTGCCATTTGGGACAGAAAACAACATATTGTTGACTTGCCTTACGAAATTGATTTTGATGAGAAACAAATTCCAACCAAGGCTAGGCCAATTCAAATGAACCAAGAACTTGAGCAATACTGTAGAAAAGAAATTCAGGAATTAGAACAAAAGGGTCTAATTTCAAAATCAAGGTCCCCTTGGAGTTGTGCTGCATTTTATGTCAATAAAAATTCTGAAATAGAGAGAGGAACGCCTAGGTTAGTAATAAATTACAAACCTTTGAATAAGGCGTTGAGATGGATTAGGTACCCTATTCCAGATAAAAAAGATCTTTTGCAAAAACTTCATTCTGCTTATGTTTTTTCGAAATTTGACATGAAATCAGGATTTTGGCAAATTCAAATTTCAAAATCTCATAGGTACAAAACTGCTTTTACTGTTCCTTTTGGTCAGTATGAGTGGAATGTAATGCCTTTTGGTTTGAAAAATGCCCCTTCTGAATTCCAAAGAATTATGAATGACATTTTCAATGATTATTCAAAATTCTGTATTGTGTACATCGATGATGTTCTTATCTTTTCAAATTCTATTCAAGAACATTTCAAACACCTTAAAACCTTTTTCTATGTTGTTAAGAAAAATGGTTTGGTTGTGTCGAAATCGAAATTTTCCTTGTTCCAAACTGGCATCAGGTTCTTAGGACACTACATATCCAAAGGAACTATCACACCAATTGAAAGATCCCTTCAATTTGCACAAAAATTTCCCGATAGGATTCTTGATAAAAATCAATTACAGAGGTTTTTAGGAAGCCTTAATTATGTTCTTGATTTTTGTCCCAATATCAACAGAATGGCTAAGCCATTACATGATAGACTCAAGAAGAATCCTGTCCCATGGACTGAAGAGCATACTGCTCTTGTTAGAAAAATCAAACAACAGGTCTTAGAGATTCCTTGTCTTCATCTAGCTGATCCTTCCCTACCTAAGGTTGTAGAAACAGATGCCTCAGACCTAGGTTATGGTGGAATTCTTAAACAAGTTTCCGAGGGTAAAGAACACATAGTTCAATACACCTCTGGACATTGGAATGAATGCCAAAGAAATTACTCAACAATTAAAAAAGAAATTTTGAGTATTGTTTTATGTATAAACAAATTTCAAAGTGATTTACTAAATCAAAAATTTCTTTTAAGAATTGATTGCAAAAGTGCAAAAGAAGTTTTACAAAAGGATGTTAAAAACATTGCATCAAAACAGATTTTTGCACGATGGCAAGCAATTTTAAGCATTTATGATTTTGATATTGAGTTTATAAAAGGAGATACAAATTCCATTCCTGACTTCCTAACCCGTGAATTCCTTCAAAATTCCAGCCATACCGAAGAAAAATAAAGGAAAAGAAATCACTGGGAGAGATTCCACAATCACTGGGAGAGATTCCAACAAAAATTCTGATGAAGATTCAAAAATAAAAACATGGAGAGATGCCGCTCTAAAGAAAGAATCAACTCTTGAAGATACCAACCAATCAGGTTTGGACCCTAAAATCCAAAAATGGTTGGCAGAAACATTTGCAAAATCCCCGGAGCTTCAACAAGCTCTAGTCAAGTATCAGACTCCAAAAGAAGAGATTCCAATTGTTCAAAAACCTGAGAAAGGAGAATCTTCTTCAACAAAAGCCCTTTCTCATGAAATTTCTAAAAATGTTTTAAGTTCCCAAATCTCAACTTCCCAAAAATATTTTCATGATACCCAAAAAACAATCTCCAATTCCAATTTTCAAAATTCCCAAGTGGCTTTCACACATGTTGTCCCTTCTCCAATTCCTTCAACTTTTCCAAGTGATTTTATTGTCAAGAATTCATTTCAAAATGTTCTTTCTGTAGAAAAAGGCTTTTATCATGAAGATCCTCAAGTTTCAATTGAAAAAGCTTTTGGTAAAAATTGGTTTTTCAAATCATGGGACTTAAACAAGACTTCACGATATTATGAAATGATTCTTACTGTCACAAATTCTGCTTCTTTCAAACACTTTTACTGGAAATCTGAACACTCAGACCCAGCATATTCCACAGTAAAAATTCACAAGGTTATTTCTCCGATAGACTGGAAACACCCACTGTCTGAACCTGTGTATTTTCCTGTGGAATACAAAGAAGAAGAATTTTATGAGACTCCTTTTAATTACTGGGAATACCAACAGGCCTGGTGGAATGCCCTCCTGATTAATAATGTTGGGAGAAAACATTCTTGGCTTATCTTTTTTGATACCGCTTGTAATCCAGAAAAATTTCCTCTTTGGTTCCAACAATGGTGGGAACATTGGGGTTGCGTTGAGCAAATCCTCCAAGACAGAATTCTTACTTGTTACAAAAAATTTAAGGCGGGTTACAAACCCAGTGAGGAGGAAAAAAGGTTCTCTCCCTTGGCTTTATTTTGCATGAAATTTTACTTTGCTTGGGTAGGTGCTTCGAAGGTACAATATGCAGAAAATTATAGAAATTCACTGATTCAAAGGAGATTTCTAGTAAGATGGTGGGACAAATTCAAGATTCCTCCTAGTCTCACTGTTGAGAAAATGGATATATGGTTGAAAAATCCTACTAGAAAATCTGGAGAAATACAGTTCACTGAGAATCGATTCCTTCCACTTTCCAAACAAATACCTGAAAAAACCATTTCTTTGGGACAAGCACAATTTTTGGCCGAGAAATCCCACTTAGCCTCAAAATTAGCTGCAGCAAAAACCCCTGAAGAGATGACTGCTTTGTTTAGAAAATACCTTCCCCAATCCCAGTCAGACTCGGACCAGGATGAACCAGCAATTAACTTGAGTGATAATGATTCCGACTATGATCACTTTAGCATGTTTGGTAATTCTGGTTTCTAAAAAAAAAAAAAAAAAAAAAAAGATCCCGCTAAGTTACCTTAAAAGGTACTTAGGCAAAACTTAAGGGACAATTACTCCCCAAAATCCAAATTTTGAAGATTGCAGATTTTGAAGATTCCAAAGATTGAAGATTTTTGAAGATTTCTGAAGATTTTTGAAGATTCCAGAAAACTGTGTTCCAATGAAATTATTTGAAGATTCCAACACGTGACCACTGACAATTTTGCAGACAGACATTGCAGCTGGCATGTGGATATACTGTACCAGTACTATTCACAAAGACAAAATTGCCCTTGGTTACTATTCATGATTCCAAAAATACCCCTGGTTACTATTTATGATTCCAAAAATGCCCTTTGGTTTTCCTATATAAGGAGGTACCCTCCAACACTACATCCATCCATTTTCATACATCCATTTTCAAGCATTCATTCTACTCTCCATACACCTTCTCTCTCCTTCCAACACTCTCTCTCTTCTCTCCATCATCTCTTCCACTTCCATCCCTACCTTCTACCTTCATCCATATACACCACCTTCCTCCTTCATCCATATACACCACCTTCCTCCTTCATCCATATACACCACCTTCCTCTTTCATCCATATACACCACATTTTCCACCCCAAACCTTAAATTTCTCTCTTGTAATCAATTTCAAGAATAATTTGTAATTCCTTTTACGAAGGAAGTTGTATCTCCAGTTTTTGATTCCAAATTTGTAAGTTTTTGATGGTTGGCTACGCCACCTACTTTTAATAAATTTCATATTTCAAGTTCATTTATCTAGATCCTTTCAAATTTTGTGGGATCCCTTACAAAAGTATGCAAGCTTATGGTCTATGATCATAAGTAGACAAAAACTGGGGGACGCTCAAGTTTGAAAGTTACTATTTTGTTTATTTCATTTTCTTACCTATATATATATATATATATATATATATATTTATCTATTAGTATTATATTAAATATATATACATATATTATATTATATATATATTATATATTATATTATATATATATATATATATATTACATATCTATATATATTATATACATATTATCTATATATTATATTATATATTATATATTATATATATACATATACATATATATATATATCTATATTTATATTTCATTTCAATATTCTCATCATCATTTTTGTCTTTTCCTGTTTTATTTTCATATTCCCATTATTATCTTTGTTTTTTCTATTTATTGGTTATATATATATATATACTCTTAGGTTAGGCCTGTTTGATTCCACTTCATTAGCGGGTTAGCGGATAGTTGTTACTGTTATTGTTGATGGTTTGTTATTAGTTAATTGATTATTAGGGGCTAAGGTTCCTGTACCTATATTATACTGATGCTTTGGGATCCTATTTCCCGGTGGTAATTTTGTGGATTCGTCTGGTGTTCGGTGGGTTATTCTGTGTTTCCTCCTTCCGTTCTGCGTGCGACGGTGGTTCTGCGTGCGGCGGGTGATACGGTGGGTTTCGGCTTTCGATCTGTGTGCGGCAGGAAGGTTCGTTTAAAGATTCTGACATCTCGTGATCTCTACCATTTCCTGGCGGGTGAATCCGGATTTCTGTCTACGGATCTATGTGCGGCGGTAAGAACTGATTGGAGGGTGGCTTCTCGCGATCTCTGATCGTTGCCTGTCGGCAAACCTTCGTGCAGCTGTGATTTCTGTCCGACCTTTTCGGATTTTGATTCGGATCTGATCTTCTTGTCCGATCCCTGAGCGGCGGCTGTAATAATGGAAGGAACAGTGGTTCAAACGGATCAGATTGACGATGGACTTGAGTTCCCTGACATTGGAGATCAGCGGGAAGAGATTTCATATGTACTGTGTCTAGTTGGTTCGTTAATTACGGACAAAAATTTTAATTTCAATATATTTAAAAGTCGAATGGCAAGCTTGTGAAGACCGGGTAAAGGCATAACCATAACGGATTTAGGTATGAGGCTGATTTTATTTAGGTTTTACCATAAACATGATCTCCATTGGGTGATGGAAGGTAGCCCATGGTCATTTGATAATAATGTGCTTGTGTTACAAGAAATTAGCCAAGGAGAAGAACCAAGTACAGTTCCTTGGCATTTTGTGAACATTTGGGTGCAGGTGCATAGTTTGAATGCAGGTTTATTTTCTGAAACTGTTGAGAAGGCGCTGGGAAATTTTATTGGTACATATATTGCCTCAGATAATAAAAATAAGTGGTCAGTTGAGAGAATGTTTATCAGAATAAGGGTAAAAATTGATATTAGATTACCTCTGAAAAAAGATAAGAAGGTTAGGAGAGCTGGGGGCAATTGGTTGACAGCGACCTTTAAATATGAAAAATTGCCTTGCTTTTGCTTCATTTGTGGGATAATTGGACATATCGATAGGCATTGTGCCAAGTTTTTTGAACAGCCATTGGATTCTGTGGTAAGAAACTGGGATGCAAGTATCCGGGCACCTAATAGACGCCTCAATGCAATTGGGGGAGAAAGATGGTTGAGAGAAGAAGATGAGAATGCTGCAGATTTTCAAGGAAGAATGGAGCAAACAATCACGCAAGTTAGTAAGTTATCCTTCTTAGCCCATAAATTTGGTGTTACGGCTACTATGAGAGAGGAAGGGATTGGGTCTTCTGATGCCATGGTTATGGATGAGGTGCTAATTATCCCAGAGGAAAGGAAAAGAAGGAGCGCGGAAATAGTAGGGATAAATGTAGATGCATTGAGTGTTAATGCAAACAAACCAAATAGCATGATGGCGTGCGATGAACAGGATGGACATGGGAGAAACATTACAGGAAATGAGAAGATTACTAATATGGAGACCGTTCTAGAAAACGGGCCACAAGCAGGCCCGATCGATAGGGTCTGCCTAACCATATGAAAATTTTGAGTTGGAATTGCCGTGGCTTGGGACATGCCAAGGCAATTCTTGTTGTTTGTGCGCTTGTTAGAGTTCACAAACCGGATATGGTGTTTTTGTCTGAGACTTTGGTGTGTAAAGCACGTATAGAATTCATTAAGAGAAAAATTAATTTTGCTGGCTGCTTTGTGGTTGACTGTGTAGGACGTAGTGGTGGGATGTGTATTCTATGGAGAGAGGATGGGGAGTGCTCACTCTTATCTTTTTCTAATAATCACATAGATATGGAAATTATGGATTCAGTTAAAGGGAACTGGAGATTAACTAGATTTTATGGATACCCGGAGAGGGCTAGAAGAAGAGTTTCTTGGGATTTGCTACGCTCTATTGCCTTCGCTTCGTCATTACCATGGATGATAATTGGTGATTTTAATGATCTTCTTTCTCCAGATGATAAAAAAAAGGTGAGCACGATCACCCTAATTGGTGTTTTCAAGGCTTTAGAGAAGCGATAAGTGATTGTGGTTTACTCGACTTACCTTGGAGGGGTTATCCATTTACACAGATCAGGCATAGAGGTAAATGGAATGAAGTGCAAGAAAAGCTTGATAGGGCAATGGCCAATTCTGACTGGCTACTACTTTTCCCTGAAGCCTCTTTGCTTAATATCACGGTGCCCTTTCGGATCACAGTCTGATTCTGGTAAACACAATTATAGATATTGAGAGTCGGTCGTGTAAAAGATTTATGTTTGAAAGGAAGTGGCTTAGAGAGGCAACATTGGAAGAAACGGTGAAGGAGAGCTGGAATAAGGCCGATTTTATGCCGTTGCTGGATAAATTAGATACTATGTCAAGTTCACTTGATCGTTGGGGCAGGGGTTTACTTCGTGCTGAGCGTGAGGAGGTGAGTAAGTGCTCAACAAGACTTGATCAATTAAGAGAGGTGGACTCTGGGGCAGCGACTGAAGAATATAAAGCAGTAAGAATAAAATTGATTGATAGACTTCTAAAATGGGAAGACCATTGGAGGCAGACAACAAAAATTGATTGGTTTAGAGATGGCGATTCCAATACGAAATTGTTTCATGCTTATGCAAATGGTAGACAAAAGAGGAATAAAATTGGGAAATTACAAAAGGATGATGGGAGCTGGACGTCGAGTACCGATGAGTTATGCAAAGAGGCGATCTCGTATTTTAAAATTTTGTTTGATGATGCTGGCATGGGGCAGGCAATGGGGAATGATCCAGGTAGGCTCAGTGATTTGTCATCCATTTGTAATTTAATCAAAACAAAGGTCACACCTCTGGATAATAAAAAATTATCTAAACCATTTACCCTTGATGAGTTCCGAGTGGCGCTTTTTGACATGCACCCGGATAAGGCCCCCGGCCCGGATGGTTTTAATGCTGGCTTCTTTCAACGATTTTGGTGGTTGATTGGTCCTTCGATTTTTCAAGCAGGTAAAACTTGGTTGGAGATGGGAAATTTCCCTCCTACTTTAAATGATTCAATTATTACCCTCATCCCGAAATGTGAACAACCTTTGTCTATGAAGGACTTAAGACCCATTGCTTTGTGCAATGTGATTTATAAAATCATCGCAAAAGTCCTTGCAAATCGATTAAAAGAAGTGCTTCCTAATCTCATATCATATTTTGATTGCTTTTGAAATAATTCATAGTATGAAAAGAAATATTGGAAGAAAAAAGGGGGAGGTTGCACTTAAGATAGATATAAGCAAAGTATATGATAGAGTGAGTTAGGATTATTTGTCAAATGTTCTCATGAAGCTGGGATTCTCGGAGGTGTGGATTGGATATATAATGCTCTGTGTTAAATCAGTTAAATATTCAATTAAAGTTAATGATCAAATTGTTGGTCCTTTTTTCCCCCGGAGAGGTTTGAGACAAGGAGACCCACTATCACCTTATTTATTTCTATTATGTGTTGAAGGGCTGTCTGCTTTGATGTTGGATGCTGAAAGTAGGGGGGTTATTCATGGAGCTAAAGTGAATAAAAGGGCACCATCAATCTCTCATTTATTGTTTGTTGATGATGCTTTTATGTTTGTTCAAGCAAATATTGAGGAGTGTAGGGAATTAAAAAAGTTGCTAAATTTGTATGAGCATGCTTCGGGACAAGCTGTCAATTTCTCTAAATCTGGCATACTGTGTAGTAATAATGTACATCCAATGCTGGTAGAGGGGATCTCATCTATTTTGGAAGTTTCTCAACCTATCAACACAGGTCGATATCTTGGTTTACCTTCACTCGTTGGAAGAAATAAGAAGGTAATATTTGCATTCTTAAAAGATAAACTATGGAAGAAAATTCAATCTTAGAGATATAAGCATTTATTTAAAGCTAGTAAAGATACTCTAATCAGAGCCACAGGTCAGGCTTTGCCGGTTTATTTTATGAGTGTTTTTATGCTTCCTACTTCAACTGTTGAAGAACTTCAAAAGATGTTGAATTCATTTTGGTGGGGTAATAAGAGGGATGGGTCAAGAGGGATAAATTGGTTGGCTTGGGATAAATTATGTATTCATAAAGATGATGGTGGATTGGGATTCTGAGATTTCACTGCCTTTAATTTAGCAATGCTGGGAAAACCAGTTTGGCGGTTACAGTCAGCCCCTGAGTCTTTGGTTAGTAATTTTTTTAAAGCAAAATACTATCCAAATGGGGATTTTCTAAAAGCTAGGTTGGGTCACTCACCAAGCTATATTTGGCGAAGTATTTGGGGTTTCAGTTATTGTTACAAAAAGGGGGGCGGTGGAAAATTGGAGATGGTACGTCTATCAATGTATGGAAAGATCCATGGTTAAGAGATTCACCTTCTATGACAATCTCTACTGCAATGGTTGAAGGGTTGGAAAATTTAAAAGTAAGCGATCTCTATATCCCTAGAACAATTGAATGAGATGTTGAACTATTACAAGAAATATTTTCGAAACAAGATGGAATGGCCATCATCCGGTTAACTCTGCGTGTATCTGGAAGAAAAGACCAATTTATATGGAATGCTTCCCGTAGTGGGTGTTATTCGGTTTGTAGTGCATACCGCCTTGGAATGGAGGAAATACCAAGTAGTACACATCATAGAGTTGAGGGGGAGTGGCAAAAGATATGGAGAGCTAATGTGCCATTTAAGGTCAGACATTTTTGTTGGAGGCTTGTTCGTGACTGTATCCCAACTCATCACCGGCTTAGGAGTCGGGGTATTAATATGGAGGATGATTGTGTTATGTGTACTCGGGACTTGGAGGATAATTGGCATTTATTTGTGCTATGTCCAAAAGTCTTGGAAGTTTGGAGAGAGGCGGGCCTTGCTAATTTAATTGAACAATCAAGCCTTGATGCAGATAACTTTGCTGGCTTCTTTTTCTATTTTTGCAGATTAGCTAGTGTAAAGAATTCTGAGATTTTTATGATGTTGCTGTGGTCATGGTGGGAGGCGAGGAATGACTACTTTTGGAATAAAAAATCCACAACCGCCGTTGGAGTCGTTTTGAGGAGCAGACGTTGTCTAGCAGACTGGAAAACGGCTAGGGAGCAGAGTATAATTCCTTCTGCGGTACCTAGAGAGGATGTCTGTGAGAAATTATGGCACCGACCACCGACTGATGTTGTTTCCTATTGCATAGATGCAAGCATATTTACAATTCTTGGAAAAACAGGAGGTAGTGCAGTACTTAGAGATTCACAGGGTGCTTTTATCTCGGCCCGGACAAATCTGATGGAAGGAATTATGGAAGTTAGGGAGACGGAAGCTTGGACGGTCTTACATGCACTCGAATGGACCATGGAGGCAGGTTACAATAAAATTCTATTTGAATCTGATTCCTTGACCACTGTTAAAGCTATTACTTCAGGAAGTTTGGATCAGTCTGAGTTTGGTGATATTATTGGGCAATGTCGCACACTTTTATCATCTCAAAACGGTTACACTATCCATTTCATTAGAACACAAGAAAACGATTTAGCTCATGCTTTTGCTAGAGCGACCTCTCAATTTGCTAGTCAGCGTTACTTTGATATTATCCCTAGTGGGTTTCCTCTTTCTGTGTTAAACTTTTGCCGGCTTTTGGCTCATTAATGATATTTAGCTTCAAAAAAAACTATATAAAATGTCTAATATGAACATATTTTAAATTAATCAATAAATGGATTATAAAAATAATTTAAATAACTAAATAATAATTAAAAATAATAATTTATTAAATGGAGTAAAACATTGTTCTTTCGATAATAATATTATATTAATAGGAATGACGTTAAAAAAATGTGTTTTTGTCAAAAATTAAATAACTACCAACAAATTTTTATTAAAAGCTCTAAAATGTTGTTGTTTCCATCCAAAAAGCTAAAAGAGGTTTTTATACAAACCTAACCAAATACTATATTTCTTGTGATTTGGAATAAAACGTTAAAAGTTGCTCTGAAAAGCTGAAACAAACACTCTTTTAATCAATGATGATTATTTTAATTATTTATTTGTTAATAAGGATAATTTCTAATTAAACTTTGTGGTTACAAGTTTTTACAGATCGGTATGTGTGGTTTTTTTTTACAAACCAAACTCTCTTGTTTGCGCTAGCAAAATCAAAACAAATGTCTTAACTCTATTAAAAAGCTGGCGTGATAGAGGGATTTTTTTTACAAACCATGGTGGTTTGCGCCGTTAGCAGGATCAATACAAATGTCTTGACTCTGTTAAAAGGCTGATGTGGCAGAAGGGTATTTTGAAAAAAAAAGATCCAAAACAAATATTCTTCTTCTTCTTCTTCTTGAGGGGAATTTTTGGGAGGAAAAAAAGACCTAAAATAAGTCTTTTCTGTTGGTCCCTTGTAAGGTTGCAAGTATAGTTCCAAGAGGGGGGGGGTTAGGAACTATTTAAACTTTTTCGCAATTAGGGCAGACTTCTTTTTCTAAAGAAAAAGGTTTGAACAGCGGCGCTGAGTAAACAGCAAGATGCTGGCTTAGTCAACAGGTGACTAGGTCAGTTTCTTAGCTTGAGTCAGGAGATAGCACTTAGAGTCTATTCCTGAGCTCAGACGTTCAACGCGCACAACTCAACTTGACCTCTTTACTTGGTCAGTTTTTGGTTATTTTAAGCAAGCAATATAAATAAGGAGTTAAAGGTAAGAAATACTTCACTCAGCAGATTTATCCAGGTTCGGCTTCTTCTAAGGCTACGTCCTGTCCCCGGAACACGTTCCGAGATTTCAAATCCTCTACTGAGCTCTTTAAAGGTAGAGCCTCAAACCTTTTACAATATCAGCAACTGAGTATGACAAGAGTACCTTCCTCTATACTTCTACTCAGTCCTAATCTCTCGCTGAGTACTAAAACCGAGTACTCAGCCTCTCCTTTCTATCTCTAGAAATGATAAGTGTTTTGTCCTATACAAAGATTTGCTAAGACACTTTAGACGATTTAACAATCACTCTAGACTTTTACATAGATATAAGAAATGTAGTGTAAGAATTTGCTTTACTTCTTTGCTTGCAGAACTTGTAGAAATTTGGTCAGCGTAACTGCTTGATCAAGTTCTTTGTAGAATGAAGCTTGTGATGGCACTATTTATAGAGACGTCTGGGCATCGGTCATTTCGAATTTCGAAATAACCGTTGGAGGGAAACGGCTATATGTCGTTGTCATCCTGACTTGCTCAGAGCTCTCGGCCAATCAGAATTGTGTATCTTCTGTCCTCGGTCAGCTCAGCAGATTGTCTCTCCTTTTATGGTAAAGTCAACTGGACAGCATACTGTGTCGTCTGAACTTTGCCCAAAAGGGAAATACTTTGTCTGGAAGTTTTGCTATGCCAGCTGATGTCTTGTACGCTTTGTCGAGACTACTCAGCAGCTTCATCTTGAAGTTGTTCCCGAAGGTCTTCTAGATCCTTCCGTTTGCTGAGTTGCGTTTTGTTCAAAACGGCAACGTCTTGACATATGCGGGCCGAGTGTACTGAGTTGTTTGACTTGGGCCTTGGCTTCCGTATTGGGCTTGGGCCTTTTAATCCTTATGTCTTATAACAGTTTTAACTCAACATTGAACAAACACATTAGTAGAATAAATCAAAGCATTTAAACTTAGTGTGTTTAGAATATGTATTTTAAATTACACTTAAACAATTTTGTCAAATCAAAATTATGTGGAAAGGTGTTTCAACAAACTCCCCCATTTTGATGTTGGCAAAACTATTCAGCAAGGAACTCAGTATGAGCTCCCCCATGATAGTTGACCTAGTATAATTTAGCAAACTCCCCCGTAAGGGTTGAGCTACTAACTTAGTTTTACTCAAAACATTTAAAGGTTTAAATGAGTAAGTCTAAGGTCAGTTTTCAGATATAGGTCAGCTATATCAACATATTCTATTTACTCAGTATTTAGCGAAAGGTTTAGTCATATAGAGTGCGCTGAGTAATTTGTTGTTCAATGAGTTCTTATCAGAATGTTTATAAACACATAGGTCAATGTCAAACATGTTATCAGCATATCATTTAGTTAATAAATGTTACAAGTATTAAACATAGCTGATTTAATTGAAGATACATACTGACTCAGTACTTAATAACATATATCATAACTCAGGATTTGAATAAGAGATGCAAATATGATATATAGATAGAAGTCAGTAATTACATAGCAACATATATATAGATAAGGCAACTAGATTACAACTGTATTAGCCTATACTGAGCTAGCCTATCTATTTCTTTTTCTTGTGTTACGATGACTGACTTCGCTCATGCTGAGCTCTTGCTGCATGTTCTTTCTCCCCCGTTTTGTCAACTTCAGGGAGCCTGAAAGCATCAGTTAATACAGCATGAGTCAGTTCTTGGGATAGCTCTTTAAGCAGCTTAGCGCTTTCATTTACGCCATAAAAAATGGCAACTCCATCAGCTGAGACCTCGTCGGGTACTTTGAGATCAGCAGCACTGAGCATATTGACGCTGAATGCTTGAGCTTTGCCTTGCCAGATAAGAGCTTCAGTAAGGCCAGCAAAGATTTGGTGGAAGGTTTTTAAGAGAGCTGTGTCGTAATACTGACGTTGGATGTTGTTATGACGAATGTGATTGAAGGTCTGTTGTGCAAGAGTCATCATCTCGTTCTGCTTCATTGCGTCAGTATCCATCTCTTGCTTATTTAGATTAAGCAATCGTACTGCCTCACCAATTTGCTCTACTGAGCACTGACTGTATGATACCATTTGCTCGTTGGTCTTAAGTTGCTCAGTATGAAGCTGAGCAAAGAGCATTTTAAGTTCAGAGGAAGTGGCATAGTCAGTGTGCATAGCTGACAACTTCTGGACTTGTTGATGGAGAGAGTTCCGATGTTGAACGGTTGTCAGCTGGATCTCTGCCAACTTAGCAATGGAATCCTGCTTAGCTTGCTGGGCTTGGAAAGATAGGACGACGTTCAGCAGATCCTTGAGTCCCTTAACTTCGTTAAGAAGCTGAGTGACCTGAGAGAGCTGGGTGGTCTCAAGAATTGAAGAGCCAGCAGCAGGAGAAGTGGAATGTTGAAGGTCTCTGATTAATGCTTGCACTGAGTCAATGATTTTTTTGCCGGACTCAGTGGCATTCAGATGGCTTTGCGAACCTTCAGGGACATCAGTATGACCGGAAGGAAGTGGAGTGAAGGGGGTAACCTGGTCAGTGACTGGAATAGAAGTCTCAATCTGCACTTGAGTTGAAGGAATAGTTGATTGATCGGCAGAGAGTTGAGTTTGAGAAGTTGCAATGCGAATACTATCTGTGCTGACGGCAGAGGTATGTGGAGTCAGCACCATGCTTGAGGAAGTAGCATGAACAGTAAGCAGCTCAACCTGACTGGTTGATGTTGCAGAGGCATTGGGGTCGGCATGTTCCTGTTGAGAAGAAACAGAGGCTTGTTTTTCTAAAGGCGCCGATGTAGTGGAAGTGGATTGGCGTTTGAAAAACTTAAGTTGGACGGTAGAAGGGTCCTTAGTTGTCTTTGAGATGACAAAGTCAGGAATAGTTGGTATGTGCACAGGAGGGTCACTGACTAGCTTCTCACTGGCCTTGACCAACTTTCGCCTTCTTCGAGGTGGAGTGTCAGTATGAGCAGGTTCTCCTGAGTGAGTGGGGGAAGATGCTTGTTGCTCAATGTGAGTCTGGTCAGCTGGCTCTTCAACTTGATCAACAGTGTGTTGGTCAAGTACTTGCTCAACTCCCGCAGCCAACTCAGTGTCGACATGCACATCTCCACCAGCTAACCCAGTGTTAGCATCCTCAGCTTCATGTTCGCTGGTAGTTTCCTCAGAATCCTCAGCATCATCCTGACCACTGGCTTCTTCTTCTTCTTCTTCCTCAGTACTATCTCCATCAAGTTCTTCCTCAACTTGAGAGATGAAGTGATCATCTAGTTGGACCTCAGGCTCCTCAGACTCAGCACCTGTACCTTGACACTGGGTGAAGTGAGAGTCACCCGGTACAATAAAGTAGGTCAGTATGGCTTCCAGAGGAGTCAAGGTTGAAGTTTTCTGCTTCTTCTGAGGTTGCTCGGCAGCTTCCTCAGTTCCAGGCTCACCTTGCATGCTTCTCTTCTCAGCTATCTTACCAGCTGACCTCTGCCTCTTTGCTGGAGACTCAACGTTTTGTGAAGGAGTCTCAGCAGTTTTCCTCTTGCGGGAAGCTGGGGCCTTAGTTCTTCGCCCTTTCTTTGGCTTAGCAGCTTCCTCAGCTTGGCCAGCAGCAGCAGCTTTGCCTTTCTTCAAAGGCTGTCCAAATTTCAGTGCCCTCAGCGAGGATGCTGTTATCTCAGTTCCTTTAAATTTCTCCTCACCTTCGAGGTCAATTTTATGGTCAATGAGGATTCTTGTTATTATTGACCCAAGCCTCATTGTACCAGTGCTGCGAAGAAACCCAGCAACGAGAAAGACAGGCATGTTGATGGGGGTGTACGTCAGCATGTGCCATATGAAGCACTGTTCAAAGTTTGTTGCTGATGTAGTGCAGTTTATCTTTGGGTAAATAAAATAACTCAGCAGGTAGTGAGCCATCTTCTGGTGCTGACCCATTGATGATGCTGAGACTTCTCCTGAGTAGCCATCAGGTTTGCAGAAGCTGTGTACATAATTAGTCTTGTCCTGATCTCCCGACTTTCTCAGCCTTGCTCCCTCAGTTTTCAGCTGGAGGAGATTTCCTATGTAGAGAGGGTTGATGAAGATGGTTTTGCCTCTTACCTCAGTGCATAGGTAGTCGGTGGAGTCATTTGCGACTTTGAGGTTGTGGTAGAATTCCCTCACTAGGTCAGGATAAGTTTCATCCCTAACCGAGAACAGCCCAGTCCATCCATTCTGGGAAATCCATTCGCAAAAAGGCTGTTCATTCTGTACGAAGTGTTCCGAAACCCATCTGGAGGGCTCAACCTTCCATTCTCGTACGTTCTCAAAAACTTTGGAGTAGGTTCGGACCTTCACAGTTTTTCCTTGACCAGAGTTTTGGCCAGTTTTTCCCTTACTCGGCGTAGGAGGATTTTGAGTAGGTTCATCGGAGTTAGCCTTTTGGTGGCCGGCACCGGAGACATTGAAAGATAACTTAGTCATTTTCAGGGATTGGGAAAGTTCAGAAGGATTGAGAGAGAAGGTTTCTTTGCCTTAGAATTTGATTAAGCGTAAAGAATAAAAGATGGGAAATTACCCATAATTTATAGACGGAATGAGCGGTGTGGATTTAATCAAATCCATGTGTCAGTTTTGCCTTGGGATTGTGTACCGACAAAAATCCTGGCATTTATGACACATACGGCGAATACGTCATCCTAGGGCTATACGCGTGCTTTTACATTTATGCTAACGGATCTAACACTCAGCATCTAGAATGTCAAGCGTTTGATATTCTGAGTGGTCAGTAATGCATTTACGGATGATTTTAAAGTTTAAGTTTAAACTAATTTACTCAGTGTGCAAGTTACTCAGTATTTGATGTTCAGTCAGTTTCGATGAGTTACTCAGCAAACAATCAATCATTCAGCATAGTAATTCACTCAGCATTCATATTCATTTAGTGCAGGAATTTACTGAAGAGGATTAAACATACCAATTGCTTCTCTCAGTATGCTGAACTGCTCACGGGCCAGTGGCTTCGTGAAGATATCCGCAAGCTGTTCGTCCGTTGGGACAAAGGTCAGCTTGATCTCCCCTTTGAGTACATGGTCTCTAATGAAGTGATGTCTGATGCTGACATGCTTCATTCTGCTGTGTTGAATTGGGTTCTTGGAAAGATCAATTGCACTTTTGTTGTCACATTTGACTTCAATTGTCTTCGTTTGAACACCATAGTCTTCAAGCTGTTGCTTAATCCATAGGACTTGAGCAACACAATGACCAGCAGCCATGTACTCAGCTTCAGTGGTAGACAAGGCTACTGACGCCTGCTTTTTGCTGAACCAGGATACAAGACAGCTTCCTAAGAAGTGGCATCCTCCAGAGGTGCTTTTACGTTCTAGCTTATCCCGTCCATAGTCAGCGTCAGTGTATCCGATGAGTGTAAAATCATGAGTATTTGGATACCACAGACCTGCGTTCACTGAGCTTTGCAAGTATCTAAGGATTCTTTTTACAGCAATGTAATGAGATTCCTTAGGGTTAGATTGATATCTAGCACAGTAGCATACTGAGAACTGAATGTCCAGTCTACTGGCTGTTAAGTAAAGTAGAGAGCCTATCATACCTCGATATAATTTGCTGTCTATTGACTTACCATTCTCGTCAGCGCAGAGGACAGTGTCAGTGCCCATAGGAGTGGATATTGGCTTGCAATTCTCCAAGTCATATTTCTTTAATATCTCCTTGTCATATTTGGCTTGACTGATGAAGATGCCATTCTTTCCTTGTTTAATTTGAAGACCGAGGAAGAAGTTGAGTTCTCCCATCATGGACATTTCAAACTCAGTCTGCATTTGTTTGCTAAACTCCTTGCACATTGATTCGTTAGTTGCACCAAATATTATATCATCAACATAAATTTGGGCCAGCAGGGTATCTTTACCCTTTCTCTTAATGAATAAGGTTGTATCAGCTTTGCCCCTGACGTAATTTCTAGTCAGCAGGAAACTGGTCAGCCTCTCATACCAAGCACGTGGTGCTTGCTTGAGGCCGTACAGAGCCTTTTTTAGTTTATAAACGTGGTTAGGGAATTTAGGGTCCTCAAAACCTGGAGGTTGATTAACATAAACCTCCTCGTTTATAACTCCATTAAGAAATGCACTTTTGACATCCATTTGGAATAATTTAAAGTTCATGTAAGATGCATATGCACATAGAATTCTAATTGCCTCTAGCCTTGCCACTGGGGCAAAGGTCTCACCGTAGTCAATACCTTCTTGCTGACTGTAGCCCTGAGCTACAAGCCTTGCTTTGTTCCTGACTACGTTTCCTTGTTCATCCATCTTGTTCCTGAAGACCCATCTTGTTCCGATGGTCTTTTGACTCTTTGGATGAGGTACTAGCTCCCATACATCGTTTCTTCTGAATTGATCGAGCTCCTCTTGCATTGCGTTCATCCAGAATTCATCGTACTCAGCTTCAGCGAAATTCTTCGGTTCTTGTACTGAGACGAAGGCAACATTGCTGAGGTACTTCCTGAGTTGATTCCTCGTCATCAGGGTATTCCCAGCAGAATCAAGGATTGCACTCTCTGAGTGCCCTCTTGGGATCCTTATCTCTTTAGGTAGATTTATGTCTTGTGCTGTTTCTGTTTCAACAATCTCTGCAGAAGTAGATGGGTCAGTAAAAGTAATCTTAGGTTCACTCTTACTCTTGGTCAGCCTTTTCGTGAATGACTCAGTAGCTGGTTCTTGGTCAGCGGTGGTTACTGAGTGAGGATCATCTTCAGTCAGCGGCTGGTATCTACCTGTAGGGTCAGTTTCGTCGAACTCTACATGTACTGACTCTTCTAAAATTTGAGTTCGATTATTAAAAACTCTGTATGCTTTGCTGTTTGTTGAGTAGCCCAAAAAGATAGCCTCATCAGCTTTTGAATCAAACTTTGCTAAGCTATCTTTGGTATTTAAAATAAAACATCTACAGCCAAAGGCACGAAAGTATCCAATATTGGGCTTTCGTCCTTTCCAAAGTTCATAGGGGGTTTTCTTTAATATAGGTCTAACTAGAGCCCTATTAAGAATATAGCATGCTGTGTTAACAGCCTCTCCCCAAAAATACTTTTGAAGCCTATGCTCATCCAACATTGTCCTGGCTATTTCAACCAGAGTTCTGTTCTTCCTTTCTACAACCCCATTTTGCTGAGGTGTTCTAGGAGCAGAAAAATTGTGGTCAATGCCGCTGGCTTCACAGAATTCAACAAACTTTTGGTTTTTGAATTCTCCACCGTTATCACTACGGATGTGAGCTAATTTTAGGTCTTTTTCATTTTCAATTTTTCTAACCAAATTTGTAAATGTCTCAAAGGTCTCATCCTTGCTGGTCAGCAGGATAACCCACGTATACCGAGAGAAGTCATCTACAATGACCAAGGAAAATCTTCTTCCACCCAGACTCAGCGGCTGGACTGGACCGAAGAGATCCAAGTGTAGTAACTCTAACGGACGTTTAGTTGAGACGATATTTTTGCTATGAAAAGATTGTTTGGTTTGTTTTCCAGTTTGGCAAGCGTGGCATAATTGATCTTTTTGAAATTTAAGTTCAGGCAGTCCCTCAACCAATTGCTTTCTTGCTAGTTTGGCCAGGAGGTCCATGCTTACATGACCAAGTCTCCTGTGCCATAGCCAGGAATTTTCTTCCTTTGATACTAAGCACACAGTTTTTGAAAACTTTTTCTCTAAGTCTAGCATAAAGACATTATCTATCCGAGGGACAGTTAAAATTAACTCATTTGTTTTACCCTCGTATATTTTACATCCAGTAGCATCAAATATAACTTTTCTCCCATTATCACATAGCTGAGCTACGCTGAGTAAGTTATATTTGAGTCCGCTGACTAGGGAGACAGATTCAATAGTAGGATTACCTCCGATGGTTCCTGACCCTACTATCTTACCCTTCTTGTTGTCTCCAAAACTTACGCTTCCTCCTCGTTTACGCTCAAACGTGATGAACTGAGTTTCATCACCCGTCATATGCCTTGAGCATGCGCTGTCAATATACCACATCTTTGACTTCTCGGCACATCTCAGGCTTACCTGCATTGTAACTAGTTACTTTTAGGTACCCAATTCTTTTTGGGTCCTGGCTTGTTAGGCGCAACAGGTATATCATCATATTTTATTTTATGGCGACATACATGGACAGTATGGCCATTCTTTCCACAGAAGTCACAGCTGACCTTCTGTTTAGGATTTTTTACTGACTTGTCAGCACCCCAATGCTGAGCGTGCCAGCACACCTTAGTGGTGTGTCCTAACTTCCCACAAAAGTCACACTGGACTTTTCGCTGGGGTTTCCATCTCTGCTGAGTACCTTGGTACTGAGTTCTCAGAGGAATGTTATTTTTATTAGGAACCTTTAGTTGGTTCTGGATGGTTGTGACGTCCTTCCTCAGTTTCTTTGAAACTGACTGGACTTCAGAGACAGACTCATGTATGATTTTCATATTATCATGCAGAGTTGAATTGTCCTGAAGAAGGAATCTGAGGTCACTCAGTTTGACCTCTTCCACTTCATCACAGCGCCTGCTGAGTGCTCTAATTTTCTTATTACACTTCTTGACAAGTGTATAGAGATCACTCAGGGCATTAACCATATCATTTCTGAGCTGGGGAAGAGAAATTACCTCATTTGATTGCTCCTCGTCTTCTGATAGGTCAGCATGCTCAGAGACGCATGGCTCAGCAAGTTCGTCAGCCATGAAGCATATCTTCGCTGACTCGGTGGCCTCAGTTTCTGTAGATGAAGACTCATCGCTGTCGCTCCAAGTAGCCACCATTGCTTTCTTCCCACTTTTCTTGTCTTTCCTCAGCGTGGGGCAGTTTGACTTAATATGGCCAGTTTGATGGCACTCAAAGCATGTAATGGGCTTTGAGCTGTCCTTTCTGTATTTGCTGTCACTTGAGTCAGCCTTATACTTATCAAACTTTCTGTAAGGCTTTTTAGAGTATTTGTCACTCTTCTTGAATAGCCTTTTCATCTTCCTTGTGAACATAGCCATCTCCTCATCGTCAGTTGAACTCCCGTCAGTGGAGTCAGCTTTCATGACAAGTGACTTCTGCTTCTTGTCTTCAGATTTTTCCTTCACCTCAAAGTTTTTCATGGATATCTCATGGGTCAGCAATGAACCGATGAGTTCGTCATATTTGTAGGTGGTTAAATCCTGAGCTTCCTCAACTGTTGTCTTCTTTGCTTGCCAGTCTTTAGGAAGACTCCTGAGAATCTTTTTGACTTGTTCTTCCTCAGTGAAGATTTTCCCAAGTCTCTTGAGCTCATTAATGATATTGGTAAACCTTGCATTCATGTCTGAAATGCCCTCATCATTGTTCATCTCGAACAGCTCGTACAGTCTCATCTGCTGATTCACCTTGGATTCTTTTACTTTATTTGTTCCCTCGTAGGTGACTTCCAGCTTTCTCCAGATCTCTTGTGCTGACTCACAACCTGAGATTTTATTATATTCTGCAGCATCGAGCGCACAGTGAAGCATATTGATAGCTGAAGCATGGTTTTGGAGCTTCTTAAGATCATCCTCTGTCCATTTGGCCTCAGCTTTTACAACTGTTTGGCCAGCCACAACCTCGACAGGTACAAATGGGCCTTGGACTATATATAGCCAGGCACTCATGTTTGTGGCCTGAATGAAGTTTTTCATCCTATTCTTCCAGAAGGTATAGTTTGACCCGAAGAATAGGGGAGGCCTAGTAATGGACAGCCCCTCAGGCAGTATTTGAGTTGTTTGGTTTCCAGGGAGAAACCGAGTGCTGTTTTCGCCCATGGTAGGGATCAGCTCAAGGTTGTTAGACCTTTTAGAGTGAGCTTTTAGAGCTCTGATACCACTTGTTGGTCCCTTGTAAGGTTGCAAGTATAGTTCCAAGGGGGGGGAGGTTAGGAACTATTTAAACTTTTTCGCAATTAGGGCAGACTTCTTTTTCTAAAGAAAAAGGTTTGAACATCGGCGCTGAGTAAATAGCAAGATGCTGGCTTAGTCAACAGGTGACTAGGTCAGTTTCTTAGCTTGAGTCAGGAGATAGCACTTAGAGTCTATTCCTGAGCTCAGACGTTCAACGCGCACAACTCAACTTGACCTCTTTACTTGGTCAGTTTTTGGTTATTTTAAGCAAGCAATATAAATAAGGAGTTAAAGGTAAGAAATACTTCACTCAGCAGATTTATCCAGGTTCGACTTCTTCTAAGCCTACGTCCTGTCCCCGGAACACGTTCCGAGATTTCAAATCCTCTACTGAGCTCTTTAAAGGTAGAGCCTCAAACCTTTTACAATATCAGCAACTGAGTATGACAAGAGTACCTTCCTCTATACTTCTACTCAATCCTAATCTCTCGCTGAGTACTAAAACCGAGTACTCAGCCTCTCCTTTCTATCTCTAGAAATGATAAGTGTTTTGTCCTATACAAAGATTTGCTAAGACACTTTAGACGATTTAACAATCACTCTAGACTTTTACACAGATATAAGAAATGTAGTGTAAGAATTTGCTTTGCTTCTTTGCTTGCAGAACTTGTAGAAATTTGGTCAGCGTAACTGCTTGATCAAGTTCTTTGTAGAATGAAGCTTGTGATGGCACTATTTATAGAGACGTCTGGGCATCGGTCATTTCGAATTTCGAAATAACCGTTGGAGGGAAACGGCTATATGTCGTTGTCATCCTGACTTGCTCAGAGCTCTCAGCCAATCAGAATTGTGTATCTTCTGTCCTCGGTCAGCTCAGCAGACTGTCTCTCCTTTTATGGTAAAGTCAACTGGACAGCATACTGTGTCGTCTGAACTTTGCCCAAAAGGGAAATACTTTGTCTGGAAGTTTTGCTATGCCAGCTGCTGTCTTGTACGCTTTGTCGAGACTACTCAGCAGCTTCATCTTGAAGTTGTTCCCGAAGGTCTTCTAGATCCTTCCGTTTGCTGAGTTGCGTTTTGTTCAAAACGGCAATGCGGGCCGAGTGTACTGAGTTGTTTGACTTGGGTCTTGGCTTCCGTATTGGGCTTGGGCCTTTTAATCCTTATGTCTTATAACGGTTTTAACTCAACATTGAACAAACACATTAGTAGAATAAATCAAAGCATTTAAACTTAGTGTGTTTAGAATATGTATTTTAAATTATACTTAAACAATTTTGTCAAATCAAAATTATGTGGAAAGGTGTTTCAACATTTTCTTCTTTTTTTTTATTAAATTCTGAAATTTCAAACGTTCTCAATGTCTCAAATTTTCAAATGTTGAGAACGTCTAAAATTCAAGACGTTTTCTAGAACTAAAAATAATAATAATAATAATGAAAGAGAAGTCAAAAGATAATTTTTTTCTCGAAATTACTCATGCCCTTTAACAGAGTTAAGGCATTTGTCTTGATTGTCCCCCTGTTCTGATATGTGGAGTTGTGATTGTACCATCTTCTAGCTTTTCCTGAGTAAAGTGGCAGTCAATTTCTATGTGTTTTGTTCTTTTATTGAATATAGGATGGTTGGCAATATAGATAGCTGCTTCATTGTCACCATAACTTCATAGGTTTAGTCTGAGCAAACCCAATCTCACCAAGAAGATGTCGTAGCCATACAAGTTCACACGTAGTTTGTGCCATATCCCTATACTCAGATTCAGCACTGGATCTGGATATCACACTCTGCTTTTTACTTAGAGTGATAATGACACAGGTTAGCTAGAAATTAGATTCCGATGCCAGAAAGGTAAGGTGGAGCCGAAGAGGACAAGCCACGCGCTGCCACGAGTTGGCACCTGAGGACTGTCAAATCAATACTAAATTGATAACTATTATTATATGCAAACTCCATTAAAGGCAAGTGTACATCCTAACTACTTTGAAAATTCAAAATGCTAGCTCTCAGCATGTCTTCCAAAGTTTGAATGGTATGTTCACTTTGACCGTCACTCTGTGGATGGAAAGTTGTACTGAAATTCAATCTTGTTCCTAATGCATCCTGGAAACTAGGCCAAAACCTTGATGCAAATCGAGGATCCATGTCAAAAACAATAGAAACCGGTACATCATGAAGTCTAATGATCTCCTTGATATACAACTGTGCTAGCTTCTCTAAAGAAAAAGTCACTTTCACCAGGAGAAAGTGGGATGATTTTGTTAATCTATCCATAATTACCCATATAGAATCATTACCATGTTGTGTACGACGTAATCCACTAACAAAATCCATTGTAATATGTTCCCACTTCCAGTCAGGAATAGGAAGCGGTTGTAAAGTACCAGCAGGTCGTTGATGTTCTGCTTTGACTTGTTGGTAACTTAAACACCTACCCACATATTCAACTATCTCCTTTCTCATTCATTTCCACCAGATTTCTGTACATTTTAGTACTCCCAGGGTGCATTGCATATGACGAATCATGAGCTTCTTGATATCGTTAACATTTGGAACACACATTCTATCTCCGAACATTAACATGCCATCTTCTGTTACTTTATATTCAATCTTCTTCCCCTCTATAACGTCTTTTCTTATTTGTTCTAAAAATTCATCTTGATTTTGAGCTTCTTTAATTCTGTCTCGAAGAATCGGTCTCACCTTCAACATTGCATATAATACTGCCTCATCTCCACAAACTAGTTCAACATTCAAAGCTCTCATATGAAGCAATAAAGGCATTCTCACCGATCTTATATAACTCAAATTTCCAACATTTTTGTGACTCAAAGCATCAGCTACGACATTCACTCTACCAGGATGATATTCAACAGTCAGATCATCACTATGCCATTTTCCCTTTCACATGACACAAGATACATGACAGACATTTGTTTTCGTGTCGTCTGAATATTTTTGTCACAATATTTTAACTGTATGTCATCTGAAGGCGAAATAAAAAATGCGCTCGATTCTCAGATGACATTACGATTACAGAATCCTGTCATCCAAAGAAAATGCGCGTTTTCGTTAAATTTGATGCGCTCAACAGATGACACCTCTAATAAATAAATGTCATTGTATGCCGAAAACAAAAAGGCGGAAAATGAAATTTCAGTTACGCGGCCATACCAAATTTTAGGCGCTCTATTGTTTGACTGAAATTTTAGCTGATATATAAACCCTCTCTCTAATCCCAAACCCCAGTTTAGGTTATGCAAGAGCTTCATCCCTCTCTATCTTCATGGTTGATTTGGACATGCAATCACTGGGTGAGCTCGAAACACGGTACTGGTAAGCCATATTTTCTTCGTTCCTAGATGTATTAGAGCATCATTGTTTCTTACTCTATCTTTTCCTCATCCGATTTACTTTTGTGTATGTCGATTTCAGCAGCTGGAATAAGGATCTTGTGATTTTCAGACCTATCGTTGAAAGGTTTAGATCTCTCGCTTAGCTACACTGATTTTATTGTATTCAGATTCACTGCTAAAAAGCTTGGGTCTTTATCTTTTTTAACCTAGGGCAATATAGTGCCTGATGCTGAAGATGGTATGAACTCATCTGATTCCTTTTTATTTGAACATAATATTTGCAGGGATAGTAAGAATGCTTCAGTACATGGGAAGGCTTACTGAAGAGATTGTCAATCAGTTCATGCCTTTAGCATATGGGAAGATTTCTTTAACTTAATGAATATATATTAATGTTATGTTGGTTTGAACTGATTGGTCATTCCTTTAGAAGTGATTGAGTATATTTGATGTACTGTTTAGGAACCTAGAACTCATTGATTTAGGAAACTACCATGATTTATTATATATATTGTTATGTGGGTTTGAACTGAACGATTACATATATGTATGATGTTGTGGGTGATGATGAAATGATTGGTATGAACTTATTGGTTAGATATAACTGTTTAGGAAGCTGGGACTCATAGAGTTTATATATGAATGATCATTAAGCATATGGCTGATTAGGCATACTATAAAGCTTTGAATGTTCATTGTGATTGGCAATACTCTTACACCTATGAGTTATACTTCTAGAAGTGATTGAGTATGTGTATGAAATATGTTTATGTTTGATGTTTTGTTGATGTTTATGTTTGATGTTCTGTATGAGTATGTGTACGATTGTTCATTTGGGCATGTAGCTTATTAGTTACATGTATGATGTTATGATTGGCCATACTCGTATGCTATGAATGTTCATTGAGTGAAATAATGTTTATGCCTACAACATATGGTTTCTGAAGCATAGTCATATTATACACTTCATCACCATACTCCTTTTTATTTGAACATGGCCTATGATGATAAGTAAGGAATAAGTTGTCTTGAATAAGTAAGGAATAGACATGCATGAATAAGTTGTCTACTTGTTATAGCATTTTCACTTAAATATACATATGTCTACTTGAATAAGTTGTCTACTTGTTATAGCATGTTAGACATACTCTTAAAGCTGAAAATGTTATGAACTCAACTTACTCATTTTTATTTGAACATGAGTTATGCTGATAATTAAGGATTCTGAATGCAATTCGTTTACAATATACCTTAATCATGCATCAAGTATTAGAGGAACATTGTAAAAGGGTCATTGAGCATGTATTAAAGGGTAAATTTAGGCTAATTCCATGTACTGATATGGCTTGCAAATGATAAGATATATTTTGATTAGATAGAATATACATATACATACGAACTGAATAACAAGCTCTACGTAAAGGGTTATGTATGTGCATTGGCCATACTCTTACTATGTTCCTTTCCACTCGGTCTGATATCGTAACAACAACATTAAACATGGTGATAGGTTTATGATGCATTCAGCACAAACAGAGTCCCTTGTGGTGTCAGCATCATAAACCTCATTACCAAGTTCAGAGTACAATGAGTACATCCCAAGTGGAAGAAGCATTGTAAAAGGGTCAGTTTAGTCTACTTGCACATACATACGAACTGAATAGCAAAGCTCTACGTTATATTACAAAAGGGGGGATGAGTGTTGCCTTTCGGTTGTAATTGACGGTCCCAAGCTCCTTAGCTGTTTTGACTAGTGAAAGGAAATTTGGAATTGGAATGAGAACCACATTTGGAGCTCACATTGCCTTTTGATTCTCATTTCACTTAGTCAAGACAGCTTAGGAGATTTGAACACCCTCATATTTAGCACAAACAGAGTCCCTTGTGGTGACAACATCATAACCCTCATTGCCTTTCGGTTGTAATTGACGGTCCAAAGCTCCTTAGCTGTTTTGACTAGTGAAAGGAAATTTGGAATTGGAATGAGAACCACATTTGGAGCTCACATTGCCTTTCGATTCTCCTTTCACTTAGCCAAGACAGCTTAGGAGATTTGAACACCCTCATATTCAGCACAAACAGAGTCCCTTGTGGTGACAGCATCGTAACCCTCATTACCAAGTTTAGAGTACAACGAGTACAACCCAAGTGGAAGGAGCATTATAAAAGGTGATGGAATTTAAGGCTAACGTATGGCAGTGGAAATATAAAAATATTAACCTTTTTCCATTAACCCAAGATCCGTTAATCGTTATTTCATATAAAGAGGGATAGAAGGAAATACCTTTTGATGAACTATCTACCGTTGCAAGTGAAGTGCCCTCAACTCTTCCTCTGAGTTCACGAGCACAAAACAAACACAACCCAAAATCAAGTTAGATATCAACCGTATAAAAGCAATCAAGAATAGATTGCCTCTAATCAATCAACACAAGATCAAGGAATAAAAGAAAGAGATGAAAATCAATTGAACGGAAGGAAGCGGTAGACAATCTCATCCTCAAACTTGTGGGTCAAAATTCTCTCTGTCTCTCTGGCTAGGGTTGGCCGAAATTTACATAGGAGGGGGGTATAAATACTCTCTTGTATCTAAACCCTAGTTAGATAGAATTAGGTTACTGAATAAGAATTTAGTTCGGAATATAATTCTTATTTATTATCTATTAATATATCTAAATATAAAGATAATAATAATAACCTTATAGGATAATAATAGGAGTAATTTTAATCTCATTAAACCTCCTAACTTATTTATCCTTTTATTAATTTAATTCACAATCATAATCTAATTAGAATTGTTAAAATCAAATTAAATTATTTATGTATTTTCATACATAAAATCGCCCCCCTCTCTCTACTGGGCCTTAGTGGACTCAGTTGGGCTTCCATCAATTAATTAACATATGTTTCTCTTTTGGGCTCCAAGTCTTATGTGTGACCCATTAGGTTCTTATTGCTTCTAGCCGTATGCAACTATTAAATTAATTTTCACAGAATTATATTTAATCTTTGCATAACGGAATGAGTACACGAAATGTGATTAGCAAATCCGAAACATTCCCCCAGAGCTATAAGAAGACAGGTTGATTCTGTCGTTGACCTTTCCGTATTAGTTACAGTATAATTCGATCCTTTATCAACTACATCCTTGATCTGAATCTTATGACTATGGATAATGTCAAGTCACATATAGCGAGACGTTCGTTTTACTTGTACAAGCCGAGTCAACTCCAATTAGATAGGTTAAGTGAAATCTGTATTTCAAGTCTTAAGCTATCACCTTGCAAGGATTTAGAGTCGAGTCTTCCACAAGCGATCCTTGGACGTATCTCCCATTTATCAGGAGTGACAAATGCTCAATCCAATGTATAATTATCCTGCAATTACTTCCTGTGATACCCAACGTCTGCCGTTCACACCCCAGAGTCATCTTTGTTATGGATCGTGTTACAACAGGATCAAAGCATCACATTCCGTAATCCAGAATCACTAATTAACATTCCTTTGAGTCTGAGGATTACTTATACCTATTAATACCAATGAGATGAACAGGTGACAAGGATGAATCTATCCATCCTGTTATCTCAAGTCGGGTCCCCAATCCTAATGAACTCTTTTTCATTGGATCCACGTAACTGTCCAGATATCTGTATATATGAAGCTTGTGAGATCAACTTTCTGCCTCGACAGAAGACATTATTACATGCAAGTCTCAGCAGTGATATGTCAATCCTAAACATATTACTTAACTTGGGGGTGGTTTTAAGTTTATTAGTTTATTATAAAGTTTCGTCTCACTTCATGCTTGTATGAACACTTTATAATCACTTTAAACAAACTTATGGATTTCCTTTTATTAGACTTTATTTAGTTCTTAAAAGGAATTGTCTTTATATAGTTATGAAACCATATCTCATTAAAATAAATGATATAAAGAACACTTCATTTACATTAAGTTTGTATCCTAGAACAATTGTCTATAGGACACTAAACCCCAACATACTCCCACTTGGACTAAAGCCAATTGTTTCTACAACTTATCCCAGTAGAACTAAGATGACGATTATGTACTTTCTGGGTTAAGGGCTGTTAGGCATGAAATTGACTTAGTTTAACATAATATTTATATGTGAATTTGGGTGTTTTTGCATTATATTGCAAGATAAAGGACTGATTAATGTTTTTTTATAGGTAAGCATTGATAAAAGCCAAACTCGCTAGAAACAGCTTGTTTCGCTACTGCCAAGAAGGAGTGGAGCCTTTATTTGATCCAGCGGTTAAACGCCGGATACTCAATGACGGACAGTGACAGATCATAGGTGGCAGAGGCTGAGGCAGCAGGTGATAAAGTGTTCAGGTGGCATTTCCCAAAAGCAACAAGAGACAAGAAGTTTCGACCCTTGAGTGTTCAAGGGTCAAAAAGATCAATGATTATTTTACTTTGTTTTAGTTTTAGTAAAGTGTTGACTTATTTTTCTCTGTAATATTTTGAAGGGTACTTTCGGGTACCAGTTGTGGCCCTATCTTTCTCCTTTAAATAGATGTAGCAAAGGAAAGATAGGGAAGAAGGTTGATAATCGGATATTTTACTTTTTAGAATAGTTAAAGCTTTAGAATAGAGCTCCAATGGAGTTTCTCGTTGTATCAAGAACTTCTGATTGCTCACTGCTCGATATGAGTGAGTAATCCATTTTGAATGGGCAAGGCTAGTCCAGGCCAGTAATGTAAGTCTTATATCGTTTTCAATGAATGTGTAGTATTTTGCCAATGTTATGATTAAAGAGGGTTTAACTTCTGTGCTTCGGCATTTATGCATGTGATAGATGAATGTTAGGACACTGCTTGCATCTTCATTGATATCTCTATTAATCTCGCAACCTCGAAGCAGACCTGTTAGATGGTTGTGTCGAAGGTTTTCTTAAATAGAAATGCAGCTTCGATCTTAATGCAAGAAAGAACGTATCTTTAGGACGCTAAAGGTTCTAGTAAATCTCAGGAACTTAAGAACACACGAAAGTTGACTTAAGCGGGCATTAAAGCTGATACTTTGGCTTCATTGGCATCATCACTAATTCGTTGGAATGTTGTAAGACTTAGCACAACCTGTTCGGCAGTGCCTAGCCTGTTCTATCCTTTAAACTGTCTTCTATTTGTCATATCTTTCATAACTTTAGCACACTGTTGTCTTAACTATCACACTCAAACAATCAATCCTACTAAGAAGATACCTTTATGCACACACTCTATTCAGCAACGATTTTCTCATATCATTTTGATCTCAATCCCTGTGGATACGATACTTGACTTATCACTTTATTACTTGTATCTAGTACACTTGCTAGAGTCACATCATAGGACAACAAGTTTTTGGCGCCGTTGCCGGGGATTGAAAGCAACAAAATATATCTGAAATTTCTGTGAAACAGGGTGTTTTTAATCTGTTTGCTAAGGCGTGCAGGAAAAAGAAAGTCTTTACCAGTTTATGCGCAGAGCTGGACCTCCTATTTTTCCTATCGATCTCGAATTAGAGAGGACGTGTAGACGAAACAGAGCGGGAGCTCGACGTGCACGACAAAGAGAACGACAAAGAGAGAGAAGAATAGCTGGAAGGGTACCACCCGAACAACCAATTCCATCAAACCAAGAAGAAGAAGGAGAGAATAACAACCCTCATGTTATGCGAATCAGAGATTATTCGAGGCCAACCACAGAGGGACATTCATCATGTATCGTGTTACCCAACGAGGGGAACAACATGTTCGAGGTGAAGGGGTCCATGATACAAATGATCCAGGCCTCAGTACAATTTAATGGGTTCCAATATGAAGATCCAAATGGGCATATTCAAGAATTCATCACGCTGTGCAACACATTCAGGTCAATGATAAGTGCATAATTCAACAATAAATAATCCCGCTTTTGTGCTTTATAATTGTCATGTTTTGTCATTTTTGCGGGTTTTATTGTTTGTTTTTGGTATTTTCATCTCTACAGGCCAATGATGACTAAAAGGAGATAAATTGGGCTTAATTTGGGCCGAACTGATGTCGGGTCGTGATCTAGAGCTGATTGGGCAGATATGGGTCTGAATCAGAGTTAGTCTTGCACAAGACTAAGGCAGTTACGGGCTGACAGTTTCCCACTTCAAATAGGATTGCTTTCTTGATCCGGATTGGATGATTTGAGAACAAGATTTTCAGCTTAAGCACGAATTTGTAGGAGACAACTGAGGAGGCAATTAATTTCAAATTTGAAGAAGGATTCTAGAGCTAATTTGAAGGGATTTTAATTCCTTATTTTGAGGAGCCGTAATAGACTTAAGAACGACAGATTTTCCAAGCCCTGATCATCAGTTTTTTACATTTCATTATTATTCCAGCAGAATTACACACACTTTTGATGGCTATTGATAGCTAACTTTTTAATTTCGGTTAAGGGATAGTTCAAGGGATTCTTCTCCGTTATCGTGAGATCGTTGTATTTCACTCTTCTCATTTATTAAGTCGTTTATTTGTTCATTGTGTTCAGAGTATTATTCTCAATTGATTATTTGTTCCATGAATGGTTACTGCAGGATCGTTTATTAGATTGAATAATCATAAGGCTGATTCGGTTTATTAGAGTTTCACCTAGGACAACCGAACTAAGTAGCTACTGACTATTTGAACCAAGCTGGGTTCGTGTTTGGAAAAACGGATCCAAGTCTGACAAACCAGAATTCATATTCCACGTGACATTAACACGAATCAAGTTAGGCTTATCTAAGTCGAATGAACAGATAAGTTAGTTTACAATCGCCGACGCTGAGAGACGATTAACTAAGATCAGGTTCTTCTGTTTCTTAAAGCTGTCAGTAAATTAAATCCTAGGCGCTGAGATAGGACTGTTTATTGATTAGGAACAAGTTATTTGCAGTGCTTAATTAGTTCATTATTAAGGAAGAACGCTCAAATTGACCCGGCAAAAACATGAGAACATAACCTTGTCTGTCAATGATCGTTAACGAATGAATTATCCCGCGATTCCCCTTAACCGAACTCGCCCAAATATTATTCACAAACCATTATAGATTCCTGTTTTGCTTTATTTGATCTTTTACTTGCTATCTTTAATTTAATAAACTCAACAATTTGAAACCCCCATTTAATTATTTTGTTAGGTCATTAGAAGTTTTAAATCAATATTATTCCCTTGGGTTCGACCTTTACTTGCTCTATTACAAATTATTCGTTTAGGGAAAGTTGGGATTATTTTTGGTGGAATCGGTACCCATCAAATTTTGGCGCTGTTGCCGGGGAGTAATCTAATTCGATTTATTTCTTTTATGACCAGGTCCAATAATTCAGAACAGCTTCTCTTTGAATCAGAAATAGAATTACTGGCTCGGAGGTTTCGCAAGGAAGTAAAGTTACAGAAATTACAAAGCGGTGAAACTTCGAGTTCTAGTGACGAAGAAGAAATATCCAGCGAAGAAAGTGAACAATCAGAAGAGGAAACAATGGCAGACAGAACTCTAAGACAACTTCAGGCGCAAGAGGTCAATAATCAGCCCCTATGCATCACATATCCCAACTTAGATGTGTCGTTTGAGCTGAAATTCGGGTTGATTCATTTGTTGCCCAAGTTTCACGGCATGGAGAGTGAAAGTCCTCATAAGCATCTTAAGCAATTCCATGTGGTGTGCTCCAGCATGAGACCGCAAGGAGTAATGGAAGAACAAGTGAAGTTGAGAGCGTTCCCATTCTCACTAGAAGATGCAGCCAAGGATTGGCTTTTAAATTTGCCATCAGGAACAATCACTACATGGAACCAGATGGTACAATCGTTCCTGGACAAATATTTTCCAGCCTCCCGAGCGGCATTAATTCGGAGAGAAATCAGTGGAATCAAGCAAAAAGATGTGGAGTCACTTCATGAGTATTGGGAGAGGTTCAAGAAGCTATGTGAAAATTGCCCTCAACACGGGATAGCTGAAAATTCCCTAATCCAGTATTTCTATGAAGGGATGCTTTGCATGGAAAGAAAAATGGTGGACGCGGCGAGTGGGGGATGTTTCCTCGACAAAACGCCAACCACAGCTAAGGAATTGATCAGGGTAATTGCAGCAACTTCTCAACAGTTTGGGAAATCTCAGGAAGGTCCCAAGAGGGCGTTGATAGGGGTCAAAAACCCCTATCTTTGGGTACGGTTTTAGGACGGGTTTTAGAGTTATTTGGTTAATAAGCGAGCAATTCTCGCATTTAAATGCTTTTGTGTGAGTTAGTTAGGAATAGGAAACGTTCTATTTACTTTTCGTCGTTTAGGCTCGTTTTATGATCAATTTAGGCAAATACGGCCGAAATAGCATGCATAGTAGAATTCCGTTATCTTTTGAAGCTAATTGGTCCGTCAAAAGTCGCACCAAACGAAGCGTTTGCTCAAAATAGGCGATTGACAGATCAATTTGGCTCTTGGACTAATGTTTTCTGGAGTTTTTATGCGTGTGCAGGTGTAAGTTCGGACGAAAAAGGGCATAGAAGTCACTCGGCATGAATCGAGCACGCTTCGGGCGAAAACGCTCGGCGAGCAGGGCCCCACGGGCCATTTCTGCTCACCGAGCAGGCCACCAGGGGCCTGCTCGGCGAGCAGAAACGGCCCGTGGGGCCCTGCTCGCCGAGCGTTGCTCGCCGAGCAGGCCACCAGGCGCCTGCTCGGTGCGAGCAGCCCTGCACGCCGAGCAGCCCTGCGGGAATTGGTCAAAAAGACCAATTCTGCCCCCACGAAGCCACGTTCGGCCCCACGTCTTCCTACACCAATAAGGACACGAAAATAGGTCAAAACGAGGCCCGAGACGCGTCTATAAATAGGATTTTTCCATTGTAAATTAGATATCTTTTTCCTTTGTAATTTTCTTAGCTTTTCACCTTGAGAAATCCTCTCCACCTCCTCCATATCCTTCAAACCTCCATTGAAGACCTCCGAAGCTCCATTCACCGAGGATTTCTCAAGCTTCATCCTTAAATCCTAGAAAGACGCCTGCATTGGTAGACAGGTTCCCTGAAAGGGATTTTTCTTCTTTTACATTCTGTCTAGCCTCTGATACATACTATGAATTCTAGGTTTATTGTAACTTCGTGACAATGTTTCCATCTTTGATATATACTATAGTTCTTGTTTATTCAATTGTTTTGATGTTTTAATCTTTGTCTTACGCTTTGTCTGATTGGTTTAACTCATTCGATAATCCCAAAATTAGGTTGGCACATATTACGAGCTGAATCTGACCTAGTCAGTGCCTATAGGATTGACGACCCTATAGAAGATTAATCCCAAATTACTGAGCCTTAGAGCTAGTTTCGGCCTTACAAGGGAATCACGAACTAGGGACTTTAGGAGGATAGGTCGGGTTAATCGCCTTGGACACAAGTGACTTAGGTTTCAATTCAATTGTTTAGACATTCTATTTTCATTATCATCGTATCCCTTCATGTTCCTTCGGTTAATTACATTGGTAAAAGATCACTTAGGAGTAGTTTAACTTAATTAGGGGTAGAGTAACTTAGTTAGAATCAGATAACTTAGCTAGGAATAGCGTAATTCAACCTAGGAGTAGATTAATTTAATCAAACAAACTCAAAACCCCCTAAGCCTAGATAACATCCGAGATCGAGTAGCTCGGTACTTGCAGAAATAAATCCTGTGGACGATAACCTGGACTTAAACCAGAAATTTATTACTTGATAACGACGGGGTACACTTATCCCTTAGTGAGTCCTCATCTAACCTTAGGTGGGGACGCATCAAGTTTTTGGCGCCGTTGCCGGGGATTTATTTCTTCTGCAATATCGAACCAAAGGTTGATTTGTTAGTTTAGGCATTGATTGTGAATATCTTTGTTTATATCGTTTATACTTGTTGATATATGATTTCTTTATACTTTTCTATACTTGTTCATATCTGTATACTGTTACTTATCAACTTTTGTGCTAGAACTTCACTTTTTCTCAGCATTCTCTGATCAATGAATTGGCAAGAAAAAATCGAGTGGCAAGCTCAAAAGTTTACTATCCCATCAAGACAATACATTCATACCCTGGAGAATGAGGCTCCCAATCCCTCCATGGCCGACTTAAATGAGAAAATGGATATCTTGATGGCAAATCTGAGCCTCAACACCAATGAAAGTGTAAGTTTTGTGGGTAATCACCAAAGGTATAATTCTAACCCCAATTCTTACAGCTTTTATGGTAGTGATTGGAGGAGACCTCAACACCCAAATCTGTCCTACGGGAACCCTAACATGTTGAGGCCTCCAAATAGGTTTGTTAATGAGCACAGGGAAAACGAATTGGGAATGTTCCCTTACGAACAAGCAAGCCAAGTTCCTCCACAACCCTCTAGCTCACGAGATGAGGTGCTGTCCCTTTTGAAAGGAATATCAGCCCGACTTACAATCAACGAGGAGGTTTGCAAGGACTTGAGCAACCAATTGGCTCAAATAAACCATGAGATTCAAGAGCAATCCCGAGATGCTCTCCCAGGCATAAAGGAAAACATAGAAATCCCACAAAGGGAATCAGCTCAAGCCATCTCCTTGAGGAATGACAAAAAGGTAGAACCAAGTCCACTATCACATGCATCACTCGAGGTAAGTGAGGAACTGGAAGCGGTAAGCAACCCCGGTTCAAAATCTGAAATTCTAAATCATGTGATAGAGATAAAAGATCAAATCAAAACTTGTGTATCTCAACTACCTTTTCCTCAAAAATTAGAAAAGTTTAGGTTTGCTTCATGCTCAGAAGTTTTCATTCTCTTCGACCTACCAAGAGAATCCAAAAGGGAGCAAACCAAACTTTTTCATAATATGTTTAAATTCGACCTCCTGCTTTCATTAAACTTATTAGAGGCTCTTAATCCGTTTTGTAGGTACGGGTTATTTCTCAATGAGTTCGAGTTCCTAACGCGAGTAGAAGCTTACACCTAGGAAGGAACTCCATGTCGAGCTAACCGACTATAAAGTAGCACTTCTTGGGAGGCAACCCAAGTTTGGATTAAACTTTTTCTAGGTTTGTTTTTCTTTTTAATTCAATTATAGATTTCTGCTTTAACTTTGGTTAGTAAGTTGTCTTCTCCACCCTAACTTTTTGCACATGCGCTTGATGGTTTTAGATGCAATGTTGGAACTTATTGCATATTTTAAGTGTGAGGAGGAGGGGTAGACAAACTTACAAAAAATTGTATAATTTTTAAATTTTTGTGGCGTCGTGTCTAGTTTAGTTTAGCGTTTTCGGGTTTTATTTATGTTTTTGCATGTTTAGGACCTAAAACCGTGAACCTCCTTCGAATCCAAACTTAGTTATTTGTCCTTGAGGGCTGAGAACCGAATCTAAGATTGCATGACAACTAGTTTAGGTGTAGGATACAATCCTTGTATCTGTAAAAGCATGAGCTAAAGTTTGCATTTAGACCCTACTTTTGAAGAAATGCTAAAATCATTACTTAGGTAGATAACTTAAGAATTGAAGGCATGTGATGTTAAACTTGAGTTTGGGGAGAACTAGTAAACACAAAATTGAAACCCAAAGAATTGTGAGTTAAATTTGAGCCTAAGAGCGAACATCAAAAAGCTCTTTTTCTTGACATTTTTGTGTGAATGCTTTGACTTGTGGAAAGATTACAGATTTTGCACCTAATACTGTGTTGAACCTACATGCAATGATTTGAGATGATAAACGATGAATCAGCCTCATTAGAATTAACCCTTTTCTTTACCTTATTTCTTCTTTTTCATCCACTCTAGGAAGCCCCTTTGAGCCTACGTTTTTTGTAGTTTATAGATTTTTCTTTCGTTCTAACCTGTTTTTGCAAACCACAACTTGGTTTGCTATTTAACCCAATTTCTTTTGCAAAGCTCAAATAGAGCCTTTGTTTTCTTCTAGCGCTTTATCTTTGTTTATGGCATTACATTAGCAAGCCAAAAGGCTAAGAAGTGAATGAGCATCACTATCTCAAAAAAAAAAAAAGAGAAAAACAGAAAAAAAAGAAAAGAGACGAACAAAAGGGAAAAACTTCATTCCCCAGTTCCTAAAAATCAAAAACGTCTCAAGAAAACATCCCAAAAAAAATAAGGGATGAATAAAAAGCTCAGTCACTTCGTATTTGCTAAAGCCATTTTAACTTTGTTTTTGTAGCGCTAGAACTTTTAACCCTTGTTGTACCTTTAACCCTCTAACCACATTACAACCCCAATTAGAGGCTGTTTTTGATATCATCGGAGTCATATAGCATAGTAGAGGAACTCGGATGAACGTGCAAAATCAACGTAATCCTAAGCAAGAACATAAGCCGAGAGTAAACACTTTAGCCACCAAAATTGTGTGAATGAGTGAACTACCTATGGTGAGGTGTTTTACTTAGCGATCCCCTTAAACTCGTTTAATTGAACATGTGTCCATTTGCTTAAAACTATGACCCATGATAATTGAAATGCGGCTTTTGGATATCGTGTCTCTACTTTGTATTTCCGAATGCATGTAATTACAGATGCTCGAAGTTGTGTCAAGCACCTAGTCAAACCGGGAGGTTTTCTAGCTTGCTTGTGATGGCGGGTTTAGTTTTTAGTTTACTTGGGGACAAGTAAAGTTTTAAGTGCGAGGAGGTTTGATAGGGGTCAAAAACACCTATCTTTGGGTACGGTTTTAGGACGGGTTTTAGAGTTATTTGGTTAATAAGCGAGCAATTCTCGCATTTAAATGCTTTTGTGTGAGTTAGTTAGGAATTGGAAACGTTCTATTTACTTTTCGTCGTTTAGGCTCGTTTTATGATCAATTTAGGCAAATACGGCCGAAATAGCATGCATAGTAGAATTCCGTTATCTTTTGAAACTAATTGGTCCGTCAAAAGTCGCACCAAACGAAGGATTTGCTCAAAATAGGCGATTGACGGATCAATTTGGCTCTTGGACTAATGTTTTCTGGAGTTTTTATGCGTGTGCAGGTGTAAGTTCGGACGAAAAAGGGCATAGAAGTCACTCGGCATGAATCGAGCACCCTTCGGGCGAAAATGCTCGGCGAGCAGGGCCCCACGGGCCATTTCTGCTCGCCGAGCAGGCCGCCAGAGGCCTGCTCGCCGAGCAGGGCGCCAGGCGCCTGCTCGGCAAGCAGGAGCCTGCTCGCCGAGCAAGCCACCAGGCGCCTGCTCGGCGAGCAGGGGGCTGCTCGGCGCGAGCAGCCCTGCTCGTCGAGTAGCCTTCCCTGCTCGGCGAGCAGCCCTGCTCGTCGAGCAGCCTTCCCTGCTCGGCGAGCAGCCCTGCGGGAATTGGTCAAAAAGACCAATTCCGCCCCCACGAAGCCACGTTCGGCCCCACATCTTCCTACACCAACAAGGACACGAAAATAGGTCAAAACGAGGCCCGAGACGCGTCTATAAATAGGATTTTTCCATTGTAAATTAGATATCTTTTTCCTTTGTAATTTTCTTAGCTTTTCACCTTGAGAAATCCTCTCCACCTCCTCCATATCCTTCAAACCTCCATTGAAGACACCTCCGAAGCTCCATTCACCGAGGATTGCTCAAGCTTCATCCTTAAATCCTAGAAAGACGCCTGCATTGGTAGACATGTTCCCTGAAAGGGATTTTTCTTCTTTTACATTCTGTCTAGCCTCTGATACATGCTATGAATTCTAGGTTTATTGTAACTTCGTGACAATGTTTCCATCTTTGATATATACTATAGTTCTTGTTTATTCAATTGTTTTGATGTTTTAATCTTTGTCTTACGCTTTGTCTGATTGGTTTAACTCATTCGATAATCCCAAAATTAGGTTGGCACATATTGCGAGCTGAATCTGACCTAGTCAGTGCCTATAGGATTGACGACCCTATAGAAGATTAAGCCCAAATTACTGAGCCTTAGAGCTAGTTTCGGCCTTATAAGGGAATCACGAACTAGGGACTTTAGGAGGATAGGTCGGGTTAATCGCCTTGGACACAAGTGACTTAGGTTTCAATTCAATTGTTTAGACATTCTATTTTCATTATCATCGTATCCCTTCATGTTCCTTCGGTTAATTGCATTGGTAAAAGATCACTTAGGAGTAGTTTAACTTAATTAGGGGTAGAGTAACTTAGTTAGAATCAGATAACTTAGCTAGGAATAGCGTAATTCAACCTAGGAGTAGATTAATTTAATCAAACAAACTCAAAACCCCCTAAGCCTAGATAACATCCGAGATCGAGTAGCTCGGTACTTGCAGAAATAAATCTTGTGGACGATAACCTGGACTTAAACTAGAAATTTATTACTTGATAACGACGGGGTACACTTATCCCTTAGTGAGTCCTCATCTAACCTTAGGTGGGGACGCATCAGGCGTATGAGGCAAGCAGCTCTAACATCGAAGAAAAGTTGAATAAACTGACTAGTCTTGTGCAGAACTTAGCTATGGGAAAGGCGGCTCAGGTGAAAAAGTGTGGGATTTGTACTGCCACTGAACACGCCACTGATGAATGCCCTGTTCTGTATGAAGAAAATTCAGAACAAGCCAATGCACTTAATGGGTACCAAGGTCAAAATCAAAGAACGTACGATCCGTACTCTAATACGTACAACCCAGGGTGGCGTGATAATCCAAACCTCAACTACGGACCAAGACAGCAAAATTATCAATCACGGCCTCACCAATCCACCCAAAACTCAGGTATGCCTTTAACTGATGTTGTCCATAATCTTGCAACTAATGTGCAGGAACTCCAGAAACAGATGACTCAAATAGCTACAGCTCTGAGTGAAATTCAATCTCAAGGTAAGATGCCCTCTCAACCGGTGGACAATCCAAAAGCAAACGTGAGCGCAATCACCCTTCGCAACGGAAGAGAAATCAAGCAGCCCATTTTAAGCAAGCCTGCCAGCAAGAAAAATGTAGTCGAGGAAGATAAGATTCTTGAAGAAGAAGTGCAAAAGCAAGATAAACTCCCTCCTTTAGTTACTCCAGCACCTTACCCGAATCGATTTGACAAATCGAAGAAGGACATCTTTGAGGTATTTCGCAAGGTCGAGGTAAATATTCCATTGATTGATATTGTTAAACAAGTTCCTCGATATGCTAAGTTCCTTAAAGATTTGTGCATTAATAAAATCAAGAGAGTTGGGTATGAAAAGATTACCATGGGTGCCAATGTGTCGGCTGTACTTCAAAGAAAAATGCCCCAAAAAAGTAAGGATAGAGGTATGTTCGATGTTCCATGTCAGATTGGGAATACTAGTATTAAAAGGGCAATGTGTGACTTAGGAGCGTCTATAAATGTCATGCCTAAGTCTGTTTATTCCTCTTTAAATGTTGGTCCTCTTGAAGAAACTGGCGTCGTTATTCAACTTGCTAACCAGTCTATAATCTATCCCGAAGGTCTGTTGGAGGATGTTTTGGTGCAGGTTAATGGTTTAATTTTTCCAGCTGATTTCTATGTCGTAGACATGGAAGATGAAGATCACTCTTCAAATTCGTCGGAAATCCTGTTAGGTAGACCATTCCTAACAACTGCTCGGACAAAAATCGATGTTCATGAAGGAACAATGACTATGGAGTTTGATGGTAAAATTGTTCAATTTGATGTTTATAAGGCCATGGAAATTCCTAATGAAGTGTCTTCTGTTTGTGGCATAGATGTTATTGAACCAATAACTCATCAAGTTTTTGAAGTATGTAGGGAAGACAAGATGCAGGAAGTTATAGAAGAAAGCTTAGATGTGAGCAGCAAAATAAAGGAGAAAGACGTAGAGCTTGGAGAAGATGTGCAGGAAGCAATGCAACAGATGGCAGCTCTGAAATTAGAACCAGAGCGTTCTAATGCTAAAACAATTTCACACACTACTCAACATCTTTTACCTTCCATTTTGTAGGAACCAAAACCAGAACACAGAGCCTTATGGACAATTGAGCAGTGTGACATGAATGTTGATGAAGCAGGAAAACTCAGGAAGTTGAAAGTACAAGGGCTTGAGGAACTAAGGAATGAAGCTTGTGAGAGTTCGAGTATTCACAAATTGAAGACTAAGAAATTTCACAACAACATGATAGTTCAGAAACAATTTCAAATAGGACAGAAAGTGCTACTATATCATTCACAGTTGAAATTATTTCGAGGGAGATTAAAATCATGTTGGATCGGATCTTTCTTAGTAACTAATATCTTTCCTCATGGTGCAGTGGAAATTCAGTGTTTGGAGAACGGAAAAGTGCAGAAAGTAAATGGTCATCACCTCACGCCATTTTATGAGAATATCCCGATTGAAAGTGGTGAAGTTATGGGGCTACAAGTTCTTGGAGACTAGCCTAAGATCTCAAGAGCGTCTAGCCAAAGACGTTAACTAGCGGCGCTACTGGAAGGCAGCCCAGAGTTAGTCTTGCACAAGACTAACATCTATCACTTACATTCAGTCTTGTTTTTATTTTATTTTTATTCCATGTAGGCTAACTGATTTAACTAACATTATCTTCTCCAAAGGGTTAGAAGTTCTGAGTTTTGATTTACAGGTTTGAAGAAAAATAAAAGAATGGAGGAATAAAGGCCCAAGAGAATGAGTTGGGGAGTTAATAAAGCCCAAGAGTGTTTAGAAGAAAAAAATTAGAAATGAGGGGTAAAAAAAAGTGAAAAAGAAATAAAAATTAGAAACAAGGGTTTTGAACCCACCACCGCCACTTCCAATTCCACTCTCCATTTCTTTAATTTTGATTTCTTTTCATCTCCTTCACCCAACATCACCGCCACTTTCTTTCCTTCTTTTCTTCCTTCACCAATCCATGCCACCTTACTCACTCACCCCCACTTTCTAATTTCTTTTCACTTCCTCCACTCACAACCTTTTTTTTTCTTTTTCCTCAAATTTGACCAGCACCACCCTCTTCTTCAATTTCAATTTCTTACAAATTTCACCCACCATCACCAACTTCCACTTCCTTTAATTTTTGTTTATTTATTTGATTTTTTTTCTCTCTTTTCATTTCCTCAATTTCAATTTCTTACAAATTTCACCCACCATCACCAACTTCCACTTCCTTTAATTTTTGTTTATTTATTTGATTTTTTTTTCTCTCTTTTCCTTTCCTTCAATTTCTCACTTTAATTTTTCCCCTTTCAAATTCTAACACACAACTCCACCATAGCCTCAGGTTACAACGGTTTTACTCAATCGCAATCAGTTTTCATACCGAAACCAGTGATGGCCGCAACTTCTACGGACACATCATCATCGATACCGCCTGAGTCACCACACGATGGAGGCAACCACCCTGCTGATGTAGTGGTTCCTACAAGGCGCCGAACAGCACCACCGCCAACAGGACTATCGGGGTCCCTTCCCTTAAAAAAGGGTAGTAAGCTTCTTAATCACTCGTTTATATTTTATCTTTTTATTATATTGGTTGTTGAGGTTGCTGCCCTTGCCCCTAATTGATTAAATTCCGCACCGAGGACGGTGCGAGGAGAAAAGAGGGGGAGGGATGATGTATTAGAAGTGCTTTCATGTGAATATGGTTGTTGCATTTTGATAGATGTTTTGCTGTCCATTCTGTTGGTATTTTTATACATGTTTAACACACTCTTTAGGCTAGAAATCTGTGAAACTATTGGCATAATTTTAGAATAGTATGAGGTAGTCGTCTCAAGAAAAAAAATGTGTTTGAACTAGTGTGAGGTGGCTGCCCTTTGTTTTGTTTCATTGAGATTTTACCATTGCTAGCTCATTATCTTCGAAATGCTTGACAAAGTTACTTGTTGTTGTAGTACTGAGTCCCCTAAGTGTTATCGAGTCTTGCGAGTACCTTTCTGAATTGTCGGAGTCAAGTAAATGCTTCACCTACACGCTGACAAACTAAATTGTTTCCAACATTGCATGAAAACTCGTTTTAATAAGTTGACTTAGAAGCAGCAGCACCACTTTACACCCCATTTCTAGTAAGCATTTGAGCCTAATGGAAAGAGCAAACACATTACGCATTTGTTCTATTTTCTTTTCTGAGTGCGTCCGCATAGTATGTTAGTTCTAGAACTTGCCATGACATACGTTTCAAGACCCGATTGATGAATTCGAACCGTTAAAATGATAAGGGCATTAGGTTTCTTTTGCTGTTAACCTTTCCACACTTTTGAACCCTGAAAAAGAAAAAAATTTACCAAAATTTAACCAGCCTTTAGACTGCCAATTTGAGCCTTTTTCCCCATTTTTGATACCTTGTTTATTCCTTTGGCCAAGGATAAGTTTTAAGCCTTCAGAGTCCAATTGAAGTTTGTACAAAATGTTGGGTCGTTTGATTTTGTGTTTCGTGTCATATTTTGAACCACAAGCTCTTTAAAGAAGAGACAACAAATTGTTGTGCTCTGTAATTACTTATTGTGGTTATGAAGAAAAAAAAAGAGAAAATAGAGGCAGAAAAAAAAAAGAAAAGAAAAAGCCTCAAAGAAAAGCAAAAAAAAAAAAGAGAAAAGAAAAAAAACAGAGAAAAAGAAAAAAAAAAGAGAAGAAAATAATAAATAGGTTATAGACATTTGCCTGTCCTAGTTCGTTTACTGTTTTAGTTTCTTTTGTTTATGTTCTCGTTCGTTTCCATGATTATCTCGAATTGTTTTCTAGATATTCATGTGAGATTATGAGTTTGTCGTCTTGTAAATATACAGTTTTACTTTTGTTTTGGCCTAGTTTGGAGTAGTTTGTACTATTTTACTACTCTCGGATCCCCTAAAGTTTTTTTTCCCTCTCTCTTTTCTAACCCATGAGCCTAACCTACGTTACACCCGTGTTAAGTCCCTTTGATTTTCTGTTTGAATTCATACTATGTGGTGGAGGTTCGATTGATTGGCAAGCCTATGTCAACTACATTCTATGATTGTGACTTGAGTGAATCCTCTAAAATGAATTATAAGCCTAAACACAAGAGTGCATAGAGTGATCACGTGAGGGTGTTGTTGCTTCTAGTTTCTTGTTTTACACATTACGTGCAGTGTTGTTGAGATGTTTTTGGGAGTTAGAAGTAGTCTAAAAATTCAAAAGATTCTTGACTTGGATGATTGGTAGTCAATGTCTTTATAACGCTTAGGGGAATTAGGAACGAATGGTAAGACAACCTAAAAGTATGCGGGGTTAATGCCATGATCTGGTATGCACGAGGACAAGCATTGGGTAAGTGTGAGGTGTTTGATAAGTGCATAATTCAACAATAAATAATCCCGCTTTTGTGCTTTATAATTGTCATGTTTTGTCATTTTTGCGGGTTTTATTGTTTGTTTTTGGTATTTTCATCTCTACAGGCCAATGATGACTAAAAGGAGATAAATTGGGCTTAATTTGGGCCGAACTGATGTCGAGTCGTGATCTAGAGCTGATTGGGCAGATATGGGTCTGAATCAGAGTTAGTCTTGCACAAGACTAAGGCAGTTACGGGCTGATAGTTTCCCACTTCAAATAGGATTGCTTTCCTGATCCGGATTGGACGATTTGAGAACAAGATTTTCAGCTTAAGCACGAATTTGTAGGAGACAAATGAGGAGGCAATTAATTTCAAATTTGAAGAAGGATTCTAGAGCTAATTTGAAGGGATTTTAATTCCTTATTTTGAGGAGCCGTAATAGACTTAAGAACGGCAGATTTTCCAAGCCCTGATCATCAGTTTTTTACATTTCATTATTATTCCAGCAGAATTACACACACTTTTGATGGCTATTGATAGCTAACTTTTTAATTTCGGTTAAGGGATAGTTCAAGGGATTCTTCTCCGTTATCGTGAGATCGTTGTATTTCACTCTTCTCATTTATTAAGTCGTTTATTTGTTCATTGTGTTCAGAGTATTATTCTCAATTGATTATTTGTTCCATGAATGGTTACTGCAGGATCGTTTATTAGATTGAATAATCATAAGGCTGATTCGGTTTATTAGAGTTTCACCTAGGACAACCGAACTAAGTAGCTACTGACTATTTGAACCAAGCTGGGTTCGTGTTTGGAAAAACGGATCCAAGTCTGACAAACCAGAATTCGTATTCCACGTGACATTAACACGAATCAAGTTAGGCTTATCTAAGTCGAATGAACAGATAAGTTAGTTTACGAATCAGGTTCTTCTGTTTCTTAAAGCTGTCAGCAAATTAAATCCTAGGCGCTGAGATAGGACTGTTTATTGATTAGGAACAAGTTATTTACAGTGCTTAATTAGTTCATTATTAAGGAAGAATGCTCAAACTGACCCGGCAAAAACATGAGAACATAACCTTGTCTGTCAATGATCGTTAACGAATGAATTATCCCGCAATTCCCCTTAACCGAACTCGCCCAAATATTATTCACAAACCATTATAGATTCCTGTTTTGCTTTATTTGATCTTTTACTTGCTATCTTTAATTTAATAAACTCAACAATTTTAAACCCCCATTTAATTATTTTGTTAGGTCGTTAGAAGCTTTAAATCAATATTATTCCCTTGGGTTCGACCTCTACTTGCTCTATTACAAATTATTCGTTTAGGGAAGTTGGGATTATTTTTGGTGGAATCGGCACTCATCAGTCAAACAGATACGTTTCTGACGATGTTATCAGACTGAAACTGTTTCCTTTTTCCCTAAGGGATAAAGCAAAGAACTGGCTAAGAAACTTACAACCAGGAACAATCACAAGTTGGGAAGAGATGGCACGAGCTTTTCTAATGAAATATTTCCCACCTCGACAGGCCATAAAACTGAGAAATGAAGTATCACGGTTTGTATAAGAAGAGGATGAGTCGCTAGCAGAAGCCTGGGAAAGATACAAAGAATTATTGAGAAGGGTACCAAATCATGGTATCCCTATGTGGATGCAAGTGCAAAATTTCTACAATGGTGTGACCAACATCTACAAGATCCAGATTGAATCGATTGCAAACGGAAACCCAGAAGATCTAGAGCCGCAGGCTTTATATGACCTTATTGAGAAGGTAGTAAGCACAAGTTACAACTGGCACTCCGCCAGAAGTGAAGGAAAGAAGTCGGGAAGTGAAGATGTGGTGTTGAAACTAACAAGCCAAGTAGAACAGCTTGCTCGACAGCTGGGAAAGATAAATGTGTCTTCGATCCACAATGAACCACCATTCAATGACATTTGTGATTTTTGCGGAGGAGCTCATTTCAACATAAATTGTCCCAGAGTTAAGCAGGGAAAGGGCACATAGGCTGAATGTGACTATGCAGGGTATAATCAAAGGAACCGGCCTAACCGCTATTCTAACACATACAACTCTGAAACCAGGAACCATCCAAATTTTGGATGGACAGGCCAACCAGACCAACTGGGGCAACCATGGTATCAAGACCAGCCAAGGTATCAACAACAACAAGGAGGACAGTACCAAAGACAACCTCAGCAGCACTACAAGCAACCTGTGCCACCAAAGGAAGACGTAGAGCCAAATATGAAAACAATGATGATGCAGTTTATGAAACAGACACAAGCATCAATAAAAAGTCTGGAAACACAGGTTCACCAGTTAGCTGCATCCACGTCAAAAGGAAAGGGAATAATGCCGAGCAACACAGAGCCAAATCCAAAGGGCGACGTCATGGCAATCACCCTAAGGTCTGGTAAGGAAACTCAACCAATTGTTTTGACTGATAAGAATGCTGAGTGTGCAGGAATGTCCAAAGAAGCTGAAGGGGAGCAGGAACAGGCTGTTCCTAGTGATGAAGACACAAGGAAGGCGAACTGCACAGGTAAGCCGTATCAAGAGGAGCGCGAAAGAATGTATAAACCACCACCGCCGTATGTTCCACCTGTGCCATATCCAATGCGTCTAATCAACAAAAAGTTGGAAGAACAGAATTCGAAAGTGTTGGATACCTTAAGGAAGTTACACATCAACATTCCTTTTGTAGAAGCACTGGCACAGATGCCGACATACGCCAAATTCCTCAAAGACATCCTATCTAACAAAAAGAAGCTGGAAAAAATTTCCATGATACAACTCAACAGAGATTGTTTGTCAATACTCCAAAACAAGCAGCAGCTACCTAAAAAGTTAAAAGATCCAGGGAGTTTTTCTATTCCTTGTTCAATTGGAAAGCTAAATATTAAAAATGCACTATGTGATCTAGGGGCTAGCATAAACCTCATGCCGTATTCTGTATATGCAAAACTTGGATTAGGAGAACCCCAACCTACTCGTATGTCTATTCAATTAGCTGATCGTTCAGTATGCTATCCTAGGGGGGTTGTGGAAGATGTGCTAGTCAAAGTAGGGAAATTTATTTTGCCCGTTGATTTCATTATAATGGACATTGATGAAGACTTGCATGTTCCTATCATCCTAGGTAGACCATTCTTAGCCACGGGGAAAGCATTGATAGACGTAGGCGATGGACAATTATTTTTAAGGATTAATGGGGAAGAAGTCATCTTTAAGATGAACGATGCAATGAGACGTGCAAATAATAATGATGACATATGCTGTTTCTTGGATGATTTTCAAAGTCTTTCTACTTTGCAGGAACAGGACACTTTAGAAACTTTATTGGGGGAAGAGGTGAACATATGTGAAGGAACAGGCTGTTCCATTGAATCCAACCTACCGGCACCTCCTTTCGATCCTACTGTTCCTACTCATCAAGAACCACCGGAGATACCAACTGTGCCGGTGTCTAAACCAGAATTGAAACCATTATATATGCACCTCGAGTATGCGTTCCTTGAACCACCCAGCGGAAGTCCAGTCATCATATCCTCGAAGTTAACTCCTGATTAAAAGGTGCAACTCATGGCAGTCTTGCGAAGAAACAAGGATGCAATCGCATGGAAAATTGATGACATCAAAGGAATCAGCCCAGCGGTTTGTGTTCACAGAATCTTGATGGAAAAGGAGCACAAACCATCTGTCCAGCCGCAACGCATACTAAATCCCCACATGAAGGAGGTTGTGCGAAAAGAAGTAATCAAGCTTCTTGATGCTGGCATTATTTACCCAATCTCTGATAGTGTATGGACCAGCCCTGTTCACGTTGTGCCAAAGAAGGGAGGAACAACCGTAGTTCTCAACGAGAAAGACGAGTTGGTGCCCACAAGAACAATAACTGGATGGCATGTCTTTGTTGATTACAGAAAGCTCAACGAGGCCACGAGAAAGGATCATTTCCCTCTGCCCTTCATTGATCAGATGTTAGAGCGGTTAGCAGGATATGCCTTCTATTGTTTTCTCGATGGTTATTCAGGATACAACCAGATTGCAATTCACAGTGAAGATCAAGATAAGACAACGTTCACATGTCCGTATGGGACTTATGCTTAAAGAAGAATGCCGTTCGGGCTGTGCAATGCTCCAGCCACTTTCCAGCGATGTATGATGTCAATTTTTCATGACATGGTGGAGCGGACCGTAGAAATATTCATGGACGACTTCTCGGTTTATGGAAACTCATTTGATAGCTGTCTAAACAACCTCGAAGCTGTGCTTGTGCGATGCAAGGAGACTCACTTGGTCTTAAATTGGGAGAAGTGTCACTTCATGGTCACGGGAGGAATTGTCCTCGGGCATAAAATTTCAGAGAAAGGGATGGAAGTGGACAAAGCAAAGGTAGAGGTGATAGAAAAGCTAGCTGTGCCTGCCAATATAAAAGACGTGCGAAGTTTTTTGGGGCATGCAGGGTTTTATCGCAGGTTTATCAAAGATTTTTCGAAAATTGCGCTTCCCTTGTCGGCCTTACTTCATAAGGAAGCCGAATTCTCTTTCGATGCAAACTGTTTGAAGGAGTTTGAGCTCTTAAAGACCAAGCTGATCAACTCGCCTATACTGGCAGGACCAGACTGGGAGCAGCCTTTTGAGATGATGTGCGACGCAAGCGATACTTGTGTGGGGGCTGTCCTTGGATAAAGCATAGAGAAAAAGTTTAGGCCTAAACGATGCCCAGCAGAATTACACAACTACAGAGAAGGAGCTTCTTGCAGTTGTGTATGCCTTCGACAAATTTCGACCTTACTTGGTGTTATCCAAAGTAGTTGTGCACACAGACCATGCTGCACTACGCTACTTGTTCGCGAAAAAGGATGCTAAGCCGAGGTTAATCCGCTGGCTATTGTTACTTTAAGAGTTTGATCTCGAGATTAAGGATAAAAAGGGAACTGAAAATGTCGCGGCTGATCATTTGTCAAGGATTTCTCACCAAGGCAGCCAGGAACAACCAGAGATTCTGGAAAGATTTCCAGACGAGCATCTATATGCCGCACAGTCTACGCCGTGGTTTGCCGATATTGCTAATTACCTTGTGAGTTCGCTCAAGCCACACAACCTGTCCACGAATCAAAGGAGGAAGTTTTTTTTCTGAAATTAAATATTATTTTTGGGATGACCCTTATCTTTTCAGGTTGTGCGCTGATCAAATTATTCGAAGATGCATATCGCAAGAAGAGGGACAGGACGTTCTAAGCCACTGTCATGACCGTGAAGCTGGAGGACACCATAGCGCTAGCAGAACTGCAGCCAATGTTCTTCAATCAGGTTTTTTCTAGCCAACACTTTTCAAAGATGCCCATCTGTTCGTTAGCACTTGCAATGAGTGCCAGCGAACAGGCAACATCTCGGCTAGGAATGCTATGCCCCTCAACAACATAGTTGTTTGCGAGATTTTTGATATCTGGGGCATAGATTTTATGGGTCCATTCCCTACATCTTTTGGGAATAAATATATCTTAGTAGCTGTAGATTATGTGAGCAAGTGGGTTGAAGCAATGGCTAGTCCCACCAATGACGCCCGTGTGGTTGTAAAATTCCTGAAAAGGCTGTTCGCCAGATTTGGTGTCCCACGAGCGATCATTAGTGATCAAGGAACCCACTTTTGCAATGCCAAATTCGAGAAGGTGATGGGAAAGCTTGGAGTCTCTCACAGAATTGCCACACCTTACCATCCACAAACAAGTGGACAGGTAGAGATTTCCAATCGTGAAATCAAAAGAATTTTAGAAAAAACTGTTGGCAATTCTAGGAAAGACTGGGCAAACAAGCTTGACGATGCTCTTTGGGCATATAGGACTGCCTATAAAACACCAATTGGAATGTCTCCGTTTAGATTGTTATACGGAAAATCTTGTCACTTGCCAGTAGAAATGGAACACAGGGCCTTTTGGGCATTAACTTTCTTAAATTTTGAGCAACAAGCTATTGGAGATCAGAGAAGACTTCAACTCTGTGACATGGAAGAGTTCAGGTTGTTCTCATATGAGAATGTCGTGAATTACAAAGACAAGACAAAGGTGTGGCATGATAAGAAAATCCAGACAAAGACGTTCCACGAAGGTCAGAGAGTCCTCCTGTACAATTCAAGACTCAGGTTGTTTCCTGGGAAGATAAAGTCAAGATGGACGGGACCTTATCTGGTGCGCAAGGTGTTTGGTCATGGAGCAGTTGAGATTGGCAGGGAAGGTCAGGAACCTTTTAAGGTAAATGGGCAAAGATTGAAACCATATTTAGAGAGCGATCACACAAGGAAGATTGACACAGTTCACTTTCAGGACCCCCCAAGCCAGTAGAAGCGAAAAGGGTGTTCGCTACAAACACCAATTGTAGCACAAGTAACTTTGCATTTAAATTATTTTTTTAATTTTCAAAATTTTGTTAAGGAGTATCAATTGTAGAATAAAGTCACTCTATGTCAAACATTGATCCGTAATGAGTATCTCAGGAACAAGCATAGTCGTAAAACTCACACCCTTTCCTAAAGGTCAAGTTTTACGAATGTACCTGTTCAGTAAGGGAGTGGTTTACCATGGGAAGTTGGGCGGCGAAATAAAAGTCAGAAAAAGTAAAAACGTCTAATCCTATATCCTTAGGCACTCATTTCGCCTGTCTTCCTCGATGAAATCAAACGGATAGGGAGCAATAAATTCGAAATTTAAATCATGACCGTTCGTCACCCCTATTCTTATTCGAACGAACACGCCTTTTGTCTAATTTGTCCAGGTGGCATCCTCTGGACCGCCCTCATAAGGACAAATTGGCAACGGAACGTTTCTGTTCTCCCTACTTAAAGAGATCTACTTCATTACGGTCATTCGCTCACTGTATTTTCTTTTCCTTTGTTAGTTCCTTTCACTTAGACATCACATGCTCTGTGCCCTTTATCACTGGGAAACCTTATTTAAATTAGAGCACAGCATGAGAACCCGTGGTTCGGGAAAACACGTAAAAGTTGAGGGTTCGGCCAGGAAAGAAAAGGCAAAAGGGAAGATGACGGAACCCAGCACTGTAGCTTTTGTTCCAGATGAAAAGCTAGTGAAGAAACTCTGCCAGTTCAAAGATCCTGAGGTGCAAAAGTACTACGAAGATTTGGCTAAACTTGATTTCGGGCCCATAAGAACAGTTTGTTGGGACACCTTGAGGCGGCTAAAGCTTGAAGATTGCGTGCGCACGCTCATGAAGGCAGGCCATTTCGGCTGCTTCTTTGAGATGAAGGAGCCTGCATATAGGGAACTGACATTAGAGTTCCTGGCCACCTTCAAGCACGATACTGAGATCACCGATCCTGAAGAAGAAGGGAAGTTCAGTTTCCGGCTTATGGGTCATACTCAGAGGCCTTTGCTGAACCTGTTCAACCAAATGTTAGGTGCTGCGAATGATGATGACCTAGAATCTGAAAGCTACAAGGAAGCATTCACCAAGACCCCTGATGTCTTTGACTCTACTGCCTTCTGGAATTCTCTTACAGGTCAGCAGCATTATGACGGGAGTGTCTCCAAGGCGTCAAATATTGATGACTATGCTATTCGTTACTTACACAAGCTGGTGTCCGGCACAATCTTTGCCCGAGAAAATCAAGCTACTATACCGCATGCCGACCTTACAGCTTTGTGGAGCATGTCAATTGGGCCAAGAATGAACCTAGGTTACTGGTTTGGGGAGTACATCAGTGCTTTTTGTAAGAAGAACTCATCGCTTATCTGTTGCGGGAGCATTGTCACAAGAATTGCTGAATCTATCGGAGTCTTTAAGCCTGAGGACCACTCTCGGCTCACTATTGTGAACCTCCCAGACCAGATTGACCTAAAAAGCCTGCAAAAGATGTTGTTCGGTAAAATGGTGAACGGGAAGTGGGTTTGGATGTCGGACTTTGTTACATCAAGGAAAGTTGAGAGCTGGAAGGGAAAGAATGAACCAACTGTGTCGGTCTCATCGGAATAATGCTCGCTATTGCCGCTCACTACGATTACGAGATTTGGCAAATGGATGTGAAAACAGCTTTCCTAAATGGAAACCTACTTGAGGATGTATATATGATGCAACCTGAAGGTTTCATATCAAATGATGCAAAGCTTTCGAGCGAGGACATCCTTGACAGGTTAAATGCCCTATGTGCTCAAAACCAAGCCAACCGTGAGATGATATTTGCATTCGAGCAAAAGTATGAGTCCCAAGAGGTATCGATCGACATGCTCAAAACAATCTGTATTGAGGAGCATGGTAAGGAGAGTCCATCCGGTTTTTCTGTCAAAAGTCCGGTAAGAAAAATGCCTACTGCTAATGCTAATGCTGAAACTTCCTCGAAAGGGGAGGGCATTCCTGCCGCTGCGGATAGAAAGGTTAACTCCTCTCTCTCCCAGCCCGCCTGATCTGTCAACATGGTCGATGTCCTAGCATTTGGTAACCTCTAACACCCTTACTCTATCCAACTGTGCTATGCCTGTGCTGTATGCTTTAAATTATCTACAATCTGCTGTCATCATTATAACATTGAGGACAATGTTCTGTTTTAATTTGGGGGTGGGGGTTGTGTATCACAATAAATGCAGGCATAACATGATAAATGCTAAATTCAGTTGTTTAACTAGTGATTTGATGTAGAACAAATATCCCTTGAGAATCTTTTATGCATATGTCCTTTTGTGATTTCTGTGATTTCTGTTTCTTCGTTCTCATCTCCTTGTTTAATCATTATCTATTCGATGGTTTTATGTTCAATGGGAATCACTAAACAGACTGTGCATGTTTTGATGGAATTATTGGGTTTTACTTGTTTGTTTGAATTTTGTCTCCCCGAATCGGGAAGTTCCAAAAATTTTGCAATTTTTTAAATCTTCTTTCACAATTAGTAACCCTTGTCTTACTGCATTTCCCTAAAAATAGTGAGAACTCGAGCCTGAGAGTGCATCTATAGTATGCATTGATTATTTTCTGAGAGGGCCATCGCTCACTATCTTTAGGGAGGATTTGCCTTGGTTTGCCCTATTGAAATGGAGATTCTTTTTTACAAGCATAGGAAGAAAAAGGCATTAGTTCCCCCTTCCACTACACAAAAAGACACATGTGCTTTGCACTCACGTTTTAGGGTACCCAACTTGAGCCATAACCTGTTCTTTTTGAAAACCATGCAAAGTGACCCCGTCCTTTCACTGATATTCCCAAATACCCTGAGTTCTGTCTTGTGCTTCAAAACCAACTGTTTAAATTGAAATCATGTGCTTTTAAAATTACACAGCAAAGGCAGTTGTGCAGATAATAAAGATAAGATAGAAAGGAACCTGGGAAGTTTGTGTTTGGATGGAAAGATCTTTAATGATTGATATGATTAGAAAGGATAGGTTGTCTTAAGAAAAAAGGCTGTTTGAATGCGGAAAATGGGTAAATCACTCTGATTGTTGAAAGCTGTATCGGTTAAATAAATTGCATAAAGACAGAATTCATACACTGAAATAGCTTTTCACTATCAAACCAGAACCCGAGCCTAACATTACAACCTTTGTCAAGTCCTTTGGACTATTCTTGAAAGAATTTTGACCCATAGATTCAGGACCAATAGGCAAACTCACACCCTAAGGGTGTGGTGTCTGAGCTGAGGAGTGAAATCGAATTCTTTTTCCTATGGTAAATAAATGCCATGCGAGAGTGAGTGAATTATTCCATTCCTTAGCGAGGCATGTTTGGCGAGTGGTAGCTTCTTGTGAAAGTAGAAGTCTAAATTTTAATCTTTAAGGAAGTTTTCGAGTAAAAGGACGCACTGTTTAAAACAAGCTCAAAACTCTTTGATAAAATCATAGCACGCATCTGTTAATTTCCTCATTGGGCAAAATAATCTCTGTTTCCCTTTTTCTTTCTCTGAAAAATTTCATTCCTTACTCTTTTCTGTTACAGTAGTCGTCATTACAATTTGTTGCTTGAGGACAAGCAAAGGTTCAATTTGGGGGTATTTGTTAGGCATGAAATTGACTTAGTTTAACATAATATTTATATGTGAATTTGGGTGTTTTTGCATTATATTGCAAGATAAAGGACTGATTAATGTTTTTTTATAGGTAAGCATTGATAAAAGCCAAACTCACTGGAAACAGCTTGTTTCGCTACTGCCAAGAAGGAGTGGAGCCTTTATTTGATCCAGCGGTTAAACGTCGGATACTCAATGACGGACAACGACAGATCATAGGTGGCAGAGGCTGAGGCAGCAGGTGATAAAGTGTTCAAGTGGCATTTCCCAAAAGCAACAAGAGACAAGAAGTTTCGACCCTTGAGTGTTCAAGGGTCAAAAAGATCAATGATTATTTTACTTTGTTTTAGTTTTAGTAAAGTGTTGACTTATTTTTCTCTGTAATATTTTGAAGGGTATTTTCGGGTACCAGTTGTGGCCCTATCTTTCTCCTTTAAATAGATGTAGCAAAGGAAAGATAGGGAAGAAGGTTGATAATCGGATATTTTACTTTTTAGAATAGTTAAAGCTTTAGAATAGAGCTCCAATGGAGTTTCTCGTTGTATCAAGAACTTCTGATTGCTCACTGCTCGATATGAGTGAGTAATCCATTTTGAATGGGCAAGGCTAGTCCGGGCCAGTAATGTAAGTCTTATATCGTTTTCAATGAATGTGTAGTATTTTTCCAATGTTGTGATTAAAGAGGGTTTAACTTCTGTGCTTCGGCATTTATGCATGTGATAGATGAATGTTAGGACACTACTTGCATCTTCACTGATATCTCTATTAATCTCGCAACCTCGAAGCAGACCTGTTAGATGGTTGTGTCGAAGGTTTTCTTAAATAGAAATGCAGCTTCGATCTTAATGCAAGAAAGAACGTATCTTTAGGATGCTAAAGGTTCTAGTAAATCTCAGGAACTTAAGAACACACGAAAGTTGACTTAAGCGAGCATTAAAGCTGATACTTTGGCTTCATTAGCATCATCACTAATTCGTTGGAATGTTGTAAGACTTAGCACAACCTGTTCGGCAGTGCCTAGCCTGTTCTATCCTTTAAACTGTCTTCTATTTGTCATATCTTTCATAACTTTAGCACACTGTTGTTTTAACTATCACACTCAAACAATCAATCCTACTAAGAAGATACCTTTACGCACACACTCTGTTCAGCAACGATTTTCTCATATCATTTTGATCTCAATCCCTGTGGATACGATACTTGACTTATCACTTTATTACTTGTATCTAGTACACTTGCTAGAGTCACATCATAGGACAACAAGGGCTTTGTCAATGGATCTGCAACGTTGTCCTCAGTAGGTACTCTTTCTATTCTCACATCTCCTCTTGCCACAATTTCTCTTATAATGTGGTATCGCTTCAGGTAATGCTTGGATGCATTATGAGACCGTGGTTCCTTTGCTTGCACAATGGCTCCATTGTTATCACAGTACAGTGTAATAGGATTTACAATGTCAGGCACCACACCAAGTTCAGTAATGAACTTCTTAATCAAAACCGCTTCCTTTGCTGCTTTCACAGCAGCGATATACTCTGACTCGGTCGTAGAGAAAGCTACGCTTCCTTGCTTGGAAATCTTCCAGCTGACCGCGCCCCCATTCAAGATAAACAGGTATCTTGATTGGGATTTAAAATCGTTCTCATCTGTGAGATGACTGGCATCTGAAAATCCTTCTATTTTTATATCCCCTTCTCCGTACACTAGGAATATGTCTTTAGCCCTTCTCAAGTACTTAAGAATGTTCTTGACGGCATTCCAGTGCTCGTCTCCCAGACTACCTTGGTAACGACTCGTTATACTTAACGCGAACGCTACATCAGGTCTAATGCAAAGCATAGCATACATAATCGAACCGATTGCGCTAGCGTACGGGATTACAGCCATGCGCTTCTTATTATCTCCAGTTTTAGGACATTGATGATTGTTTAACTTTACTCCATGTACCATGGGTAAGTTACCTCGTTTCGATTCAAGCATGCTAAACCGCTTTAGCACCTTTTCGATGTATGTAGCCTGTGAAAGACCAAGCAGTCTTCTTGATCTATCTTTGTTGATCTTTATACCAAGTATATAAGCTGCTTCACCAAGGTCTTTCATGGAGAAGTTACCTGATAACCATACTTTTACCGACTGTAGTAGAGCTATGTCATTTCCCATTAATAATATATCGTCCACATATAATATCAGAAATGCAACTGAGCTCCCACTTGCTTTCTTGTAAATGCAAGCTTCTTCGCAATTTTGTTCGAAACCAAATTGTTTTATGGTTTCGTCAAAACGCTTGTTCCATCTTCTTGATGCTTACTTGAGTCTATAAATGGATCTCTGAAGTTTGCAAACCTTGTTTGCATCATTTGATATGAAACCTTCAGGTTGCATCATATATACATCCTCAAGCAGGTTTCCGTTTAGGAAAGCTGTTTTCACATCCATTTGCCAAATCTCGTAATCGTAGTGAGCGGCAATAGCGAGCATTATTCCGATGAGACCGACACAGTTGGTTCATTCTTTCTCTTCCAGCTCTCAACTTTCCTTGATGTAACAAAGTCCGACATCCAAACCCACTTCCCGTTCACCATTTTACCGAACAACATCTTTTGCAGGCTTTTTAGGTCAATCTGGTCTGGGAGGTTCACAATAGTGAGCCGAGAGTGGTCCTCAGGCTTAAAGACTCCGATAGATTCATCAATTCTTGTGACAATGCTCCCGCAACAGATAAGCGATGAGTTCTTCTTACAAAAAGCACTGATGTACTCCCCAAACCAGTAACCTAGGTTCATTCTTGGCCCAATTGACATGCTCCACAAAGCTGTAAGGTCGGCATGCGGTATAGTAGCTTGATTTTCTCGGGCAAAGATTATGCCGGACACCAGCTTGTGCAAGTAACGAATAGCATAGTCATCAATATTTGACGCCTTGGAGACACTCCCGTCATAATGCTGCTGACCTGTAAGAGAATTCCAGAAGGCAGTAGGGTCAAAGACATCAGGGGTCTTGGTGAATGCTTCCTTGTAGCTTTCAGATTCTAGGTCATCATCATTCGCAGCACCTAACATTTGGTTGAACAGGTTCAGCAAAGCCCTCTGAGTATGACCCATAAGCCGGAAACTGAACTTCCCTTCTTCTTCAGGATCGGTGATCTCAGTATCGTGCTTGAAGGTGGCCAGGAACTCTAATGTCAGTTCCCTATATGCAGGCTCCTTCATCTCAAAGAAGCAGCCGAAATGGCCTGCCTTCATGAGCGTGCGCACGCAATCTTCAAGCTTTAGCCGCCTCAAGGTGTCCCAACAAACTGTTCTTATGGGCCCGAAATCAAGTTTAGCCAAATCTTCGTAGTACTTTTGCACCTCAGGATCTTTGAACTGGCAGAGTTTCTTCACTAGCTTTTCATATGGAACAAAAGCTACAGTGCTGGGTTCCGTCATCTTCCCTTTTGCCTTTTCTTTCCTGGCCGAACCCTCAACTTTTACGTGTTTTCCCGAACCACGGGTTCTCATGCTGTGCTCTAATTTAAATAAGGTTTCCCAGTGATAAAGGGCACAGAGCATGTGATGTCTAAGTGAAAGGAACTAACAAAGGAAAAGAAAATACAGTGAGCGAATGACCGCAATGAAGTAGATCTCTTTAAGTAGGGAGAACAGAAACGTTCCGTTGCCAATTTGTCCTTATGAGGGCGGTCCAGAGGATGCCACCTGGACAAATTAGACAAAAGGCGTGTTCGTTCGAATAAGAATAGGGGTGACGAACGGTCATGATTTAAATTTCGAATTTATTGCTCCCTATCCGTTTGATTTCATCGAGGAAGACAGGCGAAATGAGTGCCTAGGGATATAGGATTAGACGTTTTTACTTTTTCTGACTTTTATTTCGCCGCCCAACTTCCCATGGTAAACCACTCCCTTACTGAATAGGTACATTCGTAAAACTTCACCTTTAGGAAAGGGTGTGAGTTTTACGACTGTGCTTGTTCCTGAGATACTCATTACGGATCAATGCTTGACATAGAGTGACTTTATTCTACAATTGATACTCCTTAACAAAATTTTGAAAATTAAAAAAATAATTTAAATGCAAAGTTACTTGTGCTACAATTGGTGTTTGTAGCGAACACCCTTTTCGCTTCTACTGGCTTGGGGGGTCCTGAAAGTGAACTGTGTCAATCTTCCTTGTGTGATCGCTCTCTAAATATGGTTTCAATCTTTGCCCATTTACCTTAAAAGGTTCCTGACCTTCCCTGCCAATCTCAACTGCTCCATGACCACCTTACGCACCAGATAAGGTCCCGTCCATCTTGACTTTAGCTTCCCAGGAAACTACCTGAGTCTTGAATTGTACAGGAGGACTCTCTGACCTTCGTGGAACGTCTTTGTCTGGATTTTCTTATCATGCCACACCTTTGTCTTGTCTTTGTAATTCACGACATTCTCATATGAGAACAACCTGAACTCTTCCATGTCACAGAGTTGAAGTCTTCTCTGATCTCCAATAGCTTGTTGCTCAAAATTTAAGAAAGTTAATGCCCAAAAGGCCCTGTGTTACATTTCTACTGGCAAGTGACAAGATTTTCCGTATAACAATCTAAACGGAGACATTCCAATTGGTGTTTTATAGGCAGTCCTATATGCCCAAAGAGCATCGTCAAGCTTGTTTGCCCAGTCTTTCCTAGAATTGCCAACAGTTTTTTCTAAAATTCTTTTGATTTCACGATTGGAAATCTCTACCTGTCCACTTGTTTGTGGATGGTAAGGTGTGGCAATTCTGTGAGAGACTCCAAGCTTTCCCATCACCTTCTCGAATTTGGCATTGCAAAAGTGGGTTCCTTGATCACTAATGATCGCTCGTGGGACACCAAATCTGGCGAACAGCCTTTTCAGGAATTTTACAACCACACGGGCGTCATTGGTGGGAGTAGCCATTGCTTCAACCCACTTGCTCACATAATCTACAGCCACTAAGATATATTTATTCCCAAAAGATGTAGGGAATGGACCCATAAAATCTATGCCCCAGATATCAAAAATCTCGCAAACAACTATGTTGTTGAGGGGCATAGCATTCCTAGCCGAGATGTTGCCTGTTCGCTGGCACTCATTGCAAGTGCTAACGAACAGATGGGCATCTTTGAAAAGTGTTGGCTAGAAAAAACCTGATTGAAGAACATTGGCTGCAGTTCTGCTAGCGCTATGGTGTCCTCCAGCTTCACGGTCATGACAGTGGCTTAGAACGTCCTGTCCCTCTTCTTGCGATATACATCTTCGAATAATTTGATCAGCGCACAACCTGAAAAGATAAGGGTCATCCCAAAAATAATATTTAATTTCAGAAAAAAACTTCCTCATTTGATTCGTGGACAGGTTGTGTGGCTTGAGCGAACTCACAAGGTAATTAGCAATATCGGCAAACCACGGCGCAGACTGTGCGGCATATAGATGCTCGTCTGGAAATCTTTCCAGAATCTCTGGTTGTTCCTGGCTACCTTGGTGAGAAATCCTTGACAAATGATCAGCCGCGACATTTTCAGTTCCCTTTTTATCCTTAATCTCGAGATCAAACTCTTAAAGTAACAATAGCCAGCGGATTAACCTCGGCTTAGCATCCTTTTTCGCGAACAAGTAGCGTAGTGCAGCGTGGTCTGTGTGCACAACTACTTTGGATAACATCAAGTAAGGTCGAAATTTGTCGAAGGCATACACAACTGCAAGAAGCTCCTTCTCTGTAGTTGTGTAATTCTGCTGGGAATCGTTTAGCGTCTTCTTTGCATAACGGAATGAGTACGCGAAATGTGATTAGCAAATCTGAAGCATTCCCCCAGAGCTATAAGAAGACAGGTTGATTTTGTCGTTGACCTTTCCGTATTAGTTACAGTATAATTCGATCCTTTATCAACTACATCCTTGAACTGAATCTTATGACTATGGATAATGTCAAGTCACATATAGCGAGACGTTCGTTTTACTTGTACAGGCCGAGTCAACTCCAATTAGATAGGTTAAGTGAAATCTGTATTTCAAGTCTTAAGCTATCACCTTGCAAGGATTTAGAGTCGAGTCTTCCACAAGCGATCCTTGGACGCATCTCCCATTTATTGGGAGTGACAAATGCTCAATCTAATGTATAATTATCCTGCAATTACTTCCTGTGATACCCAACGTCTGTCGTTCACACCCCAGAGTCATCTCTGTTATGGATCGTGTTACAACAGGATCAAAGCATCACATTCCGTAATCTAGAATCACTAATTAACATTCCTTTGAGTCTGAGGATTACGTATACCTATTAATACCAATGAGATGAACATGTGACAAGGATGAATCTATCCATCCTGTTATCTCAGGTCGGGTCCCCAATCCTAATGAACTCCTTTTCATTGGATCCACGTAACTGTCCAGATATCTGTATATATGAAGCTTGTGAGATCAGCTTTCTGTCTCAACAGAAGACATTGTTACATGCAAGTCTCAGCAGTGATATGTCAATCCTAAACATATTACTTGACTTGGGGTGGTTTTAAGTTTATTAGTTTATTATAAAGTTTCGCCTCACTTCATGCTTGTATGAACACTTTATAATCACTTTAAACAAACTTATGGATTTCCTTTTATTAGAATTTATTTAGTTCTTAAAAGGGATTGCCTTTATATAGTTATGAAACCATATCTCATTAAAACAAATGATATAAAGAACACTTCATTTACATTAAGTTTGTATCCTAGAACAATTGTCTATAGGACACTAAACCCCAACAAAAGGGTCATTTTAGTCTACTTGCACATACATACAAACTGAATAGCAAAACTCTACGTTATATTACAAAAGGGGGGGATGAGTGTTGCCTTTCGGTTGGAATTAAAGGTCCAAATCTCCTTAACTATTTTGAGTGGAGAAAGGAAATTTCGAATTGGAATGAGAACCACATTTGGAGCTCACATTGCCTTTCGATTCTCCTTTCCCTCACTCAAGATAGTTTAGGAGATTTGGACACCCTCATATCCACTTTGTATAGTCCTCAGTCCATATCCGGGCGAGCCCCTCATACTCTTCCCTGTTGCTGCGGTATTGCTCAGCAACTGCTTCTTGCCCAGGATATGGCTCCTCACTGTGGGGCTATAGAAGTAGATCATATAGGTGCCACAGACACTACAAAATGCATAGAATAATTAGATAAAAAATATGATGTTGTATGTTTATCAAATGAAATAGATAAATGGTTGCATTATACCGTGGCAGTGGATAAGTGATGGGTATTAAGGATACGGGGAAGACGAATCAACCCTTGAGGAGCCATGTTAGGATGATATATCCTATTCCAGAAGCGAAACTGAGAATAAGATGAGAGATTTATTAGTGTATGTTTCATGTAGGTGATTATATCTTACTAATCTGAGTTAATATTTACTCTTGCAGGACTGTTTGGGAAATTCGGAGGGTAGCTGATTCTGATTTCAAACACACCCCTTTCATATGGGGTGTATTGGGGGCCTTTCATTCTGATCGACCATTTGAAGAAGTTACCATTGAGAGGACCTGTACGTTATCATCCAAGAAGAATCATTAGAAATACACAGAAGAAACCAGGAAGAGTTACAGAACAACTATGGATTGACATTACGTACCATCGATGGCCAGAAGCCACTCTGGGTTCTCCATGTACAATTTCTCCAAGTCAGCAATTATCTCTTGTGGAGTTTCAACAAGGGGATCCATTGTTACAGCGTAAGGTTTCTGGTTGTTGTAGGTATAGATTCTGAATGATTATGATGCATATATTTATAGTGATATGATTGTGGTAAGTGAAAGGTCGTGAAAGGGGAAGGGTCTACGTAATTACTGAGTTTAAGGTTGTGTGTAATATTAATGACCTGCTTGGCTTTTGCAGACACCAAGACCTTTGGGATTATAGGCCTAATTATTACTCCAAGATATGGATTGACGTTATGGAAGATTATTGGTTATTTTTTGTGTTTTAATTCAGAAATCTATTGGTTATTCAAGATATGGATTGACGTTATAGGCACAAATGTAAACATATTATGAGTATTGGTCTCCAATAAAATTAAAACCATTGATATACAGAATTTCATCTTCATATTTTAGTATGTTTCAGTATTCAGGTATAAAAACCAGAAATTCAAATGAAGAAGAAGGCAAAAAGTGACATTTTAATTTTTAAAAATGTCATCTAAACAGCAATAAAAAGACATTAAAATAAACGTATCTGTCATATGAAAAAAATCCTTTGACATGATTGATATAGACCTATGCCATTTAAACAGTCTATAACGGCAGAAATTATTATACGAACTGTCATCTCAAATTCAATATGCCAATTTCCCACACGCTAATCTGACGGTTTTAATTATTAGAATGTCATGTGATGACATTAAAGGTGACGGCAGTAATAAATAAGCTGCATTGTAACAAGGGTAAGATGACATTAAGCAAATAGGCTACTGTCATGTGTGATGACAAAACATGACAGAACCTGACCGTCGTCTGAAGATGCAATGGACGGCAGCGAGCCCGTGACAAATTTATATCTCACGGGACGACGATTTTTAACCGTCGTCTGAAGAGGGTTTTGGCATAGTGCATAGTCTTTCAATAACTCAATCCATCTCCTTTGCCTCAAATTCAATTCCTTTTGTGTCATTATATATTTCGGACTTTTATGATCAGTGAATATTAGACACTTTTCACCATAAAGATAATGTCTCCAAATCTTTAAAGCAAACACCATGGCAGCTAATTCAAGCTCATGTGTCGGGTAATTTAATTCATGTGGTCTTAATTGTCGTGACACATAAGCAATAACTTTATCATTCTGCATCAATACAATTCCAAGACCTTGCCTTGATGCATCACTGTACACTGTATACCCTTCACCCACTATAGGTAGTGCTAACATAGGAGCACTGATAAGTCTTGACTTTAATATATCAAAACTTTCTTGACATTCAGGTGTCCACTCAAATTGAACACCCTTCCGCAGTAATCGTGTCATCGGACAAGCTATAAGTGAGAATCCTTTTACAAATCTTCTGTAATAACCCGCTTTCATGTACATTCGACGGTGCTTCCCAATTAGCTACAGCTTCAACTTTCTTAGGATCAACTAAAATTCCCCTAGCTGATACCACATGACCCAAGAACATAATTTCATCAAGCCAAAACTCACATTTGCTAAATTTTGCATACAATTGCTTCTCCCTTAGAATCTGCAGAATTGTTCTCAAATGCTTACTGTGATTTTCCTTATCCTTAGAATACACAAGGATATCGTCGATAAACACAATCACAAATGTATCTAAGTATGGTTTAAAAATCCTATTCATAAGGTCCATAAACGCAGCAGGTGCATTAGTTAATCCGAATGGCATAACCAAAAATTCATAATGTACATGAACAAAATGGATGCAATACCCTAGAGACGACTTGAACCTCGTAGCTGTAACCGAACCTCGCGCTAGGATCGAGTACCCCTCACGATACCTTGCACTTCTTCGCCTAAAACAAAACATTAAAAACATTTGGAAAAATGAGACAAAAAATCTCAATAAGAAACTATCAGCTATAAAAACAAACTTTACTTAACATAGCTACATATATACATTTATAAAGGATTTAATCAAAACCTTATAAAATATACTCAAAACTTAAGTTCATAATATAGTCAAAGTACTAAACCAAAAACCAAAGACTTATAATCTTGTATCCATTTTTTAGTTCATCCCCTTTTATTTCAATCATAATTCAGAACATACACGATACGTCTCTTTAACATTGCCTATCCCATATGGTATTACCTGACACTTCACTGCCATACCCAATAGGTTTTCAGACTATGTACATAGGCCATATTTCTCACTAAATATGGTCTATAGATTCGAAACCACCCAACCGGACTACTCTTAATGGATACCAAACATTTTATTCCATATATATATATATATATATATATAGACTTCACTTCTTCATAATCAAAATCACAATTTTTCCATTCTCCAAAATATCAATCCTTTATACCATCAATCAATAAAAAAATTCCAGAGTTAATCAATCAAACGAAACCTCAAATCATCATAACCAAGTAAAATCTGAAATTCACATATAAGTATAGTCAATAGCTTCATTTGAACTATAATTTCACAATAAAAAGCAAGATCGTGAAAAACCCCAATTTCACAAAATTCATGTATAACCCTAAGATATCAATTTCTGAAAATTCTTTGATTATATATATATACACATAAAACTCAAAATATAGTTGATACTTATCTTGGCTACTAATTGAACAAAACACACCCGATCGATTGTCCTCTAAATTCTGTCTAAGACGTTTTCCCTCCAAACGCTTTCGAAACTCAAAAACTCTTCGGTTAGGACTTAGGACTATGCATAAGGATACTATGGTTTAAATTTCGAGTGATTCAGACGGTCGAAACTCCATAAATCAAAGAAATGGTGGAGATACGGTCGAAGAGAAACTGATGATACAGAAGAAGAAAGAAAAGTAAAAAGAAAAGAGATGAAGATCACCGCACCACCTGGAAAGGTTTGGGATATATATCCCAAATCTGACAAATATCCAGTTTGGTCCTCCATCTTTATATAATCTTTTAATAATTATCCTAAACATTTAATTTACACATAAAACCATCAAATTAACTCCAAACTTTCTCTATAGCACCAAATAATAATCACACGCCCAATAATTATAATATATATATATATTAATATCAATGTATAAATTTTAGAAATTTAGACACGGACGTGACAAGGACGGAGCAGGAAGTCACCGTTGGTGTGTGAGGCCCACGCGCTGGTCAGATGGTGATCGGATTCTGGGTAAACGTCGATCGGAGGTGGGCAAGAGGAATGGGAGGGGTGGTGAGATAGTTTGACGGACAAAACTATAAGACCTCAAGAGACCAAGCTCTTGACAGATTATGAAACTCTTTGGAAAATGCTACCCAGAAAACAAGACTGAAAATTTCTCAAAACCTTAAGCTTTGAACCATGTTCTTTCAGTATTTGGTATTTCTACAAACTTTATCTTACATGATATATATATATATATATATGTGGGTGAGATCCAATGAGACAAGGTGTTCTGGTATGGCAATGAGCTTATTGTGTGACATAAAAAAATTACGTAGTTTTGATGATAATTGAAAAGGGTAAGGTGGCAAATTTGTAAATAAAAGGAATGAGAGGATAGAGAAAATTGTTTTATTTCTTTTCTTTAAAATTCATTTTTCCAACCTTTCTAATCTCGTTTTTCGAATTTTTTTTATACTATTAGACTCGTCTAAATTAGACGGTCATTTTGAGATCCCTGAATCTCAGGTAAAAAAATTCTGGTGAACGGAATTGTTGAGCGATTTCCGCAAATGCACGGTTTCGCTTGCAGTAATAAAAGATATCGAACCCACATGGAACGCTTTTTAACGAAAACTTATTTTAATTCAGTTTAATTCACGTCTTTAGGTTTATATTATAGAAAATCGTTTAATTAGTTTGTATTGGTTAGAATTAGATAAGAAATATATGTTGAACTTTAGAAAACAATTCTGTCTTGAGATTCGATCACAAGACAGAAACTTTTGTGTTTAAAATAAGAAGTGCGTAAAACTTGCCCGCATTAAGCAAAGAAAACAACTTTAACTTTGGTAAGATTATGAACATGTAACAATTCATAAATTTACTCAATTAGAAGGCTTTGAACCGTAGAAATCTCTCTGGATCGGAGCAGATTTCTACCTTAATCAAATTGGTATATTATTTTTGATAAGCCGACTCAACGATCATATCATCCATAAAAACTAATTCTTTCAAGTGTTCAACAAAGTTTCCTTGTAATTATATGAAATATATACGTTTTAATGAAAACACCAGAACCTTACTTCGAAGGTAACATCAAAGTAACAACAGAAATATTTATTGAATAAAGTAAATGTATTATTATAGAATTGTGAATCTTCACAAGTTAATAGAGAAGAATAAACATGGATAGCATTTTAACTAATTTGAGTTCCGGGTTGTCAATCTGTTGTCCTTAAAACAGACTCTAGCAAGTGCACTAGATACAAGTAATAAAATGATAAGTAGAGTATCGTCTCCTCAGGGATTGATGGCCAATTTTTACTAGAAAAACCTTGTAGAACAGGATGTTCATGGTGTGTGATTTTCTTTAGTTGAGAAATGATTTGATCTGGTAACTGGAAATACTAAATGTAAAGATTTAATCTCAGAAAGTGTGTTTTGGTTATGATAAAAAGAGAGAACAGGCCAAGCCAAAGCAGAACAGGTTACATTCAGCATCTAAGATCCTATTTATTCATGAATGTCATAAAGTGAAGTCAAGGTTTCTGCTTTACAGCTCACTTAAGTCAACTTCCGTGTGTTCTTAAGATTCTAAGACTTACTACAACCTTAAGCATCCTTAATGTTTCTTGCATTATGAGCGAAACAACATTTCTATCTAGAAAATCCTTGATACAATCCCCTTATATTCCTATTTCGGGTCTTGGAGGTTTGATAAAAAGATCCATGAAGATGAAAGCAGTTCCCTATCATTCATCATTCACTAAGATAGATGCATATAATCATGCGAATAAGAACTTTATCAAACACATCAACATGTATTAACATTCATTCATAAAAAGGAAATAGATAACTTACATAACCAGCCCTTGCTGGCCTAGCCCATTCAAAAACGACTACTCACTCATGATGCGGAGTGAACAGCCTGAGCTAAATCTACTAGACTCCATGGAAGGAGTCATTTCTTTCCTTGAGAGCTTCTTCTCTCCAAATTGTTCAGTATCAAAAGTATCTTTTCCTTTCCCTCCACTTCCGATATAAATAGGAGGAAAAAGGATAAAGAGTATGCAAAAGTATCTAAAATATTACAACTGGAAAGATTGTTCAAAAGAGATCGGATATTGTTTTTTGGTGCTTAAAGTGGTGGTATAATCTTTGACTCTTGAACACTCAAGAGTCGACTTGTCTTGTCATCATACTTCTTCTAGTCGCATATTCCTGTCTGCTTCCTTACGTCGTTGTCCTTCATCAGATCGCAGCGTTTACCCGCTGGTTCATAGCAAGCTCCTCTCCTCTTGGCAGACGCAAAACAGGTTGCATAACAGCCTTTTTTACTTTATCAATACAAATCTGCATAAAACACCAATTAGTCCTTCATTTAAACAAGATTAAACCTTTATTAACCCCATTTTATCACATATGGTATGCTTAAGTATGGTCAATTATGCGCTTCTCACAATCCTTTCCTCAAACTTCGTAGGTTTGTCAGACCCTAGGGCGCTTCAGCCGTTAGTTCTTCTCGCTGAATCTTCAGAATAGAGATTGTCCGATCTACTACCTGAATGTGAACTTGTCTTCGAACAATTCTTAAATCTAAACTTAATCGCTACTGTGTTTGTAATTAATCTAAGAACAACTTGTGTATAGCAAGTTTGCTTTTACAGAATTGAAAACTAATCTCTGACTGTTTTCTGAGTCAGAGTTTCAACATAATATCTGCTCTCTAAAATCTAATAACCAACTCTTTGAACTCTGAAATAAACTCTTTATTTATAGATGTTGAAGAGTCGTGTTTGAAAGGTTGTGTCCGCTGTGAAGAGACGTTTCTATCCACTCGAACAGACGTATTTCTTGGAATTTCGACATGTGAAATCACTACTGAATTGGCTGCTGGTCGTACCGAGATTCTAGAATCTCAGTCGTGACCTGGGGAGTAAAATTTTCCTCAGAACGAACTTGTCCTCTGTGTCTCATTTTAGCATGTCGTGACCGAGATGTGGGAATCTCGGTCGCGATATGGGTGTTAATTCCCAGTCTCGCCTCGTTCTCGTCTCCTACTATCGGTCTTCTGAATTCCTTGTACTTTTAGCTCGTAAGTTAGGGTTTCTCCCTTGTTTTTGCTCCATTTTAGATTTAACCAAATAATTAAGTACCTTGCATCAAAGAAACATATATAGACGTAAAAGTATTCTAATCGAATATAATCAGCACGATTTCACGATAAAACTGACGTAAATATTAATGATATTTTAGGTATATTTTGGGCTTATCAATTCTCCCACACTTAAGCTTTTGCTAGTGCCGGTCAAAATTTCACTGAATTTATTCTTTAACCAATCTCTTTATGAAAATAAAACATATATCCATGTATTACTCTTTAAATTAGTAAAACCGAAAGATTAACTTTGCATGGTAAATTTATACGCAAAATATCAAACTAACTAATGTAATAAGCGATATATCATTCGTCTTGTATTTCAATTTTTATATTGAAATATTCGGGTCGATATAAGCACACATGTTTTTGAGTCTTTGGTCTCAAGGCATTTCAAAGCACAAAATTTACTTTCCCAAACTTAAACTATTATATGAAAATATTAAATAAATAAGGACTTAGGTTTAATTTAGGGAAATTACACAGAAATTCATCTTTTAAAAACTATTTACTACTATGTCAAATCATAATTTTGGATTATACCAAACTAATAAAAATTAGTACTTTTAATATATTTTAAGGATTAGAATTTATGAATTAGAAGTCTAGAATATATTTTCTAGGGTTTATGATTTATGAATTGAAGTCTAAATTTTTTAAACTATAGTGTAAAATCATAATATATAGAAAATAATGACATATTCAGAATTAAGTTTGATGATATGATTTAGTTGTAATTTTGTACTTAATTATGATATTCATGTATTTGACCCTTTAATTTATTTGCTTAGTCACGCCCGTGATAAGGGTGGTCTCGACCGTGACTCAATATTAATTAAATTTCTTTTGTGTTCGTTTAAGAGGTACCGACCATGCCATGGGTGGACGCAATCGTTACTTTAAACTTTAAACACGTTTAATTTTTGCTTTAATTTTTAACGTTCCTTCCATACCTCGATTGTGATAAGGTTGGTCTCAATCGTGGCCAAAAGTACCACTTACTTACTTTTTCTTCCCTTTCATACCTCGATTGTGATAAGGGTGGTCGCAATCGTGGCCAAAAGTTAAGAATACGACTACTTGATTTAATTAACACGAGTTATAAAATGAAAATTTTCAAATGGGAAAGAAAAATAGCACATTCATCCTATATTGACTTAGAATTCAACATGTATTATGGCTAAAGTTTCCTTAAAAACTTCAATTGGTTTTAATGTAAGACGAAATCAAATCGAGCTAAAAATTGTTAGTTCAATTTAATGCCTATAAACCTAATTGAAAATTGAAAATAAGATTTATTGTATCATGAATTTACATGATATAAAATAGAGATAGAGAATAAAGAAATTTTTACTTAAATACATTTACTCGAGACGTTTTTAATAAAATCGTTTTGGAGATTTGTAAAAATATTAAAAAATATTGCCCGTATAGAAATATTATTTCTAACAATAATGATAACCTAAAAATAATCATAAGTTAAGTATTTTAAAGATATGAAAATATATAGTTTATAAAAATAATGTTTATATTAAAAATGTCATTTTTGAAATGGTTTAAGAAATGTTGCATATTGCATAAAAAAATGTTACATTAGCATAAAAACAAATGTTGCAATATGTATATTACTTAAAATTATCAACATGCATTTATAATAAAATAAATGGCATTCATCCGCATTCGATGCATTCATTCGTACTTAAAATAAAAAAGAATATGAAATATCTCCTCCCACACTTAATTTGGACCATGTCCTCATTGGTGTAAAAATGGATAAAACACGAAATATAGCATACGATTTAAGATATTAAAATTGTAACATAACATTCAACATAAGAAAATAGAAATTGTACCAAACATAATAAGAAAATAGTGTACCAAACATAATAAAAAATGAGTTAAGAAAGGATAAAACCTAATCTTGAGAAGGTGAACCCGGTGGTGATGGTGTAGTCACAACTCCTTGGCGTCAGAAAAATGATAACATCCGACAACGAGTTGATTTGTGCTCACGCCTCAAAGTGTTGATATTGGCATCCACCGTGGTGATTCGTGAACTCATTTTGGCATTGTTCGCAACAAACTCATCCAACCTCAAATTCATTTGACGGTTATGCGCGTTCATTTGTGACAAAACACGTTGCCATCCGACTTGTTCATCAACATTTGGTTCTTCTTCATGTGCTTGCTCTTGGGTTTGTGCTTGTGTATCAACATGCTCCTCCTCCTCACCTTCTTCATCTTCATCATCACCCTCTTCGGTACCTAAACCTTGGAAACTCGAAGCTCCTCCACCCATACGAGCAACTAGATGCTTAACATGTTCTTTATACGATATAAACACGGGGGACCAAGTTTATGCACTAAATTGGCTCTTTGAAGAGCCGCAACATCTAAAAGAGGCAATCCAACATGATGAGGGAGGTTTTGATAATCCGCTAATTCACCTCGTGCACCCAAAACAATCCTGGTAATTAAATTACCCATAGGCACTTGCCTATTGTTGGAAGCGGCGGCACGGTGTAAATTCTCAAAAATCATGCCAATACTATCAATGGTGAGATTTTTAAATATACTGTCAAACACGAATAAATCACAACTTTGGACCTTTGAACTCTCTACCCGACCAAACAACGAGAAAGATAAATACTTGTGAAAATAGAATACACAATTATCTCTAATCCACTTGCTCGAAGTATTTTTTGGATAGAAAACATCTTGGTTTGCCAAAGAATTCCAAACAGTGTGTGTATCAAATGTTTTCGGTTTTTGATAAAAATTCCTAGTAGGAAAACCAAACCGTGCTCCCATTGTTTCATAATCAACATCAAACCTAACCCCATTATTTCTAAATAAAATGACACCCTTCTTTTTATCATATTTGAGAGAGACCAAGAACTCGATAATGTAGGACTCAATATGCGGAAACCGCATACTAGCAAATCTAGTCTACCCAAGAGTACTTAAAAATTCATCAATGCGCTCAGAGAAAGATAGTTCATTTACTGTATCAAAATGCAAGAACGATATATCGATAAACTCCATTTTGGTTCCGTTAAAGTGTAGATAACGTCGGCCTTCCGCTTCGGATTCAATATCGAACACGACTCCATATTAAACACGCAGACAATTCGCCTCGGTTGCCTTAATCTTGTTAGCGGCTCTCTTTTGTCTAGGCATATTGCTTGAGATTGGCTTGAAATTTGTTTGAGAGAAATTGAGAGATGAAAGAAATTTGGAATGGTTTGAGTGAGAATATGTGTTTGTGGAAGGAAAAGATGATGAATAGGGTAAAAATATATTGGGAAGAGAAAAGATCTTTGTATTGGGAAGAGGATTGTGTGTTTAATTGGTGAAAATTGGAGGTGATGTATGTAGGTGTAAGAGATAGGTATTAAATAGGTAGAAGAATAGGGTTTGATTTTGAGTAGGAATAGGAAAAGATGCAAAAAATTGGCCAAATCCCGTCCTTAATTCAGCGTGTCGCGATCGAGATTCAGGAATCTCGGTCGCGACAGGATCTCGGTCGCGACAGGAGGGTCATAAGGAGATCAATTTCTCCTGAAATTCCTTCTGACGCTGGTCGCGTAGAGAGTTTAAAATCTCTATTGAGATTTCTGACCTGGTAGCCTAAAAACGCATGTTTCAACGCTGAATTAATTAATTCTTCTTGCAATTATGTCCCATTAATGAAAAGATTAATTCCTGTAACTTAAAAACACAATTAAAACATTAAATGTAAGGTGAACCAAAGGTTTCACCTTAATTAATAAGAATTGAATGTTAGAATTAATACCTTTTATTAATAACAGAAACATGAATTTACATTAAACATGAATGTTAGAATTAATACCTTTATTAATAATCAAAAACATATATACATACATGAACATGAATTAAAGAAATCATATGTACATGAATCATAAACAAACATATATACATTATTTACAATCAAACAAAATAAAATTAAATGGTATCCCGGTGAATTGGAACACGCATTGCATTCGCCCGATTTATCTTCGCTTGTATGAAGGTTTGTCTTTCTTCATGAGAAAAAAAATCATGGGCCGACTCGAAAGACTCTTTTAACAATTCCCTCACTCTCCAGGAACTCGTAATCTAGGACTGGGAAAGGTTCTTATCAGTCCAAGGAACCGAAACAACTCCTTTAGTTCCAAGGATAATTCCACAAATAATATTCCCGAATCCAATTTTTCTGTCCTTTTAACGTGAGGTAGTGATAGCGTGGTCCGTCTAGCGTAGTGTTTTCTTACGATGAAATGTGTATTACGATAAGTGTGTTATGACTATGGATGTGATCTTTCTAAGTGCTTTGTATCTACTAGATGTCACTACTTAGGGGCAAGTGTACCCCATCGTATCAAGTAATAATCCGGTTAAGACCGGGTATCGAATCCACTGGATTTATAACTGCAAGTATTAAACGACTCGGTTTTATACGTTATTTAAGCGGTGAATACTTTGAGGTTGGTGTGAGACACAACTACAAACTACTCCTACTACGTGTGAGGCGAATTTATATAATGAAACTCTATGGAGTGATATGAATGCGATAAGTTATAACTATGACAAATAACGACTCCTAATAGATATATGGTTAATGTTTTGCTCTTGTAAAGACGACTACGTGTAGTTCGACCGACCCGTGAAGTACTTAGACTACGTGGTTCCTAGTCAAGGCGTGTCTAATGCTTGGGACCAGAAATTAGGGCCCGTAAGTTCCGTGGCTTGTCAATTCCTACGGTTTCCGGAGCGTCACTTCCGGTAAGGCAACACCTATATGAATCCCTAAAGATAGACCGAATGGCGTCGGAAATCGCGTTCCCCTACACAATAGTCAATTACGAGTATCAAAACAAGCAACAAACACCAACACATATATAGAAAAAGAGGCTATGAATCATAAATTATAAATATGGAAAGTGTAAATATGGATTACAAACAAGCCTAGTACATAGGATGAGATCAAGCTAATTAGCAAGTGTAAAGGAAAGAATCCACCCTCGGAACTAGCTAACCGGACTCAAAAGCCGTCTCTAAGGACTTGAATGGTGGAGCTCTCGAGCTTGGTGTGCGGAGATGGAGCGGGACTTTGATGAAATGCCGGGAGCAACGGACAAGCTCTCGAGATGGAAGAGTTTAGTTACACAAAGCCTAAAAACAAATCTAAACTACAACAATCAAAACAAGTATAGTTTGCTCTCTCTCATGGTGTGTAAGTGTGTATCAAGAGCTGCCTATTTATACATATCAAGCCAGGGCAAAATTGTAACTTTGCAAGGTACAAGTATGGAGCAACATTATTTGTGCAGAAATCCCATAATACGCCCCGCGTATGGTGGAGTACGCCCCACGTGTATGCCCATTTCGTCGGAAATCTCCTGCATGTGGACCAATTCCGGATCTTGATGTCTCAAACACGCCCCGCGTAGGATGGACTGCGCCTTGCGTGTTTGAGTTTCTGACTTTTTATTGCTTGATTTGGTTCTTTTACGCCGTGCGTAGCTTGAGGCATGCCCTGCGTAAATGAGTTTCTGATCTTTTTGCATTGAAGAATTCCCTTACACGCCCTGCGTGTAAGGTGGTATGCCCCGCGTATGGATTGTTGACTCAGGGAGACCATGCAGTCTGACTTTTCAGGATTAGGCAATTATTTCTGACATGTGTTACACGCGTCGCGTAAGTTGGTGTACGCCTCGCGTATGCTGACTAGATTCCGCGTGGTGTTTGTGGATAGGGCAATCATTTCTGACTTTATGTTTCACGCCCCGCGTATGGGATGATGCGCCTCGCGTATTTGAGTGGATTTTTACTCCTTGCTCGTACCTGAAATACAAATCTCGGGACCGAGTTAGCTTGATGTTTTTATTTCCTAAATTACTCAAAAATAAGGGAAATTAACTGAAAGCATGGAATTTATCTTTATTCCGTTATTTTATTAAAACACTCTATTTTTGTAATTAAGCTTATTTGTTTCTTCTAAAATTAACCCGTAAATCACGCTAAAAGATAGGGGAAAAATACCCCTATCAAACCTCCTCGGACTTTAAAGTTTTACTTGTCCTCAAGTAAAAGAAATCGAAAGACAAGGGATTGAGATTATTAAGAAACAAACCGACGGTTGGTTTTACCAAGTGCGTGATTTCAATGTTAAAGTTTTATGCAAAGTTTTCGGCGAGTACCTATGCAAACAATCGAGCGACCAAAACTTGTTTGAAACCTCCATAATTAAAATTAATAGGCAATAATAACGGGGGTTGATTATCTTTTGAGAACCCGATAATACCTCACCAAGGGATTTCACTCTTACGCTCAAAATTTGGTGGGTCGGTGTTTTAGCACTCTTCTTTGTACTTACCCGAGATCACTTTTAAGTTTGCATGTTCATCCGGGTTTTTCCTCCTACGTCATGGTTTAGACAATATTAAAAATGAACCTGGAGGGGGATTGTAATGTGAGTGGCTTTTTAGTGGTTAATTTTTGAAAACTCGAGTTTAAACACCATTTTGATGACTGCACCATATTTTATTTTTGGCCTTGGTAAGTTTGTACAATAATACTCGAAATTGCTCGGGTGGAGCTTGAGAATGCCTTTTTGATTTTTCTTACGTTCTTCTTTTTGTTTTGGGAGCGGCACAAAAACGATCTCGAGAACTTATGGTGCTCACTTAGTAAGGCCTTGACTTATTTCGGGTGCAAATTGATTTCATTGGTATTTAAACAAGAGGAAAAAGAGGGTTAATTGTTAAAAGGGTGTTGTCAAGAAAAGTCGGTTAGTAGGCTTGAGGGGGTTTCCTAGAGGTTGATAAAAACGAGAAAAATAAATTAAGAAAAGAACTAGACTAAGTGGGTTCGTTTTATCATCTATTGCCATTTTAACCAAAATAGGTGTACTTAACCCGGTATTAGATGCAAACTCTATGACTCGAGTGAAGTCAAAGCTCTCGAAGAATTGTGAAAGAAATAGAGTTCTCGTACGAACTCCTTTAGGCTCAAAATTACCTCACAAAATTTCGGGTTTAAATTGTGTATTATCGAGTCTTCGCTAAACTTTCAAACATCCCGTTTTTATTGCCTTTTTAAGTTTCATTATGGAGATGACTTATGGGTTAGGACTCGATGCTTTTGTTTAGTATCACCTAGTCTTTACATAAATTCTATAACTTCAAAATTAAAACTAAAATTTCTTAATAGAACCGATCCTTTGTGGTCCGATAGTATTTACATTTAAGGACAAACAACAGAACATTTAATTAATTCCGAGGAAGGTTAGTGTGTCGGGAAAATTTTTAAGAATCAACAAATTAGTTTAATTATTTTTGTGTCTTTTCTATTTTTATTTTTGTTTTTGTTAGTGCAAAATAAACTGAAAGTGCAGGGTTGCACGGCCCTCCGCGTTATTAAAATGACGTCTATTCCAAGGACATCACAAAAGAAAAGAAAAACAAAAACAAAAACAAATGGTGAATTAAAAGTGAGACCCTTGGGGGTCGGATGCTACGCGAGGCGTGCCCAGGGGGCGTCTCGCGTAGACAGTGCGTTTTATGTTGTTTTTGGGCAGAGACTCAAATACGCGGGGCGCATGAAGTGGGGCGCCCTGCGTGTTTGAGTTTCTGAGTATTTTGTGCAAGAAAATAAAGGGCACGCGAGGCGTACAAGGGGGTACGCCCTGCGTGAGTGTTATTGAATGTGCAAAAATAAACAACCATGAAAACAAACCGACTAAACACGAAACATAAGGAAAGCTAAAAATATATTAAAGGGAAAGGGAATTACAAGAAAAAAAGAAAACAACTAACAACACAAACTAAAACAAACACGAAGAAAGAAAATACAAAATAAAGAAAAAGGGGACTATGGTTCTGGTGGAGGAGGGTTTCCGTGGATGTTGAAGTGGGTGTAGAAGGCGTTGGTGAATGCGTCGAAGCTAGCCCTATCCGCTTGCCTTTGAGCCTCGGAGGCATCGAGGCGAGCATCTAGGGCGTCGAAGTGGGAGTCGAAGTGGGCCCGATCACGACGTTGGTTGTCCTCCAAAATGTCCAACCGGGCATAAAGAGCGTTGAGGTCGTGGAGGGGTGGAGGGCTGCAATTGAGGCCCATGCTCGAGTCCGAGTCTCCCTCTTCATTGGAGCGGGCCTCCCCCGAAGTCTCACCCGGGCCGGAGGTCGGACGCTTAAGAGACGTAAAGGCGTTCTTCTCCACGGGCCGAGGCAAAAGGCTCGGGAGGCGATCAAGGGCAGCTTCACCGAGAGCGGAGGTGGCGAAGATGGTGACGAGATGGCCTAACCCAATCTTGCCACATTTCCGGGTGGAAATATGGTGGAGTTGGACGACCACGAGATAGGAAAGATCATAGGTGCGGTTATTGGCACAACAATAGAGTGCCAAAAGTTCGTCCTTGTTGACCTTGGTGGACTCCGACTTCCCCGAAAAGTAGAAGGAGATGAAGCGGTGGAGAAGTTGGAGGATCGGATCACGGATGAGAGATGGGCGGAGGTTGGAGACATCGTAATCCTCGGACCCGGTGATGGAGGTCTAAAAATCATGAGCGAAAACACCATCGGGCCAATGTGCAATGCCCGCCTCCGCTTGTTTGGTGAAATGATTGCGGATCCATTGGGTGTCAATGGTGAAAGGTCGGTTGTGGAGGCGGAAGTTGAAGAGGGCGGCTCCCAGAACATTGTTGGATTCAAGGGAGGTGTAGAATTCCATGACCAATGAAGAGTAGACGTGGTGGCGCGCCCGGTAATGATCGAGCCAGTTGAAAGCACGGAGGCGGTCCTCGAAGGTGCCCCCAAGATCAAAACGATCAAGAGTGCTACGCTCGATGTAAGGAAGCTCCATAATGTGGGCGGCGGAAAGTGTTTGATAATTTTGGGCTTCCTCTTCGGTGAGGAGATGAAAAGGAGCCCGGTAGACGTGGGTGAGTGGTGGTGTTTGTTCCCGTTCGGGTGATGGTGGTGGTTGTTGGTTCTGTGCGGAACGGGAAGACCGGGCCCGAGTGGACCGTGGGGGACGCATGTCGGTGGTTTGCTTTTGCCTAACCATGGTGGTAATGGAGGATAGAGGAAGAGTAGAAGAGGAATGGGAGAGTGTATGAGGGTTGTGAGGAAGAAGGAGGGAAGAAGGGGAAGTATATATAGGGGAAAAGTGGGGAATCCAAGCAAAGCTCGGATTCCCAGAGGGGTACGCGGGGCGTGAAGGGGCCACGCCACGCGTATCCCTCCCCTGACCTTATTTTGCGTAAGAATGGTGTGATACGCAGGGGTGAAAGGGGGCACGCCTCGCGTATCGCACCTCCTGCCCCTTTTTTGATGAAAAAGGGGCGAGGACGCGGGGCGTATATGGGGTTACGCCCCGCGTAGATAGAAGATGAAGAATTTTTTCGGTTTTAGCAGTTTTCTGATTCTTAATTTTTTTAATTTATGAGTTTTTAATGAGTTTTTAATTGATTTTATGATTTTTATGTTTATTTATTAACTCTTTTTAATATTTATGTGTTATTAATTTGCAATTAAGGGGTAGTTAATGCAAAATTTATTGTGGAGGGAAGTTGAAAATTTGAATTTGAAAAGATGGAGGTTGATTGGATGGAAGAGGAGGTGGAGTGTGGAAGTGGGAAATGTGTATAGGGAAGAGGAGTAATAGGAAGTTTGAGAGAAGGAAAGTTGTCATGGGGAGTTGTGATTCACAACTCCCCGAAGATACGCGAGGCGTGCTATGGGGCACGTCCCACGTGTCCTCCCACGTGGCGTTTATTTAAGAGTGTCAAAAATTAAAGTGTACGCGGGGCGTGATAGGAGGGGCGCCACGCGTACCGTGTCTTTTTATTAGGGATTAGGATCAGACACGTAGATACGCGGGACGTATAGGTGTATACGCCCCGCGTGTCTCAAATTTTTTTTTTTTGGATTTACATGGGATTTGTTTTTCTTTTGATTTTATAAACATAATAGAAAGTAAGATAAAAATAAAATAAAATAAAAATGAAGAGCAGAAAGATGAGAAATAAGGCAGAAGAATAGAAATAAAATTTAAACTAACAACAATTCAAAAAGGAGAGAAAATAAATAAAAGAGAAAAGAAATAAAAATAAGTTTATGATACATATAAACAGAGGGTTTGAGAAATTCAAACCGATGCTACGTTTAGAGTCGAAGTAGCTCGACTTTCTCGTACGGCGGCTCAATGTAAGTTGCCCGAGTTGGAACTTGACGGGTCCGAGCCTCCATTATTCATGAGCGTTATCGCATGTCCGGATTCCCGATTTTTGCCCCGCGGATTTTGTTCGGTGTTCGCCGGTAGGGTTCCTAGTGGCCTTTCTTATTGTTGACGGTTCAGATGGGCTACTTGGCGGCTAAGATCCCTGCAAAACACCTCGCTATCAGAAAGACGGGTTAATATATCCTTCAACAAAGATGTGACCGATTGGTCGTGTACATTGCCGGGAGGTGGAGCGTTCCGATTACCAGGCACGGCTTGTGATTGCCCGAACCCGTTTTCCCGATATTCTTGCTCAAAGCCGGATGGGGGCCTCAACACGTTATTATTATTTCCATATGACAAGTTCGGGTGTTGGTACCGAGGCCGCCAACCGCTGTTATTATTACTGTGGTGGTGATAGGAGTTCGGATTAGGATTATACCTTGGATTTCCTCCTACATAACTTACACTCTCGATGTCGCCGGCGAAAGGGCTACCGGCTTGGCAGTTGAGTCCGTCGTGGTCTCCACCACAGTGATTGCACATCAGGACCTGTGCACTTTTGTTGAGGCTTAGCTGGGCAATTAACGAGTCAAGTTTCTTATGCATTTCTGGTATGGAGCTTTTCGGAGCCTCTTTCTCCACAGCGAACATTTGGTGTCGCGACGGGCCGGCAAGCCGATCCTCTTGCCATTGCACACTTTTCCTTGCGAGCTCATGAATAAGCTCGTAGGCCTCACTAGCTGACTTCCGAAATAGATCCCCACATGCAGCGGAATCAACAGTCGCACGGTTAGTGGGGGTTAAACCGTGGTAAAAAGTGTTTACCAAGTCGTGCTTCGGGATGTCATGGTGGGGGCAGTTTCGGAGCAACTTCCGGAACCTAGCCCAAGTTGCATGAAGGGCCTCGCATTCCAACTGCCTAAAGGACGTGATATCGGTCCGTAACTTGACTGTTTTGGATGGCGGAAAATAGTAGGAAAGGAACTCCTTCTCGAGCTCCTCCCATGACGTGATGGATCCTGCCTCCAAAGAGTGTAGCCACTCCAACGCTTGCCCTCTCAAAGAAAAAGGAAACAGCTTTAGTCTAACAGCCTCAACGGGAACACCATTTTGCCGAGAGGTGTCGGCACACATAAGGAATTTATCGAGATGTTCGTTAGGGTTCTCGTGGAGTTCCCCTCCGAATTGACCGCATTATTGTATCAGCTGGATCATGCCGGTCTTTATCTCGTACGTGTTGGCCGGTATTATGGGGGCGATAATTCCGTTACGGTTTTGGGGACGGTGCGGAGCAAGGATCTCCATCATCAAACGTGTGTCATTGCCCCGGTGAATGTTGTTCGCGTGTGGCCTTTGGTTTCCTTCGGGTTGGTTGACCTCAGCGTTGGGGTTTGCCATCTTCTCTTTTCGAATCCTACAAAGAGTACGTTCAATTTCGAGATCAATAGGAATAAGAGAATCACTCTCGAGCTTGGTGTGCGGAGATGGAGCGGGACTTTGATGAAATGCCGGGAGCAACGGACAAGCTCTCGAGATGGAAGAGTTTAGTTACACAAAGCCTAAAAACAAATCTAAACTACAACAATCAAAACAAGTATAGTTTGCTCTCTCTCATGGTGTGTAAGTGTGTATCAAGAGCTACCTATTTATACATATCAAGCCAGGGCAAAATTGTAACTTTGCAAGGTACAAGTATGGAGCAACATTATTTGTGCAGAAATCCCATAATACGCCCCGCGTATGGTGGAGTACGCCCCACGTGTATGCCCATTCCGTCGGAAATCTCCTGCATGTGGACCAATTCCGGATCTTGATGTCTCAAACACGCCCCGCGTAGGATGGACTGCGCCTTGCGTGTTTGAGTTTCTGAATTTTTATTGCTTGATTTGGTTCTTTTACGCCGTGCGTAGCTTGAGGCACACCCTGCGTAAATGAGTTTTTGATCTTTTTGCATTGAAGAATTCCCTTACACGCCCTACGTGTAAGGTGGTACGCCCCGCGTATGGATCGTTGACTCAGGGAGACCATGCAGTCTGACTTTTCAGGATTAGGCAATTATTTCTGACATGTGTTACACGCGTCGCGTAAGTTGGCGTACGCCTCGCGTATGCTGACTAGATTCCGCGTGGTGTTTGTGGATAGGGCAATCATTTCTGACTTTATGTTTCACGCCCCGCGTATGGGATGATGCGCCTCGCGTATTTGAGTGGATTTTTACTCCTTGCTCGTACCTGAAATACAAATCTCGGGGCCGAGTTAGCTTGATGTTTTTATTTCCTAAATTACTCAAAAATAAGGGAAATTAACTGAAAGCATGGAATTTATCTTTATTCCGTTATTTTATTAAAACACTATATTTTTGTAATTAAGCTTATTTGTTTCTTCTAAAATTAACCCGTAAATCACGCTAAAAGATAGGGGAAAAATACCCCTATCAGGTGGCAACTAATCCCTCCATTAAAATCTTTGAGGAATTAACGGTGTTGCCTTGGAATATGTCTCCCAACACGTATAAGTCTGTATCTTGGACGACACTGCTACTGGTTCATCCAAACAAACTGTGGCAAAGAAATTTATGTAGGTACAACATGGAGTTAGAATTTATAGACTTGTTGTAGGCGAGACTCAGATTGAATCTCCAAAAACCCTTCAACATTCGCCATATGTTCTGAGAAGTCATATCTCTCCCATGATGGTACTGGTTAGTATCCCTTGGTGGGAAACCAAACCATACATGAAGTTCTGGATACCCGAATGTATATGTTTGGCCGTCACGATGATAACTCTGACGAACTCACCTCTTATTGACGAAACGAAAAGTACACAGGAACTCTAGTACCCAATCTCCTATAATTGGAAATTTCATAAATGCAAACTTAGTCCATCCTAAGTTTCTCAGATAGCGATATCATTGCCGATCCCGAGTTCATCATTCAAGAACTCGTCCATGTACATCATTCCACAAAACATTGCATATCTAAACCTATAATAGCGTCTGCCCTCATCTGTATTGTAGATGGGAAATGGTGCTCCAAAGCGTTTTGAAATGTCAATACGCTTGGTACGGGCAGATGTATTTTTCTTAGAATTTTTCAAAGAGGAAGTCGTGTTTGGGAAATGAGAAAAGTGTCTGTAACCTTTAGAAATGAAGAAAGAAATTCAGAATTCTGAAAGAGATGAAGTGAAAATAAAAGAATTCTGAATTTACAGGAATATATAGATTACTTAGATGAAAAATTATGTCTGTTGAAAATGAAAAGGTGTTAAATTGATACCTTTTAGGTTAAAAACTGAATTCAAATTTCAGCATGAAATTGAGGAAGATACACAAAACAAAGGTGACATGCCGACATATTTACCGTGTCGCGACCGAGACATGGGAATCTCGGTCGCGACACGCTTTGCCCAACCAAGGCAAAGGCTGTCGTGGCCTTATCCCATGTCGCGACTGAGATTTTTAAAATCTCGGTGCGAGCAAGACCTTCTCTAAATCTTGACACTAAAAATCTCAACTGAGATTTCTGAGATTTTCAAAAACACATAATAATTTTCTGAAATAAATTTCAAAACATGACTTAATTAATTTTTTATTTAATAAACCTTATTTGTACACAAAAAAAATTATGAAAAAAATTAAAAATAAAAATAAACTAATAATAAAATAAAATAAACATGACTAACAAAAAGTAAGAAAAACGAAAATTAAGCACGAAGACTAAGTAAATTAATTTTCATAACATTCGTCCACATATTCAATTGCTTGAATTGGAGCTTCTTCCTACTCAAAATATTTTATTAACTAAATATGGTCTTGTCCATTTTAATTTACATGGAAAAAATTTCAATTGGGAATTAAAAAGTAGAACGGTATCCCCAAAAAAATTTCTTTCTTTTTTTTATTATTTTTTTAGCGTTTTCTCAAATTAAGGATCTAGTGATTTCGGTTAAATGTCTGGACTTCTAGTTCTGTGCACAAACAAAAACTACTCACATGAACTGAAACTTTCAAAATTATATTAAAAGTATACAATTCCTTCCTGGCGGATAAGGTAATTTCATCTCACTTTCTGATATATCTGTCTGAGAAGATTTTCCATGGTGATTTCTTAGAGAGATAGATTTAGGTGTTTAAGGAAATGATATAATAAAAAGAGAAAATATTTGGGTTTAGTGTAGGAATTAAATAATTTTCTTAACAAAGAGATATGATGTTTTGGTGAAGGGTTAAGTTTATAGAAAAGAGTTAAAGGTCTTTGGGAAGAGGTAAATTTTTCTGGAAAAATTATATGTCACGTCTCACATGCTGCTTCAAAAAAATTTCTTTCCCTTCTGATGTATCCGCATGCTGAATTTCTTTTCTTTAGACTCCTTCTGTGCATTTATATTGGTAATCAAATCTCCAGTTTATCTTCTTTGAGAAAATTTGGATTTTTTTTTCCTGTTTATCTCCAAACAATCTGAATGTAAACGTTAAATAACAACGAGGATTTAGTCCTAGTGACCATCCTCATTAAATAAAAAAACTATAAAATAAATAAATACATATATTATAAA